>NC_140770.1:82351222-83597341 GCF_044657685.1 Stegodyphus dumicola
TTTTAAATAAATATATTTTAAAATACGGGGCGCCCCTAAAAGTTATATCGGATAATGGTCCTCAATTTGTAAGTAATATATTTGAAGACATGTGCCAAAAACTGGGCATACGTCATTTAAAAATGGTCCCGTATCGGCCGCAATCAAATATAGCGGAACGGGTCAACAGAAATATAGTGAAAATTATCCGTAGTTATGTTAAAAATTTTCATAAAAGCTGGGATAACTATGTCAATGAATTTGCTTTCGCCCTTAGGACCGCAAAACATGATACAACGGGCAAAACTCCTGCTGAGTTATTTCTAGGCAGAAAGGTTATAACACCGTTAGATAAACTATTTTATGTGCAACAAAGAGCCCCAGAATTTAAAATGGGTGATATAGAAAAACTAATAAAAGAAGCAAAAAAGAATACGGAAGTAGCACAAAGAAAACAAAAATTGTATTAGGACTTGAAACGACGGGGAGTAACTTATAAAGTAGGGGATGAAGTACTAAAAATTAAGCATTCACTTTCTTCAGCACCAGAAGATAAAACTGCCAAATTTTTTCCACGCTTTGAAGGACCATATGTTATAGAAAAAATAACTCACGCTGTTGTAGTGTTAAAGGCAAGAAATGGTGAAACCTGTTCCGCAAATATGGATCAAATCAAGCCCTACTTCGATCGTAATAAAATGCAAATCTTTTCAGATCTTTTGCAGGATCCGGTACGGCAGACACCGCAGGTACAAGTTCCAGAGGTGGGAAAACGACAAGTACAAGGGCAAGCCAATGAGAGACAGAAGCAAGTGAAAAGAAAATTGCCCCGCGGAAAAATTGAAGGTACAAAGAAAAAGAAGCCGTTCCACCGTCCAAAAAACAGAGTTCACGAACACCCCCAGAATGAAGAAGGGAGAAGGACGACGTATGTGGAAAAGACCGGGAGAAAGGACGGCAACTATAACCCGGCTGTGAAACGGAAGATTGACTCATCCGACAGAACTCTCCGCAGCAAAAGTCGCCGAACTGCGGAAGGGCCATCAGCGGCGGAGGAAAAAGTACAAGAAAAATTTGAACGGCCAACAACGAGGTCCAAGCAGGATCACGACAGAAGTTTCCCGATTCCACCAAGACCAGCTGCCTTCAAACGGCCAAGACCACAAGCAGAGGACAGAAGGAAGATGTTCAAGGGTGGCCGTAGTGGTGAAAAACGGAAGCTTCCAGAGGAAAGCACTGAAGGGCGAGTCCGTACAAGAAGGAGGATCAACCAAGCTACGGTCTGCAGCACCTTTAAAGACTGGGCCCAGAAAAGGATGTCTGAATATTACAAAGATAAGTAAAATTTTATGTTACTTTACAAACTTAAGTTAATCTTTCATTCTTACTGCAAGTGGCAGATTTCAAGAAGTTTTACCTCATGCGAGGTCTACCTTTATCGCCAAAAGGGCGAGAAATGAGTTGTGACCGATTTTCTTATTATGTTTTTCAATTACTCGCGCGTAAAACTAAAGTTGATGTATAATAGCGTTGTATAAAGACTTAAATATTGTAAAAAGTTATTGTATAAATTTTATTTAAAACATTCTAACAAGAAAGAAGTTTTAGTCTGAAAGACTTTTTGAAATGTAGTATTATTTCAATGTAGAAAGAATTGGCACTTGCTTTGAAAAGAATAGAAGTTAACAATGTACTACTAATGTATGTTTTCAAATGTGTAAAATTAACGGCATCTTGATATGTTCTTGTATACATGTGAACTGTTATTTTGAATGTTTAGAAATACCGTGATATGGTAAAAGTGAAAGTAATGTTAAAAAATTTGTTATTCGTGTGACTGTAAAGATTAAATCATGGTGAATATGTGTTAAAGGTTGAATGATGTAGTTAGGCTCTCTGACGCTACACTTTAGAGTTAGCCACTTTCAGAATAGTACCTCAGGGTCTAGAGTTGAAATTAGGGTGTGTTAAGAGGTCTCGTATGTTGAATTTTAACACGTTAGTGTTTTGATTGTAGGAGGAAGTGTTGAACACATAGACAGAAACACATTCGTGTTTGGTGTTTTTACAACACATGTCAGAGAGCACGGGGAGAGATAATTAAAATAGTCATGAATGAAATAAGAATGTTAAGAAAAGTATATTCTATATGTTATTTGCAATGTCATTCTGTAACATTTCATTAAACTAGTTTTCCTTCCAGATCTCTGGAAGGAACCAGAATTGAATAAAGCTCCTGTTTTGATGCAGTACAGATGAAAAAGAAAAAAGATTGTTGTATATTCCGGGAGCTGCTATTGTAACAAATTTCTTTCTTTTAAAATTTTCTAGTTTCTAGCTAAGTTATGATTGTAAAAGGTTGGCCTCGCGTTAGTTTCTAGAGCTAAAAGTTTTCAACAAGGTCGTTTTAGACCTCAGTTTCAAACTAATTAACTCTGGCAGGAAGTATGTAAGGATCTTAAGTTTTACTAACGTTTATTTTATTTTAAATCTTTACTATCACTTCTTATTTTCTACTTCCGGCCAGAATTATAAGCGTGAAGGAGTTTATGCAAAGTTGTCTGGCGAACGCCAAGTATTTAAGTGTGGCCTTTTTGCCAAGCAGAAGAGAGGAAGCCGTGAGTTCGAAGCAGGCCGCTTACCTTAGAAGTTACGCAGTTGCTACTTTGCCTTCCAGGCCAGAGGTTTTAATCCTCTTGATAAATTAAACGTATTGTAGTGTTCACAGTCTCTGTGCTACATACGCTTCCTGTTATTATAAGGCCAATCTTATTCTAAAGTTAAATTAGAGTTTAGTTTTATTTTGATATCTTTTAAGTTAGACCCCGAGTGGAGGGTCATTGTATTCCGAAGTACGGAAGTCATTGTATATAAAGAAAAAAATAAAGGGTTTTGTATACCCTTCGTCTGTATCCTGTCTACTTACTACAATTAGTGAACATAGCTTTAGTAAGCTCTCTGTTCTAGTCAGGTCATTGTATGTTTCCGAAGAAGGTTAGAAGAAACATTGAACCTGATAAGTTCAATTATAAATTAAATGGTTTTATTTCTCGCGCAGTGCAGCGCGTGACGAATATTAAAAGAAAGCTAAGCCGGAAAATTGAAAATACAAGAGCGCGTGCATTAAATAAATAAATATGTCTTTTTGATTTCGAGAAAGTAGCAGAAAATTCTAGCGCGTGATTTTAAAATCTTATAAAAGGAGGAAAACATCTCAGTTCGTGGTTGTTGCTTAGTTTGTTGTTGTTTAGGAAATTGCTCTTGTTGATTGTAGCGAAATCGCGGATTAGCTTTCTTTAGCTGTTTTGAATTACGTTCTATTGGACATTTGAGTAGTTAAAAGGTAACTACTGTGAGATATTGTAATACTGCCTGATTATTCGAGAAAATTTAAGCATTTTTGTTGTGATAATAATAAATTTTTGTTCATTTTTCATCGGACTTGTACATTCATTTCATAACGAACCCGTACGCACGCAACAATTTTTGGTGTCAGAGGTGGGATTTGAATGCCAATAACAAGAGGGATGGAAGAACAATTGAGACAGCTCATTACTGCTTTTGCTGCGTTCCAAGAAAAGATGGAAGCTGGCCAAACATCTTTTAAAGAAGAAATTAAAGAGGAAATGAAATTGCGCCAGGAATCCGTTAAGGAAGAAATGAAATTGGGCCAGGAATCTGTTAAGGAAGAGATGGAAGCAGGTTAGGACAAAATGAAAAGAGAAATTACCTGCGTAATAGAAAATAAATTTGAGGCTATGGAAAGCAGAATATTAGGACTGATTTTTGCACTTGCGTTTAATGGAAAAGCTAGTTAAGAGATTCAATATATGATCAAAATTAAACGCTACCGGAATGACATATCATGAAAATTACGAACTGCAAATAATATACCCCGATTTCTCTTAACTTGCAAAGTTCATTGCAAAGTACCAGAATCCTGCCTAGATACTTCTTTGATTTATACTTAGAAAATATGTCTACTGATTATTCGATCATAATACGAATTATACAGAAATAAATTAATATATAAAATAAGTACTTTATAATAAATAGTTACAATTAATTTCCACTTCCACCGCTTTTTGATTTGGGATTACAAAAAGAGAAACCTTTCCTTTAGAGGGTCGCCTTTAATAATTTTAAAGTTTGAAACTAGGAATACAAGGAAATATTTCCTTTTTTCCTCATATTTAAAAAAATTAAAGTTAATTAAAAAATTAAATTAAGAAATTAAAGTTGTACATATAATAATTAAGAAATTAATTAAATGTACAACTTTAATTTCGACCCCGTAACGGTCGAAATTAAAGTTATACAAATTGAAGAAAACGTTTTTTCTGGGAAAGAGCAAATAGAAGACAGAGTTTCGGCCGTGGAACAACAAATAGGTTACAGAGTTGATTCAGTCAAAGAAGAAATAGAAGGAAGAGTTTGTTCCGTTAAACAACAAATCGAACAACAAATTGATGAGAGAGTTTCTGTCAAAGAAATGGATACTTTAAAGAAATTCGTAGCGTCGGCACGGAGCAGGAGTGATGAGCAGGATGATGATAGCTTCAGAGGTGAACGGGCAGGCATCGGTATTATACCGATGCCTGCCCGTTCACCTCTGAAGCTATCCACATATGATGGGAAGACATCCTGGCAAGTGTCTTCCCATCCAAGACCCAATTTTCTATAGTTGCGGATGCGAATGGATGGGATTCCCAAGCTAAGGCCTGTCATCTCGCCGCTTCTCTGCGAGCAGACGCAGCGGATATACTGCAGACGCTTCCCGAAAACCAAAGACACCAAAATTCCAAACCAAATTGGAGAGAAAGACTTCAGACGATTTTATAAATTATTGCCGATTGCTTTTGAGTAAAAAAACCCCCAAAAATATTTTTATTGTAGTACGTAGTAGTATCTAATGGTGTCCCATCACTTATGTGAGCCATTTTTTGATCCGTTCTAAACAATTGTATTTTTATTAAATTAATATTTTAATATTTTGAGAAAATGTATGTTATGTAATAATTGTTACTAGATTTAAGTATGAAACACACCCACAAAAAATTTTTACATGTTATTTTAATTTATTTTACTACAGTTTGCTTTTGTAAAGCACAAGTGTCCCATCACTTTTGTGAGACACTGTATTTGATAGAAAAGTAAGTGTCCCATCACTTATGTGAAACATTTTTTGCTCCGTTCTAAACAATTGTATTTTTATTAAGTTAATATTTTAATATTTTGAGAAAATGTATGTTATGTAATAATTGTTACTAAATTTAAGTATGAAAAACAGCCACAAAAAATTTTACATGTTTTTTAAATTTATTTTATTGCAGTTTCCTTTTGTAAAGCACAAGTGTCCCATTACTTTTGTGAAACACTGTATAAAGTAATTGCAGATATTTCAAAAAACTTTCTCTCTGAATGAAAATATTGCATATTTCTATGCAAATATTTCTAATTTTGCATTAATCAAGATTGCAAACGTGTGTTTTAGAGTGTCTCACAAAAGTGATGGGACACTTGTGCTTTACGAAAGGAAACTGTAGTAAAATTAATTTAAAAAACATGTACAATTTTTTTGTGGGTGTGTTTCATACTTAAATTCAGTAACAATTATTACATAACATACATTTTCTCAAAATATTAAAATAGTAATTTAATAAAAATACAATTGTTTAGAACGGAGCAAAAAATTGCTCACATAAGTGATGGGACATTTACTTTTCCATCAAATATTTATTAAAAAGTTTTACTTTTTAAAAGGTTTTAATATTTTGTTGGATTTCCTTTTGCTTTTAAAACATGATTTAATATTCTTGGGATGGATTCGACTAATTTTTTTGTGATTTCTGGAGAGATTTTACTCCATTCTTCTTGAAGCACCGATTTTAATTGTTGTTTTGAAGAAATGGTGTGTTTGCGAATTCTTGATTCCAATTCTTGCCAAATATTCTGTATGGGATTTAAGTCTGGAGATTGTGGTGGTGTTTTTATTATTTCAGGATAGTTATACAGCAGCCAGAGTCTAAAGTTCAAAGCAGTGTGCTTGGGGTCATTGTCTTGGCAAAATTTAAAATCGTTATGAAGGTTCAATTTTCGTGCTGAAGATTTCAAATTTTGTTTTAAAATGTCAATATACTTGTACTGATCCATTATACTGTCAATAAAAACAAGATTACCAACTCCAGCGAACGACATACACCCCCATACCATAACTCCTTCTCCACCAAGTTTTACTGTTGGCACCAAGTTCTGTTTGCGAAATTCTTTCCTGGGTTTTCTCTACACCAGGATTCTACCGTCAGAACCAAATATATTAAATTTACTCTCATCAGCAAATATAACTTTATTCCAGTAATCAGAGTTCTTATTTATGTTGGATTTTGCGAAAGCCAGTCTGGGTTTTCTATTCTTTTCACTTTCGAAGAATTTTTTCCTGGCTGCTCTACCGTGATATCCAGCAGATCGAATTACTCTTCTAATAGTCTCTGTTTTGCACAGGCACTACACTGTAATTCAATAAACTCAGGAACAATGGACTGTATTATATCTCACTTTAATTCTCATTAATTTACATAGTTCATGGCCACTCGAAGCCACGAATTCTCTCACCCGCTCTTAGCTCACAATCTCATGTCACAAAACTCTAAGAGCTCAAGGAGCATGCGCCGACGCTAGTAATGAAATGCGCGCGCAGGCGCAACATACCGCCCGCCTTGACATGATGTAATCATTCAAAATTAAATCTTACAATAAAAAATTACACAGAGTGACAATACGAAATACAGGTAAATAATTGTAAACATCAAATAATAACATCAACAAAATCAAACTACTATAATAAGAAAATACAATAATTAATTACAAACATACTTTTTGTTTAATTTGGCATAGGTAAAAGACAAATTTTATTAATTGATCTCTTAAAAATACCTCCTTTCGTTTTCACAGAAACTACTCTAACCTTATTGTCGTTACCTAAGAATATCTCTACGATTCTGCCAAGAGGCCAGTTACATACAGGAACATTATCAGTCTTTAAAATTACCATAGTTCCAACCTTGACATTGTCTTTTTCAAAGAACCATTTAGTTCTTCCTTGCATTGCACTCAAATAGTTATTTCTCCAATACTTCCAAATTGTTTGTACTATTTTAGTCAATTTTTGCCAGCTCTTTAATCTATTATCGTTAACGTTTAAAATATTAGGTTCTGCAATAGCCGTGATAGGTCTGCCTATCAAGAAGTGGCCCGGTGTCAAGATATCAAAATCCTCTGGTTCGAATGATAAAGGTTGCAAGGGCCTAGAATTCAAAATGCCTTCAATTAGAGCAATTACTGTAAGAAACTCCTCATAGGTTAGTTTCAAATTGCCTACTACGCGTTTCAAATGAAACTTAACAGATTTGACACCTGCCTCCCAAAGACCTCCATGATTGGGAGCTCTAGGGGGAATGAACGACCAATCAATACTCTCACTCGATAAATAATTACCTAATTCATCATCTGGTTTGCTGACTAGCCTATTCAATTTCTTTAATTCTGCGTTACTACCAACAAAATTGGTTGCGTTATCTGAAAATATGCGTGCACACTTGATCTCCTGCTGAAAAAACGCTTTAAGGTTGCAATAAATGCTTGACTAGACAGGTCTGTTACCAACTCAAGATGACAAGCTTTGGTAACAAAACAAACGAAAAGCACACATACACCTTGTTAAGGCGACCTTTTCTCTGATGTGGGTATTTTCTAAAATAAGGACCAAAAAAATCAACTCCAACACAATTGAATGGAAAATTCGGGCTGACTCTTTCTTGAGGGAGTTGACCCATAAGTTGTTGACAAGGCACTGGTTTTGCTTTGAAACATAAGACACACTCATGTACTATTTTTGTACAAGTGTTGCGCCCGTTTAAGGGCCAAAACCCTTGTCTAACAATAGACAGTAAGCCTTGTGGACCAATATGCATGTATTTCTTATGAAACATCACAATAATTAGATTAGTCAACTTATGATTCTTTGGTAAGATTATAGGAAATTTTCTATCAAAATTCAACTTACAATTAGCTAATCTGCTTCCAACTCTTAAAATTCCATATTGATCTAAAAATGGAAAAACACTTCTTACCTTGCTATCTGGAGGTACCTTACCCTCCTTTTCAAGGCTTGAAATTTCTTTTTTAAATTCACTATCTTGAATTAGCTTAATCAGCTTAAGTTCAGCTAATTTTAATTCTGAGCTCTGAAGAGGACCTGAAACCTTATCCTTTCCCTTGCAGTTGCTTACAAACCTAAAAATAAAACTTAAAACACGAATAATTTTAGTGTAATTGTTACTTAAATTTAAGAAATCCTCAATGAAAGGGTTAGCTTTCGCATTAAGAAAAATATTAGAGTCACTAAGGATTTTAAGTTCGTCTGGAAAGTCCTTCACAATGACTTCCACCGGAATCTCTCTATTTGGGTAGTCGTCGTATCTCAGGAACAGAGGGCCTTTCCACCACATATCATTTTGTAGAAGTTTACTGGGATCCAAACCTCGGGATATAAGGTCACTCGGATTCTCTTTTGATGACACATTACGCCATTGATGACCCTTAGTCAACTCTTGAATTGTTGCCACTCGATTTGCAACAAATGTCTTCAACTGGTAAGGCTCCTTTTGTATCCATGAAAGCACGATCATGGAGTCACTCCACAGATAAACGTTGTTCACAGAAATCTCTAATGCAGATATTACTCTAACCATCAACCTTGCAAGTAGGACTGCCGCACAAAGCTCCAGTCTCGGAATAGTAACTCGTTTAATAGGCGAGACTCTGGATTTACTCGTCACTAGCCTTGTCTTCACTTCTCCATCTCTCGAACGGCACTTGCAATATATGGTTTCTCCGTATGCTACCTCAGAGGCATCTGCAAATCCATGAAGTTCCACATAGTCTTTTTCTGCAATAAGAATAAACCTTTCAATTTCTATTTTACTTAAAACTTCCAGTTCAGTAGAGAACTTCTTCCACTCATCAGCTTCCTTTTTTGGTAGTGATTCATCCCAATTCAGCTTTAACAACCACAACCGTTGGAGGAATATTTTGGCTTTACTTATGATTGGCCCTAGTAAACCAATCGGGTCAAACAATCTTGCAATTGTGGACAATATTTGTCGTTTGGTAACAACTATGTCATTATCGAGTTTCACTCTAAAACAGAAACAGTCTCTTCTAGACCTCCAAGACACTCCAAGTGTTGTAGATTCTGCTTCATTAGGAAAGGAATAGGAGTGATCTTCTTCCGCAAGTTCAGCATGATTACTGCACCACTTGTGCAGTGTCATTCCTGCACTCTTCAGTATTGCAGTTAACTGAGATTTAAGTTCCTTAGCTGTACTAAAAGATTCCGCTCCACTAAGCACATCATCCATATAAAAGTTTTTAAGTAAGACTGGCGCAGCTAATGGAAATTTTGGACCTTCATCAATCGACAATTGTTTAAGAGTTCTCATAGCTAAGTATGGCGCACTAACTGTACCGTAAGTCACAGTATTAAGCTCGTAGATTTTCACAGGTGCATCATTTTCCTTTTTCCACAGGATTCGCTGCAAGCATCTCTGTTCAGGGTTAATTTTAATCATTCTATACATTCTTCTAATATCCGCCATAAATGTGAATGGGTACTTTCTAAATCTAAGCATAATTGAAAAGAGATCATCTTGAATAACCCTTCCATTACGTTGTAAAGAATTTAGCGAAATTCCATTTGATGTTAAACACGATGCATTAAACACTGTTCTCAATTTAGATGTTGTTTTTTGAGGTCGGTATATCCCATGATGTGGCATATAGTACACTACCCTAGGCTCATTTTTCTCTTCAACCTCAGTCATATGCCCTAGCTCTTCATATTCCTTTAAAAAATCCTGATACAGACTCAAATATTCAGGGTCTTTAACTAATCTTTTGCATAGGGAATTTAATCTCTCAAGGGCAACATCCTTTGAATTTCCTAAGCAAATAGGATCTTCCTTTAGTGGCATTATTACAATGTATCTCCCTTCTTCATCTCGCTTATGAGTTTGCACGTAATGTTCTTCACATATTGCTGTTTCTTTATTTTTTGGAATGGCTATTTCAACATTCTCTATTTCCCAAAATTTTCTCATTGTTTGTTCTAAGTCATTAGATGTTTTCATTAACCCACAATGTACGCGGCTCTGTTCTTCTGATGTAACGCTTCCCGACACTATAAACCCGAACACGCTGTTTTGTAAAATAAGACCCGTGTTTTCATAGCGAATTTGTTCAGATTTTAATATCTCAAAGAAAACCTCAGCTCCTAAAAGCATCTCTATACGTTCTGGAACATTAAAATTCTCATCAGCTAATTTTATGTTACAAAAATCCTGCATTTTAATATCAATTTTCCTTGAAGGAATCAAATCTTGCGTGATTTTTGGTACTACTAATAAGTCTAAATGTCTCACGTAACTTTTATCTTTATTGCTAATGCATGCCGAAACTCTTTTTCGAATTGTAAACAAGGAATCATTTAATCCGGAAATCGCAATGTTTACCTTCTCATAATCAAAGTTGAATTTATTCGCACAGTCTCTGCTTATAAACGATGAAGTACTGCCGCCATCAAGTAATGTTTTGACTGGATGTAGCTTACCCATACTATCACTAATAAAGCAAATAGACGTGCTCAGAAGAACACTTTTTCTGGATCTGTTTACACTAGTCGCTGTAAGTAGAGTATTACGGCTGTTAGGCAGAAAGTCTGGCGCTAGGGGGGAAAGCACACTGGAACTACTCGCTGTTTCGTTTTTATTTTTTTCCTTCTCTTTCGATGATTTATTTTCTACTGGAAAATGCAATGTCATGTGGTGTCTTTTCCCACAAACGGAACACGAGAACTTTGATTTGCAGTTTTTGACGGAATGGTTTAATGCTAGGCAATTAAAGCATAATTTATGACTTTTGATGATTTTAACCCGATCATTCACCGGTTGTCTCAAGAAATTTGGGCATTTTGCCAAAAAATGATTTTCCTCACAAAGAACACACTTTAAACCTTTTGCATCGGCAAGGAATACCTTTGAAACATTTTTCGACGTTCTGTAATTGTTGCTAGATTTTTGAAAACTGTGCACACTTGCGGCAAGGGACTTTCCGCGAGATGTGAAAAATAAATCTGCTTCCTTTGCCATTTGTTGAGGCGGAAACCAACTTTCAGCTTGCCTTATAGAAATATGGGCTGACGTTTCTCGATCTAATGTTTCAACAATTTGTCTGATATTATTAACTGCTTCAGAGTTTCAAAATCAGACGCTTTCCTCAATTTTAAGTAATATTCGAAATTTGTGGTTAATCGCGACACGAACTGCACATGGGACTTATTTAGGCGTTGAGCCTTTTTAAAATTTTCTAAAACAATTTGTGGTGTAGGTTCGAATTCTTTTAGAATAATAGCTTTTACTTTTTCATAGTCACTTAGCTCCTCATCTCTAATATACACGATAATGTTCGAAGCCCGTTCCCCTAACAAGTTTAACAATATTTCCGCTTTAGATTTCTCATGCACATTTTTTGTCGCGAAAGCTCTTTCTAAAGACGAGAAAAAATAACTCCAGTTTTCAGGTTTACTCGGAACCTTCAATGTTAATGTTCTTATACTTTTAATAAGGGAATCTAAGGAATCGGAACTTTCTCCTTTTCTTTCGTTTTGATCATTATTAACACTTTTTGTTTCAGCTCGCAATCGAGCAATTTCCAATTCTGTTTTACATCTCTCTAATTTAATTTGTTCTAACTGTAATACTTTAGCTTCTTCAGATTTACGATGCTCTACTATGGAATTACCCAACTCTATTACCGAATTTGGATCGGATTTAAAAGCTTCACTACTTTTAATCGCTAAATTTAAATCTGTAACAGTTATCTTTTCACTTCATCTATATTCAGTTCTAAAGCCAATAGCTTTAAATCCTCTTTAAGTGCACCTTTTATCAACATTGTACTCTTAGTGAAATAACACAAGATAATAAGTAATTCTTCTCAATTACTTAAACACAGTAACACAGTATATAAATACTATAAATTTTCTCAAAACTCTTACACAGTATGTCAAAATAACAAAATGGCACTTTATTCTTAAATCGAAACTGCTGACTTACTTGTTACTTGTAACTAACTCTTAATCCATAGATCTCTGGCCCATGACGGACCACGATGTTTTGCACAGGCACTACACTATAATTCAATAAACTCAGGAACAATGGAGTGTATTATATCTCACTTTAATTCTCATTAATTTACATAGTTCATGGCCACTCGAAGCCACGAATTCTCTCACCCGCTCTTAACTCACAATCTCATGTCACAAAACTCTAAGAGCTCAAGGAGCATGCGCCGACGCTAGTAATGAAATGCGCGCGCAGGCGCAACAGTCTCAGGATTAACAATTACTCCATATAATGCTTGTAAATCAGCAGCAACTTTAGGAGCACTGATTGTTGGAATTTTTTAAATATTTTGAACAATAATTCGCTTTATTCCATTGGATAGCTTTGATGGTCGGCCAGATCTTCTTTTATCCTGAATCATATGATTCTTTTTACATTGTTTAATGATATTGAAAACTGTTGAATGACTCATGTTAACTGTTTCAGCAGTTTCTCTATTAATAACTAATTTTCGAATTTCAGGCAAAGTTTCTTTTCGTTTAGCATTCATGGCTGCACAGAGCTAAAACACACCAAAATTCCAAAACAAATTGGAGAGAAAGACTGCAGACGATTTTATAAATTATTGCCGATTGCTTTCCATTTTTTGCTCCGTTCTAAACAATTGTATTTTTATTAAATTACAATTTTAATATTTTGAGAAAATGTATGTTATATAATAATTGTTACTAAATTTAAGTATGAAACACACCCACAAAAAATTTGTACATGTTTTTTTAATTTATTTTATTACAGTTCCTTTATGTAAAGCACAAGTGTCCCATCACTTTTGTGAGACACTGTATTTATACTACAATTGTTACCGTCAGCTGTAGTAGAAGTTACAAATCAATTATATTTAATTAAGGAATGACCATCTAAGTTTAGAAACAGCGTACCGTAACAGCAATTCAATTATTGGCGCCGTATCTTTGATGTTACTCCCGATTGGCAAGCTACATGATTTTTAATCAGTATTCGGGTTTTGCTAGTAACTTCACTTGGAAATCGCTCTTAAACTAGGTTAGTTGGTTATTTAAACATAGAAAGAGCATGGGAGCTATTTGGTTAAGATGCTCGCATAGAGAGCCTTTGTAAAGAGGACCTAGAAAACTACGAAAACCAACCATGCAGCTTGGGTTAGACTTCGCCACAAACAATTAGTAGTTAACAATGTTCAAATGCTAGGCAACTGGTGAGGCTCCAATTAAATCTCGAATTTAATATTTTATTTGTAAGTATTTAAAATATTGTTGTATTCTTAGACACCAAAAGCAGAATTTAAGTTTTGTTTGTTTTTAAACTACCAAGCCGTAGTGCAAATGAATATTCAATTTCTTTTGCAATAATTGTATTCACTTAATATTCTTGGAATATGAGCTAAAGAAGGAATGTTCTCGAAAGATTAAGAAGTGTTTAAATCCAATGATATTAGGGGCCCTACTCTGGACACCGTCGAGATAGAAGAACGGGTACCTTTTTGCGATCTACTCGACAGAGAGCGAGTCTGGTGTCATCGTCTCGATCATTACAGAGATGGACGCGTCGGAAATTTTTCCGTCAGCTGGACAGCTGCCTTTTAAGTTTCTGACTGTCGTTTTAGAGCTAAACTGAGGACGGCGGAGGTCACGAATTTTTTTTGAAAGTGTACGTAATAGATATTTTAAGTTCTTAAGATTTGTGAAAAACTCGAGTATTTCGCTATAGAAATAACGCTTTTGGTGCTGACGGTTCTACATTACCAATGCCTTAATTAAATTTTAGTGAAAATAATATATTTGGTGTTTTCCTATTACACATATAAAGAAGAGGTGCATATTTTTAATTTAAAATTCTAATTTTTAAACTAATGTATATATCAATGTACTTAATTTCATGTTTTGATGAGTAATTTATAAATTTATAAATTTTATGTTTTAAATTATGATGTATTTCCCTCTACTTTTATTTGAATTTATAGTGTATAAAAATGTAATACATTAGACATGCATTAAAGAATATGCATGTCTAATGTATTACATATAATAGTTTTATATGTAATAGTGAGAATTATTATATAGTTTTAATTATATATGTTTATATATAATTCAAACTATTATTATTAATATTCAAACTATTATTATTGAATTATATATGTTTATATATAATTCAAACTATGCACATCCTAAATTCAACATTTACATTAAACTGCTTTGAGTTAAAAAATTTATTTAAGTAGTTTTAACTGTACCGATATCAATGTCAATTTACAATAGTTTCTAGATTCTCCTGTATAAAACAAGTTAAATTCCTGTATAATTTTCGGTTAAATTCTTGTCAATATTATAATGCAAGATTTATAATTAACTATCAGATTTTTTAATGTGGTCTACTTTTAGATATTACATCAGTTTTATGTATATTTATTCAGATCTAAAAAGTGCTTAGTTTTGGTTTTATGTAATTACGGCAAAGCCTCGAGGGCAATCTGCCTAAAGTGAGGGTTGCCTTCGTGGAGGACATTCTAAGGAAAACTAGCTCGTATACACGTAACACATGGGGAAAACCACGAAAACGTCCATACAACCAGCCCGTTCGCGGGATTCCAACCTTAGACCGAACTCCTACTGTTCAGCGATTTTACCGGCCGCTGGTGGAATCGATTTAAAAAGGGTATGAATATATAAGTACTGCAATTTCTTTCACTGCATCTGTTAATATATTTATACAGTTATATATATATATATATATTTAAAACAGATTTTCTGTGCCTTAAACTTCTATGCTTCTGGAAGTTATCAATGATATATCTGTCATTCAGATACATTGGTAATGACACCCATGCGTCCAGCCCGTTCGCGGGATTCGAACCTCGGACCGCACTACCAGTATTCGGAGATTTTACCGTTCGGCTACTAGTGGGATCGACTTAAAAAGGGCGTAAATAGGAATGTGTACTACAATTTCCTTTCACTGCATATATTAATATATTTATAATACATTTATATATACATATAGTTGTTTATTTAAAACAGGTTTTGTATGCCTTAATTTTTTATGCTTTTGGAAATTACGAGAAATATGTTGGTATGACAGACAGATATATTGGTTAATGTTGGTAATGCAACAAACCCGTTCGCAGTATTTGGACCTCGGACCGAGCTACCAGTGTTCAGCGATTTTACCACACGGTCACTGGTGGGATCGATTTAAAAAGGGTATGAATAGGAATATGTATTGCAATTTCCTTTCACTGCATATGTTAAATATATATATGTATGCGTGTGTGTGTGTGTGTGTGCAAGATAATGTTTTATGATTTAACCTATAGTTATTTAATTTTTTTTTATTTTTCTTCCTATTACTTTTGTTAAAAGTTTGTTATATTTTTACTCACTGCTTATTGGTATCTACGATACATAGTATATTTGTAGCTACGTGATAGGTATAATTCCTGAATAAATAAAATTCTTGATATAATCATGGGTTGCTAAAAATTAAAATTTTTTTTGGATTCCAATTCATTAGGAATATTAAACACGCGTACGCGGTGCTATATTTCAATTATTTGACTTATGACGTTGTTGCATTACCTTTTCAGACAAAATAATGTATTTTAATCATAAAATTCCTGTTAACAAATAGTTTACAAACATGTAACGTTTTAGAAAATTTCCATTTTGCAAAAGATAATACGTAAATTATGTTTACGTTTCTTCACATACCTGAAGTTTTGAAAAGGCCATTTCTTTCTGCGTTTAAAATATCCATTAACGTTCCCCATTCCTTTTTCCCATACTCTTTACTAAATCCAGCAGCGTATTTTTTTGAAAAATTTCACCATTTACTCAAACTCGATTTTTTTTTCTACCACCATCCTCAGTAATAAGCATGTGCGAAACAGCCCCTTTGACAACAAACTATCCCCTTCCCCTGAGCCTGGAGCAATGTAGAAGTTAAGGCTACTATAAAGGGTCCTAAATTAATGGATCCTAAATCAATGGAGGTTGAGGGAAAGCTCTTGTCAAAAAATACATTTTGAGATGAATAACATTATGCGTGTATTTAAAAGAAAAAATTGAAAATTCAATAAAGGAATTCAAAAAGAAAGTATTTTTAACTAAAAATACAAATTTGAAATATGATATGTGAAAATGTTTTAGAAACTTTTAAAATAACTTGAATCATACGAGAAATTTGGCAATTAAAAAAAAATACGAGAAAGAATCTGAACTGCAGACAAAAGAAGGGGAAAAAGCCACACATTTTTATATGGATGCAGAAGAAAGCTGAAATTCGGATTCTCTAGAATGTTAAATTTTAGCGGACAGCGCTAAAGAGCCAAAGTTGCCGCTCCACACCTAAATTGCAACCCTAAAGCTTAGATTCAAAATGGCTGACGAGTCAGCCTGTATCTCTAGTAGCTCTAGTAGAGGTGACTGGTTGCTATGCAATAAACGTCACTTCCGCACGGAATTTCCATTTCACTTTCCGCCGGCGGAATTTGAAGGGGGCCAGACCGTCACCATCGAGATAAATAAGGCCTGCGCCCTGAGTTACTACGTCACTGCTAGGGGACCGGTCTTCGCGCAGTTTAGCTTCCTTGCTAAACACCCTTTTTTCTAAACCTATTCTATGAAATTGCTTTCTCATACTATAAAATCAGTCTAAAACAAAATTACAAGTGGCAATATAATGTTTTACAAAGCTTATACGAATATAAAATATTTTCATATTCTTTTGTTGGTATTTATTTTCAAAACAAAATTATTTGAGAATGGTGTGGTGCTTTTAAAAGCAAATCATTTCTTTGAAGAAAAATTCTTTTTAAAATTCAAGTAGCTAAAATTTTTACTTTGATTTTTCTGCACTGTTTTTGTGTCTCTCGTTGATTCTCATCACCGCATCAAATTTTTTTGTTTCACCCACTACTTTAACAAAATGTTTGCCAGTGGGAACACATGTTATCTCTCATTCTATAATTATTGCATATTTTTTATATTTATCATATTAATGTAGCAGGATTATAAAACATCAAACGAATGCAAGAGACTACTTAATATTTAGACTAACATTTAAATGCCTTATATCAGTTAGAAAATTTTTCTGAATGTAATAAATTACTAAATAGTCTAGTCTTAAAATTATTTCTTACTTACATATTGTATGTTAATCTGTATTACAGTTAATGTTTTCCTCTTAATGCTACATAATTATTCGACAGAATCTGTAGTTAAATTGAGATAATGTTTATTACATAGCTCTGAAGACTGTCAATATTAAAATTCCAAATAAGACAGGAAAAAAGTTTTTTAAATAAAGTTATACACAATTTGTTTGAAAATATTTTTAAAATATACGATATACTTAAAAAACTTTTAGAAACTGAAATTTCTTGCAAATATTTACATCATACCTATTTAACTATAAGCGTTACCTCTGTTCTGAAAATATTTTTTCTATTAATATCCACATGAAAAGAAAATATAAATCCTAACATTATGTTCAAAACTTTTCTGTATAATGTAAGCAATTTTTTTAACTTAACTTACATAGCTTTTGGTGGTGCCACGTACTCAAATTAAAGATTGTAATTTAAAAGATAATTAAAAAAATTGTTTTTAAAATTGCATTGAATTGAAATACAATGAAAACAAGTATATCTACATATGAATTCAATTACTACTGCTTCTTCAATAACTGTACATTTTTAAAATTTCATTTTGCAGTTTCGCAATTTAATTACATTAATATGTATCTTGCATACATTACTTTAGAAACTTTTCTGTCATTCTCAGAAAGATTTATGTTGCATAAAAATTTTTAAACAAACTGATTGCATGATAATAACATATATAAAAGTGAACAGAAGCTATATTAGCTAAACATATGCATTTAAGTTTCATCATGATAAAATGATATTTAATGATTTGCAAAAAACATTGATATTTAAATTTAAGAACACAGTACTCTGTCAAGAATCAATTTACTCTGCATTTGATATTCTACATATTATGTAATGAAATAAGTGTTATGCTTTTAACCCCTTAGGACAGTTATTTCATATAAAATTAGTTTCCAATTAAAATAAATAATCATAAATTTTGCTGACAATTTTTATATTATTAGTGTTAGTAATTATTACAAGGGATGATGCTTCAGATGTCAAAAGTAAACATAAATTCAATTCTTAAAACATAATGAATAAAAAATTACAACTTATAAAAGCCAACAAAAAGTTTGCTGAGGGTCCCTTAACCGTGACGTCACAAGCCAGTTTCGTTTCAGAGCGCAGGCCTTATCTATCTCGATGGTGACGGCCAGACTCGCTCTCCCTTCTGCTGTCGAGTGGAAAGAGAATCCCCACTGGTTTTCCGATATCGATCTCGACCGGTGTCCAGACTAGACCCCTAAGCCTTTTACTTCAGCTTCAGTAATTCGGAATTTTTGACGGAATTGTTGTCGGAACTAGGACTGTATTTAGTAAATGGTAGATATCTAGTTGGTCTTGGTTTAAAGCGCTTGATTTTATTCAACAATTTCAAACGGAGGTCTCCAAAAATTTCTCACAACATAACGGCAAGTTTTTTTTTGGAGAAAATATATAACAAACTAGCTCTTGAACCGTACACCTCTATCAAGTGGGATAAGAAATATTAGTATTATTTCTAATATTATAATATATTAGAAATATATTATAATATTCTAATATTATAATAATATATATAATAATAAATAATTCTAATATTCTAATAATATAATAATATATAATTAATTCTTTTATTATACCGTTTTAATAAAAGCAATATAGAGTATATTGCTTTTATTAAAACGGTATAAAATTAACGTTTTTATTAAAACGACGGGACGGGTGGGAAATATATTTCGATTAACAATGCAAATGGTTTTAGTCAGGATACGAACAACTCAACGTATCCTAAGATATGTCTACTATGCTTTTTCTTTACAGTGTCTTGTTTGCATATTGGTTGTTTATTAACAGCCGTGTGCTCGAGTAATCAGTTGTATTTATGTAATGTTTAGGTATTGTAAAATAGAGGACACTGAACATTGTTTTTACTGTAAAAGACACCTTGAACAATTATGATTCTAAAATAATGATGATCGACAGAAATGTGTTAGTGATAGTTTGCCTATATTTATTTAGGTACTTAATATTTTTCATGAATTTATAAAGCCTCTCAGGTTGATTGCACTGAATCTTATTACTCTATGAATTTATGTTTACTTGTCAAAATTTCTGTGAAGGTTTGAATATCGGCAAATTATTTTCTTATGTGATATTTTCAACTTATACTGGGTACTATTTTCTATACTATTTTAATTATAACGAATGCGAAATTTCTGTTTCTACTTATTATGCATATTTGTATTTGTAAGTATCATTTATTTTTTTGTGATTTATGAGTGTATCGTTTTATTTCTGTTGAGAACATATAAATTCTGTATTTAGGGTATTCACTTTGAATATGACTCCATTGAAAATCAGAGCTCTGTTAAACTTAGTGAAAAAACTGTAACAGTACATCTGATTTTTATGAGCTATAAAAAACGTTCGTCAGTAAGAGTGACTTTTTTTTTAGACCTGTTTTCCGAAAGCGCATAATACCGAAATTTTAAAAGCACGAATACATATGGACGAGTGTATTTTATCTCGTGATTTCAAACAGCTTTGCTTAGTCTAAAAATACTTTTGAAATGTACAGTAATGAGGTGTTTAATTATATGAAAATTTGTAAACTAAAAGTATAAGCAAGTAATAATGAAATGGTAATTATGTGGAAATTTGTAAATTAAAGGCACAAGGATGTGATATAGGAAGGATTTGCCATGAATGATCTGTGATAAGCAAGAAAATTCTGTCTATGATAACAGGAATCAATTTTTTCATGCCATATTTTATTGACAACATACCATTGCAAATTTTTTAATCTGCATGACAGAAACAGTAAATGAATTCTCATTTGCCCTTATATATTGTACAAACATGAAACACAATATGTATCATATCTTAAGCATTTTAGAGTCATGAGTAGCATATCTATGAAGACATGAATTGTACATCTTAGGACTAAACATTATTTGAGGCACTCTAACTTGATCTTAAAGTATAGTTGGACATTGTGTCTATCATTTGTTACTGTGAAGTCAGTGGCTTTAACAATATGTAATTTAGAATATTAAGCAACCAGCAGCCTATGGATACCTTGTGTGATATGAGTTCCTTATACTGAGTTCTCTTTCACTGTATTTAATAGATATAGTTTGAAAACTCAAACTATAAATGAAGCACAATACAATCAGAAAGAGTATTCAATATCTTTTAAGCAATTTTTAATATGAAGAGTCATTTTTGATTCTCCTGCCACACATTTTCCTTACTTAATCATGTAGCTGTTTTGGCAAGCCAAAATAACGAGTCAAAGAATTGCACAAAATCGGTATCCATGTGCCGCCAAAAATTGCCAAGGGGTACCCTAAACTGTACTTTTACCCTGAAAAGTATTGAATTCACATCTGTTGGATCAGCAGTAGAGTTTTGATCAATCTGAAAAATATTTACTAGTGTGTGTGTGAGGGGGGGGGTTCTATCTGTGGTCACACAGTTATTTGAATCTTCATTCTTTGTTTACATATTCAATTTATTTTTCATTTCATTTGTCTTAGTTCTGCTGTCATTCTTCCCTTTGTATTAAGCCTATACTATGACAGCTTCATGGCTAGAGAAAGCTCATATTTACAATGATAGTGACTCAGAACTTAAAAGTAGAACTGTTACTACTTCTAAGTTCAGAAAATTGACAGGTTGCATATTAGGAGAGAAATCTTACTCATTAAATTGCAAATAAAAGGAAAAAAAAATATATTTTTGTGCTGTGCAGACATTTTCTCATCACACTCTTGTCTTTTGAAGATTAGACAATGTCAGAATCCTTTTCTTTTATACTAATGGATCGTACATTTTAAGTTACCTTGTTAGAATATTATATGTAATGTACTATACACATATTATGTTTCCTTTATACTTTTTTAATATTTGTAGTGTTTTACTGCGCATAATTTATTAATTATGGTAAATTAAGTAGGACATTTTCCAGAAAGGACTAAAAAGTCCATTAAATTTTTTTTTTTTTTGCTTTGTAAGAAAAATCGGCATTTTTTAATTTTTAGGAAATATCTCATTCCATCAGAATTGCTTCATATAATTAATAACGTTTAGCAAAATAATTTTTTTACTCTATCCCAGAAATATATCTACAGATTATGGTGGATAATATATTTGAGTTCTAGTATAATTGTTTCTGATTACTTTGTGTAGTAGGTGTCTTTAAGGGCTATGGAAAGAATGCTAGAAACTAGAAGCAGCACTTGCATGGCTGCTGAAGGGAACATATTTACTAATAACAGGTTTACTTATTTGAAAATAAATATTTTTGTGTTAAAATGCAAATTAATCAAATAATCCCCCTTCCAAAAAAGTCAGTAATAATGTTTTAGAATTCTCATTCTTTAAATTGTGTAGTATTTTATTGAGTGTTTTTAATGTAATGAATAAATTTATTAATTTTTTATTCTTATTATGAACTGAATTTAGTTTCAAAATTTCAGTCACAAATGTGAAAGCAGGTCTCGTAGCAAGTTTAAAAAACACATGTATATAGAGCTGTTATTACTAAAGAAAATCATTGCAATTTTGTGTAAAAATTACATAAATTATGCTCTGCAATCCTTTAACATGCGTACATTTCATTTTCAGTATATAGGATGTAATGAAAATGGCTGATGATTATTCTGGAGTTACCAGGCTTGAGATAGATTTGCAGTCGACTGATGCTCATCCCAATGATGATGAAAAAATATCAGTTTCATACAATCATCAGTTAGCATCTGCTTTAAATCATACAACCACTGCAGAAGCTGTTGACAATACAAATGTGCCTGAATGTTCCATATCAAGCCAGCAGGGTGCCTCTCAGAAAATATCATTGGCTGAGTTTTCCACTTCTGTCATTTCTCCATCTGATGTTTCTCCAAAATCATGTGAGCTAACAGCATTCAATTTCAGAATGGGTAACTCTTCAGTGACGAAAAGGACACGAGGTCGACCAAGAAAAGATGGTCCACGAGTAGCCAAGCATCACCTAGCACCCAAACATCACCTTACACAATCTGTTGCTGCTAAAGTGTAAGTTTTTGGTGATTGTATTGTGCATGATTTAATTTTATTATTATATTTCTAACTTTATAAATAAAAAATTGGGTACTTGCATAGTATCCATCCACTGTGAAAGGTGGCTGTCATTGAATCGTAAAAGTTGTTAGAAATCTAAGCTTAATTTGTGCCAGTTGCGCCTGTGTGAATTTTGTAGAAACTAATGCCTCTTGTTGATTTCTGCTATTTTATTAAGCTTTTCAGTTTTATTGGAAAGTTTCTTTAGAATGCTCTTATTTGTAAATTTCAGGCAGTAATTTTTCCAATCTGTTACTGTTCCATATTCAGTTGATCAGATTATAAATTCATACATATGCAATTTGATGGTAGGATCCGATATCTTTGAAAATAATTCACTGCTTGCTGTTCGTAGAAAGCAAGTCTCAAATTTTAATAATTTTTTTTTTCAAACAGCAAGGAAAACATATGGTAATAACAGTTAATTTATATCACTGTTCATAAAAGCAAAAGGTGGCTTATTGAGAATCAATCAGGATTAAATCAAACGAAAGTGCTGATGTTATGAGTGTGTTGCTACTTCACACTTATCAGTGAATAATGCTAAATTGCTCTGTTGGGCAACAGTTTTACTGTTGATGTGCAATATATAAGTACCAAAAATCATTTTCAGGAAAATATCTGGGATTTTTGAAAAAGGTGGTTTGAGTTCATTTCATTAAATACAGTTTTCTAATTTCAGATTACTTTATTTCTAAATTTTCAACACATGAAAACAAGTATGGTAGAAGACAATATCTGTTGATGCAAAATTCACCAAATACTTAAAATACATGCAATTGCTCAGATGCCTTTAGTGAAATTCTTAGTTAGTAAGATTCTAAAACTGCAGTTTTGAATTAAAAACTGAAAGTTGTGATGTCATTCAAAAGGAAAACATTAAACATGGTAGATATTTTTTATTTTCATTAGAATTGAGAGAGGGAAAAATATTCTGAAGTGAAGAGGCTGAATTAAAATAATAGTGTTATGTGACCTTGAGTCAGTGATTATTGATGGATATTTGGATATTAACAGTTATAAGTTTTTATATTATATATTGAAGCAAGGTAGTATGTTCTATTGATTATCACTTTTGTAACTTATATTAAAATAATTGGGAAATTTCAAACGGGAAACATTAATCGTAGTAGATATTTTTTGATACTCTTTAGAATTTAGGGGGAAAAAATATTATGCTAAAGTGAAGAAGGTTGAATCAAAACAATAATGTTATGTGACTCTGAATCGGTGATTATTGGTGGATGTTTGGATATTATTGGTTACAAGTTTTAACGGTATTTTTCCGTTTTGCTGGCGCAAACGATAAAGTCGCCAATAATGGTACAACTGATGCCATATGGAATATCTTCGCTGGTAACCCTTTACGCCTCATTTTCAAAACAAGTCGCAACCATTTCTTATCAGATTGATTGTTTCTTTCAGTACTGGCATACAAATGCATATAATTTTTACAAGATAGTTAAATTTTATGCCCTAAGATGATTCATAGTAATTAAGTCAATTAGGATGCAATCACACCGCTCAGCCGAAAGCGAAAATATAGGAAAGGCAAAATCGGGTTATATTCATCAATTCTAATGAGAATGCACTAGCGAAGTAAAGCACTACGGTTTTACATAATTTCTGAGTGAGCTATTCGTACAAATTGAAATAATTCTTGCATTTAAATGTGTATTCCAAATTAAAATTTAACTTGAATTTAATGTAGTTAATTACTGAGAGAATTAGATTTTTGTAGCGTTTTTTACATGAGATGAGATCACTTGGGGTCATGTGATACGAACCGGCGAATCAGGATGTTGAACCATGAAAGTATAGTAAATTCTTAAATTAACATCTTTTTATAAATTTATTGTCGTTATGTATTGGCATTTTGCAAAATTTTAAACCATATTAAATTGTTTATGCCTTCAAAATAAAACATTCTTAGAACTAACATTTGTTAACATTTTTAATGTGTATACTGTATGTTGTCGCCAACAAAGTCTGCTTGGCAAGATTTGTGCCGACGAAACGGAAAAGTACCATTTTAACATTATATATTGAAGCAAGGTAATATGTTCTATTGATTATCACTTCTGTAACTTATATTAAAATAATTAGGAAATTTTGGTAAGCTTATCTCGAACTGAAGATTGCCATGTTCTTTTAATGAATAAAATTGTACAGTAAATGCTGGACTAGCCAAAGAGCTCAGAAAATATTAATACTTAGGGAATACCTATTGAATGTATAAAAAACTTGCAGTAGGAAGCCAAATTTGTTCATTATCAAAAGCCTACATTTAAAACCGTGCAAGATATTTTTTGGGAAATGCGTTTGAGGCATAAAAGCCAATGTATTTCGTAGACCTTAAGTGTACGAAAGTAAACCACGTTATGTATTACAAAATCCCATCAACCATGATAGTTAACATAGGCCTGATTTTGAATCAGTTCCATTAAATGCACTTGTGCTAACTTTTGTTGAATTTCTTAAAGTAAGGAAAGAAATTTATGAAAAGATTGTCACAACACTTTGAAGGAACTTTAAATAATAACGATGACGATAAATGAATAAAATAATAATAATAAAAAAATATTGAATTGCTATAGACCACAAATTTGCACTTGATAAAATATACATTACTAGTGGCCATGGTTAAAAAACTTAGAGGCTGTAGAATGCGTTTAGTTTTTTTTTTTTTTTTTTTTATTTTGATATTAATCATCATGTAAATGCATTTAGGTTTAGTCATTCTTAGGCATTTAGCTGTTAGAGTGACAAATTTGTCAAATTTCCAAGATTTAACATTTTACTTTCTTAATTGTTGTTTGCCCTTGAATCCTATAAGCAGTCTTGGCACTTTTGTCATTAGAAATATGTCATCTAGAATCAGTTAACCTGTTAATGGATAAGTATGATGATGCTAATGATCATTTGTCAGTCAGTAGATAAATGTCTTTGCCTATAAAAAGAAACTTTGAACGGCTTTCATTGAAAAAAAAAAAAATTTTTTTTTTTTTGATGTTACAAATCACAGTGAAGAAGCTTTTAATAAAATATCTTGTTTTTACCGAATGAGTTTCAGTCATAATAAGAAATAATGCTTAAAATGTAATTTCTTTTGTGCTTATTTAAACACCATTTAAACACAAATTTGAAGACGTGATATATTTCTTTACCAAAAATACATAAACTGAAAAAATAATCACAAACATGATACACAATTTCTGATATTTATATAATCAACATTAATTATGAAAAATATTTAAAAAAAAACGTTAAGATTTATGCTTGTGACAGAATAAATAAAAAAATAATGCATGACTTTTCATTTTTAACCACCTATTATTGTTGTTGAACAATCATTAGCCTGCGAGCACGCGCACTGGGTATCTGATACTCGGGGGCATATTCTATGTCCCTTATCTCAAAACCCCTTTCCTGGAAATGGACAAAACCTTTTGTAGCTGAATTCAAGGTCACATTCATGAAGCTGGGAAATCTGTGGAGTGATTCTTCGAATGTTCTTCCAGGAATTGTACCGTTTGGGTATGTGACACCCGCGCGCCGTCTTGCATCTCTCAGATTTTCACCCTCACTTTCTTAGTTAGTTAGCATGGCGCGACATCTAAATTATGATAAAGAAATTGAAAAGGTTCAGAAATATGCTAGAAACCATTTCAGCAGATGATGAAATGTTTAGAGAAGAGGAGGAAGAATTAATTGATGAAGAACACAACAGCATTTATAATTCATCAATAGACAGTGATATAGACACTGAATTAGATAGTGAATTAGAAAATCAATGAAATGATGAAAATTATGTTGGTAAAAATGGCTCGGTATGGAAGAAAAACAAAATCCGAATGAATGTTGAGACTAGTTCTAAAAGCATTATGTTTAAAATTCTAGGAAATACTAGTTATTCGAAAGTGGAAGATTACTCAAATCAACTGCGGCAGCAATCCATGCTATCTTTGAAACTAAGAGAAAAAATAATATGTTAAGTACTTCATTTATTATATCCTTTAAAATATTCTAAAGTTCATTGTTTTTTATGTTAATCCACATTTATACTCATATTTTTATTATTAATGTAATTTAAAACGTGTTAATTGCTTTCGGGTATGACATACCCAGCGCACCTTCTCGTGTTCGTAATTTTGAAGCGCGTGCCTCGCGGGTTAAGCATACTTGTGATTTTAAATTGATTTAGTACAGTTAATTAATTTCTTTTGAGAAAAATAGGATTGTACATTTGGCAGCAGTGAATTTAAAAAAATGCATCATAAGACAATGCATTGTATTTTGTGTATAAGAATTAATGCTCTAGTAAATGAAATACATGCAAATTTTGCAAAGATTTTGCATTTTGAAAATTTTTATACCATGCATGGAGTTTTATTAAATTTAGAACTATTAATTGCCAAAATTCATAATTTTTATTTTGCTGGTGCTTTCTGATGATTGACAATTTTTAAATTTCTGTTAGTACTGAAAAATGATGACTGGTATTGAAAAATGATTCAAATCAATAAATTTTTTCTCAAATTTTGCATTTAAAAGAGTGGAATATTTTGTATTTAACTAAAGTAAAATGGGGTTAAAAATAGGTATTTTAAGAACTGAAATTTGTGGTCTCTGTAAAATATTATTTTTTATATTTATTCAGTACTCCCATTTCTCTGATTTGTGAGAAACTGAAATTAGAAATATATGTTTAGAGTCATTACTTAGAAAATAAATATAGTAACCACCTTTTATAAAAAGTCTTGATATTTAAAATTAGGCAGTTTCTATAAAAGGTCCTCCATTAAAGGCATTCTTCTCCACTGAGAAAAACCTGGTGGGTGTTTGTATTGAACTATAAGTGATAAAAACAGACATATATTAATAGTTGTCAGAATTGAACTTTTTTGTAATAACTGCAATTCGAAAGGAAGACTGAACCTGTTTTCAAAATCATGCAATTCTTCAAGAGTTGTTTCTGTTGTCATTGTGTTTATAATTTTTTGTCCTTGTTAAACCAGATGAATGGGATTATTAAAATCTTTGGTAAAAATAGACAAATTTTTTAATGCATTAGATTTCATCTACCTGATTTATATAAATGAAATACTTTATCTATATAAATATTTCTTTTCTTCATAAGTGAACGGTTCACTGTTTCTCTCTTTTTTCAGATATTTCAGACGACCTCGGTAAGAGTTTCTAATCTATATTTTTATTATAAATTAGGAAATGTAAACTCTGCCAGATAATACTGTCAGAACTATAGATCCCTTTCAAATTGTAACAGTAAATAAAAGATAAATGCAGTAAGATTTAAAATGGGAATATTGTTACATGTTAAATGTAAAATTATTGTACTTTATTGTATGCATTCTATGTAAAATTATAGTTAATGTGGAAAATTATAGTATTTTTCGGGGAAAAAAGGAGTTAGTTGTTTCTATTTATAGATAGAATCAGTTGAAAATTCAAATTCTATCGATAAAAAATTCAAAATCTTTACAATAAATGTAGCATAAAGATTACCCATTGATTGTTATTTACCTTATGGATTTTCCATCTTTATAATTACTTTTCTGTTACTCTATAATATTTTGATTATAGAAAAATTCTAATGCTGATGATTATGTTTAAAATTTATTTATGTGTATATTTTTACATTTATATCATGCCAGGGAGTTCTATTATATATATTTTATGAGGTAGAAATAACTATGTCATTTTCTTTTAAATTTATGTTTCATAAAATTATTCAATTTTAATCCGAAACCCCTGATAATATTCTTCCTTCCTTATTGCTTTTGTGGAATTGATATTTTATTGCTATTTTGCAAGAAATAAAAATAAAATTTAAGAGGGTAATGCAGTAATATGAACATTGTGTGAAAATATCTGTGAAAAGATTTTTTTCAGTCTTGCGTGTTTAATTAAAAATATAAAAAGAATTATGTGTGGAAGTTGAGCTTATTCTTCTCTTATCCATTTAATGACATAGGCTGCTTTGTATCTCATATTAGTTTTACTTTTGTTATATTTAGAATTTTTCATAAAACATATTTTCAAAAAAAGAATATTTCATAAAATTTAA
Organism: Stegodyphus dumicola; assembly: GCF_044657685.1. Taxonomy (NCBI): domain Eukaryota; kingdom Metazoa; phylum Arthropoda; class Arachnida; order Araneae; family Eresidae; genus Stegodyphus; species Stegodyphus dumicola. The sequence continues at coordinate 82,379,739 of NC_140770.1, forward strand.
TACTTTTTTTTTTTTGCCAAATTTTTTTATTCAATTTTCATTTCAGGATGAGAGGACGTGGAAGGCCTAGAAGAGATGACATTTTACATCATAAAATGTATGAATGTGGGCAGAATACAGCCCTTTATCCATAAATAAATATTTTGATTTATAATTACATTAGCTTTCCTGCTCTGTTTATTTTATTTTTTTTTAGTTGTGTACCCTCATTTTATTTTTCCCAGAATTTTTCTATTTTCCATTTTAATATGGGGAATGGTCTTTTACCTTAAAGATTCAGTTTTATGAATATTTAAAAATTTTTTAATTATAAATTTGCATGTTGTATTAACTTCCTTTTGCTGAACTTCCACACTCTCAATACTCTTATCCTTAAAAGTTTTTTTTTCATTTATTTAACTACTGAAAATTCTTTGTCATATGTATGTGGTTAATATTGTGTTAATGCAGTAATAACTTTGTTGAAACAAAAGATAAGTTACTGTATTTGAAATGGTAGTTTAACTCTCTGAGCTGCATGACTAGCTTTATCCGGTCATAAAATTTTTTGTTACTTGATACATAGTATTAGCTTATAACTTAAGATATTTTGCTTTCTTTAATAACATAACTGTAATAACTGTAATCTAAGTTTGTGAAAATAGAGGCTAAAACAAGCAATTATATAAATTTAGCTAATATATGCTGCATAAATACAGGTCTTCATGACACATCTAAAAACTCATGCCGCTTAGAGGGTTAAGTTCTGTCAGGAAGGTCAGGTTGTTGTCCAGTGACTTATACATTTTTTGAAGCAAATTGAATTTGTATTACCACCAAAGGTACTTACGGAAAATCCCGTCGACCACAAGAAACGGCGGCCATCGTGTGTGTGTGTGGGGGAATACTAAATACAATAAAAATGTTCTTTTCTTATTTTTCTTTCAAATTTATTATATTATCATTTATTTATATTTAATTTTTCATTATAAATTTCCATAATTTTTTATTAAGGAGACATACTGTAAAAGCAATTATTTTCGCTAGGTGCCATTTCGTGGCCATTAACACATTTTTTTGAGACCATAACTCTGGAAATATTTAACAGCATGCTCTTCTGTAGTAGGCAAGTCCCAAATTTTGATCATATTTATTTATTTATTTATTTTTTTTGAAAATGCGTTATAGAGGGGAAAAAAGGAGTCTTTACTCAAGAATAATAACTAACACGTGTAATCAAAGTTACTCCAAACCCAGCATGTTTGAAGAAGACTTTTTCATTTTTGGCGAAAAAACACGTAGTTTGGCGTCTTTTCTTTAATAGGCAAAAATGGGAGACGGGATTTTCCGTAAGTACCCCACTAAATAATTTTTTAATGTAACTTTTCGCACATGCTGAAGAAACGTGCTGTTTATTTAAAATTTTGGTCTCTGTATTTATTAGTATGCAATAATGCCAAAATATATTTTTATAAAATGAGAAAGGTGAATATGATTGATTAATTAATAAATTTTTGTGGAAAATGTGCGAGGACTGTGTGCTTGAGAGATTTGCATGTGTGGAGGACTTTTGATAGAAACTGGCTTTTATTTAAATTGTGCATGGAAAAAACCATAGATGCTCCCATGCAGCCAGCCCATTTTGCCAGAAATCAAACCTTTGACAAAACTTAGCATTTCAAGGCTTCATTCTCATGGCCACAGGTCAAACAATTAACTCTTTCTGACTAATTATAACATTGCTGAATTAATTTAATGTTTTCAGAAGAAAAGCGTAATAAGTAAGTAATGGAGTTTGGAGTTGCAGATTTAGCTGTTTAAGCTTAATTTTTGAAAAAGTGAGTCAGTTAATTTTCACGTTCTCAGTTCTTAAATAAGTAAATTATTTTAACAAATTTTTATGCTTGATTCTTTACCAATTTTAAAATTATTATTAACAATCTATTATTTTTTATAGATTTCCCGGTCGCCCTCGGTTTAGAGGAAAAAAATTTCAACACTATTTTATGTCTCATACTCCTCACAAACTTCCAGAAATTCGAAGTAATTTAGACATCTATGAAGATATTGATTCAGATTTAAAATCTTGTGAGTACTTTTTTTAATTGTTAATCATTTTATTGTTATCAAGTAAATGTCACTTGAATTCAGAGTCTGCAAATAAACAAAAGTGATCTTTGGAATTCATTGAAATGGTGGTTTTATTTTTTCAGAGATCTTTAAGTGTGTACTATCAACTGAATAAGCTATAAACTGTGGAAGTAAACATGTAATATATATTTTTTAGTATTAAGTTTTCAAATTAAATACAGGTGTGAAATGCTGTCATGCAATAGTTTGTACTAGAAGCCACTCATATGTGATGAAAAAATTATGCAATGATAATTTTTGCATTAATTCCTGGAACTTTTGATGTGACCTCTGCTAAAAATCTATGCTTGCATATAAATTGAAGTGATTAAGCAGATGATTAAAATTATTAACTCTTTGAAGTAATTTCTCTTAAGGTTAAAAGGAGAAGACTTCAAAAAATTTATTATTGCGCTATGTAATTATTTAGCATACAAAATATCTTTTACAATAATGCTGCAAATGCCTATAATTATGAATAGGATAAGGTATAAATTTAATGTAATTTAAATTATATCAATTAAAAATGAAATCAATTAAAAATTTGAAAATAAAAATGTAAATGCTTCTTTATCTAGAATGTCTTTTGTACATATCACAAATTACAAATGTTCCTAAAATCATCAATTGTTTATATAATTATGAAAAAATTAAATACATTTAAAATGCTCTGATTAGATATACTATTAATAAAATAAATGTTTTAATTATTTAGAAATGCATATATTACTTTTAAAATATTCAGTTTGTTAAGAATTACTGAGTGATTCAATTCAGAAGGGAATATAAAGGTTGTATGTTTTTCCTGATGGCAGCAAGCACCCTAAGAATTGACTATTCATGAAGCTGCGTGGAAGACAAATACAAAATCTTATGTTCTGCATAATGATGAGTCTTATGAAATTTTGTGGATGATAAATGCATTGTAGCATAAGCAAATGGTGAAATAAAAATTGGAAAGGCTGAAGATATTTCCAGTGTCAGAAACAAAAGAAATAGAAGACATTTTTAAATTATTTCATAGCAAGGTTAAAATCTTTTAAATCCTTTTAAATCATTTAGTTTGCTAAGCATTTTAAATTTGAAAGGCAAACTAATGATTTAATTTCACATTGAATGGTAATACTAAGGATAATAAACCGAAAATCTTGTGTCTTATGCAATGGCTATATTTGTCTTTTAGCAAGGATAACAAAAAACATGATGACATAACATCATGTAATACTGCACAACATAACAGTTCCAAAATGATTTTGAAAGGACTTGTCTAAAGATGTTTCTGATATTAAAAATCACTGATAAAAATTAAAGTATTTTTATTCTAAAATAATGTTATTTATTTAACTTGTCAAACTGCATCTCAGATAAAAGTGAGTTAATTCGGAGAATTTTTAAAGTAAACACTGTAATTCATTTAAAACTAAAACTTAAAGCAGATTATCATTCAGTTGTGCTAATTCAGTATATACATTTAAATACTGTGTTAAGTAACTTTTTGGCAAATCTGATAGATTTCCTCTGGCATGCTTCATTCATGCATGTTTGTATAATTTCTTCAGAACTTGGCTATAAATAGTTCAAGTTTTCTGAACTGAGTCAAGTTTTTATGTTCTTTTATTGGAGGACTTGCTTTTAAAAATGCTCTGAAACATTTTAGTACCTCTAACTTGTTTATATTAAAAGTCATTACTCAGTTCTGACTTAAAATCAATTTTCTGATTGTAATGTAGTTGACAATATCTTTAGCTTGAGGGCTATAAGCCGGGTTCGACCAAAACAGAATATTTTCATTTTGATGACATTGTTTGATAAAAGGAATCAAATCTTTTTTAATGCAGTGATTTAAATAAATAGATTATTTGCATTTTTTTTTCTTTGAAAAAGACTGGTTTAGAAACCAGAGCTGTGGAGTTGGTAGGAAAAATGACAGACTCCGATGTAATCTGAACTTGTTGGGACTTCAGCGATTCCGGATTAGGGGTTTTTCCAGATTATAGATCATCAATTTAAATCTGGTAAGATGACATACAGAAATCATACAATTAAAAATATGAAATGTAATTTATGAAATAAAGAGCAATTATGATCTAAAGGATATCAAAATTTACACACACACATACGCACGCACACATGCTATTAATTTGTTTACTTTATTAAACATTTCTTTTAATGTAAGTTGTTTAAGTTGCTTTGTTTTTTGTGCTTATACTTTCTCTTTAATTCTATAAAGAGACATAATTTCTTGTTCAGTTATAAAGTTCTACTGTTCAAGTCCTGTAATTGCTGTGTTGAGAATACTGACTAACTTGTCAATCAAAATACCTCTCTGTTACTTTCTTCACTATTGGAAGTGCACATAGGTAAACACTTTACGTGCATGCATAGCAGACGTGTGCATTAAAAGCGCATGCATAAGTTTGTAATTTTGAGGTCCGGATTATAGATCATTCCGGATAATGGACGTCCAGATTATGGACTTTGTACTGCATAGATATTTATACATGTGAACATATACACATAGGTTACAGCTTATTTGTTTAATATAAAAGAAGTAATAGATACTACAGAAAAAAATTAATGGCATAGCAAATTATTTATATTAATTAGCATTTATTATGAAATTTCATTTCATATGAATTTCTTTTGAAATTCTGCCCATTTCATATGAAATCAGTTGCTTGTAAATTATAAAACAGTCAGGCCAAAACTTCTAGGTCTTTTTATTTTATACCTGTCAGATGTTATACAAAGCCTTTGATGCACTTTGAACATATTTTTCTAACATTTCCTTGCACCAATCAACATGCCTTCTTTTGAGCCTTTGTCAGATTATGTGGGATCCAATGCAAAACAGGTCGCTTTTACGGCCAAATGTTTATGTAATATGTTAAGAGGTTATCACACTTAGCTGCAGTCTCTGCTAGATGGAACTTTTCTGAGAAATGAGATTCTGGTAGCATTGGTTTAAGCGGGACTGTTCCTAGAAAAAAGAGCTCTGCCTAGCTATGGAAATTATGTTGCGGCTACGCGGGATTTTATCAAACCTCGCAGAATGTCTCGGGTCCTGGGTAGAATCAACCAATCAGACGAAAGTTCTGCTTCTGAAGGATCACGGGTAACTTCCAATATGGCGATGGCTGGAACAGCACAATCGTGGACGGTAGAAATAGAAGCCAATTTAATTGACGAAATTAAAAAAAAACCACATAAATGTGTAATCGTTGATGCTTCAGAGTAGACAGTATTTTATGACATTTTTATTTTCAATACTTTCGATGACTTGTTTACAAATTATTCGTTGCCAAAAGTTCTCCAAATTCTCACATTTCTGCTGAGCTATCTGATACTGTGTAGAAATGTTAGCTTTACTATTGAATTTTATTTTATTAAATTTAAGATGAATAATTTTTGAAAATCTCTTTATATATGCACGACTTCACTTTTCTGCTAATTATCTTCTAAACTGTTTATTGCATAATAAGCAACACGTAAACAACATCAAAGATGCATGAAAAAGGAAAGCATTACTTTTGTAATTGATGACAATACTCATTAAATTTCTGTACTATTATTTGTATGTTATTAATAAAATACTTTTTAGATTATAAATACATAAGAAACTGTATTTTTATTGTGAATTCTACATATTGATGCATTTCAATTGTGTATTAATGCATGATTAAAAACATTTGTATATACATTCTTTAATGTAATTCTCCTTCGTTGTATTAATAGACATACATGAACAACTACAAATTATCATATCTTTATGCATATGTAAATATATGACTTATTAGATGTGTATTTATATGCTTATATGAACATGAAAATTGGCAAAATGTTTATTTGAAGTCACTTCTAATTCATACACTCGATGATCATGTAATTGACAGCAGTTGTACTGATTAGTTCTTTGCACATTATGCTGCTTATATTATACACAGTTAAAAAATAACTGATGAGCATCGATACTAAAGAGTGTACATTTTTTGTTTTTGGAGTAACGCATTATTATATCATATGTATGGTTTACATAGAATACACATGACTTATGAATAACAAGAAATTTAACAGCTATGCTTAATTTAACAGTATGTATAATATTTGGTCACTTTAACATACAGTGCACAGCTCATTATTGCTTTGGCACATGTATCTACTTAAGGAATTTCCTGGTACTTTCTCATTAGCCACCCTTCCTGATTTCAAAAGGCAGTAAAATTAACGTTTCTTCTCTTTAGCTTTTAGAATCACCAGTGTCAAAATCAAAGTGATCAACTTAATAGCCACCACCTTTCTACTATATTAAACAATATAATGCAAGTTTAAAATTTTAAAAAGAAATTACTGAAATGCTTCCGTAACAACGATACAGCATGGAATTTGAAAATAAATGTCTCTTTCGCCAATCTGAGTGATAATCGATTAGTTTGGCATTCAGGGTCTATTTAAGTAAGTGAAAATGTTAACCTAGTTACATAGGTTTTTCCGGGAATGCAGGTTCCAAGAAATGTCCTGTTTGACGTTCAGTCCTGCCTATCCAAAACGTAATGTGATACGGACATTACTGATACTTTCATACTAATGCTCAAAGATACCTCAGTCTCACAGTATGCCATATGACGATCTTGCTTTGTCAGTTCACGCACGGCATCTATATTTTCTGGCAAAACGACTGATTTTGGATGACCTTTATAAAATTCGTAAGGTCGATCATTGACCATGATTGAGTTCATTATACCAGTTTTTTACAGTGCTGTAGGATGGTGCGTTATCACTATGTAAAAAATTAAGTGTATCGAAGTACTCTTGTCTTGATAATCCACATCGAAGGTTATGAAAAATAATCACACGAAAATGGTCACGAGTCAATTTCATTTTTTGTGCGAGGTGAATTTTTAAATTTATTGTAAACCACACAAATCATACTAAAATGGCAAAACGTTCTGAAGAAGTTATTCTTAAAAATACCAAACTTTCGATTGGAATCGTCTGCCCTCGCCTAGCAAAACTTTACTGTTGCCAAGGCCAGAAATAAAAATAGCAACCTTCCTATACACATGAGCATACATTTCTAAACCCAATTCTGATAACAGAAGAGTATCAGTCATTAAAAAAAAAATTTTTTTTAAATGTTCTAATACAGCAATTTTACTTCTTTTGGCATTACAATTATAAAAATATAGCATTTTATTTTTAGTAACTTTTATTAAATAAAGTGCCCTTTCATAAGTGTTTCTAGCTTTTAACTGAAACTGCTATTGTTTTCAAAGCAATGAACTGTCATTAACCTGGCAATCTGAAAAATGCGCACATCTTGCTTTATTGGCTGAGGCTTAAATTAATGTAATTGTTTGTTTATTGTTTGGACAGTCTTTAGCTGTTATTAAAAAAGGGGGGATTTTTATGAATGAAAGATGTAGTTGCTGATGTGTTAAGCATGTTTTTTAAGTTTCTTGATTGTCTTCTGTCAGTGATCCCCTATTAGGTTTAGAATGATAGAAAGTCACAGCTGTATTAAAAGAGTAGATATGTATAAAAGAAGTAAGTTTATGTAAACATTATTCACAATTAAAGCAACATTTACTGTAATCAAAAGAAAGGTTTCAAAATTTATTTTAATACAAATGAAGGATCTAGTTAACATAACATAGTGGAACTTTGATTCATAAATATTTTGGATCACTAATAAATTTTCTAAATGAAAAATATCTTGGATGATGAATGATATCTTGAGATACAGACAAGTAATCTGGAAACAAATGATACTCCAAAATGCACTTAATGCTGTGGAGAAAATGTCTTTAGAAGGAGAGATGTTCCGGGTTATTTGTTCTGTGAAATTGAACAAAATGGGATAAGGTGCAAAGATTCACTGATCTCTGACTTATGATCAGTGAGACATTCATTGATCTCTCTCTCTCTCTGACAAAATGTCTGTATCAGAATCGCTAGCAGTACCACTTTCTGACTCTTTAAGAAAATGAATCATCATTCTCATCTGTATCAGCAAATGGTTCATTTACCTATGAGTGTATTCTTCCGCTGATAAATAGCACCTTCATGCCATTATAGACTGGAGTTGAGGCTTTCTGAAAAAAAAAAAAAAAAAAAAAAAAGGAAGGTCTTGAAATGTATCTGAAGGCAATGTAAAATGTAACAGAGCTTCACATAGTAACCCTAAAAGACCGTACATAGTAGAGAAAATAAAGGAATCGGATATTGATCAGACATGCGAATGTTTATATTAGCACGTAGTGATTTAAAGAGCCCAGCTGTGTTTACACACCGAGCTGTGAGAGACGTTCTTACGGAATGCGTATATGGGCCGCCCATTCTGAAAGGGTTAATAATAGATTCATGTATCTAGAAGCTACTACTAGAATTATAATTGTCTATTCTAATCAGTTCTAATTTAAGCAGTTTAAATTTAAGAAATCTTAAAAATAATTTTTTTTTAACCGCGATTTAATTTTAACCCATGAACCTAACTAGCCTTACCTAGTTTTTTTTTTTTTTTTTTTTTTTTATAAAGAAATAATTTTTTTTTCCATTTGTTATTGGAAAATGAGATAAAAATCTCATCAGCCTTTGAATTTCATAATAAGCCATTTATTAGTAATTACCATTTTGCCATTAAAATTGAATCATTTGTGGAGTAGTTAGCTTTTTATGTATAAGTAGAATGATAATGATTGCTTATAAACATTTTGTAAATGTTTTAATTTTTAAGTTTAATGCATATTGAAAATGCAAACATTTACAAAATGTTTATAAACAATCATTATCATTCTACAGAATTTTAAAGCATATTGAAAAATAGAGTACTTTCTGATTATCTATATCCTAACCCATATACGTGAAAAAGTATTTATGAGTTTTATTCTCTCAATTTCTCATCAGCAGTCATGTGGCAATTCATAATGTCTCCAAAAAGGTATTTAAATGACAATGCAGATATGCATGTAACACACATCTGTTTTGGCTGGAGCACAGTGTCAAAGTTGTTCACAATCGTGAGTTTGGGCAATTGTCTGTTTTTTTAGTGGAAACAGATTGTGTTCAGAAAAAATTACAGAAGGATTTTCAGAAAAAGTTAAGTGTTTTATTAGCGGTGTTTCTTTTTATATATTTATTTAAAATTTTATTGATAGATTGCTCAATTGCTTTTTATGGAAGTATTAGGGTGCCATCACTTTGAAAATGACTCTTGTATTTGGCTCTTAGAGAAAATTGGGGAATCTCACCAAGAGGTACTATCTTGTGGAAATAACCCTCTTTCTCTAGAAGATCAGCAGTGAATTTGGGAATGCATATTACCAATGAATTCAGGACTTTTTGGCTGGGATGTGTATAATCAGAAAGTATCAATGAAAGGAATCAACAGTAATGATTTTCCATTACTCCATTTATATATATATATGTAGAGAGAGAGAGAGTTTTGTTATAAATTAAAAAACTATTGTGAATAAACTATTAATGAAAATTTCATATTGTTAATTTCACAAAACACATGCTTAGTGAAAAAAACTGTCAAAGTTAATGATATTACTATAATTTTCACAAACAATGCTTCAGTGACTATATGCAAGCCACAATATGAAGTATAGTGTTCAAAATGTGATTTCCATTTTGTGGTTTTAAATTCTCATTTTCATGTGAATTTTGTAAAAGATATATTACATAAGCAGTGCATTTTATTTTTCTTAAAAGAATCATCTTTATCATTAATACTTCAATTTAGATGGCTAGGTATAAATTTATGTATCTAAAATTAGTAAATATAGTAATGTGTAGTTTTTCTTTTATAGCTTGTAATGCCCCAGATAAAATGCTTGTTTCTCCCAGTGCAATACCAGACAATGAATTAAAGTAAGTAGGTTCATACAATTTGTTTTAAAATTGTGTGTATTTTTATATGTTTTCTATTGAAGTAATAGTTTTGTTATCAATATTTAACACAGAATAAAAAGAATTTAGAGCCCAGCAGCGGTTAAGTAGTAAAATCGTTGAACACTAGTAGTTTTGACCCGGGTTCAATTCCCAGCAAACGGGCTGGCTGCATAGGCGTTTTCACTATGTGTAACATGTATGCGAGCCAGTTTCCCTAGAAACAAAGACATCTCTTCCCTTAGGCAGATAGCCATAGTGTGCTTTGCCATAATCAACTAAACAAACAATAAAAAGGTATTATCAAGATAAATATAAGTGCACATTTTATGTAATAATAAGACATTTTATAAATCTTACGTGTTCTGCATTTTTTGTATTTGCACGAATCTAAATTAAGAATTTCTGAAATTAAACTTTATTATGTTTAATTTTATTCAAAAATTAGAAATTTATTTAAATTCATTGCTGTTAACAACATAAAATTCATTTGTGTTAATGTTGCTTCTCATAACTTAGAAATGTCTTGTTTTTTTTTTTAAACTGAATAAAATCAGGGTAAAGTGCATTTTCAGATGCGAGGTTTTTTTTTTTTTTTTTTAAATTTATTTAAAGAGTTAAAAATAATGTATTTCAATACTTTTATTTTCAAAATAGAGCAGCAATTATTCATCATTAATAATTTATTTTATGAAAGTTTTAATATTTTGTTTTCTAACGAAGTTTATGTAAATTCTGTTTATTGTATATTTTAAGTTCTACTTGTGAAATATCAAATTTTTATCGCCTACAGCAGTTTCTAATTCATGCACTTATCCCAAAATTTGTTAAAGTAAACCCTTGCTGAATGTGAAGTTGCATCATTAATATATTTTGCATATGGCAAAATTGCATTTCACAAGTTTATTTTCTTTGGAAAAACTGCATTAGGTATAATTCAGATTAAGAAAGTATATTTAATTTAAATAAACTTAAATATTGTTGTAATTAAAAGAAATGTTAGTTGCATGAATTTTTATTACTATTTAATAAATGCAATTATTAAGTAGTAATTATACAATTATTTTTTAAAAGGCTAATGATTTTTGCTTAGGCCCTTGGTTGATGCAACTTAAGAGTGCAAAGTTTTTCATTGCTTCTCAAAAAGTGTTTTTTTCTTTTGAATAATCTTCATTTGCAAAATCAGACAGTTCCTGTGCCTTTTTTAACAATCTTTCTAACTTCTTGTAAGTTAAGTGTACTTTATCTTCTTTTTCATTACCACTATTTTTTCTATCATCTGGTGTTACAGAATCAACTAATTCTTCATTTATTATTTCTCAGTTGTCATTTCTCAACTAATTTTTCTTTAGCAGAAAATCCTTTGCCACTATTTGCTTTTGCAATTTGTATGATTTCTTTGGCTTCATATTCAGTCAGTGGAAATTCTTTAAAATTTTTGTTAGCTTCTGACTAATGCTGTTGCCAGCAAGCATCCAGTGTTAATGAATGAATGATGAACACAGTCTGAATGAAATTATAGCATTGGAGAAATTAAATGAATGTTATTAAGATAGCCCATATTTGTGAAACCGTGTTCCTCAAAAATCTCCTTCGGTAAGGGTTTACTGTAATTTAATTTCTGTGTAAAATATGTGTAAGAAAAGTAAATAAGAATGTGGTTATATGAATAATAATTAAAAAAAATGAAAACAATCCTAGCGGTTGTAATCTATTATATATGTCATGGCCAATTGGTTACTGTTATTTAAAATTTCACTTTCATGTGACTTAATTTACTATTTGCATAATAATTAGCTATTAATTAATTAGTTGTTCTTGATAATTTGTTTTAAAAATTGATGTAGAAAGCTAGTTAAATCTTAAAGTAGTTTTTATGTTTTCGTTAATGTATTGAATCTATCTTTTAGTGTAATTCTATCTGTTAAAAGATAATTAAGTGGAAGATTAAAAGGTTAGAAATGATGCTGTCCATAAAACATAAATAGTGGAAGAGAAACATGCCAGTGTACGATTTAGAGCAAAAAACCTATGGCTTTTGAGTAAAATCTTTTGATTTGGAAGGTGATCTGTTTTTGACTGTGTAAAATCATCCTAAACATCTATCCAGTTTTCCTCAAAATTTTCAATAAAGTCTGTCCAAAATTTTAAAATAAAAATTGAGAATTTGGAAAGCCTGTGTTCAGTTTGATCTTTTATTATCGACAAATTGAAATAAAATACAGCACTCTGACAGAATCTTGCAACAAAGAATGAAAAATTTAATAATTTTTTTTTTTTTTTTTTTTTTTTTTTTTGTAAATTACTTCAATGATGAAATAAATATTTTTTTATTGGTTGTAATTTTTTCCCCTGCTTATATTAGCTAAACATTCAGCCGTTCATGAAATTTTCTGCTAAAAAAGGAATTTTTTCCCCTCTCCTTCTATTTCAGAATTGAAAAATTTTGTGCTCTTTGTAATTTATCTGAATCCAGTTTACTGGGACAAGGAAGGCTGAAGAATTTTAAACCTACTCCAGGCTTTGACTGTTTTAAAAGTATGAAACAGAAAATTCTGAGTTGTGAAAAAACTGTGGAAGTTTCTTCAGAATCTGGTGGTGAATTAAAACTTTTTTTTAGAAAGCAAAAATTGTTTGATTCAGGGAGGTAAGCATAAAATTTATACGAAAAATGATATTATATGTAATAGTAATTAGGATTTGCTTAAGAAGAAGAGGATATATTATGTAGATTTTCATAATTGAACATGTAAATATTGTAGATTTTAATTTGATGCAATACATTGAAATCAAAGTATAGTCAAAAGTCTTTGATCCGGACTCGTCGGGACTTCAGCGATTCCGGATTATCGGTTTTTCCGTATTATAGATCATCAGTTTAAATCTGGTAAGATGGCATGCAGAAATTATAAAATTAAAAATATGAAACCGTAATTTATGAAATAAAGAGCAATTACGATGTAAAGGGTATAAAAATTTACAAAAAAAAAGCTTAATATTTATTTGTTTACTTTATTAAACATTTCTTTCAACGCGCGCATGCGTAAAGCATACATTACGCATAGTCGAAATTAGAAAGTTGCAGCCAGAAAACTATTTGATGTGTATTCGTGATATTTATAATGACGAGGAATTTGATTAAAATCATATCAAAGACAGAGTACATCGAGATGAAATACTACATTTAGTAAGGAATTATAAGCCGAATAAAATAAAAACCTCTGCTCTGAAGATAAGGATAGTGCTGACAGATCAACTTCCAGTTCATTGCGTGCCGTGACGTCCCCCCCCCTGCGCAGAGAAGTGGGAAATTATTAGAGAATCAAAGGATATGCCTTTATCCATTTTTTTGCAGCAATTCCACTTTTTTTTTTTTTTTTTTTTTTTTTTTTTTATGATGGACATCAGAACATGCTTTCACTTTGTAGATCCTTTGGTAGCTCCAGAACCAGAAATTCTTTTTGACATAATCGAAAGTTCAAGCTTACTTTTATAAAATTGCTCTAATAGTCTGCAAAAAATAATAAGCCGGATCTAATTAGAAGATTAAGGGAACAACACAATCTGCAATATTAACTGAAATAGATAATTTTAGCTTAGCTTGTACCGTCCGTTATACATTAAACGCGCATGCGTAAACGTATTATGCGCATGCATAAAAGTATTATGCACATGCATTAACGCATTATGCGTTGACCCATGCACAGAAGGTTTGTAACTTTGAGGTCCGGATTATAGATCATTCCGGATTATGGACGTCCGGATTAAAGACTTTTGACTGTAATGCAATGAGATTTGAAATGAATTTGATGTATGAATAAAATATGTAAATTAATAAAATGAGTGTTTGATTAAGTAATAATTAGAAAAGTCAACATATTATATATTTAAAATTTTAATTTTATTTAGCTGAAGACATTGCATGTTTTGAATCTTTTAATTGGAACATTTTGACAAAACTGTTTTCATGGTATACTTTAACTGAATTTTCATGGCATGTCTTAATTTGTAACTATTTGAATTTATGTTTTATGAGGTTTGGCAAGCTTTAATGAGTCCATTTGTTTTGCATTAATGAAAAAAATCTTTTCAAAAAGTGCATTGAGCCTGTAGCACTAAATAAAAACCCAACTACTTTAAGAGTACTGGGTACAAATTTGCTGGTATTTTAAAAAATATGGAAACCTATTTAGAAACATGACTTTTCTTAAAGTCAACATTTTCTTTTAAATGGAATTTGTTTTCACTTAATTCTTTGTGTGAATTTTACGTATTTATTATATGGCCAAGACTGCAGTTTCAACCGAATTTTCACTCAACTGAAGTTTATGTAAGTTATTTTTCTGACGTAATGAACAGTTTTTCAATAAAAAATATTTATTAATTGTGTAAAAAGTCAGGTTTTTTCTAGGAAACTCAAAATATTATTGTGAAATTGATGCAGGTCCTTCATTATTTTAGTTTAAGAATGCACAGACAAGGTAATTTTATGAATGTTTAGACAAGGATTTAAGTAAGTGTAAGATTGTTTTAATGTGTTGGCCAAATACTGATCTTTAAGCTTTTGTGCATTTTTATCTTTTGTAGAACCTATTAAGTAATTTTAATATCCCTTTTTTCCTTGTAAATTTGAGCTGATCTTTCAAATTGATAAAAAAGTAAAGATATATTTGTATCATTTTTTTATTTTCATTACTGAAAATTCTGAAAAAAATCTAGTGCTGTTACTAGTACTGTTTTCTATGGTTTGGTGTCCTGCCCACTTCTTACATTTTTTTTCACCTGTTTTTAAAATTTCACTGTCAATATCTGATTTTTTTCCCCACAGAACATTATACGTAGCGTATTCGGAAACTAAGTACCGTTTCATTCTAGCGCCATCACAGCGCTGTGGTAGGTGTCCCGAGCATGCACACTAGTCTTTCTTGTTCACTGACTTTCAATTGTCGGCAGTTTGCTGTGCACATTCAAAATGTTTAAGACAATTAGTTCTCCCGTTGACTGTGAGATTCGTGCCGAGATAAAATTTTTGAACGCGAGGAATGTTAAACCGGCCGAAATTTATCATCAAGTGACAGAAGTTTATGGTGAATGCGCGATAAGTGATGGAATGGTGAGAAAGTGGGTAAGAATGTTTAATGCAGGTCGAACAAATGTCCACGCCGAGGCTCGGAGTGGTCGGCCTTGTGTTGTCACCGATGATTTGGTAAGGAAAGTTGATGAAGCAATTCATGAGAACAGACGCTTCACAATGACAACTCTTTCAGAGGCATTTCCACAAATTTCACGTACTGTTTTGTTCGAAACTGTGTCTGACCGCTTGAATTATCGCAAACTGTGTTCCCGATGGGTTCCAAAAATGCTCACTGGTGTTCACAAAACAAAGCGACTTGTTAGTGCCCTGACATTTTTCACGCGGTACAGTTATGAGGGAGAAAACTTTTTAAACCAAATTGTGACAGGTGATGAAACTGGGGTGTGTCATTTCATACCAGAATCGAAACAACAATCGATGGAGACACACACATTTTCCGAAAAAACAAAAGTTCAAAGTGACAATGTCATCACAAAAAATCATGTGCACTGTCTTCTGGGATAGGAAAGGCATTTTGCTTACTGAATTTCTTCCCAGAGGTGAAACCATTAATGCGGCACGATATTGTGAGATTTTAACAAAACTAAGGTGTGCCATTCAAAACAAACGAAGAGTAAAGTAAGCTCAGTAAAGGAATTGTGTTTCTCCATGACAATGCTCGGCCCCATACTGCTGGTGTCACTCAATTGTTAATTCGACAGTTTCATTGGGAGCAGTTTGATCACCCGCCGTACAGCCCGGACTTGCCGCCATCCGACTATCACTTGTTCCTGCACATGAAGCGCGAGCTTGGTGGCAAGCGCTTTGGATCTGACGATGACACGAAAAATGCTGTGTAGTCGCGGTTATCGAAACTGGCGGGAAGTTTCTTTGACGATGGTATACAAAAACTGGTCACCCGCTATGACAAGTGTTTGATCATTGGTGGAAACTATGTTGAAAATTAGTTTAAGACATGTATTTTCATGTAAAAATAAAATTGAATTCGAAAAAATAGTTTTACTATTTTTTTTTTCAAAACGGTACTTAGTTTCCGAATACGCCTCGTATAATGTATGATTTGAACAGTTGGCTTTCATACATTTGTTATTTTTGTTTTTGAGTAACTCATATACTGAATGTTTCTTTCTAAGCATTATAAGGTGAAATATGCTTAAAATTGGGTGAATGGTTTTGCATCAACATGTTAGAAATTGTTGATATTGTTTCATCAGAGCTTTCTAGAAAATTCATTTTCTACTCCTTTGTTAAGATAAATAATTAATATGAGTAGAAAATATGTAAAACTTTAGTTGAAAAAGGGAAAAACATGTTGGTTTTTACAAAACAGTTTTAAGATTTCTAGGAAATCTTTCACACTTTTAGGTAAAAAATCATTTTTAATAAATATTTTAAGCTCAGTCCTAATGTACGATAATTTGTCTGTTGTTTCTAAGCCATCAAATTGTGATGGTGATAATTTATTGTCAAAATTTAAACTAGAATAATATGTGTGTTAACATAATAATACCGTTGTCTTTATTCACAAGCTGCAACTCATGTGATGCTTACAAAAAATTATGAAATAATTGGGTAATTTATTGCTGCTATTATATTTAGTTTGACATGATTTTTGTACTGATAGTGAATATTACTTTAAATTAAATTGGCCTTCATAAAAAATGATAAAATGTTTTTGCCTCACCTTATAATAATAATAATAATTTACAATAATAAGCATGATTTATTGTTTCCTTTTTTATACCCATTTGAATGGTTTTGCCTTTTTTTCAAATTTTTATTTTTTTTTTTAAATTAAATATATTTACTGACATTCCAACATTTTCTTCTTCTTCTTCTTTTTTTTTTTTTTTTTTTTTAAATTAGAGTAATGCTGAAATCTAATGGCATTTTATTGAAAACAATAATTTTTTTTTTTTTTTTTTTTTTTTTTAAAACTGAAATTGAGCACATGTGTATAAATGAGCAGGAAGCAACTCAAAACTTTGCATCAGAAACATTGCTAATTTCTTAAAAGAGGATTTCTGTACATTTATCATCATGATAGTAGTGAGCATTTGCCATTGATATTCTGCTCACAAGTTATTATTAAAAAATTTTTGATTTCATAGATTTCAAGCAAATAAATTAATTTTATTTTTATTTTTGTAAAAAAAAAGGGGGGAGAAATCATTATTGTATCAGCAAGAAAAAATGCATATCTCAGAATTTGCTGCCTCCCAAGTACAACTTCAGGGAAAATGTAGTGTCTGGTAACCCTCATAGTAATAGATGCATAATAATAACATAATTATTATAAAATGTAATTAAAGATAGTTTTATTTAGTTAATTAATGAGTACATTGTTTTCAAGTTTATTTGAATATTCGTTTATTTGAATTTGAAATATTAATTCTGAAATGTTTGATATTTTAAAATAAGTCATTTTGGCAATTTTAATTATAGTTTTTTTTTTGCATATACATTGATATAAGTAAATTATTTTTCTGTTCATAATAAATGCACAGCAGCAGAAAATGAGTCTGTTATAAAATAAAGGAAAAGTGTAAAATCCTCCCAGCTGCTGCTGATGATAATTACTAAAGATTTAGTAGTAGTTAAATTTTGTATAAAGCAATGAAAGTACTACATGAAATGTAATATTCCAAAAATAAATTGCTAAAAGAAAGCATTGGTATTGTAATCTTTAAACAAAGAAATATGAACTTTATTAAAAAATATTTTTATAATAATAAACATTCATCTCTGTGTGAGAAGCCTTTACTAAATACAGAAATGTAACTTTTTTTCTCTTAACAACCACTGTACTATCTTTGTGAAACTTCTTTCCTGTTTTTACAATTGGCATTTATTTCAACTTTGAATGCAAAAAGGTGTTCGCTGTTAACCTAATGGCAGTTATGTTATGCTGTTAACCTCTGAAAATGTTATTTTTCTTGATATCCTGCTGATTATAAAGTGCCAGTGGAACGAACAGAAATTATCTTTTATTTGTACCAGCTGAGCAAAGCCCCCCCCCCTCTCCCAGGAAAGCAAAAAAGAAAACAAGTTTTTTTTTTTTTTTTTTTTGCAGAAGCTTGTTTTAGCCACACCAATGTGCAAAAGACTTTTCCTGAAAACGCACTGTGGTGGAAAAGTCGTACATGAAGAGAAAAAAATTAATAAGAAAGACACTACTACTGGGGGAAGGCAGGGGGAAGAAGAAAAGGATTTTCTAATATAGCAACAAAGTAGGTGATATTATGCTGCTGGGTTTTGAAGGGAAGTCACATGATTTGTAAAAAAGCAAACATCTCTAGATACTGCTTCAATATGTGAAAATGTATATATATGTATGCATCCCTGTAAAAAATGACTTAATTAGCTTTTGTTTTAAATTATTGTTTATTAAAGAAGACCAAAACTCGCTTTTCTTAAAAGAGAAAGATGAATTTGAACTTTAAATAGACAATTATTTATAGGTAAATCTAATATAATTTTGGGGGGGGGGCTTTTTTAAGTTTGAAGCATGTTCCTGTTATTATTATAATCTTTATGCAAAAATATTTATTCTTGTTTTCTTTTCAGTGAGCACTTGAAAATTCAAAAATCAAAATCTTTGCAAAATTTTCAAGAAAAGTCAAGTATGGTTACAGATCTCATTCAAGAGCTGGAGGTGACAGGCTTTAAGAGTATACCAGAAAGCAGCCAAATTTTTGAAACATCTGGTATTTGTACTTTTGATAATTGCTTTTGCAACGGAAAATGTTGTTGACTGTATTGTGATATAGAATGTAATAAGATCTTTAATATTAATGCATTTGCAATGGAGTTTCAGTGATTAATGGCTTGCATAATTTTGTTCAGTCTAAAATGCATAGAAAATTAAATAATTTTGATCTGGATCTTATATTTTTTAATTGTTCCTAATATTCTATTTTTCATTGCAGATGGGTAAAATTAAGTAATTATGTCTTTGTTGTCAATTTAACACCTTCAAATAATATTAAAAAATTTCTCAATGGTTTTTTATTTCTCAAAATTTTTAAATTTAATTATTAAATCTTCTTTATTTCTTTACATATATATATTATATTTACACACACACACATATATATTATTAGGAAAGGTTTTTCATATATCATCACCAAGGAACAGAAATTTAACTAAAATGATGAATTATTGGAATAAATTTTAGTCAGTAATTTAAGCAATATTTTAAGCAATTATTTAAAGTTATTTGGATTTCTATTGTAGTAAAAATTATTCAAGAGCCATATAGAAATAGTATTTTGAACAGTAAAAATTTTAAATAGTAAAAACAAAAAGTAAAATTTAAAATACTGAAAAGGACACACACACGTATATACGGTACAAAGTCTTTAATCCGGACTCGTCGGGACTTCGGCGATTCCGGATCAGGGTTTTTTCCGGATTATGGATCATTTATATTTAAATCTGGTAAGATGGCATGCAGAAATTATAAAATTAAAAATATGAAACCGTAATTTATGAAATAAAGAGCAATTATGTTCTAAAGGGTATCAAAATTTACAAAAAAAAAAAAAAAAAAAAAAAGCTTAATATTTATTTGTGTACTTTTCTTTCAACACGCATGTAAGATGTATTGCGCATGTATACTTTACACATGTAAAGCATACATTACGCATAGTCAAAATTAGAAAATTGCAACTAGAAAACTATTTGATGTGTATTCATGATATTTATAATGATGAGGAATTTGATTTAAGTCATATCAAAGACGGAGTACATCGAGATGAAATACTACATTTAGTAAGGAATTATGAGCCGAATAAAATAAAAACATCTGCCCTGAAGGTAAGGATAGTGCTGATAGATCAACTTCCAGTTCATTGCGTTCCGCGACCCCCCCCCCCCCCGCAGAGCAGCGTGAAATTGATAAACAGATTTCGGAATGGTTAGAGAAACAAAGGATATCACTAAGGTCAAAAGGCCTTTATCCATTTTTTTTGCAGCAGTTCCACTTTTTATTTGATGGACATCAGAACATGCTTTTGCTTTGTAGATCCTTTGGCAGGTCCAGAATCGGAAGCTCTTTTTGACATAATCGAAAGTTCAAGCTTACTTTTTATAAAATTGCTCTAACAGTATGTAAAAAATAATAAGCCAGATTCAATTAGAAGATTAAGGAACAACGCAATCTGCAACATTAACTGAAATAGATAATTTTAGCCTAGCTTATACCGTCCGTTATACATTAAACGCATGTGCAGAAAGTTTGTAGCTTTGAGGTCCGAAGATTATAGATCATTCTGGATTAAAGACTTTGTACTGCATATATATATATCTTGTAAGATAAAAAATATATAACTCTAAATTATCCTTTAAATTTGTACTAGGCCCTTAATTGTTCCCTCCTTTTGTTTTAAGCACTTCTCTCCCTGTCTGTTCTAAAAAGTAGTGGTAATAACTTTTTTGAAACTGTGTCAGATCTGAAAACTAATTCCACGTTAAGCCATCTTAAACTTCTGCATTATGTATAGCTCTTAACAAGTCAGATTAGCTAAAACTTTTACTGTAAATACTGTCTAACTGGGTTCTCTTTTTCTCTGCTTATGCTGCCTAGCTGGAGGATGTCTCTTGCTTGGCTGCTTCTTTTAAAAATGTAATCTGTCATCATCAAAATTATGAAGTGCAGATTGCCCCCATTTTGATATGCCATTTAATAAAGTAACCAACAAATAATAAAGATTATATTTGTATTTTGAAGCCATTTTATTATTCTTTAAAAGATCCTGGCATCTGCTACTATGTAATCGATATTTTCAGTGATCTTCTAACATCAATTCATTCGTGATTGCAAAATAATATTGTCGTCCCTAGTCAAGCACTCATCTCGCATTAGATTACTGTAACAAACTAAATTATATCATCATACATACACACACACAATTTATAAATTGTAAAAAAAAAAATTATAATTATTGTATAAAACAATAAAATAGATGCAAATTTAGTAGATGAATGAAAAATAGTCAATATCCTTTGGCTGACATTAAGATCTGAATGAACTTTAATTATTTTAATTTTAGACCTAAAAAAATCATAAAATACAAGGAAATTAAAAATTAAAATTGATATGATTATTTTATCAATCAAATTTGAACATTATGAGGAAATCGGTAAACAAAACACTTGACATAATTATCATGTCTAGCCCACTAGATATGTTCTTCTCTTCATTCCAAGTTAGCAGAGGCGTCAGAATATATTATTTTAAAATCGTTTGGATATCTGAAAATTTAAAGATCCCTAGATATCTGGCCTGCCAAAATTGATGAAAATGCAACAGTATAAATAACATTGGGTCCATTCGGTCATATGCGTAAAACTGGACCAAAACAAAGCTTTATACAAGAAAACCAGAAACAATATAAAACAGTAATAGTCTACTGAAATATAAATGATTTGGAATTCATAAACATTAATCAACATTTAAAAATCCCATATTATTACAAAAATTATGAACATGGAAAAGAGCCCAGGTATAAATTGAAACTTATTCAAGCAGTAGCTTCTAAATGACAGTTGAAAAGATCCTGTCAAAAAGTGAAGAAAAAATAGAACAGAGTAATAGTTCTTCATGACAGTGACTTTCAAAATTTAAATGTCCTTGTTAGTCAAAGTTAGAGCCAGAATTGTAGAAAATTAAAAATGCAAATATATGCACAGTAAATAACGTATTTTACATACTAAAAAAATTTTCCCACCCATTCGCCTCATTCCTTCTCGTAGTTTAAAAATAGGCTTCATTATGTAAAAAAATATTATATAAAAAAATAGAATTACTTGTGAACTCTTTTTTAAAAATTTTTTTGAAATATTAATTTTTGCAGTAGTTTTTAATTTTTATTTTGGGGCAGTGTCAGAGCAAATTATATCTTGATGATTGATTAAATAAAGAAAAATTCTCCTTTGTTATAATGTTTAAACACCTAGATTTTTTATTTCAATTTTAATTAAGTAATCTGAATCGACTCTTTCTTTTAATTTTTATTTTGAAATGTTTCCAATATTTACAGTCATCTAGATGTAATTAAGAAATGTTGCTTAGTTTATTCTTCAACTGTTTCTTGAAAAACACCAAGAAAATTTCAATAATTTTATACATTTTATTAATTTTATTGAATAATTTTGTTTTAATTTCTGATACATATATTTCCTGTTGGAAAGTTGCCCCCTTTCTTAGGTTAATTTTGATTCAGTTATTATATCTTGATTATTTAATTAATTTTGCAGCATACTGTGCAACTTTAATGTTATACATCATCATAATTGTATGTATGTTTATATATATATGTGCATATATTTGGAATCATAAACTAATTTATTGATGATAATATATGCAATTAAATTTGATTTTATTATTAGTATATATTATTAGATGTCAGTTTCTTATCACTGAAAGTTAAAGTACAATAAAAATAGAAGGATTGAAAATTCTATATTATTATCATAATATTTTAATATATAACATAAAAAAATAGATGTTTAATAATGGTCATTAAAGTAACTAATGCTTATCCTTTTGTTATTAGATTTTTATTTTTGTTCTTTTCTTCAGAGCTGTTTTGAGTAAAATAAGCATTTTAATATTATTATTAAAATTACTTGCTGAAAATAAATAGGTAATAATAATGGCAAATAAAATAGACAAAAGTTAATAGAGAAACAAAGTAATGAAAATGAAAACAGTTATTTTGTACAACATCTTCAGTTTATGCATAATGAAAATGTTAAGTAAGTAAATATTTTATTTAAAATAGTAGACTTTTGAGAAAAATCTTTGTAGTCTAAACTTCGTCTCTTCTAGTCATAACTCTAACAGCAGTCACTTGTAAGGCTTGCAAATTGGCTATGCTGAAAACTGTTGCAATTAGAAAGGCTATAAGACTTGTAAGGATTATGTTAATTTTATTAACAGTTAAATTTTAAGTTTCTTTTCTGTTGATTCTTAACTTCAACTTACTACTTCCGGCCAGAACGTAGTTTTAGAATCATGTCTGAATACATAATGAAGAACAGCGGTATTTAACCGCAAAGTTCTTAGTGAGAGAGTTACCAGGTATCTTGTCTGCATGCATCTGCCTTTTTAGGCTACTCTCTTGTAAGCTAATGTTACGCTCGGCCATAGTTTAGGCCCTTGATAGCTTCACAGTCAATTAGCGTTAAGGGGCCAACTCGGTTAGAATCTTGATAGCTTCGGCTATATCTCTTTTAGTTTAGATTAGTTTTAGTTTAATTCTTAGTCTCTTAAGTTCAAGCCCAAGTATTGGCTTTTATTGTACACTCCAAGACGGAGTTCTGTTAAATCTTATTTGAATAATAAAGGGTTATTTACCCTTCCCTCTGGTTGCTTCCTGTCACATGAACTCAAGTGATTATTTGCTTATAAGTTCTTAAGATTCTTCACGTTCAACAGTAACTCAACATTTACAAAGTGAGGAACTCTACAGACTTTTAGTTTATCTGTCATGATCACCAGTATAATAAGTAATATGATTTAAAAATGATGTACTTACTTTGTAATAATTTAAAAAAAACTTTTCTCAGCATGCTAATTAATAATTTTTGTAAATATTTATATTATTAATATAGTTAATCAGATATTTCGAATGCTGTGTCCGATATAGATCATTTGCAAAATAATTGGTAACATGATATGAATCGTAATCAAGCATAGAGTTTTCATTTTATTGCTGCCATTCTTGTTTCTGTAATAAAATATGAAATTAATTTTTACAAATATTTATAGAGGATTGTTCAAAAATTTTAAAGTTTCTTGGTTTCGGATCACAGTGTAAAAATTAAAAATATATACATAATACTTTTTTCAATAAATTCTCAAGATAGAATGAATTGCCAAGAATATTTCTTTCGGGAGAATTATCTGCTATTATCTTTATATTTTCCTTTTCAGTTGATAGGTTTTACAGCTGCTTGACAAAATAGTAAATAATTTCTGGAGTATTGTCAGCATCAGATAACTTCTTGTTTTATGATTAATATAAATTGAAATACAAGAAAGGTTATTTTCCTGATTAACTCGCCAAACAAGAGCTTTGTATTTGATCAGCAGATAATGATCCACTTTGAAGTACTTATATCCATCTGTTTTTCTAATTGCATTGTTCTGATATACAATATTCTGAATATGCTGTACATTTTTCATTTAAATGATCAGATACATGAGGAAGAATGGACATGTTAGTCTCTCAGCAACTAGTAGATACCTGAAGAAGAATTGACATGTTATTCTCCCAGCAACTAGTACCAAATATCCTTTGCTGTAGAAGAACATAATTAACTGTTAATAAGCTTTCAGCCATTCTTCTGAACTGTAGATGGGAAAAATTACACAGGTAATGCAGCATAGACATCGCATGTGTAATTTTTCCCATTAATAGTTTGGTATTTCAAGTTGTTTTTCCCTTCATATTTGGTATGCGGTAGACATGGGTGCAAAAATCATTTAGAGTTGGCTAGTAGACAGATACCAAAAATTGATATCTAATTGAAAACTGAAATAAACAGCAAGTTGTTGCCATTGAATGGTATCACAGTATTATTGAGGAAAAAAATTTTTCTTGTGTGACACTGGTCAGGAATACATTCATAATCAGAAAGTTGAATAAAACATCTTCAAGCAACTGCCTTATATAAAAAAAAGTATTCCTGACAGCTATTGTGTGTACTTTTTCCTTTAACCTCTTGTACATGAAATTTGCAATATTTATTTCCCAGCTGGATATCAGACGATAGATATGATCTCTAAAACTGTTTATTATGGCAGAAAAGCTATTCCATTCATTCATTTACCATGGAAAGTATAGACATTGTTATATGTAAACTATGTAGTAACTATATCCTGTTTAAATGGATATGAAATTTTTATGATGAGAATACCTGCTTTCCCATGTTTTCTAACACATGAAAGATTGCTGTTATATATATCACTTATGCAACAAAATTTTTCTTTTAGGAGAATTGTATGCACATTTTAATTGTGCTGCATGGTCAGATGGCGTTACAAAGACTTTTGAAAAGAAACTTTCAAATGTTGATAAAGCAGTAGTTGCTGCTGCATTTCAGGTTAGTTTGGTTTTTTAATTCATCAGATGCGAAACCTAGCCCTTTAGCAATGTAATTATCTCTTTCGTTTTTGTATGCAATATGTTTTTAATTTAGGTAATTTTTATGTAAAAGTGACAAACATATTTACGATACTTTTATGAATATTTATCATCTTTTTATGTACAGCAAAAGTTTATTGTATTTATAGTTGCAGCTTAATAGATGTGTGTGAATCTGATTCCTTAGTACCAGTTTTTGTCCTCTATTTAAATCAGAGGCAATTAATAAATATAAAACAAGGATTGTTTAAAAGAGAAATATTAAATCACAAGAAGACTAACACAATTTTTCTTAAAAGTTCCTTGTGTTTCAAAATAAGATAGGTTAAAATCAGTGATTAACTTTAGTGCTACTACCTGACAAAATTCCAGATTATTCTATTGGTAGAGATAACATAAGTTAATCATTGATTATTTTAAGCTTAAAACTACTGGTTTCATTCATGATTAAAGTTAACTGATTTTTTCTTTAAAAGTCATTGGTTCAAAATTTAATTCCCCCCCCCCCCAAATAGCATACTTTGCATTACTTATTAGATAAGTAAAGAAGAAAAATTGATGTAGGAAAAATGTTGAGATTCAATTTTGCAAGAATCAATTTTGTTGAAACATTGTTCACAGTAAAGACCATTTAAGAAAGGAAAGAACCATTTTAATTGTTTTGGTACTCACAGGGTTCGGTAACACAACATTCATTTCAGCAGTAACTTTTGCAGCTGTGGTCTTCTTATTTTTCGTCACAATTGCCCTTAATGATCGTCTGTCACGATCACTCAGGACACACGTTCGTCCGCGCTGTGATTTAGCAGATGATGTTCTTCCGCTTTTCAAATATGCGGAATAAATCTTCGATACAGTACCTCTTGAAACACTAAACACCTCGGCTACCTTGCTTACAGAAGCACCTACCATACGTGCTCCAACAATTTGCCCACGTTCGAAGTCTGTTAACTCTGACATAATGCAATGACAACCTCACATAACAGTACTCCGACAACAACTGAACTGTTTAGCACATTTACGAAGTTGTATAGGTGGCATCAGTAGTCAAAAATGCCAGCGCAACCTACATATTTCATTAAAATCAATCTTTCTTTTCCAACATGCATTTCACAAGGTGTTTCCATATTTTTGTCCATCCACTGTAAATATCTTTTTTCCTGTTTCAGATACTCTATGTTTGATTTTGATGTCTTGATGCAGTACTGTTAATAAAATGTTGCACCAAGTTGTTTAAAAAAGCACATTCCTTCCATCTTGAAAGGAAGAATTGATGTATTTTAAATACTTAATGAATATGAAAACATTTATAGGCTATTTTCTGGGTAAACTATTATGATTATAGTATCAAGAACTCGGGCATTGTAACAAAATTGAAGCAAAAATCAGAGCATGATGTGAATGATTAAGATATTGATCATGAATATCCTTAAAAAAGGGAAAGAAAACCTTCCTTTTTATACTATTCATTGTAAATGATTAGGTTACATTTTTCATCTGTTAAATAAGTAGAATGTTGGTAAGGAAAAATTTGAAAACCGGATTGATAATCTAATATTAAGACTTGTGTAATATAGTAAAGCAATGTATATTTCAAGTAATTTTATATTAATGATCTGTAATTAATCACTTAGGGGCCCACTAGTGATTGAGCAGATAATATTTGCTGAACACTTTTAAGAGCCATTCTCACTGGTGTTTGTCGGAGCTAACGGAGTCAGTTCCACGTGTCGACTAGCTCTGCTATGCCTACAGTTCAGATTTTTCAACTTGCTGCTCTATGGGAAAAACCTGGTTTTGGAGATGGGTTAGCTATGTCAGTTGTCTCCATTAGCTCAGATAAACCCCAGTGGCAATGGCCCTTTAGGTTAACACGAGTTCTAATCTAAGCAAAAGGACTAACTATACACGTATTTTCATAGTTTTTTGCCTGTTGGCCAATTTGCCATAGAATATGTGCCTTTTCCTTATGTAGATAGCCGTCACATACTTTGTTATACTTAATTAAACGTATTAAGTACCCATTAATCATTCCTAAGTATTTGACTTTTAATATCCGGTTTTAATTAAAGTTTTTAGTGCTGCAAATATAGTCTGCACAAACAGTTCACGTTGGCATGTTTAATCATATTTTATCAAACGATTTTTGGCATTTGAAAGAAAGAGACTTGCTTAAGAACACTGTGTTGTGAAATTTGTAAAAAAATAACATTAGCTTTAAGTACATGGAGTGTGAAATGGAACTATTGTGTTACCAGATTAGAACCAAGTGTATGCATCTCATAAACTTGAAGTACAACCTCAGTCGCTGGCTGCTGCATGTGCTTACTCAAGCAGATGACAGATGTGTACGGTCCTGCACTTATCTGCTCGAATCTCAATGCAAAGACAAAATTATGGACTGGGTCGTCATTTGTGATGAAAAGTGGATTTACTTCAACAACACAGGCCGAAAGAGGGGTTTGTCTGCACCCGTTGAGCCCATTGGCAACGTTGCAAAGATCAATTTGACTGACAAAAGGACCGTGCTTTGTATCTGTTGGGATTGCCATGGTTTTATCCACAATATCTGTAAAAAGGTAAAACCCTCAACAGTAAGGTTACAGCGAAATGCTAGTCCATATTAACACTGCTATCAAGAAAAAATGTTGAACTGAGTTCCAGCGTGAAAAGGTAATATTCCATCACGATAATGCAAGACCACTTTTGTCTGCATTTACCAGCTGGACCCTTTATGGGTTCGATTAGGATCTTTTACCACACCCCTACCATTAAAGCCCTGACATCGCTTCTTCGGACTTCTACCTTTTTTCACCCCTGCAACTACATCATTGCTGGTGTTATCTTCAACTCTGCACAGAACATCCGAAATGAGGTTGATCTGTTTTTGGACTCGTGTCCACCAAGTTTCTAGGCTGAAGGCTTTAAAAACTGTCAAAACATTGGCAAAAAATCATACATTTGGGTGTGATTACTATCCGCACTAAAGGTACTGCTTTCATGTTTTGTTCTTTAACTTTATGAAGAATATTTTTTGGTGGAAAACTTTCGTTACAAGCAGATATAAATAGTTGTTTTTATTATCGTAATGTATTGAATAATATTTTAATAAAATTCTTTGTATAGTATAATATTGTAAATTAAATATTATCTAAAGATCTATGGGATATATCGCGTCTCCCTTTTATAGCTATAATGTTGTTAGAAGTTTTTGTTTGGTACATTATAGATTTTATTGTAATCATTCTGTTAACATGATTCATATCTATTTTTATTTTCCAATTATTTTCAGAAATGTAGTAAATGTGATAGGTATGGAGCTTCTGTACGATGCTGTGTTTCCGAGTGCACAAAGATATATCACTATCCATGTGCTATTGTGTCTGGTGCATTACAGGTAATTTTTGGCTTTTATGATTACTTTAAGCAGTTAAGTTACTGTACATAAGTAACGCTAAATGTTTCGAGTTACAAATTATCAAAATTTTGTATTTCTTATAGAATGCCAATTGCTTCAAAATTATATGTTCCATCCACTTAGAAGATGCTTTTTCATTTGGTGAGTATTTAGTTTAAAAGTTCTTTCATTACTGTTTTTCAATGAAGTTAAAAGATTAAGAATTAATTAGTTATTTGGATTCTTTATCCTTTGTATCTTAACCCTTATTCAAAGGACATAACATAGAGAGCATTTGAACTCAAATAAAACAAACTGTTAAGCATAAAAATTTCATTCCCTAGAAGACAAATCAACAGTATGGCCTCAAGCTCAGGTGATTCATTACTTCCTCCTCTCATGAATACAGAAAATTTCAAAATTTTCATCATAGCCTCAGCTTTGAATTGAGCTGTCCCTGATAGTTCATTCATAGAATTTGAGTAGAATCGGAGAATTTGTTCATGTTCTTTGGTTTAATTGTTATGAGCACCATATGGTGTCCTAAGATATGCCAATAATGCCCTTGTTCTCCTAGAACTGGTTTCATAGCTGTTTTCCAGAGCTTTTGTTTAAACTTGAGGAAATTTAAAAAAAAAAAAAAAAAGTTTCAATTATTGATATCCATTCATTTATTATATCGAATTTTATATAGTACAAGATAACATTAAGTTTGTGGGAAATTGGATGGGACTAAAAGCTTTGTTATATTCGAGAGTTCACTATAAGCCATGTTTATTATAGTATGGTTTGACTGTATATACATCAAACTTATATTAAAACAGAGGCCTGTATTGTTGTTAATTGTTAATTAAAAAATAAAATTTTGTGTTCCCTTAATGGTTAGATAAATGATAACTTATAATTTTGCTACAGAAAATGCTAATTCAAATCAAATAATCATATCAAAATGTTTTGGTTATTTAGCATTTTGATGAAAAAAGTGTAACTGATTTACAGATTTTAATTGCCATTAAAAATCCTTTTGTTTCATTTGCACCAATACAAAATTAGACTTAATTAAAAAAACTTTTTTAATATAACAATTTTTTTTCAAATTTGCAGAGTAATATATAATGTATAGTAGGGGGAAAAATTAATGTTATATCACTAGAATCCAAAAAGAAAATTTATTTGGTTTCCTTTTGACTTTATGAAGTAATGTATTATGTTTTCTTGAACACTGCAAAGTTTTCCCCCCTCATTGTATGATTCTAGTGTATTAATTATGAAAATATGCTGTTTCAGGACAAAAATATTTCATCATCATAAAATTTCCATCATTTTTACTCTGCCTGTGTGTTTTGTAAACATTTAAGAAAAGGAATACATATAGTCTGTCAAATAGCTTTTTGACAGTGAAAATTCCTTTTTTCCTTTCTTAAATTCTTCATTGTTACGACATGACAATTAGAAAATAATTTCCATTCACTAGTATTTTCAAAAAAATTTTAACAGACGGTTTCATTCAAATAAGAGCTCCACAACATACGTCCCTCAAGAATTCCTAGTCCCTCAAACACCATAAATTACTTCACACAAGTCTTACTGACTGATATAATTCAAAGCCCCCGCTGCCGCTAAAGAATTTTCTGAACACAACCCTTCTGAGTCAGACGCGAAGAGAACACTTTGCCCACTCCCAACTAGAAAGAACGTAAGTTAATTAATGCTTTTTCTGGCCTTTATATCTTCATGTACATTCACTTTTCTTATTATATCTATTTTTTATTTTTTTATTTTTTATTTTTTTTATTTGTTTTTACAAAGATTGCATTATTTTCTTACATTTTGTAATTTTCCAATGCTTATTTCAACTACTTTGAATTATCTTTCATAATGACAATTTCCAATGTTTAATTTTTACAAATAATATTGAACTCAAATGCATAAACATGAGGGTGTCGGGGAATGCTTACTCGAGCGATATCGCATTTACTGCAGAAATTGCTTTTCACTCAAAATTGAATTACCTAAAATACTTAATCGGAATGAGTTCTTTGGATCTCTGCATTGTTTCTTAATCCCTTCTATTCATGGAAATGTTTGGCCTGACTTGAATTGCCGGTTTGGCATCGCCTTACTGCTCGAGTAAAGGACGAAACACCTTCGTATTTATTTCTTAATTATTGTTCGTTGAATGGGAGTTAACATGTTCCCCTTGAAAAGTCAACTAATTTCCGATCAGTGGTAATACTTAATTGCATTTAATTTAATTCTTGCTTTTAATTTATTCCTTTTACAATTGTTGTTCATGATTTAATTCCAGTCCCCATTAAACATTTTTAACAATTTACATTCAAGTTACTTAAGAACATCTTTCGAAATAGAACTTACTAAGTATGGATTCACTATTTTTAGATCATTCTACTGTAATTAATCTTAGGAGATAATATAATCAATATTATTTAGTAAATAAATTTTAGTCACTTTTTCTGTAATATTTGTTTAATGTAAATCCATTTTAAAATCTCAAAGTAATTATTATTACATTTTATGATTTGCAGTTTATTGTAAA
Source organism: Stegodyphus dumicola (assembly GCF_044657685.1). NCBI lineage: Eukaryota > Metazoa > Arthropoda > Arachnida > Araneae > Eresidae > Stegodyphus > Stegodyphus dumicola. The sequence goes on from NC_140770.1 coordinate 82,410,941, forward strand.
AGGAATAGAAAATAAAAGAATTAAAAAAAATGTAGTATATTTACATTATTTGCATATGAGTGCCAAGACTACTGAATTAGAAAGTTTAATATATTAGGAGGTTTGTTGTGGTTAGTAATAATCAAAAATCAATACTGATGCTTTATGAGCCTTGGCGTGGCCATTGAAACCTGTGATCTCCCAGTTAGTAACATTTATCAAGATTATTGGGAATTTTTCTGATACTGTTCTGGCTATTAAATGCAGCACATTATTTATTTAGTGCTTTTAAAATTATGATGGTTTTTTATAGTAATTTATTTAAAGGGTGTTTTGTTTAATTATTCTTTCAGGTTTCTTTTCTTATTTGTTATACCATATGCTTCAAAATTTTTGTGCCTTCAGGTTAAACAGTAAAAACTGACTTTTTATTATCAAATTTCTAAAATTTTTCTCTTAATTTTTAAAATTCTTTCATTAATGTTTGTGCTTTCTTTGCATTTACCATATCCTTGCATTTTTATGCATGTCGTTAAAAAATTGAGTAAATTTTTTTTTAGGTGTCTTATGTATGGCATGCCATGAAAGTGGTGATTTATCACAACTGTTGCTGTGCACATCCTGTGCCAATTATTATCACGGGAATTGCATGGATCCTCCTATAATGCCATCTCCAGATGTGCGAGCAGGATGGCAATGTTTAGACTGCAAAGTGTGCCAAAATTGCAGGTAATTAGCCTTGTATTAAAATGCCCCTTTTTTTAAACTGCTGAAATAAGGAAAATCTCAAAACTGACATATAACTTCCAATGCTTAGTTAGCAAATTTAAATTTGAAATATTTTGATGATTTAAAGGAAATAAGCATGTATTCAGATATTTTCAGAACAGGTTAATTCTTGTTGATTGTATGCATATGGATGCAGCAACAATACTGTGTATGTATAGAACATATGGTTCTTGAGAAATACAATATTATTAATGTTTTTATCAGTTAGATTTGTTAATGTTCATGAAAACTTCAGAATTTTCGGTCGTTTTTATGAGTAGATACTAGTAAAATAATAACTTTACGGTAATATTGTTAATGTGTGTATTAGTTTTGTTGAATTAAATGTTTTATTAAAAATAGTGCTTGCTTGTATCTGAAATTCTAGTTTTCTGTTTGTCTGGTGCATTTTAATTTTCCTTATGTAAATTGATTAAAACGCTTAAATTAAATGAGAAAGCTCACACCATTGTAAATGATGCATGCCGTTTACATTATTGCTTCTTTTGATGATATGTAAATTTGGCAGTTGTGAATAATTTTTATTATTGAGAATTCTTAAATTTTTTTGATCAATTTAGCTATAAACTGTTAAACTTGTAATAATCTTGGCTGAGAGTGATTAAAAGTGATGTTATTTAAGCAGCCAAAAAGATTCAAATTGATCTTTCAGTTTCTTATTAAATTAAAAGTTTAAGGAAGTAATCACTAAATTTAATTTTATTTTGAAATAGCTGCCAGTTTTTGTTACATAAATTACTTTTATGAAGTTTTCCAAAGTTGGATCAGTTGTAATTTTTGTTACATAAATTGTTATTGCTTTTATAAAAGTTTCCTCAAACTGGATCATAAGTAGTAATTTTTCATTGCTGTAACCATTAGAGTTATGATACTTCAGTTTCATCAAAGTTCAGCAAGTATATATTGTTTCTGTTTTACATTGAATTGTAAGGTATAATTTTTCAGCAAGGAAAGTGTTTCTAAAGGTTATTGATAATATGCTTTGGGAAAACATCCTTTACTGAAGTTGATTTTTATATATTTTTTTATATTCATATTATTATTTTTATCTTGGAAAAAAAGAATTTTTCTTTTTTTAATACTATTTCTAAAATAAAAATAAGTAAATGTTTTCTTAACATAATTAAAAACATAGTTAAAAAAACGAAAAAAGTTTTTGTGCATATAGAATTAAATCAAGACTTAGAAATGTGAAAAAATTTAACTGAAACAATTCTTTAGCTGACTGAGATTACATAAAAATAAAAGTGATTGAGATTACATAAAAATAAAAGTGATTGAGATTACATAAAAGAAAGTCTATTTTAGACTTCGTTATTTTCCTCTATCTAACCCATTCCTAAACTGATCTACAACATTTCAGCTGTAGCATGGAAATGCGTGATAGTCTGGATGCTGAATGGTAAGGGGTTCCAAGAAGAGGTAGCACTTCAAAAGGGGAAAAGAAAATTAAAATGTAACTTTCTAGAGTTGCTTAGGATACTCTGTGTGAAAGAATAAGAAATTCAGGTTTTGGCAGTGTTTCATATCGTGTCAAAAATAAATAACTTTGATGAGTTCTGCATAAGTTTTGGCAAATGAATGATATTGCTATAATGGAATGCAATAATAGAATGCAAGTACAAGCTCAGAGTAATGTAGCAAGCAGAATGATAGTGAATATGTAATGGGATAATTTAGATAATAACAATAATGGGATGATTTGAATATTCTTGGGAAAAAAGCAGTGTATGGCTGAATAGTTGGAATATTTTTTATCCTTGAAAGCATGATGTGGAGTTAATATCTTAATTGAATAGCAGCCTAGAGAGGTTTGACAGTAATAATAGATATTGTTTATGTTTTCTAAGTTATTCTGGAATCTTCATTATGAATAAATTATTAATGAAGTTTGTATTTAATGTAATTTCTCTTTCTAAGGCAACCTGGAGATAACAGTAAAATGATGGTGTGCAACACATGTGATAAAGGATACCACACTTTTTGTGTAAAACCAGCCATCGCCTCAGTTCCTAAAAGTGGTTGGAAGTGTTCTGTAAGTATTTTGTTTATAATAGGAATTCTTAACTGATTTTCTTTTTTTAATGTGGAGATTTTTTTTGGAGGGTGGGCAGTGCTATTTTTGACCATAACCATTTCCTTGTCAAATTTAATTAAAAATTTTGCAAATATTTTATTATTCTTTCATTTTGTTTTTGAGCTATTGAGATGAAAACTATTATTATTAGTGTGGTGTATCGAGAACTTAATCAAAATTGAACTTAAAGCTGGCGTAGCGCCAAGCATGGCAAGCACACAAAATAATTGTAAACCAGAACTAAGACTGGAATGCTCGTAGTGATATGTGTGTATGCGAGTGATGATGTGTTTTGTACATAATAAAGTAGCATGCAATTAAATACAGCGTCTTGTGAAATAATTACCCACCAAAGATATACAACAATTAGGAAGAAGTATTATATGTAACTTCTGAGGCATGTTCCTATATAGAAATATTCCCATCTAATGTGCATATGCTGTTTTACAAATTAATTTGTTATTGCTGTGCACTCATAATTCATAAATAATAATTCTGTATAATTTCATTAGTTTTTCTTTGAACGTATTTATATTTTTTTCTATTGTGGTTTCTTAATCGAGGGCAAGCTTCTATTAAGTGTGGAGGAAGGATATTTGGTAACCATGAGATTAGTTGATTTAAATTATTATAATTTCATAGCTAACAATAACTGAGGCTTAATTGAAATTATGAGACACCAAAGGATCTCAAAAGCTAAAATTTAGGCATCATGTAAGTGTAACGGAAATCAATTGGAACATGTTCTTATTTATATTTACTAAACATAATAAAATTTATGTATTAGTGAATATTCATTATATAAACATAATAAAATTTTTGTATTAATGAATATTATGATTTGAATATATAAATAATACATATTTATTAAATGTATTTATCCTAAATCCTATCCTAAATTTTATATCTTTACAGCCCACTAAAAAGTCAGTTTTAAATTTTACATATTTCAAATGAAACTATTAAATTACCATTAAAAATGTTTGGAAGGGAATGATATTCTGTTATATGTTGAGGGGGGGGGATAGAATGCAGCAATAGTGACTGATAACTACTGCTGTATTTTATGTTTTCTGAAGCATATATCCATATCATATTTTCAAACATATTTTGACTATTATATTAAAACATCTATTTTTATTGCTATGCATTTGAATATGTTATAAGATCCAGTTTAATGTATTGTTAATGATTCATATTATCTAGATAATTAAAACTTTTAGTATTTTAAAATTTAACTGTATACTAGGAGCTTGATATGCTATATTATTGATGCTTTTTCTCTCATGTTTTAAGTCTATGTAAATCTAATTATTTTTTTACATTTCAGGCATGTCGAATGTGTGGAGACTGTGGTGCCAGGACTCCTGGAAATGGACCTAGTTCTAGATGGCATTTGAATTATTCAGTTTGTGATAGTTGTTACCAGCAGAGGAATAAAGGAATCGCTTGCCCATTATGTGGAAAGGCTTATCGGCAGTTTAGTCAGAGGAAGACAATGAAGCATTGTTCTGTATGCCAAAAGTATGCAATCATTTAAAGAAACTTTTGATTTTTCTCTTTTTCTGTAGTATTAGAAATTTTTTTTTAGCTATTTAATGATTTAAATTGATATTTAGTGTGACACTGGGTAACATGGAAAAATATGTGTAATTTAGTATATTAAGGGGATTTTTATAGTATTCAAAGAGTAATTTTTTATATTTAACAACTTGTCAAGGATTGAATGAAAGTTATTGTTGAATGAAAAGTTTATCTTAATTCAACTTTTTGTTGTGTTTAACTAGTTAACCTGGTTTTTAAATTGTAAACATGCACACAATGAAAATATTACTTTAAAAGGTCTTATGTTCATTTGTAAACTTTAGTGTTAACGCTTGCTTTATTAGCATTAGCAAATACATTTAAAAGTAATCTTGACATCATTAGACACAGTCAAGTTTTTTTTTTTTTTTTTTTTTTTTTTTTTTGCTATCGTAGAGCCTCATTTGCTTTGGCAGAAATGACTTCATAAGTTTCCACTTTATTTTTGATTTTGATACATGATTATTCTGCATTTGCTTTCTACTCGTCATATGTTTCTTCAGTAGTTTAACGCTTACAAATTTTAACTTGTAGATTATAATTTATTGTAATTACAAATTTTAATTGTGAACTGTATTTTATTGTAACTTGAACACACATACAAATCAGCATTAAGGAAAGGTTGAAAAATATGAATCTATAGGAAAATATCTTTTATTAATTTTTTTTATCTGCATATTGTTTTAAAGCACTTTTAAAACATAAAAAAAATTGAGCTAAATCTGGAGTGCTATGGAGGGGAATTAAAGTTCGGTATTTTAATTTCTGGCCAAATGTTAAATTGAGTTATATTGTTAAATAAAATGTTAAATTAGAGTGTCTATATTTTTTCACTGCTTTGGTCCTTGCAAATTAATTTCAAAATCAGGACATAATTTTCTTGCTGTTTATTAATATTATATGAAAATTGCTGAATGTAGTTTTATTTTTTATACAGATATATTCACGAAGAATGTGATAGGAGAACAGGTTTGGACACAATGAATTATGTCTGTCCAATTTGTGCAGCTTCTGAAGTAATCACAAAATTTTTATTTGAGAAATATGAAATGCTTTATATATATATGTAAAAAATTGTGTTTTCAGTATTTAGTTTATTTTGTATATTATGATAGGCCTAGCTGGCTATTTTCAATTTGTTTTTAACATTGTGTCAACTTTTTTGGGTGCAGCAATTGAAATTTTAATTTTATTGATACTAATATATTATTATTTGTAATAAGGTAAGTAAAAGTTCCTTTACTAGTAATTATTTCAAATCTTAATTTAATGTTTAAAATGCTCCACTATAATCGTTTTACTTTTAATACATGCATTGCTTTTTTGATAAGTAATTATTCTACCTTGCAGTATATAAATTTCTTATTTCAGGTCAGGAACCTGGATTGCAATTTTGAAGTTAATAACTTGAAAGGTTAGTCTACCTTGATTCTGTCTTTTTTGTTGTAAATTTGAAATTTTGATCATATAGTGACGTTTTTGTATTATTAAGATTATACCTATTCTTCACCAGAAAAAAACAATTTCTAGAAGCCATGTAAAAGATTGGAAATTCATAGTAAAGGGCAAAATGTTCAAGGGTCTGTGATGTATAAATTTTTTGTTGCATAATTGATACTGTCATGATTTTTCGTCAGATCTACAGGTTAAGTAGCTCACTTTATCTTTTAATTTTTAACCTTCAGTAAGGAAAATGACTAAGGAAAATATTTCTGAGCAGTTGAATTAATAAAATGTAAATTATGGAAATTCCATTCCTTCATATCTAGTGATTTTCAGCTTAATTTTTCTCATTGAATTTTATTTCACCTGAATTTTCTTAGTCTTCTCCAGACATCTGTAGTATTTCTATTAAGATTCAACCAATATTTAATCAGTTGTTATTTGTATTTGATTTTATTTCTCATCAATAAAAGGTACATCATTAAACTTATCCATACAATTAAATATACATTACTTGTTAATACTATTTTCATCACATTTAAAAATAGTTTAATGAATAAAAGCTTTCCTTCTTAATTCTCATTAACAAATGCGTAAAAAAATTTCAAAACAAAATTAACCAAAAACATTAAACTTAAATTAATTAGAATATCTAATTAACTATTAATATATTTTGTATCAGAATCATATAATAATAGTTCAGTAATCTTAACCTTACAGTATAAAATAAATTTAAGTCAGTTTAGAGTTTTTTTAAAATGGTGTCACTCTACATCACAAGAAACTCATAGTTTGAGTGAAAACTAAGTGAACACCTAGTTTTCTCTTGAGATCCTTCTATTTTTTTCTTGTTTAAAGGTTGGTAGCTGTGGCATTGCTTAAAAATGTGGCAAAATAAAAAAGCTAAATTGGTGATGAAAATGAATATTATTAAATGATCCTATAGAGTCTTTAAATAAATCACAGATAGAAGAATTCAGCTAACTATCCCAAATTGATCTCTTTGTCTCAGATCCTTGATAGCAGATCAATATGCTGACCATTACAGTACAATTGTGACGTAATGAACTTTTGATTACATGGCGTAGCAGCAAAGCAGATGACATTATGCCATGTGTAAAAAATTGGAAAATTACATTAAGAATACTGTATAAACTGTATAAAATTCTGTTGTTATTGATTATGAGAGTGTGCCAGAAAATTGTAAAAATTAGCTGCAGCATAAAAAAAAAAAAAAAAAAAAAAAAGTGCATAAGGCTTTACTCTTCTGGAACATTCATATACCAGCTTTCACATTTTTGAATCTTTCCACCTGTGTACTATACAATACATGCATAAAGCGCACACATACAGTGTTAGAAAAGCTCCTTATTTTATTATTATAGATAGAAAGCAGTTTGTATTTTGTGTTGCTGTCTATTGTTATTTTTACAAGAATATTTGTATGCAATTGAGATAAATATAATGCTTACTCACTTGTGTAGCATGTCATTGTTCAAAGTGGCCCCTCCTGTCTTGTAATACATCTCTCTCTCTGTCATCTTAATCAGCTCCGCCATTGGCCAAGTGGTTAAGAACTGTGATACTAGTAGTTCTACCTGGCGTGTGTTCAATCCTTGGCAAACAATCTGGCTGGTTTTCATAGTCTTGCCATGCTTAATATGAATACAAGCCAGTTTTCCTCAGAAAGTCCTCCATGAAAGCATCCCTCCTCTTAGGCTGATAGTCTTCATGGCTTTGTCGTATTCAAATAACCTTGCTTAAGAATTTTGGAAATTGTTTTACTTCCTACTTAAAGAACGTATTTGATTGGATGCATCTCAGTTTTGAACAGCTGTGATGATGTATTATCTGCAGCACAAGACATAGCAGCAACATGTCTGATGCCCTTAAATGTCTGGGTTCACATGCATGTTACATCGAAATAACATACAATAATATATTTTTATATATTTTCCCTGCCTGACAGCAGTTAATAACTTGCTGAACAAATTCGTGCTATGGTTAGGAGCTTATATTGTTCTTCATGCATGAGGTGTTTTTGGTAAATGCAAGTCTTAAGTTCATGTTGATTGCAACACTTTCTTTTTGTACAGACCCGGATTATTGCTGTTTGAATGATTTAGTGAAATATTTAAACTGACTTTTGAAACAGTAGTACTGATGTTGTAAGCAATCTGTTGCTTTTAACTAGTTATTTATTTTTTAGATGCAGGACTAAAATTGGTTGTTGTTTTACTGATTTCTTTTTCTTGCCATTTCATTGACCATTCAAATTAAAAAATATAATTTTAGTGGAACTATCTGAGAAATAAAATACTAATTAAAAATGGCAGATTGCATATTACATCATTACTGAAACATCCTTTGAGTTGCCTCTGCTTTAAAGAGGACCAAACTTGATCATTCAGAAGAAATATTATCTTCAAAATGATGTTCTGTTGGATCATGTTTCAGTCTTGCAGATAGTTCTCCCCATTTCAAAAATCATATTTATTATTATTGTTGTTGTGGCTATTATTATCATCATTACATTAATTACACTCCATTATTGTATTTGAAGTATAATAAAAATTTTCGAGTTTGAGATCTCAATAAAAATTTATGATCCTGTGTTTGATGAATTGAGGCACTTCACACACTTTTTGCTCTCTTTCGTGAGTGCCGTGTGTGATTGATGAGATCAAGCTCTCACTACATTGTTGATAACGGTCAGAGTATCTAATATTATTTGTTATGCTGTGTAAAGTTGCATGCAAAAGATCCTATATTCTAGGTCCTATTAACAAGAAATTATTATATTGGTTCAAAGGCTGCATATGTGAGAAATTTCAATCAGAATTTTAAATCTTGTATATGTATTAGGGGAAAAAAAAAAATGTGATTTTTTTTTTAAATTTATAAAAGCTTTGATTTAAAAAAAAAAAAATATCTGTTACTAGAATTGTAAAACTAATTGCACTTCCACAAGGATTAGAATCAGGGTAGGTACAACTTAATTAAAATGAGCAAAAATTAGTTTTATTTTTTAGATTACCATGGACTTCTTTTCACAATTCTTTGAAATGATGCAAAATATGGTTTTTACTTTTCGTATAAAGTAACACTTAATTTCTCTGTAAAGAGCTGCTAGCCACAAATTTCAAAAAATCATTTTTTTCAATTAGATGGGTTTAGAAAATGCAAAGCTTTCTTTTAGGAGGGGAAGCATTTAGATGATTAATACATAGTGTGCTGTGTTGTTTTTTATGTTACATTTTTTTGTGTTTGTAATTACAAAAATATGCATGCATATTTGCTGTTGAGTAAATTTATATCATTTTATTATTTAATTAGTTTTATATAAAAGTATAATTTCTTACTTTTTTTTAAATAAAAAACTTTAATAGTTTAAAGTATCAGTGATAATGTACAAGGAAAATGATTTTACATAAAAATAAATTGCTGTAAAAATATATTTGATTAAATTTTTAATTCAACTCTCTTACATATTTTTAATTGAAATTACAAGGAATTGACTGCATGTGTACATTTAAAATTATTATTTCATTCTGAATGCTTTATTATTAAGTATGGTAAATTTAAGTTTTTGTTGTGGTTAATTTTATGTATAGGCCATTGTTTACAAAATTTACTTGTAAATCTGCCTGCCTTAATAGAATGTCATTGCACGTACATGATATTGTTTAATTAAATCTGTAATTGCTAAAATTATATTTTCCATATACATTTAAATTTTCAGTATAAAAATTATTGTGATTTATTCATAACTTTTAACATTTCAGATATATGTCATAGTAGTTCAAGAGATTCCTTTTTAACTGGAAATGAAGAATCATTATCCAGTGCAGATTCAGATTGCTTTTTTGATGCAGTAAGTATTTATATTTTATGATGCTTTTTAAATATGTATCATTTCCTAGTTTTATTTGTAATTTTCTGAGTAAAAATATAGTATTTAATATATGAATTTCGATTGTAAGCAGTGTCGTATTTACGGATAAAAGTTACTCAGCAAAGTGAATATTCTTTTTCTTATATAAATTTGAATTTTAAATGTTGTATTTGAATTATTTCAGTGTCAAGATACAAAATTTTAAATCAAAATGCAAATCTGGCAACCGTAAACCCGCCTTGCAGGGAAGCTATTTTACCATGGCCGGTCATTTTGTAACAATATATTCAGATTTTTTATTTTATCTGAATTCAGAAACCAAAATTTCAATTATCCGTTACTACAGAAGTATTACATAATCATTCCAAATGATGATTATTACAGTGTAGAAATAGCACTTTAGGCTTCCATTTTGGCCTCATTTTAAGTAACCATATTTTTGTTAATGTTAGTTTTCTGTGAATGAAATATCACTTGCCATTTCTAGAAGGAAGAATATTGTACATTGCACTAATCATCATTTGGAAAACTATCAAGCTAATATTTTAATTAATGTTTGTTGTATCTTTGCCTTTGGATTATAGTTTCTCTGTGTACATAGTCTTTGCTAAAACTTTTTAAATATAATTTATTTGAATCAGTGAATTCTAAAAAGTAGAGATGGAATTTGTTATCTATTAAAATGAAACTATAAATGCTGAAATGTAATAATAATGTGTTTATAATGGAGGGCCTATAAATTGAATGTTGGAAAAGTGCAAGGAATAGGATTGAAAATCTTGTCATGAAGTTTAGTAAGTAAATATAACTGGGAAAGTTAAGAAGTCTGCTCTTGAGAAGAACCACTTGGGGAAAAGGGGGATGGAATGAAGTTATTGATAGCATATTATGCATATTTATATCTAATTGTAAAACTCCATCTGCCGTTGACATTACCTCCCTAAAAAAAGAGTAGATATGTTTTTCAACGTAATAATGAATACTGTAAAACAATAAGAGTAGAAATGATACTGATGCATAGAAATAAAAAGAAGTACTGATTTTTAAAAATAAATAAATGTATAATAATTGCATGCGCACACGCACACTACAATGTATCACAGCACAGTATATTTTAAATCTGATTTGCAGGATGTAAATGCTTTTTTTTTTTTTTTTTTTTTTTGGGTAAATCATATAATATGTGATTTACCATTTTTATTTATTTTTTAACATAGTGAAACTAAAATTGATTGTTGTTTTACTTTCTTTTTTACTACTTTATTGCATGTTCAAATATAAAAATAGCATTTTAGTGTCACCATTCAAATGAATAACCGACTAAAAAGTTAAGTAGATTGCCTGCTGCATGATTACCCTTTTCTCTATGCTGCTTTGGATTAATTAATCTTCCATTTATCAAGCCATATTCAGGCTTTTGGTTTCACACAGGACATTAATTAGTAGTACCTTATAATTAAATATGCCTCTTCAAGCTGAGCCTCAAATATGTCTTAGTTATTTTAAAAAAAAGGGAAGATAATTTTTTTTTTTAACTTTGTAAATATTTATATATGTTACATAAAGTTTTTTTCTTTTCTTTTTCTTTTTTTTTCTTTTTTTCTTTTTTTTTTTCTTTTAGGTTAGCAGTAAAATCTCAGGCAGGCGGACCAGTGCATCTGAATTAAGGAGAAAAAAGCCATCTAAATCCAAGTTCAAATCATATTCTGTTCCAGGAATGTTAGGTCCAGTGGTAAGCTGTACTTTGTTTGCATTCATTATTGTTTCATTGTTATATTTATCTGCTATTTTTGTCCATTGAAACTTACAATCACATTACATTCATTTAAAATGACAATTGAATTAAATAGGTTCATTTAAAATGATAAAAACAGCATTCTAAAATAATTCTTATTCTAAAAAATCAAGTCATTTTAGAACTAAGTTTGCTATAAATTATGCAATTCTAATGCATAGTATCTTAAGTAGAAATTTATTATTTTCAAATCTTAATTAACAAAGACATGATAATTTCATTGAATATACTGATTCATATAATATAATTGCGACTTTATGAATTTTTGTACTTTTGCAAAACCTATTCTAATTTCCCAGTATAATGCACAGATTTTCACTTTTTATAGATTTTGCGATTAAAAGATGCCAAAAAGTGTGTCACTCTAGCAATTTGCCACCAGATCTGTACTTAGGGCCAGATTTGCATTTAAATTATTTTGAAAGTTATTGAATTACTTTTTAAATTCATGTTCTTTATGAAATCAGAAATAAGTTCTTTCTTTTTTTGCATTGCTAGTTTGCAAGTTTCTTGAGGATTTTTTTAAACATGTATAATTTTTGTTATGGTGTTATTAAAATTGTTATGGTGTTTTGTTATGGTGTTATAATATTTACATTCCTTAAAAATGTAACTTAAAACATTTTTATTCACTTCTGTAACTTTTAAAAAGCCTTTACCTTTCATTTTGAAATTTTTTTGAATATCTCTTGAAATTTAAGCAAAACAAATTTATAAAACACAATTTCTGAATACTTATTAGCAAAAGCAGAAAAGGAACAGTAATTATATATTAAAATTAATTTTTCATGTCTAATTTACGGCCCACCAGTGGCCGAGCAGTAAAGTCGCTGAACACTGGTAGTTCGGTCCGAGGTTCAAATCCCAGGAACGGGCTGCCTGCATGGGTGTTTTTTGGGTGTTTTTCCTATGTGTATATGAGCCATTTTCCCGTAGAAAGTCCTTCACGAAGGCACCCCCCAGGCAGATAGTCCTTGAGGCTTTTCTGTAATCACAGAAAACAAAACAAACCTTGTCTAATTTAACCCTTTTTTATGAAGTTTCATGTTTATTTTTTAATTCCTTATTTAGCTAGATTTATGTCAGGGCTAAAGGGCTAGCTCATCAGCTTCTCGCGGCTGAAACCGAAAGAAGAGACTGATGACGTAGTTGGGTTCGCTTGCTCAGTTCTGCTGTTCAGTTTCTTAAGCATTTGCTTGAGAATCAAAACGCTTTGAGGAATAGTTTAATAACCAATATGAGCCGAGATTTTAGCTCATGAAATTCCAATATACATGCATCTAATATACGAACTAGTAATGTATTTACGTCATACTAAATTAAACTATAATATGCATAAAATGTAAGTAAAACATGCGTAAACATAACTAATTTTTTAATTAACACATATGCGTAAACATAACTAATTTTTTAGGTCAAGTGTACTCTAAATGTAGTAAATCTCTTTCATAATCATCTTTTTAAATATATGTAAATAGTAACCCACCGATAACATACGTAAATTTCTACATTTACGGAGAATTCTTTTTGCGTTAAAATTTCAGTTAGTTGCAAAGTAATTTGCATTATAGAAATGTTAAATAAAAATATGCAAATACATTTTGAGAATATATGCTAAAGACCTTACGCATCTATCCGATTAAAAATTAGTTAATGCTAATAATAGATTTCATAACACATTAAAACGAAACAAATTTCACTTCTTTCATTTTTGCTTCTCAATTAGTGTTGGTAATGAGTAGTAGAATTTTGGAACCTTTTATGAAAGTATTATTCTGAGACATCAGCATTATTATTTAACGTCAATTACTGAAAAAATAATGAAACTATTTAAAAATGGTATTTATATATTTTGAAATAATATCATGTATTCTTACATTTTAAAAGTATACGCTCTGATACTAATTTATGTTTATGCAGAATATCATGGTTTATTTTATATAGTTAAATTTAGCAGTCTAAATTAGTATATAATAATATATAATATTTTATATAGTAGTCCAAATAATTAGCTGAAACGTGCATAAATTAGGTCACAAGTTAAATGAATAATAAACCAAGTAATGATTCAAATTATTATTTTTGGTAGGAATAATATGAATCAACTTACATGATTTTTTTATCCTATATAGTTTGGTTCGATAATCCTCTGTTAGTTTTTATCCATTTATTTGCTTTCTGGTCAGCTTTTCTTGCCGATACAAGGTTTGCATTCCTATTCAAGTGCCGAACCCTTATAAATGTTCGTAAATGGCAAAATAAACAAATTGCACTCTTATTCACGAAGGGAAAACGTTTCTCAAGTTCAGAAATGAGATTCTGAATTACACCTCTACCTTTTCGAAAAGAACTATCATGAAAAGAACGGAAAACATTTTCCATTTTCACCATCGTTTCCATCCAAACTCGTGATGGTATAGTTAATCCTCCTTTAGATAATAAATTATCCAATTTGAGTCGTTAGGAATATCTACGAATTTTTTTAATATTTCACCCAAGGTAGGATCTTTATCTTTCACACGATATGCAATATAACCTGCTACATAAGCGAGCAATTCTTGTTCGTATGCAGATATATCTTTCATTGAATCATAAATTTCGGTTTATCAAGGAAGTGACATACATTCATCATAGATGTCTTCATAATTAATTGGATCATCTTCGTATAAGGAAGACTCAAACATTTGTGCTTTTTCATTTGAAGAAAAAGCTGTTTCTAACAGCTCTTTTGTCAAATATGCTTCAACTTTCTTCACATCTTCACAGTCATTAGTATTTGTCTTTAACGACAATTTAGGCAATTTGTTTACCAATAGCAAAATTTTCAGGCGAATTATTATGTCTGATGGAGACGGGTGGTCATTAAAACGCCCTAAACCCGAATCTGGCTGAACAATCTTTCTAATACATCTTGAGTCAATCTTGATGTTAAAATATATTTCACATTTATAGATTTTACGTCATCAAATAAACCGAAAAGCGAATTTATTGATATAATAATATCTTTCTGAAAAGGTAGCATTGTCTTCTTTCCACATACTCTGAGATAAAAAATCATTTGCTTGATCGCATTTAATTTTTCTTTCTGTACTTCATAATAGCTTTCTAGGCTGAAAGCAGCTTTTAAAGGCTTATTGCTAGGGGGTAATGGTACTCTACTATTCATAATGTAAAAAAAATCATCAACCATTGAAAAAAAATTACTTGTAGCATTACCAGTCAAATGCATAATTGCTTTAGCCGTTGTGGAGGAAAGTAATGCTTTTGCTGGTGCTACTTTCTGTCTCTCGTATCCTTTTACAGATAAGAATTGAGGTTTCAGTTTATAGCACAGTTTAATTTCACCGATATCTTTACTGAGTACTTCATATATAACGTCTTTGCTTATAATTGTACCATTTCCGAGAATAAAACCTTTATCAAGAAAATGGTTTCTCAAAAGCTTTATGCAATGCGGCATATCAGCGAAAACCCATATTTTGGTGCTGAAGTTGGGAGTGTGAAAGAAAGATTTAACCGTTGAAATTTGTAATTCTTTCCAAAGGATCTGACTACCTCCCATGTAAGATACAATTGCTTTGACTCGAAGCCCAGATGATTCAAGGGCAAACAAAATGTAAGACAGAAGATTTTCCTTCATTTGATGATCAAAGTCAAAATAAATGGTCTGTTTCCATTGCGAAATGAGTCCTCGAACCAATACAAATTGAGTCTTTTTAAAAAGACCTAATATCTGATCTAATTTTGAATCATAACAGAGTCTTGAATCTCTATGAATTTCATCGAAACTTAATATGCATAATCTTTCTTCGTCAGTTGCATTTTGTCAAGTTTTTTTATCAATAACAGTACATCATTTAAAATACCAGGAATGCAACTGAATCTTGAGGACCATCTTTTCAGTGTACTTGCACTTGGAAGCGGAATACCCATTTTTTCTTTCCAGAAGTCGTATGACTTTACGGATAATGATCTGATTATTATGCTTTTTGAAATGTCGTCTGGAGACCATTTAATTCGCTTTTTTTTCCATTAATGCATTTATTTGAGTTTCGGTAAATATGTTTTGAATATATGTTTTCATTTTCCTTAGTTTTTCATTTTCTTGATTCACTTTTTTAATTTCTTTCCTGAGTTTCTGAACTTTTTCTAATATTAGTTTTCTATTCCTTTTAAATATTTTTCTTTGATGGGAGATAGTTTTTAAATGCTGCTTTCTCTCAGTCTGTAAAACAGAAACCTTATTCTCAAGAGCTGATAGTTTTGTGATTAAATCAATCACATTTTTCTGGAGTTTGGAACAGTTACAACATTGATGAGTAATATTATTTTCAGTGAGCTCCTCATAGCTATTATTGTAATCGTTTTGAAATTCCAGACATGCCTGTTTAGGACTTAAATTCTGAATCATTTCAAATGCACTTTGTAATTTTTTCTTTTTTTGTTGCCTCTGCTGCCTTGGTGTATTCTGATAAATAACTAAGTCAGGAACATAAACAGTTGGAATAGCAGTTGACTTCAGTACCTTTTTTGTCGGTAATCCTAGCAACATATTTTTCATATCATCCTCATAATCAGATTCATTGAAGTAAATGCAAATGCTGCATATTCGAGCACTCTTTGTGTTGACAATATCCGCTCTTCGATACCTATGCAACCATTCTTTCGTTAACTGAATATTTTTGTATGGAAATCTATGAAATACCACGCTAGTTTCTTTCGTATTATGATACGTATTACTACAGGTAGCAACGGCACACGATACCATTTTTTCAATGATTTCTCATTATAAGAATTTTCTAAATTCAAAATCTCTTTAAAAGTATCATCAGTTATAACTTTCCGGCTAAAGAAAGAGAATCCAAGAACTATAGATTCAGTCTTTCGCACTTGATGCTCTGGTCAGTTGGCGACGGGACAAACCCAGTGACGTCACATAACATCCGGTATGCTCCCCAAGAGGGGTTCGTGTCGGCATTGTTCTTCTCAAAGGGATGACCCAGCCCTTCTCTTTCTTTAGCCCTGGATTTATGTAGCATTTTTCTTTTCTCATTTGTAAGTTAGAAGTTAAATTGAAAGTTAAGTATTTTATTGTTCAAATTTTGCTTCAGACTTTTCAATGGTTAACTGAAATTTAAGAGAAATATTCTCATGACGTAAAATAATATCTTTTGTAAAAATATAAGGAATTTGTATAAGTTGTTGAAATTTTTCTTGTAGAGTGTATGTGTATTCTTACATCACATTTTATCCTCCATATGTGATCTATTAATTTTAACCCTAGCTGTCTTTATTTAAATGGATATTACATTTAGGTGAACGTGGCTGTATTTGGAGGGGGCTGTAGGGGCAGCATCTGTCCTTGAAACTGAAATTTCAGTTTATAAATAGAATACAGTTAAAAAAACATTGGTTTTAGATAGAAATCTCAGGCCCCCGTTCTTCAAAAATTTTGGTATTAGATAAAAATCTCAGCCCCCGTCCTTCAAAAAATTAAATCCTGTTTACAGTCGCGTAGGTGAATGAATGATTTTATTTTTTATGAAAGTAAATATGCTATGATAAATATGTTGCCGAAGAAGGGAAAAATTTTCATTCGTAAGTGTACGTTTATTTAAGTACTTATTGAAGATGCTTTATATGTGCATATATTTCAAACCAATTTATATAATTTTCCATATATATTCTTGCATTCTACGGGTTTGTGGATTTGGAGTGATTGACGACAACATTTGATGAAGTATCAAAACACAATTTATTTGCCATTATTACTCAGGACAGTTCCCAAAACACGTTTACAGTTGTCGAAAAATGATGACAAGCATGTTGAAATAATCAACAGCACAGCCTTTGGGCTACAATGGTGAAGAGAGCTTCATGGCAAAACACTAAATACAGTTCCTGATTTGGTCGATCAATCTAAGACCCAGAATTCACTCAGCGATACGCTACGATATACTGCTACTCTGCGTACAGGCAGGGTTTATATCAGTAAGAATTCGTTCTAGAAATTTCTTCATCCATCTACAGCATATTGCCAAATGGGCGATTTTGTGCCAAATCTGGCAACCATACATTTCCTTGCCATTCTCTGGCAACCCTAAAACCACCTTGCAGGGAAGTTATCTTACTGTGGCTAGCCAATTCATAACAGTGGTCCTCCCAAGAACTACACGTCCCAGGCAGTACAATCCTTAGTCAGAAGCCAAATTAGAGGGTAACAAAATAAACAATTCAAGTAAACAAAAATACAAGAAACTAATATTTACAAGTAACTATGTATAACTATAGACAGAAATTATGTAAAAAAAAATTATCATAAGAATTATGGGTACCCTTGAGAATGAGAAGCACTGGATACTATGCCCACAGTATATGTCTAATCTGTCATAATGAATGACCTTAGGTTTGGAATTGGTGAAACTTACGGATCCATATCATGACGTCATTCAGTCTATTGAGAATTGTATAGGGACCTTCCCTACACGACTGCAGTTTGGAAGAAATAACCTTACAATGACTCGGATTCCAGAATCACCTCTTGTCGTTTTCCTGGAATTGATGTTTGTTGGCTTTTGCGTCATATCTCCTCTTCATCTTGTTCATTGAGATGTTGATCTGCTCCTGGGTAAACCTGTGTATCATTTTCAACTGGGCCTGAAGGTTTTGCACATACTCATTAGGCGAGGAATTTACATCCAGAGGGCAGCCGAAGAGCTGGTCACTTGGCAGACGGAAATCGCGACCGAAGAGCATCTGTGATGGAGAATAGCCGGTGCTTTAATGGACAGCGCTACGGTAAGCAAGCAGAAACAAGTGAAGCTTGTGATCCCAGTCTTCTTGATTCTTGGAAACCATGAGCGAGAGTTAGTTCAGAATTGTACGCCTAAACTTCTCCACCATACCACAAAACTATGGATATAAGGGGGTTGTCTGTGTTTTCTTGTTTTCCAGTAAGTTGCAGAGTTCTTTGAACATAGCCAAAGTTTCTGCCTTGGTCAAATTGAATCTAGAGGGGGTCCCAAATCTGGACACACAGTTCTGTAACAGAACTTCAGCTATTGTGACATCTTCTTGGTCTGGAATTGGGTACACTTTGGGCCACTTACTGAAATAATCCATCACAATGAGAATATATTTGTTGCCATCCATGGTCTGTGAAAAAGGTCCAAGTATGTCGAAGGGAATTTTCTTGGAAGGTGCTCCTAAGTTGTATCGCTGCAGCCTTCCTAGGGTACGTCCCTTCAGCCCTTTCTTGGCTGCACAAGCATCACAAGATTGGCACCACTTCTCCACATCAGTTCTTGCCGAACTCCAGAAGAAGCGTTCTCGAACCTTGTGTAGGGTCTTCATATAGCTGAAATACTCTCCTGTTGGGCTGCTGTGTATTTCCTTCAGAACATCAGGTATTCAATTTCGAGGCAGCAGCAGCTGCCATCTTTTATTAATTCCATCGTCACTTTCCCATAGTTGATTTTGAACTCCCATTTTGGAAGTGAAGCGCATCCCAGAGAGCCCAGTACCTTTAAATGGTAAACTGAAGATGGAAATGTCTTCCTATTTGGCTTTTGTACTGGATGATTCCATAAGCTCTGTTATTGGCTTAATATCAGGATCCACCACTTGGTCTTCTCTAACTTTTTCATCATTCCACAGATCTTACGAATTTTTGTTTATTTTCTGTTAATTTATGCAGAGGCCTTGCAGTGTTGGAGATCGCCTTCACGGTACAGAGTCCAAGGAAGCTTTGTAGTTGCTGAATATCCACAATTTGTTTCCAGTCCTTTATTGCTGACACCTTCCCTGGATCTGCATGACACCTGTGGCAGAGATAATGTGTCCCAGATAGGTGACTTCATTGCAGAACAACTTGCATTTCGAAGGACTCAGCTTGAGCTTGCCTTCTTTTAATTTCTGCAACATCTTCCTGATATTTTCTAGATGTTCCTTGAAACTACAGCCCACTATAATGATGTCATCTAGGTAAACCGTAAGATAGGTCTTGAAGCACTGTCTCCGTCAGGTGTTCAAATGTTGCAGGGGCATTACAGAGGCCAAATGACATAATTTTAACTGTCAGAGTCTTTGGCTGGTAATAAACTCAGTTTTCTCTCTATCATTGGGGTGAATTTCTACTTGCCAGTATCCGCTCTTGAGTTCCAGAGTAGAAAACCACTTGTGCCCTGATAGGGTGTCTAGAGCATTGTCAAACCTAGGAAGAAGGTAACTGTCTTTCTTAATGATATTATTTAGTTTTCGGTAGTCGACAAAATATCTTGTCAAGCTGTCTTTCATCTAGACGAGAACTATAGGAAATGTGCATGGACTTGTGGATGGTTTGATGATGTCATTTTCTTGCATCTTTTTCAGAAGATTTCCAACCTCTTCCTGTTTTTACAAATGGTAGACATCTGGGATGTTGCTTGATCGGAGAGTGATCCCTTGTATCAGTTCAATGTTGTGTCAGCTTTGTGTGGCCAACATCTGTGGATGTTCTAGAAAATAGATTTTTAGATTCTTTAATTGTTTTCTATGCCGCACGTCTTTGTTTGTTGGTTAAGTTTTCACTCTACAGGAGTTTATCTGTTAATTTCTGAGTTGCCTCAGTCGGAATTTCAGTTGAGGCTTTGTAAATGCAAGTAACTGGAGTGCATATTGCTGGCAACTTCACCCTTTTTGATGGTTCTCGGTCTGTGGCTAACATTCGCCACTCTCATAGGGATGAAGTCTCTCGAAAGGTCTACTAAAATTGAGGGCACTAATACATCTCTTGGGCTATTTTCTGGATATTTGGTTATTCCATACATGAGGCCGTTGTTTTCTATGGAGCCAGTTATTAATAATTCTGTCATCGGAGGGCTGGTGACATCTATTTTTATTATTATTTGGTGAGCTGAAGGAATGCTGTTTAATTTCAAACACAGTTACATCTTACTTTGTAGAGTGCATCTCATTATGTTTAAAGTCCAGTGTAAAGTCATAATTCTGCAAAAAGTCCAGTTCGAGTGTTAATTGATCCGCGATGTTAGCAATGAAAGCCAAATGCTGGTAGGTCTCATTTCTGAAGGTAGGTAATGGTGATTTTAGTTTTATCTTTGATTGGAATCTTATCATCTGTTACTGTTTTTAAAGTCACACAGGGTGGAGTCCAGTACAACATTTTGTTCAATTCCTGAGCTACATCTGTTTTAACGATGGTTACATTTGCTCCTGTATCTATGCTCATCTTACAAGGATGCTTATTTACGTAACCTTCGATTAACAGTCTATTATCTCTGCTGCTCATTGAAGATATCTGAAGAACTTTCAGAGGGGCTGCAACTCTACATCGCAACCTCCACTCTGTGAGATTGCCTCATTTTGGTTTCCCTGGTTTTGTTTTGCGAGGGGTTTCTCCCGCTCTTGATTCACGTGACAGTTCCTGCAGAGATGTCATTCCAAACTGCAGTTTCAGCATTTGATTGTTTTCTTTTCAATATTGCTTTTATTCGGTCAAATCTCTTTTATTTGTTCTCTCAGTTTTTGTGACATAAAAATTTCGATCTTCTATTTGAGTCGCTCTAATAGTGTGGTGATCTTTTAGAGTTATTTGTTGAGCTGACTCGAACTTCATGGCATAGACCAAACTGGATTTTAGGTCTTTCAAATCTGGCAGTATGAGATCCTTCTGAATTTCCACATTCTTGACTGCATCTGCAAAATGCATCAGGGTCAAATTTTTGCGGATATCAAGTGGAGAGTCTGGATATGCTTGATGTGCCAACCTCTTGATGTCATTCGCCAGTTCTTGAAGGCTTTCCGTGATTTTCTGCGTGTGAGTTTTCAACTGCAGGTGGCTACAGTCCTGTATGCACTTTTTTTTCCAAATTTCAGTTCCGGTGCATTCGAGAGGGCGTTGAAGTTTGAAATCTGTGCTTCGGAGAAGACTCATAAGATATCTGCAACATCTCCTGGGAGTGATGCGGCCAGCTGTGGAGCCTTCATGTCGTAGTCCCACTCTCTCACATGTTAGTTTCTGCCACCATCGAAAATTGGATCTTATGTACACTCCATGATGATTTTCCATCATATGTGCTTGGTTATGAGAAAAAACTGGGGGAACCTTGAAACCTTCAGGTTCATTCATGGACTCAGTCTGGTTTTCTTTCAAAACATCTACTTCTTTCTGGAACTTTTTCAATTTTTTTTCAAATCTTTCTATTTTTGCTCCCATTTCCTGTCTAAGCTTTATGATATCACATTTAATCTTATTTTGTTTCACTTCCATCTGTTGGAATTTCTCTTGCAGGTTTTCTTGTCCACCTTTTATTTCCTCTTGACCCGATTTTAATTCACTTTCTAACTTCTCTTGTCCCGCCTTGATCTCTTCCTGTCCGGCTTTCATCTCAGGCTTCATCTCTTCCAGTCCGCCTTTTACAGCTGCTAGGAAGTCTGTCAACTTCATTTCCTCTGCCATGGCTTTCTCCTGTAGGCAGGTCATTGGCATTCACTTGCAAATTCCACTCCTGACACCAGTTGTTACATTCTACAGGTTCATGGATTTGGAGTGATTGACGTCAACACTTGATGAAGTATCAAAACATAATGTATTTGCCAGTATTACTCAGGACAGTTACCAAAGCATATTTTCAATCATCAAAAAACTATGACAAGCATACTGAAACAATCAGCAACACTGCCTTCAGGCTATAGCGGTGAAGACAGCTTCACGGGAAAACATTAAATATAGCTCCCGACTCGGTCAGTCCTTCTAAGGCTCACAATTCACTCAACGATGCATTACGATATATTGCTACTCTGTGCACAGGCAGGGTTTATATAGCTTTTGGTCGGCCTTTGAGAACATTCTGCTCCAAACCAGTAAGAATTTGTTCTCGAATGTTCTTTATCTGTCTCCGTCATATCACCAAATGTCGCCAAATCTGGCATCCTCGCCTTTCCTTGCCATATTCTGTCAACCCTGAACCCACCTTGTGGGAAAGCTATCTTACCACAGCTGGATATTTTGCAATAATATAATTTAACCTTTTCTTTACCTATAATTTTTTTCACCTTAAATACTCATTATGTTTTTGTGTTTCATTTTTCAAATTAGTAATCTGTTTTTGTAGTCAATTTCTCCCAAAGAGTACAAGATGGATGATGATGATCCTACTGAAGATAATAAAATGATCCTTGCGTCTGCAACAGATGAATTTGTTTTGTGTCAGGTATGTAAATTTATTTTCTTTAATTTTACATGCGACTTAAAAGCATATGAAGTGATATATAATAATTTATATTATCTGTAGCTTTGATTGAATTATGAAAAGAATCTTGGCAACAGATTTTTTGTAAAAGAAAGTTGTTATTTATTTTTAAGGTATTTAACATTATTCTTATTTATTTTTAAAGTATTTATTATCATTAGAGATATCTTTAGTTTTGTATTTCTAAAATTTTTGAGCCATTATTTAACCACTTGTCAGCCACATGACAAGATTAGCATGGCCATTGCACAAGACATGATTTTTATCTTCCATGAAGCCTGGTAAATAGCCAGTTTTCAGTCTATTGTTATTCAGCACAATATAAAATCTTTAATTTATTTTTCATATCTTAACTGCTAAATGAATTGAGGGATTTGAAAGCAACGGATAAAATTCTTAGTAATTAAGACCTTTATTTAATTATTGTATAGTTTGATATAATTTAAAATATGTTTAACTTGAACCAGATAATAATAATGAATATTAGCAACATTATTGTTACTAATAAAATGTTTTTTTTTGTTAACATATATCCTGTAATCCATTTTTAATAGTAATACTAACTCACATGCAGTATTTTTCAAAATTTTCATAGGATTAGAATATTATCGTTCATATCCTCCTAGATTTTGCATATTGAAATTTATAAAGTTTAGGCTGAATGATGAGAAATAGTATCTATTGTTACGTATCCTGTCTGACAAATTAATGGAGTGAGATAATAAAATAAACACAAAAAAGTTTAAAAGATTTATTTAACAGTTTTGTGATTAATTGGTAGATATTGGTATGAATCACAGAAAATCACAGTTTCCAGGCAAATAAATATACAAATCATATGCTACCACACTCTTAATACAGTATTAAAAGTGAGGCTTTTAATATTTCAAGTCCATTAGCTGAAGAATTTCATCTTACCATTTTTCTGATTTCTTGTGTATTTTCTTTACTTTTGGCAGCACATAATTCTTAATATTCATCAAATGCTACTTTCTGTGCATAATGCATAAATTTCATGTTATAGTAAAACAACAACTGAAATATATTTGGGAAAAACATAAAAATATTCATTGTGTTTTCTTTAACCATTTAAAAGAAAGGAGGCAGCAGGCACTATTATTATAGTTGCTATACATTATTTTGAGCAAACATGTTTTTAAAATGTTTGTTTATTTGCATTTCAAATAATGTTATGAATAAGAAAAGTAATACACATTTCTTATCGTTAATTTTGCTTATTTATTTTAAAAATTGTAGTGATTGGTTTGAATATGTAGCTGACTGAATAGGTTATATGTGTATACTCATTTTAATTTAACATTCCATGTTTGTTTATTTATTTATTTATTTAGGATTTGTGTCTGATGTGTGGAAGTTTTGGTAAAGGTGAAGAAGGCAAGTTGCTTTCTTGTGCACAGTGTGGTCAGTGTTATCATATTTACTGTGCAAATATCAAAGTAAGTAACAAAGAAAAGTGAAAGACACTCTTGACATTGCTGCAAATTATTTTGTTAAAAATATAAATTATACTTACCTTTTTTGCAATACTAATTATTTAATTTAATTTTTAAATAATTTGATTTCTTAAATTTTGTTATTAATATGTGAAGTGAAAAATGAATGCTATCAAATTTATCTGTATCTGTTTATCGTATGCTGCCTGGTGCAATTTTAGGCGGTATGTTGGAACTGCTTTTTTTTATGTGAATAATTTTTGAGTTTTAAAATGTTTTGCATGTTCTTTTCTTATAGCTGTGAAATGTCATGTCAGTGTGTACAAATATTTTTTGTTAAAGTTTATGCTGTATAACATATTACATGTACACATGCATTTAAATTGTGTTAGTGTATACAAATATTTTTTGTTAAGGCTCATGCTGTTAACACATTAAATTTGGAGCTTATATGTAGTTTTTGTAATTTTTAAAGAAAATAACATTAATGAATATTTTTGAGATCTGTGTAACTTGACTTGTGTAACTAACATTTTGGTTTCAACTTTTTTAAATTTCTGGTTTTGCAAATATGTTAAGAGTAATTTATGTTGTTGAAATATATACAGGCATGAATAAAATTGGTTTATGCTAATATTTTTCAAATCTAATAATCAGTTATTCTCATAAATGATTAACAGTTTTTCTGTAAGATAAAATATGGCCTGTATTTTATATGAATATAATGGATGCCTATAACATTCATTTAGTAAATGAGCAAAGTCGTTAAATAAATATTGATGTTATGTTCCTTGACATCTGTATGAAGGGCACTCAGTTTACAAATGAAAGCATGTAAAAAAATTATTGCATATTTCTAAAGTCTCCATTTGAACAATTTATGCATGTTGTCATACACTGAAACTATTTTTTAAGGCTATTGAATAACTGATCTTATCTGATGCTTCTTAGAATTTGTTCAAATGCTGCTTTGGCTTTATCCAGCAATGAAAACTATTATCTTCTCAGTTCTTCCTTTCCCCATAGAAACAATATTTTTTGAGTCCAAACCAAAGGAATATGGCACGTAAGGCAGAATTGCTTAATTTTTTTTGTTGCTGAAATTTATGGTTTTGTAGTTGTGTGGACAGCTGCTTTGATGAAATCCAAATTCAGTCTTCAAAGGCCAAATTCTATATCATTTTGGATTATTTTCAAGTATTGTATATAAGCAAATCCTTGCATATTTTTCTGCTGTGTATATACATTATGTCTTCTTCAAAATTATGAAGCTAAAGCCATGTACACATGCAGTTTAATCATATGCAATTGTTTACTTTGTTGTAGTATTTGAAAAGCTAAAACACTAAAGCACACTTGC
The DNA here is from genome assembly GCF_044657685.1 of Stegodyphus dumicola. Lineage (NCBI taxonomy): Eukaryota > Metazoa > Arthropoda > Arachnida > Araneae > Eresidae > Stegodyphus > Stegodyphus dumicola. The sequence goes on from NC_140770.1 coordinate 82,436,566, forward strand.
TGAAAACTGGGAGACTGTTGCATCTTTAAATGATGTGACAATTATTATGTCAGGACTTCTTTCTTTTCTTGTTTTTATTAGTGATTTTAAGTAGAATCAGTTATAAATTTCTGTTTAATCAGCTGTTCATATCCCTTTCATAACTTGTAATGATTTTTGAAACACTTTGGATATTATTATATTAAAAAAAATTCTTTTATCAGTGCATGACTCTTTTTCTCAGAGATGAAAGTTCATGAATTGATTTTTTGGACGTTCTTAGTATACATATGATGATACAGCAATGTTCACTAATGAGCTTTTCTACCGCAGCAACATTTTTTGCTGTGATTGAAGTATATAGATAGCATTTATGAATATAATTTTTTCAAGAATTCCATTCCCCCCTGCTTAGAATGAATACCTTGTTTAAATACTGAGATACATGTAAGGTCTTTATGTTCCAATTATTATGCAAACTTTTACAAAATTTTTAAACAATAATTATGCATTTAATTTAATCTTTTTTTTTAATATAAAAGTAAAGCCGAAAAGTCTTTTCTATTCAGGCATGATTTTCTCAGGAGAGTGTCTTTGGCACATGTTATGGACATTCAGCAAACATAAGCAAAAGGAAATTATGACATAGAGTAAAAAGAAACCAAAAAGCATAAAATGTAGACAGAAAGAGGGCATTGGAATGAAATATTTGGTTGTCATAAAAACTGATGGTCTCAAACCTTTTTTAATGCTCTATGTAGAGTATCAATTTTAAGTTCAAATAGCAAGGGAGACAATTTAAATTTTACTTCTTGTTTACTTTGCTTTCTTTTTTTTTCTTTTTGAACTAATTGCTAATGGAAATTTAAGTGAATTTGTGCAATGTTTAGTATCCTTTTTGTTAGTTCTGTTTGAGAGAAGTATCTTAGAATATGCCATTAAATTAGACCAGCATTGAATGTTTTTAAGATTATTCCTAACAAATCGGTAAATGTTTATTACCAATTATTTATGCTTAATGTCTAATGAGAATTTGTGAGTTTTAATATTGTCATTACTTCAAATATTTAACTGTCATGCAATCGATGATTGAATATCACTATGAGCAGATCACTGATCCATCCGTCTTTTGTTTTGCAAGAATGGAGTTGCATAATTGCAGGTTTGCTATTATTGAGTATTGCCATTATTATTATTTTTAAGAGTGCTGAATTCAATAATATATTCACATTTGAGTTGTGAAAGTGTGTAGAGGAAGTATAATGAATTCTCTCATGGCAATCTTTTCCCTAAAAAGTGTTGTCATAATGTAGTTATCAATATTTATTAGTGTGTAAATATAACCTTTCATTTACAATTGCCTTCATGACTACAGAAGACTAAAACTATATGAAACAATAGGTGGGCACTTTAACTGAGTTCATTTTATTTTTAATATGACATATTTATAATTTGGGCAAGTTTTAATAATGACATTAAAATTTTTTTATTTAAGAATGTTTTATTTTTTATGAATTACTAAGCAATATTATGTAAATTTTTCATTCTGAATAAATTATTTATTTTTATTAACAATTAGGTTACAACCGTAGTATTAAAAAAAGGATGGCGCTGTTTGGATTGTACAGTTTGCGAAGAATGTGGTCAACCTCATGATGAGGGCCGTCTGCTACTGTGTGATGAATGCGACCTGAGTTTCCATACTTATTGTTTGGACCCTCCTCTAGAAGAAGTTCCTACTGGTAACTGGAAATGCAAGTGGTAAGTATATTGAAAATGATTTGATATTAGAAATATCTTTTACTGAGTCTTTCACAATGTTCTGGCTGCGGCATTATGTCACATTGCAATAGGTTACATTCCCAGGGCATTTTGTCATCCACTTGACCTCACAAGTGTTATTGCTGTGTGAGAATAAGATGTGTACTTTCTGTGTGGCCTAGCAGGTAATGTTTCCAGAATGTTGCCATTTAATACATTGTAAAATCTTTGTCTTTCAAATTATTAGTAATTTATATAATTTAAAAAATATATAAATTACAATATATAAATTAATATTTGTGGAAATTTGCAATATTATTTTAACTAATAAAAGGTGTTTGCAATGCTAGTTATTACAAACGGTAAGACCCCGCTTAACGCGGGGGATCCGTTCCATCAAAGTAGAGCGTAATGCGAAACAGCGCTAAACGAGGCTATCTTAACATGTAAATAATGGAGTTAGGGGAAGATGGATAGAAAATTGGTTAAGTATTAAATTTAATAATTTTTTTTAATAAAAATAAAACCAAACATTTATTTATTACAAAAATAAAAACAATATAAACGAATATACTTATAAAAACAAATAAAATTCTAAGCCAGTCAGATCATTCAGTCTATTCTGTGTTTCCAATTTTCTGCCTTTTTGTCAAGAAGGCTTTATGATAGATTGGCTTAATGGCATACTGCGTTCAATTTCGTTGTCAGTCCATATAGACAGTCGTTTTTCCACTTCTTCTATAATGTTATTTCTAGAACAGGTAATCCTAGTTGCAGAGCTTGACGTATTTGCAGTTGCCGATGACAGTATTTTTTCTTTATTCTTAAGAATTGTCCTTATTGTTGAAGTTGCCAAATTCAATGCAGCACTAATTTGAGATTGACTCTCACCAGAATCTAATCTTCTAATCACTTGCATTTAAGTTTCCAGTGAAATGCTTTTTCTGGTTGCTTTCTTTTCTTGTTTTTTATTATCACCCATGGTAAAAACTAAAGATCATAATATTTGTCACTGTATTAATCGTTATAGTATTATATAAATTTATACTTACAATAATGTCAACAGATGTTTCAATGATAAAAATGCTTCCGTACAGCACTTCACCGCACCAAACAAGAAACATAACTACAAAGTTCGGATATGTTATTTGGAAACCTACCGCTGCGCACAATTTCGAGGAATCCCCGTAGTTCATGCTGCGAGCAATTTCGGGGAATCCCGAGGTTGAAATAAAAGAGCGCTAAACCGAAACAGCGCTAAACGAAACAGTGTTAAGCGGGGTCTTACTGTATAATTTAAATGATTAAATTCCTTTTAAACCTGTGATCTCACCGCTTTCTGAAGACATGAGATTCTCTTAAATTATGTAGTATGACAACCATTTATGAAAATAATATTCTTTAATATATTTTGTTGATTCTGTTTTCATTTATCATTTTTGTCTTTGGGTTATGAAAATAAAAGGTTATTTATTTCACAAGGCATAAAGCTGCACAAGCATAGCATTTTGTAAGTGACTTTAAAATGCTGTTGCTATGAAGGTTAACATATATATATTTCAGTTTATTGAATGCCTTATAATTTATTATTATGACAATAATATTGGCATTCAAAGCATCTGTAATTTATTCTTTTCTCTTTTTGCATTATACGAGGGCCATCCAGGAAGTAGATTACGTTTCCGTCTGTGTCCGCTAGGGGCGGGGCTAGCGCGGCCATCTTGGGGTCAGAGCGTTGCGCAGCTCAGTCTGCATCTAGCCGTGCTAGTGAGAGGTTCGTGCTGTGCTCCGTTCAGATACTGTGACGGTTTGAAATGTCTGTGTTAATTGAAAATCCCGCGAGCTGCGAGGTGCGCTCAGTAATAAGGTTTCTGACTGCAAAAAACTGTAAACCGATAGAAATCTATCGGCAGCTTCGTGAAGTGTATGGGGACAACATTATCACTGAAGGTGGAGTGCGTCAGTGGGTCATAAGATTTCAAAATGGCCGAACCAATGTTCACGACGAAGATCGAAGTGGGAGACCCAGCATAGTGACCGCCGAACTTCTCGAAAAAGTCGATGCTAAAGTCCGTGAAAATCGAAATTTCACAATAACGGAACTTTCTTTGAGTTTTCCACAAATTTCGCGAAGTTTGTTGCACGAAATCATCAGCGAAAAGCTTGGTTACCACAAGTTTTGTGCAAGATGGAAGGCAAGAAGAGGTAACGAAGTGGTTGAAGGCGCAGGCGGCCGAATTTTTCGACGAAGGAATTTCCAAGCTCGTACATCGCTACGATAAATGCCTTAATTTGTATGGTGACTATGTAGAAAAGTAGTATTTGAGTGTGGCTTTCATCTGTATATAATAAAATTTGTTTCCTATACTTTGTTTATTTTTTTATTCCAAAACGTAATCTACTTTCTGGATAGCCCTCGTATTATAGTATACCTAAGAGTTTAGCATTCACAACATGGCAAATCAACTATTCTGATAAACGTTGCTGTTCCATCTGCACTAGATTTTTAATTTATTATCCACATGATATGGAAAATTGCTGTTTCTCAATAGGCAAAACTTCTGATAAATTATACTAAAATTTTTAGCTTTTAAATTCAAACTAGCTAAATTTAAAGTAATATATATAATTGTTTAATTAATTATATAAAGGAAAGTAAAAAAAATATAAGTTTTTAAAGTTATTTATTTATGTGTCAGGGCTGATTGTGGTCTGTATGTAGCCAAAATTCTGGATTTTGTATTCTCAAATCTGGAGCTTCTGGATTTGAAATATTGCATATACACATAGTCATCATTATGTATTGTGTTAAACTGTATGGGTTGGTAATCTTCATTGACAGTAATCTTGAACATAAATGTCCTTGATTAATCCTGTTCTGCATTGTGAAACAACTATTTTTACTGGTTTGGCAAAATTAGCAAAATATCATTTCAGGAGACGAAAGCATTTCTATTTTGCCAAAAGTCAAACTTTCAATTAAATAATCACTCTTCTTATACAGAAAGTTGAACAAATATCCTCTTCCCACTTTTTTTTTTTTTTTTTTTTTTTTTGTGTTGAACAATCTAAAATCATATCACGAAAATTGTTCCAAATCAGGATAACAGTTTCCCTCAACATTTCTTTGAATACCAGTTTTACCAGGGATAAATAGAAGGGCTAGCTCATTTCTTTGTTCGACTCCTCGCCGACGCGAGCCTAATGGGGGGACATAACAGGCAATAATCTGACGTCACTGTGATGCCACCTGTCCTGATTTCCCGCGTTTAAAACAGTAGTTTCATTGAGCTGCGAGACGATTTTCTAGAGGTTACATATCCCAAATTAATTTTAATAATATGTATATCTGTTTTCTTATAATGTATATATTTAAAATAATTTATATATATGTAATTTTAGTCAGTTTTTATTTTAAATTCTATATTGTAAAGTATCGTTTACGTAATATGGCTTTTTGCGCTGCAGTAACGTACCGTAGCACTTACAGAAGTATGAAAGGATGAGATATTTTATTTCATGGGACCAAAGGATCCAAATGAGAGTTTGCTTTTGATGAAAGAATGGATACACAAATGTCAAAGAGAAGATTCTATTAATATGAAGAGCGGAAAAATCTGCAGCGAACATTTTCTATGCAGTGTTTATGAAGATGATATGAAAAATCGCTTGTTTGGATAGCCACAAAAAGAAACTGTTGAAATGGAATGCTGTGCCGAAAGTAAATTATGATGACAATAATAAATCAAATTTTAATGATTTTGAAATAAAACTCTTAAATGAAAATGTAGATCATCCTGAATGTTTAAGGATAAACAAGAATGCATTGATAATTTGAAGAACAAAATAATATCCTTAGAAAATTGTATTAAATTGTATTAAAGTTTTGAAAAATAGAGAAAAGAAAAATTTTAGAATGTTTGTTCAGCGACAAAGAAGGTGGACGACATCTAGACAGAAATTGGTATCAGAAATTAAAATCTCAAATAGCGAAATTTGGGGGGGGGGGGAGCACAAATCGGAGAATTTGGAAAAATGTCTAAAGCCTATTTTTATAAAGACGTAGATTAATGCATTACTGAAAAAGAAGAACAAAATCAGGTGGACTAGTGAAAATATCTCACGTTGCATGGTCATAAGAGCTCTGTCATCTTAAAGCTATGATTTTTGGAAAGAAAAAAAATTGGAATATCTTTACCTAGTATTATCAAATTAAAGAAATGGTGTTTATTTTATTTTTTAGTGTTTTCTAAATTTTAGTGTAGTCCAAGAATTCAAAGTAATGTTCTTACTCTAAAGAAGGAAAGAGGCAAATATTTGTATTCTGTAGAAAAAATATGCGTTCTCAGTTTCGACGAAATGCATATAGATTGAAAACTCTGCTATGACTCTAAACTGGACTAAGTTGGTTCTTTTCAAAATGTGCATTTTGTTTTAATCAGAGGTCTCATTTTGCGCTCTGCCTCAAATTACTGAGAAACCGCGTTTTAGATAGAGGATTTGTTTTAGAAGATGTAACTGTTTTAAATTTTGATATTATTAAAGAGGTTTTAAATAGAGATTGAGAAGAAATCAAATTGTGTCACAAACTAAAACCAAATTATTTAATGGTCAAGGGAAACAAGAGACAAAAAGTCGCTCCAGAGAAAACATTATTTTCAAAAAGTACCGCTAAAGGTATACTCTACTCCACAGGAAATCAGAAAGCATCTGACTTCTATGAGTTAATCGATAATATCTTAGGTATTATGAATAGTACCAAAATAGTACCAACAAGAATAACAAGTATTTAACAAACTAATTTTGTTAAGTACTTGTTAAAGTTATTCTTATTGTATCCTTTGTAACTAATTATTGATTAGATTTTGTGCTAGATTAACATTCTAGATAAAATATAATAGTATAAAACATCAAAGTAATTGGCATAAAAAGACCTGCTTCCTTTACTGAACCATTAAAAAAATTTTTTTAATGGTTCACTTTTGAAAAATTAAATAACTGTTTTAGGTACTCTGAATAAAGCTATTTTGTAACAATCTTATATACATTTATTTAATTGTAATATAGATATAAGTATAAATTACAAAATTATTTAAAAAATATCTATTATATTGAATCGGAAGAGAATTATAACACTGTAAAATTTACAATTAGGCAAAAAATCAAACGTAGGTTAGCAGAAATGTTGCCATATATGTCATATATGTTTAAACCTATGTCAATGTAAAGTTGTTTTTTGAGTAAATTTAAATAGCTGCTATTATAGTTATCTTAGAAGCAATATAAAAATTCTCTCAGTTAGCATGCAAATAAAGAAATGATTAGAAATAAACGTGCATTAAATAAAAAAACCTGCAAATAAAAATAAAAAAAAAAAACCACGGAACTTTATGTTAAAAGAGTAGCACATTTTATCTATTATTTTAAAATTGAGTAAGCATTATTAAATTTTTTAATGGTTCAGTCTAAAATGCATAAAGCAGTAACATTGCCTCTTCCAAATTATAGCTATCTTTCACACACAGCTCATTTTAAATGCTGGTTCAAAAACGCTAATTTCCAAGCTGTCAATTATATTGGCACGCTCAGTGTTATCATGGCTACGTCATCACTTCTCACTTTCTGCTTCAGGGGGAAAAGCTCTATGAGCTAGCCCTTCTTTTCTAAGTCCTGAGTTTTGCAAAGAAACTTTGCTTCCGGGAATTTTACATAATTAAGCCCTTTGATCCTTCCTTCTTGATTTGTTGATCTGTGTGAAACAGTATTGAGAAGAACATTTTTGACATTTTTACCAATTTTAGGTAGAGCAAGTTTATAGGAAAAATCATCTATTGTATCTTATATTTATAAATGTGGTACCAGTTGTAATCTGAGTTATATGCAATTCAACATTTTTGTGTGAACAGGTAATGGCTGCATGCAACCAGGTGTTATCTTGGACCATAATCATTATTTCTTGGTCAGATTTAGTCTTTCTTTATGGCTTAGCACAAATGATTTTCAAGATGTTTACATAATATTCACTTTTCGCATGGGTATGCAATGTTGATGATATCTGTACCTGCATAGAACCAGCTAGAATGTGTTTTGTTGATCACTTTCTTGACACTGCCTTGCTTCTATCATTCAAATATTGGAGCATGGCTAAATGCTTCATCACAATATGTATATTGTAACATTTCAGTATGCATTGGGTGATGTGTTTCATCAGAGCTTTTCCTAAATTTAACAAAAAATGTAATCATCTTTCTGCTCTCTATTCATACAGACATCTTCCTTACTCAACACAACAAAACATACTGGGTGCTTTCATGTATTATGACTAAATATAGAAAGCTATAGCTGTGCAGTTACAGATTTAAATAGTCTGATTATAACCTTGGCAAAAACCCAGAAGAGAAGCCTGATATTTAATAAAGGAAAAGAGAATGAGAGGAGAGAGGCCTGTGAGTCATTCTAAAAAATTTCAGCAAGCCTTTGTGTGTTTATATAAATCATATTTTAGTATTTATCACAATTTTTAGAACTCAACAAATAATTAAAATTAACATTTTTATACATTTCATAAAATCTGAGATTACTCGAGATCATTTTAACTACTTATCATGCATAACATAAAAGTATCATATATTATTGCAGTTAAATTTTTAATACATTTAAACAAATAAATTTCATTCTGATTTAAAATATAGTCTCTATTGAAATAATTAGTTAATTAACACATAAAAAGCTTCTTTTATAGCATTTTTTTCAGTGATATTAAAATGGATCTTTTCCCTAAAAGCTTTCTAATTTGCCTTCATGTAGGTATTCCAACTTTCTTTATGCTTGTTTTACATATTTTTCATGCCATATTGAAATTGTTTTCCTTATTTTTTACTGAAATCATAAAAGCATTTAGAAAGCATTTTCTGTGGTTCTAAGCATAATAAAATTTGAGAGCATATTTAATTTTGTTTACCAAGGAGTTTTTTGTCAACTAAGATAATAAGGTCTTAATAATTTTTGTTGAATTCATGAAGTGTGAATTTCTTGTCAATTGTATTATATAAGGAATATAAAAAAAAATATTCTGTCAGGTTTTTACTCTCCTGTCATGGAATTTACTCAAAGAATAACTGAAGTAATTAATTGCATTATTCACAATTATCACAGATTATTTCATCAACCCAAGTCTGATATGTAATGATGCTGAATCATTTTGTTTCTCAGTCACATTTTGTGTACAACTACCATATTTTTTGTCAAAGGTCTCTGCTTTCAAATCTAGAATCAGTTTTCACCATACTTTCTGAAACGTATAGAAAAACATGTAAATTGAGTTTAAATGTACTATATCCATTTTATTGAGCAAAGAGAAATTTAATCATGGATCCGCACAAGTCACCCCATCAGTGTTTTCGATACTTTCCCCCCCTTTTTTCAGGACTAAATTGTCTCAGGTTCTCCTTTTATAATGTTAGAGTGAGTAATTGAAAGAGCTTAATAGTTGCCATTGTATTGAAAAACATACCAGATATCCATTCGGAATTATATCTATATTTGCTCTCATCTAAGATGGTTGGCCATAATTTCAAATCTGCATCATATTGTAATATAACAGATTATCATGAAAATCAGGCCTGTGTAGTAAAAGCATAAAAACTTTATTTCTGCATTAAAATATAATGGAAACTATTAACAATGAAAATCATCAAAGAAACATTTTTAACACTGTATTGCGTAAGCAGCACTGTATGCTTCCCGGCAAACAGCATACAGTGCTGCTTGCCGGCAACTAATTTCAACGAGGTGTTCAGTAATCACCAGAAGCGAAAGTCCTCTTTATTTGGGGTTTGTGCTTTTTTATACTGGTACACAATGGAATGCCTGACCTTGTCACATAAAGGCTTGGCTGGAAAAAACTTAATATTCACCACATGATTAGTTTTGAAACTAGCTGGAAGCTTTGAGCCTTAACTAGCCACATGCGTGTAGAAAATTAGAATTCGCTATCTTTTCAATATCTGAAAATAGATTTATTTTTCAAAGCATCACTTCTTTCTTCCCTGATGTTATAAATCTGATTAATAATTTTTATAAAAATTTTCACTAATATTGGAATTATGGAATTATTAAAAAGTTGTTTTTATTAGTACCATTAATTGCGTACCCCAGTATACTGAATAGAACATCATTTAAGGAATTTTTTTTAAGCTGATTATTTTATATTGTTTAGATTGTTAGAAGCTGTATTCAAATTGCTGTGAATAATTTTTTTAAAAATATTTCTGATTGTAATTTTTTTTGGAATATGCATCATTATTAATAAATAAAAGATGTTTCTTATGGCATGTGTTTCACATTATAGCCAATAGTTTGTGCATTGTCTAATCATAATGTTTTTGTTTGTTTTTAGTTAATTATCTTATATGAAGTAAATTTTTATTTTTCTTAAAGGTGTGTTATGTGTATCAAATGTGGTTCCAAGTCAGCTGGCATTAACTGTGTCTGGCAAGAGAACTACACTCTTTGTGGACCATGTGCTAGCTTTGTTGTTTGTTGTTTGTGCCAGCAAGAATATGAAGAGAATGAATTAATCATCCAGTGCCAAAGATGTGAAAGGTAATTGTTGTGCATCTCTTACTTTTATAATGTACTATATATATGTTACGGTGAAACACCGAAATTTGGAGAATGTCGACTTTCACCGGTGAATGTCAACATTCACATAGTCGCTTGGTGTATGTCCGAAATACTTTCCAAATACTCTTATTTCTGACTTACACCGGTCAATGTCGACATTCACCATGGTGAAGGTTGAACAGATAACGATATTATATTTTCTTCTCCGTAATTCAGTCGCGAATAAACGCACTTGAGACTTGAAATAAGAACTTAAGAACATAAGAACCTAAAACACACAATACATTCAAAATAAGAAAGGAAAATAATAGAAGTTGAAAACTTACTTAATTATACAGTACATTCTAAATGAGAAAATAAAATAACAGCAATAAAAACTCACTAAATTATCTGATTCAAATCTTATTTATTGCAACAACTTAAACAATTATGACACTTTGTGACTTCTCTTTTCGACCAACACCAGAGCATATCTGTGATTGTCGACATACACCGGTGAGGGTCCGAATGTACAAGAATGTAATGCAATATTCGATCTTTCACCGGCGTATTTGGTGAATGTTGACATTCTCCCGTAAAAGTCGACATTCTCCAATTTTGGTCTTTCACGGTAACATATACAATATCTGGCCAAAAGTATCCAGACACCCCCCTTAAAGAAGTGGATCTGGAAGGTGACATAATTTGATGCATAACTGAAAGCTAAAATGTGTTACTGGTGGTTTGTCAGATTATATTTATGCATTTGTGAGACAGTGAGTAAGTCAAAGGAGTTTAGTGACTTTGATCATGCTAGTATGGTGGGAAATCAATTCATGAAATTTTGGACATGCTACAGAAGCCAAAATTTTCTGTGAGTGATGCAAATATGAAGTGGAAACATTGAGACAGTAAAACTGCAGAAAAACAAAGGCTGAAGAAAATTAGTCAACACAGCTGTAGAACTCCGAAAAGGGTAGTGAAACAAAATTGCAAGTCCTCATTGTTTGAAATCACTTGGGAGTTCCAAAGTTTGTCAGGTGTTAGTACTAGCAGCAGGACTGTTTGTCGAGAGTTAAAAAAAACCTGGAATTCCATAGCCATGCAGCCTCTGACAAGCGGAATTTCACTTCCCAGAATGTGAAGCATCAACTGGAATGGTGCAAAGCTCACCATCATTGGACTGTGGAAAATTGTTCTATGGAGTGATGAATCTCATTTTACAATCTGGCAGTCAGATGGACACTTCTGGGTTTGACGAATGCCTAGTGAGCACTTCTTAAGTGATGGCATTGTGCTGACTGTAAAGTTTGGTGGTGGCAGTATCATGGTTTGGGGGTGTTTTTCATGGTTTGGCCTGGATCCTTTAGTTCCTGTGGTTAGAAACACAAACTCTGAGTTGTATGGGGACATTCTGGACAATGCTGCTCTCCCAACTCTGTGGCAATATTTCAGGGAAGGCTCATTTCTCTGTCAGCAGGATAACTGCTCTATTCACACATCGAGACTTGCCCAGCCATGGTTTGATGAAATGGGCTGGCCTTCTGAGACCCCTGATCTAAATCCCACAGAACATTTTTGGGATTAATTGAAATGCAGATTATGTAGCCAGCCAAATCGATTATACTTACTTCAGCTGTGATGGATGTGTTGAAGTCATTTTCTGTTTTCATCTATCAAAAACTGATGGAAAGTTTCTCCAAACATGTGCAGGCTCTCATTTATGCAAAGAGAGGGACCAACATCATATTAATATATGCCTTGGGACTCTCTGAGTTCGTACCACTGTGTGTCCGAATACTTTTGGCCTGATAGTGTATATTATAAAAGTAATTTTTTAAGATTTTTTTTACATACCTAATAGCATATCTCAGTGTGCCCAATCCTTTAAAACCGTATGTACATTTATGAATACCTGTACCAGTAGAATAATGAGAACTGTTTATCTTCTTACGTAAATTATAGTTGGGCATCATCTGGTACTGTATGCAGTATGCCTTACGTTTGCTCTAAGCTTCATCCATGCAACTATTTATTTGAAGCTGCACTAGCACTTTTACTCTTTTACTTTGTATGCTCATTAACTCAGTGCAGGGCTTTTACATGTTTTCGTGTTGATGCAAATAATTTATGTTTATTTGAATTAATAATGGACAAAAAATGAAAAAATGAAAGTCACATTTACCAAATTAAAAAAAAAAAAAAAAAAAAAAAAAAAAAAAAAAAAACTAAAGCAAAATAACATAGATATACACATAATACTTTTCAACTGAAAAAGTTAATTTTTGTTTTGCTAATCAGTAGATAAACTAATGAAAATGTGATATAGAACAGCTTGTTAATGAATGTCAAATATTGTCAGATATACACTGTGGTAACTTTGATGCCCGCTGGCTTAAATTTGCACTTTTAACCTAAATAATGTTCTAAATTTATCAAACATGTAAGGATATTTGTCTCTGTATTTATTAATTTATAAATTAATATAGAAATTACTGTTGTATTTAATAAATATAATTAAAGAGTCATTGCTGTAGATTTGACCGTAATTGGTTTCTAAATTTAACTTTTTTCTGCCATTCTGTTTCTTGTAATTTCAATGTCAACTTTGCTGTTCTTTGCTGCAAGCTTTCTTGCTGTAATTTGAATTTATTAATTTGAAGTTAACCACCTAATCAAAGGAATATCACCCGGGAGAATCCTCCGTCATTTGAAAATCCTTGTTTTTAAAATACATGTAAAACATAAAAACTAATGTTAAGAAAGGGAAGGTAAGCTTAATTATGTTCTTATTCCCTTCAAATTAGTTGCTTATTTGAAGATTTAAAGCAGGGGAAACTATTTTTACATACTACACACTTCATTGTCGACCAATGTGGGGATCATTTAAAACCACAGAATAATAGTAGTTTGTCTCTGGGATCTATTACTAATAATTGAATGGACTGAGTTTTTGTGGTGTTAATTATGTGTAATGCAAGTATGAGGCAATTTCCCTTTTATCATATGGAGTGTAATGCCATAATCAAATAATCCACTCCATAAACAAATAGTTATTCAATGATATATATTAATGTTTTCTGTGGAGAAAAGAAGGCATAAAATGTAGACTACTAGCTTATCACTTGAGAAGAATCTGTACAAAGTGTTCCTTGTTTGAAATATTTTATTTTTTTTTTAAAGTTCTTAAGTTGACAGTTTAATTGATCTTATCAACACACCATAAATTACAGTTATTGTAAGTTTTTATTTAAGGTCCCCTAAGAGCTGAAAATTATTTTGAGTCTTTTTTTTGAGAGAGAAGTGCTAGAATAAAATGTTGTCAGTGTGTCTTATTAAATAAAACCTTCTGAAATTTGGCGAAAGTTTCTTATTGATAATGGTGAGGAATTACCCTTAATAATGTAATAAAATATTTTTGTCTCAGGTGGTTGCATGGAATGTGTGATCAAATTGATACTGAAGATCAAGCTGAGAAGTGTGCAGAGTATGGTTATACTTGTCCACATTGCAGACCTCCAGATGAGTTACCTCCACATCTGTTGCGTGAGTTTTTCTGATGACCATCTTTTTAATTTGAAAATACCAGTGTTTTATGTCTAAAGTTTGTGGTTGTATGTAATTTAATGCATTTTCATAGATTATTTGCTTATATTTCCAACATTATGTTCTCTATCTAAACATTATTCATGCAGTGAAAATTCTTTATATGTATATGTATATAGGAATTATGTTAACTTCAAATTGAAATTCTATTTCATTAATTTGATTATATATATATATATATTGTAAATACCATTAGAAAAATTTTTCCGAGTTTTTTTTTTTAAGACTCTTTTTTTTTTTTTTTTTTTTTTTTTTTAATGATTTGTAGAAGTGGGCATTGTGGGAAGGACAAGGTTTTTAATTCTTCTGCTCATAAACTTTTTGGTGTGGGGACCACATAATATTTACACAAATTTTGTGGGGCCCCATAAGTATTTCACAAATCTGACACATACATGAGTTAAACTGTCAGTTTCTTCACTTGTACTGTAATATACTGGGAGGTAAATTTTAATTTCAAAGCCCTTTCCTATCAATTCCTTATTTCCACTTACAACTCCCTACCAGAATGAGTTTTTGGAATCGCTTTGAATGCAAATGAGTTACAAGAAGTATTTAAGGTTCAACTTACTTTGATAGAGAGTGCTAGGAATCCTTAGTTGCACGTGTCTGCCTTCCAGCTAAGTCAGTCTTGAAGCTGTTATGCTTGGCTGTATATTATGTGGCTGTTGATATTCACTGGCTTGTTTAATTTAAGGGCCAACAATGTTAGATAATTGTGTCTAGCTTCGGCTAAGTCTCCTTTAGTTAATTATTGTTTAGTTTCTTATTTCTTATTCTGAGTTAAAGCCTGAGTAGAAGCTTCTTGTAACTCTGAGAAGGGGCCGACTGTTATTTTTATTTGAGTGAAATAAAGGGTATTTTAACCCTTCTTGAGTCTACGTCTTTAGTAGTCGTTTGAACTGAGCGATAAATTGATACATAGTTCATTAGGTTCCTCGATTCTCATAGCTAAAAGAAGTGAGGAACCCTACAATACTATTGCAGTTTTAGGTAATTAATTTTAAAGTAAAATGAGCATTTTTATTGTAAAAGAATGCGTCGAAACGTTTTCATTTTTCTTTTTCATTTGTAGTGTCTTGTTTTTATCTATTTTCAGATACATTATGCAAAAATATTTGGTAATTGTAAACTTATTATTATAAGAAGTATCAAAATTGCTAAAACTTTTAGTGACCCGCTACTGCAGGTTCGTGACTCCAACTGGAGTCAGTGCCCACAGTTTAAGAAACTCTGATTTAGCAAATAACCGGTTTCTGCAGCATTATTGCTGAATATAAGGTCTTCAATTTCCCCTTCAAATGATGATTGCATTGCTTTGAAAAACTGAATTGTTTAAATACAATAAATGCATTTATTAATTTAAGTCTGTATTTGGTACATTCTGATTATCCACACACACCTCTTTGAAAACTCAGAAACAAGCTGACAACTAATTTTTTGTTAGGCTAATACAGAAAAGGAAACAACGATTTTGAAAATGATGACATGCTAAGTGTTTCATAAAAGAGCAATGAATCAGTAAAATTAAAAAGACTAGTAGCATCCATAATAAAACACAGAATTTTCTAAAGAAATATTATGTAGTATTCTTTTTCTGCTATCGTTCTTCCTAAGTACACAGCAGTATGTTTTCACTTGAAAAAAATCAGAGAATTGCTCAAATTTTGATCATAAAATTCGATCGTTTGTGAAGTCTTCATGGAATGCAAATTTTTTATCCTGATCTGTATATGTAAAAAATGATAATTCTTTTCTTTTAATTAGCCAGAAAACTGAGAGGGGTGAATACACCCAATGTGACAATAACTAGTGAGCATCAGATTTGAAGGTGGAAATTCAGTACACTGTGATTTGCTGCTTGCATGCACTTACCAGGGTTGTCACATAAATCTTACATTTCAGCGATGGGTTGCTTGCCTCAAAAATGCTTTTCAAGGAACTGTAGATAGTCAGAAAGTACCATACATTATTTAATAAAATGTTCTAGAATGCGAGCAAAATATAAGGAAGAGAAACGTTAGAAAAAAGTATCCAAATATTTCATCATTGACGAAATTCATAAGTCATGAAATGAGAATCAGCACATGTCACAAGAATAAAAGTTTAACATTAAAAATGTGAAATAAATTTCAATATTTTCTGATATCTGCACCACTATGATTTCCACTTTTCTGAATTAGTGAAAAACTTTGGTCATCTTTTCAGCTCATAGGCACTTTCTTTTTATGCATAATAATAAAAAGAAACATTTTATGGGGGGAAAAATCACTGCATGACAAATATTTACAGTTTAAAGGTAAAATGACAAATAAATATGGAAGGTATGGAAATTCTCTTAAATCCAAAAATGCATGCATTGACTATTATATGGATAATCAGAAATAAACACTTACGTTTGAACAATACATAGATATGAACAAGCAAAAAACAGATATATTAAATGATAGCAGAATACTTAAATTTAAAATTCTGACTGCATATTAAGAAAATAAGCAAAGGCCACATTGCCATTTGGAGACCAAAGCTTTTCGTTTTAATCTGGGGAATAAAATTTCTGATTCCTGAACTTTATTAATTTGTAAAAGTTGCATACAAATCAATGATGTTAATAATTTATAAATTATATTATTTACATATTTTGTTTCATAACTAAAAGTGCACAATCTTTACTAATTTGGGTGTACTTAGCACAAAAATAATGTAAAAATGTTGCATTGGTTAGCTAGCACAATCTATGCGAGTACTGTTGAATGTCTGGCAATGTATCACTAACATGGCAATATTTGTGAAAGTATGCTCAATTTCTTTTATTAAATACTGAAGAAGCTGCATGTATGCATGTGGGATGCCTCCCATCCCCACCAGAAGATGGCATCGTCACCTTCTTGCTGGGACCATGCCTGTTGGGAACACAGTCAGTCTCTGCTGAGGAGATGCAGAGTGCCATAATGAAAGAATGCTCATGAAAGAGCAATATGGAAGGTTGCATGTAGATAACCTCCAATAATTCAGTCTTGCTAATAATTCAATTAATTTAGCAACAAGTTTTTGTGGCATGAGGTAGTGTCAGATGTTATAGACTCTAAATGTACGTGCAGGCATCAGTTGTTGATTGCATCTACTTTTTCCATCTACCCTATAATATCTTCAGCACCCACTGTACATAATCATCAATCAATCTGTGTGTCTACAAACTGTGTTTCTTCCTTTTAAGAATCTTAGAAGACACTCACATATATGTATGTTTTTTGCATTGTGGGAAAATCTGCAGTACCTAGAGCCACCAGAATTTGAATACACGCAATTCTTCACCCAGATATATGTACCTCAAACCCCGAATTTTGAATTTAAAATTTGTTTTTATTTATTTCATACTTTGTAGAAATTTGATGAATATTTGATTAACAAATCTAGCAATTTGAAAGGGAGTAGTATCAACACAACTCAAGACATTTTTATCTATCCCATGCCAAACTGTTGCTATTCAGCAAAATATAAAATATATATTTTTCAGTTTTAATAAAAAAAAAACTTGACTACATAAGAGCAGTAGTAGTATTTATGATAATTGCCTGAAATAAAATAATTTTATTTTTATTGCATTGCATTCAGTAATGCATAATGTATTGAACTTCAAAATTTAATCTGTTATTGCTTAACAAACTAAGTGATTATAAAGCTATAAATGCAGTTCTAAAAAATATTTTCTCTGCTTATAATCTCATTGATGCAAATAAAAATAAAAATTAAATTATGAGGTGCTGAATAAGAAAAGATAAATATTTTTCATGAAATTACAGTAGCTGGGCTCATTAAATATATTTTTTCTTTTTGGTAATTACTATTTTAGATAAATAATCCGGTCAAGTGGCTAGATATATAATAAGATTAACAAAGGTAATTTTAATCAAGGGGGGGTAAATAGTGCGCCCACAGACCAGAACATGTAAAATCAACATGAAACATGAAAAATTAAGATGCAAAGAAAAAAAGAATATTATACTTTATGGGATGGTCCACTCTATCTTATTTACATTATTTATTTTATGAGCTCCTTTATGTTAGTAAACCCATCACTATGATAAAAAGCATGACTAATGCATTTTTAAATCAGCATAGCTGAAAGTACAAGTCCTCATAGTATGAAAGCTATTGTTTTTAAGGATATGCATATTTTGAGGATTACATTATATTTGTTTGCTAATCTTTTGAGCAAACATTGATAATGAGTTTTAAAATGTAACATGAAGTTTTTTGCAAATTCTAAACAAGAGTGAATAATAGAAAATATATTGAATTTTCATTCACAGTATATGAAACTTGGTAAGAAAAGACTTATTTCATCTCTTAAACAGAGGGGGGAAAAGAAAATTTGTGTAATAGTATTATTTCTGAATGTAGTATTATTCAGAATGTGTCATGTTCACCCATTTTGTGTTGATTGTCATGCATACATGCCAGCAAGAAACTCACTTATTTCCTGGCCGGCATGCCATCGTACCAGAGTGTTTTCATGTCCACCCCTCGTCATCACACATTTGTGTCAGTGTCTTGGAGCATTTTAAAGATTGCATGTAAATAGGATTTGAGGTACATGTAGATTTGACCTTCTACTCAAAATAAGAGAAACAAGACTCACTCAGGGGAGAAAGGAAAGCATAATGTAAACAAACAGGGCTTCTCTCTTTAACTCGCCAGGTGATATAAACACTCGCGTTCCTAATATCCTTCCGAGTCTTCTTCTTCTTCTTTTTTTTTTTTTTTTCCCCATTCTTTTTCCGCTACTTTGTAGAGTGTTTTAGGGTTTCTGGTTGAAGTTGTATTACACTTTGTGTTGCTTTCAGATATATTTTGCATTCTCCCCTTTTTATTTTGAAAGCCTTGATTCTAGTTTATTATGGTGAGGAAGCATTATTTATCAGAGGAAGTATATACTTGCATAGTAAATGAGCCAGTTAATGACATAGATGAAAGTGATGATTCATTTTCTAAAATGATATTCCTAGTCAGGCATTTGTTAGCAATTGAGCTGTCTGAGTGCCTGCCTTCCAGTTCACGTGAAAGATTTTGTTAACCTCAATGATGGAAAACCCCCATCCTGTGGGAGCTATCCTTTTGCCTCTCCTCCATCTCGAGAGAACATCTTAAATAAAAGCATGCCATCTCGTAAGGATTAATAATGTTATCTCTGAATATAATTGTCAGAATAGTCTGTTTCTGAATGTAATTTTAGTCAGAATCTTTACGTCCATTTTTACTTACTTATTTACTATAAATCAATTTTTACTTGGTTGGAGAGAGTTTTATTATTCATAACTGTTATCTAATTCCGTATGAATGGGCAAATAATAAGAAATAAGCTGTTAAATTCTGAATATATTATCTGTATTATATCTGCATTTATATTTATTAATTTAGTGTCAGTTTTAATGATTCCTTTTGGTAATGAGTGATTTTTTTTATTGGTGTTGATATAAAATAAACAGTATAAAATTTAGAATTTATATAGTTAACTCGACTTTTGTCTTTCAGCTCCTCCTAGAACTCCAACTCCTGAAATTGAACCAGTTCCAGAGAAAAATGAATCACCTGTTGCAAAGGTCAAAGAGCCTGGTATGGGATTTATTTAACTCTTTAGGCAAAATTCATTTTTTTAAAATAAAAAAATTGAGATCTTCTAGCAACTGTTCCCAGTTACAGTTAAAACAAAATCACTGCAGTTTACAGTGACACCCAGTGAAGTTTAATTAGAAAATCCAAAGGTGAACTTTTCCAGTTAACGGATTTTATAAAGAAGTGTGGAGAAGCGGTAATAAATGAAGATGATATAGAAGAAGTTTTTCATTGTGATTGCAATGCTCCTCAATCATCAGTCAATTAATGGATGGCAAAATATGAAGTATGATTCTAGATCCAGAAAATACCGCTACTGATAGTGAAGAAAGTGACAGAGAGCATACTGAAAACAAAAAAAAATTTTGATTGACAAATTAGTCGGAAATCTCAACAGAGCAATTACAGGACTTCAACAATGCAACTGAATAAGAAATTATGTCTGTCTACAGAATTAAAGAGAAAGTATAAAAAAAGCAACTGAACAACTTACATTGAAAGAAATGTATAGTAAAGTCAACAAATAAATTTTAAGCTTTTTGTTTTATAAATTTTGATACCCTTTAAATCATAAATGTTCATTATGTCATAAATCACGATTTCATATTTTTAATTTTATAATTTCTGTATGTCATCTTACTAGAATTAAACTGAGGATCTAGTATCCGGGAAAAATCTCAAATCTGGAACCGCCGAAGTTCCAACGAGTCCGGGTTTCGGACATTGTACTATATTAGATTTTGAAATTAAATTCACCATGGGAAATATTCATTTGTAAAATTTAGTCAATTAATACTTTTCTGAATTGGATTTTTTAGTTTGAAAAATCCTCTTATCATTAAGAGCAAATTATTCCAGTGTATTTTAGAACCTAACAGCATAAATTCTTTTTTTCATTTTAATAAGTATACATTTTTGTAAAACGGATTTTTAGTTGGGGAATTTTTAAATACTTTAACAACTTAAATTAAGCCCTTGAATAAAAAGATATTTTTTTATTCATAGTGAATACCGAAAACACATAACAAATACTGGCTTCATAAAATTGAAAAATAGCATGAAATACCAGTATTTGGTATACCAGTACTGCAATTGTTATGTACATCCAAGGATCTGGAACAGACTAATGATAGCATTGTACTTATTGCAGGCAACTAAAAAAGTTGCCTGTTTTGATATCTGATGCTTCCATATTGGGTAAAGCCCACTAGCGGCCGAGCGGTAAAGACGCTGAACACTGGTAGTTCGGTCCGAGGTTCGAATCCCGCGAACGGGCTGGCTGCATGGGCGTTTTCGTGGTTTTCCCCATGTGTAACGTGTATACGAGCCAGTTTCCCTTAGAAAGTCTTCCACGAAAGGCATCCCTCCCCTTAGGCAGATAGCCCTAGTGTGCTTTGCCATAATTAAATACACCAACACACCATATTGGGTAAAACAGCACTTTTTATTAAATTTGCGACTGGGCCCATGAAACTATTATTTATGCTTATCTTTTCTAATTTGTACTTGAAGATACGGAATTTTTTAATTTATTAAAGCATAATGAATATTTTGTTAATTTCAACTTTTATTTCTCAGGGAACCCATAAAGAAATTAGGTTTTATGTTTGTAGCATCTTTATTCTTCATTTTTTATATTGCAGCTTCCAGCGCTGAAATTGTTTTCTTAAAATCTTCGGCTGTGATTTGAGAAGTTTTGTATTAGAAAGTTCATATCTGAGATTATTATTTACAGAAGTAAATACTGTAGCTACCTTTTAACATCCTGTTAAGTATCCAGCGACTAAATTCCATAAAAGTAGAATTTCTTTTAGAATAGTATTTTTTAATGATAAATCTTAGAAGCCTGAAGATGGATGTAATTTGAATAATGCATGTAGGTCATGCATCAGAGCTGCAATTAAACATAGACTGTTTGTTATTTGTGATCCGTTAAAAGTCTCAACTGTCTGATCTATAATGTAGGTAAATTAGTTTTAACTAAATTCGCAAATACAGCAGTTGCCAAAAAGATGTTCTTCTGACTGTCAGATTAACTTGACTGCAGATAATTCAAATAAAAATTTTTGTAGCAATATCATGTTTTCAATACGATGAAATCAAATCAATGAAATGAGACATAATAAATAAACTGCTGATAGTTTCTGGGTTGTTTATAACTCTTTCTTAAGGACTAAGATTAGCAGATTCAAGTACTTTTATAAAATCTAAGTAAAAATATGATTATCTAAAAAAATTAATAGACTTAATTTAGTTTAATTATCATGCTGAATATCAATAAAAAAACAAAGTCCAACATTAAGAATCAGCATAAATTTTTAAACATTTTTTGCAGTACTAGCTTCGATAATTTTTGTACTACTTTCTTCAAGGTAGTTCAAATAGATTCAAATTAATAGACTTTTACAAGTTAGTAGTAACATTTTTTGTGTGATTTTTTGGATGTACAGAAAGGTACCAAGTAAATTGAAATAATATCTGTCTTAAATTATTTTGGATTTTATGAACTAGTATAAAAAATACTTTAGCATATGTAATAGCTTAGAACATGCTTTCTGTAAGCTGCAAGAAGTAGTAGTTTCTTACATCTCTCAAATTCCCATATACACTGGTGTGCAAAAATTAAGGACGAAGTAAAAAAATTAGCATATCAGCTGAACGAAGAGGCAGAGCAGACAGAAAGACCAATTTGGCAGCTCACACCTTATGCAATACAGATCGTATATCCGGACAAGATAGAATTTTTTGTTGCTCATGTATGGAAAATAGTTGCTGCAAGCCTCATGTGCAAATAATAGTAAATAAAGTCAAAAGTCGTTAATCCGGACTCGTCAGGACTTCAGCAATTCCGCATTATAGATCATCAGTAACAATTCCGGAGCTTCGATTGATGCTGCAAGACGAATGGGCAGCAATGCCTCAACAACTCATTGACACCCTCATTCTCAGCATGGGCAGATGCTGTGAAACCTGCCTAGCAGTCAGGGGAGATCATATCCCCTATTAAAGACCGGATGTTTCTTGCTGGACACCCATCACAGGGATGGACAATACAGATCGTATATCCGGACAAGATAGAATTTTTTATTGCTCATGTATGGAAAATACTTGCTGCAAGCCTCATGTGCAAATAATAGTAAATACAGTCAAAAGTCGTTAATGTTGACTCGTCGGGACTTCAGTAATTCCGGATTATAGATCATCAGTTTAAATCTGGTAAGATGGCATGCAGAAATTATAAAATTAAAAATATGAAACCGTAATTTATGAAATAAAGAACAATTATGATCTAAAGGGTATCAAAATTTACACACACACACAAAAAAAAAGCTTAATATTTATTTGTTTACTTTATTAAACGTTTCTTCCAATGTAAGTTGTTTAAGTTGCTTTGTTTTGTGTGCTAATACTTTCTCTTCAATTCTATATAAACAGACATAATTTCTTGTTCAGTTACAAAGTTCCACTGTTCAAGTCCTGTAATTGCTGCGCCGAGAATACCGACTAACTTGCCAATCGAAATTTTTTCATTTTCACTAACCTCTCTGTCACTTTCTTCATGCCTCTATCTATTTTTTGCATCAATTCCACTTTTTGTTTGATGGACATCGAAACGTACTTTCGCTTTAGATCCTTTGGAAGCTCCAGCATTGGAAATTATATTTGATATATTCTAAAGTTCAAGCTTACTTTTATAAAATTGCTCTTATACTGTCCGTTATACATTAAAAGTGCATGCGTAAATGTATTATGCGGTTGCGCACACGCATATGCGCAGCTGTAAAGGTCTTACGCGCATGCATTAACGTGACGCATGCGCAGGAAGTTTGTAGTCCGGATTATGGGTGTTAGAATTAATGACTTTTGACTGTAAGTACTGCTACAGCTCAAGTAATTTTCTTCTTTATTAAATAAATACAGCTATCTTCACATGGCACTGTTTTATGGTTATATCATCATAAAAATAACAATGTCCTAGCATTTATCATAAGAATTTTTCCCTCCATTGTATCATTACTATTTTGCTGTTTATTTCAAATATGTAGATAAATGTATAATTTAAATATAAATTATTCAAGATGAACTCAGGGGATCAATTCTTAAACTATTATGCACATTATAACTCGTTAGCTTAAAATTATTTCAGTTTTCTAACTAAAATCTGAATATGAAGATTAGATTTCATTTTAAAAATAACTTCTATCTTAAACTTAGTGAACATCTTAAAATTTCACACTTTTAAGTTGCTAGATCAATTATCGGTCATTTGATCACATTGTTTAGTGTAGTTGGCAAAAGGAAAATTCTTTAAGATTGCTGTCATGATATATTTGATTCTGATTTATATGATGCAGATTCCAAAAATGATTTATTAAAACAATCTGAGAGATCAGGTAATGATTCTAATGATCGTGTTATGTTATTAAAGAACAATGTATAAATGCTTTAATGTGATAATTTTAATGTGGTCTAGAAAACTGAATAAAATAACATAGTTTTAGAACTGTAACTGATTTTAATAAATATTTCACAAAATTTTCCAACCACTTTAATTTTGGTTACTGTTAGTCCTGGGCTGGTATTCGACACCATCAGCTAGTGTCATGAAACTGCTTTGCTGACTGTTTGCTGTTGTACCATGCAGTGGTTCTTTACTGAATTTCATGTGAAAATGTCTTATAAATGATGATGTTTTGCCATAATCCAAAACACAGTACGCTTTCTTCTGCATGGATGATGCCACTATTAACAGTGCCTCTAGCTAAGATTTTGTAAATGGAAGATTTTTTGTTGTAGCCAGATAAAATTTGTGTAATTGTTGTTTCAGAATTAATTTGTTTTGCCTCAATAAATCAATTACAGAATTTGTACTATGCTGTTTTTTTTATCCCATTCAGTATGAAACATCCTTTATATATAATTTTTTTATGAGTGCAGTTCTAAGGTTGTGCATGATGTTGAATTTGTGTAGCTCTGTGACTTTTTTGAACAAAAACAGATTGCTTGGTACATGTGGAGAATGAAATTGTTATTCTTTCCCTGAACACAGCTGTCTGTTTTTGATTAAAAAAAATCGATGGGTTAAATAGATTTGGTCTTGTGCATAGCTTTTGCATTGCATACGTTAAATATTACACAACTATTCTTGACGCGATATGAATAGGCTATGGCATTTGGTGCTTTGGGGCACATTTAGTGTCTGGTGCCCCGTTATCAGAAAGTACTTGAATTTTTTCATAATTGATTTTACTCTTGTATTCTTCCCCCCCCTTAAATTTCATAATAATTTTTCATGAGAATTAGATACATACTATTGCTTAAAAATGATAATATTTAATGCTACCTTTAGAGCCTCCAGTTGTCAAGACCAAACATCCAGTACAATATTATTTTGATGGCGTCTGTTTGTCCGAGAGTGGGATGCAGTACATCAAGTCTTTAGTTCCAGATCTACCAAAGAAATTGCCAAGACCTCGAAAACTGAAGCAAGGTCTGTTAGGATTGATATCCTCTCAGGATGCTATGAAATCAGTATCACTTCAACAGCTGGAGAAAAATGAAGATTCAACATCTGTTGCCGGTAATAAAAATAATAATAAATTCAAATGTATTGT
Source organism: Stegodyphus dumicola (assembly GCF_044657685.1). NCBI lineage: Eukaryota > Metazoa > Arthropoda > Arachnida > Araneae > Eresidae > Stegodyphus > Stegodyphus dumicola. Next base: position 82,461,747 of record NC_140770.1, read on the forward strand.
GCTTTTATTTCCATTATATTCCAGTGTTATTAGCTAGTTTACAACATGGCTTCAATGAGAGGAGTACCATTGGTGCCCTGTGGTCCCTTTGAAATAAATGATTTATTTTTGTAACTATGCAGTTTTTTTTTGGGGGGAAGGGGGTTCTTCTCTCAATATTGGTATAAAAACCTTGATATTTAAAGAGTTAATGAGGACATGCTGTAGATCAGTGGTTCCCGTCATTTTTGTCCTATGCATTCCTTTCACCAGTGCTAGATGATCATTCCCCCTCCTTTCCAAAATTTGAAAAATGTGTTATGTAGGCATGTATTTGAAAAATGTAGGTATTGACTTATTTGAATTTAGATAATTTTTTACCGTGTTTTATAAGTTAAAGAAAAAAGAGTGTAGAAATTGTTGATGAATACCAAAATGTGAATGAATTTTAAGATATATTACTAATTTTTTATATACATAAATTAAGACTAAAAACTCTAAGGGGGAATTTCCCACTGGTTGACAATCCCTGCTCTAGAGGAATTTTTTTAATGTGAAGTATTGTGTTTAGATATTTTTGGAAGGACATTTTCAGATCTTTTTTTGGTTTGCACTTATTTGCACATAATATAAGCTATGTTTCTTTGTAAAGTGTATTTATGTAAGCACCAATGTTTGTTATTTAGGATGCAGGTGTCACTAGCATATCTTTTCATAAATTATGTGAAATACTTAATAAATACACTAAATTAAGAAATAAAATATAAAGCAACAAATATACAATAAAGTACAAAAACCTACAAATAAACACAAATATTTATATAAAATATAAAAGTTAAAATTCATGTATATATATGTATGTATATATGTGCTAACATGTCACTTTATTACCTCATTGTAGTACATGGGTTTGGCAACTGAAGTCTGTATTTTTTTCATTTTTTATTTTGAAATATTTATCTTATTTTTAATACAAATAATTTTCTTTCTTTTAAATTATATCTATAATGAATATTTTCTTGAGTCTTCTCACAGAACTAACAATTTTAGTTTTAGCATCAGATCTGTGCGTTTTTGTGCTTATTTTCAGTTATAAATATTTGTGGATTTGAATGCATTGTTACGAATTTTGCACATAGAGAGATGATTTTACTGCAGTAATATGTGAAATTGTATTTATATGTGTAACATAACATGAATATCCAGAGTGAGGAAGCTCTGCCAGAAAAATAAGAAACAGGGGCAAGTCTATTTAACATTGAGTAAATGGCTGTCTTGCCAATGTGGCGAGATATCACTAACCTGGAAACAGTATTTGATACTAATTTTTGTCGCCAAATTTGGTGAGAAATTGTCCAAAGTCTCTAAACTTGGTTTTATTTTGGTCCGGTTCCTGTATCACCATAATAAGTATTGTAACTGAATAACAGTAATTGATTTTATATATAGCTGTAACAGCCTCATATTCCTTCCACTAATTTTGAGAAGCAGAAAATATTAGAAATAGGCCTTATATAGTTTTCATCCGGCCACCGAGAGCATCTCCCTTCAGTTGTTTTGAGTTGATATTTCAAGACGACTTCGGGATATTAAGATACTCATGAAAGCTTTGTCTTTTGGATGGACTTTGCATTGCATTTAACATTCTTACTAATTTGAAGTGTAACTATTGATTGTACTCTGTGATACTGTGAACACCTGTACGAGTATTTCTGTAAAAAGTTCCAGAATTCTATGTGTTACGTTTGATAAAATACTCTCAAATTATCATTGAACCTGTGTTTATTCAATCTATTATGAGCCCCTATACATGCAACAGTTAATATTATGTGCTAACATAAGTACACTCTTTTTGAAGATACATTTATATTTGAATTAGGTAATGAGGAGAATAAAATGGAATCAGCAAGTGTGGATGAACTTGCTCTTAAGGCCTATGATTTTGATGAAGGGAAATTGGAATCATCCACTTCAAAAGATATGGATTGTGCAGGTGAAAAAAAGAAAAGGCCAAGGAAGCTACAAAAACTGGGTAAGTAGAATTAAATGTTCACTCGCCCCCTAATATTTTTTTGTTTTTGTTTTAAATTTAGAAGTAATTGCATAAATTTCTTCTGCTTCTGTTTCATACTTGCAAAGAGCTTAATTCCTCTGCTTTATGTCAGTAGTTTATGGTTAAGTGTTTTGGCTGTTAATTTTAGGAAGAGAAAGAAGGTGTGGTAAGAATGATGGGTAATATTGAATTAATTTTTCATGTTGCCTAAATTTTATATTAAAAAAAAGAAAAGATGATGCATGTCAACTGATATTTTTTTTATATCTAGATAAAAATATTAATAATAATATTAGAAATCCACAGAATATCATTTTAAGTACGAAGTGCATTAATTTATCTTTTTTAAGGTATTGGTGGATTCATTGTAAAACCACGAGGTCGTTGTTCTTCTGCAAAAGAATCAGCTCCTGACCAAGGTAAGAAACTTTCAGACATTTTAACATGAGGTAGTATCAAAAGGTTTCAAGACTAGTTCTGTAACACAGTAATAGATGGCAGTGCAATGCTGCATGCACTGACTTACGTAAGTCTGTGTGTGCTGTGAGATATCGTCCTGAGCTGTGCGTCTGATGTTATTCTGATCATGTATGTTATCACGTGTGCATTTTCATCATGGACAGCAAGTTAGAACAATGAACAGATGTGAAATTCTGTGTGAAACTGGGCAAATCTGCCACAGTTATCACCAAGGAAACTTGGGTGTATGGGTACGATCTGAGACAAAACATAAGGGAAGAACCCTCTATGACAGAAAAGACGAGGCAAGTCCAGTGTTTGATGAAGTACATGTTCATTGCCTTTTTTAACATCATGGCATTGTTCATCAAGAATTCATCCCAAGGGTCTAGACTGTGAATAGTGAATTCTTCTGTCAGGTTTTAAGGTGTCTGAGGGAAGACATTTGGCGAAAGCAACTGGGTCTATTATGCATGAAAAACTGGCTGCTCCTGTTGCCATCCTCTTCTAACACATGAGTTTCTTACCAGAAACGGGATGCTTACACTTCCGCACCCACACTATGTGCCAGATGTGGCTCCCGCGGACATCGCTATTTTTTCAAAGCTGAAGATCCAGCTGAAAGGCTCCCGTTTTGACATCATTCCAGAGATCCAACTTAAATTCCAGAATTGCTTGATATTTCGAAAACAAGACTTCCAGGACAATTTTCAGCAGTGTCAGAAACACTGGGAGCACTGTATTGCTGTAACAAGGTGACTATTTTGAAAGTAATAGCGTGTAAACATAGATAAATAAAGTACTTTTTTGTAAACAGAGCTAGTCTTGAAACTTTTTAATAACATCTTGTAATGTCATTTAAGAAATTAAATATCTTTCCTCTTCCCTTGATATTTTCCCCATAATTATTATTAAAAGATTAATATTTTTCTTTTGATGTTATACTTATTTTGGAAAATTCTTTGATGCATATTTTTGTAATTAAGTAAATATCTGTATGAAAGCATTAATCTTCTTGTACAGGTGAAATAGTTGGACAGCCATGTGAGTCTCCATTTCAAGGTGAATCTCCCATGATAACTGAAAATAATGAATTTGCTGGAACTGACAAACCTAAACGTAAGCGGAAGCCAAAGAAAAAAACTCATTTGGATGAAAGTTTTCCAAATTATCTTCGTGTAAGTAATATAAAATTTGAATGAAGAACATCATGATAATTTTTCAACAGCAATTTATTATTGGAAAATTATTTACCCGTGAACTTAGATTTTTTTCAGATTGGACTTATTAAATTCTGTCTGCTATGAGATGTAGATGTCTATGTAATGTCTCCTGAATATTCATATATGCATATAGTGTCTGCGATGTAATTTTATTGAAAACATGTGAATTCACATTTGAACTGGTCTGTGGCTGAACTTGTAAATAATAACAAATGCATTTATTAACATAATATGAGATGGGGTATGGTGTAAAAAGTGCTTCAGTGTGAGAGTGATAGCTGAGAAATGGCAAATTAATGAAGGAAAACGTAGGCTAATATTAACTGAATTCTTCATGATTCCAGATTTCCCTGAATTGTAGGTATCGTATACATTTAATCACTGTACTTTTCTTTAGAAGAGTGTTCTGGCTAAAACACACCTGCTCAATGAGATCATTCTTCCCCCCCCCAACTAACTGAGTAATTTCTGGCTATTTCCAAAATTAAAAACTATATTAAAGCAGCAGAAATTTCTTAATACAACTGATATCTAAATAGCTGTAAAAGTATTTCTAAATCGTATTTCCGAAAATGAATCCAAGGTCTTCTTCCAGATGTGGGAATGTCTTCTAAATTGATGTGCAGATTAACAAAAGACATACTTTGAAAGTAATAATTTTCATTAGTGTATGGTTGTCTCTCGTTTTACATCCTTGTACGAAGTAAAAAGGAAGTATTTTAATTACGAAATTTTCAGGCAGCATATTTCAACGAAAATATCCATTTTGACCGCTATCGAATGTAATTTAACGATGTTTTTGCATGACATCTCTACGTAAGGGCAGAATAAAGGACTCTTTTCCTCCAAAAAAATTATAAAACTGATTTAAAATGAATTCTAAAGAGAATTTTTCATAGTTTCCATGCGTATGCACGTATGTATCTCGCATAACTCAAAAACGAGTAGCCTCAGAACATTGAAATTTTGAATATAGAACTGCTATAACATGTAGATGTGCACCTCGTATTTTGGTTGCAATCGGCCGCACCAAACGTATGTAAATATATTTATATATATATCCACTCTGTTACCCGACTCAGTGATCTCAGTTTCTTTACTCTTATTTGTTTGTAAATTGTGCATTTTTTGCTTTAAAAATGATTGAATTATGTTGTTCTTATGTTCTGGTTAAGTTTTTTATGCCTTTAGGAAATCTGGAAACAATATTTGTAAAATTATCAACAATTTAAAAGCTGCTTAAATGTGTCTGAGAATTTTTTTTTTTTTTTTTTTTAAACCAAGCAGCCATATTTCTTTAAATTTGAAGCAATAGTGAATTAAGTTTTTTGCACCTTCAGTGTCTTTTTCCCAAGTGAGACCAAAACAAAACTCTTAGTTTTGTGTACCGAAAAATCTGCCTTCTTGCCTGCTGGCTGCTTGATTTTGCATAGAAAGTGGGATTTTAATTGTAAAAATTGTTTTAACTGTATTTGGTGTTTTATGTTTTTCTATATCTTTCAATATTTAACCCGCGACTACGGGCATCGGGCCTCGCAGGCTCGGTCGTTACAAAAACATAATAAAAAAATTTCTCTCTTTTGTGAAATTTTTCGACGTTCTCAGTAGCTGCATTCAAGGTCATGTATGTGTCATTCACAAGCATTTCCGGAATTTATCCCTCCCTCTTTTCTCAGAAACTGGGTAGCCAGGCTTCCCAGGCCCAAGACGCACGCTCGCATTGTCATTTAGAATTGTGAAAGAGATGAGGCAGCTGCAAAAATGTCTCGCTATTTGAGTCGACTGATGAAGATTCAGTTAATGAAGACGACAAGGAAATACTTGATGAAGAACAGTTTAGTGATCACCAATTGAATTCTGAAGAGGAATTAGATTCAAGCGATGATTCTAGTATTGAATCAAGTATTTCAGTGTCCGTGAATTGTTATCTTGACAAAGATAAAGTCACAAAAGGGAATAAAAAAGAACCAATATTGGCTGTGAGAACTCGTGCTCTCAACTTCGTGACAGAATTGCCCGGAACTGTTGGTGAAGCAAAATTTGTCCTATGAATTCTTGACAACTGCTTCTGGATAAAATCATAGTAAAAATTCTAGTAGATTTTTCGAACATTTACATTGAATCCATTGCCATCAAATTTGGAAGAGAGATGCTCGACCCACAAATATTACAGAAATCAGAGCATTTATTGGTCTTCTTTATTTTGGAGGACTCCACAAAGCTTCTCATATAAATGTTCACTACCTTTGGGCGACTGACGGAACAGGGCTTGACATTTTTTATCGAACAATGTCTTACAAACGTTTTTTTTTTTTTTAAATTTCTAATGAGATGTTTGAGATTTGATGACATAAGAGATTGTTTTTCTAGAAGGGAAATTGATAAACTGGCTCTGATAAGAAATGTTTTTGAAAAGTTTGTTGAAAAATGCAAAAAAATTTACAGTCTTGGCGAATATGTCACAATTGATGAAAAATTAGAACCCTTTCGTGGAAGATGCTCCTTTCGTCAATACATTCCAAGTAAACCTGCAAAATATGGAATTAAAGTTTTTGCTCTAGTTGATGCAAGGAGATTTTACACTTCAAATCTTGAAATTGATGCAGGAAGGCAACCCACAGGGCCATATAGCTCAGAAAATGGTCCTGCTAAAGTAGTCCAGAGGTTGGTGGAGCCTATTTTGAACTAAGGATGAAACCTTACCGTTGACAACTGGTATACCAGTTATACCTTGGCAAATGACCTTGAAAAGAAAATTACGCTTGTGGGAACAATCAGAAAAAATAAAAAAGAACTGCCAAAAGAATTTACTTGTGACAGGAAAAAAGAAGTATATTCATCATTATTTGGATTTCAAAGAATTATGACATTAGTTTCCTACACACCGAAGAAAAACAAATTCGTTGTTCTATTGTCCACCATGCATGATGACAGCGCCATCGATTTTCAAGCAAAAAAACCAGAAATTATAACTTTTTATAATGTAATAAAGGATGGTGTAGATGTAGTAGATGAAATGTCATTCACTTATACTACTGCTAAAATTAACAACAGATGGCCAATGACAATATTCTTCAGTATTTTGAACATTACAGCTATAAATGCTAGAATATTATTGTTATCTGCAAAAACGCCAGCAATGCAATATATGAAATGAAATTTATTTATCAAAGAACTTGCATTAGAACTTTTGAAGGATCACATTCAAGAAAGAAGTTCGCAGCAAAATCTTCCACGCAAATTGAGGGAAAAATTAAATTGCAAGTATATGGAAGACTGTGAAGAACACTCGGCAAAAAAACAGAAGTGTTCCAGGGAAAGGTGCCATATGTGTCCTAGTGTAAAGGACCGGAAATCGCAAATTTCCTGTGCGAAGTGCGAGAAACGTGTGCGGTGAACACAGCACAATTATTTGAAAAAATTTGAAATGTAAGTTTTATTTTAAACTTATTTCTGTAAAAATTCATATTGCATAAATTAGTAATAAATTTCATTTGCGCTCAAAAAGAAATCAGTTTGATTTTTATTGTTAATGATAAATAATTTCAATCTTAAAATTGTTTTAAAATACAATTTTATTAGACTTAAGCTTAAACGTGTATTTTTATATTTTATGCACTCTGTTTTTATTATTTAAATGTTTCTAATCAATTAAACAAGCAATTTTATTTTTGTTTTGTTAAAAAATAACGTTTCGGGCCTATGGAGCCCAACATGCGTCCTCGCGGGTTAATGAAGATATTTTTAGTTTTTGTGTATTTTTGCCTTGCTGAGAAATGAGAGCTGAATTAATTGAGAAATATATCTCTAATAAAATTTGAGGAAATAAGTTTAAATGAAATACGGAAAATGCATAAATTTTAATATTTCGTACAAAGTTGTGATGTACACATGGAGATTTTTAAAATTGGGAAATAAACCTGATACAATATTCGCTAATTTTTCACACTGAGAAATCCCAGCTTATGAAATCTTCCCACGTAAGAAACCTAATCCCATCATATGAAGAAGGTTCAATTTTGTGAAAATTTACTAATATAGTAATTTTTTAAAGATACAAGAGAAGATGAGGAAAAAGTTAATTTTCAAACTTTTATATATTTATTTATATTTTTGAAATTGGAAAACCCTTTACGTTTCAATAGGTTGACTGATCATCTGTTGCCTGACTAACAAGCTATCAATATATGCCTTGATGCTGTTTTGACGTACTGAAGTTTTTGTATTGATATGCTTTATATTGATAAAGAGATTATTGATGTGAATGACAGTGAAGAACCTACATATATCAGAGATTCAAGAAGAGCTGGAAGATAGTGTAGCACAATCTTAGTATAAGGCTTTAATTGCTGTATCCATGTTTCAGAAACTTGTTGACAGTTTTTCTGAAACTGTTCTTAAAAAAAGGATTAAAGATGTTGATTTGTCTTCCGTAAAAATTAGAAAAAATTATACTTTTGCACCATTAATGATGGTGAGTTATTCTGTTTAATTTTTTTTGAGGTGCAATATTTTGTGATAATCAACAATGGAAACTGAACTATTGATTTTTTTAAATAATTTCTTGTCCCCCCCTTTTTTTTTAACTTCCTTGTACGAAGTAAAAAGGAAGTATTGTAATAGCGAAAAGTTTCAGGCTGCATGTTTCAACGAAAATATTCATTTTGACTGCTATCAAATGCTATTTAACGATGTTGTTGCGTGATATCTGTTCGTAAGGACAGAATAAAATACTCTTTTCCTTCAAAAAAATTATAAAACTGCTTTAAAATGAATTCTGAAGAGAATTTTTCGTGACGTCTGTACGAATGTATGAACGTACGTACATACATATCTTGCATAACTCAAAAACTAGTAGCCTCAGATTGTTGAAATTTTGAATGTAGGACTGCTATAACATGCAGATGTGCACCTCATATTTTGTCCACCAAAATGAGCCGCACCAAACGTGTATAAATATATTTATATATATATATCACTTTGTTACCCGGTTCGATGATCTCAGTTTCTTTACTCTTATATGTTTGTAAATTGTACATTTTTGCTTTAAAAATGATTGAATTATGTTGTTCTTATCTTCCGGTTAAGGTTTTTATGCCTTTAGTAAATCTCTATGCAATATTTTTAGAATTATCAACAATTTTAAAGTTGTTTAAGTGCCACTAAGCCTAATAATTTTTTTGATGGCGGCCATTGCTTGTTTACATTTGAAACAGCAGGATAGTGGATTTGTTGCCAATCTAGAGAAACTTAGCTTCGCAACAACAAAGATAACGCCTTCATTTATTATTGCGATTAAAATCATGCTTAATCTTTTCTGGAATTTTTCCGAGGAAATAAGTGTTTAAGATTTACTTTGTAATTTTTAATACAGGTATTTTGAGATTTTATGTATTTTGGCCTTGTCACGAAGTGAGAACTGAATTAATTGAATGAGAAATACTAAATCGTCTGTGAAAAACTGTTCCTTTTTTGTTTTGTTTGCTTAATTTTTTTTATACATCGTTGTAGCTTTATTATAGTATTTGAATAGAACATGTGGCAACGATTAGATAATTCTTTAAATGATATAAATTTTGCGCATTCTGAGTTATAATATGAACGAAATACAATACTGTTAAGTGAGAGTGTGTACTAGCGCCAGAGTTGTTGCTATGGTAAACAAATAGAGTGAATTTTAAAGAATACATTTATTCTATTGTGATTTATGCGCTGTCAGCGAAGTAGATTTAATTCAATCCAATACGTTTAAATGAAATGCAGGGAAGTCATGTGGTGTACACATAAGTTTTTTTGATTTAATTTACAACAAGGATTGATATTTGATTGGTATTAGCTCCTTTTGCCAGGAATCAAGGAACTACTGTGGTACTTTGGGATACCAATTTAATTTGTTCATTGACCGAGCTTGTAAGTTAAAATTCTTGTACCTCAGATCAGTTTTCCCCCATTGAGATTAATTGAAATGTGATTAATTCGTGCCAGCCCCGAAAAAAATCATTCCAGTTTTTTGGCTAAATATTTTTAACATAACAAAAATATATTTATAATAAACAAATATTGTATATAAACAAAATAGAACCCAATAATTTAATTTTTAATAAAAGATAATTAAAAAAAATAAACAGATGTATATGTATTATCTCTCCTCCCCCCATTTTTGTTAAACTTTATTTTCTTCTTCAGTAGTTTTCTTTTTTGCCATGCTTTCATCACTTTTATCCAAAGGGTGTTTCAATAGAAACTTGTCTAAAGAGCTTTCTTTCTTTCTCCCTTTTCGGATGACTAGTTGCAACCTTTTCAGAATTTCTTTCCAACAAAGTCTGAAACCTTTTCTCACAATACCAATACATCCTTTATCTCATTGGAAGAGATAGCTTAATCCACTTCTGGCTTCTCTGCAGTCTCCTAGAGAAATTCCATTTGTTGCTGTGTCTAGTTCCGTCAACTCCTCCATCATTAGTTCTTCAAGGTTGTCTAGTAGTAAGCTCTTTGGTATCTCCCTCATCCATTTCCAGGCTCATGGCAACCCATGCCTTCCTGATGATCCATGCTTTTGGGTTTGCCTTCCACATAATCTGTTGCTTCTCTTTTAAAACTTTATGTATCTTGAAAGTTCTGAGGTTTTTCTGAGTAGTACTCACATTTGCACATAGTGTGAGAGTCAACCTATCTTTCATTGGCTTGTGACATGGCATCTTCTTTTCTTCTGCCATAATTTAAGTTTTTCTTGGCTTCTTCTTCCAGAAGAGCCCTGTCTCTTTACAGTTGAACACTTGTTAGAGGATATATCCTTTGGCTTTGATAAAGCAGTAAAGGTTTTTACAAATTGCTCAGCTGCTTTACAATCACCATGACTGACAATGGAGTAAATTCCAGTACTTTTTTAGAAATTCTTGAATCTTCTGTGACTGGCTTTGAACTGCTTCTGAGAAGCTTTTTGTGCTGAAGTAAACTGCCCTCCAAAAGTTAAGGAACACGTGTTTTTTAAAGCTCACCATCACAAAATGTCAGTAATGTTAAAATTCACAGTTCATATACACGACAGTAACAGAGTTTTAAAAAATATATGCAAAAACAATAGCTACCACTTTTATTTCACAGAAAGGAGTATTTATATAGGAGTTGGAGAAAAGATACAAAAATTGCGATTTTTTGTTCACTAGAGTTGGTCTTCAGTTATTATTACACTTTTGTTGACAATATCCAGGAGAAGCCATTTGCCAGATTCATTGAAGTGGCAGCCATTCAGATGGATAAAAGTGGCGATGACACAAGTTGATGCTGCTAGACATCTCAGTGTCTCTTGTAGTGTCGCTCACCGACTATGGAATCAGTTTGAATCCGAGGATTCTGTGTCTAGAAGACATGTTCCAGGCAGATCTAGCGTTACAATATCTGCGGGAGACCATTATTTAGCTCTTTCAGCCCAAAGGACGATTAACATTACTGTTTCGTTAACATTACTACCTCAGCTCATGGCAGATCATCTAGTGGTAAGAGGAACAAGAATCTCTACTACAGTGCGCTGACGCCTGCACAGTACAGGTCTTTATGCAAGATGACCAGTTGTTTGTGTCCCCTTGACCCGAGGACACAGACGGGCCTGTTTATGTTGGGCAAGAGAGCATGTCTGCTGGACCAGTCAACAATGGATGTCTGTTCTCTTCACAGACGAGTCCATGTTCACATTGGAGAGTGATTCAGGTCATCATCTGATCTGGAGAAAATAATGCACCAGATACAAACAATCTCACATTGTGGAAAGATACAGCTACAGAGGTGGTGGAATAATGGTTTGGGCTGGGATTTCTCTTAGTGGTTATGCTGACCTGCATGTGTTTTGTTTGACCATATCGAGATGAGATCCTTGATCAATATGCCGCTGCTATTGGTCCTGGATTTCTTGTGTTGGATGAGAATGTGTGACCGCACTGAGCTCGGGTTGCTGAAGAATATCTTGAGGGTCACGGCGTGGAGTGGATGAAATGGGCAGCTCAATCCCCAGACCTGAATCCGATAGAGTATCTTTGGGGCTACCTTGGGAGATAGGTTGCTGCTTTAAGTCCTCCTCCTAGGTCATTAGATGAGCTTGAACAAGGATTACTTCATGTCTGGTCATTGCTTCTCATTTCACTGACTTAATTGACAGCATAAAATGTCGTTGAAACCAGTGTATTGCAGTGAGGGGTGGACACATTCCTTATTAGAACCCATTTTTGTAACATTACCACCCCATTTTTCCTCAAAAAACTATGATATACTATTTCTCCAAGACACTAGTTCTCTGCCAAGAGTGCAGTTTTTTGTTGTAATTCATATTTGTATAAAACTTTAGAAACATTCTATGTCACATTCATTAAAGAACTGTTTAGTGAACATATCCTGTAAATTTCTTGTTCCTATGCTGCTTTATTCTCAAATTAGACACAAAAAACATGCTATTCCTTAGCTTTTGGAGGACAGTGTACTTGGGCTCTGCTGCAGCAAATCTGTGTAAATGGCTTGTGTCTTCTCCCAAATTATAGTCTCTATTACATTGTGGTTCATATTTGTGAGTCTTGCATGCAGCAACTACGGTGATGCCACTTTCACTAGCTTGTATATCAAAATTTGGCTCATAACTCGGGCTGAAAACTGAACATAGTGACTGCTCATGTCCAAAAATACTTGTTTATTGGACTTTCGTATCTCAATATACCACTGTATACAAATATCATTTGATTTCATATGAAACAACTTTCAATACACATTCTTACCATCTGTCTGTATTTGATCAATGGTGTATTTCTGTAAAATAATATCTTTTTTTGATGTACATGCTGATTTGATGAGATTCACTGCATGCATGTATATTTAGCTGTATACTGTCAGTTTGAAAAAATTGGATTGCTTCATTTTCATGATTGAGTAACTTATTCAGGAATTATCATAAAAATTAAATTCACATATGTATTATATGCAACAATTGCCCATGAAATCAAGCAGGTGGACTGTATAAAGTTTAGAAAACGGAAAATACCATTTAGTACCTGCTCAGGCAAAATGCATGGCTAAACTGAATATGGATGATGCATGTAGGGTTGTCAAAACATTAACCGTTTGAGTCCGGCGAAGCGCTATCACATTTCACTTGTCGTATGTCAAAAATATGGCACAGCACAATAGCGCTTTTTACTTTGTACAAGGAAGTAAAAAAAAGGGGGTGGGGTGGGGTAAAATAAATTAAATTTTTCACCATTAATCAAATTATAATTCTGTTACTTTACTGTTATTTCTTCTAATTGCAAATATATCTATTTTTTACCATTTCTTTGTCAGGATGCGTTTTTTGGGAAAGAGCTTTTGATGTCTTGCAAAAAGCTGGGAAAGTCGATGGAAATCCATGATTCTACTGATGTTGCTTCTGAAAATAGTGCAAGCCAGACAAAGGCCTTTTCAGAAGATCATGTAAAACGAAGCCAACCACCTCGAGAAACTGGCTTGGTCACACCTGAATCTAAGCCTCAAGTATGGATTTTAATTCAAGACAATTGTTATTGTCTTAAAATGTTTTTTTATTTCTTAAAATTTTCTTCTTATTTATGATATGCTCATATTTATTTATTTGTGATGTTTCTTTTCAAAGGATATGAAAGATTTCATGAGTTCAGCAGGAACTGGAAACAAAGTCGACAAAGATGTGAATAAAACAAATGTTATATGTATGTAATGTATTTCTAGATTTTTCTTAATTTTCATTATTATAATTATTAATCTAATTCCCAACTTGGGCATATTTTTTAAATAATATTTTTTCAAGATTCACATATGTCTGTATATACTGTAAATCAATATCTGTAGTTAACAGTGGTAGAAAGAAATGAAATATATATAATTAAAACTCGCATAACTTTCAAGATACAGGCTTAAGCTTTAGTGAGCCATGATGTAGCCGAAATATATACAAGCAACCTCAGTACTATCTGCATTGTTTCAGACTAATGCAATTAAATACAAGGAATGGAAATGATCATTATAGAATTCTTTTGTATTCAGGTAGTAATAAATCTCTGAGACTTTGAGATTGCACCCTAGCTTTATCCTATAAATATGTTGTAGGGTATTGTACCTGTTAACAGTCAGTACAATTTTTTATTTAACTTGTTTTTATACCCTTTTTTTCCCATATGTTAACTGCATATTGGAATGTATTATTTGCAGAAATTTGAGCATATATACAGTAGAACTTCAGTTATCTGGCCTTCAGGTATCTGTAACTTCAATTATGCAAATTGTTTATTTTGTTTTCTAAACCGAATGAAACATATGTGTTGTGTTATGATTTTATGTTAAAGATCAAAATCTTATAAGCTAGTAATTCAATGAAAAGAAGATTAATTTTATGAGTTTTAAAAATAATAGGAAGGCATCTAGACAGCTGTCTGATTAATTGCCATTGTACTCTGTTTCAAGTTTAAGAGTATTTACACATGTAATTTTACATTTTTTAGGTGGGGCGTTTTATTTTCCTGTTTGAAAACTGAACGGGAAATAATATGGCATATGGCATTTCTGAAGAGAGGGATTAAAGGGGGATCTTAGGTGACTAAAAATGTGTATGAGTGGCAAGCTGAGTAGTACTGTTTGTAAGATATTCAATACTTTTTTAATGCAGTTGCTATCCATCCCTTGGCTACAAGTAATGATAAAATTTATAGATTTTGTTAGAAGATTCTTATTACTGGTAAAGACATATAAACTTCAAAAGGAACTCCAGGAAGAGAGAATTGTAGATTTTAAGTGCCTGTATAGCAGCTTATAACTGGTGGTTACAGCTGGGTCCCAAAGAGAAAGATAGAGGCTGATATTGGATGTTTAGATGAGCTGATAATTCAACCCTCTGGTCTTAGTCCAATATTAAATGGAAGAGCTATATTATGTTTACTTAGGAGTAGATGTTTTAATTTCCATTTTTAATTAACACCTAAGAATTTCTAATGGAAGAAATTTTTTATCAATAGCTTCAATATATTACAACTTCAAAGAATGCTCATTCTTTAGAAGTTCTCTCTCAACTTCTGTTGCTGGTTAAACTTTTAGTATGAAATGTTGCAAGTTCTCTAATTTATGACTCGAATTAATATTTAGAAATATATTCATTTATTAAATTGAAAATTTATATTATTAAGTTGAAAATAGCAGAAAGGAAGCATATGAGGACATGCAATCTCAAAAATCAAATATAAAACAAAATTGTTGTTTTAAGCTTATTGTTACTAAGATTTTTGTTGTTTTAAGCAATTTTTGATGAAGTTTATTCATTGCCATAAGGGGATGTTATTGTTACATTAAATCCATTCCTTTTAATTTATCTAATTGGGAAAGGAATAGCTTTGATTATGATTTTGAAAATTGAATGAAAGGCATTGGAATGCATCTGCAGAGAATATTGGTTGGAGATTTCTAAGAACTGCTCCTTGTACTAAAGCTGTCTGTTTCTTAAAAGTTGAAAATTTAGGAAATAAAATTAAAAATTTTTAAATTACACATTGCAATTGCTGAGAGCAAAATATGCACTGGGAGAAATATGTATATATAGTTAACAGTATGTGAAGTGTGAGATAGATAGTGTGTTAGTAGCTATATTAAGAGATAAAAAATGGAGTTAAACAAGTTATTAACACAGTCGAATGAATCAGTAACAATGGAAATAAGATATTTGTGCTATTTTTGAAAAAGTCTTTTATTCTGTGAAACTTTTGAAAATCCGAACAGTTACTTGAATATTACCACGACTGGTAATTCTCTAATACTTTTGTATTATCCATCATAGGCTGCACCACTTTTGTTCTGAGGTATATAGTGAAAAACCTCAGAGAAACTACATCCAGATATCTTATTGTTTTATATCATAATTACTGTCTGCAAGAAAAATTAGCGGTATCATGTAATATGGTGATTCACCAATATTAGTTATTTATTTTTTTGTTGACACCTTAACATTGATTGTCGTAGTCATTTTCTTTCTTCTGCAGTTTTATCACATGTTTGAATTTATAAATAGCATTTTAATGATGCTATCTAAGGAATACTAAAAGCAGTAGATCTCGTACTACAGGATTACGAAATTAGTATATGTTAAAGTGTGTAATTTAGTATGAAAATACATAAAAATTATATTAAAATATTTCTGAATTAGGTCATTTTAGTTCTGGACGTGTAATAAAAACATTTAAACTGGAAGTGATTCTGACTTTTTTTAATAATTCTGACTTTTTTGCACTTTGATATTTGACAGTGTTGGAAAAAAATATTTTTTGGGGGAGGGGCGGGAGAGGGCGTAGACTACTGATTAATATCTGATTTGGATAAATTATATTTTTATAATTATAATACTAGGTTTTGTGAAGTTTTTTTTTTATTGTTTGTTTATGGAAATGTGATAATTTACAATAATGGGTAGTTCCAAAATAGTGAAGCATTTATGCCTTTAGAACTGAGATTGTAAAAGGGATTTCTATGATATTTGTAAAAAGAGGCCATATTCAATAAATATACTGGTCATTTCTTTCCCCTTATCTTTATAACTGAGATGAGGTATTATTCTTGATTTTTCCTGAAGCTGAATCTCATTATCTCTATCCAAAAGCTTTGTTTCAAGGATAAGTTTTCCATTTTGTCTTCTTTTCTCTCTTGTTGTTGAAATATACTTTAAAAATGAGTTTATATGCACACAGAGTTAGGAAAGAATATCTCAAATGTGATGTGGATATGCAAGATAAGAAACTCATTCTTTTTCTCACAGAATTGAATAAGCACAAGAGCTCTGACCGCAAAAATTAATAAGTATATTGACACAGATTAGGATATTCAACAACATTTTTCCATATTTGAAAATGTGTGGTTAAATTTTTTTACGTATTTATTTTTCATCAGTTCTGAACTTTTCTTTAAATCCTCTTTTCCTTTTCCACATTTAATTGTCATCAATTTTGAATTTCTATTATCTTCCAATTTGATGTTTATTTGTAAGTGTGCAGGGAATTAAGGACATTTTCCATAATCTTTTAAAAAAGCATTTTCAGAAGGAAATTATGTTGTTTTTTTCATGTAGAGCATTAGCTTAATCTTTTAAACCCATGCTATTTTCATAGCCTATTGAAAAATTACTGATGTCAGTTCAAGAAGTTGAAATAAAAATTCCCATTATAAGTTCTTCAAAATATATATTTTTTTAAACCATGTATTGTTATATACAAATTTATTATATTATTATTAACATACAAATTAAACATAAAACATAATGCTGCATTAAAAGCAGAGTTATTAAGATTTATTGTAAATTAATTTGAATTCCATTGTGCCATGGACATTTCTACCATTCATGTAGTGGTCAGGACATCAGCTAGCTACTTATATTCCTGGCAAAGCAACAGTTGGTTTCTTCATTTAAAAAAATATGTATACCATTGAATATGCAATTGAACTGTATTTTCTATTTCTGCATCAAATGTCTGACAACTTGAAAAGAATATTTTACTATAATCAAATTTGATTTAAAGGAACTTAATAATTTTTTTCATTGATAACATCAATAAATAATGTATACTGAATGCATGTAACAATGGTTCATTTTTGTAATTAGACACTTGACTAAAAAAGTGATTTTGCATATATTATTCAAAGTAATTAAGAATGTCTAAAATTATGTTTGTTCTAGACAAGAGTGTAATCAAATCTGAAATTGAAAGCATCAAAGAAGAGCATTTATCTTCCACATCGAATCTAAATTCTGATTCCTCAGGTAGGTTTTAATTTGGGGTACTGTTTATTTGGTAGACAAAATATGATGCTTAGCCCATGAGTCTGCTGTGTAACAAATACTAAGGATTCTTCCATCTTTCTAATGAGAAATTTGTGTTTTCTTTTTGCCCGCTATTGGAGTTCAAAATTAGTAAAACTTTTTTATTAAATAACTTGTGGAAATTTATTTTTAAATGCAGTTGTAATAATATATAAAAATACAATATAATTTATTTTACATAAAATCCATTAGTTCTGCATATATTGCCTAATAATTTCTGGAATTTTGTCTAATTTCCTCATTGTAAAAGATATGTGTTTTATTCTTAGCAAATCTGACTTCTGAAATGTTCATTTGTTTCTGTGAAAATATGAGAAATGTTAATTCAGTAAAATAACCCATGCATTCACTCATATGCTTGTTTCTTTCATCTAAAATAATTTCAACTATGTGTTTTTATTTATTTATTTTATTAAAATCATAAATATTTTTGTATACTTTGCCTTTAATTTTGCTCCTTATAAACATTGAAGCTTCTGATCGCAACCACCTTCGTAAGACCCTTAAGTAAACCTCTGAAAGCAATCTGAGAACATAAAATACAATGCATTGCACATTAGCTCTCTAAGAAGACTAGCTTTATGAAACCCCAAGGTTATATGGAATTGCAGATATTCCTGTTAATGAGTCTTTTCTGTGTGTTGAAGTAATAATCATACTTCTTGTGTTATGATGATAAGTAAGGTAGTGCTGTAGGTTTAAAATATTTTAAATGTGTTATAACATTTACAGTGCCACTAAAATAGCTCCTTTTACACATTGATCATGTAACATTTTTCATATTCTACACTTAACACGTAATGCAATCTAAGCATGATGTTTTCATTTATATATTAATATATATGTATTTAATACAAAACTTATATTTGGGAAATACACTTTCAGTAAAATTTTTATTAATGTGTTGGTAAAATTCACAAATTTTCATGCAGTTTAATGGATTGTTTCCTGCAGTTAAGTAAACAGTGTAGGATGCTGGAAAACAAACTATGGGATCTTGGTAAATTGCTTAAATTAATTAAAAAAAACCTTAATTACCTCAGATGACTTGACAATATATTACGGTTTTTTGAGTTTAGATTTGAATTCAGTGAGTGTTGTCTGTCACTCAGACTGAAGACTAGGTTTGAAACTCAGCAAATGTGAGTCATTTCTTTTTCGTATTTTTAGAATTCATATTGAATTTTCTGATCATTTATTATTTGTTCAATAGTTTGTTTCATTGCAATTTAAAAGTTAGGGTGATTGCTTCTCTTGCCCTACTCTATATTAAAATTTTATTATAAATAAAAATTTTTTTGAATATCATGAATAATTGTACCAATTTATCGTGGTTTTTCTCTTAAAAATTTAAAAAAAAAAATTAAACATTTTGGCTGAATCTTTGTATCTTTCATTCAAATTCAGAAGCTTTCCAATTGCTGAGAATCAAACGAATTTTAATGAAAATGTGCACTGAAAATATTAGTCATAACTGTACAAAATTCAAAGTATTTTAATTCTTCATCTTCAGAAACAAATTTTTCTTTTGTTTTGTTAAGTATTAAAATGAACTGAAAATCTGATCAGATTATATTATGATTTATGAATAATTCAATTTTCATTAACAAGTCAGTTGTCAAGAAAGTTTAAGTTGTCAAGAAAACATTCTCCATTGCTGCTAATATATGTACTGAAAAGCATTCTAAATTACTGAGGATGTAATCACATTTTCAGAATGGTTTTGAAAAAAATTTTAAAATGCAAATGCTTTTCAATAAAAACTTCTGGCAACAGCTTATTATTTGAAATGAGAAATAGTGTCTGCTACTTTTAAATTTATTTTTCTTTCAAAATATTGCATATAAATAAATTTTTGAGTTAGACTTTGCATTTTAAGCTTAACTTCATTCAAACATAGTCTCAAATAACCATGTCTTTCCGAAGCTAGGCACCATATTAGTAAATAAAGTTAACATTTCATTTACTGAATAAAACAGGTAGCGTAAAAACTTTTTAGTTGGTCTTGTACATTTTGGACTTGAAATTCCACTGTACATGCTAATGAGTTAATGCATCATTATGTTTCCTGTTTTAAAGGGAAGACTGCTGTTTGTATTTGTATTTGAAATTGTAATTGTTACCAAATGAGCTATTTATCTACCAATTAACATTTCTTAATTTTAATTCTTGAATGTGTGTCCTCTGGATGTATTAAAATAATTTTCGTTCCTTCTTCACATAGCCTTTAAGATTAATAAACTTGTAAATTGTAGAGGCAATATGTCACGAATGAGCAGGTTAAACAGTTTACCCCCTCTGACTGGAAATCAACTGAAACAAATGTCAGCTTTTGTTAACATTAGGAGATAATGTCTTCTTTCCTAGTTAACCTTCCTACTTTTGCTTTTAGGATTCAAATGGATTTAAACATTATACATTTTTGAAATTCATAAACATCATTAGAGATTTGAATTCCAAGTTTTGAACATTATTAATTATTAAAAGTTTTTAGAGGTAACCTAGAGATACCAACTATTACAGATTTCTATTCTCTACTCTGGAATTACAGATGTGAAAAAAAAATTGTTACAAAAAATACCAATTTTAAATAACATGATTGCTATATGCAAGTGGTCGAAATGAAAGATGAAAACTGAGAATTGTACTGATGTTATAAGGTATTTCTCCCACTTCCCTATTGTGCCTTCGTGGTGTAACGGTAGCATGCTGGGCCGGTATTCCAGAGGTCTGTAGTTCAATTCCCAGTGATGGCGTTTGCTAATTTTTCATCTTTTCTGCCTTTGCCCGAACTAAAAGTGTTGTGGATGATGATTCTCCACACCCAGGATTTGGCGACTAAATCCCCTAAAACCCTAGTCGCCCTTTAAAAAGGGGAGTATATAAGGTATTTCTCCTACTTTCCTAGCGTCCTTCGTGGTGTAGTGGTTCTGCACTCTGGGCCGGTATTCCAGTGGTCCGTGGTTCGATTCCCGGCAAAGGCGGTTGCATATTTTTCATCTTTTCTGCCTCCAATTAACTTAATGACTCTACAATGTCATGATCAATAAGTCATACTGATACCAACAGCTGTGCTAAAATCACAATCTATATGCCAGATTGATTGAAATTGCTGTGTTAATGTTATGTGTATTTGTTATGTCATGTATATCAGGCTTTGGTTCATTGCTTGTTGATGCCTTAAATATGTGTATGAGATTCTCACATGTATTTTTATTAAAAATGTTGTGATAAATATACTTACTTGTCATGTTGCTCTCAAAGAAGCAGAAGTTCTTTAAAAAGATAGAAAAATTAAAGTGAAGTGGCTGCGTTTACTTGCTTAAAAATTTTTAGAAAATTATGTGTTGTGTTCTATGTGCAATTTTTTTTTTTTTTTTATTCGCTTAAGCAGTCATGATGGTTGCTAGTGGCATATGAAATCTAATAAGCACCAGGGCTTCATGAAACAAAAATCTACTTAAAAAATGTATAGCACAAAATCTTAAATTTGGATGTCCAGTATCCAGAATGATATAATATCTGGACAACTAACCTCCTAAAAGTTTTCTTATACAAAGTCTAAGAAGGGAGAATAAAAAATGTGTGCTGTAAAAACAATTTTCCTTCCAATTAACTGACATTTTTTTTATGTCACTTTAAAATACCTGCTCAGCAGGGAATCCTACCATGGCCAATGACAATACATAGATTGACATAAACTATGGCCAAACTTCTAGCTTTTGAGTAAGTTTTTTTCTATCTGACGCAGACAACAACTGAATTCCCAGATATACTTATTTGGAATGGGATGATGATTATAATTTAACAATTATTATTATTATTATTGTTATTATTGACATAGTAGGGGGGGGAACAAAGAGAGAATCTGAGAAAATTAAGCCAAATTGCCAAATTGCAATCTTCCTTTAAAGCAGCTTATTATTTCTGAAGCAGCTTATTATTTTGTTTCATCTATTATCAATCTTATTAAAATTACAGTTTTAGCCAATGATAACATCTCTGTTTTACTCTTTTCCTAAAAATATACATCTGTTAATCAGCATATAAATATTGGAATTTTTACATATATTGAGGTACAGATATAAAGTAGCTTCTTAAAAGCCATTGCTGTAGTAAGACCATCTAAGAATTCTAGAACTATTTCACTGCATAATCTGATGCATGATGCATTGTAATATCATGAGAAAACATGTCTTCAGTCATGTCAAATATGTTTTACAAATGCGTGGCATAATTTATAGCCAGTTTTCACCAAATTTCATGAAAGCTGCAAATCTGATGGTTTTTGGATATCATAATTCAGTTAATTTGAACATCAGATGAAATAATTAAGACACAATAACATGCCGCACAAATACTAATTCAGAAGTCAAACATTTGAATCAGAAGTCAAACGTTTGAATTAGTATCAGATGAAATGCTAAAAACATTTTCATCTCCAGAGCGTGAGACTGCGTATCAGAAATTCTAAAGATGTGCTCTTTTAAATATTTTGCAATATTGCTGTTGGATTGAATTATATGGTTCAAGTGTAAAGAACATGATATTTAATAAATAAAGGTAATGCAAAAAACATTAAAAAAACACCTCTTTGGGCATAATATAAAATTTGAGAGCTTTCACTTTTTTTTTTTTTTTTTTTTCAAATTCACTATACCTCTTTTGGTACTGTTGTCAAGATTTAGTAAAAATTTAGATTTTTAATAGAAATTTCATAATTTAATAATGAGTTTTTTTTAAAGTATGCTTGCATTTATTCAGTGTTAATAAATCATAGAATGACATCCATGTGTATTTTTCTGTCATTATTAATTCTGTCAGTTGGTGAAATAAAATAAAATTAAAATTTAATACTCTCTGTTTTAGGACTTCCTCAAATGGATAGCAAAGATGTTGAAGATGTTTTTCAAGGAGTTATTCAGGACCGCAGGATGTCAAATGTGGTTCAGTTTCGTAAGCAGCTCAAATTGCTTATTGTTATATTCAAATCCTTATTTCTTATGAGAGTTTCTTATGAGTACAGAGTTTTATAATTTAGAGTACAGAGTTTTATAATAAAACTCTGTACTCTAAATATCTATGCTCACTAAAACATGGAGCGAGATATTTGTGGGGTAAAAAAGCATAGAAAACTGAGTCATCTTCTTTCTGTAAGCCAAACATATATTTAGTATAATACAAGTGGGGGAGTTTTAGTTTTTCATTTACCATAAATTATTGACTTAGTCTTTCTGTTATTCTTCTGGTATTGTTATGCTATTCATAAAATTTATGAACTGGGTACCAGGGTGTGTATCATCTATGTGTAGCATGATAAATTCCAAGCTATTGGAGTTACTGCCATTTAACATTATATACGATCTATAATTTAGCTTTCAAATTAAAATTTACTTAATAGTTGAGTATATACCTATTTTGTGATGACAGACATTTATTTGTTTTTTACAATTCCTGTATAGGGCAATTTATGATAAATCTGATTTCTGATTATGTTTTGTCATGCACCTTTGATGATTTTTTTTTTTTTTTTTTTTTTTTTAAATTTGCACCATTGATGTTTCAAATGTATTTAAAAGAAGTGATAAACCTTATGAACTTAAAATTTTTATTATTGGATGAATTGAATTGGATTTAATCTCATTGTCCATAGCACATAAACCACAATAGAATAATACACCACACTTATTATAAAAATAATGCACTCTTTAAAATCCTTTTGATTTATTTACCATAGCGACACTCTGGTGCTAGGTTCACTTAACAGCATTACATCTGAATCCAGAATGCACAGAATTATATCATCTGAAGAATTATCTAATCATTGCCACATCTTCTATTCAAATACTGTAATAAATCTAAAACAATTTATAAAAGAAATTAAACAAATAAAAAAGAAACAGTTTTTCGCAGACGGTTCAGTGCCACTTAGCTAATGGACATGTGCTAATCGTAAACATTCTCTTTTTGTCGGAGACAGACTGGCGCCAGTATTTCTCAGCTAATACAAAACATTGGATTACATGAAAAATTCATCATATTCATCTTCTGTTATATATTCTGATACATCATCAAATGAATGAAAATAGGGTGCTGGTAGGAATCTTCTGTTAAAATTGAATTTT
Organism: Stegodyphus dumicola; assembly: GCF_044657685.1. NCBI lineage: Eukaryota > Metazoa > Arthropoda > Arachnida > Araneae > Eresidae > Stegodyphus > Stegodyphus dumicola. The sequence continues at coordinate 82,485,432 of NC_140770.1, forward strand.
GTGTTTGTATGGGTTTTGGATATCTGTGGTGTTCTATGTTGTGAATTTGTGTTTATGGATTTTTTTTGTTTGTTTGTTAGTCTTTAATATTGTGTTAGATGTGCTTATTTAGTTTTGATTTAGTATTTTTGTTTGTTGTTTGGGGGTGGCTGGGTTACTGGCTGCCTTCATTTGTGGAGATACGGGGCCCCTTCTTTTGAGCTATGGGGACACTTGTGTCCAGGTGGGCTGAAGGGAGCCTCCAATTCTTACAATTCTTCTTACATCATCAAATTTTATTTTGTCTTCATCATCAGTGTTACTCTGATCTGTAAATAAATAATCATCTTCCTTTCCATCCAGATTGTTAGATATACTACATTTTTAAAATGATTTTTGAATTATGTCGGGTTTAATTTTATTCCACATTTTTATTTTCCATTCACACACATTTTTAGACTGACATGATGCATTTAACCTCTTTTTGTAAATCTTTTTTTCACTTTCTAAGATCCGCGTATTCCACTGTAATTTAAAATTTTCTTCACATGGTTTATTAATGCATACATCTAAAGGATGAACTAATGCCATTTACCCACCTGATGTCCAAACTAAAATACTTTCTGGATTCCTTAAGGCAACAGGATTGTCGAACATTTCTTATCCGTAGTTTCACACATTTTCATCCATCCATCATTTCTAATGAACATGAATGAAAACATCATTTGGTAAATTACCTTTCTTCATTGTCTGTCTCTTAAACATAACCTTGGATTTTAATTTTATACTGTCCACTCTGCAGCATAGCTCTATGGGACATAAAATTTTTCGTTACTTGTTGTTTTATATGAACTGTTTTTGCGCCTTTCACATCAGTTTTTTTTTTTTTTTAAATTTTTTTATTTTCTATCATATCAAACATTACTGGAGTTTCATCCATGTTTCAGTATATGAGAAAAAATAATTTTTTTTTTTTTTTGCATTTGTAGGTCAGTAGCATACTTCTGGAAATGTACAAATTTGTTGTCCAAAATCTTTCAGAAGCCTTTGTGAAACTTTTGTTTTTTTCTCAAAGAACTAAATTATTCCATGGTATTAATGAACTACACCTACTCAAAGTTACTTTAAAGCTTTCACTTTCATTTGCATCCCCCCTTTAATGCTAATAAACAATCCACGAAATTCCTTGTGGCAAGGAGTGCTAGAATATTCCTGCCGCTGGCAACAGCCTTGAACACCATTCATGTAACAGAGTGATTTAGCTCAGTCTTGTGACAATTAATTCATTCCATTAATTTTCTAGGACTTATTTGCAATACTTTCTTCTAGAATATGTTATTTTGTTACTTCTTTACGCAAAGCACATTTATTCTTTGGCATATCAATCATTATGATTTCATTTTCTTCCACTCATGTATGAGCTTCCACCAGCACCAAACATCTTTGCTGCAGAATGATTTCTATTTTCTTTCACAAATTGAATGACATGGAATTTGAAACCAGCACTATGTTTGTTTCGTGTTGTAGGAGAACATTTGTTTAAAAGCCTGGCAAAGATCTTCGAGTGAATGACTTCGAAAGATAAGAGCATTGCACATATATCTTTCAGGTTTCCTCCTAAAGAAAAGGGTCCATGTTATATGTAAAATATACCTAAAAATTAAAAGTATAGTTTGAAATTATAGGTGCACATTATATATCAAAATATATGGATACCATTCAAAGCATTTGTTAATAATTAAATAATGGAAAAGGGAATCTCAAAACCAATAAGGGGTTTTACTAGATAAACAAAATTACAAAGCTGTGTTTTGCAGTGTGTATTCATATTTCATGCCAGACGAATAAGGGTGGTACTCATAGTGCGACTATGAACATGTAAATTACATTTGATTTAAATATGTGCTGTAAACTTTTATCTTTCAGATTGGGCATTGTGAGTGAGATTTGAGTTGAGAATATTTTTAAGGAGATGATGAAGGAGGTATGAACAGCTTACTGAGTTTGAACGAGGCCATGTTATTAGGGCTATGAATAGGTGAAGTTTCTTTTCAGAGTATTGCAGATAGACTTGGTAGGCATATTGTGCATGTGTGTTGACAGTATTGGTCATGGGAGGATGCTATTTCAAGAAGTCCACGGTCCAGGCATACACATATCACTACTCAAAGGGAAGTCTGCCATATTTTCTGTTTGTCTGTGGTGCTTCATACAGCATTTGCAGCAGACATTCAAACTTTTTTTGGCACCAGAGTGACACAGTGAACTATAACAAATAAATTAGTTGAAAGACAGCTCTGAGCCAGACGCCCTGTAGTAGCCATACCACTAACTCCAAGTTGTAATCATCTGCTGCTTCTGTGTCAAGCTGGAGCTTCCTGGAGGGCAAGAGTGGAGATCTGTTATGTTCTGAGATGAGAGCTGTTTCTGTCTTAGTGTCAGTGATCATTATATGTTAGTTAAAAGGAGGCCAGATGAGTGCTTGGAAGTAAGCTGTTTGTGGCATAGGCACATTGAACCTACACTAGGAGTTGCAGTCTGCGAGGCAATCTTCTGTGACTACAGAAACACTCTTATCATTATCTCACACACCATGAGAGCAAATTTGTACATCAGACTTTGTGACTAAAAATTGGTGATTGCACTGGTTGTACTGCCATTTGTGAGCAATATTACAGGGGGAACTTTTGAACTAGATAACACTCTTTCTCATAACAGTAATATCACTTAACATGCACTCCAGAGTATTGACATGTTGTCTTGGCCTCTGAAATCACCCAGTCTTTCTCTCTTCAACCACATATGGGTTGGAATTGGAAGACAAATCCAGCATTGTCTGCAACCAGCACAGATTATTGCTGATTTCATTCACTAAGTGTAACAGGCGTGGAAAGCCATTCCATAAAGTGATGAGCTACTTATATGGCACAATGCATGTGTGTTTGCATTTGCATTCAACATTGTGACAACTACAGTGGTTATTAATATTTTACCATTTGACATTTGGGAAGTAGCTGTTTCTATACATACTTTAACCTGCGACTGTGAAACATTAATCAAATAAATATGTTAGCTAAGCAAATGCTTTGCCTACATTTCATTCCGCTGAATTGATTTCTTCTTGGTGTTGGAATTTCATTTACCATCAGTGTATATTCGTTAATTGCATATTAATTACGTAATGCAATTTTCATAAAATTATCAACTGGATGTAATACAAATTAAGCACATTTTAAATTATATCCATTTGATATATTAATAATTAATGAAATTGACAAATGAAAGTAAAGGTATAATAATTAAGAAGTATATATATATTTCTTTTAAATCACTCAATTAGGTAAACATTGCTTTCATTTAGAGTAAAATTTTTATGGAATATTGAATATAAATACTTTTTCAGGTTCAACAACGGTTTCAAAAAATCCAGCTGCCTTTGTAATGCAGCAGGCTTCAACACCTCAAGGAATGAGTCAGTCAGGCTTACACCCTAGTATTATGTAAGTATTTTCTAAGCATTTTCCCAAATTTTATGTTTTTATTTTTCTTTGTATTTTAGAAAGATAAAGCTAGATGCTTATGAGGTCTACTTTTACTAATCCTCTTCGGTGATTATTTAAAAATAATTTTATCTCTTATAATTATGTTGTGAAACAAATATATTTGTGTTTGGCAATAGGCTATGTATGAAATTGCATCTTAAACTTTTAATTTTTGGAAGCAGATAGGGACATATGTGTGTAAGATGTTTAGTTCTGTTTTGAAGCAAATAATGTCTTAACTAGTTTTAAATGTGTAAGATTTTCCTCTTCTTCACTTATTTTATTTACAAAGCTCATACACAGAAATATATAAAATTGATGTGCATTTGCAAGAATTTCTGTTTGTAGTGTTAAAAAAAGAACCTCTTACGTTATCTGTAGTTTGCATCTGGCAAAATACTAAATTAACAAAAGATGTCTTTCAAGCTTCGAACTCTCAGAGTCATAAGAAATATATGTGAATCAGTGTATTTAAAAATACATAATACAATAGAGTGCAAAGTGTGGGAGGGCAGAGTCCTGCAAACTCAATCTAAAGCACTTTGAAAGGCTGTCAAATTACCTAAAATCTCATTTTACATAAGAATGGATTGCTTATTCACAATTCGTAATAATATTTCATCCAATACCTAAATCTATGGCAATTTTATTAATGCTTTTCTCTTTCTGCAGTTTCTTAAGGCATCCAATCTCATGTCCATTGTTATGTTAATTCATTTTCTTTTCTTCTTGTTTGACATTTTCACTTGCACAGATAGCACACTGCGACACTTGTAAGCCTGGCTAGAAAGTGAGAAACTCTACCCATAATGAACTGAAAGTTTAGCTTACAGCAGGATACAGCCATTAACTTGCTAGCAGCTAACAGCAGAAAGGAGGAATGTGAGTGGTAATCAGCTGCGGTTATATGACTCTATTCAGCCATTTTGTTATTAAGAAGTGGAATGGGGTAGATCAAAATTTTTACAAAGAAACAAAACCTGCCACCAGATTTATTATACAAGTTCCAAGAAATACAGTCACAAAGGGAAAGAAATAAAAATTGCAAAATTAGAATTTCATGACAAATCTTGGAACATAAATGTCATCAAGTTATATGTAATGCCAAATAACTTGTAGAGTTATATTGTAATAATAATAATGATAATAATAATAATAATAATAATAATAATAATAATAATAATAATAACAATAATAATGAAATATTTAATGCTATTTCTGCTTCTAAAATGCTGTAGGCAGAAAACAAAAAAGTTGAGCAGTGTAACTCTTACTTTTCAATATTTTATTTCTAAAAGTTGTTTCATAAGCCTCCAGATGATGGATTGTAAGAGTGAATATATTAAACAAAGAGGCTGTAAGAATGAAAATATAATGCAAATATATGCATGTTGAATCTTAGTGTGTGTGTATTTATCAGCCTCATTCACTTTCCATGTTATATACTGCTCACAAAAATTAAAATATATCTATAAAAAGGTGCATTATGTTAATTATATTTGGTTGTAATGAAAGATTTTTGGCAAAAAATGTTCTTAATAAAATTAGGGGGGAAAAATGAAAGCATTACCTTTAGTGCAGGCAGTAATCACCACTTAAATCTATGATTATCTGCCAGCATTTTGGTAGTTTTTCAAAGCCTTGAGTCCAGAAACTTGGTGGCCACAAGTCCAAAAACAGATCAACTAATTTCGGATGTCCTGTGAAGAATGAAAGATAGCATCACAAGATGTAGCTGGAGGTGTGATAAAAGGTAGAAGTCCGAAGGAACGATGTCAGGGCTATATGATGGGTGCAGCAAAAGATCCCATTTCAGTTTGTATAAAATCCAGCTGGTAAATGCAGACACCTGTGTCTTATATTATCTTGATGGAACATTACCTTTTTGCACCGGAACTCGCTTTGATGTTTCTTAATAGCAGCGTCAACACGAACTAGCATCTAGCTGTACACCTTACTGTCGAGGGTTTTACCTTTTTCCAGATATTCTTTGTCAATTATACAACAGCAATTCCAACAGATACAAAGCATGATCTTTTTGTTAGTCAAGTTGTGTTTTGTGATGCTGCCGATGGGTCCACCGGGTGCAGACCAACCCTTGTTTTAGCCTGTGTTTTTGAAATAAATTCACTTTTCATCACAAGTGACAATCCTATCCAGAATTTTGTCCTTGCATTGATATTCGAGCAGGTTAGGGCAGACTTAAATACATCTGTCCTTATCTGCTTGAGTCAGCTTATGCGGTACCCAACGATTGAATTTATATGCCAAGTTTATGTGATGCATAGTGCAACTAATGGACATGGCACTAATGTTTATTTCCTTAGCAAGCACTCAAGTGGTTACATACTGATCTTCTTCCACAAGTTCTCATGGAGCGGCCTCTTCAACATCAGTAGGCCAGCCAGAGCCCTCTCTTTCTTGAATGTCATAGTCCATGTTTTTGAACTTTCGGTACGAAACCTTCACAGTGTCATCTGATACAACATTAGTACCTGAAGCTGTACACATAATTTGGTGATATTCTGTAGCTAACTTTTTGCAACAGAACTGGAAATAAATGTTGTTTCTAATCTGGTAACGTGATAATTCCATTTCAGACATCTTGTACTTAAGGATATTTTTTTATAAATACCACAACACAGTCTTCTAAAGCAAATCTCTTTCTTTCAAATGCAAAATTTTTTTTGACTATTTATGATTAAACATGGCAACACAAATTTTTTGTGCAGACTGTATTTGTGGTGGTGGGAAACTTTCATTAAAATCCAATATTAAATCAAGTTCTACGAAAGATGGTTTTTAAGTTCAAGCTTAGTGTAATATTGTATTCCATTTGTGTTCATTTCTGCTACTCAGAAGTGTATTTTCCAGCATTTATGAAAAAGAATGAAAGGGGATGCTTTAAATTCCCTTGCACCGTACTTTGTACTCTCTGTCTTTGAGTGTAAATGGAAAGGAATGCAAGGGGATGCTTCAATTTCAAAGCCTTAATAAACAGTTGGATAAAATTTTCATTTGCAGAAAGTAAAACATGTCATTGAGGAGGTGTATGTGTGGTTGTAAAAAGTGGTGTTGATTGGAAGAGTGGAAGCTGAATGGACACTGACTCAGATCCGTTAATTCCTGAAAATAGTGAGAACCATTATGTCAGGAATCTGAAGACAATTTAAAGACATTGCAATCAATCAGATTGAGATCAGTTTGCTGAAAGAAATAGACAACTGACATCAGCTGAAAGAAATAGACAAAAAATTGCTAAAAGAAATAGACATCATCCTAGAATATAAGAGAGTTTGCTCCAGGTACAGGAAGGAATAACCAGATAAAATAGTGGTACCTTGGTATACATCCATTTGGAAATGCATCCAACTTGGTGTACATCTTGTTTGGATGCGAAAACTTTAGTTTAGTATGCAACATTTCTTTGGTATATAACTTAAGTTCAGCTTGTCACAGTTGCTTGCACTACTCTTAGAGACAATGCTATGGCTGCCACAAGAGTCAATAAACAAGTTGCTTCTGTTCAGTAAGCAAACCACACTGTAATTCTGAATTTTCAAATTGTTTTGTGGCCCCACCATAATTTTTCCTTAGGTTCATTAACAATGAGTTTTAAGAAAGTTAATGAGAAGAATTAAGCAAAGAAAAAAAAAAAAATTGTTAGAATTGCCATGGAGGTGAAAAAAAAAGAGGTTGTTGGAAATAATGAAAGTGGCAGGCATATTAAGAACTTGGTTGTTGCATACTGTATTTTGGGTATGATGGTGTCTACAGTTGTAAAAAACAAAGATGCTACTAAATTGATTAGCATTTTAAAGGGTGTTAAAGACATTAGAACATGCTGAAAAATTGCTTTTTATTTGAATAGTAGACAAACATTTATGTAGAGTGTCATGTGCAGCTTTTTATTTATGTACACTATATATTTCAGCCATTGCATTTGTATTTTATTATTAAACAGTGTTATAACAGGATTTGTTATAAGAATTTAATAATTATTTTCCCTTTATTTCTTATTGAAGTTTTTTATGAGAGTTGTATGCCCAGTTGGTATATGTCCAAGGATCTGGAACAAATTAACAACTTATAATTCACCCCTTTGCAGTGGTGTGGAGATCATCGTGATTTGAGTATCATATACTGAAGCAAAATTCTCTTAAGTGATGAATTTTATTTTTATATGTATGCTGAATTATGCAGAGATGGGGTTCTTGATCCTAATGCTAATTTTTAAGCATGCAGTCTGTAATAATTTTCTGGCTAATGGGCAATAATAATATTCATCCCTATCATGCTGCACTAGTGATCAACAATCTTGAGTGTGAAAGAATCCTACAGATGGAGTGGTCCACTGGGTTTAAATGTGATACTCACTAGGATATTGATTTGATCAGTGCAGCAGATCCCACCTAACACACTCATCAGGAGGCAAAGTGCTATTCGTCGTAAATGCACTTTATTAACCCCGGAATACTTTAATAAACAGTATGGAGAGTTTTGTAAAGCTTTTGCATTCCAGTAAGGGATGACCATACCTTATTGTTTTTTTCTTTGTATCTCTAAAAAGCCGTAACAACAATAACTTTTCTAAATCCTACTTTATAGTGCATTTCATATTGTTGCATGAGTATGTGCTTGTAATGGATTGAATGTACACAGACTGATGATAACTTGATAAAATTTATTTTCCCAGAAGAAACACTTTATATTTCTGGAACGTTCCACAAAAGTACTCATACAGCTCTTCATAGTGTGATAGAGCACAATCAGTAGTTATCACTTCAAACTATTAAGAATGTTAAAGACAGTGCAATACAAAGTGCGTGTAAAGAGTGAAGGTTGTATAGAGATATCTGACTATTCCAAATGATCTGTTAACTAAGAACTGAGAACTGATGCTCTCTCTCATCTTATATAATTACCTTGTGGTTGCTGAGAAATTTCCAGTACTTCGATTTCTCGAAATTGCTGGAAGGCAGATACAATTGCAATTACATGTAGGGTCAGATACAGTTACAGTTGCATACGCATTTTAGATCAGTTATAGTTATACAAGGACCAGACCAAAATGCCACCAAATTTGGCTATTTTAGGGATTTTTCACCAAATTGTGGAAAAAAAATAGTTGCCTAAACTATCACCAGCTTGGGAATCTCTCTCCAATAGCCATTTACATCAATGTTAAATAGATTTGTCCCTATAATCTTATTTTTATGGCAGAGCTTGCCATTTTTGAGGAAATTCATGTTACATTACACAAGAGATAGTAAGATTGTACAATTTTACATATAATTTCACTAAAATTATTTACATATATACAAATTTCGTAACATTGCCCCCTTTCCAAGGACTCCATGTCCTGGACAGTACAATCTCTGGACAGGAAGCTGTACTTATAACTAAGCAAAATCATTAGAATACTAAAACAGTAATTTTAATAAATAATATACAACAGATCAAATATTAAATAAAAAAATACATGAATGAAGTTACAAATTTGTATGCAAATAGGACCATGGTCTTAATCTACAATTTACATCATATACACAATGGGGACTAGACACTATGGTCATAGTAAGGGGCTATCCTCTTGTAATGAACAGTTTTAGGCTTTGAATTTGCTTAGGCTTTTTGGATATAATGAATTTAGGCTTATAATTTGAGTTATGAAGGCCAATCAGACTGTTTAGGACTGTGTAAAGACCGTCCCAGAGTGAGCATCGTTAAGGAGAAAGCTTATTCCATTAAATTGGATTCTATAACCACACCTTGTCTCATTTGTTGAATTTATGTCTCTCGTGTCATATCAGATGTTCATCTTCTCCGTCGCCAAGTTGATTTACTGTTGTGCAAAACTGTGCATCATCTCAAATTATGCCCAGAGATGCTGAATGCACTCCCCAAGCAATTATGGTAACCATACAAGAGATTACAAGACAGACAAAGGTCGCAGTTAAAGGGTATTTGGGATGGAGAACAGCTGGTAGTTTCATGGACAACACTGTGTTAAGCCAGTAAGAATACATGTAACTTTTGATCCCAGTTCTGTTAGTTTGTCGAAAGTGTTGGTGAGATATTATTAAGGATAGTTTGATTCTCTGTACCATGCTGTCAGACTGTGGATGTAAAGGCCTTATTTGGGTTTTGTCTATGCCAAGTACTTTATAGAACTTTTTAATTACAGCTGATATGAAATTCCTTCTTTGATCAGAATGTAACTGAATGGGCACTCCAAATCTAGAAATCCAGTGCCATCTTTCTTCCTGACCAGAACGATGGGAGAAGTCCAAAGACTTGCTGAAGGCTCCATGACGTCACTTTCTTGTTTCAAAGTTTTCCCATCTCCCTGTTTAGCAATTGGTAGACATCTTAGATGTTGCTTGATTGGTGGATGATGCTGAATCAAACAAGTTTGACCTACGCCAGAAGATGTTGGGGAGAAAACTTCTTGAATGATGGGTTCAGCAGTACTCTTCTCTTCATCCTTTAGATGTGCATTCTGCAATAACTCCAGTGTTAGTCTCTCCGAAGGCACAAACTCTGAAGGACTATTACTTTGTTTAGCCTCTCCAAAGGCACAAATTCTCTATGGATATGTTCCATGATGACTATTGCTTTGTTTAACACAAACCACATGAGTACATGCTGCAATCATTTTGCCTTTCCTAATGACTTAAATATATCACTGATATTGGCAATTCTCACCAGAAAGACAATTTTCTAAGCCCATAAGTGCCGAGGCTACTAGTACTAATTTTGGACTGTTACAATTCTCTGGCTATTCCATTATGCCATACCAGAAATTTCTGTTTTTAGTTATGGATCCATGGGGTAGAAATTCTGTTCTTGCTGGTACTGTAATATCATCATGAGCTATTATTTGGTGGATGGATTTAAGTTCCTTAATTCCAAACAGGGTTATGTCCTCTGAATGCAGTTTATTATTTTTAAAGTCCATAGAAAAATTGTATTTCTTTAGAAAATCTAATTAGAGTATGCAAGGATCTGTAATATTTGCCGCATATGCTACATGATGGTAGACAGAACTTCCAAACATGCTGTTACATTTAACTTTCCATTGATGCCAATTTCATCACACACATACTCTGTAAGGTAATGCAGGGTGACATCTAGATGAGTTTATATTCTAATTGTTGAGCCAACGTCAGTGGGAGTCTTTCCTTGATCACTTCCGGTCATCATGGACGCTGTTTTTGATTTAGAAAAACAGGAAGTTATCTAATATAAACCTGCTGTCACGCAGTGTTTGAGGATGAAATATTTCTGAGTGTCTTTTGAAGAAGTTTTGAGACATGTGTCGGACTTATATTCAGTTTCCTTCCATTAGCCATGGCTAAGAGACCTTACTTAAAAACTTAAAAATTTGTCCAAAATCACCAGACACTATACCTTTCCGTCTAATTGGAAGGCAGTTTCCGAAAATTTACGTTGACAGAAAAGTAATAAAGGTAGGAGAAGATGCGTTGTGTATGCTAAAACCAAGGAAAAGTGAAAGCAAACAACGTATTTTGAGTGCGAAATATGCAATGTAGAACTGTGTGTCAATCTTTATTTTGAGTTATTTCACACACAGCAGAATTTTTAAATTGGAATTTGATTACTTAAAGGTAATTGTTTAGTTTTTTTTTTTTTTTTTTTTTTTTTTAAATTTCGTATTTGTAATTTTTTTTCATGTTTGTAGTATTTGTTTCTGCGTGTATAGTTACGATTTTAGTATTTTGCCTGTTTAATTTATTTCTATTAATGTCATATTCTTTATATTAATGAACATTAAAAACAAGTACATTAAATACACAACAACTTCAAAAATTGAAGTCATATTATCAAAATGCTGATTTTATGCGATTTTTTTGTGTAAAATTAGGCTTAACTGCTGAAAATGCATGGGCCGGTGGCAACAATCCATTTCAGCATGTTCTGTCCCATGAAGAAGTTGCGCTTCATTCTTCCGGCGCTGGTTCTTAAGGGGTTAATGTACCTTTTTAAAGACTCACAAAAATAAAATCACAGTTAATGACTAAAGACTTTAAATGCTAAAAGCCATGCCCCCCCCAAAAAAAAATTGTTTCGCAGAAGCATCTTCAATTGGCCTCACTTTGATACCTTTTATCTTTTCCCCATTCCTGTGTCATGATTATTTTCTGCTGTATTTGTAATCATAATTTTAAAATAGTTCTTTCTCCTTATATAGCCAAAGTTTGCAACATCCAGATTCTAACAGCTCATGGCCAGATTCAGAGTGTGATCAGTCACAGATGCAGAAAAACATTTTAAAATGGGAGTCTGATGAACATTTAGGACTGCTGTCTACTATATCCCCAGTGTTATATGCAAATATAAATTTACCTCATTTAAAAATTGAATATCCTGGTAAGGTTGCTTTTTACCGGTGTGGATCTTTGTATTTTTGTATGTGTTTTCATGTGTTGTTAAATAATCCTTAGCATTATATTAGTTATTTGTTAAATAATTTCTCTTTGTGTTATTAACATCATTATTATTACTGTTTTTATTGCCTTCAAACTTATCAGTAATTTGAATTAATTTTACTTTTATGAATAGTTATGAATAGTGCATAATAATTCAATTAAACATATCCCTTTCTCACTATTATATGCATTTTAATTATTTAATTAAAAAAGAATGATCTCTTTCTACTAGTATTTTGTATCTATATATATTGATGTAACTTTTATTTTATTGATTTAATATTTTAATTACTTTCTCTTTAATTTTCAGTTTGGTCTGATAGAGTAAAGCAGATTGCCAAAATTTGGCGTAGCTTACCTGCTGAGAAACGCCAGCCATATTTGGTAAGAAATTTTGTGTGTTCCCCCTCCTTTTTTTGAAACACAAAATGTCATTTCTAAATGTGAGATTAAATAATAGTTTTAAGCCTAAAAGTTAACTGTATTATTTTGTTTATTTTGCAGCAAAGGGCTCGGGAAAATAGAGCTGCATCTCGGACACAAAGATCTAATAGCTCTGTAAGATTCTGTTTTTTTCCCTCTCCTCTCTGCTTAATATTTTATATCTTTTTTTATATTTGCTTACTAGTTTCATTTCTGTGGTAACATAATTTTATTCTAAATCGGAATTTCTTTCAATATTTAATCTGTATGAGTCAGTGTTATTTAATTTTAAGTAATATAAGCTCATGTAATTTGAGAATTTTCAGTTACAAATGCAATAAATCACATTTTTTTAAACTTAACCACAGAAATTATTTTGATAAGTGTGATTAAGTAGCTTCTTATTCTGTATGTGTTTAAAATGAAAGAACATGCAGTAGAATAAGAAAATGCACTATGTAAGCAAAAATTACTCTATTTCCATTGTTAATGTCTCAATAGGAGTGCTGCTGGTGGTTGTTTCCATTCCTAATTCAATAATTGAGAAGGTGTAATTAGTTAAGCTTTGTGAAAATCTGTAATCCAGCTTGTTGCAGAAATGTTCAGTGAAATTGAATTGGGGACTGTAAGCTAGGCAGTCTAATTTTTCTCCTGCTTGTATTTCACAAAGCTGGAGATTCTGCTTTTTAAATGATTACTGTTTTCACAAGCAAATTTATGGTGTCATGGAAATCACAACCTCAGAGGGTTGCCAAATCACTTTCTGAATTCAAAGAAAAGTGGTATAATAATAATGTGAAAGATAGTACACATACCCAATATGTTAACATGTAATGTTCCCAATGAAGTTCAAATGAGGTAGTCTTCCCACTTAGAAATAGGCTACCGTAGTTTATATATTTATTAAATGTAAAAGTGCGAGTTTTCTGTGTTTGAAGAAGGGATTTCATTTGAATTTTTTATGATCTTAAAGCAACAAAGAAGATCAAAATTGCCTTTTTTTCCCTGAATAGTTTTCTAATCGTGCAGCTCTTTTTTAAGCCAGTAAATGTTGCATAGAATAATGATAAATATGAAATCATTGTTTATTCAGCATTATTTATCTCTGATAGTAATCTTTAAATAGTTTTATCTCAAAATTCTTAAAGTGCACTTAGCATAGGCTGCCTGATTTAATTAGCATGCTTGCTACCAATGTGAAAAATGGCACCGTTTTCCACAGACCTATGGTACATTTTTAAATAGTAATAAACTGAAACTAATTATAATATAAGAATTCAGGGTTGCTTTAATTAAAAATGTGATATTAACATTATTTTAACAATTTTAACATATAATAATTTTAATATTATTTAAACAATAAGTCAGAATCTTATACCACATGTCACAAATATGAGTCATAGCTTCTTATAGACAATTGCTTAATATGAGTGTAGTTATTATGGGCATCATTGGGATTTTGCTTCTATCACCATTACTACACCATTCTACACCATTACTGTTTGAGGAAACCATGTAGCTCCTACACAATCGGTAGTAAATGTGTTCTTTTGGATGACTTACCAGTAAATGATGATCATCTAGTTAAAATGTAAAAGTTTTGAGGACTGCTGTAATATAAATATGTGAAAAGTGGTGGAACTATCAAGCAATGTACTGACTGATTTATCTGGGTTCTCTTATTTTTGTACAATTTCAAAATGGATATGAAAATGACAAGAAAATAGGAGAAAGAATGCCAAGTTCTAGCAAAAGATATATCTAAAGTATTGAAAATTGAAATGATGGTATATGTTATTTTATGTAAATTTGAGATATGATCAGTGCAGTTAATTTGAGATCTATGCAGTAAATAAAAAAATGCAGTTAGTGTACTAGTGCTGTTAACCCTCATTTTAATTTCCAGTAAGATTTGATCAAATACGATCTTTATTGCCTTAGAAAATAGTGGAACAGGTTGAAGTGTTCATGATTCTTCTTCGCACAATTCATTAAATTGCTTTTTGCACTTTATAATTTGTTTATTTGTCAGAATAGGCTCAACTTTAATTTTTTTGTTTCTGTTTTAGCTTTTTCTATCCAATATTCCATAAGATTTTCCTTATTTTTAGCAAAGCTTTGATCAGACTTTCCATTAGTGCGATTGAATGCTTAAGAATGATATCTTTCTTTTCAATTTTAATATTTGCAGAATCAATTTCTCGAAGAATATTAGCTCAAATTGTCAGTTTGGTAATAAATTCAAAATTTTTCACAGCATGTAACAGATGTCTTGGCTCGTACTTTGAGTACATATTAAGAGAAATATCCAATTTCTTTCAATTTTTTTTCAAAAATTTTAATTAGAAGGGTTTTCACCTTCACCATTCATCCTGCGATCATTTCTTTCCCATAGGTCCTTGTCTTGGATTACCTTACAATTTGCTAACACTGTTTTTTACTCCTACTTAGAACTGTAGCAAGATTAACTGGATTTTGAATTCTGTGAATGTGAAATAGCTTTTTGATTGTACCACAACTTCCTTTTTCCCAGTGTATTTTTCCTCTTTTCCCTACTGAAAAGCAGTTTTCAAAAGAGAGGGATTAACTGTATTTAGCTTCTTTGATATAATTTAAAATGCTCTTTTGTACTGTTTTAGCAATTATATTAGTAATTTCATTTTGAATTATCTTTGATTAATATGATACCTGCCTCTTTTTTTTAGATGCTTTAACTGATACTTTTGAATTATATTTGGCAAGCAGAGACATTAAAAATAAAGAAAATTCCTTGACTAGGCCAAGGACACTTTGTGAACAGTCTGCTAGGAGTTTCTTCAGACACACGGAAAGAAAGTCAGTTTGTTAGAAGATAGAATACAACACCCATGATTAAGTGCAGGATCTCCTTCCAGTTTTCTTCCTTGTTCTGAATTATTCGCTCATTGTCATGATTGATTCCCTGGCACAATTTCATTTGTTGTACTCGAATTTTCTACTTAATTATGCACTTTTCTGGGGATTTTAGATACTTTATACTCAGTTAATCTTTCTGAATATTTTTTCCAATTAATGTATCCTGTTGTACACAATGCTGAAGTAGCAGCAGTGGCATGTTTCTGGTAAACCTTTCAGGATGCACAAAAGATTGCATTTTAAAATTTAGAATACATAAGCCCAGATCTTTTAATCTTTTCAGTATTTGCCAATGTTTTGTATCATATAGAAGATGTCAAATGTTCAATGGATCTGAAGTCTGTGTTTTTTGGCTAATAATACAGCTTAACTGCATAAGAAAGATCATTGCTAATCATCTTTTTTTCTGTGATTGGCCAAACTGCCTGGGTACAACAAATCAAAAGTTTTTTAAGTCTTCATCTTTCTGCTGTCCACCCCACCTAAAATGAGTAGATTCTTTATATCCTGGCTTCATGTCCTTTAGATCTTCGTTCAAGGTCATTGTAGAAGGTTGGTCTGTCAAGTGCAAACTTGTAGACTGTTTGGGAATGGTAGATGAAGATTCTTCATCTTTATCATGCAAATTGCAAGAAATATTAATATGCTTTAGAATCTCAGCATTATTGAAAGCTGTGACAGGGTCTGAAGGTTCATGTTTGGTGAAGCTTCCCCCCTCCTTATCTTAGGTGAAATTTGTTTTCCCTGTTCAGCTCTATCTTTGGCTGTTTTTCTATATTCTGTGCCCAAACTTATTCTTATGATTTTTTTTTTACCCTAAATAAAATACGTTAAACCTTTCCTTAATAAGAATGGCTAAAAATAGACATCATAAAAATAGGGCCATGTCTGTGGATGTACATCCTAACTAAATGGTTGCACCTCGCTAAATATACTGTGGACTACTGAAAGCAGATCTTCTATGTATAAAGAGGAACAGACTTACCTTAAATTATCTGTTGAATGCACATTCTTTCCCCTCCCCCAAAGATTAAGATCTAGATGTGTTCCATTTAGCCCCTTAACTGAGTTTCTTTGCCAGTTGAAGTCTGAATCTTCTTTCGGTATGGATTTGTCTTCTAATGTCTCTATTCGCTCTCTAGGAGTTTTTTCTTCTTTATCTAATTCTGACAGCATTTCTGGTTCTTCTGATGCTTTAAACTGAGTTTAAAGCTTCTAGCCCAGGATACTATCTGTTGCATTCATTCTTCCATCAAATTTCACATTACAGGTTTCTGTTAATCTCCGTTCATCAGGTAGCTATATTCTATACTTCTTAGTTTCATTGCCACATCTTACTGTGTGTCCTTCTTTGCAGCTCAGTTATAATTTATCTCTAATCTTTTATGGTATGCCAATACATGCTTTACATCTGAACACTTTAAAATAAATAACACTGGGCTTTCAATTGTGATACATTTCATAAGGGTTTTATTTTAAGGGTCATAATAAAATATGACCCTTAAAATATGACCTTTCATAAGGGTCATATTTTAAGGGTTTCAGTTATTCTTATGACAGACTCTGTTCCAAGTATACATGAAACATCTAAGAGCTTCTGCCTACTATCCTTTTCTCAATTTACCATCATTAAGCATAGTTTCAACTTCATCTAATTCATTCAACTGCACTGTTCTCTTCATATTTGTATGTTCAACACTAATTCTATTTTTCCATTTATTTTTAATTTTCTGTTCATGATTCCAATTCTATGACAGTTTTTAAAATTATTGAAATAGTTCATTGTAATTTTTTATGCAATATGCTAGCTTAGTATACTCATCTATGATAGCAAGAAACTATTTACTCCCACCTTTAGATGGAAGTGGAGGTGGGCCACAAACATCTAAATAAATCAACCGCAATGTTATATTAGGTCTCTTCAGAATGGGTTTAAATGATATTCTACTACATTTAGCAATAACGCATTGTTCACACTTCTGCATTTTTTTTTTATTATTTTGAGATTTTCATGCTTTAATATTTTAGTGTCTTCAAGATAATCAAAATTTCATTAACCTTCAGGTTTTAGACAATAATTGTTCAGTCGAGGAGCTTGATACTCAAGCAAACAACCTGACAAATATCATTATTGAATCTTATCATGCATCATGACCTCTCAAACGAATTAAGTACTCTTTTAGCAAGAGAGTCTGATGGACCAAGGAGCTTGAAAGCCTCCACCTAGAGGTTGGGAGAGCTCACAGGAAAGCAGTCAGAAATAAATCTGAAGTTAACTGGTCTAACTTCAAAATTCTACAAAGGAAATTTTAAAGTGAAATCAGGAAAATAAATACAACTCGTGGAGATCCTTCTGCACAGGTCCTACCATGAGAGTACATAAGATTCTTAAGAGATCTCAGGAGTCTCAACTCTCATCGGTTATGCGACCAGATGGCAGTTATACTATAAACCCTTTGCATACACTTTCGACCATGTTGAATTTTCATCTGTGGGACACAAGTGTCACCTCTGACTTCCAGGAAAATCCATTGGAACTACTTCATAATCCATTAGATTTGAATTTTGCTAAAACGATAGTGAAATTTGAAAAGGCTAAAGCAGCCCTAGATGTATTTCTTCCCTTTAAATCTCCAGGGAACGATGGCATTTACCCAATTCTGTAGTAAATTCCTTCTTAGATTTGGATTATACAATATATTTTCTAATTCAGCCCAACCTATTTGATTTCCTACTTTTATTGCAAATTTGACAGTACCTCTTACTAATACTTCATTTTCAAAATTTGCTACAGCTATATATATCAGTTATTTCTTCAAAATTTATCATTAAATTTTTGTTATTGCAGAAATGAGTTGTAGCTGCATTATCTACAACATAATTAAATTTATCTGCATTACCTTCTTTATCAAAAGTTGATACGTAATTGTCTATTAACATTAATTCTTTATGTTTAAACTGGCCCATTTGATCATCTGTTTTAAACTTTTGGTTTTTATTTAAATTTGCTTTACACTGGACACTTGAGTTCAAATTTATGACATCTATGATGAGGTTCTGTCTTTGTATTCCCTATTTATTTTATTAGATTTAGTTCTACTGTCAGCTGTATTCTAACCTGCATTTATGCTAATAGTGTTGTACACTTTGCTGTCTTTTAAATCTACATGTACCTCACAACTTCATTCAACCAACTCAACTTTCTTCCCTTATCAGTTTTCAGTGTTTTTTTTGCCAACATAAAATCCTTGTCCTTCCACCTATAAATTAGTTGTATAATCCCAGAGCATTCCTGGTGTAAACACAGAATTGCTGGAAGTCCTTGAAAAAGATCTGCTAAGATGTATCCAGCTTCCCCCTGCTTGTTTGGCATAATTTTTATCCTCACAATGAATAACTTGATCTCTTCATCTGGTACAAACCTAATGTTGAAAAATTTATCCAGTAGCTGTACTCTTTCTCTTATTTTTGGTTCAGATTGCACCTTCCATGCATCTTTGCCACTTGACCATTCTTGTATATATAGCCTAAACTCCATTTTAATTCCATAGTAGTATTAATAAAGTGAAGAATCTGTTTTCTCTCAACACGAAATCCTGCATTTTACACCTTGTTGAATTTTTATCCAGTTCTTCATTTTTACCTTCTATGAAGCTCCAATAATTTCTCTTCAGCAGCAGCATCTTCATATCAACTTCCCATCAATCCCAGTTGCCATGGTTTAACAGCTCAAACTCTTCTGGTAGTAGTGGCATTATCAGTTACATGTAGGTACAACAGCTTGATCAACTTTAAAGCACATCTTCCTCCTCATTTTCGTTCTTCATTGATTGCATGCTCTATACTTGCATTCCTTTAACACTGAGTTTTCTGGGCCCATAATTTCTCGACATGGGAGGTATAGTAATCTGTTGAAAAGCACACTTTCCTTTTCGTAAATAAAATGCTTTAAATTACCTAAAACAAAACTAACATTTATTTTTACTTATAAATTAAAACAACTAAGCTGCAACAGCAGGCTTTACATGAAAACCAAAGAAAAAAACAAGCGAATACTCTCTAGTTCACTGACTGCATCACATATTTATATATCATGACAGATCATTAGCCAAACAGTGCCAACCATGCTAGTTTACAGCCGACTGGCCTCTGATCAAATATGCATGAGTAAAACGAAAACAAAGCATCAAGCCAATATAAATAACCAAAATACCTGAAATTCCATTTGAGATTCACAACAATTTCTTCTGCCCTGTTCGTTAACAAACAAAGAGGTATCAAAGTTTCAAAGGATATTGTTTCTAGTTCTAGCAAAGGAGCTGTCGTTAGCCCTAGAGTATTCACTAAGTCACTCTGATCCTGGATGAGCAATGGATATCTTTTATGATGTGTGCCACAAAACACATTATGTGCATATTGTATTTGCCCATAAAATTGTGAGAACTAAGGTCAAGGTATATATATATATATACACACATATATCTTTTAAGATGTCTCCCACAAAATGTTTTAAGGGCAAATGTGTGTTACATTTGTCCATAAAGTGTGAGAACTGAGATCAGGTCAAAATTATAAGTACAATCAAAAGTCGTTAATCCGGACTCGTCGGGACTTCGGCGATTCCGGATTATCGATTTTTCCAGATTATAGATCATCAGTTTAAATCTCGTAAGATGGCATGCAGAAATTCTAAAATTAAAAATATGAAATCGTAATTTATGAAATAAATTATGATCTAAGGGGTATCAAAATTTACACACACACACACACACACACACACACACAAAAAAAAAAAAAAAAAAAAAAAAAAAAAAAAAAAAAAAAAAAGCTTAATATTTATTTGTTTACTTTATTAAACATTTCTTTCAACGCGCGCGTACGTAAAGCGTAAATACGCATAGTCGAAATTAGAAAATTGCAACCAGAAAACTATTTGATTTGTATTCGTGATATTTATAATGACGAGGAATTTGATTTAAATCATATCAAAGACGGAGTACAACGAGATTAAATACTACATTTAGTAAGGAATTATAAGCTGAATAAAATAAAAATATCTTCCCTGAAGATAAGGATACTGCTGACAGATCAATTTCCAGTTCATTGCGCGCTGCGTTCATTCCCCCGCAGAGCAGCGTGAAATCAATAAACAGATTTCGGAATGATTCGAGAAACAAATCACCTCTCTGTCACTTTCTTCGTACCTTTATCCATTTTTTGCAGCAATTTCACTTTTTGTTTGCTGGACATCGAAACATACTTTCATTTTGTAGATCCTTTGGGAGCTCCAGCATCTATTTGACATAATTGAAAGTTCAAGCTTACTTTTATAAAATTGCTCTTACAGTCTGCAAAAAATAATAAGCCGGATTCAATTCGAAGATTAAGGAACAACGCAATCATCAACATTAACTGAAATAGATAATTTGAGCTTATACCGTCCGTTATACATTAAACGCGCATGCGAAAATGTATTCTGTGCTTGCGCGCACGCATATGCGCAGTCGTAAAGGTCTTATGCGCACGCGTAAACGCCTATGCGCATGTGTCAACACAGCGCATGCGCATGTGTCAACACAGCGCATGCGCAGAAAGTTTTTAGCTTTGAGGTCCGCATTATGGATCATTCCGGATGATGGGTGTCCGAATTAACGACTTTTGAGTGTATATAATATTAAACTAATATTTAGACACTAATATTATATAACTAATATTTTAATTATACCTTGACCTCAATTCTCAAACATTAATGCTTTGCTTATTTCTTATAACCAGTTTTAACTGCACAGGCCACATTTTGCAACTTTGCTTTATTCTGTGGAATACCTATGTACTTATAGTGTCAGTTTGCTCTCTTTTCTGGAGGAGGAGCAGCTAAGGCACCTTTTGCTTTGCAATTGATAATCATACCTTTTTTGAAGAACAAAATTTAACTTGACCATTTATTGTTTTATTCTCGAGGCCTGTTTTCATATTTACCTAATCATGGTGGATGTCTATATTATTATATTTCGCTGTTTTTTAAATCTGCTAAATGTTTTACGAGTTTTAAGAACTTTTTCTTTTATTTTTAATTTAGGATTCAGATAAAACACAGAAAGAAGCAAAAACACCAGAAGTAGATCCTGAGAAACAATGGAAACAGTTTCAGGCTTTAAGACAGTTGCAACAGCAAGCGCAACAACGAATAATACAAGAACAGCGTGTTCAAGGTGTCTTTTAATATACTTTGCATTGATCTAGTTATATTTCATTACCAAGTTATCATCATTACTTATGTAATTAATGTAATATAATGCAACTAAAAACACACTTCCATTTTAAACAGAATTTATTTTCAAAATACAAATGTATTACATCATTTGTGATATCTGCAGTAATGACAACTATTCAATGATGAAGGATTTGGTTTATTTGACTGCGGCAAAACACTTCACAGCCTATCTGCTGAAGGGAAGGGAAGCCAGGCCTTCATGAAGGACTTTATAAGGGAAACTGGCTAATATGCACATTACACATTGGGGAAAACTACAAAAATGCCCATGCAACTATCTCATTCACCAGGATTCAAACCCGAAATGAACTACCAGTGTGCAGCAACTTTACTTCTTGGCCACTGGTGGGCCTCAATAATGAATAAAACTGATTTTGATACTAGATTTTTGCTGTAGTGATTTTTTTTAGGTTATTCATTAATTGCTGGGCAATTAATTCTGTAAGCATTTCTTTCAGTCAGGTGCTGGCTGTAGGTTTCTTCCTCTATGAGTTTTAGCCAAACTAGTGAATAATATTTAACTTTAGCATTTCTGCTGGGAAAAACCTGGTATTGATTCACCATGATATTCTTTAACCATGAAAATACTGTAGAATGAAACTGTGCATTCTTATTATATGCTTTCTGGATTGTGTTGCATATTTCTGTTATTTTTACACCCTGGTAAAAATAGAATTTTTGGTCTTCTTAATGCTAGTTGTATGTAGTACTTGTTTTGGCTGAAAGTGCAAGAAATGTACTAATTTTCATTGCTGTGATTTGTATAGGAATTATCTCATCATATTAGTATATATAAGATTAATATGGGCAGTATAGAGTTATTAAAATGTAGCTCATCTGTGTTAACTTCCAGTATTAAAACATCTTTGGAAATGCTCTAAATTTCTAGTTCCGCTGAAATTTGAATAAAGCTTTTTTTTTTTTTTTTTTTTTTTAAATCAATGTATCGTTCTTCATTTTAAGGTGTAATGTAGATTCTGCTTTTATTTCGTTTTAATAAAAGTTTCATTGATTTTTTTTACGCATAATGTAGTAAAATAGAATATTTATTCAGTGTTAATTTTAGATACATGTTAGTCAGTAACATTGCTATACGTGTGAAATATATATACATATATATAAGTTTAATTTATTATTATATATATGTACGTTTAATTTATTATATTGGGTAATTTGTTATTGGTATATCTGTATCATTAATGAATATTGGGCAGGAATTTTGTTATTAAAAAAGACTGTTTTTTTATGTATAATTTTTTCAAATATGAAAGCCGTTTAAACTATTTCTTTAATAGAAGAGGATGAAATACCTGCAATTTTTAAATTTTTTAATCCTAAATTGTTAACAAAATTAAAATGTAATCATTGCTAAACGTAATGTCAAGATAAAATGTTACCATTTTTGGTATTCAATAATTAGTATTAAAAAATAATGTTTATGCATTGCAGCGTGAGTTATTTTTTTAAGATGCTGTGTGCTAATATTCATGCCCTGATGAAAGCAAAATAATAGTACGTAATGATAGGCTGGGTTGATTTTAATCAACAATGTTTAAATGTAGAATGTTTCAGCTTGAGATGCATACGAAGCAAAAGGGGGAGAGTCAAATTATTCATAATACAGATTTATACTAATAAATGATTGTTATTTAATATAGAGTATTTTATATAGTGCTGAAAGGAAATTAAGAGTTAGTATTCTCTGTATGTTTTATTATGAAAAAAATATCAAATGTGTATCTGTAAAGCAAAAGCAAAAGCAAAAAAGGGGGAAGTTCTTGGTGATCTGGGCTTCTGGATTTTAGATCATTCCAGATATTGGACCTCCAGATTTTTAACTTTGTACTAGTACATTAAATAAAATTTAAATCATTATGTATAAAAATGTTCATGTGGTAAATGAAATGAAAATTTCCAGCATTGTTTTTCAAAGTTTTCTGGCTGATATATTATATGTATTCATTTATTTATGTAATTGTTTTATTTCTTAATGTGTATTCTTTCAATTTCCAATTTCTAGCTGCTGCTGTGAAAACCCAGACAGAAAAAGTTGATAGTAGTACAACAGTTACTGAATTAGAAAAGAATATTAAATTATTTCATTCCAAATCTACGTCAGAAATTCCACAGTACCCAAATGTTACCCTTGCCGATGATGGTATATTAAGTAAAGATGCAAGAACAAAGAGCTTCGAAAAGAGATGGTCATCTTCGGCTATAGAATTGAATGCAACTGAAAGGGTGATGGAGGTATTATTTTGTGCCATGATATTCATTTGGAATTACATGCTCAAAAGAAATCTTTATGTGTAAACTTTATCTTATTTTAATTAATTATATTACTTAAGAATTTGTATCTGCTTGATTTTACCCATAAATTAGAAAAGGAAAGAATGAAAAAATAGTATCTTGAAAATTTCAAATTATCTTCTAAGAAAAAGCTTTCATTATAATGATTTATTATTAATGAGCCAAAAACTTTATGCATAAAAAACTTTCATAAATATGTAGGTATCATTATGCAAACAGAGTTTTCATTTGGCATGGTTATTAATAGCAAATTTAACGTTGCTTGCAGTTTAATGTATGAGGGTTTTTTATCTTAGTGAACAATGAACATGTTGCATAAAGATGCAAGCACCTTTATCATAAAGCTGTATAATGAAGCAGGCTCTGGTCATACCTCAAAGAAAATTTTACCATTAATTTTTTCAGAAAATTTAAGCGATTTTAAAAAGATAAAAATATAAGAATATGTAATTTATTCTTTGTATTCAAATTCTAATTAATCATTGAAATTGTTTTGAATTAAATAGTTTTGATAAACTTACTGGTTTCAAAATGAATCTTCTGAAATCAAAATACGAACATAAAAATCATATATTTAAAATAAACTGTTAATAGGATGATGTTTATTGTGTCATAAATTAACACTAAGACATTGATGATTACTAGCAATTGTAGAGAAATCTCGAATAAGGTATAAATTAACCTTGTAAAGAGCATTGTAATTTATGAGAGATCACTGCATTTTATTTATCACCAAATGCATATTTTGCAAAAAATTACCAACTTATACTACCAACTGAAGATTAATGAAAAGTTTAATTGGTACAATGTAGTATTTTTTTTAATATATATTTTGTGAACGGAAAAAAAACTTAACTAAGTTTAGAAACTTTGTATAATTTTCAAAATAGGAATTGATTAGCTTTTAATTTTATCATATTTTTTATTTTATAATAGGGAAGTAAAGTTAAGCTTGAAGTTCAGCCATTGCCTCAGCAGTCTTTTGTTCAGGAAAGAATTTCAAACTCTCTTATTTCTGTAGCAAGAGTAAGACCACCTTTAGAACCTCAATTGTCGATTCCCGATGTAAGTGTGTCTCCATCCATGATTGTGAAAGCGAGTTCCGATACTTTTCAGTCATCATCTCCATTAGCACAGGCATCACGTGGAATACCTCAGAAGCAGACATTTCCTCCTCAGGCAAATTCAAGAGGTACTGTGTTGCTGAACAGAACTGAAATAGTAAGGGTTGCGACACCAACTACCCCAAAAGAGACGTTAAATACGCCTCCACCGACTCCAAGACCACACAGTTCTGATTCTTTTTTTCAAATGACTGTTTCTCCCCAGTCGCAACTGCTAGCATCACTGGACACACACTCACAGCCTACACCAGCTCGTGCTAAATTAATTAAAGCTGAGACTACATTCGAAATTCAGCAAACTTCTGGAAATACAGCAGATTCTCAAGGCTGTGCAAATTATTCTCCTTCTAAAGCTGCTGTGTCTGGAACAACCATTTCTAATCTTCAATCTTCACTATCAGACAGTCCAAAAACTCAGTTGCCACAATCTGTTGAGCAGTTTGTTCTACAGCAAAGCCCAGAATTATCCTCTGCTAATATTGTTAAGCAGTTATCCCACCATTACAAAGAATCTTATCCTCCAGAAAGAGATGCAGTTTTAGTGCAGGAAAAGCCATTTGATCAACAGAATTTTGAGCACTTCTTGCAAGGAAGTCGAGTTACCATTTCTTATCCAAATAAAATTGATTCCCATCAACAGTTAAGGGATTTGCTGCAAAACAAAAAGTCAGGTGAACCAGTTGTTGAAGAAAGTAAGTACATTTAATTTTTGAAACATTTTATCCATATAAATTAACTTATCGTGATTGAAGTAACATGTAGGGAAAAACATTTTTGCCTCAGAGGCAGATACCTCATTTGCAGTGTTCATCATGTCATGCTTGATGCATCATGCATCTTGTCATGTAGTGTTTTTGCTCTGACACTAGCTGTAACAAAAGTAGTTGATTTAGTCACGACCAGGGCTGTGTAGTCGGTGGGAAAATGACCGATTCCTGGAATTTTAAAGACCTTAACTCCCTCATATATATGTAAACATATACGTGTGGGTTGCAGCTTTTTTTTAATACAGTACAAAGTCTGTAATCTGGACGTACATTATCCGGAATGATCTATAATCCAGACCTCAAACTTTTTTTTGTATGCTTTACGCATGCGCGTTTAGCACAGAAAACGAAGCAACTTAAACAACTTACATTGAAAGAAATGTTTACTAAAGTAAACAAATAAATATTAAGCTCTTTTTTTTGTAAATTTTGATACGCTTTAGATCATAACTACTCTTTATTTCATAAATTACAGGTTCATATTTTTAATTGTATAATTTCTGCATGCCATGCTACCAGATTTGAATTGATGATCTATAATCAGAAAAAACCCTTAATCCGGAATTCAAAGTCCTGATGAGTCCGGATTACGGACTTTGTACTGTATAAAAGAAGTAATAGATGCTACAGCAAAAAATTGATGGCATAGCAAATTATTTATATTAATTAGCATTTATTATGAAATGGAAAAACTGGCATTAGTAATTTCAAAGATACACTATAGCTTCGGCAAGATCTTCTTAGATAAGGGACCATAGGTATAAGCAGATAAACTTCAGAGCTGCGAAGAGGCTTTCCACACTGACTTGAATAGGAGGAAGAGCTGTTGCTGTTAGGTCTATTTCTTTTAACTTTTCAGGCTAGATTTTTGTAAGTTCTAAAAGAGGTGTCTTGCAAGAGCAATCATATTTCTGTATTTCTTCAGATGCCATATAGAAATTTTGTTTGCATTTTTAAAATTTTTATATCTAAAGGCTCTTTTTTCTTTATTTTCATTCGGTTTGCCTAAGCTTTTTCAATATTATCCAAATATTTCTCAAAATCTAATTCATCACTGGAAGAGGATGATAGAGACTCAGTTGCAATGTCTGCAGTTTGACTATCCTGATTTGAATACTCCATTTGTTTTGAGAATAACCTCATTCTTAATGAAAGTTCATAGTTGGCTTTCATTGTCTTTTTGATTTGTTCATCATCCAACAAAATTCGGTGTTTTGGATCTACATATATTGAACCTAGCACGATCTCACTGTCTAGCAAACTAGTTTCGCTTTTCTTCATTGAAGAAATGATTCCTTCTGCAATAAATCCTCCATTTCAGAAAGAACAAACATCACATTCTTCCATTCTCACCTCCTGTTAATTCTTCAGATTATAGCTTTTTTGTGGCTATATTCAGTGTAGAAAGAAGTGTTTTCAATTCTGCAAGAACATTCCACAGTCTTTCTGTTAGTGAAACATTAGGGTTATCTACATCTTCTAAAAAAGTTCTTAATTCTAACAACCTCTGTATCATCAAATATGTACTTCCCCATCACATTCCTTGATCGATAATTGCTCCTTTTCCTGCTCACTTCCTAAGAATGGCATCAATTTTGGGATTTCTTGCTGCTTACCTAAATTGTAACTAAATGAAGCAGTTGCTTCAATAATGGCAAATATCACATTCATTTTCCTCCCTTATATTTATGTATTAATATGTCAATAAAATAGAAAATAACTATTTATTAATGTATATAGTTCATAAATAAAAATAATCAGTTTGTCATTAAATCTTTTTTCAGTTCACTTTAACTTCATTTAATATTCAAACTGTCCAACATAAACTGGAGTCAGAGTCGACTTGTTTTTAGCGACTCCAACTCTGGCTCCTTTTACCCAAAAATCTGCCTAACTCTGATTCCGACTCCACAGCCCTGGTCACGACAATAAGTATGTAAGATTTGCTTTCTTAGGGATTTCTTAAGAGTTTTTAGTGAATTGCTTTTTTACTGAAGGATATAAAATAGCAGTCATGTAGGATTTTATATGAGGGTTATATTTTAACTAAATTTAAATATATTTCACACTGAAAAAATACGAATGATGGTAATATGCACAATTAGTACGAGAAGTTTCAAGAAGGATCTATAAGTGTCTGGGGTGTGACAACTGATTCCCTGAATGAATTAATGAATGTGACGACTGATTCCCTTAATCCTCTAATTGTTCAGTTTTTAAATCAAAACTGAATTTATGTTTTTTACATATTTCGAATCTACATTTATTAGAGAGTTAAAAAATATGTAGCATATTTTTGTATTTTCTTCTTCTTCTTCTTTTTTTTTTTAAATGTAGATTTAAATTTAAAAAGTGATTTTCAGAAAAATCATTTTTAGGTGTAATGTTGTAAAGATAAAGTTCTGCAGATAAATATCAATTAAATTATGATTGCATTCCTATATATTTTATAAAATATACAAAAGTGTCAGTGAAAAATATGCAGTGTTTACACAAATTATACTAGATACTAAGTTTATGTTAACAAGGTTCAAGGTAGAATTCTACTTCACATTCTCTGTGCTAAAATCACATTTGTTTGAAATTTTTTTCCCCACCCATTAGAGTTTTTTTTTTTTTTTTTTTTTTTTTTGCGGAGGATAGAAACAAACAGCACACTGTCTGAGGCTTTGTTTTATGTCATGGAATTAAGAGATATGTGGCTTACAAAATGACAAGTTGTTAATCTCGAAGCGTTGACAGTAGTAAAACACAACAAATGCAAATCATATAAAAGAAGAAAATAGTTCCTACCTAGTTTTTGAATCTTTTGAGCTTCTGTAAGAATAATTGAACACAATTTAGCTACATTAATCCTTTATTGACACAACAGATCATTGGGATAATACATGCTTTAGGTTACAACCTCAGAACATAAGAAACTAACTAAATAAAATGAATAATGTTCATCAATTTTGTCAAAAATAACAAAGTTGTTGCATTGGGAATGAGAGTTTTTTTCCTTTACATAATTCTTTGGTTCTTATGTAGAAATGTTGGTTTCTTATTCATATTTTATTTTACTGCTCTTTGTTACAACTGAGCACTTAAATTGTTTTGGGCATTTGGGCACAAAAGTTGTGTTGACAAAAAGTGAGTTTTAAGATCTATAGCAGCTCCAGTGCTAAAAGAATTTCTATGTGTCAGATTTCCAGGTTGAGGATTCTTCAGTTGAAGAACATGTATTAGTTATACATAGTGTCTGCAAAAGTCTTTGTGTCCTGTATTTTCACAGCCGTTCATAATATACTTCCAATTACAAAAATGTTTTAAATGATGTAAATATTCATGTTTTGGCATTTTTAAATTTAAGAAAAAATCAATTTCTGGAGAATTACAAAATTTTGACTTTTTATATGGTGCGTAGGTTCCCAGAGCTATACTTAGTAAGATTATTACTATTATAATATGTATATAAAAGTTTCATATCCACATGATAAAAGTTACCAAGGTATTTTATTGTAGAGTGTGAGGTTCTATTCAGATGTTATACTCAAACCAGAGTGGAATGTTTAAATTTAAATGTAACTAAGAATGAAATAGCAGTTTATCAGAAGGTTTTTTATGTTAAGAGATTAAGTGACTAACATTTTTATGCAGATAGTTTTGTGAAAAATATTTGTCAGTAGAATTTTTTTTCAAAAATGAAATATTATTCCCTGATTTTTGCAGAATTCATCATCTAGGAAACACTAGTAGGCAAGGGCGTATCCTGAATTTCCATAAAGGACATGCTACTGAACACTAAATATTTAAAAAATTATATTAAATGAAAATTAGAATCACATGTATTTGAAAGTGCAATACAGTATTTGCATATTAATATGTGTTAAACATTTTATAATATGAAAAATAATTATATGCATAAAATAAATTTTAAAATTTCTGAGATTTACTGTCTGAAATGGAAATTTTTCAGGTAAAGTTTGCAACATAATTCAGTTTTGCTTCATTTATGCAGATCGCACTATACTATATTTCCAAGTGTATTCTGCAAATGAGTTATATTAATTATTAATAAAGTTTTATGTTAATCATTAATAAAATTTGGACAGTGATACACCTAAACCTGATATTAGCAAAGTCAGGTACTCAGTCTTATAAATTTCACTGATCCTGTTTTGAATATTGGTGGTATTTATACATGGTATAAATTTACATACAGCATTATATATTATGTACAGTTGACATATTTATTATGTATTTATTAAGTTTACATATTTCATTTAATTTATTATCTACAGTTTAAGTTTGCCTCGTGTTTTGACCTTTATAAGCACATTCTCTTTACGTTTTATCATTTTAAAGTAATTTTTATTTTTTAGAGGTTGATCAAAATCTAACTTAAGCCATCTGTTTCATTTTCAATCATGCTTCCCCTCCCAAAATAAATAAATAAATAAAAGAGGAAAAGGGTTCAGGTTTAACCCTTCGAGCAGCCCTCGTTTTTGGATCTGTCATGAAGACCTGTATTTAAAGAGCCCTTATTAGTTACTTTGCATATATTTATTTTATATAATAACTTATTTTAGTCTCTATTTTCATAAGCTTACATTTATTAAGATGATATTTATATTATTAAGGAAAGCAAAATATCGTAAATTACAAGCTAATATATATATATATATATACACAACAAGTGACGAAAAATCTCATGACTAGATCTGGTTCTCTGAGTGTCATGAGTGGATCCAGTCGTGGCACTTAGAGGATTAATATATTATCACAATGGTTGATCTCAAACTCATGCAGGCGAAATGCACAGTCAAAGTATTAGACTAGCCCTTCCCATAAAAGGAGATTTTTAACAAAATTTGTGAACTAAATTAAAAAAAAAATTACTATACATTTTTCAAAATGTACACTGCAATTTTTGGTGCAGTGCAGGGGGGACAGTTCTATATCTCCCGTTCTACCGGCCGATTGATAAAATTTAACTTGTGTTTTTCATGTCTCGAAAGTGCGACTTAGGATATATATTAGACTTATATATAGCATTGTTCTGATATAAGTGTTTTGACACAAAATCGGACTTTTTCTGAAAAAACATACCAAATTTTTTCAATATTTCAATTCTACGACTTGAATTACGCGAAACTACCAAGTTTTGTAAAAATCGCACGAGCAGTTTTTAAAAAAATTAGCTCTCAAAATTTTAGCTCCTCAATGTTAATTGAGTTTTGTATATATTTATTAATCTCTCTCTTTTTATTAAACTTATTTGATTCTTCCTTTCACATTTCAAAATTCGAGTTCATTCCAAATAAAATTCATCCATTTTTTATGATTTCTTTTAAAAATTTGTATTTTTAAATAATTACTAATTTTCAAAAAAATTTTAAATTATAATCTGTAAAATTTTTATCGTCATCTTAAAGTAGACATATTTCTAAGCATACCTTCAAAAAGTTACAGTTTTTTATTGAATATTTCCGAAGATATATGTGAATTTATATATCGGCGGGTTTTGAGATTTAGCTTATTTGTTGAAAGTGATAAAACATCAAGTGGGGTTTACTCACTTTGCCAAAATTATTTGGAAGTAGAAACGATGTAACTTTTTTCTGTTCATGCACAGTGTAAAAAGGTAGGAGCGAAGTACCTTTTTTTCAGCTCCGGCATGATGGAAGTGAAAGGAAAATTGGTTGCCATATACAGTACAAAGTCTTTAATCCGGACGTCCATAATACAGAATGATCTATAATCCGGACCTCAAAGCTACATACTTTCTGCGCATGCGCATAATACCTTTACGCATGCACATAATACATTTACGCAAGCACTTTTAATGTATAACGGATGGTATAAGCTAGGCTAAAATTATCTAATTATCTATTTCAGTTAATGTTGCAGATTGCGTTGATCCTTAATCTTCTAATTGGATCCGCATTATTATTTTTAGCAGACTGTTAGAGCAATTTTATAAAAAGTAAGCTTGAACTTTCGATTATGTCAAAAAGAGTTTCCGGTTCTGGAACTGCCGAAGGATCTACAAAGCGAAATCATGTTTCGATGTCCATCAAACAAAAAGTGGAATTGCTGCAAAAAATGGATAAGGGCATGTTCTTTGTTTCTCTTACCATTCCGAAATCTGTTTATCAATTTCAAGCTGCTTTGTGTGTGTGTGTGTGTGTGGGGGGGTGTCACGATGGCTATGCACTGGTAGTTGATTTGTAAACACTATCCTCTTCTTCAGGGAAGATGTTTTTATTTTATTCGGCTTATAATTCCTTACTAAATGTAGTATTTCTTCTCTATGTACTCCGTCTATGATATGATTTAAATCAAATTCCTCGTCATTATAAATATCACGAATACACATTAATTAGTTGTCTGGTTCCAATTTTATAATTTCTTCTATGCGTGATGTATGCTTTACGTATGCGCGAATTGAAAGAAATATTTAATGAAGTAAACAAATACATATTAAGTGGATTTTTTTTTATTTTTAATTTTTGATACCCTTTAGATCATAATTGCTCTTTATTTCAAAAATTATGGTTTCATATTTTTAATTTTATAATTTCTGCATGCCATCTTACCAGATTTAAATTGATGATCTATAATCCGGAATCGCCAGAGTCCCTAAGAGTCTGGATTAAAGACTTTGTACTGTATTAAGAAGTTTGCCAAGTGAATTAATTATTCATGGTGAAAACTGAAAAAATTGCGCCAGGATAAAATTTTGCAGTTCTCCTTAAATTTGGCACCGATTGTACAAAATTTAATATCTATCCATAATGAGTCGTAGAATTGAAATTTGGGGGGGGGGGGAAATCGGTATGTTACTTCAGAAAAAGTCCCATTTTGTGACAAAATACCTATGTTAAAACAGTTCTATAAATTAGTCTAATATATATCCTAAATCACGCTTTCGAGCCATGAAAAACGCAATTTGCATTTTGTCAATCGGTTTAGTAGAACAGGAGATATGGGACTATCCCCCCTTTTTTTGGTGCAGTGTACATATAAAAATAATGCCGAAAAGTTCTAATATATACTTACTTTTTTGCTTGATATCTAAAAGTTGATATCTGGAAGAAATTTCTCTTGGTGTCAATTTGTAATTTAGACTCATTGACAGCAAAATACTAAGATTTTCAGATTGACATTTATTCAAATAACTAATATTTTGAAGTTATAACTGAATAACTTAATTTTAACTTAAACTAAAAAGAAATATACAGAAACTTC
Source organism: Stegodyphus dumicola (assembly GCF_044657685.1). Classification (NCBI taxonomy): domain Eukaryota; kingdom Metazoa; phylum Arthropoda; class Arachnida; order Araneae; family Eresidae; genus Stegodyphus; species Stegodyphus dumicola. The sequence goes on from NC_140770.1 coordinate 82,518,432, forward strand.
CAAAGAGAGAAAAACATGAGAATAAATAATAAAATATATTTTGTTTCTTTTATTTATTAGATTTTTCTATGCATACAGAAAAAATAATATTTGTATCTAAATAATTATAAATCTCATTGTTTCTTACTATACCTGTCAGCTACAAACCCTCATGGATTTCAGTTTTTGTAAAATTTATAATTTTGAAGGAAAATTACTAAAAAGTAGCTTCATCACAAATTGTAAATACGCATCGGCAGTATGTTTCTTTTCATAGATTTATTAATTTTCAACAACAAAAATATATTCAAATGTAAATGTAGTCTGAAACAAAGCAATTATTTTTATTTCAAAAATTCCTAACTGAGAATATTTATCTTTCAACGAGTACTGATAAAATTAATTTGGATCTTTAAATCTTGTCTAAGATTTATATCTCAGTGGCAGTTAATTAACTCCATTTCTAGATTTCCTGGAGAGTTACATTCATTTTGGTACTGGAAATAATGTAAAATTGTACTACAAACCATTAAAATCTGTTTCTTTAATCCTCTGAGCATTCCGGTCATGAGATTTTTTTATCATTTGTTATATATTAGCTTATAATTTATGATATTTTGCTTTCTTACTTTCTTTAATAATATAAATATCATCTTAATAAATGTAAGTTTATGAAAATAGAGCCTAAAGTAAGTAAATATACAAATTTAGCTAATAAAGTGTCTTTGAATACAGGTCTTCATGACAGACATTATTATGACAATTCTTGTCATAATAATGATAATTAAAAGGAAGTGCATTGATAGGCTGCATTTCAGAGACTTACACAACTCATGGGCCACCAGTTTGAGACTGCTGCATTATCATATCAAACTTTAAAAGAAGCCAAGAACTGGGGGGGGGGAAGTCATCTTTAAATTAAATACATTACAGAGTACTGTGTACTTTAATACTCGTTTTTGCATAATAATGATACCTAAAATGTAATAATTACATCAAATTCAATGCTAAACAATGGATATTCATTTCCTCCATCAGAATGCGATAAAAGTACCACATGCATTTAGGAAAAATTCAAATATGCTTTCATTTTGTAGGAGGAAAAAAAGGGGAAAGATTTTTTTCCTTTGTCCTTGTAAAGTTCACTATTTCCTAAATGATGATGATACTCACACAGCCTGCAGAAGTCACATTAGAGAAAACACAACAGCACACAGTTCATTTTGTTTTAAGCTTCTAATTCTAAATAAAATTGATGCTTCATTGCAAAGCTGTGTATTTAAAGTAATTAATAAGGGTTTTATAATATAATTGCATTAACAAATAATAAATAATTTCTTTTCTTTGCTATTTTAACTTTATAGGTATGCACTGCATGCATCCTTTGCCCTAAGATGCCACTGCTGCTGTTAGGCTTCTGTAATACATAGCTAAGTCATATTATTATTTGCACATATTTTTTTAATATTTCAAGTTAAATGAAGTTTTTTGTATGATTATTAGATTATGATTATAAAATTATAAAGCTTCATAAGAATATTAGTAGCATATTTGTAGCCTTTGCAAACTCATAAATTTCCTTGGCATATCAGTTGTAACTAGGTTAAAAATAAATATCATTGAAGGGCATTTAATAGAAAAAATAAACATCAAATTATATTAATTTATTCATTAACCAAACTTTCAAAGTAAGTTGAAAATGCCAACAAAAATCTCAAAATTTGAAATTTAAATCTTTTAGTCAACTTTGCCATGAGGGAGTCAAAATGTTTTGTATTGTATTTTTTGTAATGAGTAAAACATTTTCCTAAATATAACTACATATACTGGGGGAGTATATAAATAGTTAGATCGCATAATTTTTTGAAGTGCTGGAACATCAATATTTCTGTCATTTCCACTGGAATGACCAAATGTTGTGAAAATAAAGGCCACTTAAGAACTTTTCTGGGCACAATGTATGTATTTGTTTCATATGTTTTTAATTAAATTGCTCAAATATTTCAACACATTTTTTGGAATTTCTGTTGAAGCAATAATGGATTCCTAAATTTTTTAATACATTAGCTGACTATTACACAGTATTAATTTTCATTTCAGGAAAGCTATCAGTTAATGAACATTCATCTCAAGAAGTGTCTGATTCTTCTAGCAGTTTAAAACTGAGTGATGTCATTTGTGATACTTCGTCTAGTATCCAAACTAACACTCCAAACACTAACCAATCATTTTCTGCCTCACTGACATCGCAGATGACATGCAGTGAGACAGAAATTCAAGATCCTCTACCACAGGATAATGTACAGAAAGAATATACATTGCTTGAAAATGAAAAGAAGATGGAACAAGATGTGGAAGATGTTCCCTTACCTGCTGAACGTGATCCAAAGGATGATGTTGTGTGTTCTGAATCTGGAAAGAAGAGGAAAACTACTGCCGGTGATCTTGTGAAAGATCTTGAAACACAACAGGAGGAGCATGATGCTATTGCTGTTGGATGCAACCTTGATGTTTTGACTGCTGATGTTGGAGAATTAGAGCTTGATGATGATGAACTGCTTGGTGAGTCCTAACTTGTTTATTTTAAAAAGATTAAATATTAGTGATTAAAAAGATTAGATTTAAAAAGATTAAATACTAAGATTAAATATTTCTTGAGTTTAAAAAAATTTTCAGTTTAAAATGTATTCAGAAAATCAGTTTTGAAGTAACAAGAATTAAAATGTGGAATTTGTGTTCTTGTAAGTCTTTCTCAGTATAGAACAGAATTTTAGAGTGCTCATAAAATTTTATTTTAGAGCAATCTAAGTATTGTAATTTAAAAGTATAAGATCTTAAAATGCAGATAAAAGTTGCTGCAGACTTCTTAATACATTTTATGTTCTTCTCTCATTTAAAATATATATATATATATATATATATATATCTTTAAAATATTAGTAAGATATAACTTATTGATTATCTAAGCATTAAGTATTTCACTTGTGGAATGTTTGATGGAATATCTGGCTGTGGATTCTTAGGTACCTCAGTTGGAGCCATCTTGTACTGATGCATGATTGCTTGCTTTAATCAGATGTTTTGCTGTGGCAAAAAGTCTTATTATCACACTGAACTTAACCCATTAACGGTTTGGCCCGAATTTTCTCGTTCTTTTATGCAGGTCTCTTAACGGTTCGTTACGGATTATTGTTAGTTTAAATGTATCCTCGAAAATGGACAGTCCCGTGTTTTTGTATTATCGAAAAAACACGCTAAAAAGGACTAGCCCGTATTTTTGTATGTCTTCCAACCCCCAATGCCTAAGGGGACAAGGGTCCATGCAATTCTGACGACAATGGGTAATGGCTGTCATTAGCGTGGGGAGAAATCTTCTTGATGGTTTGGGATAAACGCCTTACACTGACTCTAAAGAAACAAATTTATTACCAGTTGCAAAGTGGATGCATATATAAAGGGATTTAAGAATTTCCATTTTAGAGCAGTTATTGAATAAAAAATAGAATTTTTTACAAAATGAACGTTTACCTATAAGAGCATTAATGAATTAAAACGAGAAAAATAAAAGTAATAAATGCAAACATAAAAATCTGAAAATGCAAATCTTTCAGATTTTACATTAGGCCCAAAGGGTGTTTTTTTAACGGTTTGTGGGTTATCTTTATTTTTAAATATCATGTTCTTCGCACTTAAACCATAAAACTTCAGTTAAACAGCAATACCGCAAAATAAATTTTAAATGAGCATATCTTTAGAATTTCCGATACACAGTCTCGCCCGTTGAAGATAATTTTTTATTTAATTATTTTCATACAGTGTTGCCTTTGCTCGCTTTAAAATCGTTGAGTTTCTTAATTAAAAATTCTTTGAAGTTTTACGAAATATGAAACATATAATAAAACAAATTCCAAATCTCGGCTTCGAAATGCCCATATTCGGGTGGAAAGGTACGTTATTCAAAATTGGATGGGTCTAGGTACCGTTGTTTTATCACAATGTGAGAAACATACATATATTTATGCAGATTATTCATTATTTAATTTCAAGGCAGGTAGCCTCGAGTGCTTTGCCGTAATCTAATAAACCAAAACCATTATTTAATTTCTAATATATAATACTGGGCTGTAATATGTGGTAGCAACAGTTTGAAAAGTGAACTGACATAGTTTTCAACGGAAAATGAAGTTAATAGACCTTCTCGGCTAGCGCCCTTTGTTTTAAAAATTATGTATCGTGTAATTTAATGGGAATACGAGATTAAATAATTCTCTTTAAGAAATTTATCTACAAATTTATATCACGAATAACAAAAACGTGAGGCTGTCTTGATAAATTTATAAATATTATGCATCTGACAATGCGATTCAATTATTTGATTTCGTAATTTAAGAACCTATGATTCTTCTTATAAAACTGTACAGGAATTTAGCAAAGAATCTATTAAGTAATCTCTTATTACCATTAATCTATGCAATAAATTATTATTATTATTATTACTATTGGTTCAGTCTTTTACTTCCAAGTATCCTTTTACCTCAAATAATCGAAAAGATATATAAATTTAAAACAAAATTCGCCCCAAAATCAGAAATTAGGTTACGAATTTCATGCAAATTTTATTTCGAAAGCTATTTTACGCTCTGTAAAATGATGCAAACTTAAAAATTTTGAGATTTTTAGTTTATTCTTAAATGGAAATATGCACAAAAAATTTCTTCGACATTAAATTTTAAAAACTCTAAATCGAATTTTTATCATCCGTAAACGGTGTGTGTACAAAATTTGAATTCAATAGCTTATCGATAAGTAGTTCAAAAATCGATGACGAGCTTTTGATTAAACACCGTGAATGAACTGAATACAATTTTTGGAACAGCTCTATTTTTAAGCACTTTGGAAAGATCGGTAAGTTGTTGATATAGCATAACCGTTATTTTTATAACGTTCTTGGCATTATGAAACGTGTAAGTGACATTCATAAGCGATTCCCGACAGTTCTGTTCATTTGTCAAAGTGGCTGCTTTTGAAAATATTGTGAAGCTCACTCGATGTGCTCCACTATCTATGATACTCATTAAAGATATTTAATTATGTTTTATTTCTATACAGAAATACTGGTAAAATTAAGAGGTCAAATATTTAATTATTTGAGTTATATAACTACTTATACTGTCTCAAGAAATTTTGAGTCATTTTGTAAAAATAATCTTTTCTTTAAAATTCCTTTCCCCCCTACCCCCTATGCTTCATAACTTTATTACTATTCTGATGAATGGAAGGTTTGTAGAGACATTACATTTTTTTAACAGCAAGAGACATGAAAAATGAGCAATGCCTTACCTGGGACGCGAACCACGGACGTCTCGAATGCGCGCCGAGCGTACTGAGACCACGAAGGCATGCTAAAAGGGCGGGAGAAAATACCGTATATACTCCCTCTTTTAAAGGGCGACTGGGGATTAGGGGACCGAATCGCCAAATCCTTGCGGCGGAGAATCATCATCCACCACCTTTTTTGGTTTGGGTGCCACTATAGAAACATTAGGTTATTTCAAAGCAGGACATGTGAAATAGGAGCAATGCCTTCGCCGGGACTCGAACCACCAACCTCTCGAATACACGCCGTGCTTGCTGACCATTACACCACGAAGGTATGCTAAGAAGGCGGGAGAAAATACCTTATAGGTTATGAAAACCAAAAGTTGAGTAGGTAGTCACAAATCTAACTAATAAATGCTCTACAAATACAACTTTTAATATTTTAGCAGAATTTTTGGAAACGTATTTATATAGATTGTTGTAGAAATCGACACAGTTTGATGCCAATTTAGAGGAGGGGTTGTTTATGAGCGTATTAAAAATGCTTTTCCCACTCAAAATGTTAACTACTTTAAAATAATAATTCATAATCGCACTGAATCTGATGTTTACAATTATTTCCCCTGAGATTTCTTTAAAAAGAAAGAATTACAATTGTGTTTAATGCAGAAAATTTAATGGAATTGGCATCTGCGCAAGAGGACGGAAACTATCAGGGAGGACTTTCTAAGGAAAACTAGATTTCCTTCACATTGAACGTAGAAAACCTTCACTGAACAAGCGTGTTCACCAGGATTTGAACTTATGTAGGATTACCAGTACTCAGCGGTTTTAGCGCTTGGCCACTGGGGCCCGCAGACTGATTAAAAATCTTGTTTAGAAACCTTTTATCTTGATTTAGTGTGACAGGTGCCGTAGTTTGAAGGTTAGGATTATTTGAATACAGCAAAACACACGAGGACTATCTGCTTTTAAGGAAAGAGATGCCTTCGTAGAGGACTTTTTAACGAGAAAAGTCTCATATTCATGTTATACATAGGAAAAAACATGGGAAAATACCATTCAGCCATCGTATTCGTTCGTCAGGGTGTAAATCGAACTACCAGTATTTACTGGCCACTAATATGGCCGTATTTGAATAGGGGAAATAACTGTTGGATTGTAAGGCATCTAAACTAAGAAATAAAAAAAAATCACTTCTGAGGTAATCTTAAACCCAAATTAAGTTTTTTATTATAATTATGAAAGAGTTCAACTCATTTGTTAATTTTCAGATCGTTAAAATTAGTGTGGCTGTAATGAATGATTATTTAGACCTGTTACAGGAAACAAATACATCAAAAGTTTCCTTTAAAATATCAGGAATTATTGAAAAATCTTCTGTAATTTATAAATGAGAAAACGTATTTAACCAGATTTTACATGTGTGAAGAAATAATGAATTTTGATCTCCCCTAGTAGAGACATTTGTAATTATATTTCTAGTTCCAAATTCAAAGTGAAAAATCTAGGTGCCTGAAGCCAGAGAACACTATCGATTCTTCTTGGCTTCTATTTTCAGCGACGAAATAGATCAACTGCATGGAATTTTTATGATTTTTCTCAACATGTATACTAAATGCTTGTAAGCGTTTCTTAGAAAGCTCATCGGAAGTAGAATATCTCTATCTTGGTAGATAGATATCGTGTGCTTTAGTAAATTTAGCAAATCTAAACACAGAGCCGACAGTACTATGTTTGAGGCTTTTCTCTAACATAGTCGAATAGTGTATCGAATAGTCGAACAGTGAAATCACTTTACATCGCCCACTTTTACTTACTTTTATACTTTTATCTCAATATTATATATTTCATCCACAAAAATTTCTCTAAATTAATGTTATTTGGATTCGAAAACCATTTTATGCTTAAAATCTTTCCAGATGTTTGTCTTTTACTCACTGAGAGTCAATGCTTCTTGAAGATGTCAATTCATGAATGAAAAATTATTTCTTGCTTTTCCAGTTTCCCCTAACCGTTCCCACAAAAGCCGAACATTTGGGCAAAAACAGCCCTCCTATGATGTTAATTCCTTAGTAAAAGAGAAAGCACTGAACGGGGTAAAGTAGTAGAAATCTTGACTTTCCTTTTCACTCAAAATTCAAGCATTCCCAAAATCTACTATAAACGATATACTCCCTAAGGTATAAAATTTTTGTGTAATGAAATTATAAAATGAAATATATATATATATATGCATTCTAATATATACATATGCTAAAATATGAATGCATATATATATCATTGATTATATATATATATCATTGATTATATATATATATCATTGATGACATATATATATCAATTAAAACATTAGACACACTCACACACATACATATACAGATATAGAATCACATAGTATCATTAGGTGAAAGAAGAAAATAAATCCTACTGGTGAAAGATTGCTGAAGAAATTCAAAGCATAATGAAAGTTTCTTTTATCTTGGAATCAAAGAACTTTTTTATCGCTTTAGTTTTTGGGAGACTATTAGATTAAAATGTAATAAATAAATAAGTATATGGAAGAAAAATAAATCTTTAAAGGAAGAAAAAGGAAAAATAGAACCAAACAATCAAATCATTTTCAGCATTAAAACCAATTTTAAATGTGACAGTATATTTTTCTGCCGACACGAAAACTTAAGAACATAGACAGAAATCTGCATTGTTTCACCTATCAATATACGACAAATGGAAAAACGATGCAAGAAAAAGTAAATTTGAAAAATTTGCGAAAGCGGAATAATTTCGAATGCTGCACAAACAGAAAGATACCATGCAGATACATTGGATTTTTTCGAAGCAAGAAATGCGAAAATTCAGCAGTGCCTTCATTGTGCTTCTAATAAGGAGGTCTTCCAAATTCTAGCTGGAAGGACTTCCATTTATAACAAGATAGTGAGAATGACATAATTCCTTTATTATTTGTTTCATTTAAATGGCGAGAGAGAAAAAGCACGAGGCACTGTCAGAATAATTCATGTGTTAACGAATTATCGTCTGACATGTTTTCGTTGGGGTGCCATTGAAGAGACATAGCGTTTTTACGAGGGGGGGGGGAAACACGAAACATCCGTTATCCTATCAGCGAAATACGCACCACAGGCATTTTGACTGATAGTCCGATCTACTATCACTTACACCTTGAGTTCAAATTCTAGCTGAAAGAAGCTCCATTGAGCAATTTCCAGCTCAAAGAAGAATGAGATAATTTCTCATAATTAATACGGATATATAACTGATGATTCTAAAATTTTATTATCATTAAGACTGGAAAAAATACACGATTTAATTCATTTTCATACATTTTAAAAGAAGTTAAATTTTTCAGAGAGCTACTATAAAATATTTATTAGAATGTCAAATTTAAGCATTTCAATTATTTATATAATAAAGGATAAATTTTATATTTATATAATAAAGAAAAATTGTTGATAATATCACTCTGATTTTAGAGGAGATATTTTAAGAAGTAAATAAGTGAAAGCTGGAGGAAGAAAAACTATTTCAAGTTATATGTTTATCTTAAAAGTAACGAGAGAAAAACTATGTTAAAAGAAAAGGCACGCATATCGAAATTGTTTCCTGTACTGCTGACAAATTGTTATATGGCATGCATACTATAATGTTCATGAATAATTGATTGCTACTAGATTAATACAGGCATAGCATATTTCTAGGGACTGATTTGCTGCAATTTCCAATTTGATTTTTACATACTTTTATATTTAGGACACTAATTGCATCACACTGAAGATTACTCAATGCAATAATTCCATTGCAGTTTTATAGAAAATTAAAAAATTTTCAGTTTCAATAAACAAATATATAATATTTCAATGACTCAGCAGGTAACATAATTTATTATCTTTCAAGTTTTTTTCGAAAACACCTCGGCAGATATAGAATCAGCCGCAGACTGTACTAACTTTAACAAGCGCAGTATCTGAGTGTTCACATTTCTGTTTATAACTGAAATAAGAACAAGTATAAGTTTGAAAAGTTTACCAATGGCTATGTGGATAAAAGAGATGATCTAAGTATTTTGACCTGGTTTTGGTTTCTGGTCAATACGTTGGCTGTAAGGAAGATTTTGTGATTTTTTTCCATGTGAACTAGTTTTCTTTATAAATTCCTCTAAGTCTTTCGTTAAGTACGTACAAAGTTGCTACATTAAACATTAGTAAGTGTTTACATAGGTAAACATTTTAAAAGCGACTAGCATAAAGAAAGATTATTTAAATTATGTTTTTAAAATGCAAATTCAGAACACTGAAAACCAAACAGTAAACATTATAAGACTAATTTAATAATCTTTGGTTTGGTTTACTTGAAATCTTTACTTAAAAAAACGTTGAAATTTACAATGTTTACAACAAACTATTTTTCTGCCATATTCATTGATTGCGTTAATCAAAATCTAAAATTATTTAACATAAAATGTAATTATCCGAAAATTATGTAAAATGAGAATTTTTTCCCACTATATCTGTAGTTTACAATGGCTAGAAAAAAAGATAGCTCTAGATAATGAGTATTTCTACAATGGAAAAACTCTATTGACTAGAAATAGTCTTTGGAGACCTTAGTGTCAGTTAGCCTGCGGAGGTCAGGTTCCCTTCCAAGTCGTTTTCTTTTCCCAGGAGGCAGGGGTAGAAAGGATTCTTCCCGATTATTATTACTTTTAGCAAAGACGTTTACAATTATCTATTCAGTCCTTGCTAATCAGACGAATTTGGGAAGAAAGGGAAAGTTGTAGATAAATTTTGCTTCTTCCAGTGCCAGTTACAAATCGTGCAGTTGTTCAATAACATTTGAACTATATCATTAGCGTTGCATATTACTAAAATGTACTTGTTCTTTAAAGTCCTTGATCTGTTCTAAAAATAATACCGCAGAAGTTTCAGAAGTGAAGTACAATTTAAAGCTACTTAACATTTGTATGCATATAAAAAAGTAAAACTGTTTAAAATGTATATAGTTTAACACTTCCTGTTTTATTTGGAATAATATTTCAAAAATAAAACTCGTGTTGGTTACGACCCAAGCAATACTTAACGGGATAAAGAGCCATACTTTGATAATGCATTCAGTTTTAATAAAATCCATTATGATACTTATCCTGGTAATTATAAACTGCATTTACGGATACAGAAGTATGATTAATACACTAATATCACAGAATATACGCTTTTTATGCTCTGACAAGTTTTGTCAAGATACCAATTTTTAGTTCATATAAAGTCGTAAATTCCCTAGCCAGATTCCTTTTTTATATAAATAGATGCATAGAGGACATAATTGAACAGTTAATTATATTTTTTATTCTTTTACAAAATTTAATTCTTTTAGATATAATTTTTAGTGGTAAACGATATTCAGCTAAGTTATAATACAAAAATTATTACTAATAATAATTTATATCCTAATTTAATAATATTTATATCCTCATTTATATCACTCAAAACAGAATTGGAAAACTTATTCAAATCATATTTAATCAAAACATTTTACGAAGTTTTGGGAAAAAGGAATTTTGGGGTTTGTTTGATTTTTAACGGTGAATTCAATCATTAAAACATTTTTACCGTGTTTCATCATTTATATAACATGAGCAAAATAATTTACTAAATAATTCTTAGATGTAATAGTATTTTTGTTTATCTTTTGTTATATAACTAAAAATAAATAAAAAAGCGGCTGGTATTCAATATTTATTTTTATTTAATTACAAATACTTGGCTATTGGTACTTAAGACATAGTCTTTCCATATTATCACTTTTCTATTCGGCCTTGAAATTATGTTAACGACCTAATAGAATTAGGAAAATCCTATGATTGCATAAAACTGTGGGAGGTGCTAATAATGACAAATTTTAAATGAAAATAGAAATTTATTTAAATAAATTTATTTTAATTCTATTTGTGCGTGTTTGCTTTATGCATTTAATCTATCAAATGCAGAAAAGTGAGAAAAATCCATCCAACACAGAGAAATAATTCTTCTAGTCTGTGCTAAGATTGTATCAAATTCATTTAAACTTCCATTTACATTCGAAATGTGGTCTCTCAAATCAACGAAGGAATACATTTTTGGCTTTAAATTCCACATTAGTAGCAACTGTATAATGGCTAAACGTACCCAAAATATTTGTAGAAAACCACCAAAATTCTAGAAATTGGTATAAAATCCTGAAAAATATTAGGAAGATTATTGCTTGCCATTTCCATGCTGAAAAGATCAAGCGTTTACGAGGATGAGCTCGACTGTTAATGAACAACTTGTGGAAAAAATTCAACGCTAAAATATAAATACGTATGCCAAATTTTCCAAAAATTTCTGATAAATATTGTACTCTCATCGTAAATATATATGGACTTATAATGTGATGAAAACAGTCGGTAAAAGAATGGATTAAAATTTAATTTCCAAAAATAAATTGGCCTACTAAAACTAAATAAAATAGATTAGTAAATAGTAAAAAATTGTGTAACAAAATAAATAATGATCTTTCTTAAAATACTGCCCAATAAAACATGTCGAATAATTGAAAATTTACAAGCTTGGAAGCTAAAATTCTAAAAAGATTTCGGAAAATTCGGCCTTCACATGTTAAAAGAAACGAGTCTACAGGCTACTAGTACAAAGAAAGAGGAGGGAGATGAAACGAAACGCAAACCATTCAATACCGGGGAGGCAATTTTATGGCTTATCCATCACACTAAGGGGAAGCAAACATACTGCCTTAGACTGGGCCATCTTAGAGAGATTTCAGAAAACGAAAGAGATTTTTTTGGAGGGGTTTGTTGTCTGACAACGCGGCCGTTTTCAAAGCATTTCGTTCCGAGAGGCGGGCTCGTTGATGGGTTAAAGTACTTTGTGAATTTCCTTAAAGTACACTGTGAATTTCCTTAACTTTACGTCTGCATTCATTCTAAAACTTCTAATGACTGCTCTTGATGACAAACTCTTCTTTTCTGTTACTATACTTGATGCAGTTTTTTGCATAGCAGAAAGAGCATAATTTCCATTAAAACTACTGCCAGTTGCTTCATGCAGGTTTCAAAATAAATTCTTCAGAAGCTAATCTGGAGGAGAGTGAGACTATGAACTAAAAATCATGGTTTAGAATTTGATTTTAAAGAATATATATCTGCATGCAGTGACGTAATCAGGAACTTTGGAGAAATTTAGTGCCAAATATTTTTCTAAAATAAAAAATTAGACTGTTCTGAGTCCATTGATGAAGAACTAGGTCAAATGCTGACATGTAAAGTATTGTTGGAAGATTTTTAATTTCTTGTGTCAAAATAGTGAGAAAAATTGAAAAAAAAAAAAAAAAAATTGTGGAAAGTAACAAACTAGTATTAAAACAAACGTTCACTTAGGTCTGTTTTAAATAAAATAATAAGTAAATTTTTTAGTTTATTTTGATTTGTGTAAAGCAATTAAATTTTTAATTAGCACTTTAGTGTGACTTTAGAAATAGTATTTGCATAAATGTATTTTTAATAATAATCATAAACATTGAGTGTATCTAAGTTATATTTTGTTTCTAGAATGTTTGACCTTGATTAATATAAAAAGCTTTGTTAATCTGCTTTTACCGTTATTTGCTCTTTATGTCACTTTTGACTGACCAGTGGGGGGGATGGTTTGATGACGACTGACTGTACTGTATATTTGTTGTGTATATATATATATATATATATACATATATGTGAAGAAAAACTTCACATGGATTTTAAATTTTCATCTATCTATCCATTCTCTTCTTTTTTCCTGAGTGATGATAATTTCATTTATAACTGAATTTTTGTATCAAAATATTATCTGAAGTTCATTTCTGTCTCTGATATGAAAAACTAATTATATTTTATATTTGTAATAGGGCTTGGTAATGACTTCAATATATTAGAATATGCTGATCCTGAATTGGACAAAAGTCTCGTAGGTGAGGGAGAGAAAAGTAATATTTTAGATGAGCATTTAGATTTAGATGATAAAGATGAAGAATTGGAAGACGATGTAATTAAGGAGCAGGATACACAAGAAAAAGACCTATTACCTCAAGAAATTTCTAGTAGTGATAAGAAAGATTTAAGTGTTGAAAATCAGAAGTGCAATGATAATATGGAACAATCTAAATCTTCTCATTTGCATGAAACATTTTTAGATTTTAACAAAAAAGGTCTTGAAACTGATATGGTATTTGAGAATTCTTTTAAGGCTAAAAATTTAGAAAGTTGTGTAGACAGTCCTACTGTAGATCAGGTTGTGAATACTGTTAAAGAGGAACCTAAACAGACATTTTCAAGTTGTAGTTTATCATCCCAAACTTTTTCTCCTGGCATTGATATAAAACTGGAAAAAAGTTCTGTTGAAACTTGTTCCATTCAGAAGACTCCAACTATGTCTTTCAATCCTGCATCTCAGAATTTAGCTCCTCAGCATTCTGGAATACGGTGTTCTGAACAGATATTGCCTCCACCATCATATCGAATGGTGACTACTCTTAAGCATACACTTGGAACCCATCAGACTCAACAAAATGCTACTCTCCATCCCCAAAATAAGGCTTTGTTTCCTCTTCATATCAATATGAACATTCGGCCAGATTTATCTTTATCTCAGCAAAATGTCATTCCAAATGTTCAAGCCAAGCCACTTTTACTGCAAGAACAACCACTTCTTCTTGAAGAACTAGTAGAACAAGAAAAGAGAGAGCAACGACGGCAGACCCAGGAAGGACTTATTTCTCCACATGGTGATGCGCTGTTGAGTGATATTGATTTTGAAAGACTCAAAGATGATGTTTTCTCTGGCCCCCCAGATGACAGTATTGGTGGTCCAGGAACTCTACTAGGTTCTCATGAACCTTCCCTACCAACAGCAGTATCTCCTTCTGTGGGAGTGTCTTCTCCTGGTGTGCATAATTTTGGACCTCCTCCATATTCATTACTGTGGCAAAATCAAGATGCATCTGTTCCTTTGGCTTCTCGACCTTTAACAGTAATGCAAAATTTAAAAACTAAAACTCCTGTCTCAACAGTATTGGGGCCTTTAGGTTCAATACCTGCATCTGCAATAGCCCAGAAAAACCAGACTGTAACAGGTAAGGGGGAAAAAAGAAAAAAAAAAAAAAAAAACTTAAATTGTTTCTTTTTCATTAAAAAATATTACTATCTATTTTTTACATGCTAAATGAATTAATGTAATTAAATTACATGATCTGAATGAAGTAAAATAATTTTGCAGTATCCCTTGATTATTTAACTTAGAAGATTAAAGAGATTTTTTTTTTCCAAAATTTAGGAAAAGTTTCCTATTTTCAAGCATTAATATTTAATTTAAAATTGGTTTATGTTCTCAAATTTTATGTAATTATTATAGTTTAGAGCCTATTCTATACTACTGTAGTTAAAAAATATCTGGAATGATTCATTTAAAATACACATGCACATAAAATCACCTTTGTCATGTAAAATGTTTAACGAAAGCAGATAGTGCTTTGACGTTTTACTATGTTGTTGTTGGTCATCCATTTTAATTAATGAGTAACACATTGATAAGTCAAAGATTTTGTGCTTAGCTATTGTTGCGATATTATTGAATAAATTCCTGAACTCATATGTGGACTGCAACAGTAGCTGTACTCACTTTCGTATATGTAAATTTTTGCCCCAAAATACAGTAAATATAGCTCTCCATATCCACTATTTTTTAACTTCCATATTCATTTCATATACCATTATGTGACGTTTTCTATTTTCACAGTTAAAACTTGCTTTTTAGTCATCATTTTTGAGTCTGCTATTTCAATAAAAGGAAATTTTCCATGAGTCTTGGAAGAAATTTGACAGAAAGGATTTTAAAACAGTTCGAGCACAGGGGAGGGAACCTTTGGTATAAATGCATAGGCGAAAGGGATTGCTTTGAATGGGATATAGTAGATATTGTGTACTGTGAACCAGATTGATACTTTCCGATTACCATAGTATAGAGGGTATTTGCACATTTTTAGAAAGGCTTGGGGCTGTTTAATTAATGCTTGAAATGTAAAGAGTATTTTGTTTAATGTTCGATTTGATATTTTGTTTTCTGAATTACATAAGTCTGCATCATAATTTTCATGATAGAAGGGCTTTTTGTAAAATTTCCAGGGATATTGATTTCCACTACTTTCCAGAGCCCATTAATTGTGGAGAGTTGTGCTTAAAAAGAGCTCTTTTCAAGAAACCAAAGGTGCAATTATCCATAGGTGAAAGGTCAGGGATATTGCAGGAATATGTTGAAAATTTGTACTATATGTTATAGATATATCAGTCTTCATTTTTTTCAAGGAATGTGATGATACTTTTTGAAGTATGACTTATTGCTGTGTCTTGATAAAGTGTCACTCTTTGAAAGCCATTGGGATAAAGAAAAGGAATTTCTATCGTAAATATGGAATATAAAACTTTTCTTGATAGTACATTGAGTTCATTTTAACATTTCCCCAGTTTTCTTAGTTTTAATTTCCCGCTGGAAATGTCGAAATTTCCTTTGCAATAACGGAATCAGGTTTGTAGACTTTTTTCTCTTTGTTTTTGGTAATAAATAGTTCTTTTCTTGTTGCAATCATCCAAATAAACCCATGCTTCATCAAGTGTCGCAACATATTCCTTAAATAGGCACACCTTTGTTTCTGAACTGTATAAACAGAACATACAAAGCTTCACTCATTTTTTCATTTCCACTACATAATTCTTCATGCATACTATTTTTCTTATTCTATTTGTTTGCTTTTTCAGTCTCTTACTGATATTTAATGAACACCAAAGTTGTCAGCTATCTTTTGCATTGTTTATTAAGTACCTCAAGTTTTTGTTCCATCACTACTATTAACTTTCTTTCTTTTCATTGCTATTCGTTCTGCACTTGCATAAATTTTAACTTTTAAACACCACGTTACTGCTTGCCAGATGCACAGCACACAGACGTGCATGAACAATAACAGACAAACTGAGTGGTTTTTGTCTGTTACATGTAGTGATAAACTGCACTTCATTGAATGATAGACACACGAGTAATAGTGTAACTGGGCATGTCCCACAGTAGAGTCAGTAATAACGAAAGGGGGGGGGGAATGACAACATTCACAACCTGTAGTTCTTATTGCCAAATGATGATGCCCCCCCCCCCGATGGCATGTTAAATGAGTAGGACTCTACTGTATATGTACCATGGTCTTTGTTTTCACAACTACTATTGGTAAATATATATATAGTTAAAAAAAATTTTTAAATAATGCAAGTATTCACATTTTTAGTTTTAAAATTTGAAAAGCCAGTTCTATAAAATTAATAAATCCTAAATATTTTCTACATGTACCTAGTCTCTGTTAGTTATATTTAGTAAAAGTTCTATTTATAATTATAAAAATATTTTTAATGATGCAAATATTAAATTTTTTTGTTTTGTTACAAAATCTTAAAAATCCATAGGTATTTTAATAAAAGTTTATTCTCATTACAAATAATAAAAGCAAGAAGTTTGACTCAAATATAGGAAAAAATCAGCTAAAATATATAATTTCAAAATTTTGGATTTTTGAGTTATTTTTGGCTTGTCTCGAGACATTGGTTAAAATTAAATTAACCCCCCCCCTTTACAGTCAGAGATACATTTTGCTATTTCTTAGTGTTACATTCTTTAATTTATAACTATGCTGAATGAACTAGTACTTCATAAGTTTTCAAATGCTAAAAATATGTTATTAACACCTATAAAAATACATGTTCATTAATACAAAGGCCATGTATTCATTTTCACCATATGTTGCATGCATGATTATTTATTTTGTATGCATTTTTAATGTTTTTTTACCTATTTTACCATTTAAAAAAATCTGAAAGGTTTCAGATTTTAAATTATGCCCAAAGGGGCATTTTTTTAATGTTTTGTGTGTTACCTTTATTTATTAAATATCATGTTCTTTGCACTTAAACCATAAAATTCAGTTCAATAGCAATGTCGTAAAATAATTTTAAAATGGGCATATCTTTAGAATTTCCGATACACAGTTCCGCATGCTGGAGATAATCCCCCCCCCCCGGTAGGGTGTTGCCATTGCTCGCTTTGAAATCCTTGAGTTTGTTAATCAAAAATTCATTAAAGTTTTACAAACTATGAAATCAATAATAAAACAAATTCCAAATTTGGTCTTCCATATGCCCATATTCGTAGGAAGATTACGTCATTCAAAATTCGATGACTCTATGTACCGTTGTTTTATCACAATGCGAGAAATATGCATAGATTTATGTAGATTTTTCATTATTTAATTTCTTCAAATATAATGCAGGACTATAACATTTCGTGACAACAGTTTGAAAAGTGAAATGGACATTTATAGTGATTCAATGCAAAATCGCAAAATGAAAACAATAGTCCTTCAGGGACAAAGCCCCTTTAGACTAAAAAACATCGTAAGGTAATGAAAAATTAAAGGACATTTAAATTACCAAACAATGATTATTAAACATGAGTGATAATAAATGTTGGAACGTTTACAAAACCAGAAAACTTGTTGTTACCAAACATTGACATATTATATATTGGTGTAATATAAAATTCACAAACTTCCTCAGTTCCTTTGCTCACACTCGCACACAATCTTCTGCACTGTCATACGTAGTCGTATACATTACATGCTCTTCTTTGACTTTGTCCACATATTGAGAGGTTGTACTTGATGCATTTGTTCTGCATTTTTCTGTCACTTCTTGGTGGGCACTTATCACATATTTTCCATTTCTGGAGTCGATCATCAGGCACACATTCTACCTGGGTAGCAGCATTATTTCCCAGGATCTGGTTTATTTCCTGTTTCAAGTCCCATGGATGATTAGTCACTTCAGTAATCCTCTTACGAAGATGAGGAGTAAACAACTTCTTAGCAAGGCTCTTATAAAACCAAGACATGCCATCTTGGTTGATCTTGTGTAGCACAAGTATACTATGTATGCATTTACACTGGCAGTGTGTTTATGAATCTGTGGAAAACAGCTAGTTACCACCGTTTAGTTTTTCTTTTTGAATAAAGAAAACCGTACACTTCATGTCAAGTAGGTCGACACCGGCTTTTGTATTGTTGTAAAATGCAATTATTCTTGGCTTTTCCTTCTTCTGGTTTGTGTGATACATACTAGATAGGAGACAAACAGCTCTGTTCTTTTTGGGTACAAAGGAAAGAAGTGTTACATTATTTCTGAAACCATACACTGTAAGAGAGTACTCGTCAATCATTGTTAGGGAGGAATTCAGTTGGTATATAACGTGTGTCCTTTTTCAAGATGCGTATGAAAATGAGCTTCCTCTTACAAAATTTTTCCAGTCTTATGCAGCATAAACCAACTGTCAGCGTTCATTTTTCTGTTAGTTCTTTCAATAGTTTTAATTCGACAAATGGCTGAGTATGTTGGTATACTAAGTGTTCTTTCGCCTTCGCTCAAACCAACTCCATCACTTCCTTTTCCCATGTAAAGGCATGCATCACATAAGTAGGAGGTTTTGGCATGTGCCAAACACATGATCTTTATGCTGTACTTTCGGGGTTTTTTTTTTTGCATCGTGTAAATCCTAAGGGTACATCATCCTTGAAAGGGTATTAGCATCTCGTCAGTGGTCATGTAGGCTGAAGGACGATAAACAGCCTGCCTGTTGCTGATGATTTTGTCAAAAATTTTTGAAATAGCTACTGCTTTGTCTTTTTTTCGGAGGAGGGGGCTCTTGTGTTTAAGCATCATCAAATCTCAAAGACTCCACTAGAGCATTTTATGAATTCAGAGGCTAAACCCATCTTTTGTGAAGAGTGACTCTATATTTTCATCATTGAATTTTAGAATCAAGGATAATGGAAACAAAACAATTAGAGCATTTACCTCATCAATATTGGTGTTTCTGTAGTTGGCTTTACTTTGCCCAGCGGGGATTTTCTCACTAACGAATGCTAACTTTGCATTGGTGTTGGTAGCTATTTTTGAAATAATATCCGCGTCCAAAAAAGTTGCCAAACATCTGTTTTATTAGATCTGTCTTATAAAGCTTGTGCAGGCGTATTATCCCCGGTAATCTGCCTCTGTAATATTATGGGCTTGGACCCTTACATTTCTAGGATGATGTTTACTTGTCCAAGCATTTGGAGGACTCCAAGAAAATATGTAGGCATCATAGCATCTAGGGTTACTCTATTTATTATATTACTCAATTCACTCTCATAATCTTTAGCATTGGCTTGTCATCATGTGACCTGGAACCACTTGACTCTTTCTCACTTCTATGCATTACATAGTCAGGGTGTGCAGAGTCATTCACTACTGAATCAACATCATCCACTTCTTACTCAGATTCTAACATCATGCGTACCATATCTTCAAAATCTGGATTGTTCACTGACAAAATTTTACTAGTACTAGGACAGTTCATTTTATGCGAAAAGTACATAATCACTAACTATGTACATACTGTAAAGAGTTTATAAACTAAATATATCACTGAGAAACTGTAAAATATCACCTCAAACTATGTCCAAAGATTTAGCACAATATACATAAAGGGACACATATGGTCATTTTCGCAGACAGCAAAATAACAGTAAAGAACACACACGGTATTCCTGACTGACTGTCAAAACAAAAAAACATCAGCACATATCAGTGCTCCAGGTGAAACTAAGCAATATTCTGGGTAGTGGTAGGGGCAGGGGAGAGAGGAAGGTATTGTGAGTAAGGAACAGCAAAATCAACCAGTGTTGCCAATATCAGAACATTATCATTAAGTACACATTGGTTATGCACGTTGGTCACATCACCTATAAGTACACATTGGTCAAGTTGACTGATGGTGTTAATATTATAATATAGTTTTATTGCTGTAAAATCATAATGTAATAATCACAGAAAAATTTTCTTAAACTGGAAATATTTTCATCTTAATGAAATTGTAATTATGAGGCTCTGAAGTGATATATATTTCAATTATGAGAATAAGCAAATTCTCAGTAATTTTTCATAATATTTTTGATTCAAAAAAACTTTTCTGTGAAGTGTAATATATATTTTATGCCTAATTTGCTATTGTTTAAATATAATATGCTTTCTTTAAAAAGTAATGTGAATACATTTTTGTCTCATAAATATTCACTAAAAGAGGATATACATTTTTATAATAAAGCTGGATGAGAAATGATGTGAAAATACCTAAGGTAATCAGTCTATAAGTTTGAGTTTTGCAAAAACAGCAAAATAACAGATGAAAATATTAATTTCTTTTATTTTCCTAGGTTTTCGTTATTTTTTTTTAATATCTCCCTTTGCATAAACTTTTAAAATTTTAGTATTTTTTTTATGTGACATAATGAAATTTCAGTTTAAATTAAAAAAAAAAATTTTTTTTATAGGTAATATTATCCCTCGTACTTTCAACCAGAGTTTTGTATCCACACCCTCTAGTCAAACTGCTGACCCGAATATTGATCCAGAGAAGCTAAAGATGATCAATTATGAAAAGTATCTCTCACAGCAGCATGCTTTAATAATTTCTCAACAAAAGTATTTTGAGACTGAAGTGTCCAAGTTAAGAAAAGTCAAGAAAGCCTTGAATGCTAAACAACGCCAGTTACGAAAAAATGGATCAGAGTTGACTGAAAATGATTCATCAGAACTTATGAGAGTTTCTCAGGAACAGGCTACATTGCAGAAACAACTTGATCAGGTTAGTGTAAAATTGTTCTATGTGCTATTTAAATAAAATGGGATATGATTTTATTTTCATTTGTATTTGATATTGTTGTAATTTTTGATGATGCTTCTATATAGAAGTGCATCATAAGTTTCTTATTCTTCAGCTATTAGGTGGTTTTGTAACACAGTAGAATCTCATTAATCTTTTCATGTGGGCTATAAAGACTAATTTTTCGTGTATGAAGCCATTTAGTCAATTTTTCACTCAGGAAGGAACAGAAAAGAAAATCAGCATGTTCTGGCATTTCCTGCTCTACATTAAGTGGCAAATTTTAAATTTCCAGGTAAAAGTTTACAATTGGGTGCCCCTTGTTTTTTGGCGATTCTTTTTTGACGCCAAGATCGGCGCCAGGAAGGCACAGTTTCAAAATGGCCGCTACACAAAACCAAAATAAGAAGTCAAAGAATTACATAAACTCTGTGTCCATGTTCACATCAACTTGTTTTCACTTAAAAAAACATCCTAGAATTGCACAAACTAAGTATTGCGCACTGCCTTAAATTTGCCCATGTACACAATCAATCTATTTTCATTTAAGTAAAATCAGGAAGCTAAAACAAAGTTAAAACTATTATGGTAACCAGAATTGAAGTTTCATCGCCAAAATTTAAAAAAAATTGTCGCAAATCGAAGGGGCACCTAATTCTACACTAGAGCCAATTTCCATAGTAAACTAAATTTTTTTTAGACTTATTTAATAGAGTGAATGTGTGGGGTATACATCTCTTAGTCTCCCAGGAAAAGATTAACCTAGAATAATTTGGGTTGAAGATAATAACATAAAAAATGACATACAGTTTTTAAATATTTTGAAAAATTTAATGGTCTATGTCACCCTGTCACTTAGTGAAATAGTTTTTAATTACATTATTTAATATTTATGAACAGATATTACTACTAATAATATTATATAATAAATTAAAATTTACATATTTTAATAATAGTATGATAATTATTAGTGTAAATGTGATTTACAGAAAGTTCCATTCTTCTAAGATAAATTTCTGAAGAAGGTAATTGCTTTTTGTATGACTAGCCAAATTGATGATCTTTTTTGGGAGGAAATTGCACTAGAGTTGATTTCTTATGTTATAATATCTTATGTTATAAATTGCAGCGATAACTTATAAGCATGTGCTAATCTACTTGTCATAGTTATATTAAAAAAAATATTATTGGCTGCTAATTTTCAAATGTGTGTATGTTTTTGTACTTTTATTTACGATAGGTCTGTTTTCAGGACCTATTGAAAATACCAGCAGTATTACTAAAAAATGATATTTTGGATGAATTAGTTTTTACTTTACCTACAGTATCTTAATAAACTTGCTTTATATTTTAAATCTTTAAATTTAAGTACACAGATAATTTCCTAAAGAGTATATGCAAGGTGGCAATACTAAATTTCTTTTTATAATCTTACATTGATCTTGAATTTTTTTTTTCTTTTTTTGGTAAAACCTCTTCCAAAGATTATTTCTTATAAATACCACAAGAATCTTGAAATAACTAGTGTTTATTATTTTAAGATTAAATGCAAATGTGTGCTAAATGTACAAGACATAACATAAATTTGCCATCGGAGGTACAAAAAAGTGGTTGCCATTACCTTAAGTGATCATAATATGTGATATAGTTTCATTTTTTCTTCGCTTCATATGCTTAAAAGATACACTTTTCAGTGCTTCTTCACCTCAGTGAGTTTCAGTTTTTACTCATAGTCTTCATCAGAAGTTATTGCTGCTGGTGCATTGATTACAATTTTCATTCATTATTTAAAGTTTAAAAACTAGTGTGTTCTTCATCCTGTTCCAGTGTTTCTGAATTACTTTTCTTCGAAAGTTTGGTTGCAGTGCTCCATTAAACGTTTACGTTACAATCAACTGTTCATGACCTGCATCTTGACGTATGGAATTTTTCCTCAGAAATTGACCATGGTTAGAGTTTTTATAATATTTTTTCATGATAGCTGTAAAATTAAAAATAATAGGTTACATGTTTTTTAAATTTTATAAGGCCATAATCAACCTTAATCATAAAAGCAGTAAGTAATATTAATTGGGGGTTGTGTAGATTGTTAAGCTGTAAATTAATGGGGTCATATTTAACTCTAAAACCTGCTAAACAGACAGTGTGCAGGACTGTCAAACCTGATTACTAACAGTAATTAATAATTTCTGATTGCCTAAGATAAAATTTGAAAAGAAGTAATCAATTTAAGTCAGGTGGTCAGTTTTTGAGTTTGCTGCATTTGTTTAAAAAAACACATTTAAAAAAATTGTTTGGTAAAAACTTTATGAATATTTTTAGGTCTCATTTGTCACTAAAAGGGATATCCTTCTATATTTTTTTAAAAAACAAGAAATTCCTATTTTACTTATGCACCATTTTATTCTTACCTTTTAGTAGGAATAGTAATTTGGTTAAGAAATACATTGGTGTCTAATATTCATATTATTTGTCCATTTTTAGAATAATTCAGTTTGGGCATGGTAAATGTAATGTAAGCACCTAAGGCTTGAGACTAGCAAGTGTCAAGTGGAGGTCTCTCAATTGTTATCCATGTTTTGAATGGTGATATCAAACCGTATAAATCATGAGTGGCAATATCAGCATAATGTAATTTTGGTTATGTGGATGGTTTCACTATTCTGTCTGGAAGCTGTTTTCATGACAGATAAAAGAACGGATGGATTGTAGCAATTCTTCTTACAGCCACTATGAGATATTGGCAACTGATAATAAAGAAACTTTTTTAAGCTTACTATAGTAGTATAGATAAAAGCAGTATTAGTATTAAAAATTAATCACATTATAATTCTTGACTTTTAGTTCTATAAAAATGTAATGATTAAAATAAAAGCTTTCATGTAATGGTAGTTGCCCATAAATTATTTATTACAAATCTGTGATATATGTTAAATACCAGTTTGTGCAGTAATTATAGAAAAGAAAATAGAATATAGATAGTTATAGAATAGATAATTATAGAAATAGAAAAAGATTTTGGGCATTTATTTTATTATTTTTTTAATTTTTTTTATGAAAAAAGTAGAATACCGTATTCTTTAAAATAATATTTTAGCTTTTTATTATGACTACAGGAATAAAATAATCATTTTATAAGTGTATTGCTGCATGTTTTAAATTACAGTTTTGTTTCAACTTTTGTTTTTCGTAGACTGACTATGTTCATACTGTCAAATTGGCTGATGGATAGTAGAAACTGATGGTTAAAGAGTGACAGATAATAAGACAGATAATGACAGATTTATACCAGAGTTTCTGGTATAAAGCTTGTTGCACATTTACTTCAAGGAATTGCCTTGAAGTAATGTGCTGTATTCGCATTCTTGGGGTAATCTCTGAACAGGATGAGTAATGAAGGAGCAGCATTTTTTTTAATTGTTAAATTTCTTTTTTACATACATAAGTTGTCATTTATATAATTTCCAAATAAGGTGTAAAGCAAGCAGATATGAGAAATGATGAAAAGAACTACTTTTAACTGTAATCAAACTGTAAAAACAAACCCTGATTAATGCCAATAACATTTTTTATAGATTTTTCACTGTGCAAAATATTTATAATCATATTCTTTGCTTTTGAAAGGTTCGTAAGCAGCTAAAACAAAACAGTTCAGCTATGAATGATTACAATGCAAAACAACAAAAGAGACTTCAGCAACAACCGCAGCAAGTTGTTCCAAGAAGTCCTTTACACACTTCTGTGAGCTCCCTTCAGTCATCGCCACAGAACTCTCAGTCTCCTCTCCAGTTTGTAAGTATCCTAATGTGTAGTATATTTAGTGTCTTTTATTTTGTATATATATATATATATATATATATTGTGTAGCATTACTTATTTTGAATTAAAATTAAGATTATAGAAGTACTTTGAGAGAGCATTAAAGTTATCAGTATTAGAGAGAGGTATTATTTTTAGTAATACAGTAGACTGTTGATTAACAAGCGTAATACCGGGAATAGCATTCATGGTTAACCCGAAATTAATCCCAAATGATGATTAATCCAACTTCTGTTAAAAATGAAAGAGAGGGGTATTAGAAAATACTGTTAAGAATTTACGTGCATGTTTAAATAGTGTAATTTGAAGACTAGCTAATTATGTAAATTAAATCAGCATTATTCAAAATGAGAACAAACTTTATTCCCCCCCCCTCAAACTCGTGGATGTTTAATAGAAACTAGTAAACTCTAGCTCACAGATGTTATTGATATCAACTTCTAGCCTCATAACCATGTCCGTAGACACAATGCCATTGATTACAGAATTGCTTTCAATAATGCTGCCTGGCCAAAGTTTCATGCAGAAATACAGATTATTTTATAGTGACCTCTTCTCTTGCCTTATCAATCATCTTAATGCAGGCAATGATGTAAAAGTCAGTGTTCAAAGAGTGCCAAAATTTGAAATGACCTGCTGGTTCATGGGCTGCAGTAAAGGAGTAGTGCTAAGTGGCCAGTCCTTTACTTAGATCCAATTTTCTTGGCCATTCCTTTTCGACTTGTATCTTGATCAGTGTAATTCTTCAAGGAGGCCATTTTATAGCTGGAGGATATGCAGGAGTGTTGTCTATAACAAGCCAGGCATGGAGTCATAAGCAGATCTCAAGCAGATATTTTTTGTAAATGGGCCAAACACTTCATTGATCCAATTAGTAAAAAGGTCATGTGTTACCCACCCCTTATTGATGGATTTCCGCATATGTTTTAGCCTTAGATTGTTCTGGACTATATTTTGTGAAGGTTCGTAGATTGCCCAACTGGTAAATGATAACTGGTTTAATTTTCAAACTTCCACTCTCAAAACTGATGGAGAAGGTCTTTCATTGGTTATGGTCTGAGAATTCTTCCTCCTCAAGAGCAAGCTAAATGTTACGTGGAAGCATACTTTGGCATATAAGCTCGGTTTGGTACCTTTTCCAGAAGATACCTGTGTCATCACATAAAAAACCTGATTTAAACCCTCCAAAACATCTAAATAAAAACCTGCCGCAGCAGATAACCCTCAAAATTCTCATGCTTATTAATATGCTGAGGAAGTTCTCAGCTTCCTTTTATATCTAAGCTTGCTGCTTTTTTGTGCCTCTTTGTGATGTAGATGCTGGTTCTTTTCTTCAACTTTTAGAACCACTTACAGCTTGCCTTGAATTCTAGTTCTTCATCTGTTGATGATCCTACCCTAAGAGCACATGATACCACTGTGACATTGCAAACATGTTTCACTGCGACAGTCTCAAAGTCACAGCAATGTTGTAGGCATGGCGTAATGTCCGCTTTTTGTGACGTCGCGTGGCGATGCTAATGTGAAATCACATTACAACATTGAAGTCACACTGTGACGTTGATGCGACGTGGTTGTGATGTTACACTGTGATATTGTTATGAAGTCACACTGCGGCATTCATGCAATGACACATTGCCACTTTAATATAATGCCATAGAGTGACATGAATGTAACATAATAAAGTGCCATGAATGTAATGTCATTAAACTTGCAAATGCATGTCAAGCAGTACAGGATTACTTTCTAGATGATAAGCGTGATGTACTCCTATTTTAGTGAACAATGAAGTACAACGTTTTTACTGCCCCATTGAGGAATTATACTTTTCAAGGTATTAAAATATTTTGGTAATATTCAGAATTGTTAAATTATTGAAAATGTTCAACATAAGCATTTGAAATTTTCTCATCGTACTAAGTTTGTATCTCACCCTATTAAGCTTATATAACTAATCTGTTTATGTTTATTACATATATACGTGAACCATAGTGTACAGAAAATGCAGAACATAGTATATATGATGCAAAAGTGATCATATGGTCATTTTCTAAGCGCATTATTTTGCAAATACTTGAGTTGATTACCCTGTCCAGAAGGTACATAATTTTGCTTTCATTCTTTAGAATTTAATATTTAAAGACACTTCATGATTTTCCAAAATTTCTAATTTTTATTAAAAATATGAGTTCTTATTATAGCTTATTAAAAATTTAACTATATTTCATAATTTGATACCTTTCCCACCTCTTTGAAAATAAAACTATTTAAATAAAAACTTTTTGGCTTGCAATATTTATAATAACCACATTTCTTATAATCATATCTATATTTCTTAATTTAATACCTTTTAAAGTTTTCATTTGATTTCTTTATTGAAATTAGAAATGATTTCAAACTGTTAAGATGTCAAAAAAGCATCAATACATATTTTGGTAATGATTTTATTGTTTTTTTTGCTAGACAGTTTCTTTAGTATACTTTTAATTGAAGAGAAAAAGATTATTTGATTTCTTAATATAAAAAATAGTTTCTTAGTTTGTTTTTAGCACAATAATTATGAAAACACGTTTATGCCTTTCATTTTAGAAATTACGCAATTAAAACTGAATTTCAGTTATGTATTTATGAAAATATATGTAATTCCACTACTTAATTTTGTAGGAATAAATTTACAACTTTTGTTAAAATTAAAAAATAACAAAAATATAAAACCCTGCCTCTTACATAAAAAAAATATTTGTTTGCCCTACAGTATAATGCAGCGCAATTGTGGAGTTTTCAGAGCCTTTGATTGGCTATCTAGGAATTGGTTTCCTGTTATAAAACTTCCAAAGAAATTTATATGTTTATTTTAAATGAGACAAAGAACTGAGGTCTGTTCCAATAAAAAGAATTTCATGAAGTTATATTTTACCTTAAAATCAATTTTTCTTCCCTGTATGGCAAAGACTTCACTTTAATTAATTAATGTTTTATAATATGCGAATTTCCAAGTTATCAGTATGAAATATTAAAACTCCTTTGTGAAAGATTCCTTTCTTAATTTTTCTAAGCTTTTCAAATACAATTGCAGAAATTAGTATGATTTCATTATCTATTTCTGAAGTGATATGTTAAAGCAAAACTAGATGTGATTAGGTTAGATAATTAAATTAGATGTAATTAGAGGGTTAGAAGTAATTTTTAAGTTTCTAATAACAAAATGAAATATCTTGTTTGCAGAAGTGAAATATACAAATTTAAAATAAAACTATTATTTCAAATAATGTTTGTTGGTAAAGCTTAAATATACATTTCGATTTATAGTAATTTTCATTACATTTATAAAATTGTTTGCAACAGGTTAAATTTTCTGAAAATACAATTTGAAATTAATTTCTTTATAAAATGAAGTAACTTGTACTTTTTTAGAGAAATTAATATTAATTTATACTCTTTAGCCACAAGTGAAATTTTAACTTCCTTCATATATAAGTAATGCTGAAATGTAATTTCCTTATTTTTATATTGTTATCATTTAAATAGTTTATGTATCTGTTTAAAAAAATAATACCATAAATATATTCTCTTAATCTCTCAAGCAACAAATACTTTTGCACAGTTGGTTTTCATGTTTTTCTTAATATGTAAAGTGAATATGAGCTAGTTTTCCTTAAGTCCTCCACAAAGGCATCCCTTCTCTTAGGTAGGGAGCCCTCGTGTGTTTTGCTGTATTCAAATTATTTAATCTAAACTAGGAAATATTTTTCTCTAACTAAATATCTTAATAAGGAAATTGGGTTACTTTAACAACTTAAGTATATTATATGTAAATTGTGACATAATTTCCGAAAAGGAAAGATTTAATATAATAAATTTAAAAAATAATCTCGGAAATTTACATATAGGAAACACGTAGGAATTTTCAGTGTTTTAAAGTAATATATCATTTGTTAAGTTATAATAATTAAAAAATGTATTCTATATAATTAGAATGTGGTTATGGAAGTAGGCATCATTTGTAATATGGTGCTATAATAAGTAATTAATTATTTTGTGACAACTTAATTATTTTGTGAAAAATAATAAAACACGATGAAAGTACTGCAGTAAAATGCATAAAATAAATTTCTTTTTCACATTATCTTTTAACATTAAAAACAACAAAAAGGGAATTATATCTACCAAATAAAACTGACTCTCTAAATTAAAATTTCTCAACAGTGAGACAAAAATGAGGGTAAACTTTTGATTATGTCTTTGCTTCTGCACTGTTTGTAATACAAATAAAAGTTAATCAACTGCCAGATCATTATTTCTTTTTGTTCATAGCATTTAAATTACATTTTATTATTATACTAGAAAGCCTGGCGGTCATACGAAATGACCGCCGTTCTAGATATTATAAATTGTAATTAAAATGATTTGTGCAAAGGTGTCTGCTAATTCAAACTGAATTACCCAGGGCAGGTGGGGAGGACACCCTTTTGCTTACTGCCACACGGGCTTTCCCCCCTTCTACTTGCTTAATTGCTTAAAATAGAGTGAAGTGAAGGAAACCATTGATGGTACATTTCTTAAGAGCCTTCGCTAGCTCAATAAATAAAGGTGATTTAAATAATAAAATGTTAATTCACATGTCAAAGATCTCTTTGTACACAACATTTCTTGTGTAGATCCTTCTATCATTTTTAAGCTCGCCTTGCAGACGACTATCAACTATTTTTAATTTTGCGTTCGTTCTTTCATGAACTCTTGAACAGGCAACATAAAGTTGACCGTGACCAAATGCAGGCTCAGGTAAAAAAATGCCAACATACTTAAAGCATTTGGCCTTGAGATTTATTGATGGTCATAGCAAAGGCAAGTTTTACAGGAAATTATCTATATCTCAATTGAAATGGTATCCCTGTGTCGTGGCAGCTTCACCCCATTGGCTAGTACAGTTACACAAGCAACCAATAAACTATCGGTGACAAACAGACACTTAAGCCGCATATATATATATATGGGGTACCGTAACATCATTTTCTCCAAAAGGGCTGGCTTCCTGGCTTAGCGAAGCACACCGTTGGATTCCGCAGGTCCTTGGCATGCCATTTTGACCATTCACGTCTTCGTGGGACTGTAATTAACCGAGATATTAATTAAAAACTAATTTTTTCCTACGTTTGCCCTATTTTCCACTTTCTTTCTTGAGTTTTCTCTATTCGAGGGATTTGGCTACGTGCCAAATTTTTTTTCCCCTCGAATATCTATGGAACGGCGCCCAGTTGAAATTCGTGATGCGTATCCTTGGATTCCAAAAAATTCTTCGAATCCATCAATACCGTTCTCATCTTTGTACGACTTTCATCATCCGAGATATTAATTAAAAACTGCGGAAACGTTAATTTCCGCACTCATTTTTCTGAGTGGCAACAATAAACTATCGCCAACAAACACTTAAGCGGCTTATATATATATAGATGTTAATTATTACTGATACCATCATTCATATCAATGTACAATAAACAGTGCTTACCTGAAAATGTAGCACTGATGATGTGTTCGGTGAACAGAACTAAAAAAATGGTCGCGAAAATCTTTAAGACAAACAAAAGCTATGCGGATAATACTTTTTTGTCAGTCTCTATTGGTAACACTAGATACGGTAGAATATGGTGCAATAATTTCGAAGTACCACATCAATAGAAACAAGCTATATACTGTTAATATTTTTAATAAAAAAGAAGTAACTAAAACGGTAAGCTATTAGCATAAAAGTATAATTTAAAAAGGTTTACTGAAACACATGGCAATGAATTGGGAGTGGTGCAAGGTCAGCACGCAAGAATACCTCCTATTAAAGAAGAATTACATGAGCAAGGTCACAGTGGGGAAGGTCACTTTTTGTGGTCACATTAAAGGTTTGCTGTGACGTTTATGTGACATCCGTGTGACATTCACATCCACATCACAATGTGACATTTCTGCGACTTTAGACCGTGGTCACAAATGTAATGAAGAAAATGCAACATTGAGATCTCACTGCAACGTCATAGCAATTCAGTTTGCTATATGGGTAGTGTCTTCTTAACAAGGTTGGCAAAAATTTGTTCCACCTTCTGACAAATTATGTGTTTGTTAATAGTGTTGCTTTGCATTTGTTTCTTGTTGATCCTTACGAGAAGCAATTTTTCAATATCAGTGAGAATGTATGGCCATTGCGTAGAAACACCTGTGACGTCCTGTGAAGCATCAGCCTCTTTCATCTTTAGACCAATTATATGTGCATGTTAGATTAACCACACGCACACCTCTTTCTCGAATCTCAATGCTTTGTTGTTTGATTTGATGGTCCATTATCATTGGGGACAAACATATAAGTATGTTTATAATAAAAAATGTACACAACAATGTGTCTGAATGCAACTTTCACCAGTGACAGTAATATGCTAGCTGAACGAGCACTAAACTCAGATTGATAGCCAAGATGCAAACAGGATCCTTCCTGTGGTGCTATGATGTCTCCGTGTCACTGTTTCTGTGAAGTATCGCTCAGTAAGGGAATAATATTTTTAATACTTTGTTTATTTTATTAAGTTTATAAGTGTTTAATACTTTGTTTATTTGTTAAGCGAAGTTTGACCGTATTTACATTATTTTGGGAATTTTGACATGCAATTATTTTACAGAATCTGTATTAGAATAACCTGCCTAGCATTTATATAAAAACAAAAATCTAAAAAATATATTATTTGGAAAATTACTTTAAAGGTTAAATGATTTGTAAAGTGGTTTAAAACTGCTGTCTTTCCTTAATTTTAATTCCAATACACTTATCTTTATTATCAGGTGCATGTACGTAGGTTTCTGATTACAGCTTTTTATTTTACATTATTACCCTTCCTTTAGTATATAATTGTTATAAGTGTACAAGGAGAGAAAAGAAGAAACCTGAATGGTTTGTTGATTGATAAATCGTAGTATGGAATGGATTGCTTTTGAGAACTTTGTGTGGCCTTTTAAATGATTCATGAAAGCCACTGGTCTTGGAAAGGTGTAAGAAATAAAAAAAATTGTAAAATAGCTTTTGAATTTAATTTAAATCTCTCGCATATTTTTTTTTTCAGAGTCATACTGCACCCCAGTCACCCATGATGCCTCCATCCCCGGTGTGTTCATCAAATTCAGTTCGTATCCAGCATTCACCTTCCCCTCTGATGCAGTGTCCTGTATCTATGGCTTCTTCATCTGGGCATCAGACTGGCGGGCATTCTCCTTTATTCTCGCAGCAAATTCCACGGCAGTTCCAAATGGTGAAAAGTGATGGCAAAAATTGGGTTAATCCGGTGAAAGTAACGCAAGTGCAGGTAGTGTGCAAAACTATTTTTTTTCTCCCTAGTGAAACCCTATTTGGTATGAAATTTCATTTGTGTCAGGTAAAGCTATTTCCTTCATCATGTTGTGCAAATAAGGGAACCATCAAGGAACTCATTTATTTCAAATGATTTGACAGACACTAAATAGTCTGGAATATAAGTATAGGTTTCTATATTTCTGAAAGTTTCTGTTGTTATAAGTTCTGAGTGAGAATTATAAAGCGACATGAAGCAATGAAGTAACTTTAGACATGATCAGTAATCAGTTGTATTAAAAACTAAACTTTCTATAATAAGCTACAACTGAATGTAATCTAATCTACTCTTTCCTTTTCAAAGGGTAGAGTGAAATTTCGCAGATGAATCTGTTCTCAATATCTGTGTGTTCGTTTCTGTTTTGCATTGTTTATAATAATTTTTCTAGACTTCATCTTTTCATTTTTTGTTTATGTAATCGTCCTGCATTGCAACAGCTCGTATCCAATCACAGATACAGAATTTAAACAACGAAATAAAGTTTATAAATACCTTTGCTACTATTGTCCAGCCCTTTCCCCTCGCACACACTTAGCTTTGTTTGTGCTAAGATATATTGCTTTGCTGCTTCGTTTCGTCCTTTGTCTGAAAAAATGTGATTTGCTACAAAACGATTGTAGAGTGCTTATTGCTCCCATAGTGAGGTGTAAATGAGAATTTACTTGCTCAGAATGATTATTCATCAAGAAATAAAATTTTATCTTCTTATCTACGTCAACATCTGAAAGTTTCTTCTTCTACCATGTATTCCATCAGTATGTGGGCCACACCTATAACCACTTCAGCTTTGACTAAAAGATAACTGATGTCATCTCTCCCATGCCTCATAAAGTTATTGCGATTAATAGAGGTCATCTACAGAATTGTAGAAATGTGTATATATGTATTTATAAACAATAGTTGAGAAATTTGAAATTAAGGTGATGTATATTATTAAATTTGCGCAGTCTGCTGCAAAAATATTTAATCAAGGTATAATAATTAAATCATGAAAGGTGGGCTGTCCGCTAACAGGAAGCACACATATAAAAATTAAAACAAAGACATGAACATTTGATAATTGAAACAATAACAGTTCAATAAAATTTATAAAACTGATAGGAAATATAAAATTTGTTAAAAATTCCTTGGTTTTTATCAAGGAGCAGCCTGAGAATTTTCAACAGAGCCACATTTCTGAAATATATCTGGATGATTGTTAGCATTGGAAACATTAAAACAAATATTGGAAGAATTAAAAAAAAATTTTTTTCATTGAAATTAAAAAATTTTAAATTTCAATTTAATTTTATCTTTTAAATGTTTTCCAGTATTAACAATCAACTAAGTATAATTTAGAAGTATTTCTGTGTTGAAAGTTCTTAGGTTGTTCTTTGAAAAAGATGAGGAAATTTTCAACCATTTTTTATATTTTATATCAGTTTTATTAATTTTATTGATTTTTTTTGTTTCCCTCCCAAATTTTGAAATCTTTATATTTTTGTTATAATTTTGATGTGTGTATTTCTTGTTCAGCAAAGCCCATCTTTCATGATTTAGCTATTATATATATATATATATATATATATATATATATATATATATATTAATATCTCTTGATTATATATATAAAAATTTACAATGTTTGTATTGCTCCAAGATTTTATCAAGAGCATTAAGTTTAATTTTCAGTGTAGAATATTGTGCATTTGTAGAAAAGTGAGAGGAATGCTTCATAAGCATACACCATGGAATTTGAAATTATTAAAAAATGCTGTATTTTACTTAGTCAATTTCATTGAAAAAGGAGAACTTTTCATTTCTAAAATTTGTTTATTGAAATGCATTTTCACCACATATTGGTAGGCAGTGTATATTTAAAGACTGTTTGAATATAAAAATTTGTCATCAGATTTTAAAGTAAATATTATTTTTTCAGTTTAGTTAAAATATTATGTATAAAAAGTAAGGGAAGCTCATTCATTTTGCAGGATTTATTTTATTTATTTATTTTTGTTTCCTGCGTTTTCTTCTTTTTTATTAAAATAGTATCTTTCAAAAAGTATTTTTTTTAGGGAGGGGGGTGAAGAATCCAAGAATTCTGAAATTTCTGGATGGGGATTTTGGATGTTGAGATATAAACTAAGAATTAATTCAAAAATTCCTAAATATGAAGAAAGCCAAAAATTTTGGAAAAGTTGTTTTGCAGTTGTTGAACTACAAACTGAGTGAAAACCATGGAAATAGTTTTGTTCTGACAATGTTACCTGTAACTTACAAGGTGTTTTCCTTTAAATGTGAGGTATTTTATTCATTAAGTATAATAAATAACCTTGCTAATATATAAAGCAAAAAAGATCACTAATTTTAGTTATATTATTAGATAAATTATTTCATGGATAGAGAGATGACATATGAACTAAATCATGTTCTTTTAAAGTCTTCTGGAATTTTGAAAAGGGAATTAACAATGCATTTTGAAGCTTAAGAGAATTGTGTAGTAGCATTTCAGATTTATTAGTAGATTGCAGATTTTTTTTAAAATGTAAACAGTCAATTATCAGCTAAGGTAAATAAATAGTATTATGATGTAAATAATATAAAATTCAGATTTTGCTTTTTGTCATTATTTTTTTAAATTAATTAGTATGTGATCTGTTGTTTTTCTAAATAGCAGTAACAATACCCCAAAGCCTTGTTTCTAGAAAATTTAAATTTTTCTTGTGCTCTCTTTGAATATTTTTATTAAAGAAACTATAA
Source organism: Stegodyphus dumicola (assembly GCF_044657685.1). Classification (NCBI taxonomy): domain Eukaryota; kingdom Metazoa; phylum Arthropoda; class Arachnida; order Araneae; family Eresidae; genus Stegodyphus; species Stegodyphus dumicola. The sequence continues at coordinate 82,553,485 of NC_140770.1, forward strand.
TAAATAATTTTTGTACTTTTTTGTAGGGTGAAAATGTGCAAGTTGCAGAAAGATTTCAGAAAAGGGAATTGTTTGAGAAAAATCCAAATCAGCAGACATTTTCATTGTCAAATACTGCTCAGTCACCTTCAGAGAATAATTTAAAAGGTACTTATATGTTTACCTATGTTATTTTCACTTGATTAGCATTTGGTTTTATTTTGCAGTAATGTTTTAGATATTTCTGATTTCCACAGCATTGAAGTTATTTGTAGCTTTCTAACTTGGGCATTGTATAGATCTGATCCTTAAAGTTATTGTGCCCAAGAGCAAAAGGGTTGTGCCTATCATTAACTAAGTCCTGGGGTATCTTATTGATGACAGTATGAGTCTGTCCAGCTCTGTTCTGGTTTTAGAGAATAACCTGGGAGGATAGATCTTTCAAGAAGACTTTCAAGTCATTGGTATTTTAAGTGCTTTCCTGCTTAAAGACAGTAACAGGGTTATTTGAAATAATGTAAAATGTAGGTATTTTAAAAGACAGTAATAAATTCATTTTATAATAGAGATGTACCAGAACAAATTTAAAAGGAAGGAAAACTCCAGTGTTTTCTTTTTCCCACATAGTGTTTTGAGGACAGAACATGTGGTGGTGCTGTAATCACTAGAAAGAAAAATGGAAGAGAAGCTGTTTTGCATCTTATGGTATGCACAAACAGAATCCGTAATTTGTTCCAAAGTCCATTTCTTAGAAGGTTTGGAAACAGTAGTTTGACTCGAAGCATTTGAAAATGCTATCACCAATTTGAAGAAATAGCCTGTGTTTATGAAAGCACATGGGCGTGATATTATGGCATCTGTTTTCCTACTACCATGCATCAAAAACAGCAAATTAATTGTGAAAGAAAGGGGTTCTGATGTCATTAAGGATTATTATTAAAAAGCATTGTGCATATAAATATTTTTAAAATGTTACAGCATTTAATTAATCCTAATCATCTACAATTTTAAATGGGTCACTATGTAGAGAATACAAAGAAAGATAGTTCTGCATTCTGCTCAAAATCCATCTTTTCTTTCTTCTTCAAAAGCATAAAATTTTCCAAGAATTTGACATTTTTCTAATCTTAGTTCCCCATCTTATAACCCAAAACTTCTTATAATCCATGTTTTTTACCGTGGGAGGCAATTATACTGAAGAAATGTAAATGAAGTTTAAAATTCTTTAACTGCATCCACAACCTGGTAGATTTACAGTTGAAACTAAGTATTCTTTGTGTCTCATATGACCATAATCTCACATTTCCATTGGATCACCAGCAAATCTCAAGAGAAATGTTGCAAAACAACCAATGGACCTTCTTCCGATTTTCTATGTCTATCTTTTTCTTCTTAAATATTTAACTTCTGAAAATAATGAAAATAATACAAAAGGAAAGTCATAAAGCTGTTGTACAGAATTCAAGGCATTCTTTTCATCAGCACCTGCTTTAACGTTATGTTGTCCTGGATAAAAAGGCAAATTGGCAGTCCTTAAAAACATACATTTTAAAGATGTATTTAGTTTGAATCAATTTAAATTATTAAACATGTAGTTAGAAAGAAACATGTGATATAACATAAAATTGATAATCAAGTAGTACAAGACAGTTGAAATTAATTAAGAATTACTTACTTGTACCTAGATGCAGACTGTTAACCACATATATCATTCACATTTTTAATGCTATTAAACAGAAATGTATTATTGCACAATCAAACAAAAGTAAGATCAACTACCCTCAAATCCCAAGAAAAGTTTTCCCCCTCACTTTTAGGTCTGCAAACTTTTTGCATTTAGTGTAAAATAATAATAATAATAATAATAATAATAATAATAATAATAATAATAATAAAATATTTCTTTTGGATCATTGATCAGTTCATCTTTTGCTTTGTATGAGAAGTTAACTTTTTTCTTATGTAGTGTCATTACATAGTATGTTATTGTTGATTCAAAATTAGCCTTGACGTTAGTTTCAGTAGCAAGTTCTATTGCTTCAATAATAGCTTCTCTGAAAGACTTACATGATCGAAGATTCTTAAAGAGTATTTTGCAGTTTTTATGAAAGATCAAGTGCAGATATTAGATCAAAATCTTTTGCTTGCATCAACTTCTTTTTGGATCAATGCAGTTAAATATTTTATGCCAAATAACTAACAAACTAAAACTAAACTCGGCAATACAAAAACCTCGTAGAGAAACGGCAGTGCCCTGATATCTGCTTTCTAGACTGTTAGCTGCTGGGTGCTTGTGCATTTTGCCTGTACAAGTGGTCTGCTTATCGCAGACCCTTCCCCAGTGTTTAGTCCCCAAGCGAACTTGGTACTCATTTTATCGACCCACTCAAGGAATGAAAGGCTGAATCAATGAAGGCCACTCAAGGAATGAAAGAATAAAATGAATGGCCAATGAAGGAATGAAAGGCCACTCAAGGAATGAAAGGCAATTGCCGAGTCCGGGGATCGAACCTCAAACATGTGGTGCTATTGCACGATGCACTAGCCACTGCACCACTGGGCCTCAGCTAATGAACACAAAGACTTAAATTGTTTAATAAAATTTAATAAACCCGAGGCCTCATCTCTTGTTAAATTATAATTTCTTGATTTTCATAAATGCTTAGCAAGGCACCTTATAATCTGAGTGTAATCTTAAAGGCTTTAAGGCCTGTATCTTACTCTCCTATCTAGTGTTATTGATTGTTTTAAAATACATAATCCTTAAACATATTTTTAAAATATTGCCCATCGAAATGTAAATGCTAAAAAAATATACATATATATATATATATTGGATCATGTTGAAGAAATCAGCAGCTTTTAAGGATGCTTTTGCCATATCATTAACAACTAAATTTAGAGTGGCTACGGCATGGAGTATTAATTCTCGCAAATTAAATTTTTTATTTCTCGACTGTACTCTTCTCCCGTCATAATGGACCATAATGGACCCTACCCTTTGATATCCTTGAATCTAAATCGAAATTATGAAGTTCTTTATTTATAATTTCAAACATATGTTTCCTTGTGGATCTTTTAGCTGGTAGAAAGTTGAAAAAGCTTTAATTAATTTTTATTTCAACCTCACTGGCATAAAATTCATTGAATGAAACATTACGAGAGTCAATTGCTCCACTTAGCAATTGATCCAATTGCTAAGTAATGTAAAGAATACAATCTAAATTTATGGAAAATTATTTTAATTTTTTATTTCATTAATAATATGAGATTTCACCCTTTGATGCTACAGGTCTGTTATTTCGTTTTGTATATTTTCCCGAGATAGTGAGCTTTAGCCCCCCTTTTTTTTAGCACTCTGTGGATGTACTCTTTCATAATGGGATCAGATTCAGATAGCAACTAATCTATTTTAAATAAATTATCATTATTATGCTCAAATAACTTGCCACTTGTACCTTGAAATGCCAGATAACTCTTAGCAAGCACTTTAGGGACTGCTAAGATAATTGACTTCTTAGAAGCACTTCATACCAGTAGTTTAGATCAGCATTTTAATAATTCTTTGAGCAGTCTATAGTTTTACAACAGTTTAACTTTTGGTTTATTTCTAGCCATGATTTTTGTGCCTAAATATGACTGTAAATATGAATAAAATAATAATTAAAAATGAAGATTTATCTTTTTTCTAAATAAGCTGTAATTAACATAACTTCAAAATTATATTTCATTGACCAAATTAAATTAACAAATCACACTGACCTAAAATAACTAAATATTATGCATAATGTGAATTTACCTCTGATGTATTAGCAAGAATAATGCTATTGTGTAACATAATTTCTTTTTCATCTTCCTGAACAGTTTATTTATAGTCCCTTTCTGAACAGTTTATTTATAGATCTAATTACATTTAAAATTTAACAAATCACACTGACCTAAAATAACTAAATATTATGCTTAATGTGAATTTACACTCACTATCACCTCTGATGTATTAGCAAGAATAATGCTATTGTGTAACATAACTTCCTTTTCATATTTACAGGTAATAAACAAGTCTGTGCATGAAATTCTTTCCTATTCCTGTTCAAACAGGTTCAAACAACACCTGTCTGCATGCTATTCTATGCAGAGCATGCCTAATATATTGTGTTAATTTATTAGCAAAATAAGTTATTACTTTATATGATTTTATTCCCAAAATATGGAAATTTACTATATTTATGTAAGGTTCTGGAATAATATAATATCATTTAATATGTTTACATTTAAATAAATAAATTAGATTGCTTTGATTTTGTTTGTAAAATAACTGCTTAAAATTAAAAATTCTGAATTCTGTAGTAATACACGTATTTATCCTTGATGGTTCCTGTACATATACAACTCCTGTAAAAATAGCTTTCCATAGGCCACGGCAGCTTATATAGACTGCTATAATGAATGTTTTAAAAAATAATTGGCTTCCAATCCTCCATAATCATGGAATCTTTGAATATTGTGATACAAAATTTTGCAAAATTGATGATGAGATTTTCCATTTTCCCTGAAATGTTAATAATACATAGGTATAGTATTTTTGGTTATTTAATTAATCATATTTTTTTTTTTTTTTTTTAAAGAATTAAGTAATGGAAATACTTTTAGCTTTGGACACAAGCAGTTAAATACAAACTGTAAATCTTTAGTGGGAGAAAAAATCGATATGTATAAATTTCGATTTATTGCATATTTAACATATCAGTATTTTTTTCACATTCACAGCCAAAATGCTGCCCCTAAATTTTGACATGCCAGTCAAAATGTGTAGTTTGCTTGCCCCTAAAGTGATTCCTGCTTCCATGTATTCTCGGGGCATCACTTCAATCATCACATCAATTAACAATTAGAAGATCTGATTTTCATTGAGAGCAAGTTTAATTTTTTACAAGATGGCTGTTACCAAAAAATCTAATGAGGCTGTGTTGGCATCGAACTAAAATGTTGTGGAAAATAATTTTTCGGATTGAGTGTCATTTCAATCATTTGTCTAACTATCTTTATAAAAAAAAAGTGAATGGTTTATATGTGTCAGTAGTTAGTTCCCAGCAGGTAGTTCATGGATTATTTGAATTATGCAGCCATGTCACTGATTTAATATTATGTGTGGTGACTTCGCATGTCATATTAAATCTATGAGAGTTAAGGTTAAAATTACAATTTGTAAAATATGCATTATGCTGAATAAGTTTAAAAAATTGTATCTTTATGTGCACAATATTTAAAGTTTAATATTTTTGTATGACCAACCACAAATTTAAGAAAAATATAATTGTACCATTGCAGAACTATATAAATCCATCCAAACGAGCAGCTTCTTTTTTCTAGTTACATCTTAAAATTTATTGAAAATTATTATTTTCTGAATAACAGGTGCTAAAAAGTGGTCTATGTCAGTAAATTTTTTCATCTTCATGAATTATCATTTTAAATATTAACCCTCTGGCTGATCATCCTGCGATTTCCATGGGCAACTCAAATGTAGCAAAATTTGCTTATCCTGCGATTTCTGCGGGCATATTTTTTTCTTCCTTTATTGAGGAGCGTGTCCCGTTTTTTCCCCTTTTAACCACTGAAATAAATTATATGCAGTATTAGGGATTTAGTTTACGTTTTGGTCAACAGATATCGTTAGTTGACCACTAAATTGCAGCATTTGAAGGCACATGGTATTAGCGCTCATACTTCACTTTTTACCGCTTTTTTTTTTTCAGAAGTGGCTGCTAGAAAACGTTCAGCGATTATCTTTATTATTTAATTAAATTATTGAATTATTAATTAGATTTATTGAATCTGGTGCAAAAACTGTGAAGTTAGACTTTGCCTTGAACCCTGTTTTGAACTCTATCATACTAAACTGCATTTCTAGGATATTTTTCCCTCAGCACTTTATACTTTCTTAATTTTTACATTTTTTACTTTTTTATATTATGCAATAAATAGAAATTAACTGTAATTCAACTGAAATTTATTTAAGAAAAGATTTTTTTTGGTGATAACATCTGAAATTAGTTTTTCTGGCAACTTAGTTTCTAATGATACAAATCTATATAAAAAATATTTTCTAGGAAGAAAAAGTGCATTTTTCAATTTTCTATTATATATAGATTTAAGATATGAGGGGGGGGGGAAATACAGAATTTTGGAAGCAATTTCGGTCCACAAATTGAGCAGTCAGAGGGTTAATAAAAAAAATAAATTTCTGCTATTTTGGTATGATTATTTTCTTCTAATTAGTTGGGTAAATATAAAGACATTTTAAATGCAGTCTTAATTTAAGGTACGTATGTTAATATCATAGATCTTTGTAGCAGATATTTTCAGGTTTTATTAAAAATTTATTAAGTGCATGCTGCTTTTAAATTAGGTGTAAATGATGCAAAGAAATCTCCTACGGATGACAGTTCTGTGAAAAGATACCAAGATGAAATTACTCCAGCTACTTTGCCAATGCAACACACTGAGGAGCATAACTTTACTAAGCCTGAAATTGGTAAGCTAAATTATTATGATAAGATTGTTTAAATAATGTATGATTATCGTGATTCTGATGTTTTACAAATATGATTTTATGATTAATGTATTTTATAAGCGACAATATGCCATACAATTTTCTTAGGTTTAATATATTCTTAACTTTTGACATCACTGTTCGGTTCTGCTGTTTTGATATGCTTTTAGGAAGTGCAATACTGCTTAGCATAACAATTAAAATTATTTACTTATTTTTATTCCTTCTAGAGTCCCCCCCCTTTTTTTTGTTGTTGTTGTTAAAGGTTAACCATAATATCAGTTCCACTTTGTTAGGAATATTACTCTCTAGCTGTATATTGCTGTTATATAATACTTCTTTTTTCCAGAGAGCAGTAGTCACTTTTGGCTGTGATTCAGTCAGTTGCTGTAGTCTTGGAATTGACATTTTATCTCATACATGTTCCATAGAATTAATATAGGAACTGTACGATGGCAAATCCCTTTCTAAAACATTCATATAAATAAATCATGCTTTACTAATATATGCTGTACTGGTTGAAATTGAGTTGTACCAAAACTGAAAGGACCTTGCAATAAAGTTTTGCCACAGTGTTGGTAGGACTGAATTGTCTTCAGCATTCATGTTTCTCTCAACAGGAAGTGGGAGGCCAATGCTAAATCATCTGAAACCAAACTATTCCATAATGCTGTCTTTGCCATCAAACTCGACTTGCAGAATTATGCATTCCTGTAAGTACCGTTCTCTTGGCATTCTCCACATTCAAACAATGCCATTGGATTTCCAGATGGTATATTTAGATTTTTCACTCCATATAAGCATGTCTCTTTCAATTTAATGATAGAATTGCTGTGAGCATAATAAAATTTTTGAAGATTAATCTTTGTCACCAAAAGTGACGTTTTTATCTGACCATTGTGTAATTATAACTAGTCCTATCACTCTATAACTATAGGCATATCTGATCGTATGTAACTGTAACTATGTCTGAAGCAATTTTGAGAAATCCGAAGCACTCGAAAATTCTCGGCATCCAGGGGAAAACTATATAAGGCGGAGAGAGTGTCAGTTCATAGTTTTTGCTTCAAGGTTGAGTTTGGAATTTTGAGAGATATTCAACATTTTAGAACTTCAAAGTGGTAACTACTGATTGAGTTCTGTCATACTGAGACTGCTGAAAACATCCAGAATGGTAAAGTGTTTCTTTTGGGAAAAATCAAGCCCTCATCGGTTCTTTGTGCAGTCTATTCATTATGAAACCATACTGATGTAGCAGTTTTTGGTGTCAGAAAAGCACTTGAATGCTGGTGACAGGAGCGATGGAGAGCAACTAATACAGTTGATGACAGCTTTTGTTGCATTCCTAGAAAAGATGAAAGGGAACGTGAAGTCAGTTAAAGCAGAGATGAAAACAGACCAAGATCAGATGAAAGGCCAAGAAAAGGGTTAATATGGATCATGATGAAATGAAAATAGAAATTACTAGCATAATAGAAAACAAACTTAAGGCTATGGAAGGCAGAATAGACATGGTTAAAAATCATGTTAGAGCAACTCAAGTAAGAGTTTCTACTGTTGAATAATGAAGATAAAGTTTCTGCTGTTGAAACAACAAATCGAAAACAGAGCTTTTACTGCGCTTGCCAAGGAATTTGACAGCTTGATGAAATCCATGGTAACAGCAGGTCACAATTCTAATGCCTTTAAACTCCTGCCTATATATTCTCGTGCCTCTCTAAAGTTATCCACCAATGGTGGAAAGACCTCATGGCAAGTGTAGAAGACTCAGTTCTCTACATTGGTGGATATAAATGAATGGTAATCCCAAGCTAAGGCTGGACTTCTCCCTGCTTCTGTGAGAGCACATGCAGTGGAAACTGTGCTTTATAAACTGCCCAAAAACCATAGGCTAGAAGTCAAAGCTCTATCTGGCATATTCAAGCTGCTCTTTGACAAGAAGTATTAAAAGACTATAGCAGGCTTCAGTTAAAATCTTGCCAACAGAAGTCCAGAGAAACACTCTAGTAGCTTACCATGGCTGTTGAAAGGCTGTGTCATCTTGGCCTTTTGGATTGTCCCTGCAGTACTTAATCGATGGCAGATGTCAAGTATCGAAAAAGCGCACTAGTGTATGCTGTGAAACCAGAGAAAGCCCATCAAGCAAGCCGTAGAAACCGTCACCCAATTAATAGTTCTTATATCCAGGAACCAGTGGGTTAAGTGACTGCTCCATAAACAGTTTAATCAGGCTGGTTAATGCCTTGAGGCAGAATAGGAGTGGCAACAAACCAACCTTAAATTTCTGGGAACTGTGGTGGTGAAGGTGATGTACAAAGGATCTGCAAAACACCCCAAGGCACGGAAGCTAAAACTAATCCCCAGCAAGGAGGCAGGAAACAAAATAGTCCCCACCTTGCAGAGTTGAGGTTGTCAGATATTGAAAAGCACCGTTTTATAGTGAGTGCTTCAGATTTCTGTAATAAGTAGTGGCAGTAATAGACTTTTCATCATGGGACATATAAAGGGAGCTGCTTGCAGTATGAACATTGATACAGGAGCCAGAGTTACCATTACCTGAAAATTTTTGGCTTAATGACTGGAAAGTAAACTCATCTGGATGTCCCCCTTTGTTACCCTCTAAAATATGTCTGATGAAAAATTGACATCAATTGAAAGTCAAATGTTAACATCATGTTTGGAAATGCTGCCTACCATCATACGGCATATGTGGCAAATATTACAGATCCTACCATACTTGGATTAGAGTTACTAAGGAAATAAAATTTTTCCTTGGGCTTTAAAAGTAACAAACTGCTTTCTGCCTGTAAGTACATAACTCTGCTCTGTAACTAATTTTGATAACTAACTTTTGTTGCCGTTGGTCAGAAATTGCCAAAAGTCACAAAACTTGCTGACATTTTGGTCTGGTCCCTGTAGAACTGTAATGGGTATGTAATTGAATAACTGTAATTGATGCTATATGTAGTTGCAATCGTACCAGGCCCTCATATGCCTTTCAGTAATTTTGAGAAGTTGGAGGTACTAGATATCTTTTGGTGGCTGGCAGAAAAGTGTACAAGATTGGGGAGAGAGATAGTTTTTCTGTACTAGTTGTTCAGTTCAGTGTGAGTTCCGAGTATTAAGATAACTATGTCTTAGTTTTGTAGTTTAGGTTCACTTGTATTTCCATTGTATTTAAGTTGAAGTGTAATTACCGATTGTACTCTGTGATACTGTAAAGAGTTGTACAAATATTTTTGTGGAAAGTTCCAGATGTGTGAAATGTTTCTTTTGGTAAAATAAATTTTATAAAGTTATTATCAGTTCTGTGGCCTAGAAACGTTTTCTGCAAACCCATCCCTATACTTCCGTTGAATCAGTTATAGCTGATTCTTTTTATTAAATCTGTTTAAACATTGAATAAGAAAATATGATAATTTAAATAAATTTTATAAGGCACAAAGGATCAGTAGCAATCCAGATGCTGAAAAATCTGGCAAAGAGAGTCATCTGCAAGGATGTTTTGGGGGTTAAAGTATAGAAGTAGTTACTTTCAATGTTTTTCAAATGTCTTCATTTCATGTATGAAATCATAGGAATCATTAAATCAAATCATGCACCCCGCCCTTCATTGGTTTTAAGGATTGAAATTTTTGCAGAATAACATTCACTTCAGTAACTTTGTAACTTATTTTTGACAGTATGTAAATCTTTCTTTTCAAAGGGAAAAAATTCTTGAGATTAATATCAGTTATTGAACTGATATGAATGATGTATGATAACACGGCTTGTTGTGGATTGTATTTCTTTATATGTAGATGTTTCAGATTGCTAGGATACTGGTTTATCAGATCTTTTAAATATTAAGGAGAAAATGAGCTAACAAAATTATTCAGTTTTTTTTTTTAGTATCTTTTTTAGCATTTTGCAGTCTGATGATGAATCAGTTACCACTAGGCTTACTTTTTTCATTATACTTAACCTGCATATATGTCTATACAGTGCGTTTGTGTACATTATATAATACCTTGCACTACATTGTATGCATTATTTTTAACTATACTATTTTAACAATTTCGCTATTAGAATTTTATTTAATAATTTTATTTTATTTTTAGTGCAAACTCAGAATCTCTTACTTAAAGATTCAAAATTGGACGTTAATCCCACTGCGGATTCGGCAGTAAGTGTGTTCCCCCTTTCATTATAGTTGTGTTGTGTTGTATAGAAGCAATTGATTATTTTTTCAAGCTATCTTTTTAATGTGTATGGGAAAAAAATGTGTTAAGTTGCTAAAAATGATACTTTTTTTATTTTATTATTTATTTATTTATTTTTTCATTGAAATGTAAGTTTTTTTTTCTCCCTATTTTCATTTGCTAGGTGCCTCAGTCTATTTTATCACAAAGCCTGCCAAGCTCTGTGTCTAACACTTTGAAATTTACTCTTCGTCAAACAGGGATGCCAACTGTATGTTTGCCCAATTCTGATCCAAATGTGGATAGTTCATCAGAGGTAGTATGATTAACTTTCATGTTTTACATATAGATTTAAAATTGTATTCTTTTTTGGCATTATGCTATTTTGTATTCTAAGAATTCCTTCAGCTAATAATCAAAGTTTTAATAGATTTTTTCCCCATGTGTGACAATAGTCTTTAATTTTTAAGTCTACAGTCAGTATTGGAGATGATAATTCTGCAGTTAACTGAAAATGATATCCATCACTTTTAGTCTGAGGTGTAAGATAAAGTACTAACTTTAATTTTCAATAGTCTCTTGGCTGTCCATTTTTAATTTGGTTATTACCCCCTTTTTTTATTAAAAATAACAACTGCTTGTAATAAACTTAACTGTGTCATTTCAAAATTTATTGCCATCATATGATTCTTAGGTGATGCTAATGACTCAGGTACTTACATAAGACATCAGCCCAGTAATGTTTTCTAATTTGGAAACTGAAAGTGAATATTAACCAATAAAGCAAACTGAAACTACCTCATTTTGACTCAAGCTTTCATCTGAGGCATAGCACATTTTGCTTCTGTACTGTCAGCTTGCTTTCCATCTGCTGTTCATTCCTACATTAATTATTAAAAATATGTAGAAAAGGAGCATATGTACAAGAATAGGCATGCAGTTCGTGGCCATTACTATGTGTAATTCAAATTAAGAATGTACTTCTCAAGAATTAAATTTAAATTGGAATCAATTAATTGGAATTGAATTTAAGGAAATTAAAATTGTCTAATAAAACTGTCATCTATGCACCAAGCTCCATTACTCTGTAATTCATGTTCATTGTTTCCTATTTCATTGGGATGCCATCTTCTGAATTATTGCATAAATATGTTTTACAGATTAAAAAAAATTGGAAAAAATAATAATTATTTTTAACTAAAGTCACAAAAACTGCTGCAAAACACGCTACATAAATTAAAAAATGATAATTAAAAGATGATTAAAATTAAAGGATAATTAAAAGATGATAAACATACTTTAAATCATACAAAGTGTCAAACATACTAACAGGAACAGAAGCTAAATGAAATTAAGTTTGTATAAAATAAAAAGCTGATAAGAATTAAAATTTAAAGTGAAAACTGTATTATTATTTGAATCCATTAATCAAGATATTGGTGCAGATTATAACTTCATTAATGAATTCAGGTGAAAACAAAGTAAAAAAACAAATGCATTCAAAAAGTAAGCCTAAATGTTCCTAAAGGTTACATATTCCTAAAGGTGCTAAAGATTTATTCCACATTATGCTTAATTAATTAATCAGTAATTAAAACCAGAATCAGATTTGCATGAATGTGCTCTGGAATAAAGTGCACACATTCTTATGAAAGGTGCTTTTTGACAGAATATCCATGAATTTGATCATTATGGGTGAGGTGCCACTACGTTTATATGGAGGGGGCACTATGTCCATTGGCAGAACACCACTGTACATTTTTTATGCAGGTGCAATTCAGTGAAAAAAGAATGGGGGACAGTTCTGTATCTTCTGTTCTACTCAGTTGATTGATGAAATTCAACTTGTGTTTTTCATGTCTCGAAAGCATGAAAAGATTTATACATAGCATTGTTCTAAAATATGTAGTTTGACACAAAATCAGACTTTCTGAAATGGCATGCCAAATTTTTCCCATATTTCGATTCTATGATTCAAATTATGCATAAAAACCAATTTTTTTAAAATTTGATGTGAAATTTAAGCAGTAATTCGGAAATTTATTTTGCCGTACTGTTTTTTATTTTGTTCCAAGAGTAATTCATTTTGCAAACTTCTCAGTTTATGGCAACCTAGTATGCTTTTCATTCTGTATGAGTGTGTGGGGGGGGGTTGTTTTTCTTTTCTTGCATATATGTTTACTTCATATTATGTTTTTTTTTAATCACAGCTGTTATTTTTACACATTTTACCTTTTTAGAATTTCATTTTTATTATTTGAGTTGCATGGTTGTATTATAGTTATTAAATAGTTATTTTAAAATTTTTATTTATTCATTAACTTAAGTACCTTAAGCATGTTTCTTCATATTAATGTATTTTTTAAATTAAATTTATTTATTTGAATTGCATTTCTTTTGAAAGAATACTTTGCCGCCTAGTATTCGTCATGATGTGTTTAAAAATGCATTTTCTATGAAATTAATTTTTACTTTGTATTATTACTACTACTATCTATTTCTACTTTGTCTTTCTATTAAAAGACAAAGTAGAAAAGATGTGTAAATGAGAAAGCTGTATTATTTTCATTTTAATTTAGAATGATAAATGTACAAACAGTTTTACATGGTTTTGTCAGTGTGCCATTGCTTTACACCACTTTGCCGTTCTACATTTAGTTTGGTAAAGTATCATTCATAGTTCCAAATGTGTTGAAATTTCATTTTTTAAATCCCAAAAATCAAATAGCATAACATAAAAAAAGAATAAATTTTATGCAAATAAATAAGTAAATATTTTATTTTATTAGTGCCATAAATTTTTCTTCTTAATGGCTTATTGTCTCAAGAAAACCTTAATACCTGAATAAATTTGAGGTATTCTGCCGATACATCTGCAGTCATCGTCCATTTTTTTATTCGATATATACAATACTCACTTTTGAAACAGCTTGTTTTCTGCAATATTCTTATGAGTAAAGATGTCTTCAATGTCAAATTTTATCTTCAGCGTGTGAGACTGTGTATTGGAAATTCTAAAGATATGCTCATTTTAAAATTATTTTGCAATATTGCTGTTGACTTAAATTTTATGATTTAAATGCAAACTAGATGATATTTAATAAATGAAGGTAACACACAAAATGTTAAAAAAAAGTCCCTTTGAGTGTAATGTAAAATCTGAAAGCTTTCAGTTTTTTTTTTTTTTTTTTTTTTTTTAAATTTTATTTTCTTTTCCCATGTGGTGGAAACTGTACCATTTATTATTATGAATAGTTCACAATACATTTACTAAATATGTACTAAAGTTTATTTCTTCAGTGTCTGTTGTTTATTAATATAAAGACAATGTGTCTGTATTCTATGTATTATATGGGGTTATATGATAAAAATTCAATAGAATATTTTCAAAGAAGGGTTTAACAGCTATTTATAAGTTCTCTCATTCTGGAAATCTGGCTTAAATATTTATCCAGTAATAAAATTTTTATGGGCTGACTGCAAGGAACCGTATGGTATACTTGATCAAAAGAAATTGCGTGATTCACTTAAACGTGTTCCAGATGAGAAGATTTTAGGGCTTTAAAGTTCTATAAAGTTGTTATTAATTACAGATAGTTCTTATAAATAATTAATTATAGATATTTGTGATAAATGCTATGATTAATAAATAATATTATTTTATATGTAGGCTGAGTGTTTATAAAATTGTTGACAAAAACTGTAACTAATTATAGACACATCATTTAAATGAATGACTAATTGTCTTTTATATTTAGGCTCAATATTTAAAAAACTGTGAAATTAGTAATGTTTTACTGTCTTATTTATTTTAAATAAAATTGTATTGTTATTTTAAAATGAATTTTTTTAACCTGACTGTCAATTAATTAGAGTTGTTATGAAGATAAATCAAGATTTATTGGTCATGAGTAGATAAAAGGTGATAAAGGCAGTTTCTGATAAGTAGGGGTCAGTTTTTTTCAGCTGTTTTATCTTTATTGTGCAAAATATCATACTGCTGTCCAAATTATGATCTTCAATATGGCAACCCTAAATTAAAAAGATTTACTAAATCATAAGTTCTGTCTATTTTTATGTTCTATCTGTTTTTGTTCATTTTATTAATTCTATCTATTTTATGTTCTAGCTATATTTAATTTATATAGATTTGTGTGTTATGATGAGTTTTAATTTTTCACCAGCCTTTCGAAGGTTAGGCAAATCACAGAGGGTATTGAAGTGGTTTTTATTTAAGTACATTAAATATACTTTTCTTAATGTTTTTAAAAATAATAAGTCTTCAAAAACTTACTCAGACTTCATTCCCTCTCAATGTGCATAATTAAATTAGAATCCATAAAAGAGCTATTTGGTTAACTTCCAAGTTTTTTGTATAAAGTATTAAAGCTATTGTGTGCACTTTTACTCTCATTTGAATAATAGCTGATTTTTTTTCCTTATTGAAAATTTCATAAGATGATAAATAAAGGGATTTCTCTCTGCATAAATATTGGGTTGGCAAGAAAGAAATTTCAGTTTACATAAATAGTTCATTTTGTTATTCTTTCAATTTTATAACTTTTTTCTTTTGAGATTTGGCAGCTGACACTTTTAAGTTGCTATAGAAACAAATTCTACACATTTTTGGTAACAACCATAAGTTTATAGTCAGTTTTAATGAGTAAAAATAAACATTTTTGACATATTTTACTTTTTTATTTTCATAAAAGCTAGAAAGTGGCTGAGGTTCAAAAAGAGATATGTTAAGTTTATGATGTTGGTGTTCTTAGCAAAGTGCATGTGTCAGAATTGATTTTAAAAATATCATTCTGGGGATTTTCCACTTTAAGCTGACCACAGTTCTAGCAGACCTTTTGAAGTTGATGATGACAAAATTAAAGTTGTAATTGAATTAAATCATCATATAACTATGTGAGAGATTGCAAAACAGTTAAATATTTTACACACAACAACTGAAAACTACATGAGATGCCTTTAACTTATTAAGAAGCTCTATATTTGGGTTCCATATGTATTGAAAGAAATTTGCTTTATGCAACAAATCAACATTTGTGATATGTGTTTCAAACATAACGCATGACCCTTTTATCAAACACATTATCACTGGTGATGAAAAGTAGATCATCTACAATAACATTAATCTAAAAGATAATAGTTCAAGCATGATGAATCAGCACAAATCATATTTAAGCTAAATTGATTCGGAGAAAGCTGTCAGTTTGGTGGTATTACAAAGGTATTGTATATTTTGAGCTGCAGAAAAAAAAGGGGGGAGGCAGAATTGGCAAATTGAAAAGAAATGTGTTCTAACACGACAATTTGAGGCCTCATGCATCTGTAGCAATACTGTTAAAAATTTTATCAACTTTGTACTATTAAAATTTTTTGATAATTAAATAGATAAGTGAAAGTTCACTTACCTTCTAAATAGGGCTGCCCTGAACTGCCTGCCTTTCCTTCTTGTCGGTATCCATCTCTATGATGAACTTCGATTCACTGCGAAACACAGCTATAAACTTTTTAAGAAATTTTAATTCATATGAAAGATATGTACAAAATATTTACAAGTTATAATGATTACAAGCATAATTTATACGGAGACGGTCTATCGTTATACATCTGTTAGACGCGTCAGCCGTTCAACTGACTACTTTTAGTCTCTTTCGCCAGAGGGCGTCCGTGGAAGTAAAGTTCTAGTAAGCAAACGTGACAAATACATAAAAAAATGATGTCACATCCTCTGTATAGCCAAATTAAAAAATTTCTTAAATGGTAAAAATTTTAATAATAACGCTGGTCTCAAATTGCATTTCATTTGAGTTTCTTGTTGATAAAGATTTGAAGTTCTATGAGCGCAGAATGATGAAGTTATCAGAAAGGTGGTAAAAGAGCATCAAACAGAATGGAAGATTTTTTATTAAAGTTCATTTTTTATAGGGGGAAAAAAAAGAGTTTTATTTCACACTAAAAAAATGGGATTACTTTCTTGCCGACCTGATATATCAAGTAATTTCTGAAAAAGATATTTTAATTATTTTTTCCATTTATGTTATTCAGTTGACCTATGGCCTGCCTGTTACTGAAGTGGAATCTAAAACTGGGGAAACAAAACCTAAGTTAATCTCAGATTCAAAAATGGAGATTGAAGAGGCTGAAAAAGATTCTGAACTGCCAGACAGTTCTAAAACGCCTGAAGCAAATAAAGGGCCAATCAAAATTGAACAAATGTCTAGCTATGAAGAAAAACAGGTTGCACATAATGTAAGGGAATTAGAACATGATCTTAATGAATCAAACTCAAAAGATCCTGTGACGGCAGACTCTGTGGAGAAGTCTCAGCAGGTATGTAAACATCCCATTCTCTGAAGCTGTATTTTTCTCTTTGATCCATTCCAAAACAAAAAGAAAAGAAATATTGTATCCTGTATCCTGAGTGTATTTATATCAGTAATGTTATAAATAAAGTATATTTCTATTAGATCAAGTGCAGAATTTCAACTTTATTTTGTTTACATAGCCATCTGCTGAAAAAATAAAATCTATTGGCAATGATGAAATGTTGTAATAATATTCAAATTACAGTCATTTGTGTCTCAAAATTTCTTTTAAAGTTTTTCTTTAAGTGACTGTTGCTAGTTGACATCATTCTTATATTCTGCTTAAAATAATGTGGTTGGATCTCTGGAATTTGAAGCACTGCTGTTTACACATGTTTACACATGGGTTTCAAACTTTAATCACATTAGTATTAACATTTACAGAGGGAAGAAACCTTTGAACTACAGGGTGATTATAATTAAAGTTTAAGTTTCAAAACACTATAAAAAAAGAACCACTGATAAAAATGATGTGAAATTTGAAAGGAATGTTATTGAAAAAGGCGGAAAGCATATGGCAGAAGAAAAAAAATAGTTTCAAAAGTTAGCAACAGATGGCGCTGTAAGCGGCAGAATCATGAGGAGAAACGAGAAATGATTCGTAAAATAATGGCTAAGGTGGAAGTTACACATTAAAACGCATTGACAAATTAGAATTGTTGAATAATTTTATTTGCATGACTGTACATATCACATCGAAACGGACAAATCGGTTTCAAGAGTTTTGCGGCGACATACCGCATAAGAACCATTCATCAAAGAAGTTCGGAACTGTCGCGAGACTGGCGCAAAACATGTTCAATATGGCGTCCACCGTTGTGTGCAACAAGTTGAAAGTGACAAACAGCATGTTCCACAACGGATCGCAGTGTCTCCGAGGTGATGTTCAGAATGTGTTGCGAAATGCGTGCCTTTAATTCCGCTAAATTTGCAATTGGAGCACGGAACACAACATCCTTCAGATACTCCCACAGTCAGAAATCACACGGAGTAAGATCAGGCGATCGAAATGGCCAGGATGTAGGGAAATGACGGCTGATAATTCGAGCATTTCCGAAATGGCGCCTCAGGAGCTGTTTCACGGGATGTGCAATGTGCGGAGGAGCGCCATCTTGCATAAAAATGATTTCATCCACACATCCATGCTGTTGCAGACCTGGAATCACGTGGTTGCACAAAAGAGACGCATACCTCTGACCAGGGACGGTTGCGGGAACAGGACCGGAAGCACCCGTTTGCTCGAAAAAATATGGTTGTAGGATGAATGATGCCGTAAAGCCACACCATACTGTGACCTTTTCAGGATGAAGTGGTACGGGGTGCGTTGCCAGTGGATTTTCTGTTGCCCATATTCGACAATTCTGGGTATTCACGTATCCTGTCAGATGGAAATGGGCTTCATCTGTCCACAAAATTTTCCACGGCCATTCATTATCCACTTCCATGTGAGCCAGGAATTCTAACGCAAACGTCTCCCTAGCTGTCAGGTCAGACGGAAGCAACTCCTGCACATGGCCAATTTTGTACGGATAGCATTGCAAAATGTTTCGCACAATTTTCAGTACTGTGATCATAGGCCTGTCCAATGTTCGGACAATTCCTCGTGCACTGCACGGTTGCACACCACCGGCCGACCCCTCCTGTAATGCTGTGGCCACTTCTTCAACTACCGTTGAATGCACTCGTTTTCTCCCTCTACCAGATTGCACATCAAACGAACTTGTCGTTTCGAATTTTTGCATCATTTTCTTTAGACCTACGACACTCATTGGACTAACGCCTTCTTTTATACCCTTCAGTGTCCTGAATTTTTGCAGAGCTACTCTTGACAATCATCATTCTTGTAATACAGCTTTACGAGCAGAGCGCGGTCCTGCAGTGAAACACCCATGGCGAACGTCTGAGACGCGAAATGAGGAACAGCCTGGTACCTGGTGGCTTTATAACACTGAAATTTAACTAACATTTTAATTTAAGTCTTCTTTCGCTTGCAGAGCTATCTGTTGCTAACTTTTGAAACTAAATTTTTTCTTCTGCCATACGCTTTCCGCCTTCTTCAATAACATTCCTTTCAAATTTGACGTCATTTTCACGAGTGGTTCTTTTTTTATAGCGGTTTGAAACTTAAACTTTAATTATAATCACCCTGTATATCAGTACTAAATCTCTCATTTATGTGTAGGTAACTTCCTATGGTCATATTTAATTTTTTATGGTTATTAAAATCTGCAGTCATTATCACTTTCCTTATGCGTGGTTTGCTATACAGCATTGAATCAACAATCTAGTGTATTAGCTCCACACTGGCTTATGTAAATGATATTCATTTTTATGAAAATCACAAAATTTTAGAAGATTCCCCCCTAAAGAAAGCTACATATTAAATTTCTTAAGAAAACTTTTCCTTTTATTCCTACAATTTTATTAACTTGAGTTAATTTACAGCTAGGAAAATTAAGTATTTTATAATACTATGAAATTTCAGATTGAAAATCATCAATTTTGCTGAGATTCAGTATTTTTAATTGTTTAAAAGCTTGAGTCTTTTGTAAATCTTTGTTAAAATTTATCCTGTTACTGAAACTTAATTATTATTATTATAATTATTATTTGAATTCTTTGTTGTAAGAATGTGTATGTTTATTAATTCAGAAACTAGATAGCAAAATGGATCAGAACTCTGCTACAAACAGTTCCGAATCAAGTGCTTCGTCAAAGGATGATATTTTAATAACTATAAAACAAGAGATTATGGATGAACCACAAGTTTGTACTGTAAATAGCAGTGCTGAGGATATCAAGACTGAATCTGAAACTTTGAAGAAAGATTGCTCTGATGTTTTAATGAAAGAGAAAAAAAGTGATACTAATGAAGGTATGAATATAAATCATCATATATTCAATTCTTAGATTCTTTTAATATAAAGAAAAGTGAAAATTCACGGAATGAGCATTTATAATATCTAAATTTAATATTTTATAAAATTGATGAAATTTATTGAATAAATAAAACTTAAATTGCACAAATTACATTCCCTTATCCCTAGTGATTTTCAGCTTAATCTTTCTAAATTTTATTTCAGCTGAAGTATCTTAATCTGCTGAATTTGTAATAATTTGTAAAACTTTTTAAGAAGTTTCGAGCCATGTGTGTTAATTAATCATGCATTACGAAGTAAATTTGTGTCAGTGTGAAGTTCTTTTGAAATGGAGGAAAAAATAAATAAATAAAATTTGCAAAACTTCTAGTTTTTCATATTTGATGGCTGGCAGCTAGGGTATGGGGAACTATGGATGCCACATAAAACAAAATATTCATGCAACATGCCTTAGTTAAATTTGATTGATATAATTTATGCAACTAAGACATTACCAACATACAATAAAACAATAATAATGTATTCTGCTCACTACAGTACATTTTATATATCACTACTAAATAAAGCAAAGCAAAATATATTTTACATCAGAATATTCTTTTTTTATACCTATGGAAATATGTAATTCTTTTAACTAATCTAGTAGCAACAAATGAGAAATAAAGATATAGAGTTTTAATAAAAATCATTGAATTTTTCTTGGAGTAATAGCAGGTCGCTAATTTCCAAGACTAAGCAGATAACTGGTGTCATGTTTTGAGGCTTCTATGGCTCCAAATAAGTACCTACTAGGATAAATCAGATATTTGACTGACAGTTTGTAATTGAGATTCATCACTAACATAAAGCCATCAGAGTTTAAGTCTAGAGGACTTCCTGTCACTTGAGACTGCAGATCAGTTTTTGCAGTAATCCTTTCCTTGTATTTAGTGAGATTGCTCAGAGATGAGCATGTGAACAAACAAGAAAACATTACTGGGCATACTTAATGTGGTGGGTTTTGACATTACAGATTGTTATCAATTAACTTGCATTTTGAAATTTATATGGAAAGAATAATAGTGGCATCTAAAAACATGGGGCTGTATATCTTTTCCGTTAAATAGTGTAAAAAACATTAACTATGGTGAGTCTCTCTTGTGCTATACAATTTGATGTGGCTTCTCCATAGCCTATTTCCAACATTGTGGGGGTTGACCTTGTCACTAAACATGAAGATGTGGAAAAATTGTCATTTTGTGACATATTCTGAAGGGTGAATTTCCAAAACTCCACATGTTGTTCTTTTTCACCTGTACGAAGAGCTTACAGCAGTTGAATTTTGTGTGGTTTGGGGAGGGGACATGCCATTCAGGTGTTGCAAGAATGTCATGTTCTTTACTGACACGGCGAGTGGATTTCTGTGGACTATGTGCAAAATTCTGTCAAATGCACTCCACATATTCGTATGACATGTGGAGACAGCCAGATGATTTATTTTTACACCGTGTCCTGTTTATACCATCGCGAAATGTTCTGTGTGATAGGTTGTTGATCACCGGAGTATTGTCAGCAAGAGTCAGGCTGAATAGTTGTTACGGACTCGCACATCTTAAAATGTAGAACACAGACCATTTGTTGTTGTACAGTTGCCACCTGGACAAACACTGAAGTGTCGACCGAAAGAAGAGTGTTAGGGGTACCTGTCACCAACTGCATGAAAATGGAGACTTTCTTCTTTCTACCCATACATTATTCGATCAGAACAGATTAAAAACTGAATACTCTTAAAAAAAAAAAAAAAAAAAAAAAAAAAAAAAAATCAGGTAATACTTTTTTAAACACCCTATATTTTAGATGAAGATCTCCAGTATTTTAGATGAAGATCTAGTGAATGAGTGGTGTGAAGTGAAAGAAACAAGAGGAAAGAACAAATGAAGTTCTCTTTGAAAAGGAAACGTGTGTAAATTTTAAATTAGGCAAAAGATCATTGTTAGATTGACAAAGATTACTCAAATCTTAGGTTGCTTTTTTTTTAAATTTCAGTTCTGTTTTGCATTAATCTATGTGGTTTCATTTTTTGCTTTCATCACTTTGTGTCAAAAGGTACGTGCTTTATGTATTCATAAGATTCTCCTATGAATGGCATTTGCTATGTAGCAGAATTATGCAAACCATAGGCCACAAATAGTTATGAGTTGTTGATCTGACCTTCATCGTAGTTTCCCAATATAGGCAACAAAGAAATGTAAGGGGTTGTTATTAGTCTAAGGGACAAATAGGCAGCATTCAAAAGCAAGTAGGCAATGACAGTTGTTTGCAAAATTTGATTGCCTGAATCCTTCTAAAACAAAATTTAAACATTCACATGATTAACTTGATTGATGTACTACAAATCACACATCTTTAAACAAATACCTTAATTAGGATACAATAACACGCCGAACAAATATTAATTCAGAAGTCAAACAACAAAAATCAGCATTATATTTTCAATATTGATATTGAAAATATAACGCTGATTTTTGTTGTTTGACTTCTGAATTAATATTAAATCATACCATATTGTCTCATTTTACCTTTCACATGATAGTCCTATTACAATTAAGTTACCCCCTTTAATCTAAAAAAACCAAGTTATAAATTTTCTGTCTAATATTCTGAAAACTTAACCATAAATATCCATTCTTGCAGTCACTTCTAGCACATGTATGTAGCATGTCTTTAGCCCAAATGGGCAGTAATCCAGGAGGGCTACTAGTCTCAAATAAAAAATTTCTTTAGCATACATTAAATTCAAAATTACATCATGAAAATATAGAAAACACTTAAAAATTACAGCACTAAAATTCAGATCTTTACAATACCAAAAAATTAAGACATTAAAAATTTCACAATTAAAATCTTAAAAAATCTCCAGTGATTAGTGGTGAAACAACCGTGTTCTCAGGACATAGGATCCCTTGCCATCCAATGCAGCTAAAGTACACTCCAACTATGTTGTAACTTAAGGTGAAGGGATGAACAGACGAGCAAGTGCTGCATATTCATAGTGTCTATTTGGCTGTCAGAGCAGTTGTGCCCTGTACCCAGTATGCAATTGGCCACAGCCTCTCTACCTGGCCTGCGATTGAACTCATTCAGATCATTCTTGATATTCTCCCGTAGTTTGCACAGTCTTCTAGTATGTTTTGGAATTGTACACTGTAGATTCAACAGATAGCTGCAGAAGAAGGTTTAAGTAACCTTTTTATCTGAACTTAACAGAAATGTACTCACTGCTCACAATTTGCCACCACTTGTGGCTTAGCAACTTAATAGAAAAATACAATGTACAATCAAAATAAAATATTTGGCTACACAACCAGCTCCTTCATTATCTAAACCATTAAATTGGCTGCACACAGCAAAGCCGATCGTAGAATATCAATATAATCTAAACAGAGTGGCTAAGCACCAACTATTTACTTACAAAGCTACTTTAAACACGCTGCATAAATTCAGAACAAACTCTCCTACTGCATCTCTTAAAACTGCTGCTTAAATACTGTTTTCAAAACACTTGCATACACATCATTAACATTTACATTCTGGCAGGAAACTCAAATCAGAAGGGAAAGGAAAGTTTCTGAAACTAAAATTAATTGATTAGAATAAAATAAGGTTTTTACAACTTTACCCTTCGATTTAATTAATAGTTCTGTGTTGTAAGCTGACATAAGACTCTCTCGAATACTTTTTCTAAGGGAATCCAAAGGAATGGAATTCTGTTCAATAAATAACTCCATATCCCTCTTTGCCAAGAGATCTGCTTTTTCATAACTGTCAATATCTATGTATGATGGTTTTCACTGAAATTCTACTGTTTTGCTATTCCTATTTAGTTCCCTGATATCTCGTTTTATTTTTGATACAAGAAGAGGCTCAGAATGGTGTTGTAGAGCTATTGCCTCTATGGCCAACTTAGAATCGACAAGAGTGGCGGTCTTTTTAAAAACTCAATTCTAGATTTCAAATTAGACATAGCCAAAAAGACTGCATGAACTTCTGCATTAAAGTTTGAAAAATGTGGATCCACTGGGGCATATTGTGAAAAAGTGTATAATATACACATGCGCTAGCAGCATTATTCATTTTAAAGCTGTCTGTAAATACCCGTATTCATTCTGTTTCAGGATATTGACCAATAGTTACAAGGCATTAGTTTTTAGAATTATATGTAGTGTATCTTTTTATTTATTTATTATTATTTTTTTTTAATTTTTACTCAATTTTTAAAATTATAGGATATTTCCAAAAACCTTCACAGGATCTAAAAGTATATTAGTATCTTCAAAAGGAATATTTAGATTTAAATCATCTAAAAGGCCTTCATAAGTCCTGACTGGAGAAATTTGAGTTCTGAGGTTGCCCACTTGTCTTTGCAATTTGCCCACCAAAATATGTCAATGACAATTGGAGGATTCGAAGTATATGAATTTAAAGCTGCTATCGGAATTAATATTACTGCTCTTGTGATCAAGCAGAGAGCTTTATTCTGGGTGCTCTCCAGAACTTCCAACTTGATCTGTGCAGACAAAACTAGAATTTTGCTGCCTTATTTAAAAACTTATGTGTTGTCAGTGAGACTTAGAGTGTCCTGGGTACAGCCCCATTACACCAGCCAGTCTCTTTAAGATAGGTAATCATTTTTGACCTTAATCACTGTGTGTCTGAAATGCTGCACAAAATTTAACTTACTTTCCATTACAACCCTGAGGTATTTTGTTCTACAACTTCCATTTAGTTTTCTGTTATCCAAACACAAATCAAAGTCAGGTGCAACATGTCTCGAAAAACTACAAAGTTATACGTATTTTTTTAAATAATTTTATCATATACTAGAATTTGTTGGAATATTTAGAAGGTTTTACTATAATGTATAAATTTATAAAACTAAACTGTTGATCAAAATGAGTAGTGTTTTAGCATTTTATTGCAAAGTCTAGATTATGTGTCATGACGTTTGCACAATGTTTTCTAGCAGCATACATTATCTATTTTAATGCTATCACTGGATTTAAAACAAATTTGCAGTAAGTGATTATTTGTGTTGCCTAAAGCAAGAAAGTATGACTTCACTTTTCTGTCTTTGACTATCACAACTGTTGAATTAACATTAAGTTTTTTCTTTAGTAGAAAGCTGGAGCTTTTTTTTTTTCCTCCATACCATTAAAAAAGAAGGATCTTATTGAAATGTGCTAGGTCCATTTTCCGTGTAAGATAGACTTTATGATCTTCAAGTCCAAATTGCTTTGAAACAAAGAACATCTTAAGGAATAAGTTATGTATTTGAATAGGCAAGATAACAACTTTATTGAAGGAAATAACACTTGAAGAATTTTGAGAATGTGTGCAACAGTTATTTATATTTAGCAAAAAAATAGTGGGGGAAAAAGACTTTTGAACAACAATAGAATTATGATTTCATGAATTCTGTAATGCAAATAAATGAAAAAAAAATGGACAAATCTGTTATTAAGTTCAGATTTCTACCAATTTAAATTTCCAAATTATCCAGAAATTTTATTTATCTTTGCTCAAGTTTGACCCTGTTCAGCAGTATAAACATGCTTTCACTATTTATTTTTCCACTTGCAATATGAACTATTGCAGCGTAATTAAAAAAAAAATGTTGTTATATTAAAATTATTGAATATTTGCTGTTTTACAATGACCTAGAATATTTAGAATGTCAATGAAATATATAAATTCCTTTCATTTTACTTCAGGTTCATCTGATGAAGAACTGGAAAATTTATCGAAATCTTTAGTGGAAGGTGAACAGGAACAAGGACAACAGAATGTGCTTCTAAAGCAACTACTTCAGAATTGCCCTTCTGCAGAAACACCAAGAAAGACAGATAGCTTCATTGTAAGCGTAATTTATTGATTGATTTTAATTTTATCATTAATATTATTAAATAATAGCCTAGATTTGTGGTTAATTTTGAGCATGATTGCATGTTTAGTTATTTTTCACAAACCTTAATCATATTATTTAAAAAAGTAGGGCTATTGGTTTTGCTTCTTTAAATATTGATTTTAGACATTTACTTCAAGTTACAAAATTTTTCAAGGTAAAATAATGAATTTTATAAAAGTTGTACCCACACTGGAAGCAGGATGATACTATGACTATAAGATATAGTATTTTATATGGTCTGCATAAAGCATAAACCCCAGCTGCTAAACTACTAACTACCCTTGAATGAGTTAAATGCAATTACTTTCATAACTTAGTACAGAAATTTGGAGAGTGTTGCTTAATTGATATTTTTTGTGAGCTAGTGCAAATTTAATACTAAATACTGCTTGATGTGAATTGAAACTCTTAATTAGTCAAAAAGCAACTTTTGTTTTCTAGTTATTCTCTAAATTTGATGTAAGAAGTACTGAAAAAGGACTTAAAGCAATAAATTCACTTTTTTTAAAAGTGAATTTTGCACATAATGGTATAAATCTTTATATTTTTCAACCTTTCAAAGCATAATAAATATTTTAAGTAATTGAAAATTTCATAATACTGAAACCATATAAAAAATTAGATTTCACATTTAAAAAATGTACCAATTCTTACTACTGACATTTTCCTAAAATTTTTTATTTTGGAAAATTTACTTTGAAAGTACCTGCGTAAGTACTTTCAAAGTACTTTAAGCAAATAAAGCCCATAGCCATCTTTTTTTAACACCTTGTATAATGTTATAAAAATAACTACCATTATGTATGTTTATCATATGATATTTAGTTTCGCAGGGAGGATCTTAATACCAGTTTGAGTTTGTGTAAAAATTAGAACAAAAAGGATTTCCATCTTCAAAATTTAATTTAATTACCTTTAATTTAAATTTTTATTCTTATATGCAGAGAAAAATGTGTGACGTAAATAAGGACTTTATTTTAATATCAAATTTTTCTTTCTTCTTTTTAATTCTAGTTTTTAATTTAATTGATTTGCTTATTTTAGTTTCTAGCTTGCTAATTGAAATGAGTTAATTTTTTGCTGTTGGAGTTGTATCTCAGTTTCTTAAAAAATAATTCTTAATTTTGATATGTGTATATATATTATAACACATTGTGTGTGTGTATTCTATCTAGATGTGGGACATGTGTGTATACAGTCAAAAGTCGTTAATTCGGACACCCATAATCCGGAATGATCTATAATCCGGACCTCAAAGCTACAAACTTTCTGCGCATGCGTCTAAGACCTTTACGGCTGCGAATATGCGTGGCCGCATGTGCATAATATGTTTACGCATGCGCGTTTAATGTATAACGGACGGTATAAGTATGTTTTCGAAGTCCATTAAACAAAAAGTGGAATTGCTGCAAAAAATGGATAAAGGCATGATCCTTTGTTTATCTAACCATTCCGAAATCTGTTTATCAATTTCACACTGCTCTGTGGGGGGGGGATGAATTGGAAGTTGATCTGTCAGCACTATCCTTATCTTTAGGGCAGATGTTTTTATTTTATTCGGCTTATAATTCCTTACTAAATGTAGTATTTCATCTCGACGATGTACTCTGTCTTTGATATGATTTAAATCAAATTCCTTGTCATTATAATTCACTTCCGATAGTGAAGAAAGTGACACAGAGGTTGTTGAAAACGAAAAAATTTCAATTGACAAATTAGTCGGTATTCTCGACACAGCAATTATAGGACTTCAACAGCGGAACTTTGAAACTGAAGAAGAAATTATGTCTGTTTATAGAATTAAAGAGAAAGTATTATCACATAAAACGAAGCAACTTAAACAACTTACATCGAAAGAAATGTTTAATAAAGTAAACAAATATGTATTAAGCTTTTTTTTTTTTTTTTTTTTTTGTAAGTTTTGATACCCTTTAGATCATAATTGTTCTTTATTTCATAAATTGCAGTTTCATATTTTTAATTTTATAATTTCTGCATGCCATCTTACCAGATTTAAACTGATGATCTATAATCTGGAAAAATCGATAATCCGGAATCGCCGAAGTCCCGACAAGTCCGGATTAACGACTTTTGACTGTATATTTTAACTGTTATTTAACTTGCAGTTTTTTTCAATATTATTTAATAAATGATCTTTATGAAGAGTCCTCTGAAATTCTGCTCTTTAGATAGTTTCTTTAATCATTGCAGTTATCTTAAAAGAGAACATTATTCATCTTTATTTGCTTATTAGCATAAATTATGCTTTTTAGTCTCTCAATGTTCCTGCTTCCTACTGTTGAATATATGAAAGGAACATAATAAATTCTAACTCTTTAGTTTTATTTCTTCAAGTTCTGCAAAGTATTTTTAATTTGTTCATTAGTTGCATTACATTGTAATTTATTGATGAATCTCATATTTACCATCTTTTATGAATTCCTTTTTTTGAATTTTTACAAAAAATTGTCCCAATTTTGCATGCAAATTCAGATTTTTTTGTTGGGGGAGAGGAGAAATGGTGCCAATGATATAGAAGGAAGTAAAGGTGCCCAACTTGGTGCCAATTTAGTGATTTATCACCAAAATTTTATTTTAAGCATGCACTCTTAGCTGATACTTATTTGGGTTATCATCTGAATTCACCTTTTTTTGCATCAAAAAGGAATTGCCCATTCAGAATTTGAATGCTTTTAGTGTACATTGCTATGTTTGGTGACTAATTAGTATTTTTCCAACTTAAAAATCCATTGTGCTTCAAAATTCTAACTTGAAAATTTCTAAATTTTATGTTTTCTTCGTAAATAATAGTAATCATCATAATGATGATATCAGTAAAATCATGTTAATATACAAGTATTAAAACTAAATTGTTTTAGAAAAAATTATAAAAAGATAAAATATTATTTTCGAGTCTTGTGCTTTAAAATGTATAATTACGTTATGTGATGGTTATTTATGCATTGAATTGTCATATTTTAACAAAATTAGCACACTTTTTTATATAACGTTTTAAAGCACAGTTTTCTTATTTTCCAGCAAAGCTAAAAGGAAATAAATCTGCAGTTTCATCTGTGTAATTTTCCTTTTCCATGTTGTAAAACAGGCTTTGTTTTGAACCATCTTTTAAAATATCCAAATTTATAGGAATTTTCTCTGTAAAATTCATTTTATACTTTTCTATGATTTTCCCCTCAAAAAAAGTCTTTTGATTTTTACAGTTATGAAGTTGGTAGGTGTCTGTTTTATGTTGCAAAATATGTTTATGTTTTACATTTTTCTAGGAGTTGAGAAAGGAAGATCTTGAAGATTTAGGTAAACTTGAAGTGCCCTTTGACATCACTGACATTCAGTCGAGAAATAAACTCTGTGATATGAAATCTAAAAAACCATCATATTTAGGTAAGAGTGTTTCTATGCTGTGTAGAGTAACGCACTACACTTTTTAGGAGGTTTGTGTTTATGCTACTTTCTTATGTACAGTGGTGGACAGAATCGTGGATACTTTTGGAAATTTTTATGTTTTTGAACTTTGTATGCTTATAGAAAACGTTACGTTTCACAAAATGCAAACTTGTATACATCATTTTAAAGAGAATTTATTACTGAATTCAATACAAAACACAAAATTCAATTATTTGCAATACAAAAAAGTTAAACGATAATAGTTATCGATATACATTAGATAGTAATGCAGTGAGTTATCAGTGCTTAGTAGGGTACCCTTTATTTTTTATTACAGCTTCACATTGACGTTTCATTGAGCTGACAAGAGTTTTAAACTCTTCTTTCGTTATTACATGATGCCAGGAAACAATTATACCTCAATTAGTTCCCTTTTATTTGATGGGCGCCTCATTCGGACAAGAGTTTTCAAACGGTGCCACAAATTTTCAATAGGATTGAGGTCGGGATTGTTTCCTGGCCATGACAACAATTTAATGCTCTTTGTACGAAACCACTGTTTCGATATTTTGGCCGTGTGGCAAGGAGCAGAATCCTGCTGAAAAATAAACGAAGCATTGTTGGGAAAGAGATCTCTGATGGATGGTAGAAGTTTTGGTTCTAGAATAGTGTCAATGTATTTTCTGGCATTCAGTGTCCCATCGATGACATGAAGGCAACCAATACTATCTGCTGACATGCATGACCAAATCATAACACTAACTGGGTTCTTCACAGTTGCTAGAATGCAGTCAGGATGTAGTTCTCCTATTCTACATCTTACATATTTTCACCCATCACTACCGAATAACGATATCTTATTTTCATGACTCCATATAACGTGACCACTGATCATCTGTCCAATTAATGGGTTCCTTTGCCCACTGCAGTCTTTTTTTTCATTGCTGAAAATTAAGATAAGGCTTTTTTCGTGAAATTCTACCTCTCAGTCCAACATCTGTTAATCTTCTCCTGATTGTTCTTGAACTGACAGAAACACCAGCATCATTCAGATCACTTCTGATAACCACTGATGACATTTTTCTATCTTGGAGACATAGTCTTTTTATTCTTCTGTCATCAATAGATGTGGTGCACCTTTTTCGGCCTTTTCCTTCTTTGTTTTTTTATTGAATTTGTCTTCTGATATCGTAAACAAAACTTTCGGACTCCAGATGTAGTCACTGAACCACCCACCTGTCTTGCAATTTCAGCATAGGAAAGACCACTTTCTCATAACACAATAATATTACATCTCTTTCTAGGTGTCCAATCTACTCTTTTATTTGATGTCATTGCTTCTTGACTAAATATTAAAATTTTTTACAAAAATTCCTACTTGTAATTGCAGTGTATAAGAAACAGGTCCTCGTTCTACAGAACAAAGCAAAATAATGAATTGTTTCAAGTGTTAAGCATGATGTCAGCTTCTACTGGCAGTTACTAACATTTGATTGGTTCGCAGAACAAGAACAGTGATTGTCCAGGAAAGCTGGACATTACAAACCACTTCATAACTGGGTTTTTTATTTATATTAAAGTACATATAAATTTTTTTGTATTGCAAATCATTGAATTTTGTGTTTTGTATTGAATTCAGTAATAAACCCTCTTAAAAATGATATATACAAGTTTGCATTTTGCGAAACGTATCATTTTCTATAAGCATACAAAGTTCAAAAACATAAAAATTTCCAAAAGCGTCCACAATTTTGGCCACCACTGTGTATTAATCACCTTTAAATTGTCACTTTCAGACATACGACGAGCTCAGTTAGAAAAGGAACCCACTCCTCCTCCAGGAGAAAAACCAAAACCTGTAAAACGTAAAAGACCAAAAAAGAAGAAGCTGGAGCAGCAAGGCAAGCCTGATGGAGTTTTGGCCAAAAAGAAGTGTCGGCGTAGTTCTTCTAAAGTAGAAGAAGGCTATGAAACTTATGTAGAAAATTTAATGACAAAACTCACAAATTTACCACCTCTTAGGATATTGGAACCAAATATTAAGCCAAATTTCAACGCTGTGCCTGTCTTTGGTTCAGGTGATTTGAATGTCAAAGGTAAGATAATAAAGCCTTTTTGTTCATAATAGAGTAAAATCCAGATTTAAATAATTGCCAGGACCTTTGTTAATAATTACAAGATATTATAATAGGTATACGAATACAAAATTATATTCTCGCATAAATATAAAGATTTGAGCAAAGTAAAGACAATCTGTATTCAAAAAATATCTGTATGCTAAATTTCTGTAATTAATTATTTATCTGTGGATTCACAAACTTTCAGTTGTTAAGATAATTAGATTATATAAAATGTGAAAAAATATTTTAAATAAGAAGAGAATATACACCAAATGACAAAATATCTTGTGATCAGATAAAGGCAGTCATGCCACTTATAGAGGTTAGAAAAGAAGTCTAAGGCAGTCGTGCCACTTATAGAGGTTAGAAAAGAAGTCTGGTGTGTAATTCTACATTCGTTTCAAAAGCTTCATGTTAAAATTATGGGCCATCAAATATTTCACAATGTATTTCATATTTTATTAGGATTTTTTCCACCCTAGTTTTAAGATGAAAACAACAACAGCAAATATCTTTTGTTATACATTATCATCATAATAGCTATTGTCATCACATGTACTCTGAAAATTGATAAATCATCGTTGATAGATATACAGTACAAAGTCCGTAATCGGGACTTCGGCGATTCCAGATTAAGGGTTTTTCCGGATTGTAGATCATCAGTTTAAATCTGGTAAGATGGCATGTAGAAATTATACAATTAAAAATATGAAACCGTAATTTATGAAATAAAGAGCAATTATGATCTAAAGGGTATCAAATTTACAAATAATAATAATAATATTTTTTTTTTTTTTTTTTGTTTACTTTATTAAACATTTCTTTCAATGTAAGTTGTTTAAGTTGCTTCGTTTTTTGCACTAATACTTTCTTTTTAATTCTAGAATTCTAGAAACAGAATCTTTTGTTTAGTTACATTGTTGAAGTCCTGTAACTGCTGTTTCGAGAATTCCAACTAACTTGTCAATCGAAATTTTTTCTTTTTCAATAACCTCTCTGTCACTTTCTTCACTATCGGAAGCGGTATGACAGTCTGCAAAAAATAATAAGCCGGATCCAATTAGAAGATTAACAAACAGCACAATCTGCAACATTAAATGAAGTGCTTTAGAATCAGTAAAGATAATTTTAGTCTAGCTTATACCGTCCGTTTTACATTAAACGCGTATGTGTAAATACATCGCCCGTATGTGTAAAGCATACCAAAAAAATTTTTTTTTTTTGCCTCATATGTCCGGATTATATATCATTTCAGATAATGGACGTCCGGATTATGGACTTTGTACTGTATGTGCTAAAATTTGATAATTCTCATTTAAACCTTCAACTGTATGTTTATCAAATTTCATCACATCTTGTAATAAAAATTGAATTTTTTAAAATCAGTTACTGATAATGTTTAATATCTTGTTCAACTCATGAATCTCTGTCAGAACTCATTGTATCTAAAGTATCTAGTTAAATTAAGACATAATAACACGCCGAATAAATACTAAATCAGAAGTCAAACAACAAAAATCAGCGTTATATTTACCAAATTTTCACAGGACTAGTTTCGATGGTTTTACCGAACCACCATCTTCAGCTGCAAAACCGCAAATGAACCAGATAGGAAATAATGATAAGATAAGATAAGAAAGCCTGGACAAGAATAAGCAAGTGGCGCCATCTGTTGGTGAAACCAGAACTAAAACGTAATTTCTTTAAAGGCCGAAGGCAAATTTGGATTGGAATTAGGATCGTTAACTAGAACAGAAAGATTTTTATGAATGTGAAATGCCTCTAGAAAATCCAGTTCTCCAATGGAAGATGTTTTTTGAATAATTTTGGCAGCAGAAAAACAGAAAGTGTGGTTTTCGGACCAACAATGTTGAGCAACAGAAGACTTCTGTGTTTCCTTTTTTCTAACATATGCCTCGTGTTCCTTGACGCGAAATTTTAAGGCTCTGTTAGTTTGGCCAATGTAAATTAAACCACACTGGCAAGGAATCCTATAAATACCCCAGGAATTCATATCCGGAATGGGGTCCTTGAGTATGGAACTCGGAATTTTATTGATGGGAGAATAAACATCCCGAAAGTTAAATTTCTGAAAAATATGTGCAACTTTATATAACTTTATATAACTTTATATAACTTTATATAAAGTTGCACATATTTTGCAGAAATTTAACTTTCGGGATGTTTATTCTCCCATCAATAAAATTCCGAGTTCCATACTCAAGGACCCCATTCCGGATATGAATTCCTGGGGTATTTACAGGATTCCTTGCCAGTGTGGTTTAATTTACATTGGCCAAACTAAGAGAGCCTTAAAATTTCGCGTCAAAGAACACGAGGCATATGTTAGAAAAAAGGAAACACAAAAGTCTTCTGTTGCTCAACATTGTTGCAACTTTATATATATATTTATATATATGTGCAACTTTATAGAATTATAAATTATTTATTTTATAAAGTTGCACATATTTTGCAGAAATTTAACTTTCGGGATGTTTATTCTCCCATCAATAAAATTCCGAGTTCCATACTCAAGGACCCCATTCCGGATATGAATTCCTGGGGTATTTATAGGATTCCTTGCCAGTGTGGTTTAATTTACATTGGCCAAACTAAGAGAGCCTTAAAATTTCGCGTCAAGGAACACGAGGCATATGTTAGAAAAAAGGAAACACAGAAGTCTTCTGTTGCTCAACATTGTTGGTCCGAAAACCACACTTTCAGTTTTTCTGCTGCCAAAATTATTCAAAAAACATCTTCCATTGGAGAACTGGATTTTCTAGAGGCATTTCACATTCATAAAAATCTTTCTGTTCTAGTTAACGATCCTAATTCCAATCCAAATTTGCCTTCGGCCTTTAAAGAAATTACGTTTTAGTTCTGGTTTCACCAACAGATGGCGCCACTTGCTTATTCTTGTCCAGGCTTTCTTATCTTATCTTATCATTATTTCCTATCTGGTTCATTTGCGGTTTTGCAGCTGAAGATTGTGGTTCGGTAAAACCATCGAAACTAGTCCTGTGAAAATTTGGTAAATATAACGCTGATTTTTGTTGTTTGACTTCTGATTTAGTATCTAGTTAAATGTTGTAGTTTGAGATTTCATTTGCAAATTATTCAGTATTTTCCTGGACTAATAGTCTTTGTTTTATTTATAAATGATTACATAGTACTATCTCCAGACATTCTATTGCACTTGCAAACGGTAATAGGAATAAAATAACTCTTTAACCCATCATTTTAAGGAAGTATAATTCTTATAAGCATGCTGTCAGGGTTCATACATAATTTAAAATCATTGTAGACAAACTAATTGTTCCTGTAAAAATTCTATAAAAAATTCCTAGCTTTTTGGCAGTTTGTTAAAATTGGTGTGAAATAGTCAATTGGTGTAAAATAAATCAAGAGCTTATACTATTGGAGAAATGGAGGGAGGGGTCATTAAATATCGTTATGCAGATGGTTTTCCACTTTTTTTAAAATGCGTTTTTTTTTTTATTATTATTATTCTTTATTTCTGGCAACTTTTGTAATAATACTTTATATAGAAATAGTTTTCTTTTCTTTCTTTATCCCCTGTCAAGAATGCATATAATACTAATTAAGAAATAAAAGACAGTTGTACATTGAAAAATGAAGCATATTTTTAAAATTGACATGAAAATGTTTGATGAAAAAACAAAAGAGTTGTTTATAAATTTGACCTTCATTCAGCCTTTATCTAAGAAATGTTACGCTGGAAATGATTTCCTGCTATTAAAACTAATATCCTTTTCACAACTCATGAGTATACATATATATATTAATATAAGTTATACTTATTATAAAATCATAGCTATTAATTATTAATTAGCTAATTTAAGCTATTAATTGCTAAAAAGTAAATGCATTTAATTTTTTAATACGTTTGTTGCTTTTATTTATAATGTTAATGTGGCATTCAAAGAATACAAAATACTGAGTAAAAGAGAAGATTTTTTTCTGTAATTAACTTTATTGATATGTATATTTTTTGTCAACATGTAATTCTTTTCCTTTTTGTAGAAAATCAACTGAAGGGCCATTTTGGGAGTTCAACAATTCCTGGTCAGAGTGACATTTATTCATTTTATCCGTATGCTAAAGAACAACCATCATCTTCAGCTATACTGCCACCATCATCACCTCCATATCGAGGCTTTTATAACCAGGAATTCCCCAACCTAAACAAAAGTAAGGTCCATGCTCATCTTTATTGTAGAATTCATCAACAGTTTTAGATAATGTACGAGAGGAAATGAAAATGTTCAGGCAGAATACATTAATATCAGTATTATATTTTTTATCATTTAATACATCGTCATTACATTTTACATTTATATTTGTATCATTTGATACTAATTACATGTGAGTAAATAAATGTAAGGGTTGTGCTATTTTTTGGCATAATTTGAGGTAAAGCAGCTTTTATGACATTGCCTCTTTTTCCTTTTTTAAAACCCTGGTTTTTATTATTAACCTCATAAATTATTTGTATGTAGAACTTTTTTAAATGGACCAAAAGCTTGCTGTGAATTCCAGTACTCTCCTAGCATAGCACAATGAGTTGAATTGGTTTCTCACCAATGTCTGTCTGCTTCAAAACACTAAATTCTTTTTAAGTCTCAGGATTGAAACCATAATGTTGCTTATACAGGCTGATTGTTTAGGGATTTGTCTTATATTTGTCAGTATCCTAAGTCATCATGCACTTATGGGTATATGTTATCATATGAGCTAATCATAACAGCTAATTCAAAGCAAAAATTAATTAAAGTTCTACATGAATTGATGGATTGCAGGTTCATTATAACAACAAAAGTTTACTTTTTTAATTCAGACATATTGCCATTATTTTCATATCTAATTAAATGCATTAATTAATTCTCTAATGGATCAAAAACATTTAAAAAAGTCGGTCACTTTGAGACATTTCATTGTGAAGACTGAGAAGTTGGCGAGATACCATAATGACAAGTAGAACAAGAATTGATCAAAAAGAGCTCTAATAGCAGCTACTTACTTTGTAATATGCTTTTTTTTTCCTTTTCATCTTAGTCACCTTACTAATGTATGTATGAGATGAAAGACGAAACAGATTGATGCTTTATTACTTATGTTTGTTCTTTCTGCTGTAAACCTTTCAATACATTCACAAATTTTGTATTGAATCACCAATTTTCACTTCTTTAGTAAAATTAATGTAGAAGGAAATTAAGCTGGCAACAATTTCTGCCCAAACAAATATTAATATATCCAAAAAACAAGGAACAGTGATTAATATATGTCATTGCTCATTGATGTTGCAATCTGATAATGGAGTGTCCATGTTTCTTGACTATTATTTCAAATTTTAATAGTAATATCATAGCAATAAATTTTAGCTGCCTATAGATATGCCATGGAGCATATTTTATCTCATCATTTTTTATTCATTGCAATTATTGTGTAAATTTTAAATTACTTTTACTTTTAATTACCAGTTGTAATTCTTTTTACTAAGTAAATGAATTTGTTATATTTTTTGGCTTCAGAGTTTAAAATTTTGCCTTTTTTTGTGTATATTATGCATTTTGATATTGCTTGATGATCTTAATTTATAATTTTTTTTATTATTTTTATTAAAATATGATAGGTCTGTTTTCTGACAAAAATATTCTTTTTTTCTAGCAATAGAAAAGAATGAAGCATCCTTAATATTAAAATCAAATGTGGAAACTGAGCCTATCAAAATTTCTAGGTAAAGAAATTATTTGTGCTTTTAACTATGTATTTTGTTAGCAGTGTACATTGGATTATTTCATGTAAAGGAGAACATGTGAATAAAATTCCAACTAAAACAAATTAAAATATTAAAGAAAAGACAACTTAAATGAATAAGATGATATTTATATTTTTTAGCTCTGTGAAGTATTATAAAACTAAGGAACATTGTTAAAACTAAAAAAATAAAATTTTAGCAAAATTTGACAGCATCTGTTATTGAAATGTTGACTAAATTTTGTAGTTGTTCTCACAAAATAAATAAATAAATAAATAAAAATAAAAATAAATGAAAATAAAATAATAATAATAATAATAATAATAATAATAATAATAATCCTGGAATACTACTCCAAAATATAAGATATGCTATTCTTACAAACTGTTTTTCTGTCAGCAACTGAGTTTCAACTGAAAGAGAATTTTTCACATAAATGTAAACTGGGGAAAATTTGGTGACAGAGGGTCCTTTTTTAAGTTTAAATTTGAATTTTATGGATTTTGAAATATAGAAGAAGTTAAAATTTTGATGAATTATATTGGAACAAACTATTGATTCAAGGTATACAAGCTTCATTAACTATTCCCATTATAGTACTTCTGTTTATTTAAAATTTAGGAGATTGTATAGCAAATATTAACTGTGCTAGTCATTTTGCAGTGTAGCTATTCAGAGAAGGATTTCTCACCAAATGAATGACTCGACTGCAAGCATTGGGCAGGCTTTGTCTTTTCCAAGAATAATCCTTGAATCTACATTGTCATGCATTTTGAAAACTGTTAACTAATTTTTTTCTTTTAAATGAAATATTGCCTATAACTGATCAAGCGTCATAAATAACTTAATTCAGCCAAATATCATGGTTTCAGAATGGAACAAAATTGCTTCAGTTTATTAGAAGTTGAATTTAGGTTACTCTAATGACTAGAGCTGTTTGGTATAACTTAAGGAAAGGATATTTTGTAATGATGCTTAGTCAGATAAGGACAACATTTTACTTTCTGATTGAGAATTGTTTTAAAATTTTCAGAATATTGGACTGAGATAAAGTTCTGTAGATTTACATGTTTATTAAGGTTTATTATTTTTATTTTGCATATTTTTTCCAGTATTTACTTACCTTTTTCAATTATACATTTGACAACTAAACATTTTACTTAAAATTCATTTTTAATATGATAAATTTCAAAGCATGGATCTACATATAGTCCTTTGTTATAATCGTTGCATTCATAGTAATTTGTTTGCCATTTTGAAGGACTTTTATGGGAGTTCAAACAAATGAAGCATCACTATCAGGCTTTCATTTGAACATGGAGAAAATGTCTTTCAGTCAACGTGAGGGGACTTAATACTCCTTTGATTTGGGTATAACATTAACGTTGCTGCTTTTAGAGAAAAATTAACAATTGATTTGATTAACTAAATGGAGACAATAGTTGCAAAGTGGAAAATTGTTCTGTTTATTTATATATAGAGAGAGAGATAGAAAGAATATTGGCATTAAAAATACCTATATCCAATTTCCCTCCCCCCATTCTTAAAATAATTAGCACTTCCTATGTATTTTTGTAAGCAGTTGATTTTAAGTTATTTTGCAAAACCAATATCTCACCAATTTTTATTTTGGCAGCTTAAAATTTTCAGGCATTCCTTTATAGTCTCACAATTATTTGTTCTTGGTGTAAAGAGTTCATCAGAAACTCAAGTGCAAACCCAAACATTCAGAGTTCTGGCAAAAATAAAACTCTCCCATCAACTATCAACAAATACAAGGTGGATATTTAAAGAGCCGTTAGGAAGCCTGTAACATGCTTAACACATATGTTGTAGAAAGAAGAATGAATAATCTTAATCCTAATGCCGAATTTGGTTATCAAAATATCATGGTCATAATTTATGTTTTTTCATACTTTTTGTAGTATATTTTCTAGTTTATCTGCCAAGAACATATTTTGTAAATTACTGAAATCCTCTAAAGAGGTTTATTTTTATTTACATTGTTTAATGCTTGATGAAATTTGTAAAATTAATCTGACAGGCCTTAAAAATTATTATACTAGATTAGTAAGTAATAAATGAAGAGAAACAGTAAAATTTCTATTCTTTCTTGGGACATTTAAGATGTTGCATAAAATTTGGGTATCATTTCCTGTCAGTATATCTATAAGAGAGAGAATTTTTAGTTTATCTGAGTATTGTTAAAAATTTGTTCTAGGAAACGACTGGATCAGTCCTTTGTTTATTACTGTTATTACTGTTGTGTTGTTTTTTTATCTTTCTAAAGCTGAGACCCATAATATTTAATGTCTCATTTTATTACAGAGATTCAGGTAGCCCAGATACAGTGATTTCTTCTTCTTCACCTGAGTCATGCCTTTTTGAGCCCCTAAGTAAATATCCTAATTTAATATTTGTGGATCACCTGTTAACAGAAACTAAGCAGAATGGTTCACCGGTTATACCATTGATGTATCCAGTGCCAATAAGATGTAAGTTGAATGTCAATATTTTTCTCTGACTTTCTGGTCTTTTCACAGTATGACTACAGTATAAATTTTTGGTTTGGTTTATTTAATTATGGTAATGCATGTGAAGACTATCTACCTAAAGTAAGAAATGCCTCTGTGAAAGAAGGGAAACTGGCTCATATCCATGTTACATATGGGCAATTTTCTGCATTCATATGGGAAGTTATGATGGGTTAGTTGGAGTAATATTCTTTATTTTAAAGTAAAATGTTGCTCAAAAATTTACCCATGAAAAGATATTTTTAAACCTTGTCCCCCCTTTTTTTTCTGTGTGTGCACTTACTTTCCTTTTAGTGAATTTTGTTTAATGTAATAATCTCTTTGTAAAAAATTTTCCAAAACATATTTTATTCATTATTTAATTTACAATTATGCAATTTAAAAAAAAGTACCTAGCTCTTACATGCAGAATTTTTATTCGCTTGGAAATAAATGAAAATGAAAAATTGTCAGGTAAAATCAAGTCAAAGAAAACTGTATAATTGAGACTTTATCAAAAAATTTAGGGAAAAGTAGAAAGAAATCTTCTCAAGTAACAAATATTTTATGCTTTAAAAAGCAGTCAATAAGCAAAAATTACTCTTCTTTAAAAAAGAAAGCAAATTATGAATTAT
This sequence comes from Stegodyphus dumicola, assembly GCF_044657685.1. NCBI lineage: Eukaryota > Metazoa > Arthropoda > Arachnida > Araneae > Eresidae > Stegodyphus > Stegodyphus dumicola. The sequence continues at coordinate 82,593,853 of NC_140770.1, forward strand.
TATATTCTCTCTACCCTTTAAGCTTGCTTTTCACACAAGAAACATATATATTTAGGCACTTGAATATGGATATACACAATACACATATGAATACAGTTTAATCAATTCTTTCATTCATTTTCACCCGTGAACTGCTGAAAGAGAAGCTGAGATATTCAACTACTTTATCACCCCTCTTTATATAATTTCTATTCAAAAATAAATAGCATAATAAGTTACTGATTTATTTGATTGTATAATATAATAAATAACTATTCATTAAACACATTTTCAGTACAGTGTGATGTCTGTAATTTTATTTTAAAACAATAATATTTCATAATTATTTTGAATGATATACTGTTATAAATTTGATTTGCTGAGTGAATAGTTTTTTTATAGAAATATATTTAAAAAAAATTTTTTTTGGGGGGGGCTATATTTTATATGCATATATTTCATTTGCTTGAGAACAATGAGCAAGATAAATTAGATTTGTATAATTAACCATTTCATTGTATTTTATAGTAAATTTTTATTAAAGTTTGTGTTTCATTATATATTATAACGCACAAAATTATTCATTCACTCATCTTTAATTTGGCAATTAGTTGATCATGCTTAACCAGAGAAATTAAAAATTGGGTTTTATTTGGATAAATACAGTTATATAGTTGTAATATAGTTGTAAATATAGCTGTGTACAGTTGTAAGTTTCTTTTCAAAAGAATCGTTATGATTTTTTTTTCAGATGCCCCTGAGTTTAATATTTGTTAAGTATTTTATAGATATTTTATGTAACATAATTCAGATTGTTTTGATTATAGTAGGAATTTCTGGATTAACTATCATTATGTATTATATTGTATAGAAAAAGTATGAAATATAACATATTCAAGACATATTTATGAAATGACTATAAATATTTGTAAGAAATAGTGAACTTTTAGAAGTTTCCTTTTCTTTCTCAGTTTTTAGTGCATTATAGTTTTAAAAGTTTCATGTCAGAGCATTTTGGTCTTCAGTACCACATGCATTTTATGCTGAACCTTTAATAAAGTACAGATATGCTGATTACAGCAATTGGTAATTTTTTGTTGACTGACTATATGCTATAATGGTAAAAAAAAAAAAAAAAAAAAAAAAAAAAAAAAAGTCATCATGGCATGTTATGCTTATAAAGATGTCTGTTGAACAGTACATCCCCAGTAATTTTTTATAGCTTATTTCATAAAAATTTAAATTCATAATTTTTGGAAAATCTTTATTATATTGAATAAAGTACTTTTTGGATTTAAAGTTTTGGGGGAGGGATGGGCTAAGCTGTACAAAAATTCAGAATTATATAAAATAAAAGCATATGTTATGATGGTAATTTTATGAAAATATAAAACAATCATAAAATCAGCTTGAGTCATGTGCGGGGGGGGTATTTGTGATCAGCAGTTTAAAGCAGGCCAAAAATGTATTGCCTAAAATATTTAGTCTAGTAATTTCATCTTGTAATTGGCAGAGAAAATGTGTAAATTACAATATCAGTGTAAGCAAAATATTTTGTGATTTTTTTTTTTTTTTAAAGTAAACTGTTGAAACCATTTTTTTAATTAAAGAAATATATATATATATATATAACCCTCTGAGTAATGCAGGATTTTAGATCTGTCATGAAGACTGGTATTTAAACAGCATTTATTAATTGAGTTTGTACAATTACTTTAGTCTGTATTTTCATAAACTTAATTTTTATAAGATGATATTTACGTTATTAAAGATTAAGAAAGCAAAATATCTTAAATTATAAGCTAATATATTCCAAGTATCAAAACTTCTGATGACCGGATAAAGTCAGTCATAAAGCTCAAAGGGTTAAGTTATTTTTAAAAATTTGAGCAGACTGATTTTATTATAACTCTTTTTTTCATAAAAAATCATTGCAATGCATAAAAAATTGGGAAGATTTTTTTTTAAAAATGCAATGTAACAAAATAGTTTATTTATGTATCAGATTCAAAGAGGATAGGGCATGTGAAGTATGTTGCTTTTTAATCTTTTGTTGCATGTAATATCATCTTTTAATAAGAATAATGAAAAAATGTGTTTATTAATGAAGGATCTTTTTTTCCCTCTCTTGATTCATTAATTTTGTCAAATAAATTTCATTTTAAACTAATTATCGTTTCCATTTTTAGTGTTTCCAAAATCATGGAATGAATCTGCAATTTGTGAGCTTGATGATGATAAGGTAACACATTAATTTATATACATATAGCATCTTTAATATATCACCTGAAAGTCTCGTTCTGGGTAATATTTAAAATTTTTAATCTAGAGAGCAGCATCAAACTTCTGAAATAAGTAAAGCTATGATCTTTACACCTGCATACTACCTATATGACAGCGATTTCTTTTTCTTTTTTTTCTTTTTTTTTTTTTTAAAGATCAATTCTTTGTTTTCATTGTGTAAGAATGCTAATGTCTGACAATGTGTAACATTTACATATCCATAGATGTATCCAAATGGATCAGTTGTATAAAATATATTTAAAATAATATCATACATCGGATTTCTGTGAACTCTAAAAGAGGCTTAGACAGTGCCCAAGGCCCACCAGCGGCCGAGCGGTAAAGACGCTGAACACTGGTAGTTCGGTCTGAGGTTTGAATCCCGCGAACGGGCTGGCTGCATGGGCGTTTTCGTGGTTTTCCCCATGTGTAACGTGTATACGAGCCAGTTTCCCTTAGAAAGTCCTCCACGAAAGGCATCCCTCCCTTTAGGCAGATAGCCCTCGTGTGCTTTGCCATAACTGAATAATCCAAATCCTAGACAGCGCCCAAACTGGATGGTGGTTAGCGATGCTACTGATGTACTGAAGGGTTTGGGTTCGAATCCTGGAGAAGACATGTACTGTATCTTTAGTTGGTACTTATTGCACAACAAACTCTATTTAATTATATAACACTTTCTTCTTCAATGACTCGACAGCCCTGGGTGGGCCCTGGCCTTCTCAAGAAGTCTTATCCAGACATGTCTACTTTTGGCAACTGTTTTCCAGTTTTTAACCTTTAAAATACTAGGATCTTTTTCGACACAATCAATCATCTTAGTGGGGGTCCTACCCGAGATCTATTTCCCATGGTCTTTGCCAGAAAGATTTTCATGCAGCAACAATATTCATTCATTCTAGCCAGATGGCCAGCCCATTTAAATCTTTGTAATTTGATAAATTTTACAATATCAGGTTGTTTGTAAATTTTATAGAGTTCTAAATTAGATCTTCTTCTCCATGATTTATTCACTTGGACCCCACCAAGAATGCAGTGAATTTCTTATTGCCACTTTATAGCCAACTCCAAATCCTTGATCTGCAACTTCGTCGATTGCTTTTTGAACTCTGTCTTCTGCCCTCGTTTTGAGGTCTGGTCTCAGGGAATTTATTCTTGTTCAAATTTCTCTTTTCAACATAAGCATATACAAAATATACAGGGCTCTGTAGAGTAGTTGAATTCAGAGCTTTTCTGTATTGCATTAAACATTTACTGAGTTTTTGTCTAAAAGTTCCTGGATAATTTTGCATGGTTCTTAAAGATTGCTTTACTGTAAACACATACTGTTCAGCCTGCCCATTACTAGACGGTTTAAATGGTGCTGTGGTTTTGTGTTTGATTCCGTTACTCTGTACAAACATCTTAAACTCATGCAAAGTGAATTGTGGCCTGTTACCACTCACTCACAATATTGGTGATCTGAATTGTGCAAAAAAGTCCCATAAACATTCTATTGTTTTGAAAGTCAAGCTTGATTTCATTGGATATGTTTCTAGCCATTTTCAGCGAGCATCAACAATTATCAGAAACACATGCTCAAAAGTAGGTCCTGCATAATTGATGTGGATGCATTCCATTGGAGAGCTCGGGTACTCCCAGTGATGAACTTTTACCTTAGGATGATCTGTTTTATGTTTTACAGATTCAAAACAGTTTTTGGAAGTATTATTGATATCCTCATCTGTACCATTCCAGAACACTTAAGATTTAGCTATTGCTTTCATCTTTACAGTTGCTAAGTGCAAGTGGTGCAACTCTTTCAGGACATTCTCATGGTATCGTTTTGGAATACAAACATGCTGGCCATACATTATACAGCCATCTTGGAGACTATACTCCATCTCCCTTCCTTTCAATTCACTGCCACTCTGAAGTATTCCTAGCAGAGGACTGAGTTCCTCATTAGTTTCAATTTCTTTAGCGAAATCTCTGGCAGTTATTGGAAGAGTTTCAATCTGCTGTAATTGAAAAATAGTTACATCATCCTGAATAGATAGCTGCTTTGAGTTCATCGGTAATCATGATAGAAAGTCAGCATTACCACGCTCGTTTGTTTTTCGGTAAATAATGTCAAAATGGAATGTCTGTAAGGCCAAGGTGTAGTGCAGGAGTCTTGTTTCTGCCAGAACTGACATACCTTTCTTAGAGCTGAAAATTGCAACAAGAGGTTTATGATCTGTAATTAATGTAAATTTTCTGCCTTTTAAGTACAGAAAATTTTTTTTAGTTCTCCAAACGATTGACAAGGCTTCTATATGATTGAGAATACTTTTTCTCCATTTCTGTGAGTGTTCTAGAAGCATATGCAATTGGCCTTTCCATTCCATTCCATCAGGGAGTTTGTGTGAAAGTACCGCACCTAACCCCACTGCTGATGCATTAGTTGCCAATGTTAAGGGCAATTTTGGATCATAATGCATCAAAAATTTTTGTAAACACAATTCTTTTTTAATGTTTAGAAATGCCTCTTGACAATCCCTCACCCAAATCCATTTTGTTGAGTTTTTCTTAGTTAACTGGTTATAATGGAATTGCAATTGTCGCTAATTTTGGGCAAAATTTCCTATAAAAATTAACTAATCCCAAAAAACTTTGAATTTTCTGGACATTTCTGGGTCTCGGGACTTTTGCAATCGCTGATATTTTTTCATCAGTTTTATGTAAACCATTAGCATCAGTTTTATGATCTAAAAATTTTAGCTCATTCTGAAAAAATTTACTTTTCTCCAAATTTAATTTTAGTCCATTAGTTTTACATTTTTTGAAAAATTTTTTTAAAGTATTTAAATGTGTATCCTTATCAGAACCTGTTATTCGTGCATCATCCATGAAGACTTTGCTTACTTCCATTCCTTGGAATAGTCTGTGTATGTAACATTGCCAGATTGCTGGTGTTGCATTTAACCGAAACGTTAATCTCTTACACTTACATAATCCCTTCTGTATGTTTATTGTTAGCAATTTTTTATTCTCAGGGTGTACTTTCATTTGTAAGTAAGCATGTTTAAAATCAATTTTTGAAAAATGCATCTCCATGTTCAAACATAAAAATATTTCCTCAGTGGTTGGCAAAGAGTGTTGTTGTGTAACAATATTTGAGTTTACTGTCACTGAGCAATCAGCACACAGTCATATAGAGTCATCTGGCTTGACTACTGGTACTATCGAAATTGTCCATTCTGAGGTTTTAACCTTTTCAATTTTACCTTCTAAGCTATCAATTTCTTCATCTAGCCGACCTTTTGACGCAAATAGTACTAGCCTAGCTCTACAAAATTTTGGTAAAACATTTGGTTTTAATTCAAGTTGAACCTCATAATATTTTATCTTTCCTAATTTTCCATCAAAAATCTCTATATTGTTCCAATAATTTATTTAAACTACTATTTTGAGAGACAGAAATTGACTTTATTGAGGTCCAATCTAAATTTTTCTCTGAAAGCCATTCAGAGCCAAATATTGTATCAAGGTTTTCTTCAACAATGTAAAGATTTAAGTTTTTATTTTGACCTTTATATTCTACATTAACTGTAGTAAATCCTAAAGGTATCAGTTTTTCTCCATTATATGTTTTAAATACCAGACTTGTATTTTGAATTTTCTTTTTCGAAATTTGTTAAACTCATTACCGATACTGCACCCCCTATATCCAGTTCAGTAGCTACCTATATACAGTTCAGTAGCTACCAGTTTTCCTTGTACGTGTCACTAGGACCATTATTGGCATTTTCCTATTTTTCACCTCACTGGAATTTATGCTGTTTATAGGAGCTGTGTTTTCCTTTCCTACATGTAATTGCTTTTGCTTTGCTTTCATTCTTTTAGTGTTATAGCATGTTCTTGTCAATGTGCCCAGTTTTCTTCCAAAATCTGTAAATTTTCTTAAATTTGCTAGACTTTCTATCATGATCAGTCCCCTTAAATCACAAACACATTTTGCCTTTAGCTCTCTGAGAAATTTTGTTTTTCAAACTTTTGTTTTGGAGCAGAGACTTAGATTTACCTTTATTCCTGGCACTAAATTCCTTAATTTGTACTGCTTTCCGAACTATTTCGTTTGCACCTTTTAACACTTTCCATTGCCAAGGCTATTTTTAAAGTTTCTTCCAAACTGATATTATCCTGCTCTAAAATTCTATCCAGAATAGCCCTGTCTATTAGCCCACTAACAAACACATCCCACAACATCATATTTAACATGTTCTGATCATAAGCACACAGTATGGCAAGTGACCATAACTCTGCCATATACACATGAATTGTTTCCCTCCTAGTGCTGCTTTCAATTTAAAAATACATACCTGCTAGAAATTATAAGTGACTTAGAATTTAAATGATTTCTCATTGTTGTTTTTAATACATCATAATCTTTATCAGGAGGATTATCAGGAGCCAGCAAGTGTCTTAAGACTATACGTTTTTCCAGACAAACGGAAAATCAGTACTTTCCCTCGCTTATCCTGTGAAACATTTTTTATATCTAAACTTTCGAATCTTTCTAAAAAGGAATCAAACTGTTCTTCATGTTCATTATATTTTTCGAACTGAACAAAAAATTTGGAATTACTCTTTTTTTTGAGTAGTAGCTGAAGTAAGTTCCCCCTTCAGAGCTGTATTCTGCTGTATTAGCTCAGTTACAAGCTGCACCATGGTTAAATCTCTGGAAAAAAAAAAAAAAAAAAAAAAAAAAAAAAAAAAAATGAAGCTTTATCGTGAGCAGTCTTGGGAATCCCCTAATCCAAAAGTACTCCGATATTGGTAAAGCACATAGCGAAAGCACTTTTATTATTTTCAAAAATCCCACATCCATCATCGCCAGATTTTCTGTCTTTAGTGGGTACTTATTGCACAAGACACTGTATTTAAATATACAAGGCCAATCCCCCCCAAAAAAGGTGTCCTATATTTTTAGATATACAAAGAACCGTTTATTTTCTATAATTGCTACATCACTTTAAAGACTGAAGAATGCTTTATTTTTCAACATAATCGCCATTTCGGTCGATGTATTTTTGTAGACGCTGTTGCAGTTTTACAATGCCCATGTCATACCAGCTTGCTACCATGCGCTTCAGGAAGTGTTGAACCTCATCTTTCACCTCATCATCGGAGCAGAACCGCCGTCCAGACAAATATTCCTTCAACTTAGGGAACAGGTGGAAATCGCTGGGTGCCAAGTCCGGACTGTAGGGTGGGTGTGTGATGACGTTCCAACCAAAATTTTGCAGGAGATCAACGGTTTGACGGGCGGCGTGAGGATGGGCGTTGTTGTGGAGAATGCTTACACCCTTGCTCAACATCCCTCTTTTCCGGTTCTGAATTGCCCTTCTGAGTTTCTTCAGTGTTTCACAGTACCTGTCAGCATTGACTGTTGTCCCAACAGGCAGAAAGTAGACCAACAGTACCCCCTTCCTTCCGATATTGCAACTTTTCTGTTAAAATCCTGTGGATGGTGCTTCTGGAAACCTCAGGAACCAAAATGCAGAGAGCATCCAGAGTGATCCTTCGATCTTTACGCATGAGTTCCTCAACTTTCGCTATTGTCTTGTTGGTAATTGACGACCTCCCGCTCCTTTCTTCGTCATGAATTTCAGTACGAGTGGCTGTAAACTCTCTACACCACTTGTGAACGTTTTTGACATCCATGCACGACTGTCTATATACTTCCGTCAATAGGCGGTGAATTTTAACCAGTTTAACGCCTTTTGCATTAAAAAATCGAATAACTGCATGCACTTCGCACTTGGCAGTAACGTTTATCGGGAGCTCCATTTTGAATGGCTGGCAAGCCAAGACTGAGCATCCGAGCGAAGCGCCTGCGTACTTATGTGGTAGCGGAGAATGCACCACTCATAACAGTGTTGCCAACAACCGTATTAAAACTTTTTCTACGTCCGCAAAAAATAGGAGACCTTTTTTTTAGGGATTGCCCTCATACAACACTTTATTATATACAAAACACATCATCACTAGCATGCACACTTCAACTATCATCATTTCTCTGTCTCTGTTCTGGTTTACAATAACTTGGTACTGCGCCAGCTTAAAGTTCGATTATGATAAAGTTCTTGATATACCACAACATTGATGTTTGTAAATGTATAGTGTCTGTGCAGCACAGGGTCACTCTAAATATGTAATGAGCCTAAAGTCCTCTCGAGAGGTTTGTGGAAGTGAAGAGGGGTGCCGCTGCAACTTGTCTCCAGTCATCTATCAAGAGCTTGTAGTATCTATGACAAGGTGATCTGCAGCTGTTTTGCAAGCCAAAGGTCAAGTATTTATGAGAGTAATTTGATGCAGTCATGTGATCATATATATATAGGATCAAATGATTTCATTAAATTAACAGTACTTTTAAAGCACTGTAAGCTGTCGTCATGACCGAGGATGGATATTTTGATGCGCTACAGCTTGAAGTCTACGTAGTTAGATACAAGTATATGGATTTATAAACCACAAACTTCCAGGTGTAGCTCTTTCAAAATATAATTTTACTCCATTATAATTCACATCAGTTAATTTTTTTAGGCAAGGAATTTATCCAATCATATTTAAATACAATAATTTATATTTACACCGGTTTTAAAAGTATGACGTAAGCATTTTAGACAGAACAGCATAAGCGGCACAGAGTTGTTTGCAGGGTAGAAGTTATGAAAAGGAATGACAAAGTTGCTTGCGAAGATTATACTAAGTATGATGTAAGTAATAAAAGTAAGCAAATCTGTTAATGGTTAATTTTAGATTGTTATTTAACATGGAATGATCTCGAATTTGGGAAAACAGTTGAACTTAGGGGAAGAACACCAAATTTATAATAGTTAATTATGAGGTTGCCAATTATTTCTTAGAGCAGCCATTGTATTTTGTTATATCTTACATATGTATAAAGATGTTAGTGTATTTTTGTTAATATTGATTCTTTGATCATTTTATATTCCAATATTTCTGTTAAAAACATGCATTTTAAGAGAGAAAACTTTATTTCAGGATAAAGAAAATATTCCTGATGACAAGAAAGAAATTGGTCTGTTAAGAACAAAAATGACTGGAATAGGAGGGTACTCTGCACCCTTAAAAGATTCAGGAAATGTAGCAGTGACTTTGACACTATCATCAGCAGCTGCAGAAGATATATGTGGAGTTTTAGCAGCCTTAGCAGATGTATTGAAAATTCCTATCCCTGCTTCATATGAAATTGTTGAAAGAACTGCTACACCTCCAAGTCAAAAACTGGGACTCTACAGAAGATGTGAGCAAATTTAGTTCTAAGGCTGTTTAGATTCTTTCCTTTTTAATTAATTCTAGTTTCTTTTCCATGTGAAAATATAAAGAATTCTTTTCATTTTCATCAAAGTTCTTATTTTTGAATAATTTTTTTAGTAATTTGGTCTTGCTTGGAAATAATGTTTATTTGTGCATTATTTCTTTTTATGGTTGTAGAATATGGATTTTGTTTGTTTTTTTGTTTGTTTGTGTACATTAATATATTATATATATGTAGCAGAATATCTTATATTTATATTATAAAAATTAAATAAGTGAATCTATATCTGTTACATAAATTACAACAATTCATCAAATTACAACAAGCTAAACAGTCCTAAAAATTATCATTTATGTATATTATAAATTAGATGTATTTTAATTTATATGAGTTAAAAGAAACAACATTAGAAAAGTAAAATAAAGATTAAAATTATTAAGAAGTGTATTTATTGCTTTTAAATTTCTCTGTTTGTAATTCAGTAACTGACTGAGTAGATTTGAAAGAGAAATTAAAAGTTTTATGCTTTGCTGAAGGGCTACTGGCTATTTATGAGAGGACACAGAAGATAAATTAAAGGTCTTAACTTAATGACACACTTTTAATCATTCAGTTTATTAATCTATGACAGTATGAATATTTGAATTTGTTATATAAATGCAAAATCTTATGCTTTGCAATATGACAGCACTCTGAAAATCTGCTGTGTGTCACTTTGCATGAAAGATCAATTAAAAATCTAGTGTTTTTCATAGTGGCAATATTTTGCATTTGCTAAGGACTGCTTGTTGAATTTTATTATTATATTTGTCAGTCAGTTTCCAAGTTATGTATTTATTGCTTATATTGGGTCATATAAAAAGTCTCCGTACTTTTTTGGCACATTTTTTAACAAAAATATTCTTTATTGAAAATCAATTTTAATCAAGTACATATTGACGATTATTATCTATGATCTTTTGCCATTTTTCAGAGAGCTTCATAATTCCATCGGTGTAGAACTTCTGTGGTTTATCGTCAAAACAAACTTGGGTGGAAGATTTTCAGTGGAGTTGAGAGTTTTGAAGAGACCGAAGAAAATGATAGTTAGACGGTGCAGGGTTTGGGCTATATGGTGGATTCATCAAAACTTCCCAACCAAGTTCCGTCAATTTGTCCTAAGTCATCAAAGATGTGTGTGGCCATGCATTGTCATGATGGAACACAACTCCCTTTCTTTTGGTCAATTCTGGTCGCTCTTTCTGTATTGCTTCGTTCAAACAATTGTGCAGAGTACAGAGCCGAATTGATGGTTTCGACAGGTTGCAATTTATGTGGCACCCAAACATTGAGCTTCTTTTTATAACCTGCTCTTTTCAAATGCTTTCAATATGTCATATGGTTGAGGTTTAGTGCCTCTGCTATTTCCTGACAGCTTGCATGCCAGTCTTGCTTCACTAAATGCAAAATTTCATCGAATTTTTCAGTGACTGGCTGACCAGAGCGAGGTGCATCTTTGATATCGAAATTTCCAGAACGGAATTAAGCAAACCACTCCTGGGTCTTTTGTTCACTCACAGCATTCTCACCATACACTTCACAAATTTTTTGGCATGTTTTTGCAGACTTTTTACCTTTTTAATAGTAAAAAGGCATCACATAACGTATTTCTTCAGATATTTCACTCATTTTTAAATCAATATAACTTTTTACACAAGCATTGAATTAGAAAACTATTTTCACGAGCAATGGAAGCTGAATGTCACCTTTTAAGCACATGTTCGTTTGAGACAATCGGGTGAGTGTTGCCCGATATATAGACAGCAACACCATCTAGTGGCAAAAAAACGGAGACTTTTTATATCACCAAATATTTTACAAAAGAGGATTTGATACTATTAAATGTTGTATGTATATCCAAACTATTTATTTTCTTCTATGACAAAATATTTTTCACATTGTAATGTAAATTATAGAATTGTAATTTTTTTAATTTTTGTAGCTAAAAATTCAGATACAAGTATCCATTCATTGCTCAATGGAAAGCCTCGATTCTGCCGTCACTGTGATATTGTCGTCTTGAGTGCAGGCATTCTGAAAAAAGCTTCTGATCTTGCATGTATGGGTCCTGAGGAACAAGTAAGTATAATTTTTAGACTTTGAAAAAAAATTGCTTTGTCTTTTTTTTTTTTTTTTTTTTTTTTTTTTCTTTTAATGTTATAGAAATTTTGAATCTATTAATTTGATAAATGATACATTGTGACAGCTGTAGAAAGTAGTCTATCAAGATTCTTATCTCTAAAATACTTTTGAAAAGAAGGGAATTCAGAATTACTACAGGGAATTCAGAATTACTACAAGGAATTCAGAATTACTACAAGGAATTCAGATTGGTGAAAAAACAGGTACTTTTAAGGTCATGTACATGAAAACAGTTTTATACCATTGTTAGGCTTCCAAAGTAAAATCTCTCAAATCTTAACATGAAAACCTAAAATAACACTAAAGGCAAATAAGATATGGATTTGTAGTTCATATAAACAGAAATTATATTTGTAGTATAGTTTCACTTTTTTGAATTAATAAGTCTTATAATTGCTGTGTCGAGAATACAGACTAATTTGTCAATCGAAATTTTTTCGTTTTCAATAACCTCTGTGTCACTTTCTTCACTATAGGAAGCAAATTATAATGACGAGGAATTTGATTTAAATCATATCAAAGACGGAGTACATCAAGATGAAATACTGCATTTAGTAAGGAATTATAAGCCAAATAAAATAAAAACATCTGCCCTGAAGATAAGGATAGTGCTGACAGATCAACTTCCAATTCATTGTCCCCCCCCCCGGCCGCAGAGCAGCGTGAAATTGATAAACAGATTTCGGAATGGTTAGATAAACAAAGGATCATGCCTTTATCCATTTTTTGCAGCAATTCCACTTTTTGTTTAATGGACTTCGAAACATACTTTCGCTTTGTAGATCCTTTACATATTAGTAAATATATATCGGAAATTCTATTTGACATAATCGAAAGTTCAAGCTTACTTTTATAAAATTGCTCTAACGGTCTGCAAAAAATAATAAGCCAGATCCAATTTGAAGATTAAGGAACAACGCAATCTGCAACATTAACTGAATTAGATAATTTTAGCTTAGCTTATACCGTTCGTTATACATTAAATGTATTATGCGCATGCGCACATGCATATTCGCAGACGTAAAGGTCTTGCGTGCAGACGCATGCGCAGAAAGTTTGTAGCTTTGAGGTCCGGATTATGAGTGTCCGAATTAACGACTTTTGACTGTATTATAACGATGCTATGTATAAATTTAATACATATCCTAAGTCGCGCTTTTGAGACATGAAAAACGCAAGTTGAATTTCGTCAATTGGCCCAGTAGAACGGTCCCATTTTTGTTTCACAGTGTGCCTTTGTATATGGTTTTGTATGCTGATGGGTAGTATGGATTTTTTGAAGAAGATAGTCCTACTCTATTTAAAAGATCATCTTTAGTTGATATTTTGCACAAGGCTTGTTTTCAGGTATCTTTCCTGAAAATAGCTCTCGAATAATTACGATATAGATAAATTTGGAACCCTCTACATGCTTGGATGCCCTTTGCGAAAAGACTGTATAGTGAGTTATATGAGCAGTTTGACCAAGATCTTGCTAAAAGTTACATCATCCTTTGATGAGATTAACTACAGAAGATACAAATTGCTTTTATATAAGTGTCCATGCACTGATTGCCCTCTGACTGTACTGTACTTGCACTCTGCTTTCACAAGAGTTTAATGGCTTAATTTGACTGGTAGTCCTCTGTCTGACAATTTGTGTATAGAAACTGGTATGATTAACTCCTCTTTCTGATCTTCTTCAATTTTTATTTATTTATTTATTTATTTAAATGAAGTGCTGTCAAAATGGGCTTTTGTTTATAGGATGGGTTTCCTGCTGTCTGAGCTGTAGTTAGCATCAGCGTTCAAAACAGAAGTTTGTCTACAAGTTTGCTTCTGATTTCCTACAACTTCCTCTAATAAATCCAATTAAGACAAGACTTCCCCTCCTGGGGGAAAACAGTCTTCTTTGGCATCAACTGGTGGTTTACTATCATGGCATTTAGGACTGTGGACCTGCTTTTTGTATCACTCATACTTGAGACTCATTCTGGCCGTAGACAGGTTCTTATAGGTCTCAAGCAGTCTCTCACATAATTTATTCATTTCATCATTACTAAATAATTTTAATCTTAGCCTCGTCATTCATAGTTTGCTATAAATGGGATTATTTTCAAAATATGCTTTTTGAATCTTTGTTAAAGTACTTCCCATTCTCGCATTGAGAGGGAACCCACAGTAGCCGAATGGTTGCTGACCATTGACTGCTGGTAGTTCAATTCCTACTGTATGGATTGACTGCATAAGTTTGGTGGTTTTCTGTATCTCAATTTAACAGAGAAATTCTGCATGAAGCTATATCTTCCCTTAGACAGATAGTTCTCATGTACTTTGCCATATTCAAGCAAACAACTCAGCTTGAAAAGTAATTCATATAATTGTGCAAAAGTTTATTCCCATCTGAAATAGAAATCCTTCCTCTGTTGGGAGTCTGCAAATTTTTAGTCCAAAGGAGCTTTGTCTCTGAAGGACTATAGTTTTTGTGTTGCGATTTTGCATTGGTTCACTATAAATATCTGTTTCACTTTTTAAAGTATTGCCACCAAATGTTAAGAGTCCTGCATTATATTTGAAGAAATTAAATAATGAAAAATTTGCATAAATGTATGTATATTTCTCGCATTGTGATAAAACAACGGTGCATAGAGCCATCAAATTTTGAATAATGTAATCTTACTGTGAATTTGGACATGTGGAAACTTAAATGTAAAATTTGGAATTTATTTTATTATTGATTTCATATTTTGTAAAACTTAAACAAAATTTTGATTAGCAAACTCAAGGATTTCAAAGCAAGCAATGGCAACATTATAGAGAAAAAACATTTTTATCTCCAGTGCGCAAGGCTCTGTATCAGAAATTCTAAAATATGCTCAATTTAAAACTATTTTGCGATATTGCTCTTGAACTGAATTTTATGGTTTAAGTGTGAAGAACGGGATATTTAATAAATAAAGGTAACAGACAAAATGGTAAAAAACGCCCCTTGGACGTAATTTAAAATCTGAAAACTTTCAGATTTCTTTTTCATTTTTTGCATTGTGGGTGTTATCTTTGCTTTTAATCCTTCCAGTAATCCAACTTGACAATGCCGTAGTCGCCAGTTTGATTCACACTTTTTTATAGCATAGTGAAAATTCTAAGACTGGACCTGACTAAGAAATTTCTTGTAACTGAGCTGCTGGCCATACTTGATTTATGATACTTATTTTTGTTGGCTACCTGCCATTTTAAAAAGAGTATTTTTCTGTATATGCCTTTTCTTTTATTAAACATAGTTTTTTTATTATTTTTATTGATATTTTGCTAAATTTTCACTATTCTTTGTATTTTTGTAATTTGATAATATAATTTTTAATATCTAGGAAGAGGATGAAGTAATATTTTGTAGCACCAACTGTTATATGCAGTTTGCTTTAACGCACAGATCAACAGCCATATTAGAAGAGAAGGTAAATATCTGGCATTTATTCTGTTCAATCTTATTTTTTATATGCATTCATATTCATTGTTCAAAATGATGACTCTCTAAACTCAGATTAATGCATCATTAAATTGAAAAGGGTTTCTAAATATTGATTTTATGAATTAAATTTCATGTAAAATAATCTAAGTATTAAGATACTACTGTGTCTGTATATCATTATATATGTCTCTCTCTTTTCCCCTTTTTAGTATCATATCCTCCTCTATATGAGAATTATTTGAGGGGGGAAAAACTGTTGATAATTTGTTGCAAATAACACTGAACATGCTGTCTGCAGGGGTGTTTTCAGGGTTTTTCTTATGTGTAATATAAATACAAGCCAGTTTTGCCTTGTAAAGTCTTAAAGCCATCTCTCTCCTTAAGTAGCCATTTTGTGCTTTGTCAAATTCAGAAAAACAACATCCATTGTAAAATTTCTAATATTCATTAAATGCTATCCTTACCTGGTAGATGTACTTTTAAAAAATGAATTTGGGGAATGTCTTCAAATTAAACACCTCCTGAAGATAGTCTAATCTGAAATTATTAGTTTGACTGCATCACTTTGTCTTTTTAGTTCATCAATTTTGTTTTTTAAGTTTTGTACTTTTCGCTGCAGTATTCAGACTTAAACTTCTCGCAATTTAACAATTCACATTTTAATATCAACTAATTTTCACAATTTATTTATTTACTACAAAAAAATTACTGGATAGTACTAATTTATTTTATTTAAATTTATTTAGAAATCTCAGCTGTATTAGCACCGAATTTTAGTTTGAAAGTCATTTTAACAACATTTTGCTTGTTCTTTGTATATATATATATGTGTGTGTGTGTGTGTGTGTGTGTGTGTGTATATATATATAATTTCAGTTTCAGCCAGAGATATCCATTGAAATTTTCATTGCAAAAAACATCACGCCATGTAACCAGTGAAAAAAGCAAACATAGCACTCGTCCCTTCGGTCGATGACCTTCGACACATGCCATTAATTCATTTTTTAATTTTTGTTTTCACGATCACTGGAAATCCGCTGGACAAACTTTCATCAGATTGATCTTGTCAAACTTTTTAATACTGTAGTATTTTCAATGCGCAGTTAGGTAGATGGATGTTTAACAGCGTTCGATAGCTGAGTGGAAAGACAGGAAGATGATGCTGACACAAATGAATTTAAAGAATTTCCAATCCTTATTTTCACGCATATCAAACTATCTTAGTAGACATTTATCCAAACACAATGAAATACAGTAATTTCTATGTACATTGGTTTTTTTTAAAGGTATGGCATAGGCATTTTAGGAAGGGAAAGCAGCATGGTGTTGGCAGAGTAGAAGCTAAGGAAAGGAAGATGATGTAGTTACTTGCTAGCAGTATTTATACCGAGTATATGCAGAAAGTATTCTAAGCTGTGATTGGTTAATTTTTAGTTACCTTTTTTCAAGCAGCATTATGTAGCATGTCATTATTGAATGTGGAATAACAAATGAATTTAAGAGAGAGCATAAAATCTAGAATAGTTAATTTTGAGGTTTGCCAATCATTCTTAAAGCAGCCATATGATTGTTAATACTAGAAACCATTCAAAATAAAAATTAAAAAGATAATGCCAGTTGAGATTATTTAACTAAAATTGAAATAATCAAAGTGCTTTAAAAGTGCAACAAAGTAAAATTATAATTTTATTAATTATCAAGATATAATATGCTCTGACATGACCTTCTTCTCTCCCCCCCCAAAAAAAAACATTTGATCCTCTGAGGGTTGAGTTTATTTCTGAATTTTCAAAGCTCCTCAAAATGTCATAAATAAATGGTATTTCTTCATTAAGTATTTTAATCCATTTTCTTATAATATACAACCAACCAAAAATTGGATACATTAAAAGCTGGCAAAAATTTTCACGTGTAATGAATAAGAACGCCACCCTTCTATATGAAATTTTATGTCCTTAATGCTGAGAGTGTTAAAGAGACTATAAAAAGAATTCTGGGGAAAGAAACTAAAATAACCACTAGATAAGTTGAAAGAAGTCTGCTAAACAAATATTAATAAAGAGATTATGAAAAGAATTACCATTTTTTAAGACAAAAGCAATGTGCTAAACAGATATTAATTAAATTTTGAATCAAACAAAAAACAGAACAGCTAAAAAAGAACTTCACAAATCAAAAGCATTTATTAAAACAAAAGAGTAAAAAAAAAAAAATTAAGAGGAAACAAATTTATTTAGAATAAATTAAAAGTAAAATAATTAAGAATTTTTAATGATAATGAATGCAGAAAAGTTTCAAATTAGGGAAGGGGAATCGTATACATTTTAGCAAGGCAAAGGTAGATAGATGGAAGGCTATAGCCTAACAAGGAAAAAATCTGATGTGTACACCACATGACTTCCTTGTATTGGAATATTAAATTATACACATTTTTTCTTGCATTTCATTTAAACTTATTGGATTGAATTAAATCTACGTCACCGACAGCGCATAAACCACAATAGAATAAATGCATTCTTTAAAATTCACTCTAGTATTTGTTTACCATAGCGACACTCTGGCGCTAGATTCACTTAACAGTATTGATAATTATATAACGGAAACTAAGTTAACTGTTATATAATCCAATAATTATATAACAGTTAATGTATATATTTCGTTCATATTATAACTCATAATGCACAAAATGTATATCATTTCAAGAATTATCTAATCGTTGCCACATGTTCTATTCAAATACTATAATAAAGCTAGAACTATGTATAAAAGAAATTAAGCAAACAAAACAAAAAAGAAACAGTTTTTCACAGATGATTGAGTATTTCTCATTTAATTAATTCAGTTCTCACTTCGCGAAAAGGCAAAAATACATAAAAACTCAAAATATCTATATTAAAAATTACGAAGTAAATCTCAAACACTTATTTCCTCAAAAAAATTCCAGAAAGAAATAAGCATGATTTAATTGGCAATAATAAATGAATGCGTTATCTTTGTTGTTGCGAAGCTAAGTTTCTCTAGATTGGCAACAAATCCACTAGTCTCCTGTTTCAAATGTAAACATCAATGGCTGCCATTAAAAACAGGCTTAGCGGCAATTAAACAACTTTAAAATTGCTAATAATTCTAAAAATATTGCACACAGATTTACTAAAGGCATAAATTCCTTAACCGGAAGATAAAAACAACATAATTCAATCATTTTTAAAGCAAAAATGTACAAATTACAAACATATAAGAGTAAAGAAACTGAGATCACTGAGCCGGGTAACTGAGTGGATACATATATAAATATATTTATATACGTTTGGTGCGGCCGATTGCAACCAAAATACGAGGTGCACATCTACATGTTATAGCAGTCCTATATACAAAATTTCAACGTTCTGAGGCTACTCGTTTTTGAGTTATGCGAGATATGTACGTACACACGCACGTACGCACATAGGTTCGTACAGACAGTACGAAAAATTCTCTTCAGAATTAATTTTAAAGCAGTTTTATAATTTTTTTGAAGGAAAAGAGTATTTTATTCTGTCCTTGCGTACAGATATCACGCAAAAACATCGTTAAATTGCATTTGATAGCTGTCAAAATGGATATTTTCGTTGAAATACGCTGCCTTAAAGTTTTCGCGATTACGATACTTCCTTTTTACTTCGTACAAGGAAGTAAAAAGGAACAACAATAAAAATATGCCTATAACTGTGAAAAAAATAATTAATAATAACTCCCCAAATGTGTTTGTATCTTTCTGTCTCTCTCTCTCTCTCTACATATATATATGTAAGAAAAATAAAGAATATGTAAAATATTAAATTATCAACTTAAATTTCCCTTCTCAATCCTAAAAATAGTAGCCTCTCTCTACACTGCATCATTTCTAGATTAATCCATATTATATGGCTCTTACATAATTTTGCTGATGTAAATGGAACTAAAACTCAAGCAGCCAATAGTAATTTTACAGTATTATTAACTATCCAATCAAAAAAATGCATTGAGAATCAAAACATAACTCACTCTGAATTATGATTTCACATCCTGAACATAACACACTTGCTTTCTACGCTTTGGCCTAGCTGGACTGTCATTTGTCTGCTCCTTCTATCTTACAATGTAAACTTTTTGGAATCTATGCAAATTTATCTAAAATGTAAACTTTTTGGAATAGGCACATTTAATGTGCCAACTTATTTGTGGCCACAACGTGTTTACTGAAATAAAAAATGAAGATTTAATCTGCCTTCCCCTCCATTTTCCTATTCATTATGGATCAACACTTCTACACCATCAAAATTCCTGCTGGTCATTACTTCTGAGTTTGTTTTTATCATTAATTGAGTTGACAGGATGAATCTCTGCTGCTAACCCCAATGGATAAATGGGGAAAAAAAAAAAAAAAAAAAAAAATGATGTCAGCAAAATGTGTTGATTTCAGAATCAAGAATAACGGTCTCCTTGTGATTAAATAGTGTGCGGTCGAAAAGTATTTCCATCAGCAAAATCATTGTGCTTAGAGTGTAAATATTTAAAGAGAAATCCATTTTCAGAAATAAATCTACTCTAATGGAAGTGAATTAATGTGTACGAAGATTCCAAGTATTTCAACAACGCAGTCTAGCATTTTTGGAGGTCATCGTTCTTTCTTTCAATAATTTATTACTACAGCAATTCCATCGTGTAATTTATGCATCAGCAATCTTCTCCATTAAAAATTAGTTCAAAGTTGCTTTTCTCTTCCAATCTGAATTGAAAAATGGGAATGAATTTTCTTGCACAATTTATTCATCGACTTATTTCTAAGTTTGTGATATGGATTTTTTTTAAAGGTTTTATTTAGTGCAACTAAAAATATCATATTGAAATTGCTAATCATTATTATAGTGAAAATCTGAATACATATTGCTGTTTCTGCTTGTATTAGCTTAAAAGTATTGTGTTGTTTTATGAAGAATGGTGTTAAAAATTTGAATTCTAATAATTTACTAAGAGTAAGTGAAGTAAGTAAAGAGGATTTTTAATTATTTTTAGGGAAGGCTGTTAAGATAAATAATTATGTTTTGGAATTTGTGTTGGAAATTTTGAATAAGAATTTTATAATTATTCTAAAAATGAAGTGGATATAAAAAATAAGTGAAATTAGTACAATTATGTAATATGAAATTATGATAAATTCATGTTAAAATTTATGGGTGACTGTATGTTGAAGGAGTATTGTTTTCAAAACAGAGGCCTGTTATTACCTCTGTATTCATTTTACCGTCTTCATATAACATAATGTTGAAGGCTCTTATTTTATGATTGAGTGTAATTTTTTTATATTATTATTATTATACTTTTTTTCTATTATGGAATGTATTAGTGCAGTTCTCAATGGCCTGTTATCTTATGTAAGGAATGAAGGCCTTTTCAAATAACTGCGTAGGCACTCTGAGCTACCAGTGCAGAACACACTGGTTAGCTCAAGAGGACAGCTCTAATGATGGGTATGTTTGTTTAGAAGTATTGCAAGGCCTTCCAGTTTCGTAAAATCAGGAATTGCAAATGAAAGATAATAATGGTGAAACCATAATTTCTGAAAATGTTACTCAATTATTTATGGTGTTAAAATATAATTTATCAATTTGGAAATTAGTATCATAAATGTTTGTGTATTACATTAAATTATAAGTAATAATTATCTAAGCAGTTTTATTTGTGATACTCTGTGATAACATAAACCTTCCCCGAAAGTTATGATTATATGTACTGTCAAACAAAAAGACTTTTAGACTGAAATGCTGAAAAAATTAATAGGACTCTAAAACTTAATTTTTATAAATTGATGTTTATAAATTATACTCTAT
Organism: Stegodyphus dumicola; assembly: GCF_044657685.1. Lineage (NCBI taxonomy): Eukaryota > Metazoa > Arthropoda > Arachnida > Araneae > Eresidae > Stegodyphus > Stegodyphus dumicola. The sequence continues at coordinate 82,614,902 of NC_140770.1, forward strand.
AGTTTTTTATTTAATTATTGGTAATGAAAATATAATGATTTACGTTTTTCTTCATTTCCAGTGTTTTAATGCTTTTTCTTTAAAAAGGCTTCTCTGTCGCTATACCTTTTGCTCCTTGAAGGGGAGGGGGAATATGTAAGAAAAATAAAGGATATGTAAAAAATTAAATTAGCAACGTAAATTTTCCTGCTCAAATCTAAAAATAGTAACCTCTCTCTGCACTGCATCATTTCTAGATTAATCCATGTCATATGACTCTTACATAATTCTGGTGATGTAAATGGAACTAAAACTCAAGCAGTCAATAGTAATTTTACAGTAACATTAACTATCCAATCAAATTACATTGAGAACCAAAACTAACTCAGTCTGAATTAAGATTTCACCTGAACATAATGCACTTGCTTTCTAGGCTTTGGCATAGAAGGAGAAGACAAATGGCAGTCCAGTTATCTTACTGAAAATTTATCTAAAATGTGAACTTTTTGGAATAGGCACATTTAATATGGCAACTTGTTTGTGGCCGCAACATGCTTATTGAAATAAAAACTGAAGATTTAATCTGCCTTCGCCTTCAATCTCCTATACATTATGAATCAAGACTTCTACGCCATCAAAATTCCTGCTGGTCATTACTTCTGAGTTTGTTTCTATTACATATATATATAAACATTTCGATAATGTAATTATTTTAAGTAAGGAACTCACTTATTTCTTGATAGAGTGATATTATCAAATATAACATTGTTTATGATGAAGTTTCCTTTTTTTTTTTTTTTTTTTTTAACAGGAAGCAGCAACTATTGTCGACCATATTGGTGACAGTACACATGATAAAAATTCTAGAAATAATGCAGAAGATTCCATGGGATCTTTGATTGCTGATGAGAAAGACTTTTTGAGAAGCACTGGTGATAGAATTAAATCTGAAATTGACTCATGTAAACTCGAATCTTTAGAACTGGGTGAAGATAATGAATTTGAAGGAACTATTAAAATTGATAGTTCCCTCAAAGAAGAAAAAATTTTGTCTCCCAGCAATTCAGCCTTTAATATTGATTTATTAGAAAAGATGGATATATCTACAGATATGGTAATCTTCTATTTAAATGTTATAGGCAATAGAAAGTATTGTAGGTAGTTTAGGTGCATGCATAGATTAAAATATTTCTGTTGTGCAAACCGTTTAGATTTTGTAAATTTATTTATAATATAAATAGTATGATTTTGACTAAATGAAAATTCTAATATTAAGTGTGAAAAATTTATTTCATATTTTTGCTTAAGTAATGTTTTTTAAGAAGGAAAATTTCATGCATGTATGTTTTATTCAAGTTAACTATTATTAAATTTTTTAAATTACTGTTTGCTTAAGTGCATGATTTTTTTAAATCTAAAATAGGTATATGATTATGATTTATGTTTCATATACAGTACAAAGTCTGTAATCCGGACTTGTCGGGACTTCGGCAATTCCGGATTAGGGTTTTTTCTGGATTATTATAGATCATCAATTTAAATCTGGTTAGATGGCATGCAGAAATTATACAATTAAAAATATGAAATCGTAATTTATGAAATAAAGAACAATTATGATCTAAAGGGTATCAAAATTTACAAAAAGAAGCTTACTATTTATTTGTTTACTTTATTAAACATTTCTTTCAATGTAAGTTGTTTAAGATGCTTCCACAAAAAATTCAAAAAGTTCCTTTTTCTTGTGTCATATATAGTGGACTTTCCAATGCCATACTTCTCGCATAATTTTGAGACGGATAGAATTTTATCCATTTTTTGCAGCAATTCCACTTTTTTTTTAATGGACATTGAAAATTGCTTTCACTTTGTAGATCCTTTGGCAGCTCCAGAATTGAAAACTCTTTTTGACATAATCGAAAGTTCAAGCTTAATTTTTATAAATTTGTTCTAACAGTCTACAAAAAATAATAAGCAGGATCCAATTAGAAGATTAAGGAACAGCGTATTCTGCAACATTAACTGAAATGCCATAGATAATTTTAGCCTAGCTTATACAGTCCATTATACATTAAAAGCGCATATACATTAACGCATATGCGCATGCGTAAACGCATGTACATAAAGTTTGTAGCTTTGAGGTCCGGATTATGGACATCCGGATTACAGACTTTGTACTGTATGTAATTCTAATAGTTGTCTACCATATTGATGACAGTACACATAATAAAAATTCTAGTAATGCAGAAGATTCTGTGTGCTCTTTGATTGCTCATGAGAAAGCACTGGCAATAGAATTAAATCTGAAATTGACTCACGTAACCTCGAACCTTTGCATTTAGATAAAGATAACTAAAATAATGAATTTAAAATTGATAGTTCCATCAAAGAAGAAAAAATCCTTTAGGAAAGCTGACGGTGAATATTCTCCTAGAAAAGAATGACTTTTATATATTACTTCTGTTTCTGATTATGTTACCTTTGTAAAGCTACTGTGCATACTTGCACATCAATGAAAGTAATGCAGTGTGGCATTTGTCCAAATCGAATCAAGATTAAAATCAAAACTTTTAGCACTCAACAATAATGAAATAGTCGTGCAGGATGGTCATAAAAAAATAAAAAAAAAAAAAAAAATAAAAAAAAAAAAACTTCCCTGATATATGAACCCTTCTAGTGGCCTAACATTTAACCAATCAAAATGAAATTTCGCATATTGTTATTTAAAGGTAGGCACTCAAGATGTATGATTTAAAACAAAATACAGCTGTCATTTTTATGGTTACAGTGAAACAATTTCGAAATTTTTTAATGGGAACACCATTTCCCCCCCTTCCCTCTTGGAAAGTTGATCCGTGCATTGAAAAACCATAAATGATGTTGGAATGATACATGCAGGGTGAAATTTGCTAGAGTAAAACACTTGCAAAGCATGACAAAAGACCAATGACAACACAAGAGAGAAAAGGGAAAAAACTTCTGTTAGAATTGCAGGTTATCAATGCGCCCACCTTCATAAACGATAATGCATTGCATGTTGGAGATTGTTGACAACAATGACAAATGTAATATTGCAGGAGGAATCCTTTACTCTTTGGTCCTTTACGCTTCTTCTCAAATGTTTTTTCCAGGTATTTTTGTCATACATGTATCGTTCTAAACCCTTTTGTGGTTTTCCAGTGTGCCAATCAATTTGCACTGGGTAAAAAAGTGAGTATTGCCACTTGAAAATTTCATTTTTTTCACTGCATTTGTAACCATGAAAGCTCTATTGTTTTATATCATTACAATCTCAAATGAATACCTTCAAATAACAATATCTGAAATTTTATTTAAATTGGTTAAGTGGGTAGGTTTTTTGGGGTTCATATATCGGGGAAGTTTTTTTATGACCGCTCTTTATATATGACCTTGTCAAGAAATAAAATTAATGCCGTTTGAGAACTATCACACTAACATAATCATTCAATTCTCTTTCTGTTGACTCCATATTAACAATTACAATATAATACCTGTCCCATAAAATGTGTTTGTAACATAAATAGATAGTAAGCATCCATATTCAGCAATGTAGAATAATTAGATCTGTATCTATGTGTATAACATTGTCAGTTTGCTCCAAATGATGTATTTTTAATAATATGAAACAAAATTGGTCTCTGTTTAAAGAGAAAAAAGAATGGAAAGCTTATACCTCTTTTGAACATCTGTTATTTTGTAGAAAATGATACAATATTTAGCAATTCTTATGATCTTGAGTATTCCAACCTCATAAATCACATCCATGTAATTTTTTCTTAAAGTATACTAATCGAGTATTTCTTTGGAAATCCTTTCAGAAAACAGTGATTGACTTCATTCAGAGGAATTTCTCATGCCATTAAAGCAGCTGCACAATCAGTATTAAACTACTTGATTTAAGACTTTCCAACAGGATAACTTTCTTCTGTGCTTATTGAAGAGTATTCATAATGAAAAAAATTTTGCAATAACCTCTTTTAGTTGCATTTTGATTTTTTTGCTTTTGTGTGTCACAGATTCCAAGCATTTTTTGAATGCCAGCTTGTATGTTTATCATCCACAATTTTTTTGGGGGGGTAGGTGTCACAGTATGTATACAGAACCAAAATCACTTTCAAATCCTTCATTCCCCAAATTCTGCAGAATAAGGATTTTCCTATTTTATTCCTTCTTTTTTTTTTTACTGCTGTTATAAAAATTTCACCCACAGAAACAGAATATTACTCGAAAGATGATTGCACGCAAAACAAAATCACCAGTTGCAGAAAGGGCATTAAAAGTCTGGAGGGGATTTCGCATTTTAATGTAATGGTGCAGTTGAAGTCCAGAAATCCACAAAGCTGGGACCAGAGGCTGTTCGGATTTTATGATTTTGCGTATTTCAGGACAGAAAAGATAAAGCATAATATTCGGACTAAAAGTGCAAAATATATAAGGCGTATTAGATATATTTAATTAAATTATTATATACATTATTGCAATAATTTATTATATGCATTAAATTATTATTGCATATATAAATTGATTATATTATTCATTGTATTATATGTACACAGCATCGAGGTTTGCCGATTTCGCCTCGTGCAAAGATTTCCGGTTTCGGATTCCGGTGTTAGAATCACTGTTGCTGTAAAATTTCAGCAGCTTTTTTCTGTATATCATACACAATCGTGTCGCAATTCCATACCATTCTGCTATAAATCAAGGAGTAGCACCTGCCTCCATCTTTTGCAGAATTTGCACTTTTTGCATTACCATCAATGCAATGTGCTTACGTTTTTCAGTGTTGCAAGTAGTAAAATCATGAGTGCATTTCTTATCTGTCATTGTATTAAAAAGGGCTGAAATTTAAAATATTCTTAATTTATCCACAAAATATCAGGATAAAAAAAAAGACAGCACTAAACAATCTCGTGAGATAACAAGCTCAGAAAATACAACAACGTGAATCGTGAACTTGAACGAAGAGTTGAGTGAATCGTCTGCTTTTTTACCTCGATGCAGAGATTAGAGGGAAAAATCTTTTATCTTATTTTTTTAAACTTTTTTTATGTCAATAATTTGGTATTTCCTTTATGTCTCATTATTATTCGGTAATTATGACGTCATTATTCGGTAAGTATTTTTTCTTCGACATTTCGTACTTAATGTTGCGGTTTCTGGAACCTATAAACTGAATGTTTATATTTTGAGAGGCAACGTGGATTTCAGGAGTTGGTGGATTTCAGGTATTTGACTGTCTATTATTGTAAATTTTAAAGGCTCTCCAGATGTTTTGCTTCATTAGGAAGTTGCAATATGAAGCTCAAATAGCAGTTTTATCCCCGTTTGCCAGTGAAACATTTGCTTTATGGTGTGTTGGAGAGAGGTTTTGTATAATAACAGTGTACTGTAGTAGTGTAATACTTCTAACACAACCTTTTTTACTTCCTTGTACGAAGTAAAAAGAAAGTATTGTAATTGCGAAAAGTTTCAGGCAGCATATTGCAACGAAAATATCCATTTTGACCACTACCGAATGCAATTTAATGTTTTTGCATGACATCTGTACGTAAGGACAGAATAAAAGACTCTTTTCCTCTAAAAAAATTATAAAACTGTTTTAAAATGAATTCTGAAGAGAATTTTTTGTGGTGCCTGTATGTATATATCTTGCATAACTCAAAAACGAGTAGCCTCAGAACATTGAAATTTTGTATATAGGACTGCTATAACATGTAGATGTGCACCTCATATTTTGGTTGCAATCGGCCACACCAAACGTATATAAATATATTTATGTATATATCCACTCTGTTACCTGGCTCAGTGATCTCAGTTTCTTTACTCTTATATGTTTGTAAATTGTGCATTTTTTGCTTTAACAATGACTGAATTATTAATTGTCAATTTTACATGAAAAACTTTTGCAGTGAATTTTGCATGTAAGATTGTCATTTGTAGTTTCTAGAATTTTAGTATTCTAAGGAATGCTTATAAAGATGGCTAAAATTTTGTACTGTAAATGCAGAATGTGTTTGCAGAAATGCAGAAATACATGCTTGTGCTTCATGTGCAGAAACCCTAATTCTAGTGATCTGTTAACATTTTTTATATATAAGCACAGTATTTGAGTAGGATGATTCAATATAATTGACCTAATTTTTAAATAAATTTATTTTTGAAATTTACTTTTATAAGAGGACAAATAATAAATGATCTGGAAGAGCAACTGCAGTGCAAGTTTTGAAATCGTATAGTTTTCTGGACTACTGAAGAGTGGCAAAATAAATGTCTTAAATATATCCCAAAAATAACAAGTCTCAGTGATGTCTTGAAAATGTGGATTAAGTTTTTTTTTTTTTAAATTATATTCTAAAACACAGAGATTTACTTTTTAATTTGTAGGATATTAAATTAATTACATGGTTTATGGGTAGGGAATTATGTTTATCTGAAATTGGCTCAATAATTTTGATTGCCCTTTATAAATTGCATAATAACTGCAGCTTTCCAGATTTAAGTGCTGTTCCTAAAATTATATGTAAGTTTAGTTCAGAATGTAGTTAAATATTTTTAGAGTCTTGTTGTATGGGTCTAATTTTGCTGACAATTTACTTTTTACTATGGTCAAGAATCTTTCTCTTTGATGCAAATCAAAAAACATAAATTTTTTAAGCAAATCTTCTTTAGATAAAAACATATACTTAAAAAAAACTTTAAATATTATGCAAATTTATTGGTGAGTTATTTTTATTTATAAAATATTATAAAATAAATATTTATTATTTTAATCAGAAAAGTATGTTAGCTGTAAAAGATAAAAAAAAAACTAAGTAATATTTGCATCTTAGGATTTATAAAATGTCTGTTCCTGATCCCAATGTTTCATAATTTTCAAAAAAAAAATTTTAAATTATTATTATGAAAAACTAGTATATGAACTCCGTTGTCTTAAATATGTTAACCCAGATCTTTTATTTATTTACTTAAGGAGCCAGTGCAGCGGAAATGGAAAAGTGTAAGATATAAGTACTGGTGTTCAAATATTGAAATGGCTTTTAAAACAAAACGGAAAGAAGATACTTCTGAAAAGGTAATCATAATTTAAAAACAAAAATAATAAAAAATATTTAAAAATATTAGCTCTATTTGTGGTTCATAGTTTTGGGTTTTATGAATTGTTTGAAATATTGAATGAAATATTGAAATGGCTTTTAAAACAAAACGGAAAGAAGATACTTCTGAAAAGGTAATCATAATTTAAAAACAAAAATAATAAAAAATATTTAAAAATATTAGCTCTATTTGTGGTTCATAGTTTTGGGTTTTATGAATTGTTTCATTATGTGAAGTGTCACATATTTGTTATTTGTAATTATACTGGCTTTTAAATGTTAAGGAACAAAAGTAAAAAATCAGTATTATTTAATCAAATTTAAAAAAATATGTTTGAATGTTTTCTGTGCTGTGTGAATAATTATGCAGGTTAATAGATCTGAAAATGTAAATTTTGAGAAATGTGGACTTGTGAATGTTCAGTTCAATGTGCAAGATTAATTTATTTCTGGATTACTTGTGTTTTTATTATAATACTTAAAAAAAAAAAAAAAAAAAAAAAAAAAAAAAAAAAAAAAAAAAAAAAAACTTGCCTTAGTCAATAAAATAACTGAGCTCTTGAGAGTTAAAGTTCTGTATTATCACATACATTATAATTAGTGTTTTAGAATTGTGAAGACATAATAGTTAAGGAAAATTAGATGCCATATATCACTATTCCTCTAAGTCATGTAATTTTTCATGCAAAATTAGTAGCAATACTATATACAAAGCTATACTGTAGCTATACTGATACAAAATTCAGCAAAAGTTCTCTTCCAGTTTGAGTATAATATTTGTCACAAAATCTGAAAATGCTTACAAGAAGAAATAAACATTGCTTGCACGTGTGCAAGCAATGTTTATGAGCAAGCATGCACCACACAAACGAACTTAGAAATAAAAATGTAAAACAACTATATGAAATGTGACACATTTCTCTGTCTGTCTCTCTCTCTCTCTCTCTCTCTCTTTTTTTTTTTTTTTTTTTTTTTAAACCAAAGGTTTAGTCATTTGCGCTTTAAAACCTGTCTAGATTTACCTTCTACATAAAATTCATGTATAGAATTTTCTAGTATTACCTCCTCAGTATATAATTTGTTAGGGCTAATTATTAATGAATTATTTTTTCTTTGATTATGTACCTTTTTGTCATTAGCAAATATATGTAACTTTTAATATTCACATACAGGCTCCCCGTCCATTTTATCACACTATTAAACCCATCCAGATGCCCAAAGATGAAAGGAAATGTATACTGTGCCATATCAGTGGAGATGGTGAAACAAATGGACCTGCAAGGTAAGTATTTTGCCCTCTGTTTTTTTGTCCTCCCTTTTTTTTCTTTATATGTATAGCATTATAAAGTTACCAATATCTTACGCAGGTATCATTTATTTCATAATGATACCTGCGTAAGATATTGCAGAAATGTTTCTTACATTACTCATATTACAGTCTAGAAGAGAAACAAGCTAATGTGACAATCAAAATTGTAAAAACAACCTTGTATTTAGCGTAAGTATATTGAAACACTCAATCGATTTCGATGGCAGCTAAAGGTCCCTCCTCATCAGGAGAAACAAATACCTAGAAAGAAGAAAACTAAAGGGGAAGGAGTCTCAGAAACACATGGTCCTTATCAGCACTGCACGTGGTTATAACCGGATAATCCGGTTGAGGTATTTCTAGGTATTTCTTTCCCCTGATGAGGAGAGACCTTTAGCTGCCCTCAAATTCGATTGAGTGTTTCAATATACTTACGCTAAATACAAGGTTGTTTTTACGATTTTGATCATATTACAGTATTCACTGCAGAACATTTAAATATACAATAACTGACTAGTTATTCCAATAATGGGCAGAAACATATGATGAGAGGTTAAAGCATATTTGGTATTTATTTTGCGTGAAGGAATCTCTTAAAATATTGATTCATTCTCATGTGCTTTCAAATATTTGTAAGTTTCAATTGCATTGCTCAAGAAAAATGTGTAATTATGAATTTCTATTGGAAAATTATCTTTTTTATTTTCCAGTGAAAAATAATCTGAAAAAATAAAATTTATATACAGAAGGTTAAATTTTTTGTAAGGACACTAATATAATGATTTAAAAAGAGAAAAAAGTATTTTACATAGGAAGAAACTCTGGAAGTGTATGGCTATTTTTAATATATATATATGTAAATATAGGAAAAGGAATAAAGAAAATCTTAAAGAATATAAATACAGTCAAAAGTCGTTAATCCGGACTCGTCGGGACTTCGGCGATTCCGGATTATCGATTTTTCCGGATTATAGATCATCAGTTTAAATCTGGTAAAATGGCATGCAGAAATTATAAAATTAAAAAAATGAAACCGTAATTTACGAAATAAAGAACAATTATGATCTAAAGGGTATCAAAATTTACAAAAAAAAAAGCTTAATATTTATTTGTTTACTTTATTAAACATTTCTTTCAATGTAAGTTGTTTAAGTTGCTTCGTTTTTTATGTGATAATACATTCTCTTTAATTCTATAAACAGACATAATTTCTTGTTCAGTTACAAAGTTCCGCTGTTCAAGTCCTATAATTGCTGTGTCGAGAATACCCACTAATTTGTCAATCGAAATTTTTTGTTTTCAATAACCTCTGTCACTTTCTTCGCTATCGGAAGCGAATTATAAGGATGAGGCATTTGATTTAAATCATATCAAAGACAGAGTACATCGAGATGAAATACTACATTGAGTAAGCAATTATAAGCCAAATAAAATAAAAACATCTGCCCTTAAGATAAGGATAGTGCTGACAGATCAACTTCCAATTCACTGCACGCCCTGCAGCATTAAAGATAAACAAAGTTTAGATAAACAAACGTTAAAGTTTAGATAAAAAAAGGATATGGCTTTATCCATTTTTTGCAGCAATTCCACTTTTTGTTTAATGGACTCCGAAAGATATTTTCGCTTTGTATATCCTTTACATATTAGTAAATATATATCGGAAATTCTATTTGACATAATCGAAAGTTCAAGCTTTTATAAAATTGCTCTAACAGTCTGCAAAAAATAATAATCCGGATCCAATTCGAAGATTAAGGAACAACGCAATCTGCAACATTAACTGAAATAGATAATTAGATAATTTTAGCTTAGCTTATCCCGTCCGTTATACATTAAACGCGCTTTCGTAAACGTATTTTGCGCACACGCAAATTCGCAGCGGTAAAAGTCTTACGTGCATGCGTCAACGCGATACATGCGCAGAAAGTTTGTAGCTTTGAGGTCCGGATTATAGATCATTCTGGATTATGGGTGTCCGAATTAACGACTTTTGACGGTACTATCTAAACGAAAGGAATAGTTGCACTTTAGCCAAAAAATATATTTTAATCAAATTTTTATTTAATACTTTGGAAGGTTATAATTTTAGTATTTAATTTTATTGGGGCAAGTGTTAAATGCTCTGTTATAATTATAAGTTTTCTTAAAAAAAAAAAATCTATATAAAAAATAGCCATTTTTTAAGCATAAAGATATCTAACCTTTCAACATGCATCGAAAGCATACAACATATCAACATACATGAATAACAACAGACATTCATAACATTTTTATAGTACATTGTAGAAAGGCTTTAATTTAATAAAATTAGTGATATATTTTTGCATTTTATACATGTAGATTACTAAATGTTGATGTCAATAAATGGGTTCATCTGAATTGTGCATTATGGTCAGCTGAAGTGTATGAGACTGTGAATGGTGCTCTGATGAATGTAGAATCTGCATACAAACGATCAAGACTCATAAATTGCTGCATCTGCCATAAGCATGGAGCTTCTCTTCGATGCTTCAGGACAAGATGCCCTAATATTTATCACTTTCCATGTGCAAGGAAAGAGCAGTGTTCCTTCTATTCAGATAAGGTACATATTATGCTTTTTGCTTTAATTCATACTTTTCTTTTGTACATAACTTAATGATAAAAGGAATGTTTAAAGCAAGATTAAATTTTTAACTTCATATGCTCTTTGATGTAATTGGAAAATGTTTTAAATGTAATAATTAATATGTATTGATTAAGTATCCATCATGTTAAAATTTTATGTATAATTGATTTCTTGATTATCTATTAGATTTTTAATGTGTTGTATAGATTTTGAGACACCTTGGGGCACCATGGATAGCTTCAGGATGGCTGTGAAATAATCCAGTCCTTTCTTGAAAATAGTAGTTAATCATGTAATTTAAGAATTTGACCTTTGATGTGATGATGCTATGTTAGAAAGACCTCACAGGCACTCTACAAACCATTGTTTATGAAAAGTACACTGTGCAAAAAAATAGAAATGGAGAATTCTATTCTCCCATTCTATTGGGCTGATTGATGAAATTCAACTTGTGTTTTTAATGTCTCGAAAGCACGATTTAGGATATGTTTTATATATATATAGCATTGTTCTAATATAGGTATTTTTACTCAAAATCGGACTTTTTCTGAAATGACGTGCCAATTTTCTTTCCAAATTTTGCTTCTATGACTCAGATTATGCCAAACTGTCCAGTTTTGTAAAAATAGCATGAGTAGTTTTTAAAAAATTAGCTCTCGAAAATTTAGCTCCTGGATGTTAATCGAATTTGATATATATTTATTAATATCTCTTTTTACTTCCTTGTACGAAGTAAAAAGGAAGTATTGTAATCGCAAAAAGTTTCAGGCAGCATATTTCAACGAAAATATCCATTTTGACAGCTATCGAATGCAATTTAACGATGTTTTTGCGTGATATCTGTACATAAGGACAGAATAAAATACTCTTTTCCTTCAAAAAAATTATAAAACTGCTTTAAAATTAATTCTGAAGAGAATTTTTCGTGGTGTCTGTATGAACGTACGTATCTCGCATAACTCAAAAACGAGTAGCCTCAGAGCGTTGAAATTTTGTATATAGGACCGCTATAACATGTAGATGTGCACCTCATATTTTGGTTGCAATCGGCCACACCAAACGTATATAAATATATTTATATATATGTCCACTCTGTTACCCGGCTCAGTGATCTCAGTTTCTTTATTCTTATATGTTTGTAATTTGTACATTGTTTGCTTTAAAAATGATTGAATTATATTGTTTTTATCTTCCGGTTAAGGATTTTATGCCTTTAGTAAATCTGTGTGCAATATTTTTAGAATTATCAGCAATTTTAAAGTTGTTTAATTGCTGCTAAGCCTGTTTTAATGGTGGCCATTGATGTTTACATTTGAAACAGGAGACTAGTGGATTTGTTGCCAATCTAGAGAAACTTAGCTTCGCAACAACAAAGATAACGCCTTCATTTATTATTGCCAATTAAATCATGCTTAATTCTTTCTGGAATTTTTTTGAGGAAATAAGTGTTTGAGATTTACTTCGTAATTTTTAATATAGATATTTTGAGTTTTTATGTATTTTTGCCTTCTCGTGAAGTAAGAACTGAATTAATTAAATGAGAAATAGTCAATCGTCTGTGAAAAACTGTTTCTTTTATGTTTTATTTGCTTAATTTCTGTTATACATAGTTCTAGCTTTATTATAGTATTTGAATAGAACATGTGGCAACGATTAGATAATTCTTGAAATGATATACATTTTGTGCATTCTGAGTTATAATATGAATGAAGTATAATACTGTTAAGTAAACCTAGTGCCAGAGTGTCTCTATTGTAAACAAAGTGAATTTTAAAGAATGCATTTATTTTATTGTGGTTTATGCGTTGTCGGCGAAGTAGGTTTAATTCAATGTAATAAGTTTAAATAAAATGCAAGAAAAAATGCATATAATTTAATATTCCGTACAAGGAAGTCATGTGGTGTACACATTAGATTTTTTTATTAAACTTACATGATTCCTTCTTCTAGAATTCAAAATTTAAGTTCATTCCAAATACAGTTTGCTCATTTTTTTATGATTTATTTTTTAAAATTTGTATTTTTAAATAATTTTTATAAATTTTTTGAAAAAATTTTTAAGATATAACCTATAAAATTTTTACAACCATTTTAGAGTAGATGTATTTCTAAGCATATCTGCAAAAAATTAAGTTTTTTATTAAAAATTTCTTAGGAATAAATTTACATACTGGCGATTTTTTAAATTTGGCATATTTGTTATAAGCAATAATAATGCCAAATGGGGTGTATGCACTTTGTTAAAATTATTTGAAATAATGAACGATGATTTTTTTTTTCTGCTGGTTTACTATGAATAAAAGAAAAGAAAAATAGGGTGCTATAAATTAAGAAGTTCACCAAGTGAATTGTTCTTGTTGCAAACTGAAAAAATACACCAAGATAAAATTTTGAATATCTCCATAAATTTTGCATCAAAGTCTAGAGAATTTAATATTTAGCCATAATTTGAGTCGTAGAATCGAAATATGGAGAAAAAGTAGCATGTTATTTCAGAAAAAGTCCGATTTTGTGTCAAAATACCAATATTAGAACAATGCTATATATAAATCTAATACATATCCTAAGTCGCACTTTTGAGACATGAAAAACGCGAGTTGAATTTCATCAATCAGCCCAGTAGAACAGAAGATACAAAACTCTTCCCCCCCTTTTTTTTGTGTGATGCAGTTTCATTGATGCAGTGTACATGCTGCATCAATGAAACACTTTCATACTATCTAAGGAAGAAAACATCAACAGTTCTATGTAATATACTTTTAATTTTACACAATAGAAAAAAAAAAAAAAAAAACATAGTGCGACTGGAACATAGGCAGCTGCAAACTGCTGTATGCAATGACTCGCATAAATTATTATTGGCTAGTACAATAACAGTAGTAAATTTTATTCAAGCTGTTTGCTTCATTATTTTTTCAGATTAATCTATTGTAAATCATGTACAGTATTTCATCATCTATACCATAATCCATTGTGCTCCTTTTGTAAACTTAGATTTAAGTAGTAATAAATAGTAATACAGTTGCCTAACATAGTAAATTGTAAACAGCATCATTAAAATACATCAAATACCATAAAGAATAAAATTATACAACTAAATTTCAATATCTGTCGTTAAAAATTTTCTCAAATGTTAGAACAAAAAGCTTAAAAATACCTCTTTAATATCTAATGCTCTGATTTTACATTTACTACTTTTATTTTATTTTCATATCCTGGAAAAAACCTACCATCTGCCCTATAACCAGTTACATGCAGGCATATGACCTTCCCCCCCTCAATAATACGGGACTTCCTTTTCCAATGATTGGAATGAATTTTGGTATTCTTTGCCACTGGAAAAGGTTTGTGATAAAATGCTAAAATTATTTTAGATAAATTATGCCAGTAATTCAATGCATCAAAAAATGTGCAGAAGTTAATACTTCAAGATAATCTGGATCCAGTGGCAAAAGGGAAATAAGGCAGTTATTAAGTAATTCTTCTACTTCATTTGTGATAGTAAGAACTTTTTCCAATTTAATGTTACCTACAGATAGTTTTAAATATTTGAAGGTTTTCACTTCATCTTCTTGAGTCTCCAAAAAATAGGGAATATAGGGAAAATTTCTGTCATGTTAATGGTTTATATAGCATTTTTGTCTGATTATACAGCTGCTTTCCCCCTCCCCCCAATTTTGGATTCTAACAAAGGCTTTTATATTATCAGTAAATAAATTCAAGATTCGGATGCAACATCAGTAGTTCTAAACTTGAATTACAAAACAAATGAAAATTCAATGATAGATTTTATGATAAACATCTTTCCTCTTGAGTTTTATAGCTGATAAAAAAATGACCACAAAAATCAGTGTCTTCATAATTAAATGTGTAATTTTTATTACCTAAATCATTGTAATTATACCCATGATTGTAATATTTTCAAAGTTAACTGTGGTAGCTTGCCTTTGTATGTAATTAAAAAAAGTGTATATTGCATGTAAAGTGTATTTAAAGTTATTTGATTGGAGTTTTACTTTGTTTTAAGTAAATATTAAATGAAGGTTCACATTAATATAGTTTTAAATGAATTGCTATTTTTATATTTTCTAGACAATGCTATGTCCTCAACATGCCCATAGAGGGAACCCTGAAAATAAATTGGATTCTTTTTCAGTCTTTCGTAGAGTCTATATAAATAGAGAAGCACATAAACAAGTGGCTAGGTATATAAGTTATTATTTAGTACCTGCACAGTGTAAATATAACTAGTTTGTCTCCATAAATACCGTAATTTCCGGAAGAAAGGCCGCATCAGCGTAAACGCCACACTCGAGAAAAATGGCGGGAAAAAAATTAAAATTACACAAAAACGCTGCAATAGATTAAATTGCGCGACACATTGTCTTGGGCCGTATAGATGCAAAAACTCAACCTAAGTCCTGATATATGACATGCCAGTTAAGAAAAATGCATGAAATGAAACCATAACTCAAAAATAAATTAAAGGTAAGAAATGTGGAAAATATATTTACCTTCACATATATACTTATATTTACCCACTAAAGAAGTCTATATTTGTAATACTCAGACTATATTATAAAAAATGTTGCAACAACGAAATATTAAATTTGGATGACAAAAGGAAATTTTAAATTTTACTTACGAATTACAGCAAACTATACATCATATGAAGCCATCAAAATCTGATTCTTCACTATCTGAATTAAAAAGATTTAGTAAATCCTGATCTAAGTCTTCCAGATCGTCGCATTCATCCTCTTGGTTTACAGTCTCTTTATCTAAGGATATAATTTCAGCTTCTTTGAACCCTGTTATTATTGACAATGTTTCTACCGATTTCCACGCACTTCCTGCCCACTTTGCAATTTCTTCATAAGATGCTCTACGCATTTTACCGCTTTTGGTTTACGTATGCAATCCTTCACTCATCCAACACTCCCACCGCTTTCGGACTTCAGCTTTGAAGGATTTATTACCTGACAAATCTAACGGTTGTAAGATTTTAACCACCAGGAATTATTGCTTCGGTCGTAGGAAATTTTTGACATCTGGTTTTCACTGACTCAAAGAAATGAGCATGCATGGAATCCATTATTAATAACCCCTTTGGTTGGAAAAAAGATCCCATATGACACTGCCAAACTTTTTGTAGCCACTCATGAATAATTGTTTCGCACATCTAGCCATTCTCGTTTGCACAAATAATTACGTCATTAGGAAAATCTCCCTTCGGAATAGTCTTTCATTTAAAAATGATCATCGGCGTTAGCTTGTCACCGTTTGCGGCACAAGCTAACACACATGTAAATGACGCTCTTTCATGCCCCGTCATAAACACAGATACAGTTTTTGCACCAGTTTCATCAACAGTTCTGTTTGCAGGAGAGTCAAAAGCTAACAGTGTTTCATCCATATTTATTATCTGTGACCGAAGAAGTTTTTTTTTCAATAATAGTTGTCACATATTTTAGAAAAAATGACTTTTTATCCTGCCAGTCCATTGGTAATTGTTGCCCGACTGTTGTTCTAGTACGCACAGAAATATTTTTTCTTTTCATAAATCTGCTACGCCTCCTTTGAAATCATTTATGTTCATTCGTTTTGCTATAAATTTTGCTTGTAAGCGAATTTTTACAGTCGAAATTGCCATTCCCTTTCCTCGTTGCTCCTTTATCCAGTTTGCAAGGTCGTCCTCTAGATTTGGCCACCTTACAGTACCACTTCTTTTGGCTCGTTTCTGTTGTGGCATATTTTTAAGAAGTTCTTTTTCAGTTCTCCAACGTCAAATACATCTGTCGTCCACTTCAAACTCTCGAGCTGCTGCTCGATTTCCAATTTGTTCAGCATGTGAAATTACATTAAGCTTAAAACTAGCAGTATAGCTTCTTTGCCATTTAGGGACATTTTCAAAAATTTCCCGCTCCCTTCTTACTTAAAAACTATCCAACAAGTACTTGTACCCAAACTGATGGTATCTGTACCTGCAGAATGCCAAGAAAAATCCATTCATGTTGAAGGGGAAATACTTCAGAGTTCGTTATTGCGAGGCAGGTGGAGTCGTGTCCGCCTTTGAAAAAAATTGCAGAAAAGGCAGGGGTGGGGAGAGGATGGGTCCTGTAAGATTCATGGAATGGCTTTGAATTTCTTCTTCAACTATTCGTACGCACATTGATACGAAAATCGAACAATTTCTACGCCGGGATAATGTCGTAACGCGGGAACCGTTACTGCGATAAACTCGTCGAGTTTGCCTGAGCCGAGGAGAGAGACTATTCAAACTGATGAGAATGTTGATTTGAAAGGGGGAAGAATGTTATTGTTCTGAGATCTCATTTAGGGTAAATAAGGCATGTAGGTCCGTTCAAGGAAAGAATGTAAACAAAATAACGTTCACAAAAAGCAACTGAGTGGTCTTTTGTGTGGGAACAGCACCAGTCTGTGCACAATGACAAGACCATCCAAACTATGTACAATGACCATCATAGGAAATATTTTATTTTTAGTGCACCTAAACGCTGCATGGGTAGAAACGCCGCACCTGCTGAAAATTTAAGTTTTAAATACGTAAACGCCGCAGCGTTTCTTCCGGAAATTACGGTAGTTTATCTAGTTAACTTTATGTTATCATAAGGCTTCTTCCCCCTTTTTTAAAGTAATGTTGAATGGAAATGTTAAAAATAAAAATAAATAAATAAAAGTAATGAAATATTTTGCATATTTTTAATACATCATATGAATTTTAAATTATAATCTTTTTAAGAAATTTTATATTATTCTGAACTTTTTAAATTATTTTATTTTTTCTATAATTGATATATTTATTCAAATAAAGCATTTTTCTGACTTCATTTTTATACCTTAAAAATTCAACATTCAGTCTCCTTCAGCAATCCAAGCCCCCCCCCCCAAAAAAAAAAAAAAAAAAAAAAAAAAAAACTTAATTCGGGTTATTGTTACTGAAGTTCCTAAATTACATTTAATGGCGACTGACAGTTGCCTATCAAATACAAAGGTTTAAAAATTCTTTGTCATATAATATGCAGATGATTATTCTATAATTTAATGCATGATATTAAAACGTATTGGATGATACTAAAAAAATCTCGTGTATTATTAATGTATTGCATGATATTAAAAAATCTCTTGTGTTAATTATAATTTAATTTGTAATAATGTTTCCATTTTCTATAAAAAATCAGATCATTATTTTGGTGTATTATAAATCAGATGATTGAGAAATATTATAAATTATGTCAATTAAAGATGTAAAGAATGAAACAAGTAATAATTTCTATTTATTTTAACAAATTTCATATTTTGAGTTTCATATATAAACACAAGAGATGTAGCCTAAGATTCTTTGTACTATAATTGCACCTCAGAGGGAATTTTTAGTAACAAATAAATAAAAGTACTATTTATTTTCTGTTACTGATTTAAAAACTAAATAAAATTAAAACTCAACTGGAAAAAAGTTATAAGTTTCTGGATTTGTTTATGCCTTTTTTTATATTAAAATACTGTTACTGTCAAAAAATATCGGTAGCGATTCCATAAAACGGATTTGAGTTTATTAATCAATATTTATTGCATTTTCTTAATTATTCAAAGTAATCCTCTCTGAGTGCAATACACTTATGCCAATTTTTTCTCTCCAGTCCTCAAAACATACATTACAGTTATATTCGTGAAACCTTTGGTATTTCATCAGATTTTCTTTTAATGCATTATTAAACTCAAAATTAACACTTCGCAGTGTCAGTTTTAATCACGGAAATAGGAAATATGGTTCCTTGAGCTTAAAGAGCTACATTTGTTGAATTTTTGACCAAAACTTTTGCTAGCAGCAAGAGCAGTGTTGCTATAATGATAAATCCATTGGTTATCTTGTCACAAGTAGGTTGTTTTCTGCAAACTGGTTCATGCAAATGCATAGATGATAATATTTAAATAAAATAATAATGAAAACAGAAGAGAAACATGCCAAAGTAAAATATAAAATTACCAAAGCAAAAACCTTCTGTTTGCTGTAGATTTAATCGGAAACTGTATCGATTTTAAGAGCAAACAGGTACAGGTTACTCTTCATTAGGAGCAAAGAAATCTGCAATGAAGGGAAGCTGTGGTTGTATTTATACTCTATCTGAGTAAAGCAAAAGAGAAATTAGACCCATCTGTCAGCAGAAATAGTAACAAAAATTGAAAAACTAAAGCTATAGAATTTTAAAAGTATTAGGATGAACTAGATTGGATTTAAACTGTTAACTAAACAAGAAAAATCTCTGTGAATGTGATAAAATCTTCAAGAAAATGTAGTTCATCAATGCGAGAATCTTTTTGGATAATTTTTGTAAACCCAAATCAAAATTATGATTAAATTTATAACTATGAATAGCTATTGAAGACTTGCTAATTTTGCCTTTTTTGGACATAATATTCATGTTCCTTGATGTGAAACTTTAGCATGCTTTTTGTTTGGCCGATATATCTTAAACCACACTGACACAATATGCTATAAATATCCCAAGAATTAAAGTCAGAAAATGGAATCTTTAAGAACTAACCCATGGAATTTATTGATAGGTAAGAAAATGACTTAAAAGTTGAACTTCTGGAGAACCCATGCAATTTGCTAACTGACAGATAGTCGGTAATTTGCAAGTGGTGCGCTATGGGAATAGTGCAAGTTTGCGGGGGCCACGTTAACACCCTTGAATCACATTTAAACAGAAATAAAAATACAGAAATTTTTGTAAACAATCTCACTGCTTTATCAGAAGTTGGAATGAATGTCTTCTTCATGTTCTTCAGTTTTTATTGGTTTATACAGGTTGCTGTACTCAGCATTGCAGTTGGGAGGCATAAAAAATTGATGGGAAGGTCTCTCTTGCAACATGGCTTGGTAATTTCAGGTGCTTTTCTAATTTTGAGTTTGTTTTTATGCCAAAGTTTGGTGATGATTTTGGCCTTGTCCTATTCAATTATTGAGCGTGAATGCATGGAAAGTATTTGACTAAAGATATGCTATTTACTTTAATGAACTGGTTGGCAAAGAGCTTGGAGATATCTTCTTTATGTTTGGTAATTCTTATTTGTAGTTTTCTGGATGTTGAGCCTATATATTCAGTTTCTGTGCTTATATCTTTGATGCAAATTTAAGATATTATATATACATGTAGCTGAAGTATCCATTGTGGTGATGTCTGATATATCTGAACTTACAGTTTCCAGATGCATGAGGCTGAAGTAATGGCAAGTTTATAACAAAATCTTTTAAACACAGAGCAAATGTGTGACGTGATCAAGTAGTAAGGAAAAGCTCCAATAAATTTACTGTTATTTGATGCTTGCATCAGTAACAACTTTACATTTTGAGAAATGAGTATAGGAGCTAGTTCATTGGTTTTCTTACTATGTTTTCCCATAAAATCTGGAGGATATCTATTGTTTTCGGCAATTTGTAATATGTAATTCTATTCAGTTGTGTAACTGTAGCGTAGATTAGGAACCCATTTTGCTGAAATCCAGACTTGTGTACTGCATATATGACTGAATTTATATATTACATCATCAGCAAGCTTTATGTCAGTTGGCACATCAGAGAGATAACTGGTACTGTCAATTGAAAAACATCTAAACATCACAAAATCAAAAGAATAAGGTGTACATCCACATAGTAATGTTAAAAAGGAAGATCTTTTGAACAAGAAATGTTATGTTGCTTTTAAGAATTATATTGTGCATTTATATGCATTATTTTTATTTATTTTTGTTTATTTTTTATGTCTTGATTGTAACTTAAAAACTTTTTTTTAAATTCTGCAAAACGTTATAAGAGTATGATTGCATGTCTTTTACGTATAGTAGTATTAAAACTGAATTGATTTTAAGTTATATTATATTTGTTCTTTACTGCATGTGTATTTTTTGCATTCTAGCATGATCCAAGATGATAAGTACATCATGCGAATTGGAAGCTTAATTTTTCTCAACATTGGGCAATTGTTGCCTCAGCAAATACAAGCTTTTCATACTTCAAAATGCATTTATCCTGTAAGTAATTTCTGCATATTACCTCGTAGAATAAGAATTAGTTTAGTCATTTTTAAATTCATTAACTTAATATTTTGTAGTTCTCACTCTCTATAAAGAACTCTGTCTATTGTACGAATATTATTCATAATATTTATAATAATAATAGTTTTCTCTGCTATTATAAAAATACTAAATTATGTTTTATCACAGTTTTTATGTATTATACTGTATTTCCTCTTATTAGGTTGGCTACAGAGTTACTAGAATGTATTGGAGTATGAGGAAATTAGGAAGAAGGAGTCAGTATGTATGTACAATTAATGAATTAAGTGGTAAACCTGAATTTTGCATTCAGGTAAAAGAACCAGATCAGAAGGATCTTATACTGAAAGATAGAACTGCCAAAGGTGAGGAAATTGTGTAATCTATGCAAAAGTTGATTTTATAATTTATGTTAACAGCTTATCTGAATGTTTTCTTTTCTTTAATTAATTAATTAACTAATTTTTTGACTCTGTATTTTAGGTGTATGGCAAAAAGTTATTTATCCTATCGAAAAAATGCGAAAGCAGGCCAAAACAATCAAAATATTCCCTGATTATATAACTGGAGATGATTTATTTGGATTAACAGAACCAGCTGTGCTTCGAATAGTAGAATCGGTATCATTTTGTATATATTGTGATTTGTTTCCTTTAGTTGATTAAATGATAAGATGTTTTATATGTGCTGTATAATTTTAAAATGTTGGTTTATTTTAGTAATACAAATTTTGTGACTAAATTGCATAATACATAAATAATGCTTAACTAAAAATAATACAGTTAAATACTTAAATGAAAAGTAACATTACAATGTTTAAAAATTAAGTTGGTGAATAAAGATTGTAACTGTATTTGTGTATATTCAATATGTCCAGTTCTTAACTCTAATGTCTCCCCCCTCCAATTCTGTATGTTAGTTGTGGGTTTTTGCCTAAATTACAAAGGCAGATATATATATATATATATATATATATATATTTATTCTGACAGAAAGTTAAAAGTACTAAATTTGCTTAAACTCTCAAAAACCCATTTAATTTTTATCCACACTGTCATGAAATTTATGTATTATGTATTTCTGAATATAAACTGAGAAGCAAAATTTTGCTGCAGTATTTGAGGCAAAATGAAAATCCATGCACCACCAAATTAAAATATCCCATGATCCAGCTATGTATCTGGAGGGCAAGCAAATTAGCATCATTTGGCATAAATTGTATTTTAGGTAAAGTGA
The DNA here is from genome assembly GCF_044657685.1 of Stegodyphus dumicola. Lineage (NCBI taxonomy): Eukaryota > Metazoa > Arthropoda > Arachnida > Araneae > Eresidae > Stegodyphus > Stegodyphus dumicola. The sequence goes on from NC_140770.1 coordinate 82,637,232, forward strand.
TTTTAATTCAACACTGTCATTATCTTTAGCTTTAAGAAGGTGAATGTCTGAGGAATTGAAGGCATTCACTTTCGTTTGAATAATAGGCATTCAGGAATGTGAATGTCTATTATTCAAAAAATAAGCCAGAAGTGATTGATAGATGTTAAAAAATATTCCATCATTAATGCTGTGGATGAAACTGAAGATATTATCTGTGAGGTTGATGAAGATTATGATAATGGTGAAATGGAGATTGATGCCCATAAAAGAGGCATGCTTTGCAAAATTGGTAGATAATTCTAACTTGGCCTCATTATTAAGAAGTTTGGTTAATGCATGTTAAAAAATTAAAAATGTGTCCCCCCTCAAATTAAATTATTCATACAATTGTAAAAAAATTGCTAAAAATCCTTTATACATGAGAATTTATGGTATTATTTATTTATTTTAAAGAAGTATAATTTTTATGTAACAATAATTCCTTGCAGGAATGGTGCAAGAGAATTATTTAAATTTAATTTAACTTTATTATTTTCTTGTGAAACAATTTTGTAAGTACTTAGCAGCTTACCTTGTTTCATTTCAATTTTCTCATTTTTTCAAATGTAACTTAGTTCAAATAGTTTAGTTTCCTTTTATAGTTTTACACTTATTTCTTAATTAAATTTAAAATTTTAATTTTATATTCGCTTTATACGAATAGAGAATTTTATATTTGCTTTTTATGAATAGAGAATATTTGTTAAATTCAAATAATACTTAGCATATTTTTTGCTATAGTAAACTACAAAACGGGGAAGCAGATTCGTGGTTTATACATGGAAGTACATGGTATTTATTTATTTTGAAAAAATATCCTAATGTTGCTATAATATTTACAGCTTATGTTTCACAGACTCAGAAAAATAATAATTAATAATAACACTTGTGGTTATTGTATTCATAGATAATCCTCTAACTCTGAAAATCTGTAAAATGCTACTGTAGTTTTCCACTTGATATTTTTTCAATGAAAATCAGAAACTTGATCAAATTACCAAATTATTTAATATTTGAATTAGAGCTTGCTTGCTTTTTTTTTTCGCACCCCTATATATTTTTGCACATAGCTTGAATTTGATTTGTATTCAATCTGGGTTGATGAAAATAAGCAGCAAGATATGGGGTAATTTAAACTACATTTGCAATATGCATTTCTAAAAGTCCAACTGTAATGTATTCTTAGCTGCAAGTAAAAATCCAGTTCTTTAAAGGCTAAAGATAAATAAGAATTAAAATACGTGTACCTTGTTTACACTTTATTTATGAACTTAATTCTTCAGTTTTATGGCTCACTTTTCCATCAATATCCAACATTAAAACATGTGTAACCTCTATACAAACCAGTTTTCCTTCCCCATGAAGGCATCCCTCCCATTAGGCAGATAGCCCTAGTGGGCTTTGCCATAATCAACTAAACCATACAAAACTGTCATTGAATAATTCATTTCCTTTTGTTTTTGTGAACTTTCTTGAATATTATTTTTCTTCTGTGTTTGAGCTTTGAAACGTGATTATGCTGCCTGATTTTCTTGAATTGAAGTGATGTGATTGTGTCTTTGAAGCATGTACTGAAATTATTGCTTACACTACTCCAAATCTGATTACTAATTTTCATTTATTTTCATTTTAATTAAGTATATTTGATGTGTGAATTTTTAATATTTATGCATTGGCTATTAAAAAATTATGCTACAAGCTTTCTGAAAGTACTGGTACTACATGCATTTTGTTGTTATAAATTTTTTCAAGATAGATAATTTCTTAAGAATAGTTTCAGTATTGTAAATGTAAGGTTAAGTATGAAATTTAATTTTTACAAAATTCTCATTCTGCAAAAGTTCGCATTTGTAAAATTTTAATCACGCTTTAATTGGGTTTATATATAAAGTTTCTGCCCGTACATGCAGATGTCATAGAGCCCTGCATAATTAATGTTTTTACAAAATTTTAAATACAAATTTAATAATGAACATTATTAAATTTTTAAGTATTGTGTTCAATACAGAACAATTAATTGCCAAAATGAGCTGAACAATTTTTATTACGTTTTTCTGCTCAGTGCCCCCTTTCCAGTTAGTTACTGTTTAAATGTGGTTGAAAAATACTGAATTTTGTTTAAGAAATAAATGTTGAAAAATGAGTTAAGTCTGTAAATTCATTTGCAACTATCACTGTGAATTCCATGCATTAAAGTATTGAAATCTTTTTGTTTTTAAACTAAAGTATGATGACTTTCTCTAACTATAGTTTTTGCTCTGTGGAGACCTTATAAAAATCTGAATTTTATATTCACTGGTTTTATATTACTTACACCTATGGTGTTCAACCTCTTATTGTAAAATTCTGTCCTTGTATTGAGAATGTAATTGGAAGTACACATTGGCCACTTTTTTTAATATCCTTTATAAAATGCATCAATTTTAAAGTCTTATAAAATTTACTTATAATCCTGTACTAAAATGAAGTATAGTTTTTGAATTGCTGAATTTAATAATATGAAAAATATTTTTAATTGAGACACTATTAGTATAATTGTTTTTATATTTCATAGCTACCCGGAGTCGATACTTTGAGTGATTACAACTTTCGGTATGGACGTTCTCCATTTCTCGAACTTCCATTGGCCATCAACCCTACTGGTTGCGCTCGTTCAGAACCTAAACTTCGAACACATTTTAAAAGGTACATTTGCTCTGTCATTTTAGGTTTTAAAAGGAATAAGCTATATTATAATTTTTGTCGATTAAAAATGATGTGTTATTTTAGTAAAATATGATTTTCAAGTATTATTAAGTTTAAAGAAGGGATATTTTTTAAATCCTTTCAAAAGACTTGAATTAAATTATTTTATTGAGTTTATATATATATGTATATATTTACATATTATAAGAAATTTATTGAATTATTATTCATACTGGGAATCACTTCTATAATACTGGAGATATTATTCTTCAGATAATTTGAGTATTTAGTACACCTTCAGACTGTAGAAGCATTCAATAGTTTACTGATACAGTGAGTAGCCAGTATCATAACCATCAATCATCAGCTCAATAGATAATGAACATGAAGTATAGAATTTTATAGATGAGATTTTATAAACTAATCACAAATATCTTTGTTAACAATAAGAAAATAGATTTTATCTTATAAGGTATTTCTGTCGCCTTCTTAGCATTCCTTCGTGCTGTAATGGCCAGCACTCTCGGCGCATATTCGAGAGTTTCAGGGTTCAAGGCCCATTAAGGCCTTTGCTCATTTTTCATCTCTCCTGCTTTCAAAAAATACAGTGGTGCCCGAACTAAAAAAGGTGGTGGATTATGATTCGCTACTACCAGAATTTGCCAACTGGGTCTCTTAATTCACAGTTGCCCTTTAAAAGGAGGAGTATATAGATATTTCTCCCACCTTGTGCATGCCTTCGTGATGTAATGGCCAGCACACTCGGCACATATTCAAGAGGTCTGTGGTTCAAGTCCCAGCGAGGGCATTGCTAATTTTTCATCTCTCTTGCTTTTGAAATAACCTAATATTTCCACAGGCTTATAATAAAAATAAATATTTAAATTAGAAACTTGTTCAGACTTTTGTTTATTCTTTTTATAAATTCACTGCATTTTTTTTTTTTTTTAAATTTATTATGCTTTATTCAAAATTGTTTTAAAAACACAGATACTTTGAGACTCTTTGTACACAGTTTATCATGTTATTTTCTGTATTCTGCATACCTAGAAAATTCTATATATTTACTAATAATATAGTATTTATTATTTATATATTTACTAAGAAATGATTTATTAAAACTCTAAGAAATTATTTATTAAGAAAAGTAATAAATTATTTTTAAATTACTTAGTAAATGATTTATTTACTAAGAAATGATTTATTAAAGCTTTAATAGGCAAAAGAATATTTTATCACAAGAAAATATATCTATATGTTTCCATAATAAAATATATATTTTCCCTCTTTTTTTTTAAAAAAAAAGTACCTAATATTATGAATTTTAAGAATATTTTAAGAAAAATATGAGTAATAAAGTACAAATAATCTTTTCAGTTTACAGCAATTTGTTTGAAAGCCTTTATTATTAATGTATGTATCCAAGTATAACTATTCTAAAAATAAATCTTTGCAGAAAAAGAATAAAATGAAATCATAATCACTGCCATAGAAAAAGATAGAAGACACTCTAATTTTTTTCTAAAAACATTAATTACATTAGTTATAAGCATGAATTTAACCACTTTTTTTTTAAGGTAAGTTTTGGTTTATGCATATGTATGTATGTATACATATATACAAATGCACAAGTATACATATTGGGTTGTTTGGAAAGTAATTTTTTCCCCCAGGAGAATGCTTAAGTGTAGTTTTCACAGAAACTTCACACTTAAGCTGCATCATTATATATTTTGACAGCTGATATAGCAAGGCTTGCTTGTGAATAAGTTCGATTGGTTCTACACAATAATTTTTGTTTGGTGCCCTTTCAAATATGGAAAGTGGAAAGCACCATTTTCGACATATTTTACTTTTTTACTATCGAAAAGGTAAAAGTGCTGTTCGGGCAAGGGGGGGAAAAATTGTTGTGTTATTAGAAGATGTATCGACCATAATGCCAGCGGCAAAACTGGTTTGAAAAATTTCTATCCAACAATTTTGACCTTGAGGGTGCACCGTGTTCTAGAAGGCTAGTTAAAACTGATGAAGACATAATAAAGGCATTAACTGATAGTTTCTACTGGAGAACACAATGATCAATTCTGAAGTGTACTGTCATCAGATGGACAAATTGAATAATTCATTTAAACAGCTTAAAAAGTCCAGTCTTTACAAAATTTTGTAGACAGTAAAACCTTTACTTCAAATGAGGAGGTCAAATATCGCCTGGATCTGTTTTTTGGCAACAAAGGGAAAAAATTATAAACGTGGAATCATGCCAGAAAGATGGCAAAAGGTATTTTAGCAGAATGGACAATATATAATTCAATAAAATATTTATTTACAAGATCTGGAAGAAAATCTTCTTTCATTTTCTTTGTAGACTTGTTAAAACAAATTATCTTTAAATTTGAATTTTTGGCCATTTTTATATGTTTTACTATTTTAATGGCATTTGCCCCACCAATGACTAAATAGAAGTAGTGACCCTTAAGTAGTGGAAGAGCCCACTATACACTGAATTCAAATCCAGGCAAATAGACTGATGGCATGGATTGTTTTCAGTTTTCTCAATGTATAACATGAATATGAGCCAGTTTACTTTAAAAAGTCACCCATAAAAGCATTCCTGTACTTAAGCAAATAGCCATAATCCTCTCCCCTGGGAACGGTGAGTCCTTTTTTTCACTTTTTTCGACAGTGGCCACTCCTAAGGGTGGAAGTGGTGGACATTTTATTGTGGAGTCATCTAATAGGCAGCCACTATTACCTCCTATGAAGGGACAGACAAATTACATCCATGCCTTCTTCAGGATTCGAACCCAGGCCCTTCAATATCGTAGTCGACTCCCCTAACTACTATACTGTCTCTGCAGTAAATAGTCATCACATACTCTGCCATATTCTCAAAGAACCTAAATTTTAATGGCATTTATAATTTATTTTTTTAACTGTAGCAATTTAAAATTAGTTGCATATATAAGAAAACCTTTTTTTAAGATAAAGGAAGGAAATCTCCAAGTAGAAAGTAATAATCATTTAATGTGTGAAATATTTAAGGTATTATTTGTTCTTGTTAAGTGTCGTTAGAAATGATTCATATTTCTCCTGTACTTTTTTAGACCTCATACTCTTCATACAAGTAACAGCTCAAGATCTTTCCATTCAGCTTTTGCTGGAATGGAAATATCATCTCCATACATAAAGCAATTTGTGCACTCCAAGTCTTCTCAGTATCGCAAAATGAAAACGGAATGGCGGAATAATGTCTTTTTGGCTAGGAGCAGAATTCAGGTATGGATATATTGGAAGTATTCTCTGACATATTGGTAGTATTCTTTTATACTAACTATTCTTTGCCTAAATTACTTCAGGCAGATTTATTTATTTTTTATTTTATTTTATTTATTTATTTATTGTGCATGTGTGTTTTTATGTGTCTGTAGATTTAACTGTTTAATCTAAAATTATAAGCTGAAGACATGTTTTTTGCAATATGTTGTTTTAAATTATTTTACATTGTATGTCTTGTGATGGGTTGAAGTTTTTGTGCCAAGCCAAAGCCTTGTTTTTTGCACTATGTTGTTTTAGATTATTGCACATCATTTGTCGTTTATTGGGTTGAGGTTTCTGTGACGATATATGAAACACTAGCTTCATGTTTGATTCAGAGATATTAGAAATACCTTCTACAAAATGTTTTAAGTGAAATTTCTCATAAACCCATGACTTTCTGGTGAATTAAATTTTGTTGTTTGCTTCTAAACTATTGCATAAATTTTGGGTAATTTGTTTTTGCTTAAGTATTGCATTCTGAATTTTTGATGTCTCCATGTTCCAAATTTTTAATATGTTTTGAAATTTTTAAATAAAGCAAATGCAATAATTTTATGTGAGTCTTATGTTAGGAAATATATAATCTTTTGTGTTATTTATCTTTTTATCCCTCTAGGGTCTTGGTTTATATGCAGCAAGAGACCTAGAAAAACATACTATGGTCATTGAATATATTGGTCAGTTGATACGTAATGAGATTGCTGAGCGAAATGAAGCCATATATGATGCTCAGGTTTGTATATGATATTTTTTAAAGTATATATCTATATCATTTTAGTGCATAATGCAGTCTGTGCTTATATGTAGATCAGATATTCTAAATAAGTATGTTTTAAAAGTCTATGTCAGTTACACATTGACAAATGTTTTAAAAATTTGACAAAAAGAAATTTTTCATTTATTAAATACGTCATTATTTAACTTTTGTATCAGATTCTCTTTTTCTGTCAGAGAATTTTCTTTTCATTTTAAAAATATATTTAAAGGTTCATAGAAATTAAAGATATTACTAAATTAGAGCAAGTTTACATTTTTGTTAGGAATTTCAGAATGTCTTAAATTATAATAATAATAATGCTATGAAATCTCTGTAAGGTACCACATGTAATTTCATAAATTCTGGTCTTATCTAGAGGTGGTCATCTTACAGAGATATCATAAATACTAATGGTTATTTTTGCTCTCGAAAATATGGATTACTTTCATATGGATTACTTTTCAGTGTTGTTAGAAGGTTCACTATACCCAATTATAAATCTTTTTAACTTAAAATTACTTTCAGTGTAATTTATATTTTTCAGAATAATTAATTTCATAACCATGGCATTAAGTTTGAGATTTTAATTACTTTTCTCCCCGTTTTAGAACCGTGGAGTGTACATGTTTCGCTTGGATGAAAATCGAGTGATTGATGCTACTCTTTGTGGAGGTCTTGCTAGATACATGAATCATTCTTGTAATCCAAACTGTGTGGCTGAAGTTGTACAGATTGATAGAGAAAATAAAATTCTGATAATTACTAACAGGAGGGTAACAAGAGGAGAAGAGGTAAGTTTTACAATTTTTTTCATCCAATTGCTGTGCTGTTCTGTTGTGGCTGATTATTCTCTATTAGGATATAAAATTTAAAGATATCATAACCTGAGAAAGTGCAGTGCAGTATAGTACATTGGCAGAAAAATTTAAAAGAAGAACTGTTAAAACTCATGCAACTTATTATAATTTTGCAGGTAAGAACATCGGATTTGCACAGGATTTTTATTTTGTCATGTCTGATATATGTTGCTTATTTCTGCAAAAAATAATTTTCAATAAAAACTTTAAAAGTGAGATATAAAATGGAGTAAAAAATATTTGGTGCTACAGCTTTTAAAAGACACATAGAAAATATTAAGATATGTGGTTGTCCCTGCTAAAATGCAAGCTCTACAATGGTTTTTCAGACTGTGTATTAGATTGTCCAGAAGTTTCAGCAGTAACAAAATATATTCAGGAGGAATTGAGCTTTGAAACTGCTGGACAATGCTAGGTGGTGTTTGCAGTAATGCAAGTTTATGTCCTAGTGCATCCTGCACATTTTCTGTCGGATTTCAATTCCTTCATTCTCTGCATAATTGGTCATTAATATAGTATATTTGATGGGGGAAAACTTTATGATCCATTGGTAGGAACTTATTACTGATTGCACCCCTAACCAGCTTCGCATAAAGATCAAAAACATTATTTTGGCTTATTTCAGTAAATTGTATAGGTCAGTTCAACCATTCAAAATGACACCTACCAATATCGTAATTATGCTATGTTTATACCGATACCTAGAACTGATATAAAGCACTTTTTTATACTTGCTTTTTTCATTTTTCTTACCAGTTAGTCATTACAGAATTTGTCCTGGAATAAAATGACAGTTTATAACTATGACATAGGATTTACTAAATTTAATCAAGTGACTATAAATATTTTTATTAATATTTATTTAATGATTATGTACATATGTTTGATCTGAATAAAATCCCTATCATGTGTACACACGATCTGAAGAACTAGTAAGCAAATCCAGTAATCCTAGATGAACATATCAGTCAGGAGAAGGGAGTACAACAAAATTCTTTATTATGCCTAAAAGTATAAAAATTTTTAAACAGTTTTGTATGAAACATATTATTGCATATAATTTAGTTCATCAATAAATTTAGAAAATATACTTTTAAAATAATATCTTCATTTCTAAAACTATATACTGTCAATCCACATTAAGCTAATCCACGGACATTGGCAAGAATTTCAATACATTTTCAGTCTGTTTTCCAAGCTCAGTTTATTTCATACTTTGGTAAGGTCTTGCTACAGTCTGTCATTTTTAAAATATCATATATTTCCATGTGTAAGCCGAAAGTGTAGAATGTTTTCAAAAGCTAAATTATGGGACGGGCTTATATACAGATTTGCTAATCTCGCAAAAAAAATGTAGTTGCATGCAAGCGATAAATCACCAAATATATTACTGTATTGTTTATTTAACTCATATTAAGTGATTAAAAAAATCATTTTAAATAAATGAGCTAATTTTTTATGAAAATGAGTGTTTTATTTTAGAAATTGTTTATATAGCTAGCTTTTTTATTTTCTGTTCTTAAATTTGTTTTTCATTTACAAAGAAATGCTAAGCAGCTGTACTATTATTAGAATTTTGGGCAAACACAATCACTTACAGTTTAAAATTTGCCATAAAAGAATTTCTCTTCCTACTCATCTTTCAGGCAAAATAAATTGGCACAAAAAATAAGGCTAGCACAAGTACCACAGATCGTATACAAGACAAACGAAAGGGAAAATGCGCTAGCTTTAGAGAGGGCTGCTGTAAAAACTAAGGCTAAGTAAAAACTGTCGCTGTTAACATCTAGTGTTTTACTTCACAGCAATGTAATTGGAAAATATTATAACTTGGTTTATCTTGTCAGCAACATTTTCCCCTCATGGCGACATACAAGGTCTGTCTAAAAAGTATCCGACCTTGAATTTTCCTGCACAGAATAGTTATGCTGGCCAGCACAACTGTGCACAATGGAAGGAGACAGCTTAATGCATATGCTTGAATTTTTTTTCCCTCGGTGTTCCAGTGAGTCAGTCATTGTTTACTGGTTAAATTGTTTTTATAAATGTTCATTGGATTTTGATTTCTTTTAAAATGACTGAACAAGTTGAATAAAGGTACTGCATGAAATATTGTCAAAAGCTTGGTGATTTTCAAAGTGAAACAATTAGTAAAATTGAGCAGATGTTTGGAGACGAAGCTATGGGGATAACACAAATTAAAGACTTGTTCAACCAATTCAGAAATGGCCAGACATTGGTGGAGAGTAATCAGCATTCCTTAGACCACAAACTGTTTAAAATGGAATTGTTGTTGAGAGCGTAGAAAATCTAATAATGAGAGATAGTCATCTGGCCGTACAAGAGATTGCTGAAGAAGTTGGGATCAGTAAAGATTCCGCCCATGCAGTTTTGTGTGTTATTTGAACATGCACAGAGTGGCTGCGAAATTTGTGCCCAAGCTTTTGTTGGCAGAACAGAAAGAACTTCTTGAAGTTGTGGAAGACCTGCTGGATACTACCAACTTTGATCCTAAGTTCCTGAATATTGTAATAACAGGAGCTGAGTAGTGGGTGTACAGGAAGGACCTGGAAACAAAAAGCATAGTCATCGCAATAGAAGCATCCTGGATCCTGACAATTGAGAAGCAAAATCAAGGTGATGTTAACCATGTTCTTTGATATCCAATTAATTGTGTGTCATGAATACACACCAGAAGGACAAACAATGACAAAAGAGTACTATCAATAAGTTCTGCGCAGACTCCATGATGCAATTTGCTGCAACCTCCGTACAGCAAAAAATTGGCAGTTACATCACAACAACACTCCATCTTATTCATCACTCCTGGTACACAATTAAAGTTCCAATCCCATCATGCAAGTAATATATTTTTCCCAGACAAATATCAGATACTTTTTAAACAGGCCTTGTATTTGAATGTTTCAGGAATGCCCCCCCCTTTTGGCATATACATAGGTTTTAAATTTTGGATACATTTTTGAAGAAAACACACATTTTCAGCTTATATTTGGAAATATATAGTACTACATACCACATGAGCTACCCCTCCCCCCCAAAAAAAAATTAAATAATAAAGAAAGAATTATACAGAAGGGGAAATTTAAAAAAAAAAAAATTCCACTCTTCCCTAAAATGAGAATAGAACTTTTTTAGCATGCTTCCAATAATAGCTCTATCATTGGTTAGGCTGTATTTTCATTAAAAGATTATCACACATACAGTGATATTTCAACTGTTATTATTGGATTTCAAAAGTCCTTTGATGATGATAATAAAAATAATAATAATAATCACAGAAAATTTCTAAAACCTAATATTGGAGGACACAATTTGCAGGAGGTAACGTATCTCTTAGAGCATCTTCTGGTGCTTGATAGGATTACAGTCTGAATGATGGTCAATATGTAATCTTCTTAGAAGTTTTATTGTATTAGCATAGTGTGATAGGATTGACATCACCATGTATTTATCTCATAGTATAAGCATTAATCTAAGAATTTAGATCTTCAGCCATACATCTACCAGTATTCACATTTGTTTTAGGATACATAAAGAAATCTGTATATCTGCCTAAGAGTTGTGACCTCAAGCTGCGTTCTTTTTCAGATATCGTAAGTTTTGCTAGCATGTTTGTCATTCTCTGCAGATCAGAATATGTTTGAATTTCTCCACAAAGCAGTTCTGGTCTTATCTGAGAATATAAAAAACATTTTTGATTTTTATCCAACTCTGCTTATCTTAAATATTTGATGGTGCTTTTCTGAAATTCTCTCTTTTCCTGATCACAATTCATAAGCAATTCCATGAATTCATGTATCGATAATATTCTTGTGCCAATTCTTCACCATTGGTTGCATGATCACAACATTATTCTTGTAGGGCAAATGGTAAAAGAAAATAAGCATGCAACTAGTCCTATTTAAAATATTTCCTAAATATTAAAAAATTAGCAAATGTTTAGAAAAAATCTTTAGAATGGAAATTTCGATGTCAGAAATATTTGCAGTCATTGGATTTCTCATCACCTGACAATCCAACAAAACAAGTGACTATCAAATGTTGTATTATAAAATGTTTGAAGAATAGGCTTAAAAAATAAGTAGAAAAATGGACTGTGAAGAATCCTATTGCATTATTATAATGCAAAAACTGAGATAGAAAAAATGTTTTAGTTTTAGTCAAGTTCTTGACCATCCTCCTTATAGTCCAGCTTTAGTTTTGTTGTTGTTGTTGTTGATGATGATGATGTTGTTTTACTTATTTCCAAAAATCAAGGAAAATATTCCTAGATCTGAGAAGACTATAATAGCATACCAAAAATTTAATAGCAATAACCAAAAGCAATGGCAGCAATTTTTAACATTGATTTAAAGGATGAGAAATTGTGTTCAGTACAAGAGCTAGTATTTCGGGAAAATGTTTTCATGTTGTGGTTTTAATGCAAATTGATTCTTTCACAGTGACCCTCATAGCTGTAATGCTGAAGTTATATGCCGTTTTTAAAATTTGCTCCTTTTTTTAAGATATGTTTTCCCTTAACATGTAAAATCTTGTTTAGGATTATTGCATTAAAATCAGAAATAGACTTCATATAGCTAGTTAGAAATTTTAACAGATTTCAGTGTTCATGTTCAATGAGCTATTGAATAATTTCTAATAAATAAAAAAATATCTGCTTATTATAAATGAAGATTTAGTTATTGGCTAACACCATCATGGCTAACATTGAATCCTGAAAAAACAGTTATAAAAAGCTTCTCGTATCTAGCCTTTTGATACTAACCATTGTATTTTTGGGAAAACAAATTTGCTTCTGGAAAAGGGGAACTATGTCTGATTGCCTTCAAAACTGATAAGGTTTTATTTAAATTTTATGCTGCTGCTTTTTTTTGGGGGGGGGGGTCTAATTTTAATGCAATCATTGTTTAATCCACTCTTAGGCTAGTTTTTGCTTATGAAATATTACCGTATAATAAAAACATTCTTACATTATTTTCTAGCTTTCATATGACTATAAATTTGAAGTGGAAGATGATCAGCACAAGATCCCTTGCTTGTGCGGAGCTCCAAATTGCCGCAAGTGGATGAATTGAATTGCTGTTGAGCAAAGCTGTACATTTGTATTAGCCATTTTAATGTCATATAGAACTTTGTAATATATATTGTTTTATAAAATTTAATATCCTGTACATAAGTTTTTTTACTCCGGAGTTTTATGTGTATCAAAGTTAGAGCAACATATGAAATTTCATATCTGTCATTTCAATCAGCTTCAGTTCATCTTGTGTTTGCATCTTATGCTTTACAACATACGTTACAGTAAAGTGTGTAAGGAGCATGTTAGCAATTAGAAAAGTGAAGGGAAAACTTTCTTTTGTAAAATGAAAAAAACCTTGATTTCATTAAATTATTAGAAAACTATTCCTCTTTGTTAATTATGACACACCCAAATTACATAAAATTCATTTAGTGACATTTTGTTTTACATCAAGAAGCTTTCTTAATAATATAGCATTGCTAGAAATCCAAATATAATTTTCAAAGCATGGGATACACTAGCATTTGTTTGTAATCATTTGTATGAAAAATTTTTAAGGAATATTATAATTTTTAATAATTTAAATCAAATCTAACTATTCTGTAATAAGAGTATTATTTTCAGTAATTATAAAATTGAAGCTAGTTGCTGCCAGTTTCTACATATTTTTACAGTTTGTCCATCATGTTTGGGGAATGTTATGCATACTGTAATTTATTTAATTTCAAAATTAAATAAATTACAGTATGCATAATAATTAATTTAATTTCAAAATTAAATAAATTATGGTATGTTTAATGTAGTCATTTGAACGTAACATCTAACTTAGAGCAGTTTTCTGTTATTCATTGTTTGTAAATTATTTATTTAATTTAGAAAGTTTGTTATCTGTATAGTTTGGAGAAGCATAAAATGCTACCACCAGGATTTTTTTTTTTTTTTTTTTTTTCATTTTTTCATCTTTTTGTAAATTTGTTATATTGTTGTCATTTGAAAGCTTTATTTATGATCTTGATAAAGAATTTATACACCCACTATCTAAAGTATTAGAATTCAATATTAGTTTGTTGTGTATTCTAAGATGTGGTAAAATGTATCCTCTGTTTTTAGCTTGTGGTGTGGATTCTAATCTTGAAATATAGTAGTCTCTTTATTTATATGCCTTTCTCAAATATTATTTTTGTTCCAGGTATAGTAGTTACCTTTAGTAACAGTGCTGTAATAGATTTACTTAACTAAGCTGTAAGATTTTAAACTGAAAAATCATTGATCTAAATTTGAGAATATTTCCAATGGATTTAAAAATAAAATCACATCTATTTAAATTATATCAAAATGCAGTGCCTCAGTACTCTGCTTAGCTAATGGCTATATTTTTAGTATGTTGAACGGTTACAAAATTTGAAACATTTTCATTTGAATGAAGAAATTTAAAACTGCTAGTATATTCAGAGGATGCATTTTACATTTCTTTAAAGAAATTTGAAAGATGTAAGTAATGTGTACAGTTTGTTTCAATTAATGCAGTTCATATTATTTAAAACTTCATGGATGATGAACTTTTAATGTACCACATTTCTAAAAATTAAAATTACATTTTTTTTTTTTCAAAGTCAGAGTTGTGCAATGTGACTATTATAAATATAAAACAAATTATTGCATCTTTCATTCATTATTTTGTTGAATACTGAAGTACAAGACTTTTTGTTGTGTGTAATTGTACAAACATGCCATTAGTTGCAGCAAAGCATTTAGACTTCTATATTTAGAAATGGGAAAGAATAAAATGCTCTGCTTTTATCTTGTAAAAAAATAATAATAATAATAATAATTTAGAGTGAATGTGTTTGAAGTTGTGCCTTGAATAAATGAAAGAATTTGTATTGTATATAAATGTATTTCTGTACATGCCTTAGTATGTATTTATATGTTTGGAAATATTAAAAAACCATTTAAATTTCATTTAACTTTTAGAGAAATCTTATGTGTTTTGTAATTCAGATTTGATATTTTAACATTTATCAGGGAAATTTCTATGAATGTCATTGTGACAGAACCTCGAACAGATCTCAAATATTAACCTCTTAAAACATTTTGATGTGTATAATCAAATGCTTTATTTTCGTCAAAATATTCAATATCTGTATATATTTTTATGTTAAAAATGTAGACAGAAGGTCTAAAACATAGCCATAAAAAGTTATATTCTAAATAAATAACAATGTGTTTGATAACTTTGTGTATGCACACATGCACACCATGTCCCAAAAAGTTTTTATTCAGGCTTCATTTTCACAACCATTGGTTGTAGATATACACTTATAGTTACAAAAATTTTTCAAATAATGCAAATAATTATGTTTTTGCATTTTAAAATTTTTTTAATTTACAAAGTGTTAACTTTTTATGTATTTCCCCATTCTTTATACTTACGTTCAGGAAAGTTTCTGCTCATTATAAAAAATTAAATATAATAAGTGTAGTTCCTGTATGACAAAAGTTGACTAAGATATTTTGTTTTAAATTTGGAGATGATCTTCAGAATCGGTACCGAATTTAAAGAGTGAACTGTTTGCATACATATGTAAATAAAAATATAATGTTGTATTAGGAAAAGTTTTCTGATGTTAAATACATTAAGTGTTCAGAATTTCTATGCAGATTGTAATGAAAAGTATTGATCACTATAAATTTTTTGAAAAATGAAATCGTATTCACAAAATTTTGACAATATTAACTCGTAGCCAATTTGTAATATTATATGCATAAATTAAAAATTTTAAATATCTTAGTGAATTTCTTCTGATTATTAGAGTAGAATTCTAAAGTAATAACTCTTCATGAGAATATTAATGACATATTTTTAGCATTTAGAAGCTTAATTCAGAAGACAAACAACAAAAATCAGCGTTATATTTACGAACTGTGGAAATTTCCACTGTGGAAATTTTGTAAATATAACGCTGATTTTTGTTGTTTGTCTTCTGAATTAGTATTTATTCGGCGTGTTATTGTGTCTTAATTCAGAAGCTTATGAATTACTTGTGTGAAAATTCGTTTAGCATTCAATTGTTACAAAATTATAGATTAAGAAATATTACAAGAACATATATCACAAATATGTATCACTGAATGCAATTTTAAGGGGAAATTTTACATCAAATTGTTATAATTTAATTTATATCCAACTCTTTAACCCTGTAACCAGCAAAGCTGGTGATAATATGACCCAGAATATTTTTTGTGGCATTTTTAAAGAATTTTTTATATGTGCATTGTGAAATGTGTCCAAGATTTTAAAGCAGTATCGTAAAAGTGTACAATTCCAAAGGTGTAAAGTACTAAGGGTATTTTGGCATAAAAATTCTGATGGCAGTTTTAGGAAATTTGGACTTTCTTAACAAAATCCTATGTTCAAAGGGTTAAGGCAGGTTAGAAATGGTGTTGGATATACTGAATTTTGAAATTAAATACATCAGTCGGTTTTGGTTGTGTAGGAGTTAAACTTTTTATATTTTATTTTTTATAATGAGTATGAAATTTTCCGATAAGTAAGTATAGGGACCGGGGGACTACATAAGAAGTTAAATTTAGTAATTCGTATGTTTTTTTTTTTTAAATAAAAAATGCCAAAACATGAATATTTTCATTCATTTAAAACACTTTTTTGGAAGTATATGTGTATGGACAGCGGTTATGAAAATAAAGCACAGGTAAGGGCTTTTGAGGTCAATATGGACATAGCTTCTTTTGCATAGTTGAATATCATAATGAGTTTCACTAATCTGAAATGTAAAATTCCTTTGCTTTAAAATGGGGAAGCTTTCAAGTATTTAAATTGATAAGGCATTGAAATTGGCACAAAAATTCAAAAAGTAATCGGTAGGACAAGAAATTTTCTTCATGAAAAATGCAACTGGTATTTTATTCACTAAATTTATGTAATCTGAAAACATTTCCAAAGTGATTAAGACTATAGTGCTTCAAAGCAAATTCCATTAAAAAGAGGTATTACTAGGTAGATCGATTCAGAGAAATAGGAAAAGCAATATATATTTTTTAAAATTTATTTAAGAAGATGGTGTGAATACAGACTTCTCTGTCATCATTTTGATTCCTGCAGTAAAGAAGAATTTCTATTCAAACCTTCAAAAATTGGTCTTGCAAGTTTATGCAAGTTATGCTGATTTTTGTTGCTTTAGCATCTCCAACATTAATTAAGAAGAGACATTTTGTGTTGAGGGGAGGGGATGAAATATGTGAATGTAGAAAATGTAAATCTTAACTATTTCTACTTAAGTTGGTAAATAAAATGTAGAAAATTCTTCCATTTATATTATTTTTAACAGTGGTGATTTCCAGTTTCTGATATTCTTGATTTATTTTAGTAACTTAAACTGTTGGTGAACTGACACAGAAAATTTAGGTTTTCAGTGGAACATTATTACATAAGTTAATCATAAATTTGCTTGCTATGGTAGTATAGTAAAAACTTAAAATTTGTCTTGTAATATCTTATGTAGCTGAATACATAATAAGTTTTCTCCTAGAAGAAGTCTAATTTCACAAATTCTAACATAAGAACTAAAGAGATTTTAAGTGATGTGAAATTTTCACTCACTAAGTTTGTTATTGTTATTACTTATCCTCCTGATCTTGAGATATCCACTTAGCTTAGGTTTTAAATTAATAATGGCTAAAAGGAAGGCAGCACTTTTCATTGGATAATTCTTGAGCACCTTATGGATGTCAGTATGGTTCTTGCTAGCTGTCTTCTGATGGAGAACAGCTACAAGGGTCTTCTACCCCTCTTCCCTTACAACTACTCTGATATGCCCTATTAGGGACACACACTTCTTATGCGAAGAAAACTTGATAAGCGCCATCCTGTTCAGTATGATGGAAAGGGATGCAGACTGCTATATCTCTAGGCTCAGGTTCAAATCTGGCAGAAATCATAGATCCCTGTGAATGTATGTAACATGGTGACACTTATATACTATTCAGCTGAACAGTATATTAAGACTTTCAAGTAGTTAGTTGTAGCATAAAAAAAAAAAAAAAAAAAAAAAAAAAAAGAAATCATTCTAGGTTTGAATGCCTATATAGTAGTAATCTAAGCTGTATTTATGCTTTCACAATCAAATCATGAATTCTGAAAATGAGCCTGTTGCTCACTTTCCCATTGATATAATGCTAACCATGAAAACGTTAGAACAAAGCAAATATGATTCAAATAACTATGTTTGGATTATGGAAGGCTGTTAGGCCTTCTCAAACAAGAAGACAGATTGGGTATTAGGCATAAGAAGTTTAATATCATAACAGAACATACTTTTTTTTTAATTTGACTTTTTTTAATGGAAGTATCCAAAAATACTATTATAAAAATTTAATCATCATCTTTTTTTTTTTTTTTTTTTTTCTTCTTAGTTTATTGGTATATTTCTTGTATTGTAACTAGTGGGTATTGATAAATGCTTTAAATGGAAGAGTCTATCTCACACAATGGGAAGATCAAAGATTCTTGCATGGTTTTTAGGTTATAAAACCTTTCTGCCTGGCTATTAACATGTTAATTAGCTGATAAAATTTATCACTATCTACATATAAATGTATACTTCACAATGCACATAGCATCACATACATTTGAATGCTTTTTTATAAAACAGCTAACCAGCATTACCTAAGTGGGTGCACCTAGACTTTTTACAGAAGTGAACTTTGGGGGGAGGAAGATTAATTTTAATTTAAACTTTTGCCAATAGGTACCACAAAAATGGGCAGAATTAAATCCTTTAAAAATTATGTGCTATTGAGATTCCGTGGTGATCTGCTACATTAGTAGTAGTATAGTAGTACACTTTCAAACAAAAATAAATGTTTTATAACCTTAACTTTCTCATTTTGTTGGTATAGTGCAATATAATGGCATTTATAAATTATAATTTGCGTTTATTTTTATGGCCTTAAATCTTCCGTGATACATATTTGTATGCAAGCCATACTTTTATGTGTCAGTTTATTGACTAAAAATTATTTTTTTAAAGATAATACAAATTTATGGGATACTTTGTACATCTGCCAATTGCTAAATCATAGAAAATTGATGGAATTGCTGTGAGTTATATGCAGTATGTCAACGAGGCTCCTTCTACGATGAGTTTCGCCAAAAGTGAAAACAGACTTTCTTAATGATTTTATTATAAATCATTCTGGAGATTTGTTAAGTATCCCTTTTGATATTCTTAATAGTTTTCAGGTTATTTGTTAATTATTCTATTATTTTTATTAATGTCCCTTGTAAAAAATCTTCTTGCTTTTACGATTTCTAATCGTCTGGTTCTTGGATAAAATTTTAACAGAGTTCTACTATGTTTGTTTTCTACATTATAAGAATGTTGTTTTACTGAGAATACTTTTCTATTGTAATTGCTTTTTAAAATTATGACAGAATGTGCATTTGGTGATTTGTGTGTGATGTGTACATAAATATTTTACTGAAAAATGTTAAAAACTATGCAAAAAAGAGGTAATTTTTTAATTATTGTACATAATTAATAAATATGTATACTCATTTTCAATTTTTGATAAAAGAAATGTATTTTAGATATAATGATTCTTTTTTCAGTGCAGAGAAGTATGTTTTTGTTAAAAATGATTGTATTTTATTGTAATAAGTACTCATTAAGTAACCATTAACTGTAAAAGATTGAATCAAAAAAGTTTTGTATTTCATTTTGCAATGATACAAAGAAATTACCATGTCAACAAGCATTCATTTTATTTGCAACAATATGGAATGTATAACATTTCAGAATAGATGATGATGAACTGCAAGATAATAAATATTTATAATTTTAAAGAATACTTTTGTAAATTTTAATTCATTCCATTTTTATAATACAAATCAAATATTGCTGACTAATAAATAATGTGGGATTAAGATATATGCTGAAATATGTTTAAAAAATATTCTAGCTTTCACATTGGAGGAGTTGATCTTTATATGCAGTTGAACTAAAGGAAGCAGGACATTTAAAAAAAAAATTAGAGGAATTCAGGGTAAATTATGGTTGAAAAACACTTAGGATTCTACATATATTTCTATATAAAACATTAAACAAAACCTGATGAAAATTATTTCAAGTATTAATATATTCTGATATTTAAAAAAATCGTAAAAACCAAGGAAATAAATTTTTAATTGTATATTTGCATTAGAAAAGCGCTTAATGTGATAGTGTCATAAAATAATATGATTTTGATGGATACAGACAATTAGGGTATGTCTACTTTAAAGTGTTAAGGAAACTTTATAAAATGGCATTGATTTTCATGTGTTAACTGGCTGGCACTTTGTACCAAACATAGAAAATTGCATAAAATATAAAGCCCATTTCACACTGGGGTTTATCTGAACTAACGGAGTCAATTCCATGTGTCGACTAGCTCCGCTATGCCTGCAGTTCAGATTTTTCGACTTGCTGCCCTATGGAGAAAAACTGGTTTTGGAGATGGGTCGGCTACGTTAGTCGTCTCTGTTAGCTCAGATAAACCCCAGTGGGAACGGTCCTTTATAGTTAACAACCCTAACAATATATACAGCTTCGGTTATTTTTTTTAATCTGCAATAAATACAAAATTGATTTTACCAAATGCATTTCAGGTCATACGGAAGACATAAAGCACTACCGACATCGATACCAAGTCTAAAAAATTTAGTTACTTTTATTAAGTGTTTATCAAGAGGAAATATAACAGTAGCATTTTGAATTTGAACATAAAGTGTGATTTTCGACCACCAGTCTGTATCTACTTACAACAATTATGCGCTAATCTGAAATCTGTCGTGATGGATTACAGAAACTCCTTTCACCACCCTCAGATATTAGAAGTCACTAATGAAGATCTTTTACCTCCCACCAACTTACATATATAAGTAAAGAAAAGTGGCGGACTGGCTAAAGAAATCAGCCCTGGCAGGAAAAAATATGTTGGCTCTAAGGCCCCATATGAAATGTCATTATACATATAAGTTATCATCAGCATCATCATAAGACATAATTTTATAGAATAAAAATATAACCTTTGGAGAAAAGTAATTGTTGAATATATATATATATGCAAATAAGCTACAAACAATAAATATCAGTTACTAAATAATTATATAAACAAAACAGTGGTTGATTCATAATTATCTATTTAAATATTTTCTAATTCCAGGTGCCTGGGCAAATATTTCCTCCATTATATCTTCAATTTTTGCTTTAGCCAAAATATCCTCTCTCACCAATAGCAATAACTCCAAATTAGTTTCACAGTACTCCTTAGCCTACTTTTTGCATTTTTTTTAATTTTGAAAAAGCTTTTTTGCATTTTAACTTGCGCTTTAGAGTGTACATTGGTACATAGGGTGTTTACATTGGCTCACACATTACTATATAAACTATATTTCAAGAGTAATTTATATACACTTCAATTCTCAGGCTGGACAAGTTTGACTCAGCCTTTCATCCCTTATTTCCATCACTTGGGTCGATAAAATGAGTACCAAGTTTGCTTGGGGACTAAACACTGGGGGTCCTGCGACCAAGCTGACCACCTTTTCAGGACGTATGCTTATGCACCCCGGGCCCCACGGTCAAGAAAGCATATTTTCGGGCACTTCAGGTATTGGCCCATTAGGGCTGTTATGCCACTGAGGTTTAATTTATATACACACAAAACTCAATTTTTTCAAAGATTGCATTTAGCTTTGGATATTGAATGCTCATTAATAGATAGAGCACACTCTTTTTCTGACTCAGTATCAGATTCAAAATAATGATTTTCAATTGAATTTTTTAGTATTTCCCATTTAATTACTAGGTCCTGATATTCATCCTTAAGATTATCAACTATTACACCTGCATGGTGCCTTAATAACATAGATAAATAGTCGAAAGAGTTCGGCGACAATGGCTTTGAAAAGTTTTGGGGATCGAGAAGTGCTTTGTCTTCATACAAATCCCTATGCTTTTAAACCTACTTTCCATCGATGAAATGGTGTTATTCATTATATAAAATTAAAGACAGTAACTTCGAATTGTTTGATACGGCATTTGAACTCAGTCGGACAATTCTTTTTCGTCCATTTGCTTCACTTTTCGGCATCTTCAAGCAGGTAGTTCTTAATAATATCCTCTATAATTATATCACAACCTAGGCTTTCTAGTTTATTATTGCAATCCCCTGCAAACGATTTTGATGTGTTAAATATTAAACAAAGTTTTTAGAAATGGCTTTTAAAAAGCTTGTAGCCTCTCTAACTACATTGTATGCTAGGATGTAATCTAATCCTTTAGTCTGCAAATATTTCGTTACTGGCTCAGTATATTGAAATATTCTCAAACATACGTGAGCAGACAAAATTAGTCTAAAAGTTGATATTTTATCCAGATTTTGTCATTTGTCGAGTCTGTGCATTTTGTATATCATTGGAAGGTATACTTTTGAGTGCAAGTACTAATTCTACGCACGTTCCCTCACGCGCAGGGCTGTCTCGCCGAGTCGTCTGTGTCGATTCGATCGTTTGAGTTTCTTGATCGGCACGAAATCGCTCCGGTCGACTGCCGGCCCTAATTGCCACTGGTAAAGGAGATAATATTTTCGGTCAAAAATTCTCTAGCGAAATTTCAATAAACACAAATTAGGGTCAACACAACAGTTTTTTATTATGATTTATTTTTACAGTGATTGTAAGTACGCGATGCTTTTTCATTTGCGATAACTTGCATCAAATATCCAAAAATTTCTGTTTTCCCATAAAAGGTTAGTTAAGCTTTCTGCATTCATATAAAGAGTTGATTAGATTTGGGGTAAACGTGAATAACCAGAAGTGGTAACTTACTTGAAGCCCATAATAGTTTTTTAGTAATTGAGATTTGTATATCAATGGGAACAACATATTAGATTTTGGCTCAAATTGATAAGCTTAAAATGATAACTTTATTTGAAGCTGTCAACAGATTTCCTTAAAAAAGTAAATGATTATATAAATCCAAAATTTCTCAGAAAGTAAATAATGAAGAATCTGCATGAATGTATGCATGTTTCTCGAATTGTGAAAAAAATGGTACCTACAGCCATCACATATTGAATAACGTAGTTCTCCACCCGAACATGGGCACTTCAATGAATTTTTTATTAACAAACTCATGGATTTCTAAGCAAGGAGTGTCAACAATATACATAAAATAAAATAAAAATCTCAAAACTTTCAGATTTTATATTACGCCCAAAGGCGCTTTTTTTTTTTTTTTTTTTTTTTTTTTTTTTTTTTTTTTTTTTTAAAGTCTTGTGTGTTACCTTTATTTATTAAATATCATGTCCTTCGCACTCAAACCATAAAATTAAATCCAACAGCAATATCGCAAAATGTTTAAAAGAGCATATCTTTAGAATTTCCAATACACAGTCTCGCGTGCTGGAGATAAGATTTTTTTTTTTTTCCCCGCACAGTGTTGCTATTGCTCGCTTTGAAATCGTCGAGTTCCTTAATCAAAAACTCATAAATGCTATACAAAACATGAAATAGATGATAAAACAAATTCCAAATTCTAGATTTGGGCTTCCAGATGCCCAAATTTGGAGATGCACATTTTTCAAAATTTGATGGCTCTAGGCACCGTTGTTTTATAACAATGCGAGAAACATACATACATTTACGCAGATTCTTCATTATTTAATTTCTTTAAATATAATACAGGGCTATAATATTTGATGGCAACAATTTCAAAAGTGATTCGCCGTTTATTGTGAATCGGCGCAAAATGCCAAAACGAAATTAATAGCTCTTCTCGGCTAACTCTCCTTTGAGCTAAAAATTATCTCCAGAGCTCATCTAAAATAATAGAGATATGCTATTTATAAATGCTTTCTGATTTTGTTGCTGAATCGAATATTATATGGTGTAAGTGCCAAGAACGTGATATTTAATAAATAAAATAAAGATACAAATTTAATCGACGTCAGCTCCTCGCACCAGCAGTATATGAATCTCAAAGATGAACAAAATGGAATTCTGCTTCCTTCAAAATAGTTGTCTTTTCTAAGTCCCACTTGCTGATCACACTGTCTTAAATTACATTTCCAAAATAAAGTTTCATATCATGCGAATCGGTACATTTCCGTTTTTTTTTTTTTTTTTTTTTTTTTTTTTTTTGGTAAAATATTTTACTCCTGAAAAAATAAAATTGCATCTTCTTCTGTGTTTGGCAAATACCAAAGACGCATTTTCGTAGCACTAAAAAATGTCTTCAAAAATGAGCAAACAACAAGGCAAAAAGGAATCCAAAAGATAACTGCGTGCGAACAACAGGATTGCTCTTTTTTTGGCGCATTAACGCAACTTCTGCTGCGGTGGCGTTAATACGTAAGTACCTTAAATTTTATAATTGCAATTACATTGTAATTGTTACTAAATTATATTAAGCAATTACATTGTAATTGTATTTATATGATATAATTACTTTATAATTAAAATTACAGTGTGATTAGAATTACATTGCAATTGTAATTAAATTTCACAAATATTATGTAACTTTAATTAGATTATACAATTACAATGTAATTGAAATTACATTGTAATTGTAATTAGATTTCACTGTTACTATGTTACAATAATTGCAGCTTTTTGATTTAAAAAGTAATTGAATAATTTAATTACAATGTAATTGCAATTATATGCTTCAGTAACAATTACAATGTAATTGCATTGTAACTGCAATTACATTTTGACCAACTCTTAGCGAGAGTATAAAAACTTTAGCAAATCATCTGGGGCAATGTTAAAATCTGAAGCTTTTCAGATTTTCTTTCTTTCTTTTTTTAATTTCGTTTAATTTTATTGCGAAGTGTTTTCACGCGTTCACTTCTTTGATTTCTTAGGTATTCTCTATTCTGCCGACTGTTCCTATTCCAAGTGTCTTTGTAAATTATAGTCAGTTCTCATACAGGTACGGGCTGGAACTTTCCTCAGAAAAATGCAAATATATTGAAGAAGATAGGAATTCTGATCATACTAAGGTCTCTTGCTCCCAAAGGTAGTAAAAAGGATCTCCAAAGGGCATCTTAGCATAAAGGGCATCAGAATTTCGATCAAAGAATACGTTAAAATTTAGGTACGTAGTTTGATAGCAAGCTGAGCTGAAGTATACATGTAAGTAAAATTGTACCTAAATTAGAACGGATGTTAAACCAGTTTAAGTTCATTGTAATTAGGGGAAAAAGAAGTTGGATTTCACCAAAATCGCAAATGCCCCCATAAGAGGAAAAATAAGTAAGGCACTATGTTCTTATATTTACCTCACTATAGAATATATTGAGGCAGTCTATAATGAAGATTTGAAACTAGCCACTGGGATTCCAAGGCAGCAGTTCTTATGTTGCAAGCATGGATGAGAGTGGCAGTTTCAAAATATCTGCTAAAGAATTTTTCAGAAAGACGCTTCTCCCATTAACAGTAGTTTGCAAAGTTGATAAGAGAAATGAAAATATAAGTGGGACGGGTTACGTCAACCCATAAGCTAGAGAGACAAAGAAGAGCTCAGTAAGTTAAGCAGTAGCATAAGCAGTATTATAAATTTTCTCAATGAGTAGGATTCCTCAGAGGATATGACTTTTAATGTAAAACTGTATAAGTAAGAGTTCCAAAGTAATAATATTACCCCCCAAAAAAAAGACTGAACAAAGGTCAGTATTTGTAATTAAAGAATATATACCCTCATGTCCATAAATTAAGGATAATGCAAAATCAGGCAAAGGAAGTGTTATAAGCAAAACAAATTTGACTTATTTGTAAAGCTTATTTATTAAACAAAAGGTAAAGAGCAAAAAAAAGATGCTATATGTTTGATATTATTAAAAAAAATAGCAATTTTTTCTCCCTGGAGCAAATTACAAAAAAACAAAAAACCCTAATTACAAAAAACGAATGTTACATGGTTGGTATGATTGTTAATACATTGAATGTCTCCCAGCCGATGCAATACAGTCCGTACAACGCCTAGGCATGCTGAGTATCAAATTATCGAACTGATCTTGGGGGATATTACACCACTCAAAAAGCAATGCTCTCCGAAGTTCCGGTAGACATGTAGGAGGTGGTTGACGGGCTGCAACTCGTCGGCCAACATGTCCTCCCATACGTGCTCTACTGGATTCAAGTCCGGTAAGAATGCTGGCCAGTCCATACGGGTGATATCCTCCGATTGAAGGCATTCGCTTACGATGTTTGCACGGTGAGGACGGGCGTTGTCATCCATAAACACAAATTGTGCGCCCATGGCGCCCCGAAACAAACGTACATGTTGTTCCAGAATGACGTCCCGATAGATTTGGCTTGTCATGGTTCCAATTGGAACATGCAGGTCTGTTCTGGAACCCAGAATAATTCCACCCCAAACGAGCACTCCTGCACCACCGTAACGGTGTCGTTCAATGATGTTTTCTTGGTGGTAACGGGTACCTGGAGCTCTCCATATGAAAGTCCGGCGAGAATCAGACTGCAAGTTAAACCTGGACTCGTCGGAAAACATCACACAAGCCCACTGTTGCGGTGCCCACAATGCATGCTCTCTACTCCAGGCTAACCGCAGGCGACAGTGAGTTGCAGTAAGTGGAACGCATCTGGCAGGTCTACGAGCATATAGACCAGTCTGTCCTAAGCGTCTGTACACGGTCTGCCTTGAAATTGTCGTACCAGTGGCTGAAGAGAGCTGACGAGACAGGTCTGAGGCTGTGCTCCGCCTGTTGCTTTTGGCAGTAACTGCCAAATACCGATCCTCATTCGGCGTTGTAACTCTGGGGCGACCTGTGCTGTAACGTCTACTCACATTAGCATCATCTTGGAATCGTTCCCAAAGCCTGGAGATGGCACTCTGGGCAATTCCAAGTTCGTCTGATACTTCCAGTTGGGTACGCCCACATTCCAGACGGCCGATAATTCTACCACGTACAAAATCAGCCAAATGCGTCCTTTGTGTCATAAATATTCGGTTATTGCACTGAAATGCTTATAAAGCGCCTGCGAACAATTTTACTTCTTTGCCTGTATTCCTTATGTATCACTCTCTTACACTCTCGTCATTGTGACGTACCATCGGTGTCATCTGGTTACTTCTTGAAATTTGCATATGATTCTTGAAGATGTGTGTAGGGATTTTACAGGTGATATATTTATTTTAGAGTTCGATTTCCGCGTGACTCCGAATTATCCTTAATTTATGGACATGAGTATAGATTTTTGCCACCGATGCCTCTAAGTGTTAAACTGGAGTCGGAATAGGAACGGTAAGTGAGACTGCGGTGATTAAAAATGAGCGTGTTGGCAGCAAAAACTCTGTAGGAGCTTGCAATAGGACCCAATCCTTGAGTTCTCTGCAGGTTGGTGTAAAGTTTGAACGACAGGGGGAACGTTATCATTCTAACAGATAGACTGTCAATGAATGGTGTGATAAAGCAGTGCTGTTAACATTCTCTGATTCTAAAGTTGATTCTCTGATAAAGATTCTATCCTGTGATTCTAAAGCTGTATGAGCGGCTGAAAGATTTCATCTGTGTCATCATTTGTGGTTATCAGATCACAGAACATTGGGCTAAAGCAGATAAAGCTGCAGAAAAGGAAAATAAACAACTTACTCATGCTGTTCTAGAAGAGAGTACCTATAGCTGCCTTTCTAAGCCACCCTAAAAGAACAGGTTGATAGGTAGTTGCATTATCACATAGGTCTCAAGTTCAGCTATTGCGATGTATACTAGGATTGCAGCAGGGGCTTGTGCACCAGTAATATTGAGGCTACACTTGCTCAATACCAATCAGTTGCGGTACAGATGTCAGAGAACGAACCCAATAAAAGATTAAGAAAGTAATGTAAGTGTAATTACTCGACCGACATCCATTCGAATGGAAGCGGTGAAAACACGTCCCAACGATTAATTGATGTAAACAGTACTGAGCATGCACTAGAATTCAACGCAATGCAAGGAAGCCAAACGAAGGTGAAGAAATAAGAAAATTCGAATGGTTAAAATGCTTGGGAGACATTTATTTGCTAGCGGTTTTCGAAGTGTATTCAGTTCATATTCTCATTAAAAGTCTGGTATTTAGACTGAACGTCAAATTCTGAGCTGGTGGTCCACCAGTGATTCAATTCAAATTCATAATTAATCTTCATTCTATATGCTATTTCTATGTGAAGTAAATATTTATGTGATCAGTAAAGAAAAAGAATAGATTTCAAGACGAAACACAGAAGACTAAAGTGTCGTTTTGATTACAGTCAACTAAATTTTCATCAACTTTTATTGTTCACTGAAATTGTTTACATTTTTTAAGACAATTCTTACATGACACAGTTATTTCATTTTTGTTTTTAGTTTCATACTATTAAGTGTATTGCAGCAGCTAAATGTTTTCTGTTTAACTTTTTAGGGCATTTTAGTAAAGACATGAGACTTTGACAATTTTTATGGAGTTTTGATATTCCATGTTACTCAGAATTTAAGGCTTACTTTTCATTTAGATTTTTTCGAGGTAGAGTTAGCGTGAAGTTTAAGTTCAAAGCGAATGTTTTCACAGCTTATTTCTTAACTAATTTGGTAGCTTTGTATATTTATATTAGCAAATATTTTAGAAAAGTTTTTCAATAGTTACCACACAATCATTTATATCTTTTACTATTTTTTTTTCAGTTTTGAAATCCTGCTGACTCAAATTTGAGGGCTGTCATCTTTCGTCATTTTTTCCAATTTAAAACTCTTCTGCGGCTTAAATTCAGTGTAATACGGTTGGTTTGGTCTTAATTTTATATTGTGTATGATTTTTTCCATATCTTAATACAATACAATTTACGAAAAAACTATCTTTGCTTGTGTAGAATTATGTTTTAAAATGCATTCAGCTTTTGATTTGTTGAATTTATTCAGAAACATAGCTTCCTTTTATTACATATGTAAAATTTTCCTGCATCCTATTTTCATAAAGTTAACTCTCGTGATAAAATTAACTGTAAGCACTCCTTTCCATTCCCTTTTAGCTATCGAGTAAAGAAATAAAAAAGAGTAACTGCATTGTTCCAAGCGTTTTCGCTTTATTCTACTAACAGCACAGATTTCAGTTACATTTCCACAAGAATATGTTGCATCTAGATGGCTGCGAATTTACTAACATGTAAAGGAAATTTTCAGGATTTCCAATAAAATTTTTCCTTTCCTCTGTTGCTTCTGAGCTTCAAAGCCTTTTCTCCAGTTTTCGAATAACACTTTTCAGGAGAGATCCGTGGGGAAATCCCGTCTTTTCGGAAGGATTTTATTTTCCGGTATAACATAGTCGAAAAAATGAATTTCAAAAGATGTGAGCTTGAAATATTCATCAGTTTCTACATTAACTTATACAGAACTTCTTTTCAGAAGGCGAGGTTTGGATATTTCTTACCCAAATCCTTCCTAGTTCAAGCTCTACAGAGAAGCTCCCTGAAATTATTTCATTTTCCGTATGTTGATTTAATGTTTCGCTATTTTATCCAGATCTCGACATATTTATAAAAGGTTGACATTTACGTAACACACTTTTTTTCAAATAAAAGACCTTTTGCTAAAACTGGTAGGAAATTTCTCCATGCTATTATACATTGGAACTTCATTTATTGTAGTGGGAGTGACGCCACTTCGTAAAGCTTTATGCACTACAGGGGCTATTACTTTTGATCCTCAATTTTGAGTCCGTATCAAAAGTCAATTATATATATATATATAGTTTTACCAGTCTTATCACATAACCGATTAGTGCTTACTCGGACTTGCTGATGTAGCATACAGTCCACTTTACCACCTTCGCGTGGAAAACTAGTTTCTTATTCTACACCTTCACGTGCAGACAGACATCTCACCATCTTCGCGTGGGATAGCAGAAGAGTCTCTTTCATACTCCTCTTTCACCTCGCTGCTGGCGCATCGGTGAGGCCCTCTGGTGGTTGTGTCGCACTTACGGATACTACAGTTCGGCCTTCCTGACGCTTTTTCGACCTCGAAAACACGGATCAGCAACACTGGAACATCAAGACAGCACCTGAAAATAAATTTTAAAAAAACAAAAGAAAAGAAAAAAAGAAAGAAGTGTGGAAGAACCACACATAGTTTTATATGGTAGAAGCCCACGGCTTCATGAGATCAGCTGCTGTAGTGGTACATCCAGGACCTTCATGGTGTCCCACTTTTTCCACCTGGTAACGATCTTTGCCTTTCCTCGCTGTTACACGATATGGGCCGAAGAACTTTGGCCTTAACTTTAGTCCACCTCCATATTGCGTTCTTTGTATGGTAACTAAGTCGTTCACATTGTATACTTGTGCCTCTTTTCTCTTCTTCTTGTATGTTTTTCTGTTCTCTTCCTGAATTTTTAGAATGTTTTTCCTTGCTTCCTCTCTCATATCTTCTCGATCTTTCATCATAATATTTCTTTCTTATTCTTCAAGAAATTCCATAATCTTTAAGTCCTCTCGATTTCTCATTTTAACACCAGTGAGAAGCTCAAATGGAGAACTCTTTGTGCTTCTGCTCTTAGTACTGTTCAAGATCCTTTGTACATCTCCAACATATTTGTACCACTTGGTTGGATCATCTATGGATAATTTAGATAGGACTGGAATCAGAGTGAGATGAATCCTTTCTACTTGTCCATTTCCTCTAGGAACGCCGGTAGTTGTGAATATGTGCTGGATCTTCTCTTGACTACAGTAATCTTCAAAGTCTTTAGAGGTAAACGCCGTACCTTTATCACTTATAATTCTCAAAGGACTACCGAAAGTTGATTGTTGCAGTTTCAGCTTCTGCAATGCCTCTTGAGCTGATGTAGACTTTACTGGATAGAGCCATACGAACTTTGTGAATGCATCAACCACGGTTAAGATGTTATTATAGTTCTTATTTGTCGAAGGTAATGGTCCTATGATTTTCTGTAGTGGGGGAGTTGAAGATGCTAAATAACAATTCCAACGTTGTTTTCCACACCACAGAACATTTAATAAAGATAATCAGAAAAGGTACAAATTAGATTAATCACAAGTGCCGTTTGATACAAACAGGATTCTGTATAGTTTTACTAGTCTTATCACATAACCGATTAGTGCCTACTCGGACTTGCTGATGTATCATACAGTCCAATTTACCACCTTCGCGTGGAAAACTAGTTTCTTATTCTACACCTTCACGTGCAGACAGACATCTCACCACCTTCGCGTGGGATAGCAGAAGAGTCTCTTTCATACTCCTCTTTCACCTCGCTGCTGGCGCATCGGTGAGGCCCTCTGGTGGTTGTGTCGCACTTACGGATACTACATATATATAATATATTCAGGAGCAGGAATTTTGATTGCGTAGAAGTGCTGATCCATAATGACTTGGAAATTGGAGACGAAAGCAGATTAAATCTTCAGTTTCATTTTCACACAAGGCTACACACAAGTCGGCACATTAAATGTGCCTGTTCCAAAAGGCTTACATTTTTGATAACTTTGTAGCAAGAAAGCAGCAGCAGACAGACAGCAGTGTAGCTAGGCCAAAGCATAGAAAGCAAGTGCGTAATGTTCAGGATGAAATCTCAAGTCAGACTGAGTTAGTTTTGGTTTTCAAAGCATTTTCATTGGACAGTTAATTATTGCTGTAAAATTAATATTGTCTGGTTTAGTTCCATTTACATCATCATAATTACGTAAGAATCATATGACATAGAATAGTCTCGAAATGACGCAGTGCAGAGAGGGGTTACTATTTATAGAATAGAAAAGGGAAATTTACGTTGCTAATTTAATCTTTTACATAGTCTTTGTTTTTCTTACACACACACATATATATATAATGAAACTGTGGTTCGATGACACGAGATGAAAGATTTGATTATGGATGCGACGGCACAAACTTGCATTAAAATTTTCGGTGAAACAGGACTTTTCCCATGATTCGCTGTGAACACAGAATAACAAACCCGTATAGATTTATTCATAATTAGAACTGGCCGAAGAATGTAATGACAGAACAATTTTGGAGGCATTGAAATACGAACGCTGAGACGTAGATGCGTAGAAATACTGGTTGCGTAGATACTTGATGCTTAAATTGTCCGTCCATTTTGAAGAAAAAGCAGTCGAGCCGGATTAAATTCCTTTTTTATTTAAATTCTCATTTTGTGGCCACAATTCATTTGGCACTCCACTCGTGCCTATTAAAGGAACATTTACAATTTCTGATATTATTGCCATAAAAGCGAATATAGCAGCTCATACATGATTTCAATAAATCATCTGGCGAAGAGGAAAGCACAAGCAAAAGTGACGCATCAGTTCATAGAGAGAAGGGAGGGAGTTAAAAGTTTCAGTTTTTAGTTTTGGTTTACAATTTGGTGATTGGTCAAGAGGCAGCTGCATTAAGGGTTAATGATTAATTTGAATGACGCAGTTTAGACTTAAGTGCTATTTTTAGGACAGATGAAATTCCCAAATGAAATAGAAAATAAAAGCGGTTATAGTGAGAGGTTTAGAAGTTTGCTTTTATATTTTTTATTTTACATTATATCTTACATATCATATATATACACACACAGGATGGCCAACTCCTGTGTATATATATATATATATATATATACACAGGAGTTGGCTATCCCTGTGCTAGAGAATCGATAATGCTGTAAATTTCTGTAAATGTTTCAGTGACACTTAAAATGCGTATAATGGTTAAAACTTCTTTTTATGACGCTTACCAAGTATAAGCGCCTAGAACTCTGAAAAATATCATGTTGCTGAATGTTTGCTTTTCGAATGCTAACGGATATAGATTATAACGGATATAACATCTGTAACTTATCCTCACTTTTGTGGCGAATTACTTTAGCGGTGTATCACTTTTCAAATAACGCTTATAAGGGATAAAACTCTTGTATTTTATCTTCACTTTTGCTGCGAATTACTTTTGTAGTCAGTTTACTATTTGGCGGAATTTTTTGTGTATCAGTTAACCATCTGGTGCGATTTTAAATATGAATCCTTCACATAAAAAAAAAAAAAAAACCCTCTCTCCCCCTTTTTTTTAATAACCCATGCATAGACTCGTTAATCGCATAAAAAAAACAGAAAAGGCTCATTTGCACACGGGCCTACCTCTAAATGTTTGCCGCAGCTGAGATGGTAACAGTTCTATTTGGCCAAGTAACGAAATTTGCGTAGTATAAACAATAACATCTTTCCTCAAGAGCTTAGAAAATTTTAAAATTTTATTTTTATACATCCTTTTAGTTAACCTTTTACTGAAGAAACACGTTGGCAACTTTTGACGAAGTGTTTATTTGACAACAATTTTAAAGACAATAATTTCTCATGAAGTGCAATGATATATCTCTTTCTTTGTGATAGTAGCAAGGTATTTTCAATTGGTAAATTTTCTACACAAATGATCAGTGTTTATCAGCGCCAAAGTTATCAAACTAAAGGTTAAGAAATTAATAACCCATTGTGTATTTTTTTACTACACCCTCCCCTCCCGCACACATACACATCACTACCACCACGCATACAAAATTGCCAAGTTTACTGGCGACTTTGTGAATTGCCAAAAAAAAGAATTGTTTGGCGATCATGCTCAAAAATATGTCAAAATTGAAAGTCGAAATCGGGACAAGTACGGATTTTTTACCAGTTTAGTTGTAATTTAAACTTAGATTTAAATATTTACTAAATAACATCTCAGTAGCACTTTGCGCAGGATACCGCCTTACATAATTTTCCGCTTTAATTATTATACACATATACACTCGCGTACAAAATTAAGAGAATTTGCACATTATATTGGAGTTCTGAAAAACTAACGGACAAATTTTAATGAAATTTAGTATGACTATGCAATTTTAATAGAGAAAGAGATGAACCACTCAAAAAGTCTTTTTATGTACACATGAGTATCAGTATGCAACTAGTGCAGGAATGTTCAAAATCGACGTTGTGATATCCCAACTGAAATTGAGTATAATACGGGATCCCATTTCACAACCACCCTCTCACAACCAATATGGGATGTGATTTCCTTTCACACACTTTCCAATACGTTACCATGCTATGCGACCTGCGGTCACGCAGAATGGCAGTATTCTGGACAGAAGAGTCCTTGTGACAATCAATCCTACTCTTGCAGCAAGGCAGTTTTCAACCTCGGGATGATTTTCGGAAGAGGGTGGTGAGATGAAATTGCTCTCCCAAGAGTATCACAGACATACTCTATAGGGTTAAGATCATGACATTTGGGCTGTCATAAGCTCAGAGAGCTGAGAATCTTTAACACCGCGCTGAAAGTGCCAAATAACAATCCTTGTTTCTCGTTGTGGATCTTGGTCGGCCTTGTTCAGGTCTTCTCGATATTGATCCAGTGTTCTGTAATTGTTTCTACAAATGGCAGACGACATTGGGTATTACACTGAGCCACCTGCGCTTGTGATTAGCACAGTGTTTCCCAACTTTTTTTGTACTATACCCCACCCAATCTTCTCTAAAATTCTTGTGCTCTCCCTAGCACATGCATAGTTTTGAATATTCAAAAATCGAAATGTTAATCGAACGAATCTTGATTGATAGGTGTTTAAGAAGAAATTTCTGAAATTTCAAAAAATTTCGTTTTCTTGAAGAAAATTAGAAATTTGAATGTCCTTTGTCTTCTTAAATTCTGGACGAGTCCATTTTCAAATTGCCCCCCTTAACAATCGAATTACCTCCTATGGGGCGTGGGCCCCACGTTGGGAAACACAAATCTGTCTTTAATCTACTGCCAAATCTCCATCTCATTCCACCATTCATACGTCCATGGCTGCTCATTTTACTTGGTACTTTATAAAAGTTACCCAATTCTTGCGAGAAATATGGCGAATGTCATGAAGGAGTACGAGCACACAAATAACCGATGCTTTGATGCTTTGGTTGCATACTCTAGTTTACAGCTTGAATTAATTGCGATCTTACCAGCGCTTATCAGAGAACCCCACGAGGGGCCTCACACATAGGGGCTCATCAAATTGGTCCGCCATAAAGGTGTGTACTTTAAGATAAAATACAGCCAAAATAAGAAAACAATGAGACGCATTGTCTCTGAAATCTCACTGGCAGGAGAAAATGTGATGACAGAAGACTATACAAATCGCCGTAAGCCCCTCGTGTGCTTATATGCCATTCACAATCATAGCTAAGCATATCTGCCTACGTACGCTTACGCATTCGACTCTGATTATTTGCATACTTCTTCGGGGCCATAATTAGTACTATTAATTCAATACTTTTGGTAAAAATAGACATAATTTGCTAATTTACAAATTCCCTTTGTCCATGAATGTGCATACATGCATATATTTGAGTTATCATTAAATAAACATTTTGCTCAAAGTTGCCAATATTTTATCGTGAAATAAAATTTTTAACGTTTGTCGTTTCAGGTTAAGATGTTTACAAGAAATTAAAACTGCGCAAAAACATCTATTTAAAGCATGTAATAAATAGTTAATTTTTTCCCTAACAGCAGTTATTTTAAATCTGGTTTTCCCTCAAATACTAATTGATGTAAATTAATGATTACATAAGTTAAAAATAAGTTCGTTTAAATACTCTTTTATTAATATTTTCAGATGAAAACTGTCTTTGCCAAGAATCTATAATTATACCCCTGTTAATCTTCAGCTGTTCAATGAATGTTTGGCTATTTTACCCAGGAATATTCAGTTTAAAATTATGAATTTCTATATAAAATTCTAAATATTCCTTTCACTTCTCTATCTGCCTTCATCTTTCGGAATATTCTAACACTTTGCGCATTCATTGCACGCTTTTAACGAATATTGTCGTAGGCACTTCTGCTTTATTAACGTAATGCGCGCTTTTCGGACACAGCAAAAATATTTATTTACTTTCAACAACATAAAATAAATGCTAAAAGCACCTTAGGTTAAAATTCTTTCCAACGCTTACAGGCTCCACGTTTCGATAACTAAATAACAACAGACTTAAAATTCTTTTTAATCCTCGCAGTTGCCACTCATTAATAAACAAATCATTACAGCTCTGTATATATTTTTATTTTGATACGCAAAGTTGCCTGATATGTAAAGTTCGCCTTGTCAATATTAATTTTGCATAAATTTTTGCAGTTTTCTTCCAACGTTTCTTCCACTAGGGGTTCTTAGATCGATTCCCATGTGCTTTTTTCCTCCTGCTTTCAGGGAGCGGATAGCTCGAAACACGAAACAGAAAGAGAAACTCGACTTTCCAATTAATTCGAAAGAGTAATTTTTCCAATAATCCGTAAGAAATATTCCCATCTTCCAAGAAAAGGAAAATTGAAATAATTTAAAAAAAAAAAAAAACTGAAATTTTACGAAAAAAAAAAAAAAATTCTGCCATACTATCATTTTAATTATAAAGGTTGAAACTTACTTTTAATACTTAATGGCTGAAGAAGTCGTATGAACTGAAAACATGATTTCTCTTTCTACGCAGACAAGAAGGTGATCAGAACGAAACTTTTAACCTCCGACCGAAATGATAAGAGCAGTTAAGACAATTTTATTTAAAAGTAAAGAATATAAAGGCTATGCAATCAGTTGATCAAAAGGCAGAACATATGTACTGTTTGATGCAGTTTTATCATAATAGTATAGTGCTTGATATAGCTGTTTCACAGCTGAGAATAAATCATTTGCAATGTAATTGATCAATAACTGAATAACACTTCAACTGCAAGTATAAATATTTGCAGTTAGATTATAATTGAGTTATTTGTATTTCTAACTGCAATCGGTTGCAGTTTTATAGTTATAGTTAATTGAGTTGTTAGACAATTGAAGTTAAAGATAACGCGATTACAATGCGATTGTAATCAATTGTAATCATGAATCCTTAAATCACAACGCAGCTGTAAGTTTATTCAATTACAATGCTTTGTAATTTAAAACCAATCGCAAAGTAATTGCACTCAGCAATAATAGTTACAATTTAATTGTAATTACAATGTAATTATATTTACGGGAAGGCAATTACTCTGGAAATCACATTAGAACTTGTATGCTTTGTGACTGTGCTAGTTAATATAAATTATACTAAAAGTACATTATAATTGAAACTGCACTTTTTCATTTTAAGTGTAATCATGCAAAGATAATTTTACTGTACCTACAAAATAATTGCGTAATCTAATGCTATTACATTTTGACCAACTGTGCCGTCATAGGTGTATTTCTGTGTTAAGTAATAAGACAACTATATTATACATTGAAGTGCTACTGAATTAGGGATAGCTAGTCAATAACGAATTGGGCCTCATCTGGCCTTTATAATGGCTGCTAAACGACGAAGCATAGATTCAATAACTTTCTGGAAGCATTCTACGGGAATGGCTTGTTAAACATCGGATAGAGCTATCTATAATCTAGGAAGAGTCGCTAGTGTTGTGTGATGAGATTTCAAATCTTTCTCCAAAACGTCCGAAAGATGCTCAGTAGAATTTAAGTCGGGGCTTTTAAGTAGCCAATTTATGACAGAGAAGTCAGAAGAACGCTCATCCAACCAGGCCGTAGCCAAACGGGACTTGTGAGAAGTACAGTTATCTTGATGGGATACTCCATTTCCGTGTGAATGACAGGACAACATAAATGGATGGAGATGATCGCCCACCAAACTCTACGTACCTAATCATATTGAGGGAGGTTGCTACAAGTACCCCAAATCCCAAAAACTGCCAAGAGAAAACATTCCAGAGCATGATTAAGCCACCATGGCCTTGTGCAGTTCCACTCTGCCATACAGGATTCATGGCTTCATGAGTCTGATGCCATATTCTCAGCCTCCCATCGGTATTAATTAGTCGGAATCGAGACTCATCACTCCTTGCTACTTATTTCAAGTCCACTAGAGTCTATTCCCTGTATCCTCTTGCCCAGGCAAAAAGTGCAGCTCGATGGCATGCATTCAGCAAAGGTACTCTCGTGGGTCTTCGGCTTCCGAAGCTCATATGGTGAAGCGAGCGTTGCACGATCTTTTTACTGACTGTACGACTGTCGCCCTGGAGCTAATGTTTGGCTTCGTTGATTTCGTACAATACGGCTGAGCCGTCTCACACTACGCTTGTTCTAGGTTAATTGCAAATTGCCCGATCGTTAGTTCTTTTTCCCACCATCCATGTATTCTCGGTATACTCTTAACACTGCCGACCTTAAAAATCTTAGCCCGCTGAGGATTTTGGAAAATGAATGGCCCATGCGTCGAGTGCCTATTATCTCTCCGAGATTGAAGCTGTCTAAATCAGAAGTTTTACCCATACTGGTAATTGAAATAACTGATTAACAACAACCATAGTACTAGCTGTATGTGCATTTACCACAACTTCCTCACGTGAGCATAAATGCTTCGCAGCTTTACAAAATTTGCATAGCCATGTCTATACCTAATTCAGTGGCACTTCAGTGTATTTTAGTATACTGCAGCACATATGAATAACTAATTATAATTTTTACTGCACTGTAACAGTTTGTGACGCGAAATTCGTTCAAATAGAAACAAAATATGAATCAAAGAATAATGTGCATAGCATGAAGGATTTTTCACTTTTTAATTAGATGTTGAATAAATATATGCGTATGCATATGAGGCAGACTAAAAGCCTAAATCGAATTACAAAACTTAAAAAGCGGAACTCATTTGTTCCATGGAATATTTCTAATAGTGGATTAGACTGCGCGATGCAGTTCGAACTCGGTAACAAAGAAGACTGAATTATGAATTTTTATATAGTCACGTGCTCAGAAGAGGAGGTGTGGTGTATTAAAGTAGCTAAGTAAATCAAATAGATGCTCAGTTAAGCAAATCGAATAAATGGACTTGTAACTCCATCTTTTGGCAATACCAACAAATATTTGTTAGCACATTTCCCACCTGAGCTCTGACAAGAGTTCATCTGACTGAATTATAGAATCAGTCGCATGAATTATTTCTGTAACATGCAAAAATTTTAATAGATTGAAAATTTCAATTAAAAATTATGTGTAACACCATTATTAATTAATTAATATTATCAATTAATTAATGTTATTACTATAACTAACAAAAATGAAGCAAATGGTCAAATAGTATGTAAATTAAATTAACAAATATACAATTTACTAATTAAGTAAGTAAAAGAAAATAAGAAACATATAACGAAATCATTTGCTTAAATGTATGTTTAGATATATTATTTTCTCTAAACTTATGTTTAGATATACTTATGTACACTTATGTTTAGATTTCAAAACTTATGTTTAGACGTACTATCTTTTTGAAGCTTATGTGCAAGAAATTTGGATTTCAAGCTCGGTTATTTCTCAAAATTTGAATCTCAATTATATACTAATTTATTTATTTCGAAACCGTTCTAGAGAAAATTAACTGCAGTTTTTTTCTGCACCCTTTTTCTGTCTCTGATTCTTCCCTGTGCTGATTGAATTTAGACGAATGTGATTAATTGTTATAAATAGTATTACTAGCGGAAGTACCCAATGCCAGTAAAATTTAGATTGAGAGTAATGTATCTAACAATCGAGAGAACCGTACCGCTGTAATCCTTCTCTAATAACGATGCAAAAGATACGATTCGTAGTCATACATTTTTCAGTTTGATGCGATATGGAACCCACATAAAAATAAACTCATTATCTCTCATTATATCAGCAACAATGGCACGCAGTTTTTAGTGATTTTCGTTTTTCTAATCAGATGGTCATAAAAGCTCAAGTTTCATAAAATATTTCACCAATATTCAATTTTAGTCGATTAAATGTGGCAAAAAATTATCATAATTGATCAGAAATCAATAACGTAAACAAACACACAAACAGACATTCTTCTCTATATGTATAGATTTTGTAAAACTTACAAATTTTTGATTAACAAACTCTGTAATTTGAAAGCGAGCAATAGCAACACTGTTCGAAATATAGCATTTTTATTTCCAACGCGCGAGACTGTCGCCACTCGGAAAAATGAGTGCGAAAGTTAGCGCTTTCAGAGTTTTTAATTAATATTTCGGCGGACTAAAGTCGCACGAAGGTGGGAATAGCGAAATGGCTTCCCACGAATTTTTGGAATCGGGAATAATTTATTTAATATTTGGCAATGCTATTTTTATTTCGTCGTAAATTTTAGGAATATTTATTAACAAAATCTAGGATTTGAAAGCGAGCAGTGGCAACAACTTTAGAAATCAAGCAGAATTTCATCTTCAGCTTGCGAGACTGTTGCACTCGGAAAAATAAAGGCGAAAATTATCGCTTTTAATTAATATCTCTTACTTTAGCTGCTTTTGTTTTTGGAAAAAAAGTAGACGTCGACCTTTTTCCAGGACCTAGAAAAGAATTGTAGAAAGTTTAGTGACGTTATCTGTAGTAGTGACTGAGTTATTACCGAACAAACACACACACAGACTTTCTTCTTTATATCGTATATATAGATATTTGAACATAGCTTGCAAGGAGGGGGTGAATTCAGTAGTTATTCAATCGTGAGCAGAATAAATGAAAAATGCAACTTTATCTCACATTGTTTTATTATCACTTTATGCTTTTTAATAGTATATTATTAATTCAAGTTATATTATTACTATTATGTATTATTAAGTAGAGCATTCTATGAAAGATGACTACGGTTCCAGATGATTTTTGTTACCTGTGGAGATGGTCCTTTTACAAAAAATGTACATCGGTGATGGAAATGAACACTTTTCACGTTGGGTTTACCCCACAGAAAACTCTTGGACCCTGTTAAAGAAAAACTGAAATAAAAGGGAACTTTACAGATTTACTAATATCGTTTAATTTAATCTTTGATATTAATACAATAGTAGCTATGAGCGCTATTTATCTATTTTTAAGCCTACCACCAATATATTATCTCCAAATTACTTTTCAGTTTACAAAATCTTTCTACAGAAACTTTACTATGCGTATATGGGTGTGTGTGTGTGCGCGCGCGCGCGCGTGTAGAGAGAGAAAAAGATGCAACGCTATATATTAATGACAGGATTATCGAGAAGAGATGTATTTTTAAGTAACCATAAAAAGTACAGGAAATAGCGAAATAAATAAATACTAAGCAAATCTTTTTGAAACAGCCAAAATATTTCTGATTCTGCCAATAACAAAGCGTGTTCAGGAAATTCAGTTTAACGCAAGAGAATACCTATCAATAACAGCTAAATACTTACTTGTCTGTAACAGAAAGTTTGAAAGAACTAATATCTTCCAGATCACTAATCAAAAGACAGCTTGGAACACTGAAAAAACACAATATTGCTTTCTGACATTTCCAAACCACTGGAATTGAAATTTTCTGAACCTCTTGTAAAAGGATAGGCTGATGTTTAACAATATACTACACATGCAAGTTGTTGTTAATCCTTTTATCACAAAAAAAAAAAAAAAAAAAAAAAAAAAAAAGAAGAAGAATTCGAATGGGAACTGAATTTTAGATATATTAAATAGGCGACATCATAGATTGTATGTTATAATTTATTTACAGAAATACTTAAGTCTTTATCACTAATATAAAATTTAAAGCTTAGAGTAATGCAATAGTATGCTTAGAGTAATGCAATAGTATGCTTAGAGTAATGCAATAGTATGCTTAGAGTAAGTAGTGCTTATTGCTTAGAGTAAGTAAATAAATGTATGAATCTTTTTTTAATTATTGGCCTACTAATGACCTTTGAACATTATAGTTCGACTCGGTTCAAATCTTGTCGAAGGGGTTAAGCGAATTCTTCCATGTGTAACGTACATACGAGCAAGTATAGTCCTTAGAAAGTTCTTCACGAATGCCTGACTTCGCTTAGGCAGATATCTATCATATGTCTTATTTTTAATAAATAATTAATTCTTTTATTCTTTATCTCAACATTAAGATTTCGTTGCTACGTGCGTACCTTCAACAAGCATTTGCTTTCACGTTAGAAATGTCTTGAGCAGAGTCATTCCAAGTAAAAAAGCCATCACTTTACCGCGGTATTTATCATGTACATGGACCTGATAACTGCTGCGAGAGATAAGAACTTCGATTTATCCTTCAAACTGTAATTATAGTTAGTAATATTAGTTAAGTTGAAGAATAGGAAAGCAATAAACGTACTTTTTAATAATTTAAATTTTTATTTTTCGATATTTTTCCAATTAATATTTGATCAATATGAATATTTTGAAAGTTAATGTAATTTTTAAAGAAGTTTCTAACTCTTTATATTGCGTTTCTTGGCCCAGTTTCTAGGACAGAATTTGAGTTTATTTATGTAACATAAAATTCTCTGGATTACGAAAGAATGTTTCAAAATGAATTCTGTACGGATAAATTCGCAAAATTTGTTTCAACCATGAATTTAATCCGAAATAGCGACAGTTTTCTTTTTTACGCTAACGAATACCCGTTCCCATTACTATTGAAAATCAGCTTTCTACTGTATTTGAATAATGCATACTAATTAATTCATGCCATCAATAACTACTCGAAGCGCAGCTGCAATAGACAGCTACGGAGAAACATGTCAAAGAACAGACTTTTCAGGAAATAGATCTTTTGTATCGAGCTGAAGGCGAGGGCAGTTTTTTCATTTACTTGCAGGGAATGTAATTAGCGGAAATTTTACGGAAACTATTAATACAGTACACATGACTTGTTGTAGCTTCTTGTCGGAGATGTCACACGAATATGAAACCAATCGTGGTTTGATTTCTGCTCAGTTGATTTTATACTTAATGAAAAATCATTTGGTTCTAAAAGTTAACGCAGATTCGCAGAGGCTTCAGAGCCACTTAAAAATGATAATTTTTTAATTAAAAAAAAAAAAAAAAAAGGAAACTGAAAGCTCAACAAAATTTACTTAGTCAAGAATACAGCAATTTATTACCGTATTTAGGTTTTTTAGCTAACATATTATTTTTTGTATTTAATTGTTTTCTGCATCTTCCTTTTTTGTCCTTCTCCACCTGAAAGAAATTTAGTTTTAGTTAGAAAAGCGAATGGAATTGCAATTTAGAGAGAATATTGAAACAGTCACTCAGTTGTCTGTTAACCTGAGAAGGAAGACCACCCTTCTAGCCGACCGGTGTATTGTTGAATAATTTTATATCTGTTTAGGAACAAGATTAGGATTTCATTTTCCGAAACTGAGTTATTAGGCTAAACTTAACTGGCGAGTGTAGTTGCTTTAAATATTTGATTTATACAGACTTCTCTGGTAGCAGCAGTGAATAATTATTAATTTAAAATTTTACTAGAAGACGTAGTTTTACTTTTACAAGAACTTTTAGCTATTTGTATTACTGAAGTTTAGTTAGACTTCTGTTTAGTTGTGAAGTTAATAAATTCATCAGAGGAAGAAAGGTTGAAGTTGAGGCAAATAGGTAAATAATCAGGTTTAATAAACCTTACCATTCTTATTCACCAAGACCTTATTTTTTTAACCTGCGTATTTACTTAAGTTATAGCAGCATTCCTCATATTTTTAATTTAATATTTAACATTCATAAATGTATCAAATTTGTTGCTATGAGACGAACAAACTATTGTTCTATAATAGAGTGTAATTATAATAGTGGTATATTTCCCTTTACTAAATCATTAGAAAATAATGAAACATTTGTAAAATTACAAATCAGAGCTACAAAATGAATCATTTTAAAGTTTATTTTATCAATAATTTTCATTAGTCCTTTTTAAGAAACATTATTTAATACAATTGGAACGATAAATGAAATATATAACACTTCTAATATCCTACTAATTATGTAGATTGCAGAATTTCTAACTCTTTTTCATTTGTACTTTATCAGCTACGTCCAAAATAAAATCGAATGATGACAGTGAAATTTTGCGAATACCATTTGTACTTTTCAAAACAGGTTTTGTAATAGCGATCGTTTTGAAAGC
The DNA here is from genome assembly GCF_044657685.1 of Stegodyphus dumicola. Lineage (NCBI taxonomy): Eukaryota > Metazoa > Arthropoda > Arachnida > Araneae > Eresidae > Stegodyphus > Stegodyphus dumicola. The sequence continues at coordinate 82,680,921 of NC_140770.1, forward strand.
ATATTTTTTAATAAATCTTTCCATTATTGCTAAGCAGAAGTTAGCAGAAGTTCACCAAGAAGAAATTGACCGTTTTACGAACATTTCGATTGATAAATGGTCTTCAGAAACGAATTAAATTCGTGAACTGAAGTATTACTGCAAGCTGAACAAATTATTTGCATGCGGAATGTCGTCGCACTCTTTGGAAAGCTGACGAGTTCACAAGGGTTTTCGTGTTGTTTCCTCTATACCACTTTTTATTTTCTTGGGAAATATAAATCGTAGAGGAAATGCAAGTTGATGTCATAACTGTCATCAAAGGGCCCCGAAGGAAATGTGCCGCGCAATAGGAGGTCCTTAGTAAGGAAATGGACGTCAGAGTGCTGTAATCACTGCATCCGACGTCATGCCATTTTTCACGGTTCACACTCTAGAGACATTTTGTGAAATTTATAAGTTAATTTCACTGCTCTAAAATCTGTGTGGACTCTTTCGTGATTATTGGCTGATTCAAAATTAGCTTTCAGCCGTATTTTCCAAAGACTTCAATTAACAGCGAGTTATCGCCACCAAAGTCCGCAACAGTGTGCAAAAGAATTACATGTTAGTGCCGATTGAAACGGTATTGTCCTCAGCAATGAATTTCGCATTTGCTTCACAAATCATGTTCGAGATGTGAAAGAGTGGAAGGAGATGAGGCTAACAGGGCAACATGCTTCTACAACTTTCGAGCGACATACATTACACGTATACTAACGGAACGCCGCTGTGTTGATCACATGCTACAGCCTCATCTTCTACCGCATCTTCAGTGCTTCTCAAACACTATTTTTTGACAACATAACGGTCAACACTACAAACTACTCGGTTTACCCCAATCATTGCAAGGTTTGGAAATCCTTCTTTGACAAGCCCGATCACTCGATTTCTGACCATTCGAGCACCTCGAAATATGATTGTGTATTGAATATTTCCTCTCCTTCAAAAAAACGAAATTGAATTGCGATGTCACATCAAATACATGTGGCGCACGATACCTAGAACATGATATAGACACCCATTAATTCGATGCAACGACGGGTTCAAGAAAGTACTTCCCGAAATGGTACCGCTACATAAAGTCCCGTGTACTTATTATATATTTTGAAAATTAAATAATGTTTTAAATACTTGATATCTATGTGTGTATTAAGTTTGCTCAGTTTCTCATCTCGTTTTTTACAATTAAGCAGTTTCTTTGTCCGGCAAAGCACTTAATTGCAAAATTTTAATTGTTAAATCTCCAACTCATTTCGGATGCAAATGAATAACGATGAAGTAGAGTCGAAAATTTTACATTCGACTTTTGTAGGTTTTAGAAACTCCTTTCGTTTACAACTCATATGGTATAAACCAACATGTGTTGCAAAATAATGTTAAGAAGTCCAGATAAAATGACATTTTAAGCTATTTACTTTGTTATAGGTTTGAACGCAGCAATTTTGCAATATGGAAGACAAATAAAAAGATTTTATTCATGGAAGATTGTCAGTAATTTCTATTTATAATGGAGGACATACTATTGTAAGTTTAAAGTAATAATAAAAAGTGATGTTATTTCTGAGTCGTTATTTGTATTTTGATAACTATAATGGAAAATGAGTCTTATGCTTGAAAAAAATCAAATTCGCATTCCAAAGTATAAATATAGACACAAATCTGTATTGCTGAGATTTCAACCCCCGCTAAAACGTAAATTCTAGATAGCGATAAAGGATCACGAAAGAAAGTAAAATGAAGCGTGTTGCGTCTCTTGAGAGTATATTTAAAAGTGTATGAACCTCAGAGGAGATTATCAGATGTTCTGCTGACATGCACGAAATGCATGGAAAGAACGAAGTAAAGAAGATGAGAAGGCAAGTGACGTGATCGTGTCTTGAGATTTTGAGCAGTCGATATACACATGCCTCGCGGTCCATTGAGAGCACGCAACTCTGTTTTCAAAATCTTTTTACAAGAAATGCACTTCCTTTTTTCCCCCAATGGAGCAAAGGAAGTTATTCTGAAATTTTAAGGAAAAATTTTAAAATTCGAAAGCAGTCAATACTTTATCTGCATTTTGTGAGATATCAGAGTGATGTTTAGAGGTATATCTTTGCGAATTTCAAGCCAATTACTATCACATGCGATTGCGGCATTTGCAGATTTATTTATTACAGCGTAACTAAATTACATCAAACTGAAAACACCAAATCATTCTTCACCAGGTACTGAAATATTGTGTTTAAAATATATTTCATTAAGAATGTTTCAGATATTTAATTGGAGAAGAAACATGCAAATGTAAGATATATTTAAAATTAAGCAAGAGAGTAAATTTAAACTGTTGTAAACTTTTAATAAATTTTGTTGATATTAAGAAAGATCAGATACAGATCCCTTTCAGCACAATATGTCTTCAAAACTGGAGGAAGCAACAACCTTATGTATAATGAAATACATGAGCAGAAGGGGTAAAAAAAAACGGAACTGCACACTAAATGTAGACACATTATTAAAATTAAATTAAATTGGAGTGCAGAAATTTGATACACTACCTATCATGGCCAATGTGTCAAATTTGATGGTTTTATTGAAATAAAATCATTGGTCGCCAGTTACCTGAGGCTTTTATTGTCACTGCTGTGGGGCATTACAGTATTTCATGCAAGGGCGTCATTGACCAACGTACGGTAGATGATCATGCCTAGTAGTGTAAAGCATCTCTTTAACATTTTTGGAAAATTGTTAAAAAATATTTTAGTGGATAATAAATTATTAGATAAAAAAATATCCTCCTAAGAGATATCGTACCAAATTCTGTCCAACTGGCACGTTAGATCGTCAACATACCGAGCTGGTTGGAGGGCCTTGCCCATAATGCTCTAAACGTGCTCAATAGGAGAGAGATCCAGCGTCCTTGCTGGCCAAGGTAATGTTCGGCAAGCAGTAGAAACATATGCAGTTTGGGGGCGGGTATTTCTTGCTGAAATGTAAGTCCAGGATGGCGTGATATGAAGGGCAATACAACGGGCCTCAGAACTTCGTCGACGTACCGCTGTGTTGTAAGGTTGCAACGGATGACAACCAAAGGGATCCTACTATAAAATGAAATGGCATCCTAGACCATCACTCCTGGTTGTCGGCCTGTCTGCCGGAAGACAGTCAGGTTGGTATCGCACCGCTGTCCGGGGCGTCTCCAGACTCGCCTTCGCCGGTCATCGGGGCTCAGTTCAAAGCGGGACTGATCATTGAAGACTATTCTACTACAGTCAGTGACATTCCAATGCGAATGAACCCGACACCACTGCAAACGAGCTTGACGTTGTACAGAGGTCAATAATAGTCGGCGCAAGGGGAGCCGTGACCTCAGCCCCCTTTCTGTGAGCCGTCTATGAATGGTCCTTGCGGTCATTGAAGCACTAGTTGCACGTGCAATCGATGATAATGATGGATCTGGGGCTGTGAGTGCCGCTCTAACGATTGCTCGGTCTTCACGTTCTGTCGTTTTTCTAGGCCTACCTCTTCCTTCTTGACGCTGCGTGCGGCCATGATTCACCCATTCCTGGCAACATCGTCTAATAGTGGCATCGCTCCAGCTCAAATATCGAGCTATTCGCCAATAAGACCAACCGGCTTCTTTGAGCCCAACTACACGACCTGTCTCAAATTTCGACATACGCGCATATCGTTCGCGCACCCGTATGCGAGGCATAGTTACTGTCGACCAGAGTACACGGAATGGAATTCGTGAAGAATTTATGACCTGGAATCGTAATTTCTCCTCTTAAATATCCTGCCATTTGGCAAGTTAGATGCGCTGTAGCGACAACCGTTCATTTATTGGCAGCCAAAATGTAAAATTTTGCATTTTCCGTCGAAACCTGTATGCATATCAATTTGTGTCCAATTTGCTGTATATCTTCTCTGTGTGTCGTGGTGCTTCCCCCCCCTTTTTTTTTTTTTGTCTAAGAATGTATAATAACTCTGTTAGTGGATAATAATTGTAATTCCTTAATGTATACTGCAATACGTCTTCAGCGATAACAATTATTCTACAAAATATACTTACGCTACTCCTACTTTTGCAAGTATAAAATTGTACTGTTCCTTATTTGTCCATTCTTTTAAAAAACCATAAAGTAGCACTACATACTTATGAAGTTACTCATACAGTAGAAGAGGTTGCCAGTCTTGCCAGGCAACTAGATTTGAAAGTTGATAGTAGTGAGATCAACGAGCTGTATAGGAGATAGGTAACATTTGATGATTTTATAGATATGCACGAGCAAATCGCTACTGAAGAAGACAACACCTTCAACACTTGAACATTCAAGTCCTTTCTTGCTTCCCGTAGCTAATTATTGACTTGATTAAAGCCTGTTTAAGAAGCGGGAAACGTCAATGCTGTTGATTCGGTAATAGTTTCCTTCTTCCACTTATTGCCTGAAAAATTTCTGTATTTAATAAATACAAGTATTTATGATTAAAAATATATTAAAATACTTTTGTGTATTTTCCCCTTACAGTATACCTCCAATGGCCCATTGATCATCATTAACCCCTTTACAATTTTATCGACTCCTGGGGGGTCGACAATTAAAGCAGAGGTTCCACAGGGTTCAATTCTTGGCCCAATTATCTATCTCATTTATGTAATGGACTTCCTCATGCTTGACAATAACACAAATTGCATCACCGCTTGCCATGCGGACGACACAGGAATTCTTTTCAGCTCATAGAACCATCGATTTGTCATTGGTCGCATCCAAGATCGGGCGCATGAGATAGAGAATCGTTGTAGAAAATTGAGGACAAGCATTAACGCCTCGAAGTCAAAATTACTACTTGTTTTACATCGCAGAAGAAAACATGCTGATGAGGATTTTTAATGTGTAGCAGGAGGTGCCTAAGGCTAACCATGCTACATATCTGGAAGCTTATTTCAATGCCAATCTCACACGGCACATATTTTCGTAGCCATAATCAAAGGTACTGGAGTTTCTAGGAAGCTAAGACATCTACTCGAATCTCAATACACACTGCACCCTCGCAAGAATAAAACGACTTTATACATCCATTTTGTACCTGATCCTTACCTATGCCCTACCAGCATAGAATAATGCCTCCAAAACCGGTTTCATTAAATTACAAAATTTTTCAGAACAATTTTCTAATTAAAATTAACAGGGCCTACTAGTTTTCCGTAAAATTAACAGGGCCTCCTAGTTTTCTCCGTAACTTTACAGGGACCGTAAGCTTTAGGACTTGGCAACCTTCATGAAAAAACTTAATAGCAATTTCTACAATAATTTTAAGCAGCAACGAGGCAATAAATTACTCAGATAATTTTAAATATGAGTTACTCGAAATATACATTAAGCGAAGTCACATTTTGCTAGGAATTCCACAAAATACTTCTATCCCTTCTATCTTCTCAATACTCTTGCTGCTTTAAAATTAACATCTGGACCAAGAACATTCTTAGCAGAACAAAATTCAAGCAGCTATGAGGGGGTAGTACTTGGGATGGTGACCACTCACGTGACTGACACATGTGAATCAGAGCTAATACAGGGCCCCTGCATTACAAGTTTCACATCTACACTGGATGACGTAGCAGTATCTAAATAACTTATTTCATTTTCCAATTCTTAGCGTATTCTCGTATTCTTAGCCCTCGTAAGAAACATTAATTGTATTTCATGTTTCTTTCCGCGCTCTGTTCTGTGTGTTTCCTACTTTCCAATTCTCACTACACTTACCGTTTGTGCAATATATGTCATAATGCACATAATTAATATAAACTGGTCTAGGCCAGCCTTTTACTCTTGTTATCTGCGATTCCTCGTAATGGTCTGTTCTAAGAAGTAAAGTATACGAAGTCTCTACAGGGGACTCAGTTTGTCATTTCTAAAAGTCGCAGCAGTTGTGATAATCTCTGTTAGCTTCATATACAAGTCACAGTGTGAGATTACTGCAGAGGTGGATTCAGGTCACAAATATTTTGTAACGAAAATGTGATTATGTGTTGTGGATGAAACGTGTCGGTAACTATGTGTGTTTATATAGGTTCACTAACGTCCTTAATGAGAAACGATTGTAATACATAAAACAGAGAACAGATAAAATTATCCTAATTAAATAATGCTCTTTTAGAATTTAAGAGAACAGCAGTATCAGGTATGGATTTCCTATTCTGATTATCACCACCTATACCACCACAGACATAGATTTGTGTCAGAAAAGATTGCATGTTTTTTACCCATATAGGGACTGCTGGTAATTTATTACGCGAATTATCGTCATTTGGCTTAGGGATTTTTCTATCGCTAAAATTTGATTGATATCATTAACCATATGTACTTACTTACTAGAAATACAAATTATACTTGCAGATAGCATTGTTATTTTAATTTTTTCAATGTTCACAAAAACTTAGAGACAGACATCATTTCGGAAATTTTATTTAATAAATAAAAGTTCAGCTTCTTCATTGTTTTGAGTTTAAACATCGAATCTCCTTACATGTATTATGTGTTTGTACACACAAAAATAACACAGCTTAAAAAATGAGTACATTCTGGAGAAGATGATAATTAGCAATAAAAGGCGAAGATTTACATTAAGTTTCCATTGAAACAGACAACATCTAAATCATCATTTGGGATGATTATTTTAATTTCTTAACCAGTTACACATTTTAAGATAAATCATTTCTTCTTCACTTTCATCACAAAAATTCGTCTATTCGAAAAATTTATGCAAATCTCAAATATACTTAAGTGAGGTTAAAAATCGCGGCTTCTGCACTCGTGATGCTGTCCATTCACAGGCAGTTGCTGATGTTGATTAAAGTCTCATTGAAGAAGTGAGGTTGGTCGTAATCTTTCACTGGCAGTGACTTTTGAAATCCCGATTAGAGATAAGTTAACGCTATTTTGACTAGAAAAATTCAAATTACCTATTTTTGTCGACTTTTGTACAATGCAAATTACGTTATTGTGGATTTGTATCGTAAATAACAAGACTTAACATTATGTATATGTAGTATATATGCGCCATTAAAAATTTCTGGTTATTTAATGTTTGTAATTTAGTAAATTCTTTTTTCTTCCGTAGCTATAACTCGTTGAGGTACTTTTTGTTAGCCTCTACACTAGAATAACAATATCAAAGAGACTTAAGTACAGAGCTGCACATTCAACTTTTTCTGAAAATTCTATAATTAGCGCATTTTTACGAAATGTTACAGCTTGAAAATCGCTGATATAATCCTTACCTAAGCTTCTTGCTCCAAAGAAGTACAACAAACAATATATAACGAGTGCAAATAAATAAAAAATTCATTGCTTGATGTTGTTTGGAAATAAAAATTCGGCCCATTTTACCAAAGAATTTTAAGACTAATGTTACCACTTTATAGAGACAGCAACAGTAATCAATAATGCACACACACAACGTTTACAAGAAGAAAAGCTTGGAAAGGAAATGCACTTATGCATGCCCTGAAAGAAAAAAGAAAAAAAATAGAAAATGCTCCGATGGATAATAAGAATTACTAAATTCATACTTTTCTCTTCTTGACTGCAAAATTCATTTGGATATATAATTTCCAGATATATAAAATATTAAATTAATCTTTTGGATTGCGCTGAACTGTGAAAAGATCAATCGTTGCATTACGATGAGAGCCTTTTTCTTGCACTCAAATGTGCTCTAATTCAGTAAAAGAGACTATACTGTTTTTACAAGTGCATTTTCTTGTTTTTACAGAAATATCTGAGAATAAAGCTGTTCATTTAGAACTTTTCAGTACGCATTGCATCACCCGATTTGAATAGTTTATAAACAAAACAAAACAAAAATTGCCTGTTTTGGAGATTAATGCATCCTTACTGGATAAAATAGCACGCGGTATTAAATTTGTAGCTGGCTGAATGAAAGTATTGAATATATTTTAAATTTTCTTGTTTTTACAGAAATATCTGAGAATAAAGCTGTTCATTTAGAACTTTTCAGTACGCATTGCATCACCCAATTTGAATAGTTTACAAACAAAACAAAACAAAAATTGCCTGTTTTGGAGATTAATGCATCCTTACTGGATAAAATAGCACGCGGTATTAAATTTGTAGCTGGCTGAATGAAAGTATTGAATATATTTTAAATCTGATCGACACTATTGTACTTTTATGGGGTGTTTCTTGTGGTGCAAACGACTGTCTAATCCAAATTGTAGCATGTAGCCACAATACAACGCTGTGGAAGTTCGAACTTATCGAAAGCGTGGGGCGCCTGTAAAAATGATGAGGAAACAGGCCTTGGAACAAAGGATGATCGTTTAGAGATACAGTACGTCAAGCTTCCAGAGTTTGAGGAAATTTTGACGTCATTATGGAGAGAAATGTCTGCCACGTATAAGTGAGTTTCTTCACGTTGTTTCATTACCATGATACAGATTTAACTCTCAGTGTTGGCCAGTATCGTCATAGATGTTCAAGAATGACTACGAAAGCGATCAATTACCTTTTTCAAAGAAGGATAGCATATAATTTAGAAAGCTAAGAAAGATGCGTTATAGAGCAAGATAGATTACTTCGATTATCAAGAGATTTCACTTTTTCAGTCATTCCATTTGTTTGGGTGGCATATATAAAGGTCCTAATACTAAGATTATTTCTCACGAAACTGTTAATTACTACTGATGATTAATTGCCTTTTAATTACTGTTTGTGGTTAGAGAGTATGATAATAAGACTTCCAGTTGTGGAGCTGGTACGGGTTAAAAACAGCATGAGTAAACCTAAGACTTCCAGCCATGGAACAGAAAAGAATAAGAGACGAGATAGTTTTCGCAACGTATTTCCCCAAAGCAGAGCTGCAAAGAAATAGCGGCACAGAGAAGATAGGAAGAATTTTTCTAAAGACATATGGAAACAATCTTTTTTTCGACAAAACTTGGAAGAATTAGTTCCAAATCTTATTTCTTTATTCAAGTCCTTCATCTTCCTTGTAACTCGTTACCAATGTCATTGCAAACTGACAGCATTATCAGTTATGTTTTAAGGTATGTGCCTACATACGAAGCACTTTTTTTAAACACATAAAATTTTATTTAAACACACATGTTTTTGAGTAAGATGAGATATAAAACTATGAATTTAAATGGAATTTTATAGAACTTTTCATTAATTTTTCAAATATAGGCAATATTTAGTAAAATTTTAGTGAAAATTTTCATTTACGCCAGATCTCCTAAAATAAATTCTAATGAATATACTTCAATAATCTTTACAAAGTATATAAATAACATACTTACCTGTGTTCTGTAGCAAGAGATTTGCAGTACTTATAAAATGTTTTGAAATATTCAAAACTTGGTACAAAAACTCAAAATTAAAACAAAAAAATCCTCTTTTCTTCAAAATACTGTCAATAAAATAAATAAATAAATACAAAGAGGTCAGATTTTGCTACAGAACACAGATAAAGATAAATAAAACATTTTGGCAAAATTTCATTTCAATATTCTAAATACATTTTGAGAAATTAACGTAATCGCAATCAAAAGTAACGAAAAACAGAATTTCTCAGAAAATGCATTTAAAGATTTTAATACAGCACAAAAAATTTTGTAGTCACTTTAGACCTTTAAAACGCATTTGTATGTTAGGTTCTCTTTTACTTCATTCTTAACTAATTTTGACTTTCTTTTAGCACTTTTTGGTTAACTTTGTTGCTTGTAGAGATTGGCGTTTCTATTTCTGAATTCGCCGTTTGTCTATTCCCATGTAGTTTTCAAGCATAATGGGATTAATTTCTATTTCTATATACCTGAAAATAAGTAAAAGTCCTAAATATCTTGAATTAAATAATAATACAGCAATATGTGCACCTAAAAGCAAAGTTTTCAGTTGGACAAGAGTTTCTTTAGGTAAAATATACCTCAAAAGGTTATTAAAACACTCATTATTGTTTTGAGTCTTCCCATGTAGGCATTTTATCAGCAAAGTGTCACACAGTGAAAGATGTGTTGGTTTTACAGCTTTTATATTGTTTAATAATTAGGAAATAGTTGTTTAAACTTATTGTTTACATTTTTACGACCATTTAAATGCAAACTTCCGGCATCCAAAAATTCACTTTCGGTTTACTTTTTATACTATAACTTTGCTTCTATTTATCGTAAAAACAAAAATAAAGCATTTCTGGAAACCTATACTCGTATATGGCCTATCAAATGAATAAATAAAAAAAAATTCGAAAATTTTCACCAAAACGACGAATTTAGGGTAGGCACATACCTTAATAAAGCTGTACCTTCTTCCCAACCAGACTATAGCCAACAATAACATTTTACTGGTTATTTGTACTGATGTTTTTTTGTTTAAAGATCATGAAAGAAGCTTTCATCTTTATCCGATCAAATTTTAGAATGAAGCTCATAAAGAACACCAGTTTTCCCCAGAACGATATGTTCAAGGTTATATATTCTATTCAACGAGATGAAACTGCGCGCTGCGCAATAAACAAACACCTAATGAAAGAAATGTGAATTGGTCCGGTGAATGTAAAGTATTTTGGAGATCTCAGTAAAAAGGTTCCCGAAAGTCCTTGAGCAGACAAACAAAACATATAGTCCTTTTGCATACAGAAATAACAATAAATCTCATCTACAGCAGACTCTCACTCTGCAGCTGACGCTCGGTAGGAGTAGCCCAGTCCTCCTGGTCGTTTCTGAGGTTGGGTATTGCTTGCAGGACGAGGGGCATGTCTCCATTCTTCCGGATCTCCTTCCGTTCTAAAAATATATGAAAAGTTTGATTTTAGTTGATTTGTCACAAAGGGAAATAATGCCATAAATCAGCGATTCTTACCTTTGATGAATCTCCGTATTCCCTTCACATAAGGAGCATTTTACACATCCCTAACCATTTATTTCATGCTTTTGCTTGATAATACTGAAATATTTTCATGCATATAAGCTATTTTTATTTCTTGATAGAAATAATTAGAATCTTCTGTTTAACTTATAATATTTTGCAAAAAATCAGCTATGCCAAAACCATAAAATGTACTTTTAACATCTTTCATGAAAATAAGATATATTTTAAGCTGTTTAGTTTTATGTGCCTTCCCCATATAAATGTATGTATGTGGGGAGGAATGTTAAAATCATAACACATAAATGTAAAGGTATGCGATATCTGGTTTGATGCTTGAAATATTCAAGGCCTTTCCAGACCTTTTAAGGATCCCAATAAGTGCCTAAAAGTCTTTGATGGCCCAAATACTTCTAGATTGAAGCATAAAATATAATTACTTGCAAGATAAAATGTCTCTTGATGCCTTATGCCTGGTCCTTTTTTTTAATTCTGTTCTATTAGTTATCCCTAAGGTTAGCCTTCATCTGGGTGAATGCGTAAATGTGATTCAACGTCTAACTGATTTCACTGCTTCAATTTATGAGCTCAAAGTTTAAAAAATAGTTCTGCTCAAGAGAAGTTGTAAGGTATTTTCTCTTTCCTTATCACTTATCTTCATGGTATAACTGCAAGCACGTCCGCTGGCAGTCAGGCAGACCGGAATTCGAATTCAAGAAGAAAGCATTGCGGATTTCTCATCTTTCCTGCTTCGAAATATTTTAATAGGTTCTACAGTAGCGGCTGAACTAAAATGTAGTCGATGATAATTCTTCACCATGAGAATTTTGTGACTGGGTTCCCATCTCCCAGTTGCCCTTAAAGTTGGGAAAATTGTACGATATTTTCTCGCTCCCTACCGCGTGCCTTCGTATTATAACTAAAAGGCAAATCCGGCTGGCAATGAGAAGGTCAGGGGCTCGATTTTCCCTGAGATCACTGCACAGTTTTCATATCTCTTGCTACAACATAGAGCTAATAACTGTACAAAGTAATTACTTGAACGCTTCCTTCTGCCAGATCTGTGTATATAGTGTTCATGTACAACCGAAAGGTAAGGAAGTTATGTTGCTTAAAAGGAAGTTTCATTGAACTTTAGTATCCTCTTGCTATCTATGGCACTGATCCTGGCAAGGTAATAAATAAATCTTTACTTTTAAAAGTCCCTCGCAAGTGCATCGATACTCACGGATCATAGTTTAAAACTCGTTGTTCTGGATAAATAGTTCCTGAAATACTAGCTAGTATATTGTCCGCTGATAAGCGCAACAGTTATTAAAGGGAACTAGAAGAAAAGGGGCAAGAATAAGGCCGTATTATTTATATAATTTGTATAAGGCATTTTTGAAATACACTTATTTATTATTTAAGGAGAAGATATACACATGTATTTCAGACACTGGTTCATAATTTGGTTTTAAAAATCCTTCAGTTAAAACGCTGTTCTAAAGTGTCTGTAAAAGAAACACGATCTTTGGCTGCCTGATTTCCCTCTAACACTGCATTATTATAAAACACCTTGTAGAGGTTATTTTAATTTTCTAATAGTTACTATTAATTATTTGAACAGCTTTCCTTATTTTCCATCTACAATTCCATGCCAGAATGATTTTCAGGATCGCGTTCTATGTAAAAGAGGTAGAACCAGTATACGAGGGGAATGTATTGGTCACTTCTGTAGAAGAGCCTAAAAGTTCTTAGTAGAGTGTGTTCTGCCTTCTGGCTACGTCATTGCTTTAAGACAAATCTTACTATGTTCAGCTGTATTATTACGTGCCTGCTAGTATTCGCTGGTAAGCTTTAAATAAGAGCCAACTCTGTTAGTTGTTTCTGTGCAGCCTCGGATAGTTTTTAGTTAGATATCATTAGATTAGTTCTTATCTTCTATCCTAAGTTAATGTCCAAACAGAGGCTACATGTAAGCCCAAGAGGGGCCAATTGTAAATATTCTTGGGTAAACCAAAAGGGTAATTTAACCCTTCTTTGGACTTATTCTTACTGCCTTAGATATAAGTGATTAGTCGCTACACACTTCTCAAGTATTCTAGTTTACATACATTGTTTGGAAACTAGTGACAAAATAGGAACTAAATTTTTGAATAATAGTCATATCTCTGAAGTACCTTTATTTGCTGCAAGAACCGATGCCTGATTCGCAACGCACAATTTTTGAAAAGGGAGCGTGCCTCATCGGAGAAATCGAATACTGACAATATAATGTCATTCCAGCAAATCATTTATACAAGTTAAACTTAACTTTATTAAAAGTTACATACACAAATATTTAAATACTGTGTTACATACAAAAGTTACATATTCTGTGCATACATAAACACATTTTATTATGATTTCTGGAATTACATAAAGACATTTTATTATATGTCTTATTATATCAGTAAATATCCTCCATCCTGTAATATTTTAAATTATAACTTTTTTACATTTTCCTATCTTCTACTCCCCGAATTAAGATTTCAAAACACAAAGAGCCATTTAATGAAAAAGAGAAAAATGCTTGTTAAAAAGAAGTACCATGAATAATTTATTAGTGTTAAAGTTGGGTGTGAAAAGGCCTGAAATTCATTAGTATGACATTAAAGGCGAAGTGTCCGCATTTAAAATTTATTAGAACTTGTGGTAACTGGTGTTTAACTATTATGGTCTAGGTCACGGAAACCCGCAACGTTGAACTTAAATGTATTCATTAATAATCTGTAAAAAGCTTAATAGGTATCAAAATACTTGATTATTAGATTAATAATGAGGTATTATAAGCATCAAAGCTGTACTGAGTTATTCACTGGCTCTTAAGCGAAAGTACAGTTAGTTGTCTTCATTGTTTATAGACAGATGTTTTCCTAATGCCAAGTTTTTTATAGTTCTCTAGTTAAGAGTTTCATAGTGTTTTGTATCTTTAACCTATCTGGTACGTTCTGCAGTCTAAGTTAGCCAAGCCCCTTTAATTTTCTGCTGTATCTAAACTTTATGATTCGTTGTGGTTAAAGACAATATCAGAGATGTTGCGGAATTATTGGCATGTGATTCCCTTGAAGTCAAGCTGCTTTGATGACTGTCACGTTACAGGCCGTTTGTGCTTCTTTGACACTGGTCCTGAAGTTTTTAACGCAAAGTAGACGCATTACTGAGGAAGTTATTACTCTGCTGCTTCAGAGTATGTCGTTTTATATCCCTTAGCAGTTCAACTATTCAGCGTCCGCCTTTAGACTGAAACTTATATGATCATTGCTATCTTTACATGGATCACCGCATCGAGCTAACACAGGATCGCATATGCTGGTGATCATTGACATGACAAAGACTTCAAAACCCGTGGAGAAAATCATGAAAGTGTTACATACGTCACAATGTTCGCCGTCTCGCTTCACAGTACAACAAAGGGCCTACTAAGCATGCTCATACATAGGAGCCGTATTCCACCAAAGTAATAATTACATCAACGTATAAATGATCACAAACTTCCCTCAACAGACTCATCGCCAGAGTTAGTTGCATCTTCTAGTATCACATTTAGCGATAGGACTACAAAGCGGCTTGATGAATAACCCGCACTGTTACTAGGTAAACAGATCCAAATATCGACTTCCAAGGGCTTATCAACTAAGTGGATTTTTACCTTGGCGAAGCAATGTTTGGTTTCAAGCCGGAAACCTCAGTTCTCTCCCCGAACATCTTCAAGGATACCGGGACAGCGATGGCACAATTCTGACCCTCACTAAGAGATGGCGCTACTACAATCTGTTATTTTCATCTTATTACAAATAGTAAGCATTGTGATATCATTGTTTTTGGGTTCCTATCGAATGAAGTCCTTGTCTTCTTTCAAGAAAGGAATATTTTACACTCCATCCGAATTTACAAAAACATTATTGGAGTTAAACATCATCGCGGAGGATACATAGAGATCACAGTACGTTCTTCAGTATAATTATTCTTTAAAAAAAATTTTACACATTATTTATTTGTTTTTTAACATTTATTTACATTTTTCATATGAAATTTAAAGTATTTTTTTTTATTTCAGTTAAAATTTCATTATTTAACCGCGCTTCTGTAACCGTTTTCTTTTATCTGCACGAGTTTTATACTCTTCTCTATCTCCTCTCCCCTTTCTGTGTGTGTTTAATTTGCTTTGTTCTAATCTAACCACTTCCATTTAAATACTCAATTTATGCACAATTCATGAATGATGTACTAATGCACACATTAAGATCACGCACAATTCGTGTTTATGAGATTTAAATAGCAGGTATTATTTTCAACCGATCCTAGCTAAGCGAAATAAATTCGAGAAGATTTCAGATAAAACATGAGCCTTCAATTTTCTGATGAAATTTTCTTTTACCATGTCCACTTACGTGACTGCTGGCCGTATCTTAATGTGTTTACACTGCGCTTCCGATGAAGAAGGGGCTTCCGTGACCTGCAACAAGAAGACGGCTTATTTCTGCGGAAACAATATTTAACCGATCACTCACGATTCTTCTCAACCACAGGCGAATATATCTATTTTCCAAATCCCCTTTTTCTTTATGCTGTTGCATGAACCAGAAGAAGGATCGAAAAGACGAAATGATATCTGGGAAATTTTATGAAGACGGTTTACTTAAGACATGTAAATAAAATTATGTATATCTTGGACAAATAAGAGGTTCTCCTCTCTACCGCACTTTCTGTTTCCTCCCCCCCCCAATCGTACTTTTTTTTTTTTTTAGTATCTATGGTTTTAGCCCATTCTCACATCCCCTCTTTTTCAGAGTTAGCCGAATACATGCATGCTAAGATTAAACACTGTACTGAGCAAAAACAGGTTTAACATGGCGAAATAATGAAGTGCAAATTTACATGGTGCGATTTGAATTCCTCTTTCAGTACTTATTTGGCTTGGTTTTAGTTGGTTTATTGAAGCACACTAGGGCTATCTGCCTAAGGGGAGGAATGCGTTCGTGGAGGATTTTCTAGGAGAAACTGGCTCGTATACACGTTTCACATGGGGAAGACCACGAAAACGCCCATGCAGCCAGCCCGTTCACCTGGAATGGAACCCAGGTCGGAACTACCAGTATTCAATGATTTACCGTTTGATCGTTGGTGAGCCGTTTCAATGTTCAAGCAGCACTTTGATGGAAAGGAAATTCTTTTTTAATTCTGCTATTACACGAAATTATATTTGATACCACAAGATACAGATAAAATGCTTTGAAATTCTTCTGTCATCTTTCGAACATTAAATTAAATCTTTATGAGTTCCTCAATTAAGGGCAGAACAAGTAAACAAGGCAATATACAATACGTTTCATTATTATATTGGCTAATGCTCGTAATATCGTTACGAGCATTAGCCAGTTAGTTATCAAAGTTATTTATCAAATAACACAATATACCTCACACACTGTTATCTTATTTTAGACTCTTAATGCCTTTTTGTGGGTAATATATCACATATATGCAGCATGCTCAGAAAATAGTATTACTTTGGTAATTTAAAAAAGTAGGAAGAAAGAAAAGAAATTAGTTGAACAAACATCAAACTGATTTTTCTTCTTGAGAAAGCCTAGCTGCATCTCTATAGATAACATCTGGTTCAGAACATTGGGAAAAGATTACGGAAACATCTGGTTTGGAGACCTGATCTTGACTCCAGAGATCACAGATCTTTTCGCAAAACCTAAGAGACTTACCTTACATCTCGCGAAACCTTACAGAAGTGGGAAACCTTTTGATAACAATGAAGACCTTCAGTTAACTGTAATTTCACTTTTCAATGAATCAGCTGTAGAAGTGTGCAAGGAATATGTACAAATTCTCGTCTCTCGGCACCATAAGTGCCTCAGTGTCATGAATAGTCCATTCTTTCAAAATAACAAGGTTTCCCCCCCCCCTTTGTAACATTTTTTTTTATTCATTTTGCTTTGTAACAGGTTATTACTTTCTAAATACGTTATAAGAATTGCAGAAAATTTGCAGAAAATCGTACAATTTATTATTATTTTATATATGCTAGATTAAAAATAAGCTATGCTGAGCATTCGTTATCATATATCCTGTGTGTCTTGAAAATGTAAACATAAAAATGAGAGATATTTGTAGTCTGTTTGGACACAATATTAAAAGTGAGATTTTTCTTAAGTAACCTAATATTTAATTTAAAATAACACGACGAACAAATATTAATTTAGAAGTCAAACAACAAAAATCAGGGTTATATTTGAAAATTTTCACAGGGCTAGTTTGGATGGTTTTACCGAACCAGCAACCTGCCAAAATGCAAATGAACGATATAAGATATAGTGATAAGAAAAGATAAAATAAGAATGGCTGGACAGAAGTCAAGCTACTGGCGCCATCTATTGATGAAACAAGAAAACTAAAATATAAAGTTCTTAAAGGCTGAAGGTAAAGATCGATTGGAATTAGAGTCGTTGCCTAGACCAGAAAGATTTTTTCTTCCTTGTACGAAGTAAAAAGGAAGTATTGTAATCGCGAAAAGTTTCAGGCAGCATATTTCAACGAAAATATCCATTTTGACCGCTATCGAATGCATTTTAACGATGTTTTTGCTTGACATCTGTACGTAAGGACAGAATAAAAGACTCTTTTCCTCGACAAAAATTATAAAACTACTTTAAATTGAATTCTGAAGAGAATTTTTCGTGGTGTCTGTACGTACGTATGTATCTCGCATAACTCAAAAACGAGTAGCTTCAGAACGTTGAAATTTTGTATATAGGACTGCTATAACATGCAGATGTGCACCTCGTATTTTGGTTGCAATCGGCAGCACCAAACATATATAAATATATTTATATATATATTCATTCTGTTACCCGGCTCAGTGATCTCAGTTTCTTTACCTTTATATGTTTGTAAATTGTGCATTTTTTGCTTTAAAAATGATTGAGTTATGTTGTTCTTATCTTCCGGTTAAGGTTTTTATGCCTTTAGGAAATCTGCAAGCAATATATGTAGAATTATCAACAATTTAAAAGCTGTTTAAATGCGGTTAAGCCTAATTTTTAAATAGCATGGCGGACATGTTTGTTTACATTTGAAACAGCAGAATAGTAGATTTGTTGCCAATCTGGAGAGACTAAGCTTCGCAACAACAAAGGTAACTCCTTCATTTATTACTGCGAATTAAATCATGCTAATCCTTTCTGGAATTTTTTCGAGGAAATAAGTGTTTAAGATTTACTTCGTAATTTTTAATACAGATATTTTGAGTTTTTATATATTTTTGCCTTGTCGAGAAGTGAGAACTGAATTTATTGAATGAGAAATACTGAATCGTCTGCGAGAAACTTTTTTTTTTTTTTTTTGGTTAAATTACCATTGCTCAGAAGTCATTCCAAAATTGGTGGGTATTCTGAGGCAAAAAAAAAAAAAAAAAAAAAAAAAAAAAAAAAAAGCGAATAGGTTATTGGGTATATAAGTATGCAAAAGTCATGTGTTTCTGTCAAAATCCGTTTCCCACAGACCGTAAATTTATGACTCTGTGTGTTGTTGCCTTTAAATTTAAAATTAATAACTTAAAATTCTTTGATTCAAAAGTCGTCTTAAAAGAAATAAGAAAAAAGAAATATTGTAAGACACTCCTATCACATACTCGAAGTAGTGAGATATGGAAAGAAATTTTGCTGTCAGAGTTGCGAACCCACCTAATATTTTGCATAGATGTTTTCCATTGTTCTGGAACTACCTTTCTTCTGGATTGTTCTGGAGCCATTCTGGATGTTAATTACGAGGACGGTTACTGGTGGGTGACTGATGACGGAGGAAGGGGATACCTGATGTTTTAAGATAGGTAAGCAGGTGTATGTTCCACGCCCTCTCCAATCCAAAGCAACAGCTCCCAGGTACAACAAGAGAACCGCCCCGAGAATTTATATATTTTAAACACAAGAACTGTATTACAAGGTTTGTTCTTCCCAACCAGAAAGCTTGGAAGTCATTGGCTCATCTTTTCTCCAAAGCTTCTTTTCTGTGGTAGGCCACCTAAGCGACGTAATTGAACTCAATTGTTTGAAAGAGACTAACTTTGTCTGTCTACTAACCTTGAATGCAAATACATAACGTTTTCTTAAAGCATTTCAGGATCGATGAAAAAGCATTCAGCTTATGGTATCAATGTCAGTTGATAAGTTAGATAGGCTCTTCATAACTCTGCAGCTCTGGGAAGTCGCTTATTTGCAGAAGTGGAAGCTTTGCTAGGAGAGGCAAAATCTCCATTATTGAATTTATATTAGGGAGACCACAGGAGATCTAAGTCCGTAAAAACAGTGAAGCTGGAAACATCTGCAATAATACTTTGCCCAATAAGTAGCTACTGCGCAAAGTATTGTTGTGCAGTAGGAGAATTTATTACTAAACATCATATAGCATGTATGTTAAGCATAATATAGCGCCGCGTTTGACAAGAAAGCTTGAAAACTTTTTTTGTTTCATTTTTATTACGTTAAAGCATAGAACTGTTGCACATGCATTTGTGTTACGAGTACATTTTTTTTCCACTGTAAAAGGCCATTGAAAGGTTTAGAATCCACTGATAATGTATGCTTTCCGGGATTTAGAGTTTGCCCCCTAAAATATGGGCAAGACCTAATATGTATAAGATTATTGCGTAATCATATCTGCCGAAGATTGCAAATCCACAGAATTTCTGCCATGGCTAACGGTACAGTGATACCTAAAACTTATGATTAGTGATATTTAAGCAAACAATCAACACAATCTTGTAATCATCTTTCTTTGTACTTTGCAGCAATACTTATGTTTGTTTCACTTGGTGCCTGGATGAACTTAACTTAATAAAAGTATCTAATATGACCTGAAGTATGAAAAAAACCATTATTAAAACTGCTACTGGTGGCTGTTCCTGACAAAATGGTGCAGCATATTTCATAACATATATATCAAAGCATACCTTAAGCGAATGAAGGTTTTTTATTTATCATTCTCTGCCAAATAACAGCTACAAGAATACCATTTATCAAATCAGAGTTTGAATATCATTTTTTTTCTACTGACGGTCATGTCTAATGATTATACTTTCCTTCAAGCTGTCCTTTACTTGCCATATCATATTTCCAAGAATATTGATGACGTCATCTTTGATACGGTTGTTCAGTGTCCTCCATAAAAAGTATTAGGACATTTTAGATCGAAGGACAGTGACGTTTACGAAAATATTTGTCACAAAAAAGGCATGCATATGCTAGTTGAGCGAGCATATGTATGAGTTCCACTTATTTTTGAATTTATGAGGTATTTTCTCCCTTCTTCCAGCATGCATTCGAGGTGTAACGGTAGCGCATATTCCAGAGGTCCAGGTTCGAGTTCTTGGAAGGGCATTGTACATTTTGCATATCTCCTGTCTCAAAATAATGTAATTGCGCACGAACTAAAAGGTAGTGGACCATAATTCGTCACTACCAAGATTTAACGATTAGATCTTCTAATCCCTAGACGTCCTTCTTCCCCCTTTCCAGCATGCCTTCGTGATGCAACAGTAGTTCCCTCAGCGCGTATTCAAGAGGTCCAGGCTCGAGTCCCGGTGAGGGCGTTTTTCACGCGAGTTTCTTCAAAATAACCTAATGACTCTAGAAATTTAAGTGTCCTTGTCCATATTCAGCAACTGTAACTGCCATATCACTTGAAATCCCTGGCGATACACGATGAGTATTGGACAATTTTGAGCGCCGTTCGGAAGAATATCATATTGAAACAAATAATAATAAATAGTATGCTTGTAGTACTATGTGACATAGAGTAAAACATTTTTTGATTATAGTATAATTCTATTAATGTGTTATCAATTCTGCCGGAAGCCTATGTAAGTAGAAATAATTTACAATATCTCTTGTTATTGCAATAAAATTGGTACGCACAGTCTGGCTAGAACAATCATGAAATGCTTTGAATATAGAAAACAAAGTAAAGGTTATTTCTGTTGGATGTGCTATTCATTCACCATATCATTCGAAAAAGGTAAATACAATTCTATGGGAAACAGCCTCTCTCCCAAAGCGTTTCAGCTTTGCTTACCTGGTATCGTGTGCATGGACTGAACGGAGGAACGCCCTTTACTCAGATAAGTCAGTGAGTGAGTTATAATGGAATGCTGACGATGTTGACTATCCTTGTTCCTTAATCGTTCGATTCCCTTTCTCACTTCGCTTTGCACCTAGCGCCAACGAAAGAAAGAATTAGTTCTGTTTTATGGCGGTCATAGTTACTTAAAAAATAGACATGATATTCATAAAGGGTGGTTCACACAATTTTTTCTAAGTTTGGAAGGAAAAATTACTATAACAAATACATCAATAAAATGCATATCAGTACGTAAGTAATATCTCAAAGGTTTGCACGAAGCTTACACAGGTACTTGATATGTGCATCCATGGTAATACAAGATACATCAGTTTTGAACTCCAGTTTCTGTTACACAAGGCCTAATACTATATCGTGTTCGATATCAACGACATCATGCACAACCCTTTCCCACAATTGTGCTAAATCAAATGGCAAAAAGAACACAAATGCGTGAGCCCCATAAGAATAGATCTTATAGGTTTAAGTCAAATGAGCGTGAAAAACACGTAAATCGTAGAGAGTAATCCCGAGAAACACAACCTAATCACCAAGAAGTTGAGAGTTGATGCCATATGAAAGTACGGAGAGTTCCTTTTTGTCGAAAAAGAAAGACCTTGCTACATTCTGACTATTATGGTGCTATTATTCTGATTATTATTATCACTGATGAAGCTTATGTTTAAGATAAACTACATCCATAACAGTTAACTGTTCACTCCGTAAAGAAAAATGGCTTATAAAGTTTTGACTAAGAAGCAGCATAAAACATATTAACTAAGAAGCAACACAAATCATAGATGCGTCGTAAAACTGCGTGAGAAATTTCTGCGCCCCAAATAAGTGCAGTTTTGATTATTCACTTTGCTATACACATGAAACGTTGCTTTGTTACCAAAAATCTTTATCCCAGCAAAATTACCTTCTTCTGGTTTCTTTTAGAAACACGTCATAGAAACGGAAGCAAATGTTATAACCCAGCGGACTCAGTGCCTGCAACAACTGTAGCCAGTGTGATTTCACAGAGACATTTGCGAAGTGTACGTCCACAGCTGGCTGCAATAAAAAATATATCTGGGCTGTGTACTTCAGTTCACTTGATAAATAAATATTTCTCGCTTAAGATTTAAGATCACCGCCGATGATTTTACTCTATTCGTTCGATTTGCATCGCATAGGTAGTCATTCTCCGTGAACCTGCTTACATGCAAGAATTATTTCATCTGAATTATCTAACAAGACTTACGTTATTTCATATTTGGTATGAAATTTACGCTGGGCAGTTGCACTAGCATTTAACGAATTATACGATGCCGTAAGCTCTATGCATTCAGCAGTGAAAAACATATTTGTGACATACTGCCATCTAGATTTATGACTGCTACTTAAAGGCTAAATTTAAAATTATGTTAAGAGACCGGCATATATGTAAACTTAGAAAAATGATTTATGTACTTATACGCATCTTTTTGCTGTATTTGTGATAACTACTGTACTATCAAATTTCGAAAACTCGAAGTGAATTATGAGTCATTTGATACATTTTGATTTAACTCTGCATGGTACGTTTCAACAAATGGTTACAGTTAGAAAGGGTATTTGACATAATGAGAATTTAATGATCGTAATTGAGAATTTACTACAGCAAAGTATTTTAATAAGATAACTAAACGGAGATGCAGCTTTAACCAAGAGGATTAAATTGGATTATTTGGACTGCAGAGCATGCAAGGACTTTTTGTCTAAGGGAAAGGATAACTTCATGAATGACTTTCTAAGGAAAACTGACTCAAATTCAAGTTACATTTAAAAGAATAGAATAGGCTGTTTTCTGACGTGGTGAAGAGAACGATGTTAAACGACAAATAATATACAGTTTTACGAGTTTTGATTTGCGATATTCGTGCCAGTTCCGTAAGAAAGATCACTGAATTCTAAAATCAAGTTATTCCTTAAATTTACATTTTTAAAAATCCTGCATACCTGAGAAGAAAATTCATAATCATTGGCGTGTCAAAATCGAAAACATCCTGTTCAACGTCCTACAGAAACTTTTAGGTAAATTAATAATGATTTTATATCAGTAAATGGTAGTAAAGTAAAACAAGTAAGCATGAAGTACACTTATTAAACTTTATACGAAATTAAATGAACAGTTTTAGGAAATAAATAGAGAAGTGAATGGGTTTTAATGCATCATGAAGATATGTTTTAACATAACGGACTGAGCACAAAACCGTATGGCATAGAAAAAAATTTGAAATAAAGAAAAAAAAAGTATCTTACCTCTCCATTTAAGAAGCAATATAGTAAAGCCACGAACGAACCCTGAAAATATTAACAGTTATTTGTCAAAACAAAGAAGCATTTAAAAATTTTTAAACCAATGCAATAAAATCTAAGCACTTCAAAATCAGTGCACGAATAAGAAACTAAACACTAGAGCTATCAAATCTAGCAAGCAGGCAGTAAAGTTGATTCAAATATCCAAATGAATTTCATTTACAGGCAATCCGGATAAACTAACAATCTGAATAATTGGAAAAACTGGCTTCTAAAAGCTAAAGACTACAAATATTACTTTATTTTGGTTAATATTAGACAATTAGAAAGATACTTCCATAAAATAAATTTATTCACTTCTATTTCAACAAATAAGATAACGACTAAAATTAAGTATATATGTTTGGTTTCAGAGTCTACGTAAATTTTTATTTACGTAGATTCTGAAACCAAACATATATAATTAACTTTTTTAAATATACTGAATTAAACAAAAAAAGTCCGCTTCCACAACTCCACCCACCCTTCTACATACCCAAACACACACACATACCAAACAAACAAACAAAAAAAGATCTCATGCATGAAGATGGAATTCAAATAATCTTATCGAGTGTCTTTATTTTTACAAAAGAAGCTTTTACAAAGGCAAGTATCCCTATATACGCTTCTAATTACCAAATAATAACAATAATACATCCTTCTGTATAGAAATATAATAACTGATCAGATGGTGAATAGAATTTCGCAAAAATATCTTTAATACCTAAGTGATACTGCTTTCATTATTTGAAATTTCTATCTAGATGAATATATAACATTGCTTCTCTACCCTAATGGAAAATGTCTATTGCAAGCTTCGAATACAAGCGATTTAATAAAAATAACACTATTACGTCTTAATTAATTACATCTGTTTTTAATTAAATAAGTTCAGAAGTCGCCATATTATTTTCGCTTATAAAGGAATATTAGCAAGTTTTTTAAGACCGGGAAGACGCGTTATTGTTTTCAGTTAGTAGGTAAAATTATGTTACTGAAAAATATAATCCATAGATAAGATTATATTCCGCAAACTGGCTGACAAAGGACAGAAAAAGTCTAGAAGCCTCTCGATCAGCGATTCTAAACCGGTGGTACGCAAGAGAAAAATGCGTGGTACGCAAAGAAACAAAGTATTTCTAACTATTAAATTCAAAAATTAAATACCCTAACATTCTGTTTAAGTTTGTTCTCTAACACTCGTAAATGTTTGCGATCTGAGCTTTGTTCAAGGTCAGTAGCCGCTCATAGACTTTAGCAAAATAATCCGATTTTTATTTTCACAAATATTCTTTGAGCCATACACATAACAAAATTTGTCATAAATGCTGCTTTTAAAAGGAGTAGTAGAAATAGACGTTATATTTAATAGGAAATAATATTAAGTTCCTATAAAAAGATAATAGTATATTATTAATTCTTTTAGAGTTGGTCGATTTATTAGCATGGTCGACATTTTATGTTGTTACCCTTTCTGGGCTCATATTGCTTTATTTTCAGTTAAAATAATTTTTTACGTCGATTTGCTGTCTCTAATTGCAGGTATTTTGTCTTCTTGCTGTCTTGTATTCCTTACTTTTCTACTTTAAGGATATCGTCGTCTGTTTTTGAAGAACTCGTAATATTTTGTGCATTGAAATATTATTTGTGAAAAATCCCTTTAACACCTAGGTGTTACTGCTAAATGGAAAAATTACACAAAAGCAAATCTAGATTTCCTAAATGGAAAAATGGTTAGGATTAACTAAGCGGAAAAGTTATGATTCACAGGTGATGGATCTAGGACAATTTACTAACACTAAGAATATTAAAAAAAATATTTATAGAAAATATAATGAAAGTTAATTGCCATTTGGGTTTACTTGGGATGGATATGAAGTGGACCCTCAATCTCAATGTATTGTTTGTAGTGAACGGTTATCCAATGAAATTATGAAACCAGCGTTTCTTAAAAGACATCTTGAATCTAAGCATGCCAGTTTAAAGGATAAATCTGAAGAATTTAAGAGGAAATTATCGAAATACAAAAATAGTAAACAAGTACTGAAAGGTTTTGTTAATTCAATTGAAAAATCTTTGGAAGTTAGTTCTATAGTAAGGCTAAGAATTTCCAAGTCTGGGCAGGCTCACATTATTGAAGAAAAGCTTATATTACCAGCAGCTGGAGATATCGTTTTAACATTATTCAATAAAAAGGCGGCTAATGAACCAAATAAAACGCCGTTATCAACTGATACAGTAACTCGAGGAATTCATGAAATAGCATCCATAAAATGACAATTTTATGTCTGAGAATGATATTACTTGGAATAAGTGCGTTGCCGTGTGCAGCGATGTAACTTTGGCTTTAACAGGAAAACATTCCGGTGTTATTTCTCAAATAAAAAATGTTGCAACTGAAACTAAATTTATTCACTGCTCCATTCATCGTGAAGCTTTAGTAGCCAAAACAATCCCCGAAGAACTGAATATCGTTTTTAATCAAAATGTGAAAATCGTTAATTTTATTAATAGCCGAGATTTAAATTCAAGAATATTTATGATTTTATGCCACGAGATGAACATGAAAGGCTTGTGTTATATTCCGAAGTAAGGTGGTCATCCAGAGGCAAAGTTTTAAATCGCGTTTTTGAACATCGATCACAAATTCAAATTTTCCTCTGTGATTCAAAATTTGAATTGCAAAAATATTTGTTTAGTGAATTATGGTTGGCGCGTTTAGCATATTTAACTGATATTTTTGGAACGTTAAATGAATTAAATTTAGGATTGCAAGGACAAAGTGTTTATAAGTTTACCATTAGAGATAAATGAATGCAATGATATAAAAACTTGCGCTAATAATCAAAGAATTGGCCTTTACTACTTTTAAAAAGTTTTTTAACAGAAAATAATTCGAAAATAAAAGGTGTATATTTAATTATGGCAAAGCACATTAGGGCTATCTGCCTAAGGGGAGGGATGCCTTCGTGGAGGACTTTCTAAGGGAAATTGGCTCGTATACACGTTACACATGGGGAAAACCACGAAAACACCCATGCAGCCAGCCCGTTCGCGGGATTCGAACCTCGGACCGAACTACCTGTGTTCAGCGACTTTACCGCTCGGCCGCTGGTGGGCTCGAAAATAAAAGGAGAATTCGACATTAAAAGACCATTGCTTTTCATTAATAAATAATTTCAA
Organism: Stegodyphus dumicola; assembly: GCF_044657685.1. NCBI lineage: Eukaryota > Metazoa > Arthropoda > Arachnida > Araneae > Eresidae > Stegodyphus > Stegodyphus dumicola. The sequence continues at coordinate 82,707,461 of NC_140770.1, forward strand.
CACGTATTTTCCCGAGGACTATAAAAAAAATAACTGAATTGGAAATCCATTTTGTTCAAATGTACCTGAAATTTTATCTCGTGAAAAGAACATCTGACAGAAATTTTCTGTGATCGAACTTTAACTGAAGATTTTAAAAATAACACACTTGTTAGAGTTTGGCTGAACCAACAACAACAACAACAAAAAAAAAATATTAAAGGCATTTCAAATAAAGCTGTTAAATGCTTATAGCCCTTCTGCATAACCTATTTGCGTGAACAAGGATTTTCTTCAGTGTTATATTTGAAAAATAAATACAAAGCAAAATTTAAAGTGGATCCTAATTTACGGTTAAAACTAAATGAAATAAGACCAGCCAATAAAGAAATTGACCTCTCTTAAAAAGGCCTAAATTTCACACTAAATTTTAGAATTAAAGTATTATAACTTAAATTTTGATAATGGTAGCCTAATGGTAGCCTTTTTAATCTAATATTTTTTATATGTGAATATTTAATACAAATAGCCAATGGGTTGTGCAAATGGCAAAACACATCTCTTTATATTTTTGTTGAGAAAATGAAAATAATCATTGCAAAATGTAGTGGTGGTGCTAAAGTTTTTCAATTTCTGTTTAGGTGGTACGCGTTAGTCAAAAGGTTGAGAACAGCTGCTTTAGATAATTTATTCTACTGCGCTTTGGCCAGTGTTTCCATTATGCGAATAATAGATATTTAATTATCTCTCACGCGCTTTCTTACACAGATGATTCTAAGTAAATTCAGAAAATCTTTAATTTATCTTTTAAATAAAATCCTTCTGATACAGGTTAGCAACTCAACTATTTGAAAGCAATGAAGGCACTCACTATTCATTTAAATCTTTATTTTACTTTTCGAATAGTGTATTTAATTGAGATAAATTAAATTCATTTAATCATAATATCATTCAACTGATAATTAGCATGGAGATTTTTATCTTTGCTGAAAATAATTAAAAAACGCTTTTAATGGCATATGTTTACTAACTAGTATAGTAGCCTTCTTTATTTTATAGTAAAGAGTAATATTTTATAACGTGTTTTTTTTTAAACTTTTATGCTAATTTTTTTAAATATAAGGTAGGTTTGCGTTTAAGGTTTGCAGATAGTTTTTTTAAATGCTTTGGCATTATTGTTTTATTTCACTAGTTTGTTTTAAATGTATGATTTCATATTTTACATCTTCAGTTTCAAGGAATTCAATCTTAAACTAGTACGACTATAATAACTGTTTACTTTTTATTTATTATATTCTTGTTAAAAATATCGCTAGTTTCGAAATACTTAGAACTTCAGGGATTTTAAAATTATTAAATTACGCTATGTTGAGGCAAAGCCCTATTAAATTATTGAAGATTAAAGAAAATTCTTGCGCATCTTCAACTAGCAGCAATGTCTAATATCAAGAAGGAAAGGATTTAATTCTAAACTGTAAACAATAATCCATTGAACTGGTGTTATAATAAGTTTAGAGTATATTAAACTGCTAGGTATCTCACATTTAAAATATGTGTCGTGTGTGCTAATTGTATAGGTAGTCTAATAGTTACAGTAAGTAGTTATATAGGCAAATTATAACTACTTACTGTAAATATTAGACTTATTTTTTTGTATTTATGTACAAATTTTTGTATTTATGTTGATAAGCGATTTGTATGTAATGATATAATAAATAATCATATCTTGAATGTTCATTTGCTGCTGATGGAGCACAATTCTTTACATAAAAAAGTAACTTCACAAATTTGCCTTAGAAAAAGCAACTTTGTAACTACATCTTCAAAACATTAGCTGTGACGCGTTGCTTCCTCGTGCCAAAGTACACACTGACTTGGCAGGGACATACCAAGATTTAATGACGTGCTTAATAAATTTCAGTTTGTACAAACATGTTCTGTTTATAGCGATAAGAAATAGTTAGATGCAGTCATCAGAGCAAGTAGTGTAGTGTTTTGTAAACATTAAACGTAATGAAATGAGAGCATAAAATTTCTATGAAAGCATAACATGTTAAGAAAGCAATACCCGCTTGATAAAGAATGAATGCGGTTGGTTGAACAAAACCTTTTTATTTTAAATGAAACCTTTAGTTATTATTCCAGATGAACGCACTCGGTACGGAAGCACATAATACAATTTTTTTTGTACATAACTTAAGTCACACATTTTACCTCAGTCCACTGAGAATTGAAGTAGTTTTCTGGGACTGTTCATTGTCAGCAAAGCGCTTCTCCAAAAGTCCTTTAATTTTATGAAAAAATAGTAAATTCTGCAGGCAAGATTAGGGTTATAGAAGGAACTGTTTTTAGCTCTGCTGAAAAGCTCTTAGCAGAGTTTTCCAGAAAACGGCAACTACATATCTCAAAGAATGCCAGCAGAATTTACGAAGAGAATGTATCTTCTGGTAAGTGCCTAAAGACTATAGGAACTTCTATAAAATAAGTTTTCAAGATAGTTATTTTCAAATTTAAAAAATTTGTGCAATTTATTATTTTAGTCGTTTTTTGATTGTCATATCTTCTGCGCGTCAGATGGGTAACTAAAATGGAGAAATCATATTTCATGTTCATCCTTTTAAACTATTCCTGGTCGTTTCTTACCTGGAATGAAGAGAATGTTTGGTCCACGTAAAGCCAGGTAATCTCCAGAGTTTCACTAAGACCTGCAGCTAGACTGACCGTCAGTAAGAGAGCATAGTGGACTCCGAACAAGGGCACGAGCACGAGTGTAGATTTGAACCATTTCCTATTGAAGGAAAAGAGACTCCATGCAAACGTAACCCATAAAATAGTTAATGAACAATCAACTCCATGCAATTAATATTTAAGACACAATAACACGCCGAATAAATACTAATTCAGAAGTCAAACAACAAAAATCAGCGTTATATTTACAAAATTTTCACAGGACTAGTTTCGATGGTTTTACCGAACCACCATCCTCAGCTGCAAAACCGCAAATGAACAACATAAGAAATAATGATTAGATAAGAAAGCCGGGACAAGAATAAGCAAGTGGCGCCATCTGTTGGTGAAACCAGAACTAAAACATAATTTCTTTAAAGGCCGAAGTTAAATTTGGATTGGAATTAGGAGTAAGTAGTTTTTCTTCTAGTAATTTACTCATGGTTTCTTTTGATGTAAAATCATTATTCACCAATGTCCCAGTGGAGGGTGCATTAGGATGTCTAGAAACCAGACTTCGCGAATTTCATTTCTCTTGCATCGAAATGAGCTAATTTCTCTCACTCAACTCTGTTTGAAACAAACACATTTTGTTTTCCAAAATAAATATTACAAGCAAACTGAGGGATTAGCCATGGGAAGCCCCCTCAGTCCCATCCTGGCTGATATCTACATGCATTATTATGAATCAAAATTGTTTGAAACTTTAAATTTCCCGGCATGGTTCCGCTACGTAGACGATACTTTTACCCTGTTTGAAGGTAATAAAGATGATTTAAATAAAGTTCTTTCAACAATGAATTCGATTGCTCCTGCTATTCAGTTCACTTTTGAACTTGAGACTTGCAATTCTCTTCCGTTTCTCGACATTCTGGTCACATGTAACACATCCAACTTCAGTACTACGGTTTACCGTAAACCTTCATCGGTATGCCTTCCACCACACTTTAAATCATGTCATCCGACTAAACAAAAGTTAGATTCATTTTATTCCTATGTTTTCCGTGCTCTTCAAGTTTGCTCCTCCAAACTAGCCCTTGATGAAGAATTAAATTATTTAAAAGCAATAGCTATTGACAGGGGCTTTTCACCCAACATTATTAATCAAGCAATTAAAAAATTCTCATCTCAACACACTAAAAGGCACACTCTTGTTTTAGGAGATTATAAAAATTCTGTTGTCATTCCCTTCTTTCCATCAATTAGCTATAAAGTTGCACATATTTTGCAGAAATTTAACTTTCGGGTTATTTATTCTCCCATCAATAAAATTCCGAGTTCCATACTCAAGGACCCCATTCCGGATATGAATTCCTGGGGTATTTATAGGATTCCTTGCCAGTGCGGTTTAATTTACATTGGCCAAACTAAGAGAGCCTTAAAATTTCGCGTCAAGGAACATGAGGCATATGTTAGAAAAAAGGAAACACAGAAGTCTTCTGTTGCTCAACATTGTTGGTCCGAAAATCACACTTTCAATTTTTCTGCTGCCAAAATTATTCAAAAAAAAAATCTTCCATTGGAGAACTGGATTTTCTAGAGGCATTTCACATTCATAAAAATCTTTCTGTTCTAGTTAACGATCCTAATTCCAATCCAAATTTGCCTTCGGCCTTTAAAGAAATTATGTTTTAGTTCTGGTTTCACCAACAGATGGCGCCACTTGCTTATTCTTGTCCAGGCCTTTCTTATCTTATCTAATCATTATTTCCTATCTTATTCATTTGCGGCTTTGCAGCTGAGGATGGTGGTTCAGTAAAACCATCGAAACTAGTCCTGTGAAAATTTTGTAAATATAACGCTGATTTTTGTTGTTTGACTTCTGTATTAGCAATTAATATTTATCAATATAATAGTTGAAGGTTTTAGGCTGTATTTTTAATAAATCAGAAATTCTCAACAGGGAAGGAATAATACCTACAAAGGGGAAAAATTTAATCTTTCAGAAAGATACATTTTACTTCAGAACTGATATTCTTAGATTCTAATAAAAGGCTTATAATAAAAACCAAATATTGTATAGCTGAAGATGCGTGACAAGTAAGGATTAAAATGTTTAACCTAGGCATCATGTAAGCGCAGCGAAGCCTATAGACACGTTACCTTAGTTATACTTTATTAAATACAGTAATAATTTATATTGTTATGAATTTTGCGTACATGTAAATAATTTTAGTGAAATTATTTGTAAGTGAAAAATAACTGCTAAGAAATTAACGTAACTGTCACAACTGCACCATCAGTGATTGGAATTTGCAACTTTATACAGAACCAATTTGCTGTATGATGTGGTCTTTGTTTCGGTCGCAGTTGGAATATCAGAAACAAAACCACAATTATCTCAAAATGTACAACTAGCCAAGGAAATTTATTACCTTATATTTAATCATTAAAGTTTCCGATAGGGATATTTCGTGTAAAATCTAATACGAAATTAATCTTTCACCAAAACCCACTTCAGTCTTGTGCATCTTGCATATAATTTATACGCGCTATAATTATATAAATTATATCGCGCATACAGTAATTTGATTCAAAAGTGTTATTTTATTTATTTCAAACATAGCCTATGGTATATCCCTTTATTACGTTCATTATGAGTTCTTAACCAGTTGTTTTTAATTTACAGTCTGTTCTCCTTATCTTTGTTTCTTCTTTTTAATTTAATACCACCACATAAAAAATGCACATTAGCTGATGAAAAGATAAGTTTATAATTAATATAACACATCACCAAGCTTATTTTTACACTCACATTTTTGGGGGCTATTTTTAAGAGAAAAAAACAATATACAAATATTTGTTGTAGAGAACAAAACAATATGCTGTTGCATGTATACGGGATCGTAATGTATTGAATGCGCATAGAACCAATGACAGCTTGAGAAAAATTGTTTAAAAACACTTTAGAGTTCTGGAACTTTCCGCAAAAATGCTCGTATAGATTTCAGTACCACAGAGTACACTCAGTAGTTACACTTTAACCTAAAAAGAATGCTAAATACAGAATAATGCAAAGCACATCTAAAAGGCAAAGCTCATACGGAGATCTCTCGATACTCCATACTCAACGTTTAACTAAACAAATACTGAGAAACTGATGCTGCCTTGTTTTTTCCCAGCTGCTAAAAAATCTTTAGTACTTTCACTTCTCGAAAATACTACAAGATATATGAGAGCCAAACACAGTTACAGTTACATATAGAATCAATTACAGTTATTCAGTTTCAGTATCCATTACAGTTATACAAGGACAGAACCAAAGTTTCGGCAAGTGGTCTCCTAGTTTGGCGAATTTCTCGCCAAATTAGTCGACAAAAATTAGTCACCAAAACCATCGCCATCTTAGCGATATCTCGCCAATTTAGCGAAATAGACATTTGCTCAGTGTTAAATAGACTTGATAATTTTTCTTTCCCTGAATTCCTATTTTCAGAGCATTTTCAAAGTACTACAATTTCACATACGATGTCATTAAAATTATTTACATATATACAAAATTCGTAACAATACGTTAGATAAGCATTTCTCAAGCGTTTTTCAAGAGAGGACCACTTTTATGAATTAGAATGTTATGCGGTATGGTGGTGTATTTAATTATGGCAAAGCACACTAGGGCTATATGCCTAAGGGGAGGGATGCCTTTCGTGGAGGACTTTGTAAGGGAAACTGGCTCGTATACACATGAATGTTATGCGGACTTTGGCCCTTCGAAAGCAATTTTTTAGCATATTTGCTTTTACTACTGGTATACTTTTTTTATACTAGTTTACTACTAGTATACATATTTTACACACAATTAATTAAAATTCATTTAATTTTATATATATATGTTAAGTTATATGAAAACAATTTATACTTGTTCATACTAATTCAGTTTTATTAGCGTTTAGACAATCTCTATTTTATTAATTAGAAGTTAAAGAAATGCTGGTATTTACATTAATGTAATGGATAAACTTGATTGCCAATTCTTGCATAGTTGTTCTGTATTTGGATGTATGCTGGTAAGAAGCACTACAGTCGTAGTGTTTTAAATCTCTCTTTTGTTACCAAAATAAGTATGAAAAACGCATGGGTAAGGTAATAATTGTTAATAAATTTCAGAAAATATCAATTCTGGAAGAAAAAGTTTCAGTTCTGGGAGCGTGAAAGATTGCCTTATGTAATTTCCAAACTTCGATATTTTTAATTAGTGTAACATACGCAATTAATTTGAATTTTTTTCTACATTAGACGAAACTCACTAAATGAAGAAACGGAGGAAATAATCTATAAAAGATGAAAGAAATGGTTATTTCTGTGGGTAACTTCAGTGTTTCGACCATTTCACGTCTTAGTTCAAAGAAGGAATTCTTTGCACATTAGTCACAAAAGTCTTTGCAAACAAAGTTTCTGTTCAAAATGAAAGGTACAGTTTGACATCTAGACGTAGAAGTCGACGGCAGAGTTCAAAAAAAGACGTGTAAGGGGATCATAGATAAATTAATTTAACCTACAAAAATTCAGATGAAGTTTAAGAAAAATGAGACCCCAGGAATGATTTAACCTGGTAAAATACTTAAAATGACAACTGTTAATCCGTAGATCAGGCAAGGAGTGTGGTGGGTCAGCTCAAGAAAATTATGATCTCCTTAAAAATTTAATTGCATAGTTGAACGGAACAACAGAATTGCATAGTTGTAGTGAACAACAGGATCAATTATTATCCCATTTAACTGTTTATGTTCCATGATTATTGGTAATTAATCATCAATTCAGCTATTTTTTTCTAATCTTTAGAGTACTCACACCTCGCAGAAATGGAAAAATTGATTAATCACTATTTACTTTCCATATGAAACTTTCTAGGAATACTAAAAAAACTTTCAAACACACTAAATATGTTTCATAAAATCTTGATCGCTATTAATCAAGTACCTTTGGAATATTGGAAGAAATTCACTTCACTTTCAGATTTTCGATAAGCAAAAGTTTGCCAAAAATACGCGCGAAATTTGTGTAGACATAAACAAGCGTTGTAATTGTAACCAGTATTGATATATGAATTTGTGACTTCACATTAAGGCGAAATTCGAAGTTTTCGTGTTTACTTGCACTACCAAGTTTGGAACTGAGTAAATTCCAAATTTAGTAAATATTATTCCGAATCTATAGTGGTATTTATGATAGCATAGTCGCTTTCCTATTGTTTCCCATAAGTTAAGTTGGTTTTAATGATCTAGTAAATATATATTATACGGTGATAAATAGGAATGATCTACATTGCCAAATAATACAAAAGATTGCACATAAACTGTGTATTTAGTTCTTAGGATCCTTTCTTACCTGTACCTGTATCGGCGACTTTGGATGGCTTGTGATGAAAACATCTTCAAAAATAGAACTCTTGTGATATTGATGAAGAAGATTAAGTTCAACTGCCAAAAAAAGAAGGGAGGAAAGAAATATTATTAACTTATTTTTCAGATGTCGTAAGTAATGAAGACTAAATTCAATTGCAGCTTGAATCACTGACAGCAAACTTAATAGTTTTATGCCACTATAGGTGTCCTAGACTTTCTTACCCTATACGCTCACGTAATATCTGCACTTTTTTTACTAAAATTACATCACTAAAATGCAAGTGCGGACATTACACGTGTCGTTCAACTGTGGCTCTTTTTCGCGTGTGTAATTTTGGGTGTAAATTTCATTTCAAACAGCCAAGATAAGTTCTAAGTGGAAGAAAATGACGTAAGTAATAAAAGTATCAAATTTAAAGTTGTTTAATAGCTACCTAAAATTTACAAACTCACTTCCACATTATATAATATAAATTACCCCTTTTGCGCTATCAACACTCGGCACGTATTAGTTCGCACAGGAGCACAATATAGGGGCACAAAATAAATAACATTTTCAATTTTAATATTTACTTTTACACAAATTAAATAAACGTTGGTTCTTTTAATATCTTGCACACATTACTGTTTTAAAAAATCTATTCTGACGCACTGTATGAAAATCCATTTCCTTTCATCATTCCCCGCAACCAACCTTCACTCGCATGGAAATGCGATGTAGGAATGTCTTCTTCTCGTGCCGCAGCAAGCACTCTTATTTGGCACATTTCCCTTGTTTCTGCGTACCCCTGAACACGCATATTACGAACACGCGCGACTACTTTTTTTTTCTGAGTTCGTAAACTCGCATTTGGTACCACGCAACGCACGTCTTGTTTTGTTCGTTGCCGCCAGTTGATCACGCTGTTTGCTCCAGTTGCGCACACACTTTTCGTCCACCTTATATACTCTTGCTACTGCTCTTTTTCCATTTTCCTGGGCAAATTCCTACGACTTTCAGTTTAAAAGCCGCTGTATAGCTGCTGTATTTTCCCATTTCAAACACGCTATTTGCTAACTATCACGAATTCCAAATGATCCTATGAATGAAAAACGAAAACTTGAAATATGAGAATGCTCCAAGGAGGAAGGAGAGTGAAGTAATTTCATTGCAAAACAGTATTCCTTGGAAGCCAGTGTGGTGAAAACGTGTTTGGATTGCCTTCATTTATTATCGCGTCTGCGGAATGGTTTGCCGGCTCCAATGAACAGCTGCACCAGAATGCAAGGAAAGTCTCTGCTTTCCATCCTGGCGCCAACCAAAGACAAAACAAATGCATATTCTTTCTTTAAAGATGTTTATTGACTAAAGGGAAAATGGCGATGTTAAAAAAAAATACTTTTAAAAGTAAGAAATTCTTTAGTCTTTGGGGTGCGGACATTGTGCGGCTCACTTTTTTTTTTTACATAAATTTTATCTATAAAGTTGGGGTGCGGACATTACACGGGGGACATTACTTTTCTTCCTTGCACTTTGTATATGCGTATTAAGAACATTATTAGAGTTTCTAAAAAATGATACTGTCATTTTATTAATATGAAGGTTCCTTCTTCTAAGTGATAAATATACTTGTTTACGAGATCATTTATGTGTCTCATTTTTATTCCCTTTCTCCTGTAGGAATTCTCTTGTGATTTCTAAATATGCAAGATTAAAATCTTATAGAATAGTGCACTAAAAATGATCAATTATGAGGTGATATATCTTGTTGCTTAGGAAATCTAAGCTCCTCATGAACATCAAACTGAAAATATACATGAATATTTTTGCTAAAATGTGTAGAAAATATCTAATGTGCAGAAATCCTTTTATATCCTTAAAATATATAATGTACAGAAAATCCTTCAACTATTAACTACAGCTACGGTTATATTAGGGATTTTTAACACAGCTTATCTCCGCATAATTATAATTACGAATATAGCAGCAATTTTACCGGTAAGTTTTTTTTTTTCAGTCATAATATTGATTTTAAAAGGCTGCTGTACAAGTTTACATAAACTAACTAAGTATTTTTCTATTAATTCTTTTCTGGTCTCGAAATTTTCCACCAACTCTCACCAGAAGACAAATCAAATGATGTCTAAAAGTATGTATTAGCTAACTTGCACTGGCAGTCAGCGTCTGTTGCTTACCAACGGCTAACATGTACCCTGCACTCCGGCAAATTAGTTTATGAATTGGAATTGAAATCAGTTTTATGAAATTATTTGCTGTCTAGTATTTAACTGATGATAATTTAGGTTGGTGGGAGTTTATTTTGAGAGACAAGGGTTGCATACGACGGGCGCATGCCTTATGAAATAGTTCATTCGAAATATGCGGTTCAAAATGCAGTAAAATAATATTTGGTAATCAATCATGTAGTATGCGATCTACTGCTTTTAGTTATATATTTAATTATTTTTTAGGTGGTCACACTAAAATTGGCTGTCGTTTTAACCCTTTCCGGCAGGCTACAAGTCGGAGTTTTGATTAAAAAAAAAAAAAAGGTAGGCAGTCTAATTAGGCCTAGAGGAGTACACAAGCAAAATTTTGTAAAGGAGTTAGCATACAGCCAAAAAAATAACAGAGAAATTTCTTTTCAAACAATTCCTTTTATACCCTAAAAAAAATGGAAGATTTCTTTGAAAAATGAGGGTCTTAAAAAACTAAACATGGCTAAAATATATGGACTGGTTTGTGTTGAGCTGCCATCAACTATAAATAAAGAAGATTGAGAGTAACCTATAAATCTTTTGTGCATACAGAAGGAAATTTTTAGATGTGTCCACACCGGACACATTGTGCCGCAAAGGTTTAATGATTTCTTTTTTCAAGCCATTTTATCGCCCGTTCGAGTTTAAAAATTAGGAGCGCCATCTAAGAAATAAATACTTAGCTAATAGCCATAGATCACATACTACATTATTACCTAACATTTATTATTCCAATACTTACTAATCCTTTAATTTCAAGAATTTAAAACAATATTTTAATAAATTTCAGTATTATATGTTAACAATAACCTTTCTAAATTTACTTTATATGGTGTTTTATGACAGTTTAGTACATGGTATCCTTTCCTAAATAAAAGTCTGACATTTTTTTAGATTTACTTTTGTGCTCGTTCAAGTTTTTTATTTCACCCTCATTTTCATTTAGCTCAAATATTTCTTTCCAGTTTTTGTAACAATTAGTAAATAACGTAATCAATCAGGTCTTTGCAAACACCCGTGATAGAAAAGAAAAACAAAATTTATACATATTCGTAGAACTTCAACCCTCCGGGGAATGCTTCCCATAAGCCTTTATATAATGACTTTTAGATTTTCTTCCACTCGGCTTGGAGAAGATAGTCGATATTTCTTCTCCGATATTGGGCGGTAGTTGTACCCCTTAATTCGGCGATCCAACTCGTTCTAGAGGTTCTCGACAGTATTCAAGTCTGAGCTCTGGGCAGGTCAGTTCATTCGTTTAATCCCATTGTCACCATACTAATCGATGGTGAACTTTGCAACATGACAGTTGGCAATGTTATCCTGAAAATAATATATGTCCAACCCGTAAAACTGCCACAGTGTAGGGAGCCCATTGTCATTCAAAATAGTGCAGTAGGCGTCGGCGTTGAGTTTAGCATGAATTTGGACCAAGGGTTAAGTCCATACCAAAAGAAACACCCCCAGAACATAATTTCACCTCCCCTGAATTTTACTGCGAGCTGTTACTGTTACTGCATTCAGGCAGTGGACGTTCTCCAGGCAGACGTCAGATCCAGACCCTGCCATCCGAAAGGGAGAGGGCAAACATTGATCCCTTGTTCCAGAGAACCCGTTCCCACTGACAAACGGTCCACTGTCGAAGTGCTTTGCACCACAATAACCGAGCAGTGCGGTTGATTTTGTGATCAAAGGCTTATGGGTGGCAGCACGACCATGAAAATCAAGCAGATGTGCTTTTATACGGATAGTATTCATCAAAACAACTCTCCCGGTTGCCTGTTAAAACTCCTGGTGTATGTGGGCCGTCAGTTGGGTGTGGTTCCTTCGAATTTCTCTGGACAACATTCGTCGATCTCTGTCTCCGAGTTTCATGGGTCTGCCGACTTGGGACACATTCTGACAATTACCGCTCACCTTCCACTCCTGAATTACATAGGCCACTGTCGAATTTGAGTAATTCACCTCATCAGATATGCCCCTTAAGGATCGGCTACTTTTGTGATACCCGACGAGTACACCTTACTTGAAATCAGGTAACTCTCAACTTCGTGGTATCGTGCTTGCAAATAATGACGATGTTGTATTTAGTGGTATCTACACGGTATTTAGTCAGACAAAAAAATTATTCAGTACATTATATACCATTTGATTGGTATATTATAATTTGTGCTCAATAATTTTTGTATTTCATTTCTATTACAACTGGGAATTGGTTTCTGTTTTTCTGTAGATATTTTTAATTACTTGAAGAAATTGGGCTCTATTATAGCTATTTTATAAGCATGATTAGATATATTATATGTAATGGAATAAATTATTAAATTTCTTTTTTTTTTTTTTTTTTTTGAAAATTATTTGCATTTTTTAAACATGTACATTTATAGTATGATTGATTGGTAAATATTTTAACCGTAATAAAAATTCTATTATAATTGGGAATTGTTTTTTCAGTAGACGTACCTAACTACTTGAAAAAATTGTGTAATATTGTAGCCATTTTATAAGCACAATTAAATATATGTAATGGAATAACTTATAGGATTTTTAGAATGTGTGCTTTATATTGTTCGAATACCTGTCAAGTTGTATAGGCTGAAATTGTATAACAAATCTGTCATTTTGCACAATTTAGAATTGTATTGAAAAAAATGTAAGAATTAGTTTTTCTTTTTTTAAATTTTTATCTGGAAGCCAGGTTATTATTTACATAACATTTGCTTCCGTGGATAATAGTAAAATAGTGGACATATTACTATGAACTACCCAGCCACAATTTCTTGTTTGCTTTGTGCATAACCGCGACATAGTGTGCAAACTGCTAAGGACACGAAGTTATGAAGTGGACAAGTGTTTACGTGAACAATGAACTTAACAAAAGCGCACTTCGAATTTATCAAAAGTTAACTTAGAATCCAGTTTATATGAACATAGAATAGTCTACACAACATCATAAAATTTGGACTCTGGAATTATTAAATGCTAGAACTGATGTGACTGGCTTACTCAGTGGATAATTTTAACAATAGTGTGCAAATTGCTAAGGATACACATCATTAGGTGTGCAACTGAAAAGAACACGAAGTTATGACGTATTAAACTATACAAGGGTTTAAAAACTGGTTAATATATAATGTAATATAAGTTCTACTCTCCTCAGCATAGATCTTATCCATAACAATGTAATGATTAATTGATTGCATATTTTTTTCATACGGATTATTATGTAACAATTATTGTAAAGATGACATCGTCAATTTAGCATTGAAATATTACTATCATTGATTAATTGAATGCCGCCGGCGGTGGATGGTAGATTCTCTTTCCGTCGCATGGAAATAACTCTGATTGGTGTAGAACCTTAGGTCTGAGGTCCATACGACGGCGTTTCGGTCACTAACCATTATATCGGCTGGACGGCGGAAAGAAGGAAAGTGATTAATGAACAAATAGCGGAGTAAGATGCGAGTTAAAAAGAATCTTAAAATTTAAAAAGAAATTGTATTTAGAAACAAAAGAATAGTGTTTGATTGTTGAACAGAACAAAAAATTAAGAAAAGATATTTTCAGATGACTAGACTCCCGGGCGTGCATTGCGTCAATAGTTCGTACCATTTAAAAAATAACAAAATAAAACATCGCGATTCTACAAAGAACGAAGGCTTAGAGAGCGAACAAACTAACTAAAAGTCTAGATAAACGATAAATTATTTTACGCACTTTGTCGTCTGTGATGAAATACATCACGTATCGTATAAAGTCCTCTAGAGGAAGTGCATAACACTAGAGTGAGCATGCTTCGAGGGTTAATTTAAGCTTTTCTTATAAGTTTTAATTCCTTTCTCGTGAGTAGTGCTCGACAAATTATCTGCACCTTTTTTTAGTTTTATAACTTCTTCAAGTTTACAGAGTAAACATTTAAGTTTTACCTTTCGCCTCGAGTTGTTGTTCAGCTGCAGCGTAGTCAGCTATGCGAAATTTCGTTCCAATGAGAATAAAGTTTTAAAGAGTTGGTTTAAGGAATCTTATATTACTACTTGGCATTTAAATATTTCCCTATTAGATGGAATGATTGTTAAGATGGGATGCGTACAAATATTGAAAGTACAAATTATGAGACCCACTGTTCAATACTGTATCCTTCTAATATTCGTGGTTAATAAAAGCAATACACTTAAGATAGTATTATGCGAAATCTTTACCTTAACAGTCCTTTGTTCTATTCACCGATGCTTAGTATGCGCATTAGTAGTAACCCGGGGTAACCGGGCGGCGGAAGTGACGTCACAGAAAAGGGGCGTGGCCTCCGCCATTTTGAATTTCTCCCGAAGTGACGACACCAGCGCCATCTTGTATCACGTGATGGAATGACGTAATCATGTTGAGTTTCGTTTTGATTCTGTGGCAACGATCTTTTCAAAGTTTTTATATTTTGTGGCAGATATTTTTTATGCTTGTAGCAACGAACTCTTGAACCACGTGACGTCAACTTTATTATTTTCCTTATTTACCTTTATTATTTTAGTTATTTAATCATTTTTATTCATTATTTTTAATTATGAATTATCCTTTTTAATTATTTTAATCCGTCATTAGTTTTAATTAGTTTTAATTGATTCCATTATATTTTAATCCATTTTTAATGAATTTAGTATCATTTTCCCTGTATTTTAAAAATAACTCCACGGCTGAGATTCGAACTCGCTATCTTTGGGATGGGGGTCTAGCGCTTTACCGCTCGGCTACCCAGTCCTCTTATCAGACTTGTTATTTGAAACCCTCTTTGGCCCTTTGACTTTTTGCACCATTGATGACATAAGGCTGAAAGTCTGAGCATGCGCTTCATTTGTTTTTACACGACGGCTAGGATTTCTTTTGGCTTCTTAATCATTACTTTATTCATTGCTGTTTTAAATGTAAGATTTTCCCACAGTTTAATTTTTTTATTAAGATATTTTTAATTGTTTTCATTTTTCATCTTATTCTTACTATTTTTTTAGTTAATTTATTAATTTTTGATTTCATTTTTTTCCCTTTCCCAAACATAAATTTTATTTTTAACTTTCTCAAATTGACGTTTACTTCCACAAAAGTGAACTTAAATTTTCTTTTTACTTTTTATCTTGCAAAGTTTATTTTTTTACATTTAATTTTCTTTTTGGTTTTACAAAAGTAATATTTATTTTTACGAATTGAATTTTTCCTTTTCACTTTTTTATTTTGCAAAAGTTTTTTTTTCCAAAATTTATTCCTTTTCGTATTTTTACTTTACTTTATTTTAATTTTTTTTGTTTAAACTTTTTTTGGTTTTACAAAAGTAATATTTATTTTTACAAATTTAATTTTTCCTTTCCGCTTTTTATTTAAAAAAAAAGGTGTTACTACATTTTTAACTTAATTTTTTTTACAAAAGTAATATTTAGTTTCATAATTTTAATTTTTTTGAGTTTTTTGTTTACACAAATGCAGTTTTTTGTTTTTTCCCTTATGCATTTTACTTCCAAAAGTAAATTTTATTTTTTTTCCCTTTCCCTTAATTTTTTTGTTACATTTTTATTTTACCCTTAATTATTTTTCCCCTTGTTTTAAATACAACATCATGTTACACTTCCATTTCTCCAAAAGTAAACTTACCTACATTTCTCCGTCTTTGAAATTTTAAGCTGGAATTTACATGCATATAATTTCACTAAATAATATTTTCTGTAATTTTAAACCAATATACACAATGTTCCTTCTATATAGTTTAACTGGAATACTACATTTCTTACTTTTTTACTACTAAGTTGGAGATACTCAGAACTTTTCCTTCTAATGTATTTTACTAACTATACAAAACTTTGTTGATTCCCTTTTACACGTCTTACTTTTATGCAAAGGATTCACCAAACTATCACTCCCTTTTATTCAGTAAGATTCATTTATACTACTAACACAAATTTTGCTAACTCTTTGAAATATTTTACAAAAATATCTTGTATTTTCTTGCACATATCCTACTTAAATCACCAAACATACACTGAAACCTTGATTTTTTCCTTCATGTGAAAACGTCACTCGGATTCTTAATATGATTCCACCATTTACCGCAGAACTTTATAAACACTACTCTATTTGAACTTATCACAGCCTAACTCTCTTAACAAGGTACAGAAGATTGAATTATATTTTAACTACAGAGAAGAATATCCACATTGTAACGTATTATTTTAAATTTGAATTATAGTCACATTTTGTAATGGAGAACTTAATGTCTATAATACACATGGAATTAATATTCAGCCATGGAAATGAAACTTTATCGCCTTTTTCCCAATTTGGAATATAAAAATTTGTTAACTTGGAATATTTTTAACGTATTTATTGTAACTTAACTGAAAAAGACCCATATTTCACATTGTCAATAATTTATTTAGCACTGAACTCTTACAGCCTTTTGAGAACGAAATTTGATTTATCATACCTGACGAATGACTCCTACATAGTTATGATACATTACACGAAATATCGAGTAGAGTTCCAAATAATGATCTAACATAGTAATTAACATGACCTAACATAAATAATTTTAAGATAGAAATTTCAAACTGACATTGCTTAATAATGAACTTTTACAGCTTTTTTGACATTTAACTTCTCATAGATAATAAATAAAATTACACACAAATAATTATACAAAATAGGTAATAATGACAGAAAGTCCATATAATGATCTACTATAGTCACCAACTTTAAAAATTTTAACGCATTTTTAATATGTCATAAGAAAGACCACACTTTTTTGAAAAGCATTATTTTAATTAAACATTGGAACTACGCAGTCCTGCGCACATGTATAACATTTTTTATTTATCATAAGCATGACACATAATAAGTAAATAAAATTTTCACAAAGTACGAAACACATTTCTCTTTTAACTGAACTGCACTCTTAAGAAAAATGCAGTATGGAATGCTTAGAACACTCAGGGCCACAGTTCCTCATTTCCCCACGCATTGACCAAAATATACATGTACTTTAAAATCAGTTAAACAAATTCAAATGTTAGTATTCAAAGAGGAATACTTCACAAATTAGATGAAAGAAAGGTACACAATGAACTTGAGTGATAAATACAGAAAAGCATGTAAGGACCGAGAAAAAGATCTATTCGCGGAGAACTTTCTTAAGATAAACTTGCTCTATTTTTTGCACATGGGTTATATTTTGCATTTCAGATTAAGGAAACATTCAAGATAATTCCTGTATAACTAGGGATTTTCACGTGTTAGTAATGTAATTTATTAGAACAGTCACAGATATATAGGACAAGTATGCCATTTCCAAGGAAAACAATTTTCCCAAGCTAGACTTTAACAGTGAAATATAAAATGGAATAAGAAAATCCCATATTTCATACAAAATTAGTATCTGAGTATGCAAAAACATGAACAAGAAATGAATATTTTTTCTGAAAATGTTCCAAATGGTTTAAGTCAGGACTAGTTTCATGAACAGAGCATGAAAAATAATGATGAATTTTTAATTTTATTTTGTCTGTAGTACATTTACTTATGCTAAAATCTTCCATTTGGTTGACTGTACTTTACATTTAGACCTAAGTTGATAAATCAGAGTGATTTTGTGTTTTAAAGCTTCAGATTCAGAAATAGTACAATTTCAGAAATAATACAACTCAAAAGCAAAAAGATTAAAACGACAAGAGAATATACTGCAAGCAAGCGAACGTGATAAATGACTTTTTGGGCTGAATTTCATGAATTCATAGATGGGGTGCAAAATTTTAATGCACTGTATATGAACTATTTTTCAAATGTATTACGATCACCAACTTTACATAGACTTTAAGTAAACATTTCATGTTAATTTACCATTTTTACCTGAGATTTATCTAAGTATTTACTAAATTTTTGCATTTTGTTTATAAATATAATACCAAAAGGACATAAGAGAACATTTGTTTCTTGAAAATGTCCATAATTTTACCCAACTGTTATTTCTTTCATAGCTTTGAAGTAACCTATTAAACATATAGTTATCTTGAATTGACCAGACAGCCGTTGGTCTTGCCAATGTCTGAGTTAAGTCACAAAGCTAGGAAATTTAAGTAATATTTTACCAGTACGGAGAACTTCTTACGGCGTTTTTGATGAAAATTGACCGAATTTAGTAGTTCATTACTAACCTATGAGCCTTTAACTATTTTTTTTTACTCGAAAAAAACACACCAGAAATTATCCTCAAGATTTTCCACACAGATTTTCCATGTACTACTTTTCATGAAATTACATTTACAATGAAATTTGATTCATTGTCCAGATAGTTAAATGTTTGTTATTTTTTCGCATACGAATGCATTTCGTGTCTCACATACGCTCATTACATATGATTTAACAAAATTACAAACGAGTTAGAAATTAAGTGAATATTTCCTGAAATACTGTACATTTCATTTCGGAAAGTTTACACGAGTATCTTCATTTTGAATCCTTTAATGTTTCTTTTCCTGCATCCAAAGTAAATTTAGAGTAAAAAATTTTCAGTTTGGACGAAAGTTATTTACCGATGGTTGTGACATGTTCGTGTTTTCATATATTGTTTTTTGTGAAGTACCTTATCGATAACCTTTTGAACACTTTGAATATTACGGCCACTGCAAATCATTGAATTTTCATAAATTTTCTTATTTATCTTTTACAAGTCCTTGTAAAGATTTGGGAACAAATTTTTATTAAATAGTTTTTATTGTATGATTTAATAACTTTTTACACGTTTGGAAGATTTAACTTCAACAACACTACCACACTGAATCAGAAATTAAGAAAAGAAATGGAATTTTTTTTTTATCTTAGTATACTACAGGAATAGATAATTTTTCTCTAATGTATTCGAATGTAGTAGATAATGGAGACTTTTAACACAGATCATACAGACTTTGAATATTTTCTCTAAGTCACCAAAAATTGCATTGTCATAGACTTTTCTCATAAAGTCTATTTCTTTCTTAAAAGAAGTTTATATACTAATTTCATTAGAAACATATCTAAGAAAATATCTGACATTCATAAGAAAATGAGCGCTTGTTTCTTTACTAAATTTGTACTTTCTGACTTATATTCTACTGAAACGAAAATATTCATAACTTATTGCGAAGAAAAATGTTATACTTTTTGATTAATTTTCATACCACAGTATTATCTTTGAAATTTTTTTTTCCTAGTCCACTGCTAATATATTGCTAATTTTCGTTCGTGACAAAAAAAAACTCAGTTTAGAAACTTTTCTACTTAAAACCTTGTATTGCATTGCTGAACCGGGCCCATGCTTTCATTTTTATCACATATCATGCGAATATTTTAAAAAAGCATATTTTTTCCTTCTGTTAGCACAATTTTTAACCAACATTTTACTATTACAGAGACTTCTTTAGTAAAATCTCAAGTGTTAAATTGAACGTTTCATTACTAATTTTGAAGATTCTGGATATATCCTACTTAAAAGTTCATAACCATTATATATGTACTTCGTTGTGCTCTTGGTTAATTTTTAAATCGTTGTTCAACTATAACACTTGATTTCTAGTGAAGTATCGAAATGATTATTTACTTTCTGCTTTTTCAAAAGAATTTCGTAGACACATATGTTCAGTACAGAAAATTTTCCTAACTTACCAGTATCATTACCAAAATAGAAACTATGCAAAATTTTCCTAAAAATTTATATATTTGTTTTTTACAAACATTTACACGAATACCCACATTTAATTATTTAACGTGTATTTTCCTATATCAGAACTAAAATTTCGAACGAAAATTTTTAACTAATGTTATGTTCCGTAAAATTTTTGTATTTGTGATGTCATCTTTTTTTTGCAAAAGTTTTCAGAGTGTGCTCTCGGTAGTCTTTTAGACATTTTGAAACTGTTTTATCTTTGCTACTGGAAACTATTCTCTTTGCTATTGGAAACTATTTTATTTTTGCTGTTGGTATATGCCTATGAATTCTCGATACTTTCTTGGTTTATCTTCAACTTATGAAATATTTAAATACTTAAAAATATATTTGTAGATAGTTTATGTTGAAACTTGTGATAGATTTCCTGGATTAAATTTTTTTTTGGCAAATGTATTTTATTTTATTTACGTGAATGAAACTGATGTTTTCTTAAAATTTTATTATTCAGAGTATTAGTCAATTATAACAGAATGTCTGATTTGTCCTCTTTTTAGTCAATATTCATATGAACTTCAGTATTTCAAATCTCTCACGTAACTGTAATTTTTCCTATTGGTAGTAGGAAGACGAATGGAATACATGCAGTTTATGCAGACATAAGGGTAAATATCTGGAAGTAGAGAAATTCTTCATATTTAGGCAATTCAGTAGAATGTGCAAATATTCATCCTATTCGAAGCTTATTTTTGGAATTACATAGCATATAAAGTGTAAATTTAATAAAAAGAGATATAATTAAAATCAAGTACTCTGCAAAATCTGAACGATAATTATGCAAAACTAGTTATAAGGCAGTTTTTCATAGAAAGTGGTTTCAACAGAGGAAACATGCCAGCAATCTCCTGAAACTCTAAATGAGCACCTGATCTTCGCTCTTACGTAGAATTTACAATTCTACTTTACTTTTGTAAGAGCAAATGAGGTCACAGTATTTAGGAGTTATTTTTATTCATTATAGTACAGACTTATATCCTCTAGATAATAATATCCTCTAGAATAAGTAAAATATTGTTAAATCCTCAGTTAAAATATATTGTTAAATTGCAAAAAATAATTTAAGTGTACATCTGTTAATCTTCTGTTTTTCTCATTGATGCCTATCGAAATACAAGAGTAATATAAGCAAAAAACATTGTTCTTCCTGTTTTAAGACTTGACGTACAAGTTCAATCTCTGAGTGCCGCATGAGCTGACTCAAGCAGGTAAGGACAGACATGTTCGGGCCTTCACTAATATGCTCGAATATCAACGCAAGGATAATATTCTGGATCGGAAACGTCACTTGTGATGAAAAGTGGATTTACTTCAACAACAAAGGCTGAAAAGGTGGTTGATCTGCACCCGGTGAACCCGTTGGCAGCGTCTTTGATTAACAAAAAGGTCATGGATTGCATTTGGTTGGATTGCCATGGTGTTATCCACAAAGAGTATCTGGAAAAAGATAAAACCCTCGACAGTAAGGTGTACAGCGAGGTTCTGGTACGTGTTGATGCTGCTATCATAGAAAATGTAAAACTGAGTTCCGGTAATGTACCATCAAGATAATGCAAGACCACATGTGTCTGCATTCACCGGCTGGACTCTGTACAGACTCGAATGGGATCTTTTGCCACACCCACCATATAGCACCAATATTACTCCTTCAGACTTCTTTTCATACCTGTAGCTACTTCTTGATCGTGCTGTTTTTCATTCTGCAGAGGACGTCTGAAATGAGGTTGATCTGTTTCTGGACTCGCGTCCACCAAGTTTCTAGGCCGAAGGCTTTGAAAAACTATCAAAACGCTGGCAGAAAATCATGTTTTTTGAGTAACAATCAAACGTTTGGGTGATGATTACTACCGGTACTAAAGGTACTGCTTTCATGTTTTTCCTCCTAACTTTATTAAGAACGTTTTTTGGCGAAAAACCTTCATTACAACTAGGTGATTTTTTAAACTAGTCTAACTTCTATAATAGTGATTTTAATCAACAGGCAGTCTGTGGATACTCAACTCGTAAAGCACCATTCTTTAATAGTTCCTAACACATAAGCGAGGTTGTGAAGAAAACCTCTAATGTGCTACGTCTTTTGCATTCTCCTTTTCTGCAATTTATAAAAAGTGTACTGAAGGAAATTGGTACAACTCACTGAAGTTCAAACTGAACCCATTACGCTTATAAAAGCGTTACTTCACTAAAAGGATGTACCAGTGTTTCGCAATGTTCAGGTGCTTCGTAGATGATAGTTCAATAACCAGTTGTGGAAAAGCATGCAATGTGAATGCTTTATATGCTATCCCATAAGCAAATAACAAGCCCAACGGTAAGGGATACCTTGAAAGATGTCTTTCTAAAAGAAACTAGTTATTGTTGTGCTTCACATATAGAAAATCACGAAAATGGGGAAAATGTCCAGAATTTCATTGCTGGAAGTCTCGAGACTTTTAATGAATTGTTCCTTTTTATATCTTTGGATTCGAATTAAAAAAATGTATTAGAAGAGTTTGGAATCTTTAAAAAAAATCAGATCCCACTGTTTCGATAAATTTTGCTTTCTTATATCTAGGAGTTGCTTCTTTGCCTTGTGTTTATTTATCATTAGTCTACCAATAGATGCCGGTAGTGTTTCATATAATAAAATTTCGGATGCAATTTTGAGAAGCAGAAGAGTACCCAAATATGCATGCCATTGAATCCGGGCCCAGCCAACCATTCAAAGGCTATTCGAATAAAAATTGAAAACAACTATAAAACAAATAGTCGTATCTTTTCAATATAATTAATAAATTAAATAAATGAAAAAATATAAATATAGCCAATATTTTCTGTATTAATTTTTTAGTCTCATTTCTCCACTTTCTTAAACAAGTCATTTTAAAATAAGTCCTCAGAATCTCCAATATAGAGAAAACAAAAAGTTCGGATAAGCACTAAAATTATTCCGTTTGCCGGAAACTGGATCCAAGATTATAAACTAGCAGAGTTCCTCGGTTTTATCCTTTTAACCTACGGAAAATTGTTGCATAAGAAAAATCAGAAATATCACATAGATACTAAGCATACACTTACATCACACAAATATAAATATTTTGTATCACACATATATTTAGCAAGCAAAAATATTAAATGTGGTACTTGGATCGCGTTTGCATTTTTTGATTCGAAGCAAACGTTTGCATGATTTTATAGCTGCTTTAACACTAAATATTTCGTTTTTATTTCTAATCCTAATAAGCTTGGTCAAAATATTCACTTTTCTACTTACTATGATGGAAGCAGTTATAGGCCCCCGGATGATCCAGAAGTAATGAGGGTTTTCGTTCACGGTCCAGCATCTGAAATAAGAAAACTTAACTACTACACGATATCTAATTTCAGGTACAGCATGCATCTAGATTCATTTCGTTTAATGCACATTAGACTTTCTCTCTATCTCTGTAAGAATAATTAACCGTTTTAATTTGCTCGCTTTACCAATTACTCGTGACAAATTTATATAAAATATGAAAATCTGGCAACACGAAAATTACAGATTAACCACAGTACAGTCTTAAGGGGATATTACTTTTTACTTTTACACTGCTAAGGAGGACTACTGACCGGGAACAAGCCCTTGCAGTGTGGTGTCGCCCTGCAGACATTTATTAAGTCTAAATTTAAAAAAAAAATTACGGAGTCACGTCTAGATAGGGAATACAAAGGACTGCCTTGAATACATATGACATTCCTGATAGCACAGATTAAAAAAAATGCTTAGAAGTACAAAGCTGCTTTGGTACAAAACTGATAAAGGTAAAACAAAAACAGTAAAATTTAAGACTAACATTGGAATTTCAAGCCTGCAGTTATACATCACACTGACTTACTATTATACACTTACTATAATTCCGCACATTACTTAAAAAAAAATAAAAACATATTATGCAATATATTACTATAATACTAAACAACACACTAACATAGTAAAACTGATACTACAAATAAAACACACCATATACATTGCTCGTATCAGAAAAGTACACACTGACATAGTAAAGCTCATACTACAAATAAAACACAACATATACACTGCTCGTATCAGAAAAGTAGACAATTCTGTACATAATGCTATACTGTAACGCTAAAACTAATCAAAAGACCACTAGATAATAACCTTTGGAAACAGTCACAGTGAAATTACGAATATAATATATTGTAGCAGAGTTAGAATACGAGTCATTTCAAAACATTAAATCCAGCAAAATATTTCAATACATATTTACAAAGTTCTACAACCAAGAAAGTCTGGTTCAATACTATTATTATACATCACACTTACTTATCATTATAAGGCCCTAAACTATTATACTCCACATTAATAGAAAAAAATTATACAAGATACTTAATGGAATACTGTACATACACTGAAATAAAATGGCGAATACTACAAAATAACAATCAATATACAATGTGCTTATCAGAAAGTTGGTTCTGCGGCCACGAATATTTGTTAGAAACTGTTACATTTTGCACAATACTAGAAACTGTTACAAAACATTTGCACACAATATTTCATGGTACTAGCCGAGAGCTCTATATATGTATTTACTATTATACCGCAAACTTAATTTGAAAACATAACACAACGCACTTACTACTTAACAGGTCAATACACTAAGACAATATGTAAATTGAAATACACTGAATACAATACAAAAATTAAGTAAACACAATAAAATTTAAAGATTAATAATGGATAGAAGCGACACTTGAAGTACAAATAGACAGACATTGATTGTGGTAATCTGCATCTAGAAGGTAACTTGTTCCAGCAAAGTTATTCATGTACTGCACTAAACATGGCTGTCATGCATATACGTAACATAGGTACAATGGCATGCCATTAGTCTCTGAAATTGTCCTAATTTCAGTAGTTGAATATTCTCGTATATAGTAAGATACCAAATTTGTAAGGTAAGAATTATGAAAGTTGTTGGTATAGAATTGCCTGCTGTAGCTGCTGTTGACACCGCTTCTGTTCAATAGAATTCACGAGCACAAATGTCCATTACTCGATGAATCTGATTAAATGCGAGCTTACTTCTCTTTAGGGTGTCTGACCACCCGGACCGGTGTGCTTCAGAGGGTTTTTTTAAATGAAATGGTATCGTGAGAGAGCATTCGAAAGCAAAGTGATCCGGATCACCTAGTGTTCCACATCTACAACTGTCTGAAGTAGCTAATCTGAAGCGCCGTAAATAGCTTGGAAATGGTCCGTGTCCAGTAAAGAAATGTGTAAGATGAGCACTACTAGTGACCAGATTCAGACCAACTTTGGGGAAGAAACGAAAGGTTCTGCGGCCTGTGGTGTTGTTTCATCTCTGTTGCCAAATTTCTAACATTTTGAGTTCGGTAATCTTTTTTAAATAGGAAACTGGTGCTTTTAGGGGTGTTACAGGCATATTCAAGTCGTTAGCTGCTAGCTTAGCAAGCCTATCGGCCTCTTCATTTCCAGCAATGCCTACATGCGCTGGAACCCAGCTCAAGTACGGTCGTTGGGACTCGGGAATCTGAAGTAGAGCATCCCTAATAATGTGGACAGAATCCGCTTTGCTGTTGAGTTCTTTAATGGCCAGTAGGCTCGATGCTGAATCACTCAGTATTCTGACTGGTCCTGTTAGATTTTGCTTAATATAATCTAATGCTGCCTTAATTGCTACAAGTTCCGCCTGAAATACACTATTGTAATCTGACAGCCTCTGTGACCAAGTGTAGCAGATAGTATTGCCTCGCATGACGTAGAAGCCGCTACCTGTGCCAACCTCCGTTTTGGAACCATTCGTATAAAGACAAACTTCGTGCCTAGCCGGAATTAAGGGCTCTATGGTGACTTTGTCATCATAATTTATGTCCGCCAGATGTCCCAGAGAACGAGGGGAATGATCCTCGTAATCACGAGCGCGGTAATGGGTACCCCACAAGATAAAATCTTCCTTTATGCGTAGGATCCGTGCTTGTCCAGCCTTCTTCTCCACGACAAGATCCAATGGTGGTAACCCAGCGAGCACCTGCAATGAATCTGTCGAAGTGGTCCTATAAGCTTTAGTAAACATGAGGAGTTGGAGACGCTGAATAGAATTGAGTTTCCTCCTCAGGTTTCCATTGAGATGAATACCCCTTGCTGAAGACCCGTACAAAATCACCCTCGCTGTTATTGTGCGATACCAGATCTTCAACATGTCTGGTCTAATGCCCCAATACATGCCAGTAGTTCGTCTCATGTTATTGGTAAGAGATACTACTTTCTGGTGTATATGATGCAAATGTGGAATTCAATTGAGGCGGTTGTCTATGATGACACCTAGATATTTCAACTGGGAAACAATCCTAACTGGATGACCTAATAATCTTACAGTTGGATTCCGCCTCAATGGACCTTTACGCCCTATGAGTAAAATGTTAGTTTTGGAGCTGAAATTTCCAATTTGTGATCGGCTGCCCATTGTGCAAAGAGGTTCAGTGCTCGCTGTACATTCTCCTGTAGTCTGTGTCTTCCAGTGATCAAAAGCAGAAAGTCGTCGGCAAATGTCTGGACTTTGACAGTCTCATCACCATTGTAAAGATCAAATATCGTGTTGGAAACCAGGTTCCATAAGACTGGGCCCAGGCATGAACCCTGGGGACAGCCACGCACCAGTCGTCGTTGAAGTTGGCCATTTGGCATTGTTAGCTGTATTTGCCGATCAGACAAATAGCTGCGAAGAATCCTGAGGATTTCAATCGGGCACTGAATTCGGTCTAGACATTCGATCACATCTGGACACCAGAGTGAATCAAATGCCCCTTGGATGTCGACTGACACGACTGCTGTGTGCAGATCGTTATTTCGGTTATCCTTGATTGTGTCCAATAGACTGGTCAGAGCATGCTCTGTTGAAGTACCCTGTTTAAAACCAAACTGAGCTTGGTTTATTGTTACGAATTTGGTATTTAAAAAGCTAATGTTAGTTCAATTATAAATTAAATGGTTTTATTTCTCGCGCAGTGCAGCGCGTGACGAATATTAAAAGAAAGCTAAGCCGGAAAAATTAAAAATACAAGAGCGCGTGCGTTAAATAAATAAATATCTCTTTTTGATTTCGAGAAAGTGCTGGAAAATTCTAGCGCGTGATTTTAAAATCTTATAAAAGGAGGAAAACATCTCAGTTTGTAGTAGTTGCTTAATTTGTTGTTGTTTAGAAAACTACTGTTGTTGATTGTAGCGAATTCGCGGATTAGCGTTCTTTAGCTGTTTTGAATTACGTTCTATTGGACATTTGAGTAGTTAAAAGAAAACTACTGTGAGATATTGTAATACTGCGTGATAATTTGAGAACATTTAAGCATTTTTGTTGTGATAATAATAAATTTTTGTTCATTTTTCACCGGACTTGTGCATTCATTTAGTAACGAATCCGTACGCACGCAACAGTATTATATTTCTTTTGCTTAAGAAATGATTGAGTCTGCTCAGTATTACTCGTTCAACTACTTTACTAATGGCTGGTAGCAGACTGACAGGCCTGTAGGATTTTGGATCATCGGGGCCCCTCCCGACCTTCAGCAAGAGAACTATCTCGGCTATTTTCATAGTTGTTGGGAAATGACCCAGTCTCCAACATGTGCCGCATAATTTAACCAAGAGCATTGGGCATGCTTGATGCACAACCTTGATTAAGATGTTGTCAAGGCCGTCTGGGCCCGGTGCCTTGTTATTGACTAGGGCCTTGACTATTCTGTGCAATTCTTTTGGCTTTGGCAGCTTCGAGTCACTTTCAGTGGTAGTTCAATTACAGTTATCATAGTGTTCTCTGATATCCGCCTGTCGTGCTGAGTCTGTCTCCTGTGTGTCATTGCGAAAGATAGCTTCAAGTATGTTGCCCAAAATTTCTTCTCTAGTGGTGCCAAGTTGCGAAGCTGCTAACTGTAGTAGACGAAATACTTTCGCACAGGCTACTTTCTGTACCTTACCATAATGCTCTATGACTCTGCTGCAATGGTTTTGCCACGCTTCCAGTTTGCTATTAATGATTAGTTTTTTGTAACTGGCGTGTTCCATTTACAAAAAAGTAATCATTAATAGCAAACTGGAACAAGATTTAAAAGTTAAAAATGCGTAATGTATTTTCTCCCTCCTTCTAGCATGTATTCTTGGTGTAACAGTAGCACACTCGGCGCATATTCGAGAAGTCAAAAGTTTGAGTTCCGGCGAGGGGATTGCTCAGTTTTCGTGTCTCCTGCTTAAAAAAAAAAAAAAAAAAAAAAAAAAAAACACTAATGACTCTACAGATGTAAAGTATAATATAAGCATTTAGTTCATCTTCTTAAAATAACAGCTATTATTACCAACTCATAAAAATCTTACAAATGAATAAAATTAAAACTCAACACAATGCCAGTTTTAAGAATTCTGGCAATATTACTTCTGCTTTTTTTCGGAAGGGAGACATAAAATGATACAATTCGGAGAAAATATATTATCATTTGAATAAATTAAAAGAAGTTACACGAAAGCTGCAGTCACAATTACCTTCTTCAGAAAGAGACCGTTATTTCTAAGAGCACGAATAAACATCGGTATTAAATATGACCTCTCTAAAAAGACCGAATACCTCTACCAAAGATCAAATTTGTTTGGAACCACAGCCGTACATCTTACAGAAGATTCAATATATACATGTTACTGTGAAAAACCCCAGATATCCGACAAATGTCGATATTCACGGTGGAAGTCAGCATTCGCACAGTCACTTGATGAATGTCCGAAATATTTGCTAAATGTCATCATTTCTCACTTACTCCAGAAAATGTCGACATTCAGCATGCACTGAAGGTTAATTATGAATAAAAATATTTTTGTTCTGTTATGAAAAAATGGAACATTATAAATCCTACTTTATTACATAGCATATTATATGTCAAAATAGGAAAAGCTTAAATAACAACACACGCAAATAAACTAATGAACCTAAAACGAACAGTATATTCTAAATTAAAAAAATACCAATAATGAACTTATAAATAAATTGGTTCTATGAAAAAAGCATTATGTGATTAGCGTTATACAATATTATTTATTGCAATATTTAAATTATTATAACTCTTTGAACTGCACTAGAGTCCCTTGCTTTTACAACTGCATTTAGTTGTGGAATATTTCTTTTTGCAATTACAGCGGGTACAGCCGTTTCCTCAACTTTTCGAATTAGTGCAACTGCTTCTATCAGCTACATTTCTTGATTTTTATTAATCAATGAAACAAAATAACACCTATTGCAAATTCAGAAATACGGAGAAAACTTAATTAACGTTGTTAAACTGATGAAGAATGTGCTTTTATTATAAGGAAAATAAATAAAAAATCTTAGGCATCATCGAATGGCAACAAAGTTCTTTGGGCTGCTGATCTTTATTTTTAACGCATAGGATTTTACTGGTAACTGGAAAGGGTTATAAATGGCGATAAAATACGAATGTAGAAATTAACAAAATAAAACTTTGAAATGAATAATAGTACTAAATTATAGTATTGAAGAATGCTGAATACAAAACAACTAAATTTTGTTTCATATGATATAATAATATTAAAATTTTCCCTGATTAACTATAGGATAAGAGAATTCTTTACGATATTAATTGCGTTTGCATTTGGCACATATGCGTTCAATGTTAATTGCATTTGCATTCTAAACATTTCTCTGCTGCTTTCATTAAGTACTGTAGTCAAATTTTACTTACAGATTATCTTCAAGCATTGCTTTCACTATTACCCAGGGAACCAAAAAAAGCAGCGGCAGTCCTGTAAGATATAAGAGAGAGATGAGTGAGGATGTCATTCATGTCTGTTTTCTTAATACATCCTGAAGCTGGGTATATAATTCACTCAAAAACAAAAGTAAACAAAGAAATTATTAGTGGAATCGTATGTTTCAGAATCCTACTCAACAACTAAAATACATGAACCAATATAGCTAAAACTACACGCTGGATAACAATTATTTGAGATAATAAGGCAACAAATATCAACGTAAGTTGCATAAATTTGCATGACTAATATAGATGGTTTGAATAGAATCTCCTCCATCAGCCGCAAAAGCGAAAATAACAGAGGAGAACGCTATGTTCACACAATAACCACACAACAATGAATTTGAGAAAGTTCTAATAGGAAAATGGAAAGTTCCATACTTAAAGATCCCCACCCTAATTCGCAATTCCATATTTAAAGATCTCATTCCAGCGTGCAGTTCCATATTTAAAGCCCTCATTCCAGGTATACATTTTTGAGATGTATACAATATTCCTTGCCAGTGGGGTTTAAAATATACTGGTGAAATAAATTAAAGAGAATTTTCATATTTGATCTACGATCTCCAGAACTACTGGGCAGATTTTAATAAAATTTGGTGTGAACATAGGTTGATATGATACAAACAAAATAAACATTCAACAGTTATAATAGACACACATGTTCGTGTGTAACACTCAGGGGAATCTGAAGGTCTGAAACAGTGGTTGCAGAAGACACAAAAGAAATGGGTTAATAGGGGGCCGGTCTCAGGCCTCGCAGGGTGATGTCATACTGGAAATAAAGCAGTTTATCAGTGCCTGTGGCAATTGGTCCCACTCATTCAGCAACGCTGTTTTCAGTTCCTGGATGGTTCTTAGAGGGGGGTTGCGAGTTGCAATTGCCCTCCCCAGAGCGTTCCAGACATGCTGTATAGGGCTGAGATCTGGAGACCTAGCTGGTCAATCCATCCAGCGAATATCCTCACTCTCGAGAAATTCATAGACCAGAAGAGCTCTATGTAGCCTCGTGTTATCGTCCTGTAAGATGAACTCGAGGCCGTTGCACACCGGAAAAGGCGAGGATAGGGCTCCAAGACCTCATCCTTATACCTCACACCAGTCACATAGCCTTTGTCAAAGACGTGGAGAGGTGTGAGGCCATCCGACATGATGTCTGCCCAGACCATTATACCGCCACCGCCATAATTGTGGATTTCGCTGACATTGGAGGGTAGGTAGCGGATCCCTGGCTCTCTCCATATGAAAGTACGGCGAGAATCGGTGTTTAGGCTAAAACGGGACTCGTCGGTGAACAGAACGGTCTCCCATTGCTCCGTACTCCAATCACTATGCTGCCTGCACCATGCTAATCGGACTCTCCTGTCCGTAGACGTGAGCGGTACTCAAACAGCCGATCTTCTGGCAAACAACCTCTCTCATTCAGTCTTTTGGGAACAGTCACCCTTGTTACACGGGTTCCTGTGGCTGCATACAGGTCCCAAGAGAGCTGAGAAGCTGCAGTACTTCTGTTACGCCTTGCTAAAATGGACAAATAGCGCTCTTCTCTGGCCATCGTGGCTCTTGGACGACCTTGCCCAGGCTTTCTCTTGATAGATACAGTATCCTGGAACTGTTTCCATAGGTTACACACGACGCTGGGCGTTAAATTAATTTCTCTGCATCTCTGGACTTGCGATTGGCCTGCCTCTAGCCTCCCCACAATTCGCCTCCCCATTCCATCATCTAAACATTGGTGGTTACTCATTTTTACTGTTCCGATGGGAATTTAACCGAATGCCGCAAGATAACACCAAGGAATTCGCCAAGGTGTGCTAGCGAACGTAATTCGTCTTACCCTCTACACGCTTATAAAGCCTGTTTCTCTGCTGGTTCCAGCTACACACACGTGTACACTTACGTATTTGCCGTATAAGATTTGCATTTTTATTTAGAAGCACTGCATTTTTATTTAGAAGCAGTGGTTTCAGTTCTTAGCAATTCGATAAAATATGCAAATTCTCTTAATTTATTTCACCAGTGTATATTCGCCAAAGTAAAAGAACTTTAAAATTTTGCACTACGGAGACTGAAACATATGATAGAAAAACAGAAAAACATGCCCTACATTGTTGATCAAAAAGTGACATTTTCTGTTTTTTTCTGCAGTTAAAATTACCCAGAAAACATCATCATTAGTGAATTAGGTTTCCTAGAAACGTTTTATTCTCATAAAATTTTTAGGTTCTAGCCAATGTTCCAAATTCCTATCCGTCTTTATCTTCAGCTTTGGGAGAAATCTTTTCTTAATTGTCTTAATATTTTATCAAAAGATGGCGCCAGCAAATTTGCTTCTTTCCTTAATAGAACTTTCTCGAATATTCTGGTCTAGGGTTTTTCACATGAGAGGAGGATTGTCTTTCGTCACTTTCAATTGTGCATCTGATGAAAAATGTTCTATTCAAACCTCCGAAACTATTTCTGCAAATTTATGTAACTTACTTTGATTCTTGTTGCCGTACTTTCTCCAATAATTAAAATGTGCCCATTAAGTTGTTGCTATTGTTGTTTAACCAATTATGCCAAAGAACTTGGGAGTTGTTTAATCAAGTATAAAACAATCGAATCGTTGCGATTCAGTGGGTTATGTCAAAGCACTTGAGGACTAAAGCGGGCAGTAGTGGCCGATTTGAACACTGATTATTCAACTAGCACTAAAGGGAGGGATGCCTTCGTGGAGGACTTTCTAAGGGAAACTTTCTCGTATACATTTTACGCATGGCGAAAATCACGAAAATGGCCGTGCAGTCAGCCCGTTCGCCTAGACTCGAACCCAAGTTGTAATTACTAGTTGTACGTTCCGTTGTTTAAAAATAGTGGACTGTAAATTGACTTGATATTACTACAGTATAGAACCCAAAAAACCTCAGACTCATAACGTTGACCGAAACTTCTTTATTGACTTTCAAAGAGTAAGTTAGTTGAGGAACGGCGAAGACCACACAAACTCCGACTTCAGTGGCGGCTTACCAACACAAACTCAAAAGAACCTCTGCCTAGTTGAAACTCCAGTAATTCACAGCAACCTCAAAGCTCTAAACGCGAGCTTTAAAAACCTAACAAATTTGCGTCTGCGCCGCTCCTCGGTACAAAGAAAGAAATACAATTTGCATAACATCGAACATACCCCCAGCCTTGAAGTCCCAAGGGGGTTCAAACAATAAATTTAAACTGTTGAACTGCAAAAACCTGAAAAATAAAAATTAAAGTCTCTAAATCAAGAATTAAATGGCAAAGCGCATAGCTTTGCTATAGGTCGTTTTATTACACCATTAGACGTGCGTAAACTCACCACTCGAACTTTCTCATCCAGACCAGGATACACTTTAATAATTCTTCCTAATTTCCAACGTAGCGGAGGTAGATTTTCGTTCTTAATAAGAACCATATCACCAATCTTCAGGTCTTGTTGTACCTTGCACCACTTGGGTCTCTGCTGCAATATAGATAAATACTCACTGCTCCAACGATTCCAGAAATGTTAAAATAACCTTTGCACGTTCCTCCAACGGTCACTGCAGCTCATGGTTTCTTGAATTTGGTTAGATTCTGGAATAGCGCTTAAAGCCGCTCCGGTTAAAAAGTGTCCTGGTGTTATCGCCTCCAAGTCGCTACAATCACTTGAAGCTGGTACTAAAGGCCTAGAATTAAGACAGGATTCAATTTGGGTTATTAATGTCAAAAATTCCTCGTATGTTAAAATAAGTGTTCCTAAACATCTTTTTAAGTGATTTTTCATAGACTTGATACCCGCTTCCCAAAGCCCTTCAAAATGAGGGGAAGAGGGAGGATTGAATAACCATTTAATATTTTCTGAAGAAATATAACCCTGTACCTCTTCATCATGTTGAACAATAGAAAAGACTTTCCTTAATTCTTTATTAGCTCCTATAAAATTCGTTGCACAATCACTGAATTTCACACGGTTTGCCTCTACGAGCTTAAGTGTCGCGAGGAATGATTTTGTTGAAAGATCTCCAACTAATTCTAAATGTATTACTCTTGTAGTAAAACAAATAAATAGACATACGTAACACTTAAAGATTTTGACTCCTCTACCAGGACGATATTTAACGTTAAATGGTCCTGCTAAATCAATCCCTATACGAGAAAAAGCTCTACTTTGAGTAACTCTCGAAGCGGGTAAATCTGCCATTAGCTGAGTTGGAGTTTGCGCTCTAACTCTACGGCAGATAACACATTGGTTTATACACTTTCTTATAATATCTCTAGCATTCACAATCCAAAATTTATGTCGTATGACAGAGGTGAGTAGCTGCGTACCTGCGTGAAGATACGTGTCATGATAATGCTTAATAATTAAACGCGTAATATTGTGATTCTTAGGTAAAATCATAGGATGTTTCTGATTATTTGAAACTGTAGAGTTTCTGAGCCTTCCGCCTACACGCATTACTCTCGCGGAATCCAAGAAAGGACTTAAAGACAGTAATTTACTTGATGTCTTCAAGGGTTTACCAGATTCTAAACAGAATAATTCTTCTGGAAATTCGGCTCTTTGCACAATCCTAACAATCATAGAAGTAACTTCACAGAATTCTCAGTAGATAAATAACCCTTTATACGCTCTGTAGGTAACTTACTACAATTATTTCTAAATCTTAAACACCACGTTAACACTCGACATAACTTTAACCATGATGAAAATCTTGAAAACACACTAGGCTCTTCAAATTTGGAAATATTTTAACTGAAACTCTTTTTCAATTCCTTCAACATAACCTCACCCTCTAATTCTACACTTGAATTTTGCTGTACATGAATTACGGATTCGTTTAACCACTGCGGTCCCTTCATCCATAACTCACATTGTAGGAATTCTGATGGAATAAAACCTCTGGTCCCACAGTCTGCAGGATTTTCTTTCCCAGCAACATAATTCCATTGAATACCTGGAACAGCTTCCTGGATTTTTGCAACTCGATTTGCCACAAAAGGTAGCCAACGGCGAGGTTCGGACGAAACCCATGCCAATGTAAGCCGCGAGTCGGTCCATGCGTAAATATTGTTAATAGGCAATTCTATGCATGATAATACTGCATGTATGTGTGTATGTGTGTGTATTTTAATTATGGCAAAGCACACTAGGGCTATCTGCCTAAGGGGAGGGATGCCTTCGTGGAGGACTTTTTAAGGGAAACTGGCTCGTATACACGTTACACATGGGGAAAACCACGAAAACACCCATGCAGCCAGCCCGTTCGCGGGATTCGAACCTCGGACCGAACTACCAGTGTTCAGCGACTTTACCGCTCGGCCGCTGAATACTGCATGTAAGAGGTTGGTTAAAAGTAACGCAGCACACAACTCTAGTCTCGGAAGAGACTGGGTTTTTAAGGGCGCTACTCTGGTTTTCGATGTCAGAAGGCTGACTTTGACTGACGAATCAAGGTCGATTGTACGGAGATAGATGACTGCACAATAAACTTTTTCTGAAGCGTCGCAGAAAGCATGGATATCTATCACTACTGCCTTCGGACTCAAGACATACCTCGGAAATCTTAAGCTTGAAAGTAAGGGCAATTCTAGATAGAAACGCTTCCATTTCCTACTTATTCTCTTATCAACGAGTTCATCCCAACCCAGCTTAAGTTCCATAACTCTTGTAATAATATTTTCGCGTATATTATTGTTGGCGCTAACCATCTCTTTGGATCAAAGATTTTCGCTACTTCTGATAAAATAGTCCTCTTAGTAAACTCTTTATTACTTATGCATACCGAAAAATGAAACGTATCACTAGAGTTGTTCCAATTAATTCCCAATACTTTTACTTTCTTGTCACTGGTTATTTCAAGAGAAATACTGGATTCTCGTAAGCACTCGGGAATATTCTCTAAAATAGATGAACTGTTTTAAATCCACTTCCTTAAGCGAAATCCACCCCTTTTAATCATTTCATTCAACTGCTGAACTAGAACATTCGCTTCCTCTTCACTTTGTGCCCCTGAAAGCAAATCATCAACATAAAAATCACGAAAAGCAATTTTTGATGCTAAAGGAAATCTCACTTGTTCATCTAATGCAAGTTGTTTCATTACTCTAGTAGACAAATATGGCGCACAGGCAGTCCCATATGTAACTATCACTAATCTAAATGTACTCAAGGGCTCACTAGGACTATCCCTCCAAACCATTCGTTGCCAATTTGTATCTTCTGGGTGGACACGAATTTCCCTGAACATCTTCTCTACATCGGCACATACTGCAATTTTGCGAGTTCTAAACCGTAGAAGAATTGGAAACAGCTCTTTCTGAAGTCTTGGCCCAACCATCAAAATATCATTTAATGAAAGACCCGATGTCGTTTTAGCTGAAGCATCAAAAACAACTCTCAGTTTAGTCGTAGTACTTGATTCCTTTAATACGGCATGATGAGGCATGTAATACGTAGAGTCAATAAGAATCTCTCCCTCAGGCACTCCCTCCATATGTCTCAGCTCAAGGTATTCCCTCATGAAATCCTTATACTGTTCATATATCTGAGGCCTTTTTAGAAGTCAATTTTCTAAAGATTGGAATCTACGCATAGCTAATTGTCTGGAATCTCCAAGCTGAGAAGGCGGAGAGTGAAACGGTAATTTCACAGTATATACCCCACTTTCCTCTCTCGTATATGTACATATGAAATAATCTTCACATGCTCTCTCCGATTTAGTAAGCATGTCAAACGTAGGTACAGAATCCAATTTCCAAAAGTCTGACAGCATCTGATCAGTTTCCACTTGTATGTTATTAACATAGATAGTAGGATTAATTTCTGTTGAATTATTCACACTACCTGAAATAATCCATCCTAGTTCAGAACGAGAAGCTACCGGTTTACCTTCTTCGCATTTAATTATTTCTCCCTTTAAAAGTGTGTGTATATTTAATTATGGCAAAGCACACTAGGGCTATCTGCCTAAGGGGAGGGATGCCTACGTGGAGGACTTTCTAAGGGAAACTGGCTCGTATACACGTTACACATGGGGAAAACCACGAAAACACCCATGCAGCCAGCCCGTTCGCGGGATTCGAACCTCGGACCGAACTACCAGTCTTCAGCGACTTTACCGCTCGGCCGCTGGTGGGCCTCTCCCTTTGAAAGAGGTAAGGCAATATCTACGCCTAAAAGTATATCAACAGGCCCACTTTTGTAAAATGTTGGATCTGCTAACATTAAATCATTATATTCCTCAACGTACTTCTTATCCAATGTAAAATGCGGCAAAGTTCCAATAATTCTATTGATGATAAATACTGGTGTTTTAAATGACACTGTCGCCGGAAAATGCGGAACGAAGTTTATTTCCGTAATCCCATTAGTTTTCGTATCCAAAGACCCTAAACATGAAATAAAAACTTTGGCATTTCTTCTTGCTAACCCTAGCCTTTGTACACAATCTTCTGAAATCAGGCTTGCTTGACTGCCAGGATCAAGGAGGGCTCTACACAATTGGTATTCACCCGATGAATCTAACACTTTAATAACAGCCGTACATAATAAAACTTCACTCTGAAAATTAAAGTCTGAAACACAAGATTTAATTACTGGACTAGAACTTGCGATATTCTTCCCTGACCCAGCCGATTGAGCGCGAGGTTCTGGCCCAGGGAAAAATGGCTTAGCCGTCACTGATAATTCATTCGAACTGTTCGAAACTCCTTTAAGTGCCTTTGGTTAATTTAACTCTTTCGAAATGCAGTAGTGTGTGATGATTTTTAAAGCACTTTTTACATTTATGTGTACTTCTACACTCGAAAGCTTTATGGTTTGAAACCAAACAATTAAAACAAACATTATTTCTCTTGACAAAATTAACGCGTTCTTGAACATTCAGATTTAAAAACTTATTACATTTAAAAACTGAATGACCGGCTTTACAATACGTACACTGCGCGCGAATCTCTGAAGCCAATGAAGCTAATTTGTCTTTTGTAACTTGTTTTTTAACACCTTGCGGTTTACCTGCTTGCAAGGTTCTGGCATGAGATTTCAAGAACTCTAGCAGATTATTAAGTGTTGGTATTTCCTCACTCTTTAATGTTCTTTCCCACCATCCTCTTGTCGAAGAATCCAATTTAAACTGTACTATTAACATTAAAATAGTATCCGCGAATTGCTCCACTTTGAATCTTAGATTTTCAAACGAACATACACACTCTCTTACAGTGTCTACTAACGCTAATATCTGACTAGGAATTTCAGATTGTAAATTTGATAAATACAAGATTTTCTTTAATAACGATGAAAGTAATTCTCTCTTATGTGAAAATCTTTGACACAATAAATGCCACGCTATTTCGAAATTCCTGTCACAAATAGTTAAAGCTTGAACAATCCGCAAAGCATCTCCTTTTAAAGAACCCTTTAAATATTGTAGCTTTTGTGCACCTGATAAACGGTCATTATCCACTATCGCCGTTTTAAATAAATCAGAAAATGATAGCCATTTTTCAGTACTGCCACTAAATACAGGAAGAGTTAGCTTAGGTAAGCGTATACTCGCTATTTCACAAGATTTAGTTTCCACACTAATGTCTTTAACATTCTTAACTCTGGTTAGCATTAAAATTAACTCATCAACAGTATCTTGTATGACCTGTTGTTCTTCTATAAATACATCAATATCTTTTTCTTCACACACAACAAATATGTTACTAAAAATATCCGAAAGTTCGGTCATTAAATCATTTAATCTAGATTTAAAAAGTTCCAACTGATCAACATCAGCAGAATCGTAAGTCATTGTAATTTTCTCTTTCAGTTTACTTAACTTAGCTTTAGCTACACGCTTTTTAGTCTTAAGCGTTGTAAATTCCA
Source organism: Stegodyphus dumicola (assembly GCF_044657685.1). Classification (NCBI taxonomy): domain Eukaryota; kingdom Metazoa; phylum Arthropoda; class Arachnida; order Araneae; family Eresidae; genus Stegodyphus; species Stegodyphus dumicola. The sequence goes on from NC_140770.1 coordinate 82,746,159, forward strand.
TTATCTAATAAGAAAGATAAAAAAAACACACTGACTCACCAAATTTACTGCGACTCCGTAGCTGACGGACCAGAAAACATGTACGTTCCATTGTTTAAAAATAGTGGACTGTAAATTGACTTGAATATTACTTCAGTATAGAACCCAAAAAACCTCAGACTCATAACGTTGACCGAAACTTCTTTATTGACTTTCAAAGAGTAAGTTAGTTGAGGAACGGCGAAGACCACAGAAACTCCGACTTCAGTGGCGGCTTACCAAACACAAACTCAGAAGAACCTCTGCTTAGTTGAAACTCCAGTAATTCACAGCAACCTCAAAGCTCTAAACGCGAGCTTTAAAAACCTAACAAATTTGCGTCTGCGCCGCTCCTCGGTACAAAGAAAGAAATACAATTTGCATAACATCGAACACTAGTGTTCAACTATTTTATCTCTCAGCCGCTGTTCGGCTTTAAATTTGAGAAAACAAGGGTTTTTATAGATAATTCAAGGACGTGGGAGATACTTCTGTGTTTAATTCATATAAAATGGGGTATAATTAAATTTTTATTAAAACAGTTAACATACAAATTATGATAATTGGTTTGGTTTGGTTTATTAGATTACGGCAAAGCCTCGAGGTCTATCTGCCTAAGGGGAGGGATGCCTTCGTGGAGGACGTTCTAAGAGAAACTGGCTCGTATACACGTTACACATGGGGAAAACCACGAAAACACTCATGCAGCCAGCCCGTTCACGGGACTCGAACCTCGGACCGAATTACCAATGTTCAGCGACTTTACCGCTCGGTCGCTGGTGGGCCAATTATGATAATTGATGGCAAGAATTATTAAATAAAATCAAGCTCATATAAGTAACTTCAAAATCGAAGTACAACTCCTTCGAAATGATGATGAGCCCTAGTAAAACAGCTCATACGCGTTTTCATAACTTAATGGTTAAGCCTCTCCCAAATGAAATTATTCACTTTAAGAAGAATCAAAGCAATTCTGATAAAATTGTTGTTAAGGAAAATAAATACATCAAATGGCAAAGGAAGAAAAGCTACAGAAATTTCAAAAAGAAAAACAAAATCATAGCCATCCACCTTATTATTGTGTTAAGAAGTATAAAATGTTTTTATATATTTAGTTTGCTTTAAACTGATGAGCTTTGTGCCTTTCAAATCCAAAAAATAAATGAGAGTTCTTATGGCTCCTGAACTAAAACTTCAGTTTATTCCTCCTCCTGGACGAGATTTGAGCAAAATTAAACGAGTAAAAAATTCAAGTTTTTCTCTAAGAAAGAAGCTTTATTTGACTGTGATCCGTCGCTTCTTTCAGTTTTTTCGAAATGTAAATTCCAGGTGAATTAACCACAAGAGAAAGCTGGGTCGCGTCCCTAAGAAATCTCATCCGGGGAAATCCAATTTTCCCGGGACGCAAGCCGATTTACTTTTAAAGAAGAAAAGATTTTACCTTTTTCTCCTCTGTTGGAAACTTTTATATCTCATTTCGAAATTTATGCGTTCTATAGAATAAGTCTTTCTTATCAAAAAATTCTTAATCCAACTCTACGTCTTCAGTGGAGATGAGATTTGCATCGTCTGCCATCTTGGATTAGAATCAGTTTGTAAACCGAAGGATTTTCAAACTAATCTAATTTTATTTATGAAACCGAAAGAAATGGATAAATCTAGTAGCTTATATCGGTGCATACACTTTTCTAATATTGTAATTTCTAATGTCATTTTATTTAAAACTCTAATAGAAGTTCGTAAAAATTTTGGTGAGGGTTTGCATTCTGTATCCCCTCGGTCGATTTTTTAATTATTGTTATTTAATTATGCCAAAAAATCAAAGAGACGGCCGCTATATGTTTTATTTAACGAATACTTAAGCGTTCAAAAACTAGAAATTGAGTTTTCTATTCTTAGAATGGCCCACCAGCGGCCGAGCGGTAAAGTCACTGAACATTGGTAATTCGGTCTGAGGTTCGAATCCCGCGAACGGGCAGGCTGCACGGGTGTTTTCGTAGTTTTCCCCATGTGTAACGTGTATACGAGCCAGTTTCCCTTAGAAAGTCCTCCACGAAGGCATCCCTCCCCCTAGGCAGATAGCCCTCGAGGCTCTGCCGTAATTAAATAACCTAACCTAACCTAACTTATCCTTAAAATTGTCTATCTCACGAAAATCTTCTTTTTTGACGTTAAAAAGACCTCTAGAGAAATTTTAATGTTACGTTATGATGCATTTATCATTCATATGATTATACAAGATCTGCCACTGCATGAATCTTAAAATCTTTATCTTCCTCGAGATCTCTCAAACAACTTGGAGTGTAGCCATTTAAAAAAGTATAAGGCTTCAAAAAATTGTTTAATATTTTTTTTGACTTCATAACAAATTGTGTAGCTTAATTTAAAAACCATAAGGCTTCAAAATGTTTAATCACTTTGTGACTTCATAAAAATTATATAGTTTAAAAGCAACGAATGTAATTCTTGATACGTATAATTATTTTATTTCTTTCCTTAATAATATATTCAAATTAATACAATTTTAAATTAATAGATCATAAAATGATTTATAATGTATCTATCCGCTAATTTTCACTAATATTTGTAGCATTATTGTAATGAATCTAAATTAATTGCGTACCTCAGACAAAAGGGTTTGTTTATAGTTATTGATATTTTATACGCATTATCTTGATCATTAAATTAAATCAAATCAAAATAATCTAAGGCAGAGTGTTGTTTGATGATATATCATAATTTTTATTTAAATATCCACATCTATTATTTAAGTATTTAAAAAAATTCTATCATTAAAATTTTCCATATCCTGAATTGTTTAGTCTTTCGTTTTTTGTAAGAAATTTATGGTATGTAAATGAATTTAAGATCATTAATAAAGAAGTTTTTAATTTTCGAGACATTCGAAACTTTATATCTCATAGTATAGTATTACATTATGACCATTAATTATTGAACAATTGTCTTAATCTGTTAGAAGTTAATAAATTTAAATTCTTCTCCGCGAACGAAATGACGTAACATGTCTTCTATCTTCGCGCGGATGTTTTAAGAGAAGCCATTTAAGGTCTGATGCATGCTTGAAGAGAAAAAGGAAGTTTTTTTTTTTTTTTTTTTTTTTTGTTTGTTTTTTCCCTCCCCTTTCTTTTGATTTTTCGGCGTTATCTAATTCTGTTCCTTTTTTCGCACGAGGAAAAGTGCACTGAATGCAAAATATTTTAAATAAAAAGAAATACATTTATATTAAAAACGAATTATTATTAGAAAGAATGAGAAATAAATGTATATTTAAAAAAATATTTTAATAAAATATTTAGTAGATTCCTCAATTTATGTACTTAAAATGGTGAGATGAATTTAAAATATAGCATAGATAGAAAATATATACAAAAAAAAAAAAAAAAAAGGGGGAGGACAAAAAATCTAAAATTTCAAATTCACTGAACAAAATAAATACAGCAAAGAGGGTAATGACCAAAAAAAAAAATTAAAACAAAAAAATCTGAAAGGTTTCAGATTTTAAATTTCGTCCAAAGAGGCGTTTTTTTAACGTTTTGTGGATTACTTTTATTTACTAAATATCATGTTCTACGGACTCAAAATAAAATTCAGTTCAACAGCAATACCGCAAATTAATTTTAAAATGAGCATATCTTTAGAATTTCCGATACAGAGTCTCGCGCGCTGGAGATAAAAATACTTCTCCCCGTACAGTGTTGCCATTGCTTGCTTTGAAATCCTTTAGGTTTTTAATCAAAAATTCGTTGAAGAGATACAAAATATGAAATTGATAATAAAACAAATTTCAAATTCAAATTAGGGCTACCTCATTCTCATATTCTATGGAAGATTATGTTATTCAAATTTTGATGGCTCTAGGTACCGTTGTTTTATTACAATGCGAGAAACATACATACATTTATGCAGATTCTTTATTATTTAATTTCTTTAAATATAAGACAAGGCGATAATATATGGTGGCAACGATTTGAAAAGTAATACAGCCTTTTAAAGTTGTCAACGCAAAATGCCAAAACGAAATTAATAGTCCTTCAGGGCAAATTGCCCCTTTGGACTAAAAATCGAAAAGAACAAAAATTGGATCTTTCAAAAACTTTCAGCTGAATACTTTAAAACCATTTTCTTGAATGTAATATTCACAGTTTCTTCTCGCATATCTGTTTTCAATATGATGTCACAATATTTTATTTTACCGATATACTTAAATATATAAAAGGTTTTGAAAGAGTTTGATAATTGAAAACTTCATTCCAATCTACTGTAACATCTTTCAAGCATTCTATATAACTTTCTGATAATTCCTGATTTCGTTGAACTGGTTGTCATATTTAATTCATGAAAATTTTCTATAATGAAACTATCGGTCAGTGTTTGGTATTCTGAAATTTTTCCTAATTTGCTTTAGAAGTATTTTCAGTTATAAAATTTTGATAACATCTGATGCCTAGAAATATATCCCAATGAATTAAATGTTCATTTTCGATGATAAATCTTTCTGATAATCTTTGCTATGCAGAAATATTATGCCAATGTACATTATATTTATATTCTAAAATAAATGATTCCGGTAAACTTGATATTTTGAAATAATTTTCTAATCTACCGCAATTTCAAAATTTCTAATTAAATTTTAACATAATTTACCTGTCTTCGAACTTCTGGCATATTGAAATCCATTTGTATAGTATAATATTTCTTTTTTATTCTTAGTCAAAACACTCATTATTTACGTTTCCTTTGAAATTAAAAATACAATTCCTACTATTTTTTTCCAATAGCTTCAGGAAAGAGTTTACCATGCCATTTTATAAGACAGCCACTTCATTTTTCATCATCCAACTAAGTTAGCTAATGTTAAAGCTCCATATTTAGATGGGACGTGTTTCAAAGGCATAAATTTATATTTACGTGGATTCAAGTAACTCAATTTAAGAGTTTGAGAGTAAGATCCCAAGCTATTTAATTCTTCCTTTATTTATTACTGTGTAAAAATTATACTAATTTATCTAACAGTTAAATTTCGAGTTAAACTTCCTTTCCTATCATTTCTGGAATTCAACTTACAACTTCCGGCCAGAAGGTAGTTTTAGAATCACGTTTGAATGAAAATTGAGGAAGAGCGGTATTTAAACGCGAAGTTCTACTGTCTTAGTAAGAGAGAACCAGAGATTCTGGCTAGCACGCGTCCGCCTTTTTAGGCTACTCTCTCTTAAGCTATTATTACGCTCGGCCGTAGTTTAGGCCCTTAGTAGCTTCTCAGTCAATTAGCGTTAAAGGGCCAACTCCGTTAGAATCTTGATAGCTTCAACTATATATTTTTAGTTAAGATTAATTAAGTTTTAATTCTTAGTTCCTAAGTTCAAGCCCGAGTGTCGGCTTTATTGTAAAACTCCAAGAAGGATTTCTGTTAAAACTTATTTTAATAATAAACGAACTTTTAACTCTTTCTAAGTTTTAATTACTGTCTCACGAACTCAAGCGGTTATTCGCTTACTAGTTCTTAAGATTCATCACATTCAACTGTAATTTAAAGTACACTGTAGGCAATCTTACAACTGATAAAAAGCTTAGAATGGCTAACGTTCTAGTGTGAATTCCATAGTCTAAAATAAAGCGTTTATCGTCTGTAAGTGATAATGATATTTTATTCACTTGAACCGAATATAAATAATGTTTTATACTTCTAATTTAAATTCACGATTCTATAATGCTCTGTTGTTAAATAAAAGATCTTTATAATCTTCAAATGGAATTTTGTTTTTAACGACACACTTTTTTTTTTTTTTTACAAATTTTGACTTGACATTATTTATAACCTTTTCAGGTTTATAGGCATGCATTTTCGCTCTTAATCCAACTAATTCTTCCATAATTATTCTATTGTTTTTCCTTTTTATTTTCCCTAAAACATTTTTATTTTGATTGTGGAATATTATACTAACAATTCATTTAACATTGTGTTGCCAGTACTAATTATAATTATCTCATTATATTTATTTGTTTATTAATTATGTTTATCTCCTATTTTTGTTGCACCAAATCAGATGTTCAATTTATCTTGTGAATCTCAAATTGTATTCCTACTATTTTGTAATCTACTTATGCCCTACACCATTATTTTTAATAAATACTGGATGCGGGGCGTACTGTGGAATTGCACGATGTACCATAATAGGCAAACTTTAGACCTTTTGAAAAGCTTCAGTTTATGCAAATTCTTATAAAACTTGCAATTACCCCCCCCCCCTTTTTTTTTTTTTTTTTCTCTCAAAGAGTTAGTATGGGAAGGCATTACCAGTTGACCTATGGTACATCGCTGGTGTCCCCCATACTTTTACCTTTACCTTTACCTTTATTATGTTTTGGATAATCAGATGTATCCAAATAATCTATCATACCATTCACATTTTCATAAAAATTATTTATATTAATAAAATATATGAAATTATCCGCATCCATATACAGTAGTATAAACATGATCCGAATATTTAAGGTTTCAGAATATTATAATGAAAGTCATACATTAATTTTTTTGATAAAGCTAATTTTGTCATTCCAAGATAGATTGGTTTATTAAAGGTGATTGAATTTTTATTCATATGAACTGCAACTAAATTTTCATTAAATATAGCCCTCTGTTTAAATTTTGGTTTAGCAATCACTTTTTTAACTTTTTCTTAATTACGACAAAATTTCACATCAATTATCTTTCCAATATTTTAAACTGTTTTTTCAAACACTGAATTATTCATCAGTATGTAGAAAGTTTTTTTTAAATCATTAGTAGCTTTAGTTCTCATTTCTGGATTCATATCTATATATTTCTTTAACCAAAGAGGACTGTTTAAATTCCAGTACTCGATGAACCTTTCCCAATTTTAAACCCATTTTCAAATATTGTTTTAAGTTTCTACAATGAACAACATATATCGTATAAAATTGTTAGTAACTTAGCTTGACTACAGTCATCTGGAATTCTATTTTCATGGGCTAAAGGCACATCTGAATATTTATTAAGTAATTCTTTTGGATATTTTAAATCATCTCTAAAATATACCCAACATCTGAATCATCATTGTTTCCCCATTTAAATCCACCATAAGGTAAATGACTCATAGCCCACCCATATAAATTATTGGCATTACTTTTCATAAGTTCTCATATAATCATCATTTGCTTTTCTGTATATATTGCAACATTGAGCTTTACCTTCTCTCGTACCTTTTTCTAACATTAACGTCATGTCATAAACACTCAATAATTCCAATTCAATATTCAAGAAAAAGAGCTGACAGAATTAGACCACCTAAAACATTTATTATCATTGTTTTTTACTTTATGAACGCTTGTTTTCTCTTCTATGTCTGAATAAATAGAGGGTGATCCGTAAAGAGGATCATGTTTGTTAATTCTCAATTCTAAGTATTTAATTTCTACAAGTGTCCCTCCTAATCCTTTTGCTGTAAATTCATCTGATTCAATAATCAGGTTATCAATGGCATAATAATAAAACACACAAAATCGCTTGACTCAACATTACTTTATTGTTTTAAAAGAATGCTCTTTAAATACATCTTCATTTTTTATACATATAAAATAATTGTGAATTTACTTTTACTTCTTGATCTTTTACCAAAGGAGTCTAAAATATTCATCAAAAATATAATTCGGATAGTTATTAGCTCAATACAAACTCAATGAGTTCTTGACACTGATGATGCATCTAAATTAATAAAACCAATTTCAATTATTTTAATTCTTTTGGGCAGTAAATCTGAAGCAAAATTTCTTCTAAAATCACTTCTATTTTTAAAGTTATCTTCTATTATTTTGTTGAATATTCTCAGTTTTGATACGCTTTCTTTCCAGGAATTCTTTTAAGCATCCTTCTTGCTGTTGATGTATTATATTTTGTAAAGCCGATATAAAATTAGGATTAAGTTTTTGAGACGGTTCCGGATCCAAAAAGTCTCTTAACACTGACATCCGCCGTTGCGTCTACCGCGCCTAAATTGTTAGCTTTTGCAGTCACTACGAAAGCAAGAATCTGAAAGGGAAGAAATCCTCATTCTTTGCTGTGACGTGACTGACCTTTCCTTTGTCTTTGACTATCAGAAAGATACAAGCTTGTTTTAAAATAATGTCTTATGTTACAAAACCGTTACATATTTCCTTTAAAAGATCCTTTAAAATATCTAATTTATTTTCAAAGCCACTATTGATCAGTAGTTTTGAAGAACCCCTTATTTTATGTAATCCTTCCAAATACCTCTCCAACACTTTTTTCTTAATCATTATCCTCTGCAGTTGCTTTCTTCAATTTCTTCCTCTGTCAAATTTTTAGCCCTAGAAATTTGGCTGTTCAACTGGCAACTTTCTTTACCTAATTTTGTTTTTAAATCACTGGCCTTTTTCAATAATTCGAGCATTTTTCTCTTCTTCAAGAGCAGTAAACAAAGTTTTATATCTAAATAATTTTCTTCTGAAAATTAATATTTATGTCTTTATTCAAATCAAACGTCAGAAATTTTTCAATACTTTTTATGGCTTTGGTGAGGTTTTATTTTATTTCACAACTATTGGCTTTCTCTATTCTATCAATAATAGACTTCTGAAATTTCTGAATGAACGTAAGTACTTACGTTTCCTTCGTAAATTTATCTTCATTACTTAGCCTAATTTCTTTTTGTAACTTTATGCCTTCTAAAAATCTTTTGCATGCTTTTCTTTGATTTTTCTTTTTTAGTATAATTCATTTATAACCAAATAAATTTTGTATCGTGCAAAATATAATTTGCCTCATTCAAAAATTTGTTTCTTTCGAAATGATAAAAATTCAAAATTTTGACAAAGAAGAAAAGAATGCAGATAAGAATCAAAATCTCGTGCTCCTCCATTTTTTCCGGTTTGACTGCTGGAATGTAGGAAAATATGGATCGGGAAAAAAATGTTTTATTGAATTTACTTCGGAAACTTTAAGATTACGATGCATATGCATGTATGTTAAAATATTCACGGAGATAAATATTCAAATTTAATTGAACAATTTTAAAGATTCGAAGGTATTCAAAGAGAAGATGTAAATTTTACGACCTATAAAAAGTTACAAACAGAATTGTTATTACGAAATATAATAAATATAACAAACCATTATTTGTAACTGATAGTTTGTACAGTTAGAAGGTTTACATTCGAACAAAATGAATAGGATGATTGCCTTGCTGAAGATCAGACAAGTATTAAAAATCATACATTTGAGGTAGACATGAACATTCTTCGACCATTTATTTAGTTCAAGTGAAATTTTAGTTCAAGTGTGTTGCAGCGTGCCTAAAGAGATGAGAGGCAATTGTATTTATTTCATATTTTCTAATTTACAACCGAAATAAATGCAACGGATCACGAGGGAAATTAATGGGAACTTAAGAAGAGAAAAATTTAGTGAAATGTATAATATATGTATTAAAGTGCCCCATGACTTCATCATGTTTGATTTTTAAAATCTTAAGATATAGAAAAAAATTTAAATCCTGTATAAATGGGAAAGAAATTAGAAAATTGGCTTTATGATTATCGGAAGAGTTACAAAGATTATAATGATATCGATTTATTGTTCTGAATCTTTAAAATTTTGTTTAGTGCAAGTTCATTGAGTATTGTAGCACGAATAGTGGAAATTATAAATAAATTGTTGAAAATTTAAGAATTAAAAATGAAATATAAGCATGCTTATAAATTTCTGTTAAATTCTCTGAAAAATAAAACCATAACAGAAGAAGAAGTTTTGGTTAAAGAGCGAAAATTTATTTAAAGATATATGCAGTTTGTTTCAAATTGTAAAGCATCTAAAAATCAATGGCTTTAAGATTTTTTTTACTACATAAATGAAGAAAGGAAAAAATGTCAATTATAAACTCATTAACAATTCACCCTTTGAAATGACTCTCGTTAAAAGGGCCTGTGACACAGCTTTTATGGGGCTAAGAAAATTTAAACCTGTTTTATAAAAAATGGCCTAAACATAAATAAATAAATGATAGATAATAAATAGCGTAGATGAAACAGCATACAAACATGCATACAAACATAAATAATAAATAGCCTAGATGAAACAGCATACAAACATGATATATGTTATCATTTGGAATAGAATATTGTTTGAAAGGTAAAGAAAAACCAAAAACTGGCATGAAACCGTTTCTAAAAACAACAAACCCATATTTGAAAGGCATTTGCGATGTTTCCGTCTCTGAAAACAGTACTTCGTTAGCTCAAACGACTTATTACAAATAAGAGAAAAATGTCTTGAGAGATGTAAATTATAATCCTCAATAATTCTGATGCTAAAGAACTACAGAGCAAAATAAAAATGTCTTAAGAAGAAATTGAAGCCTTTTTACATCAACAAGATGTTTATACAAAATATAAACCACTCATCAGAAATTTTAGGGGAAGAAGAATATGCGTTTAGTATAGGAATTTATACAAGGCTATAGAAATAAAAATAGTTAAATTTAAAAACTATTAAATTTATAATACAGTTAGGAATTTTAAAATTAAGACCAGTTTTTACAAGAGGATACGATAAATGGTTTACAGAAGAGTTTTTTATTATTTGAGGTTTTAAACCTTGATCCCTTATTTATAGATTAAAAGATTTAACCGATGAGGAAATTGAAGGCACATTTTATGAAAAAGAATTAGTTAAACACGATAAAAAAGATAAAATTGAGAAAACTGAGAAATAATTAAAGGAAAGGGAAACAAAATGTTTGTTCAATGGTTAGGGTATCCAAAAAGTTTTAATTAGTGGACTGACGAAAAAAAATCTTTTAAAAATCCTCTTCAAAGTTCTGAATTTTCTTAAAATAATAAAAATATTTTGAATTCAGCAAAATATTTTTATTATTTTACGTATCTGAATTTTTTACAAAAAAAATATTTTATATTTTTAACTTCATCCTTTTATTAAATATTTGTTTAGAAATTTTATCTCGTTATTTTTTTAAATCATCACGTCGTCATTTTCTTTTTTTAAAAATCTTATGGACATTTTTAACACTTCATTTTTAAAAACTTTTCTTTTTATTTTGAAAATTTGGATTTGCCTCAGAGTGTCCTATTTCGAAAATTTTGATCTCCATTTTGGAAGTATTATGAACCTGTAAATACAAGGAGATTTAGAAAATTAAAAAATTACTAATTTAAATATATCTTTTTTAATTCTTTACTTGTTTTATATGCTTTCCTATTAGAAAATGACATTCTCTTTTTGTTCCCCTAAACTTATCCTAGCACGAGCATTTATTAAACACTTTTGTTGCTGTTTAAAATATATCAAACATCGCCTATCCCTGGATAGGTCGAAAACTCGATCATTTGTGCTAAACCATAGTTTCCCAAACTTTTTTTTTTTTTTTTGGTCATAACCCTTTTTGCTGTGTTTATTTTCTTCAGTGCTCCTAACACTTACAACAACGGTTTATTAGATGTTCTTTGAATGTAATCCTCTTCAAAGTTCTGAAGTCATAGCTCTGACTAAAACATGCATAAATCTAAATGAAAAGAAACATTTCGCGTCAAGGAACACTAATCTTATGTCCGAAAGGGAGAAATAAGCAAATCTTCGACAGCCAGTCATAATTGGGCACCTAATCACAATTTTGACTTTGGTTCCGAAAAAATTGTTCATAAAGCTTTTTCAGTTGATGAACTGGATTTCCTTGAAGTTTTTCTCATTAATAATATATCTTTTTTAGTTAATGAAATTAATTCCTATCCAGTCTATCTTTACGCTTTTAGAATTCTAATATCTAAATTTTTTACGTTTGATGTTTGATTTACTAGTTTCCTCTCCAGGTGATGCTACGTTCGTATTCTCTTTGCTCCGTTCATTGCTTACAGTATAAATATAGTTACCGCTTCTCCCATTTCGCATTTCGCACCTGGTGTTATTCATTCTATTTGCATTTGTACCCTTATTACTCTTACTCATGTTCATTTTCCTCATTTATTTCAAGTTTGATCACTAAGGAGCCTCACTATCGCTTCTATGTCTCTTCAATGGAATATATCATTGAGTTTGCGTACGTGAAACTTCCCATATCTTGGGTTATTTGAAGGTGCTAGCAATAGCGCTTAATTTTTAGGGCTTAACCTATAACAATTCCAAGTATCTCATTTTGCAGAATTCTTTTGCTTGCTAGCTTTTTTGGCTTTTCTTGCTCGATGTCTTAGAATAGGAAAATGAAACTGCATGCAACTCAGACTAACATATGTGAAAGTGATTTTTTTTATGTTTATTTTGACGCAATTTAGTATAATTCTGGCAAAGATGTATGATTGAAATATTTATACAATCAAATAAATGTTTAAATGTTTGTTTCAAAAGTGTTTAAATAATCAAATTTTACAGGCGTGTTCTTTTTGTCTACTTGATTCTCAGCACCCCTTACTGGACCTCGAACTAGAATATGGAGGTAAGAATTTCTACCTCCATGAACTAGAATGCTCCTTCGTAGACACCAATGGCCAATAGTTTGGTTTGGTTTATTTAATTATGGCAAAGCACACTAGGCTATCTGCCTAAGGAGAGGGATGCCTTCGTGGAGGACTTTCTAAGGGAAACTGACTCGGATACTCGTTACACATGGGAAAAACCACTAAAACGCCCACGCAGCCAGCCCATTCGCGGGATTCGAACCTCGGACCAAACTACCAGTGTTCAGCGACTTTACCGCTCGGTCGCTGGCGGGCACGGATGGCCAATAATGCCCACGTTTGGAAAACTATTCTCTAAATCAGAGTTTCATAAATTATAATGTATGTACTACTAATGGTTTATTACATTATTTTTAGTGGCATAATGTTTATTTAAAAAATTTATATGACCTTTTGAAATGAATGCAAAATATCGCCTCGTTCTTTACATATATTGGTACATGACGGTAAGTGTACTTTTTATTTTTAATTCATTGGTACAAAATTTAAAAAAAAAACTGAGAACCTCTGCCTTAAACCATTATCGCATTTGGGAAGGTAAAAGACTTTTTTTAAAGGAAATTAATCCTTAGAAAACACAAATAGTGAAAAGAGATAACTTTTAAAAACCACTATTAAAGAGATATTTTGTCAAGCGATATTTGTTCTTTGCTTTTTAAGACACATTAAGAATTTTACATATGTCTTTGCTAAGACAGATACTTATCTACGTCATACCAGCTTGACCATCGCTCTTAAAAATTATATCGTAATCAGAACAATCTAGCCGACGGACAGCAGAGCAGTGAAGTCGCTGAACTCTGGTACTTCAACCTTGTCTTGATTACAGGTGAACGTACTGGCTGCATGGCTGTTTTCATGGTTTCCTTAATGTGTAGTGTGGATACAAGTTAGTTTCCCTTAAGTCCTCCACGAAGACATCCTTTCCTTAGGCAGATTGCCCTCGTGTGCTTTGTCATAAAAATCTTCGAAACTAAACCGCAAATTTCAGAAATTGTCGATCATTACTGTTGTTTGAATTTCTAATTAAATTATTAAAAACCTCTTAAATAAAGTAAAATATGAAATCTGCGTTTAATGATAAACAAATTTTAAAATACAGATTAAAAAATTCTATATTTATGCAGAAAATACAAGTGAAATTCTGCGAATGAAATACATAATTGAAGTTATCGTATCTTGAAATTAAATTTCTCAATATAATTTGGTAACGAAGATATTAAAAAAACAGCTTAAATTTCAGTTAGCGGTTCAAAATTTAAACTGCTGTGGCTGAGGACTTTATCTAGTACGTAATTAGAGTTATGTGCTTGAAGCGGAGTTTATGTATTATGACATGTGTTATCAGAAATACCAATCACCTATTAGTAATAGGTTACTTATAGCCAGAATTATGTAGATGCTTATGCAATTAGTTTCGAGAAAACGCATTGCAACTATTGATGCAGAGTTCTGGAAAATTTCTCTAGATGAGACATTCAAGCCGTATGGCACTTAAAATCGCCCCTAAGGGGTTTTGGTAATCCAAATAATCCTGAAACTGAAAGTCATTTTTTTAATCGATAATTTATTGGACATCAATAAAACTAACTACTGCAAAGTTTTTAATTAAAACGTTTAAGTGTTTTCAGATTAAAAGATTCGAATGCTGACCAAAAAAAGTAAAGGTTCGCGTTTTAGAATCTCGAATCTTTCTCAGGATTATAGAGGATTTCAGATAAAAGAAGATTTGAATGTCCAATTCATAGAAAAAATAGCACACCTACCCCATCCCAAGAGGGCATAGCTCAGAATGCTGGCAGTGTCTGTGAACATTGAGAGGAACACCAGGTTGTGAAGATACAGTCCTTCCATCAGAATCCAGCAGTAGTTGGCTGCTAGGCAGTATTGCCAAATACTTGTCAGGGACTTGCAGACCACGCTTTCCTGGAAGAAAATAATGAAATTTTCTATGATTCAAGTCTGTTTATCATCTTTTATAAAAGAAAGCTTTGACGTCAAATTAAACACAGCTCTTAAACTATGAACTAAAATGAGTTTGTATCTTAAAATCTTAGTTTCGAATTTTTCTTGGGGCAAAATTATTTACTTTTTATAATGAAAGATATGTAATGTTAGTAATTATTCATGAATGTTGTGATTTAAGACTTCGCAATTCAATTAAAAATGTTCAAATTAAAATTTCGAAAATTTCGCTTCAGGTAACTGATGTTGTATAATTTTCTAAAATTGTAATCTCTTAATTTCGACTAAATATTGACTGCAAGTACAAAATATCAATAGCTGAGAATTCAAATTTGCCTCTATTGTGAGATGATTTATTAAAAATAATTTTTCAAGAAAGACTATTTAATAGTTTTCCTTTTTTACAATAAAAGAAGATCTATTCATAATATCGACAAACTTCATAAACTGATACACAAGATCTACCACAAATTTGGGCCCATTTAAAAAAAATCATATAAAATCAAAAAGTTAGTGTATTAGAGTGCAGTTTGCAGACAAACGCGGATTTGTTTAGGACTGAAAATTAATTTTAGCTCAAATTCCGACCGAAATCCTACCGAAAAATGAGGCCTTTAATTACAAAATGAAAAATATTATGGGGAAATAAGACTATGCAGCATTTATTTGTTTTATTTCTAAATATAATACAGTATTACTAATAATGCAGCAACTGATCATCAGCAATTAGCTTCTCGTCTTCTAGTGAATGAGTGAATTTCCCCCTATTTTTGCAATATTAGCGATATCTATGGGTAAAAATAAATTATACATCCCTTTGTTAATTTAATACGATTTTTCAAAAAGTATTCCAAATTTATAGACCATACGATTACGTTTAGTGGGATAGAAGCAATCTATTCTACATATTTTCGTACATATTCACAGAATGTGGATATTTAATATTTCCATAGAAAAAAATGCAACTGATTATATTTGCTATTACAAGCACTCCCTTTAATAAATTACTTCATATATGAGCTATGTGAATTTGTATGTATCTACCGTTGCGTTCTGCTCATTTGTTTAGTTAGACCGTCAGAGCATTGAATTCTGCGGGATGATAATATGTTATACTACAGGATTTGTTTAAGCTTTAATTTAAGACTGTTTGTGTTTGTGTATGTTTAATCATATATTTGTACAATATTTAATTCTAGGTCAATTAACTTTGGAATTGGGAAATTAGCTCAAAGAGAATCTCAGAAATAGTTAAAAAATTCCTTAACAAGCCTTGATGGCATTTTGAAATTTTTCACAAAGCACATTTTGAAGCCCTAGGAGTGATTTTTCTATATTTCAGTATCATCTTTCATAGTTCTTGAATAATGGTATAAATAGGAGGTTCTGAGCAACCGTGAGTAACGTGGGACTTAAAACCACACACCGTGTTAGACTATTAAGCTATTCAGTAGTTCACGGTTTCTTAAACGTTTTTAAGTCGCAACCCCTTTTTATCACTGAGATTTTTTCGCGACCCCCAGGACCCCATAATACTTACAAAAATTTTGTGGGACCCCATAAGCATTGCGCAAATCCGACACATGCGTGAGTGAAACTGTCAATTTTTTTTCACTTGTCTTGTAATATACTATTGCAGTTTCAGGTCATTAACTTAAATTTCTTATTTTAAGACATAAAACAATGTGAAAATTTTATATAAGTAACAGACGAAATGACAGCGTCACTTGCAAACTAAGGAAAATGAACCTTTATAGTATTATAAAAAGAATGCGTCGAAACGTTCTCGAGTTTTTCTTTGCATGTATTGTCTTATCTTTATCTAGTTTCGGATAGGTTGTGTAAAAATATTTGGTAATTATAAAATTATTATAATAAGAAATATCAAAACAGCTAAAACTTTTGGCAACCCTCTGCTGCAGGTCCCACAGTTTAAGAAACCCTGCAGTAGTTAATGCTATAGATTTAGCTGTGACAGAATATTCCTCGTACATCAAAGAAAATGCAATCTTTGAGGGTTTTTATTTTTGTTTGTTATTGTTGCTTATCTTATTTATAAGAATTTCTTTTCATTTAAATCTGAACTAATTTGCACTACCAATTTCAAACAGTTATTCAAGAATATCACTACAAACCTCCATCATCTAAGAGTTTAAATTTTTCAAATGGAAAGGAGAAGCTTCTAGTACCTCTAATGTGAATAACACTGCTTTCCCTGGTGAGTTCAGGTTGTCCAGGAGAAGTTAAGTCAAAATATATGTAGACAACTTACAAAAATTAATATCCGTGCCATCTATTATCTATTAAAGTGATATATAACTGATTAAAGTTAATTGAAAGTAAGGAAGCACTATTTCGATAGCGTATTTGAGAATGCTTCAGGAACCACTGTTACATAATATACGTATTTTACTTTAACCACATTATTTACATGATATCTTTCACAGTATCCTTTTAATGCCCTTAACCGAGTTTTATAACAATACTCCTAACCTCAGTATTCGTTTAAAAGGTTAAACGCGATGTACTATGGGAATACTGTAAGGATTATTTACTTGATGTAAAATAGAATTTAATCTACGTACTATAATTTTCAAAGAATTATTTTACTGTCATAAAAACAGTGAAGATGGGCACTAGAAATCATAGAAATGATGCTGTCTAGAGGTCCCGAGACCGTTTTAATTGAGCCCAAAGTGCAGCGAAAATTTTAAGAACATAATGTATATAGTGGCTCTGAAACGAAATTCTATTTCTTAGCTTATACTTTAATCTAACAGTCCAATTTAGACTAAAACGTTAAAACGAATTTTAATACAGAACTTAAAATTAAATGAACAGTAATAAATGACTTACAATTAAACTAACAGTAATTAAAAGTTTATTTGAACCTGAGTTATAAGTGAAAAATCATATAATAAACAAAAAGTCTTAAGAATCGCTAGTAATAAACTTAAAGAATCGCTAGTTTACTTACAAATACAACAGTTGGCTTAAAGCAATGAGCAAATTACATCTTTATTACCAGATAAACTGGGCCTCTAGGAGGATTCTAAATCCCAATCTAAAGATTCACTTTTCATTACTAAAAGCTCTCAGTTAATGGTGAACAAGTAATGCAGGGAAAATAGCTCAAAGAAACGAGCACTTCCTAAAGCAAAAGTTAATCTCACTAAGTATCAGGTGCAGTTAAGAAGCAGCGGTATTTAAACTCCCTTTCGCATTTGTGTAAAATTTCTCGACTTAATGAATTATTGTAACAGAACCCAGTTAGAAAAGATAGGCATGAAATCGGTACTTACGTATTAGCACAGCCGCTTTCGTGCAGTTAGACGAATTTTGCGGAAGGAAAAAACAGAGACTGTTTGTTGGCAAAAGCTGTTTATTACATACATGTTTTACGTTTCAGATATATATTTATTCTAAAAAAAATAAGTGAACGTTTTTCAAACGGGCTTTCGTTTCTTTTGTTTTGGTAGAAATTTCGACATTCTTCCTTTAGCGATTTTGTGGAAAAATCATCAAAGGTTTGCTAAAACACCCTCACATATTTTACAAGACTTTCTTCTAATACAGGCAAATCCTGCAAGCCCATATTTCAAAACATTTTCTAAAACAAAACATAATCACGATTTGTTTTTAAAAGCTGTTGAAATCTGTACCAAAATGGCGCCGTTGGTTATTAAAACTAAAACACTGTCATAGGCACGATTGTCTGAAGAACTGTTGTGCTTAGGGTTGCCAGAATATGATGCATTCTGAAATTTTGGCAGTTTCTGCTAAGGTGGTTGCGATAATACGTAAGTATCATGAAATCTCAAATGGCACCAAAATTTACTTAAATAATCAGTTATTTTATTTTAATTCTAGCCTGTTATGTCTATTATATTGCTAATCTTTGCCAGAATGTAAGTACAGTTTAAATTGTGGCTGTTATTTAATTGAATTGTATTAGCAACACTTAGTACTTGTTTGTCTAACAATCAACAAGAACTTAGCTTTTCTTCTGATTGCTGTTACAGTATTGGTGAATGATTTAATTAATTTGTTAAACATTAGGTTTAAACCAGAGACAGAGCATCAGTTAAAAGTTAATGATGATTAGAATATTTAGTATATTGTTCAGTTTCAATCACGCCGAATGGTAATGGATAATGTTCTTTAAGTTTTGAGTAATCTATGTACTGCAACAATTAATGTTTCAGTTGAATTTTATTTATTAATTGTTATTTTAAATAGTTCAGACTAGTTTAAATGCATTTAAGGCATATGCGTCTCTAATTTAAATACTTAATGTGGAGACAATTTTATAGTTTAATTTTTAGGAAACATATAATTTTCACAACTTTGAATGGGACTTAAGAAGAAAAGAAACAAATAACATAACATTTACGTATGAGGAGAAAATAAAATTTTCAATTTAGCTTTTGAGAACAAACCATCTGTATTGTTTCACCGCCACGGGTCTTTACTCGTAGTGATATCTCTTCTTTTTTTCGATAAGGATGGCTATCACACATCTTTTCTTTTGGAAAAAAAACAGTTATATTCTTTCATATCACTCCCCGGAAAAAAAATGAATTTCACCTTACCTGTTCCAGTTTGTTCTTGTAGGCGATGTCCCTCAAAAGAGAAACTGAGGCTCTGAGAATGAACGAAGCGAACAGCTGCAGGTGCAAGTTGTTCCGAGGGCAGCGGAGCCGTCTGAAACAAAAGAACAAAATTTAATATCGGAAAATATTTTCTTACAATAGCCCTCTGGCAAGCTAATTCGAACTCAAAGCCACCTGAGCAACTCGAACAGCAGCGCAATATCGAAAAACGTTCATATTTCTTAAGAAACAATTTCCATGCAAAATCACCTGAAAGATACGTTTTGACTTGAAGAAGTCTTCGTTAAATTTAAAAATCTAGGTCTAAACTTCGAATTCTATCTTCTCACTAACCTGTTAACCTTCAACTGTAAACGCAGGAAATATTGCCGTTATTGAAACAGTAACTATGGTAGAAATTTGATATGCAAGCCAAAAGACTAGGAACTTCTTAAGCAGTATTAAGAAGCCAAGCTTATTAAAAGCAATGAATTGTCGGTGAACAACTAAAAAACCACCAAGAGCATCAAAGGAGACAATCAAATTAGGAATGAAGAGTTTTCTTCAGTTTTTGCAGAACTAACCAGAAGAAATTTCCTTAACTTATGTGTATACATTTACACAATTCAAGCCATGTTTTGGGCTGTAAAATTTCAGTAGTCAGGGGATGTATGTAAACTGCAGTACACATTAACATATGTATTGACTAGTTTTATCAGCTAAATAAACTGATATAGCCAGCATATAACTGAATAAGCTATACCTACTGTATCAACCGAAACGTGAAGTGAAATCTTTCAAAACTTGTTTTCCGGCCACACTAAGTGTCACACACTTTTTCGTATTGCAGCATATAGCGATATCTCGACTACTCAGACATTAAGAGAGCTATGAATCATCGAAACTTAAAAGATATTTCTTTTTCTAAGAAGTAAAAATGCTTTAAAGCTTTCACATTTTTAAAGTTTTAATACATAGCTTTAAAAGCCTAAATATAGTAAAATAAAAAAAAGAGTATCTTTGATGGTGCGGAATTAAATTTTGGTGTTTTCAAACTATCCCTCTCTCTGGTAAAGAATAGTCATAGGATTACGAAGTTTCCCCACCTAATGAAAAAAATCGCTGCATTTCTTCGAAAATATGGCGTTTTGTACGACAAATGAGAAGGCAAAAATTCGCATTCCACCGAAGTTACATTCCGTTAACGATCGAATTTTATTGATAAACTAGCGAGCAAGCCCGCCAGACGATCGGGCTGCAACCAAAGCAAAATTTGTAAGTTCTATATATACCTGAAAAGCACATGTATTAGAACATTTCAGTATGAAAGATATTAGTTACTTCTTTCCGAGTAACAACCAATTTAATAAATATTTTTTTTACTGCCGAATCAGGAAACAAAACCTTTCGCACTTCAGGTTAATACGTATGACTTATGATTTAAATTTAAAGTAATATAAAAACATTTTCTCAATATTAATAAAAGAGTTAAATTGGCAATAATATATCGTGTCAATTATACTAACCTGAAGCAAAAATGTTGCAAACAGCAGCTATTTATTTAAAATGGCGAACAATTTTCGACATACAGTGACGTCGCATGCAATCGCGTGTTTTCTTCAACGTCAAATTATGACAATAATAGGTTTAATGTTTGGCAATGTTATAATAATGAGTGCGAAAATTAGGGTTTTATAGTTTTTAATTAATATCGCATCTAATTAAAGTCGTGCGAAGATGAGAACAGTCGAAATGGCTTCCCACGAATTTTTTGAATCTGGAATAATATATTTAATGTTTGGCAATGCTATTTTTATTTCCTATTTTGTAAAACTTAAAATTTTTTATTAACAACCTCTACGATTTGAAAGAGAGCAGTGGAAACACTTCCCGAAATAAAGCAGATTTTTATCTCCAGCACGCAAGACTCTTTCTTGCCACTCGGAAAAAAGAGGGAGAAAATTAGCGTTTTCAGAATTTTTAAGTAATAGCTCCGCTAATTAATGTCGTAAGAAAATTGTAATGTCGTAAGATAATGTCGTAAGAATGTCGTAAGAAAAATCGAAATGGCTTCCCACGAATTTTTGGAATTTGTTGGTGCCCCTCTCGAAATTCAACCCCCCCCCGGCTTTCAAGAGGAGATAACGCCACAAACAAATAGACAGACGACCACAGATTTCAATAATATAGATTGACGAATTTTAATGATAAATTTTACCGATTATTGACAACTCTGATTTTTATGTGAAAATAGATCGCGGTGAATATGCAGACAGTGCACACAACGCCAAATTTGTGAAGTTCTGTCATTTTTTAAACAAAAACTGGTTGTTCTAAACATGGGGAGAGCAACAGTGCAGAGAAAATCACCTAAGAAATTTCTTCAGAAAGACAGGTGTTTTACTACGAATTTTTAATAAATTGGCTGAAATTTGAAACAATAAGATTATTATTGATTCATTGTTCTTTTATGGAATTCTTAAGCCACCATCTTCAAAATGACTTCTTGCCCTTCATGCATTAGCTTGGCAAAAAAATTAATGGCCAACGATTTGGCGACTTTTCGGGTGAGGAGAGATTAATAATCAGAAAATAAATAACTTCCTTAAAGGCATGAAAATTTAATAAGCAAGAATATTTCATCCGGGGAAAAGTCTTGTCTACCATTTAAATTTTTATTTGGAACTTAAAAAATTAAACGTCTTTCAGAGGAGAACTTCATACCCGGGTTCTAATATTAGTAGTCTTCCGTAGTCATAATATTAATCAAACAAGAAGATGAATAATAAATACATTTGATGGTGACTGTAATAATATATATAATAATATGAAATATAGAAAACCTCTTTTTATAAATAGCACCTCATTATTTATAATTGGTATATAATTAAAAATTTCTATAAAAATATCTGGAGTCACAATAAATAAATGCATAAAATATATAAATATAAATATCTTGTAAAATCATATTGTTTACTTGTCATAATTTCAAAATGCCTGTCATTATAGATCTTCATGAAAATGATCAGAACTACATATTTTAGTTATTTTTTACTTCCATGTATTGATTTTGCAGCGCCAAAAAACTCTTTATAACTATTCTTAATCATATATTAATGATAACTAATGATGGCACTAATGATAAAAATGTAGCTCTTAACAGTTGCATCATTAAAGGATAAATAAAGTTTCCTTCCGTCACAAGAAAGCACAAGTTAAAAAAAAAAGTGTTCATTATATTTGTTTCATGTGACTTTTACGTCTTTAAGAAACTACTTACAAACGCATGTTTATTACTGATTTATTTATTTTACGTTCCATTTGGGGCCCAGGGAAAACTTAGAGATTTTTAATTATGTACTAATGATAATTAATACTAATGATGAAATGCAGAGTTTGACAGTTTTACATTTAAATAAACAGTACTCCTTTCATCTTCTGAGGACATAAATTGTTAAAATCATTAGAAGGAAAGTAATTAACGTCTAACTTTGACCATCGGCTCACATCCAGAACTGACCTCCAAAGCAAGAAGTAATGTTACATTATCGCATATTTTAAGATTTAGCTACATCTGAAAATCATCATCACGCGAAGTAACCAGCTTCGGGGTAACCCTAACTTAGTTAGATATCAGACTTATAAAAGAATGAACTAAATGGGTTAGGCTAATCGATTAAGTCGAAGCAGTTCGAGGTTTATCTGCCTATAGAGAGGGCTGCCTTCGCAGAGGACTTTTTAAGAGAAACATTAAACATCCATATTACACTGAGGAAAACCAACCATGCAGCCAGCAGGTTCGCGAAGTTTGATTTCATTTCGAACTACCAGCGTTTAGAGATTTTACCGCTCAGCCGCTGGTGGGAGAATTAAATGGTATTTCTAAAATGAAGCAAAAAACAGTGGTACTTTTCTGTTACCGGGCGTCTATCGCCAAATGTTCGCCGAAGCACCTAATGTGGTAGCCAATTTATAGCACATCCTGAATAGTCCTGTCCAGTTACCATACGTGCAATATATGCCTAATGCCTAATCTATGTGCAATGGCAAATTAGCACAATCGTCTATTTTTTTTTTTTTTTTTTTTTTTTTTTTTTGTTAATCGAAAATTTCAGAGACACACAATTTGTGCCGAGTGTGCTTGCACTATGATGTCATGCAGAAAGGAGGGGGAAAATACCTTCTATTTACTTTAATAGTAAAATATTTCTTTTATATGTCGCATTTATACGTCACTTTTGCTTAACTTATTGCATTGGTTTTACATATCATAGTCCCAACGTTCAAGTATTTTCCGCAAAAATGGGGCTAGGAGAAGAAAGCAAAGGCATGAGACATGACAGACTGGTACAGGAATTAAAAACCAGTTCATGAATAGAAGAGATACTTGGAACTCGAAATAGATAGTTTTTCTCTTCTAAACAGAATGCTGTATTAAATAAGCTAGGTGTAACATAATTAACTAATTCAAAATGTCGCGAAAGGTACTCTCGTTAAAAAAGGAAATTAAAATATTGAAAGAATTTGATGAGAATATTAGTTTGACGAAAGGTGAGTTGGCGAAGGAACTGAATATTTCCGGGAAAACACTAAAAACGCTTGTTTATAAAAGAAAAGAAGTTGAAGAGCAGAAAATTATCAACAATCCACTTCAAGGAAGTCACGTGCTCAATATAAAAAATTTTTTGAGGTTGAAGTCATTTTACTAAAGTTATTCATTCAGCATTGTGCATCCAATATTCCAGTGAGTGGTGTTAATCAAGAAGCCAAAAGAAACAGCACTTCGACTGAATGTGAAAGAAGCTTGCCTCTCAAACTAGATGGCTGGCATAAATTTAAACTGAGGCATGGTATCTCACGCCACATAAAAAATTAAAAACCAAAGAGTGTTCTGCTGAGTCGGTTGAAAAGTGGTTCAAGAATTTATCCACCAAAATAAATCGATTTGAATTAAAAGACATTTTTAATGTTGATGAACTGGTCTTTTCTTTAAACTTATGAAAAACTCTAGCTTCCAATGGTGACTATTGTCACGGAGCTAAACTAAGTAAAGACCGTCTCACTGTTTCACTTTGGGCATATGCTAATATAATGTAAAAATAACTCCTTTGGTTAAAGGAAAGTCACAAAAACTAAGCTTCTTTAAATAAACATGTTAAAATTCTGATATTATAATACAAAGCAAATTAGAAAGCATGAACAACTGTGGATGGTTTTACAGAATGGGGCTCAAGAAAATATATTAAAACTATGAGGGGGCAAAATCACAAAATTTTACTTTTTATGTATACCCTTACTCAGTATACCCTTACTCAAAGTATTTTGTATGAGTATACCCTTACTCAAACTACAGATTTCTTGCAAAATGTGAAAGTTGTTTTCCTGACGGCAAGTTGGACTAGTGTAGTACACCCTTTAGGTGTGGGTATCACGAGGGATTTGAAAATGTTTTCTACAACGAAGGTTGATTCATTTCAAAATATAACTATAGGAAATACGCAGGAAAGTTTAAATAGTCTTGAGGTTATGAACATGATTCCATTTGCCTAGACTCCCCCCCCCCCGAAAAAAAAAAGAAAAAGAAAAAGAAAAAAATCCACAAACATTCAAAAATTGCTTCATTAAAGGAGAATTTTCGAACCCAGAGTCAAGTGAAAGTGTTGACGATAAAAAGCATGATTACACTGGGAGTATGGATGAAGAAAACGAGACTACTTATATTAGACATTATCATCGAGGAATACGTAAATTATGATGCTAGTGTAATGATGTCAGATTTAAGCACCAGTTGAAGAACTATTTGAAAACATTTTAGCAGATTAACATTTAAGTAGCGGGGATTGAAAAGAAAACGAAGAAGTAAACCCACCTTTTTTTAAAAAAATGCTATCTGCTACATTGACACAATCAGAAATTTCTTTACGTGTAATAATACCAGCGAGAAAATTAATGGATAAAATAAATAAATATGTATGTATTAATGTGCACTACAGTAAGCACATATGTGCAGAGCATTCGAGTGTATACCTAGAAAATGACAAGAATGAGGTGATTAATGATCATTACGTTAAGAAAACCCTTCCGCCACTATTTAGTTCTAGCGAAATCCGAGAACACTGACTACTTACCTCGTACGCTGATTACAGATTACGGCAGAAACTTGTGAGCTGTCTATTTTAATACTGTTGGCGGTCTTAATTTGTTCTCTAATTATTCTTTGGCTTTTAATAAGCTTTCCTTCTTGATAAGTTTTATCCTTATAGAGTTTCCAGCATTCTGGCCTGTGCAAGACTTCAAGAAGGTTCTCATGTATTACTTTCTTTTCATATGTACTAGAGCAGTGTTTAAATAAAACTGCAAAAATATTTCTACGCACCTGACACTGGCAAGCAGGAGGCATGCAATCACAAGCAGGATGAGGGACACGGAGTAGCCAACCTGGGAAATGGCCTTGATGACTGGAACGTGTACCTGAAAGAGTGCCGTTAACCTGTTGAATTTCCATTTAAGTTACAGGAAAAAACATCGAGAACATAGCTGAAGACACCGTCGGTAGAATAAAAGTCGTTGGAGAAAACACCGTTGGAAAGGAGAAAACAAGGGAATAACTGCAGTTTTAAAACACAAGAGCTATAAAACATCTTAGAAACTAAAGCAGTTCAAAAACTTTGAAGTTAAAAACATTAAAAAATCGTGGCAAAAAATAAAGCAATTTTGCAAATCATGGCCATGATGATAACATAGCAGACACTTTGTTAATTAATAAAACAATTTTAATATAGGTAACCCCATGCACACACATCTCTCTTATTGAAATATCTTTTTATACCATAATTTTTATGAAAAGCTACTATTATAACACTTAAAAATGAGGTTAATGACTTTTTAATATTTAAATACGTAAGTTTGAAACTCTTTTTAACTGCTATAGGTAGCATTAGTTTTTACACATTTTCAGATTTCGAATGCTTAAATTTTCTTCTTGCTTTTCCAGTAAGAAATTATTAGTTTATACAAAAGAAATGAATACAGAAGAAGAAAGCATTACTTACCTCTTCTTGTCCTCACAAAGCATTACAAGAAAATTAACTGAAAATATTTATAGTCCGAAAACCATGACTGCGATGTTAGCTTCATACGATGATTTGTTTTGGTGCTTTATTTTTTACTGCGATATTTTATACAATGATGTTTTATAAGTGCAAAGTTTTTGAACCGATTTTTTTTTCAGCCGCGATGTTTTATGTCACAATAAATCAGAAGTGCTATGCTTTCTCTTTGCTTTTTTATTTCCTTCCCAGCTGTTTTGTATGATGATGTTTTGCTTTTGCGTTGTGAACTTTGCGATTCTTCGTCCGTGATGTTTTCGGCCCGCACCCCCCATTCCATAGCAAAGCTTGTCTAAATGTAAAACTTGCTTTTACTAAACGTTTATCTGTTATTATTGCGCATGATTACTATTCAAAAAAATTTGAACACAGCACATCTTTTAAACCTGGGAAGAGCATATTTTTTTACCCTTTTGCAAAAACTCTTATCTGTTATAAATAAATGTTGTTGCTAATGGACGAAGCATGCGATCTTCATTTATCTTTGGTACTATGTGTAAGCACTACTCATCAGCGTATGATAGCGAATCGCTTAAAAATTATCTGAACTTCTAAACAATAGTTTCTAACAAGTGCTGTGTCATGAATAACAGAGCTTCTAATACTTTGATATTTTTGTGTGTATAGTATTTTATTTTCTAAAATGATATGCAACAGAAATAAATAAAACAGCTTTTAAAATTCAAATTCTTTCTAAACTCAGTTTTAATTGAATTCGACATTAAATATTTAATTTTAAGAGTTGACAACAGTAAATATTATTTTCATATAAAAATAGAAGCTAAATGTTTGTTATACCTTTTAATTTTTTAGTTAAAACATTCAGAACTGTAATATCTTCCTTGAAGTGTTATATTGCGAAGCTAACTCCGAAGCATGTCCTAGCATAAACTCAAATATTTTTTTTTAATCGAATGGAGGGCACTTGCCTTTTTTCGCCATTGGCCTAAGGCCAAAATGATGGCCATTTTATTATCGAGGCATCTAATAGACGGCCACCATTACCTCCTACGAGAGGACAGACAATTTACATCCATGCCTTCTCCGGGATTCGAACCCGAGCCCTTCGGTATCGCAAACAGCTCCCCTAACCGCTATACCGTCTGGGCGGCAACTCGTGAAATATACGCAACCTCATTTCTCAGATTCCCTTCTTAATTGATTTTTTGTAGGCCACTTGATATTTCTCTCGTGATATTATACACACACCCTGATGTATCGAAAACTAGAAGAAGGGAATCCTGAATTTCTTAGGAAATTTAAGAAAGTTTTGTGACTCAAAATAAACTTTTACTGATTATAAGCAGTCATCTGCTTCAAATATTCTCGGCTAATACTGTTTTTACAATTTTATGAAACAACAGCTTAATTTTTCTTATTATTATCTTGTGTTTTAAAACATGGTATAGTTTCTGATACTATTTGCCGCACTTCAGGATTTTAG
Source organism: Stegodyphus dumicola (assembly GCF_044657685.1). NCBI lineage: Eukaryota > Metazoa > Arthropoda > Arachnida > Araneae > Eresidae > Stegodyphus > Stegodyphus dumicola. Next base: position 82,773,809 of record NC_140770.1, read on the forward strand.
GCAGAATCCGAAATACTTAAACTGGTCTTCCACTCCTTTTTTTCCAACAAAAATGAGACAGTAAATAAAAATACCAATTCAGCTCAACATTTTCTTAATTTTTTACTCTTTTACTTACTCCAAACGTGGGAAGGAAAAGAAACTCACAATAAAACCTGATTCCTCATTTGAGTCACTGCTCAGCTCACACAAGGAATAATTCGTCCAGGTCCGATTTGTTTTCGGATTTGTCCACCAGGTGCCGTCTTTCGAACAAAACTTGGTAGCTGAAGCTGCCAAAAGGAAAAAAAAAAAAAAAATTGTAATTATGATGCCAGGGGAATAAATCAAACGTTTACTAAATCGAAAGGTGAGTTATTATATACATTTTGTAAATAACACGCAGTAACATCATATTAAAACCAAGTATCTGGAGTAATCAGATAAATGATTGGTTTGGTTTACAAAACTGGGAGTTATCTGCCTAAAAAGAGTGATCCCTTCGTGGAAAATTTTCTAGAAAAATTCACTGTTTTCCACGTTATGCACTTGAAAAATCACGGAAACGGCCCATGGAGCTATCTCATTCGCCGAGATCTGAATTCGAGTTGAACTACCAATACAGAAAGCTAGGATCAGCGCACTTACCTTAAAAATACTTCTATCAAACATCTTTCCTACGGCAAGCAGTCTTTGAGCAGCGCTTTTCCCGTAAAGAATAAGTAAATGTAATTTTGTCATTTCTCGTTAAGACTAACACTTTTTACGCATTATAAAACAATTATGATAAGAATATAATTAAATGTAAGGAATTAGTATGTGAGTGCCGTTATAAGGGCATAATTATGCGTTAAAAGCAACATCAATGCCGAATCTGAGTATAAGCTAGGAAACTGGAGAATCGAAGTTGACAGAAGTATTCCTGCCAAAGAAGTACTTCACATTTTTACGGCAAACTCACGCCAAAGTCATCTTAAGATAAAAAGAAACCTCATCAAAGTGGTAAATGTGATCGTGAAAGACTGACTTTAGACCAGGGATGGGCAAACGTTTTCAATCGCAGGCCAAAAATAGAAACATTAAAAAAAAAAAAAAAAAAAAAAATTGCGAGCCAAGATCAATTTTTCAAAATTTTATAAACAATAGACAACTATTATAATTTAAATATGTTAATGAAATGATTGAAATTGCAATTTCATTTTTAAAAGTTCCTTATATTGAGGGTCGAAGAGAGATGTACTGATTCTAAGGCACGAGGCTAAATGCTCATCTATCAGTTTACTTCTGAAATAATTCTTTCTAAGGTTCATAATTGAAAACACTTGTTCACATATATAAGATGAAGCAAACAAAGCACTGATTTTCTGGGCGTGAGGTATTTAATTTGGGAAATTTACTTTAGATAAAAATTTCAAAAACTCTAACTTTGGCATATTTAGAAACAACTGCTTGACATGATTGTTAGATTGCAACTCAGTTAATTCAATCTGCAAATCTGACCTCACTGCTTCACAATTTACGTTGAAAGGCATGTTAAAAATATCCGATTCTGTTTGAATGGCACTGAAATCTGCGTTCGAACTCAAAATGCATTTTTTTTAAGCCATCTTCATAATTCTTAAGCTTCTCTTCATTTACTGAGGATATTGAACTTAACCTCCGGAAATGCGACAAGTTGTTCTTAACTAGGTGCCCACCAAACAGTTTAAGTTTTAGTTTAAAAGCTTTGAAATGGCCCAGATATCGTCGATAAATTTATTTTTTCCTTGAATCTTAACATTCCAAGTTGCTCATATGACAAAGAAGATCTGTGAAAAATGCAAAGCCCGAAACCCATTCTATATCTTCTAACATTTTGCAGTCCGCAGAACACTGTTTCACATGGAAGAACAATACAATGTCGTCTTTCAGCTGTCAAACTCGCTCAAGAACACATCCTGCACTAAGCCACCTTACTTTCGCGTACACCAGAGTATTCAGATTGCATGGACTGAAGAAAATCTCGAAATTGCCTGTGAGTAAGCCCACGAGATCGAATAGTAATATTCACAAGCTTTACGATTGCAGCAAGCTCGGATTTCATATTCAATGCAGATTTATACAGAGCATCTTGACAGAACGTAAAAAACAACTTTGTTCCCGGGATAGTTTTGATTAAAGAATCCAAGAAATCCAGATTTTTTCCTGTCATATTTGGTTCTCCATCGGCCGTAATATTACATATATTTGTTATAGGCACTTTCGAAGTTAAAAACCCATCCTGAAATTCACGAAAAATTCACTTTACCGATTGAAAGCTGTCTGTGCTTGCTATTTCTGTCGATTTAAGTTTTGAAGAACAAAAATAGAGAAAGTAAAAAGATTATCAGTCCTTTGAAAAAAAGGAAGAAAAAAAAATGATATTTAAACAATTTAGAAAAGGAGTTGGGTATATAATATATAAATATATATTTATTTTAATTTGCCTCAGACCGGAAAATTAAAATTTCATCCGCGGGCCGGATATAACCTTCCGGCGGGCCGTAGTTTGCCCATCCCTGCTTTAGACTGACTGTGATAGTAAAAATATAACGAACTGTCTTCAGAGGATAATGCTAACTGTCTCTCCCGTATCATTACAAGGAATTGAACAGTTCTCATCGAAATTCTTCTCTGCTGCAGTTTATGTATGAAGATAACTCGTTGTATCTAAGTAACAACCGCTTACATAAGGTGGAACTATTGTAAGTATATTTAACATTTTAAACTTCCATTTGGTTTAAAGTATTGCAGTTAGTATATTAACTATAGATTAGGCCAAAATTCCAAGTCAAACATTTAAGTTTCAGATTTGAGTTTAAAAACATCTTTAGCGCAGATTTCCTAAAATTAATTAATATGTTGGCATAAAATAATAAATACTGAAATTCACAATAAAATTAATATCAAATTTCTGCAATTACGTTGATAACAAATTTATATTTTTACGAAATCATTAAACTCTCTTTTTCTAAAATAGTCGTCTGTTTTGTAACGAAAATAAGTATTTTTCCCGAATTAAAATTAATGATTTTAATTCCAATCCTATTTCTCGAATTGTTTTAAAGTCTCTGTTTTATAATTTTTAATCCTTTTATTCTTATCTGGTTTTAATGAAAGGGGTATAATTGTCTCTTTATCATTATTTATTTGTTTTGTCTCATTAAATCGCATAACTATGACAAATGGAACAGAATATTTTTATTTTTTGAAGAACGAGCCGTGTCAGTTTATCTTGAATTTCACCATTTATTTATTGAGCACAATTTATTTATTATTACTGTTGTCATTCTGAAATGGATGGAAAATACTTTAAATGTAAAACTTAAAATTTTGTATAAAATCCTAGTAGTTTTGATAGATTGTATATATAAAATTTATTCAAATCTACGCCACCCTTAAATCGCTTTTTTGCCTAACTTTAGATAACAAGATTCTATTTTATGTAATTTTGATACTTTGTTAAAGATTATATATACATATATATATTATATGTAATGATGATCTGGGAATAGCTGTAATAGACTACTACGTCGTTTGAATGATGTGTAACGGAGAAGAAAAACTAGAAGACGTGGCCGAAGATACATCACCATAATTATGCCGGGAAGATTAATTCTTTCGATACATATTCTTATGCATAGCTTCCAATCTTGAAATATGAAAAGCCGAGAGATTTTTGCAACAAAACCGGGAGTATCCAGAAGATTTTCACGCTGTGCGGCGATGCCATTTAAAAAGAATTCATGACTGATTGAAGTTCATTCTACAGTGCATGATTCAAATAGTTAAACTATTTATAACACAATTCTTAGGCAAAATATGTTAATATTTAATTATATATTCTAATTTAGGCTCTTTGGCTAACTTTAATTTGTAATTTTCTTACATTTTTACACTGAGAAAATCCCAAATAGGAAAGAAAAGCTTTTATTTATCGAAATATTTTAAAATACAATGAACATAAAATTAATAATTAATGTTGCACATAATATTTATCCGGATAAACTTAGTAATGTAGTATATAATGAAATTATATAAATACAAATATTAACCAATTAATGGTTGAATCTCGATATAAAAATCTACAAATTTCTGCAGTAGATTAAGACAATTCCTGTAAAACGAAATTTAATAAGATAAAGGAAAATAATATGTAATTAGAAAAGAATACAGTTCAGATGAAATGAAATTTAAAAATAAAAATTATTCTGAAAATAACCAGTTGTGTAGGAATAAAATTTGCACAATATAAGTTTCCTACATTCAATAAAATTCATTTACTGGTGTAAAATATTTTCCTTTGTAAAGTATAAAAATTATAAACCGGGAGATTGATCTACAGGGAGACCGAGAGATGTGATCAAAAATCGATAGCTACGTTTATGAAGACGATATGCATCCCTCAACATTTTCAGGCAATAAACAATAGACAGCAGAGGCAAGCGAGGCGTCCTAACAAGAGCAAATTTGCAAAGTGAAAATAGGGAAAGAAAGTAAGTGCGTAATTAAATTAGTTAAAAGTCCCTTAATTTGATTGGATTAGGACTGTCGCAACGCAGGATAACATAAGCAAGCATGAAACGGATTAATTTTGAAACACGCAAACCAGAAATCATTATAAGCAATTCTACAGGATGTTTGTTTCATATTGAATGGGACAAAAAGAATAGTGTTGCGTGCGTACGAGTTCGTAATAAATTGAATGCACAAGTCCGATGAAAAGTTAAAAAAATTTATATTTATCACAACAAATAAAAAAACAAAATGCTTAAATTTCCTCATATATTTTACAATATTGCAATATCTCGCAGTAGTTATATTTTAAACTACCAAAAATTTCAACAGAACTAATTCAAAATAGAGAAATATAATCCGATTTCACGGCAGCAAATTCTTTACAGTAAGCAACAACAGTTTTCTAAACAAAATTCATAAAACAAAACTGAGCTGAGATGTTCTCTCTCTGGCTTTTATAGCTTTTTAAATCGGCCGCACGAGATTGTTCTAGCAATTTTTCGAAAGCTAAAATAGTAGAATTCGGTTACGTCTAGTCAATTAACATTTATTTCGAATTAAATATAAATTAAAAGAGATATTTATTTATCAATAGTTAAAAGCCCGTGCTCTTGTAGTTTTAATTTTCCGGCTTAGCTTTCCTCTTAATATTCGTCACGCGCTGCATGCACGGAAAATAAAACAATTTAATTTATAATTCTACTAACTTTAGCTAAAAGCCAAATCCGTAACAATAGCATACCGCAAATTCTGTAATTAATTTATTAAGCCGAAGCAAATTAATTCTGAAACTACAGTTATACAAATTTTATCTGGCAACAGCGAAAAATCTTTCGGTTACAAGGTATGGAATCGCTCCTAGAGGCACTGTTAATCAAAATGGCGTCATTCGTGCACAAGAAAACGTACTGTATTTTGGAATACGCCAAAGCTTCATCGTTTATCATCGGTCAAAGACATTTTACCCCGAAATTTGGTAAAAAAAACCACCGCATCGTCACAACATCAAATGGTGGATAAAGCAGTTTCAGAACATGGGCTACTTGTGTAGAAATAAAAAAAAAAAAAAAAAAAAAAAAAAACCAGGACGAACATCAGCCAAAACCGAAGTGGTTTAAAAAACTCGTGAAACGTTTTTACGAAGTCTCAGTGTATGGTGCAAGTTCTGAACTCAATGTGACTCATGTCACTGTGTAGAGAGTGCGTTACTTAACCGTCTACAATTCCGGCCATGCATCTTTCAGACTGTGCAGGCGCTGAAACCTTCTAGCAATCCTTTGCGTAAAGCTTTCTATGAGAATTTGCACGATAAACAGAAGGTTTCGCGGACGGACTTTGTGTTTACAGATGGAGCCACTTTTCACGTTTCTTGCAAAGCTAATTGCTATAATTTTGGAGAAGGGAAAATTCACATAGTGTAATGGAACATGAGCATGATTCTCCAAAAGTGAACGTTTCCTGTGCCATTTCCAACAGCTGTGTTTACGTCCCTTTTTCTTCGGGGAAAAGTGTATTAACCGGTGCATTTACCAAGATATGCTATCAGAGTAGTTGTTCTCTGAGTTAGTGGAAACCGTTCCTGGTTTTATGCTGCAGCAAGATGGTACTGCACCATTTTGGAATAAAAACATGAGCTAGTACCTGAACAATAGTCTATCCTATCGCTTGGTTGGGCGTCCTAGGTCTTTCTTGGTCACCGATATGTTATTGCTTTGTTGGTCACCGAGATCCACAGGTGATCCCCGTGAGATCTTTTCCTATGGAGTTTTGTTAAAGACAAAGTGTTCGTGCTTCCTTTCCCCCAGGCCTTACAGCAATTGAAACAGTAGGTAACTTGTAGAGACATTAGGTATTTTGGAAGCAGAAAAGATGAAAATTATGCAATGCCTTCGCTGGGAATCGAACCGTGGATCTCTGGAATATGCGCCCAGCGTGCAGACCACCACACCACGAAGGCATACCAAGAAAGCGGGAGAAATACCTTATAAACCGAAATGCTCGAATCATTTGCAAATTATATTCTATCATGAGTGTGGAAGGAAATGGAATAACACATAGATATTTGCCTTGTCACCGGAGGGGTGCCTAGAACATCTATAGGATCTTGGATATTTGATTTACCAATTACCAAATTGATTACTATAGTTTCACTGCAAATTTGATTTACCAAAATAAAGTAATTACAGCATTCACAGGTATGCTTTCTTTGTATACTACTCAATATGAAACACCTGTACTTTTAGAACAGGAAGGGGAGATACACAAATTAAAATGAGGAATTACGAAGCTATTGCTAATTGAAGTTATAATTTAGAGATATATATTTTACATTTTATATATCCCCTCTTTAAGAGAGAAAATGGCTTAGCGATAGAAAAGCCTTTTTAGAAAAAAGTATTAGAGCATTAGGGATAGTAAAGATAAATTTAATTTTGGAAAAATCATAAAATTTGATCTAAATGATTTTTTAAATAACGAAATTTTGTATATAACAATTTTATCAATAAATACAAATTTTAGAATTCTGTTAATTTAGTCCAATTTTAAAAAATCACTAAGTTCGTTTTCTCTCACATAATGATAAAATTTGTCCTAAATTTTTCAGAAATAGTAGTAAATGTTCCCAATTCTTTCAAATTTTGCTTGATTATCATTATGTAATTTTCACAGTCCTTGTCTTGAAAAAGTGTTTTGCAAAACTGTATTTAATATAAGAACTAAAATATTTATTTTATAATTTTTTGAAATTCTGTTAAAATTAATTATTTACTCATTGTAAAACAATCCGCATTTTTTTTATTGTAAAGCAATGTAAAATAAACTCCAGAAATTATTACACATAGCTACAAAATACAGTACAACAATAATATAAACTTTGGTAAGAAATGAAAAGTCCTCACAAGCGAATCAGTGTAACTTACTTGTTAATGACTTGCTTAAATACAATGTCACATAAAAACCTCCGTTTCTTATTCAAACCTTTTAGAATTGTAGAAGGAAAAGCTTTTAGCATTGAATAAATAAATTAAAGTTATTAATTATAGATTATGGTCATAAATATTCTTCAGTGTAAAATGACTGAAATAAAAACATGAATATACAAAAATTCTAATTCAGATTAAGACTAATAACTTGTATATTCAAGTTAGGACCAATAATAGGGAATAAAAATTTTACATTACCCTACTACAATAGAGTGAACCTTGTTTTTCTAAATGCCGCACGACAATGATGATTCTTCATGGAAAATTTTTCAAAACTTTTCACACAATATCACAAATATAAAAATTACATGCACCTATTATTTATTTTGAATAATCCCAATCAATTTCAAAATTTTATAACATAAATAAATTTTATTATTATAACTTGCATTTTAACATCATTTGCAATAGTTATAATTGAAATTAAGGTTTTTTTTATTATTATTAGCCCAAAGAAGCGTTATCTCAGAAGGGTTATGAATTTCGTTTTGGCATTTTGCATCGATTCACTTTCTGCATTGATTCACTTTTAAAATTGTTGCCACTAAATATTACAGCCCTGTATTATATTTAAAGAAATTAAATAATGAAAAATCTGCATAGATATATGTATGTTTCTTGCTAAGACAACAGTACCTAGAGCCAACAAATTTTAAATAACGTAATCCTCCTCCGAATATGGGCATCTAAATACCCAAATTTGGAATTTAGAATTTGTTTTATTATCGGGTTCATATATGAATACAAAATATATTTTGTAACACTTTAACGAATTTTCGATTAAGAAAATTATCAGCAATTTTAAAGTTGTCTAATTGCCGCTAAGCCTGTTTTTAATGGCGGCCATTGATGTTTACATTTGAAACAGGAGACTAGTGGATTTGTTGCCAATCTAGAGAAACTTAGCTTCGCAACAACAAAGATAACGCATTCATTTATTATTGCCAATTAAATCATGCTTAATTCTTTCTGGAATGTTTTCGAGGAAATAAGTGTTTGAGATTTACTTCGTAATTTTTAATATAGATATTTTGAGTTTTTAAGTATTTTTGCTTTCTCGCGAAGTGAGAACTGAATTAATTAAATAAGAAATACTCAATCGTCTGTGAAAAATTGTTTCTTTTTTGTTTTGTTTGCTTAATTTCTTTTATACATCATTCTAGCTTTATTATAGTATTTGAATAGAACATGTGGCAACGATTAGATAATTCTATTCTTTAAATAATATAAATTTTGTGCATTATGAGTTATAATATGAACGAAATATATAAGTTAACTGTTATATAATTATTGGATTATATAACAGTTAACTTAGTTTCCATTACATAATTATTATGTAAGTTAACTGTTATATAATTATTAATACTGTTAAGTGAATCTAGTGCCAGAGTGTCGCTATGGTAAACAAATACTAGAGTGAATTTTAAAGAATGCATTTATTCTATTGTGGTTTATGCTCTGTCGGCGAAGTAGATTTAATTCAATCCAATAAGTTTAAATGAAATGCAAGAAAAAATGCGTATAATTTAATATTCCGTACAAGGAAGTCATGTGGTGTACACATCAGATTTTTTTAACTTGTTTTATTCATTTTTCATACTCACATTAATCTCAAAATAATTATAAAATTCTTAGCAATAATTCCAAATTCTCAACATAAATTCAAAAATAAAATTATCTAACTTAATATAATCTTCCCTAAAAGTAATTTTAAAAATATTAAAATTCTTTACTTACTGTGCTAAATCAAATTATTAAAATTCAAATTTCTAATACCATAAAATTATATTTTTATAAAACAGTGCTAAATTTTTAATATCTACTGTAGTAAGAAAACAGCATTACATATTTAAATTTTAAAGTAGCATTATTTACTAGCACTTTTCTATGTGATGATGATATAAAATCATTTATAATATTTTTTAAAAAGTTACTGATTTTTAAAATATACTGTATAATTTTTGCGTATTTTCCCTCGTATTTATTTTATGTGATTACTTCATTACAACATGATATAGCATTATTTCAATAAACAATTAATATTTAATTATTTTTTGTAATGAATGAGAACTTCACTATGCCGATCTGTTGTCTGTGCATATTCGGGTGACGAACCCAAATCGATCCCTTGATCATCGTTAGTTAAATATATAATTATTGGCGTTAATTAACCCGTTCGGAACTACCAGTCTAAAAGATACCGATGCAGTTCTTAAAGAATAGGCGAGCTGTTTCAAACATATCCACGAATGGTACGTGCAGCCGCAAATAATATTAAGTTATTTGTAGCTGCATATGTCATTAATGAACCATATGTTCAACAGGCTTTGATGATTGTTACTTTCGTTTTGCATTAGCATCTAAATCATTATAGGAAATATAAGATCTCATTTAAATTTTATAAATAGTTATATTATGTTAATACCCTTTTCTATCAAGCCTCGTTTCATTTCCCTGCCAAAATGTTAATTTCCAGAGCACGTGATATTCAAATTAGGTAGAAAGAAGGAAGTACATAAAGGAAGGTTTGGAGAGTGAAATCAGAGCATGTTCTGCCTGCTTGAAAGCCACGTTTAGGATTGCTCTCAATTAGAATTCTGCGGCGTTGAGTTATTCTCGTCATTAGATTTTTTTTACGCCGACTTTGGGCAGAGCCAACTTGCGCGCTAATTATGCCGTTAGGCTGTACTTAAAATTCATTAATTTTAGTTTATTTATTATCTTTGATTTAAGCCAAAAGTATTGGCTTCTGTAGGTACGAGTTAGTGATGTCTGTTAAACTAAAAAGCGTCCTTTACAGCCTTTCCTTGTCTCTGTCGAATATGTGAAACAGAGTGAAAAGTCACTAGCTCTCTTTTAGAGTTTTGGTCTAACTGTATGCTTCCTAGGAAGGTTTGGTTTGGTTTATTGAGAATATGGCAAAGCACACTAAGGCTATCTGCCTAAGGGCAGGGATGCCTTCGTGGAGGACTTTCTAAGGGAAACTGGCTCGTATACACGTTACACATGGGGAAAACCACGAAAACACCCATGCAGCCAGCCCGTTCGCGGGATTCGAACCTCGGACCGAACTACCAGTGTTCAGCAATTTTACCGCTCGGTCGCTGGTGAGAGCTTCCTAAGAAGACCAGATCTTCTAGAACATATAAACAAATAGGAACTTATATCAAAAGACAGTATACGTACACACACTCACACACACACACACACACATATATATATATAAATTGTTTGGATTAATTTTAATTTGCTAAATTAGTGAATTAATTTTTATGGATTGGTTTTGCACTTGATTTGATTATACTTCTGAATTTAAATGATATTGTAGATTAGTTCGAGAATCAAATCGTTTATATGTTTACACATTTTTTTTAAATACTTTTTTTAAAAATTTTTTTGGCTTACAATTATTTTGGCTTTAATTTTTTTTTTTACTTTTATACGTGTTTGTTAAAATTTAAATTTAAATTTGTTTAAATATATATATATTAAAAACTTCTTTTATTAATTAAAACAGTACTGTATTTTTATCAAATGAACACACTATAAATTAAATGCATTATCATGTAGTTGTGTAATTAAAATAGAAAGAAAATGAAGTTCATCGGAATTGTGCTCATCTGTGACCTACGGAATGGCTAGTTTGAGTGTGAAGCCTTGCCGTAAATTTAGGCAGAATGATAAAAAAATAATAATATATATTTGAAAAAAAATTAGACCCAGGATTATCAGTGACTGCCATTGATGACTCGTAGATTACTAATGTGGGACGATGCAACGTTTCGTCGACTGAAAGCACATAGCAGAGCATATGGACAGTACATGCAGAGTAATGTAACGAAACAGCCCCATAATTTGATAAGGAAGTTTTCAGCGTCAAAACAAATAAAATAAAAAATAAACAAAAAATTTAATTTTCTGTTAATTTAATTAAGAGCTATGTCTAAAATCCATTTTCATATAATAGGAATTTGGATACATATAGGGCAAAAGGTCGTCATTCTGCTGTATATAACAGTAACGTGCACATTTAAAATACCTTTTTACATATCTGTATACACCATTTTTAAGAATCCAATAAAGATCAAAACATTTGCTGACTATGAAACCTTTTCTCTTCAGAAATATTTTCGCAAGATCACTTTATTTTTTAAACAAAACAAAACAAAAAAGAATCCTCAATCAATAAATATTAGAATTCCCTGGATAGAATGCAAATTTAAAATTACTCATTTTCTACTTCTTTATATTTTTTCTTTTCTTTTCAGATTTGAGGGTCCGTAACAATATCTCACAATACAAATAAGCAAACCATCACCAGTTCTTTGGCTGTTTATTTGCCACCTGCATTTTCATGTCACATAAAATATTAATCTTTTCCCCCTTTTTCCTATAATTTTTATCATAAAATGGAGATGAATCATACATAAGGTAGAACATCGACATGCTAAAATTTAATAAAAAGAGAGAAATTTTCGAATTATTGCTAAGACGTAATGGCAAAAAACGTCTTAAAAATCCTCTAATGTTCTACACATAATAATAATACATATAAAAAACGTGTTTAATAAAAACAAGACATTAAGTATAATGCAAATATCGTGCATATGTTTCTTAAAATATTTATTTTGAAGCTTTTAAAAAAACCAAAGAAACTGAAAAACGTCCTGGACGACTTTTGAAGTAAGAGGGAAAATAGTGTAATAAAATTTAAACACTTAAAGAGGTATTAATGGTTTCAGTTAGGGATAACGTCCTATTCGTTTCAAACAGATATCGAAAATAAAACAGCACACTTGTCGTGAATTGAAAATGCATGCGAACGTTCACTTAGTTTCATAATATTACATGACAATAGAGCAACATTATAGCATTACATTTTATATAAGGATATCACATAGTTATTATTATTACATTATAATTATATTACAACATTAAAGCAACACGATGTGTTGTTCCTCAGCGTTACAGAGTAAATTGTTTAAAATGTTTTTTCTGTTATATCATCTAAACGTTATTTCTTAATAACATCTTCAGAGTGAGCACTGTTTTATACCCCTAATATCATAAATAAGTTTTTTGTATCCTGTATTATATGAATTCTACAATCTAATTGTACTATTACGAACATTATCTTGTGTAACAGAAATAAAACTGAATGTTGGTAAGAAAATTCTGTACTAGCATATAGGACAATAATTCCCAGAGGAATCGGTATGGACACTCTGGGGATCGATAAAATTTCATAGGGACTTAATGATGATGAAGGGGTAGATAGCCGAATTAGATTAATCAAGATTCCGTTGATTAAAAAAATATTAATAAAACCGATAATTAGTTATTTATTGGAAAAAGGTTATATTATGTAGTTAGAAAGAAATCATACAAACTAATTACAAAATAAATAAATAAAATAAAATAAATAAAAAATCTGAAAGTTTTCAGATTTCAAATTACGTTATTATTTTTTAACGTTTTGTGTGTTACGTTTATTGATTAAATATCATGTTCTTTGCCCTTAAACCATAAAATTGAGTTCAACAGCAATGTCGCAAAATAATTTTAAAATGAGCATACCTTTAATATTTCCGATAGACAGTTCCGCTCGTTGAAGATAAAAAGGTTTTTCCCCCTCCGTAGACTGTTGCTATTGCTCACTTTTAAATCGTTGAGTTTGTTAATCAAAAATTCGTTAAAGTTTTACAAAATATGAAATCGATAATAAAATAATTTCCAAATTTCAAATTTGGGCTTTCAGATGCCCATATTCGCAGTAGGATTACGTCTTCCAAAATTCGATGGCTCTAGGTATCATTGTTTTATCGCAATGCGAGAAACATACATACATTTATGCAGATCTTCATTATTTAATTTCTTTAAATATAATACAGGGCGATAGTATATGGTGGCAACGATTTGAAAAGTGATATGCCGTTTATACGGTTCTGACGCAAAATCGCAAAAAGAAAACAGTAGTCCTTCAGTGACAGCTCCTAAAAGCTTCAAAATGTTCTAAAATGTCCTAGAAAGCTCTCAAAATGCTCTAAAAGGGCCCAAATAACGTAAGAAATTCTTTTCAAGGGGAATATGCTATATTATTTTGTCGTAAACTAATGCCATGTCGAAACGTGGGCAATTATTATTTAATAAAGAAAATTCTTAATTATTCAAGACAGAATTATGCAGTTATTTGATTTGCTGACTTTCAGTGACAAAGCTCTTTAGTCCTTTGGACTAAAGAAAACTAAATTTTAAATTTAACTTATTCAGTATTTGGGAATTTATTTAACTTACTTAAGAGTTAATTTTATTTTGAAGAAGGCCTTTCCTATCGCTCTTCCTTTCAACTTACGCATTCTTTCCAGCGTGCAAATGAGTTAGAGCGTTTGTATTCAAATGAGGTAGAAAGAAGTTTTATAACGTGAATTGAGAGCGTGTTCGGCTTGCCTGCAGACCACGTTGCTATACCTGATTTACTAACGATTAGACATCTATAGAGTTGAGCGCTTCTTGCCATTAGGCTTCTTAACGCCAACTTTTACAAGTCAGAGCCAGCTCACGCGTGTACTAGCTGTGAACATTAATTTGAGTTAGTAAAGGTCTGAAGTCTAAACGTTTGTATCTACGAGAAGTTTCTGTTGGTTACAATCGAGGCTCGAATTCTGATGACACAAGCATTCGCTGAAAATGCCCTAAAAATGGCCAGTAAATGCACTTAAAAGGGAAAAGATGCCTTAAAAAAGTATAAACAAATATCCTCCCAAAATAAAAGTTAATAATATAAAAAATAACACATAGGACAACCCTTGACAAATGGATTAAAATCCAAGCAATTGTAGATACATGTCCCTTGAATTTTATTTTTTATTCCGAATTTTCAACTTTACACAAATGTATGTGTACCATTGCATTGAATTATTAAATACTTCTCCATGTTTTCGATAATGAAAGAGGTTATGTTCGTATATAAGTTTTTATACCGTGAGAAGGTTTTCTCGACATTTATTGCAATTATTAGAGCCTACGTGGAAAATACTGCATTACTGTTAACTCTTCAGTTTCAAAACAATCTGCTTTTCCTGTCAAGATGAGGAATATTTTTTTCTGTAATTTGGATGCCACAGTTTTTAGTTAAAACAATGTTGCATATAGCAAAAGAAATTTATACCTATGCGTATAAGCTATTGTGCAAAGGAAGCTTAAGAAGATTTGCTTTAAAAGTAAGAAACTTTGTTTTAAACCTGATATGTGAAGGGACATTTATCTGTTCCAACCTCTTGCGAAAAGATTTAAACAAAATACGCACAGCGAAGATTCCAAATTTTTAAAACTACACCGGTTTCGGAGACACTTTCCAGGCAAAAGAATCGTTTAGTAAAAAGTGCTGTCGCCAAAACGTCTTTTGCTTTCGTAACATTTCTAATCCGGTAGTCTCTTTTTAAAAATGGGAAGATGGTCATTTGCCAACATACAGGCGATGGACTGTAACAGCTAAGCAAAAAAAGAAAATAAAGATGATTTTTATCGAGGCAAAAAAACGTATTGCATACAGCCATGATTGTGTAATTTCAAGAATGTGATGGTGGAACGATTTTTTCCTTCTGCATGTAATCCAAAGGAACTGAGCATGCACAAAAAGGTCTTAAATAGTTAGGAAATGCTAATATGGAAAAATTCTGATATGGAAGAAGTGACACTGGTACCTTGTGGAAAAGCCTGTGGTGACAGATAAGACTAACTTAACATAACATAATCAGTTTTATACCTACCTAGTAAAAATTAGTTCATCGGAGTTGAGACAGTGTTATATCAAGGGTAAATTTAATTTACAGTTTGATCACTTAGAAAAGCTTCAAAATGTTCTAAAATGTCCTAGAAAGCTCTCAAAATGCTCTAAAAGGGCCCAAATAACGTAATAAATTCTTTTAAAGAGGAATATGCTATATTATTTTGTCGTAAACTAATGCCATGTCGAAACGTGGGCAATTATTATTTAATAAAGAAAATTATTTATTATTCAAGACAGAGTTATGCAGTTATTTGATTTGATGACTTGTGCACAAGGTTTCCAATAAATGACTCTCTCAAGTGGTAATACCTTTTCTTAAATGAAATTCTCTATGAATGAAAATAAAATTCGCTAAATGAAAATAACAAATACCTCGAAGCTATCTCCGAGGATATCTGATTCATGCAAATTTCTTTTGATGGCCCTGCTATTGAAATTTGGTTTTCGCGATTTTACTCTTTCGTATGTGGACTCAATGTGTCATCATTGATATTATACTATAACAGTAAAAATGTCTCACAGAGAAAATGCCTTAAACGATATTTTGAATGTATTATGTCACCCTAATTCTTATGATTATCCTAATTAATACAAATCTTCCACTTGATCGCCCTATTATTCTTTCTATAAAACGCGATTTATAACTGCAAAACTGTTTATAATTTGAAATTAATAAAGTAATGGGTAAAAACTAAGAAATCTTAGAATATTTTGTGCATTTATAGTTCAAGAATCGTGCTTCCAAATGCTGACTAAATAAAACATATTGTAAAACCTGCAGCATCAATACACGTCATAACACAAGCAAATGTGCTTACCAAAATTTGGCCCCTGTTTGAATGCATTATTAGTTATATTAATTCGCTAAATTATTAAAGAAATAAAAATAAAGTGTTTTGTTCTAGATAATGACATCAAGCATTGTAAACGTCTCATATTAGTTAAAATAATATTTAAAATTCTCATTAAAATTATTAACTGGGCATATTATGGATTAATTGTGGTAAATTATATTATTAAAATGAATTATTAAAAAAATTAACCGAAGGGCTTGTGATGACTGTTGATCATGCTTGATCTATTCATTAACAGTAATGGCAGGGGTCGAAGCAGAATTCTGATGAAGATTATTTAAATAGGTGACGGTGACAGTCGTTAATCACCGGTCCGGTGATCTGCCAGTTGATAATCATTGGTAACCAATTTGTACACCACCAATGTGGAGCGAGCCTGTAAATTAGGTTGATTTTTAACATAATATTGAACTAAAAGACAACGGCGCACTTTAGCTGGTCATTGGTGTAACATGTTGGTTGACAGTTATGTGGTGGAATATTTTGTGAAGCGGCAAATTTTTCCAAAACACGAGGAAGATAAAATCTGATAGCGTAGCATCGCTCTCTATAAATTTCAGAAAAACTCGGCGAAGTACACTTCTAAAGTAAGAAAATAATGCTTTGATTTTGATTATTAAGAAATGCATTTATAGCTTCGTATGCAGAGAATAAAACAATCTACAAAACAAATATATCCATTTCTCAGGAGTGTTTGATCGCATGAAACAGATTAGATATTCAGAGATATGGCTTTCTATGTTCGGAGAATAAAAAATCGTCGTCAATTCGTAACGCAGACAAAGATGAAACAAATTTTTTTTCCGAAAAGATATGCAATAAATGGGAAAGAAATATAGAAGAAATTGCCAGTTGCTCTAAAGATAAACACAACAAATCATAAAACAAACGAATTGTTATGGACTTTTCGATCGAAAGCATTCGCATCATCTCTATTGTATATGAGTCCTATTAATAAATTCCTGGCATTCCTAGAAGAGAATTCCTATTTTCAATCGACAGTAAAAGCATTTGAAGGCCGCACCATAAATTAGTGAAAATAATAAATAACTGAAAGTCTTCATTAACGAAGTTTTTGAATTACACAGTTGACGCTTCTCACGCTCATCATTTACTCTACATTCGATGAAAAAAAACCGTTGAGTTTTTGCAAATCAAGATCAGAACTTCTTGCCAATTGACGAGGTCTCAGATTTTACTTTTATTTTTCATATACTAAAAATACGTTTTTTATCAGAATTAACAGCGAATCATTTAAAGTCATTTTAATTTTCTTTTCTGGTCGCCATCAACAGAATGGTTGGGTCATCCCATAAGGATAGAAATATAAAAATGCAAACCCATAACAAACTTAACGTTGATGAATTAAACCAACTTGAAGCTATTTCCTCCGCGATTTGCGGACATAAGGTGGAGTTTTCTGAAAGAAAAACTGAGAAGTATATGATGGGAACGGGGTTTTCTATCATTATGAGTATTTAAGAATGTAGGATTTTTACTCATGTGGATATTCGTCGAGTGGGCAGTCATCACTGTAAGGTCGTTTTATGTCGACGTTTCTCATGTGAGCTTTTCTCTGTTTACTAATGGAGACACTGCTGTTGGAACTAAGTGAAAAATTCTGATGGTGTTTCATCTTGAGTACAAATAGATTGTCTAATAAGGTATTTTTCCTGCCTTCTTATAGTGCCTTCGTGGTGTGGTGGTCTGCACGCTCAGAGCGTAATTAAGAGGTCCGTATTTTGATTCCCGGCGAAGGCGTTTGCTCATTTTTTAAGTCTCTTTCTTCCAAAAAATAACCTAATGTCTCTACAGTCTTATACAGTGATATTTAAAATAAAAGTATTACTTACTAAATTTTACTAAATGGTACCGGGAAAATAAATGTTTTTATTGTTGATGCATATCGAACGTTATTAATTTTTAAATTTAACGCTAGGTTCATTCCTCTCTAGTGCTTTGGTATGATACATCAACGATATACTTTCAATAATTCACACTTCGGAGCTAGAAAATGGGCTATCTCTATACCTTACGAAAATCTCTGCTGATCTGAAAACAGATGAATCACACATATATCAATGCACATATTTTTTTAAACTAGCGATAGTTTAACTTTTAAAGTAAACCTTGAAATACTATTCATAGAGTTCACGGTGATACTAATACTCCAAGACACCACAGAAGAATTACTAACACCTTAAATAAGTTACCACTTCCAAATGAGGTGCCCAGCCGGGATAGTGGTTAGTGACTGTAACTGCCAATCCCAGAGAAGGTATAGCTGTTTGTAAATGTATAGTGTCTGTGCGGCATGCGGGCACTCCAAATATATGGCAAGCCGGAAGTGCTCTCGTATGGCTTCGTGGTATTAGGGGTGGGAGACGTTGGGCCCGTCTTGTTCCCCTTCAAGGTACTCTTATTCAAACCTGGGGGGAGTGAGCTAATGCCGGGCTGTTACCTATATGGTGCTCAAAGCTCGTCCCAAAGACAGGTTCACTTCTTACCACTATAAATAAAGTGGGTTTGTGCTAACCATTGTCAAGCATGTTAGGTTTGTAATAGCAACTATTTCTCAATAATATAAATTCAAGTTCAGGCGTAAGACTAGCTAAATGTTTTAAGTGTTAATAAACTATATAATTCCTTATATTTATAGACATCACATTCAACAAAAAGACTTTAGCATTCAAACTAAATCTTTAAGAAGTTCTTTAATTCGTTTCTTCCTTTAATTCACGGATTTCTGAAGGATTTTAAGCATGGGATGACACACAGAACAATGTAATACTCCTCATTAAAGAGTGCAAATATATTTATTTTTAGTCTTTTTTACAAATACATTAGAAAATAAAATGTACCTTCCATGGAGATTCATCAAAGTAATCCTTAATCTTCAGTTTTTAAGGGCCTGGATAATTAACATACTCCAGGAACTCAGCAATATGTAAACGGCAAAGTTTCTGACATTACTTTTTGTGCATATTATCATCTGTGTCAGAAATAAATTCTCGATGTTACAATACAATTTTGTAATAACATATAGAGAACAATTCCCTGCGTATTTCTATTTTATAACTAAAACCGTAATAGTAATGTATTTCTTAATATTTTGATAATAAAAATTCCGTTCTTTCAGTGGATAACCATATCATTTTTATTCATTTAATGAAAAAAATCTTTATTAACATGTTCCACTATATTCGGATCTATTAGAATGCAAGTTTATTTTCCCCTTAAAAAGAATTTCTCTGGTAAGAGAAATTTAAGTCCTTATTATATTTTTTAATTTTCTTTCATTTTTCTCGGAACTTCGATTATTAGGCATAAAAAAAACTTCCATTTATCGGACAAAGAAAATAATTCAATACTACAGACAAGAAACACGTATGTCAAAAAATAATGTTTAAAAAAAACTTATTTAAAAAATCATCGGGAATTAGTGTTTTTGTGATGTTTAAACAAAATTTTGAACATTTTCCCTTATATATTGACAAGAATTTGTGTTAACCTTCATGAAACATAAAAACACACGTCGTAAAAAGTAGAGATAAAGCAATTCCTAATTTCTTTTAAATTCGAATCGTGAAATATTCTCACATCTTTTGTATAAGAATTAAAAAGGAAATTTAAAAATGAAAAGTTTGTAATTAACATAAAGTCATAAACTTACGAGTAAGGAAAAACAATCTTCGAATCTCGAATGCTTCAGATAATAAAAATAAAAAAAGAAAGAAAGACTTGCATTTAATATTAAAAGTTTTTAATTAAAGCGAAATTTGAATTCTTTTAATGAGAAATAAATTTAAGAATCCAATTTATCTGCATTTATATGCAAGATAAAAGGAAATTCTGTAAATCAAGCATGTAATTCAAAACTCTTGAATCTTGAGGTTAATTTTCATAAACCACTTTAACAAAAAAAAAAAAAAAAAAAAAAAAAAAAAAAATATTAGGATAAAATTTCGGATTTTTTATGTTTTTCCAGAATATTTAAAATCAAGGGAAGTATAACGGGTAGTCGATTATTTGAAGGATTCATAAAAATCAACACTGAACGTTTAACGTCAAATTCTCTATCAGAAAATTAAGTAGGTTAATCTCGGAGCTACCATGACGCAATGCAGTTGTTTCAAGTCAGATTGCTCCAGCTGTACAGCAGTTGTAATAGTAGTATTTTTTTTAATGAATACTTGTATTGGACGTTAATAAATATAATCTCAAGTTAAAACATTTAACGAGTTTTTAGATTAGGATCCAAAAGATACTAATAATGAAAAAAGTTCGCAAATTCGCATTTTTGAATCTGGTGTTCAAAATGAAAGAGAATTTGCCTATTTTGGCGTTTTTCTGGGAAAATACTGAACAAAACATACAAATTATGTTTCAGTTCAAAAGCATACAGATCTTTAGTGAGGAATGCGTAAGCTTACATGTGTATGCAGGCGGAGTATTTAGGAAAAAGGTAGCTAAAAGCGCACGCGGCAATTTTCGCTCTTCGTTCACTAGCAATCCTCGGTGACTTTCGCTTCTGATCGTGAACACGATATATATTGCTGTATTATAACAACCTATATCCATAATTAAGACACAATAACACGCCGAACAAATACTAATTCAGAAGTCAAACAACAAAAATCAGCGTTATATTTTCAAATTTTCACAGGGCTAGCTTCGATGGTTTTACCGAACCACCATCGTCATCTGCAAGCACTTTTGCAGCTGACGATGGTGGTTCGCTAAAACCATCGACACTAGTCATGTGAAAATTTGAAAATATAACGCTGATTTTTGTTATTTGACTTCTGAATTAGTAACCTATATCCATACCAAACTTCGTCAAAATCTTTTAATCTATTCAGAATATAATGTATCAACAATAAAATATTTTTTGATTTTAAACACTAGGTTTTCGTCACCTTAAATTAATCACCTTAATTTTAAATATTCACGGATCTGAATGCCTTATTACCAATAAAATGGTAACTGACACACAGCTATAAAACTGCATAAATTGGTTGGCATAAAATTGCTTACATGACGAACAGCGATTAAAAAAAGAAACTTTTTTATAAATAGGGATAGAACATTCGAATCCTGACGAATCATTCAAGTGACTGAAGATTCGAACCTTGAATCTTTTAATTTTTTTCAATCGTTTTAATCCTAGCCTTAAATATTGTAACTTAAAAGATGAAAGTTGTAAATGTTAGTTTTATTTCTATCCGATAAAAAGGTTAGTCAAATTAACTGGATTGATGTAGTTTTATTTGACCTTGATTATTCATATAATTTCATGGCGACCCCATTTGCTTTCTTGGAGTGAATTCAGTGTTTTATGTTTAGTCTTTGTTTCCTCTTGAAATAATCGTCACCTTTCTATTTCAGGTTTGGCTTAAAATATTTCTGCAAAAATCATAAAATTTAACTGTTACTCAAACGTTTCTTGTAAAATTTTATTTATAAATAACCTTGTACGTTTACTCTTATTTTTCATTAATCAGTTATTTTATGTCTTAGTTTTTACTGTCATTTATCCTTTCCGTTTCCTCTCCAGAATGCAAATTAGACTGAATATTTAAACTGAGGTTTTAGATTTTAAGACTGAGCGTGTTTCTGCCTATGTGCGTTCAAGTTACATTTCTCCCAGTTCTGATAGTCTGAATTTCTCGGTTTTTTGCATAATTGCTGTCGATATTTGAATATCTTCACCGGTTAGGTTTGGGAGCCAGCTTCGCGTTAAAATGAGCTGTGTAGTCTCTGACTACCAACTTATTTAAATTACTTTGATTGTTATTTTAAGTTATCTTGCCATAAGTGTCGGCTGAATGTGTGAGCATCAAGTGTGCATTCTGTTCCGCTGTTTCATTACAATAAAGGGTTATTTATGCACTTCTTAAGTCTCAGTTATTACTAAGCGATAAATCACAGTCTACCTACAATTTAGATCCAGTTTTTGATAGCTATGAAGATAAAACTTAGCTACCAAAAACTGGATCCAACCTATAGTTTGGATCCAAAGTACAAAGTAGATCCAAAATACAAAGTTCAGGAAATCTAATTACTTGTTTCACTTACTAAATTTTGTCTCTATCTTATCAATATCGAATGTGTTTTTAAAATCTCTCTTCTTAAATTTGTATTTACTAAATGCAGATTTAAAATGCTATTCAAGTAAAAACTTCAAGTAAAATTTGTTTTTACTTTTTATCTCATTTATTCTTCTTATACGAAGGACTAGAAAGCTTGAAGAATCTTTAAGGAGTCTGGGTCGAATTCTAGAAAATTAAGTATTCATTCCATTTCCATTTATAATGTGCTCTTCCAAAATCTGTTTGTTAAATTCTAAACGTTTGAAAGCCTGAATCCGAATGTATCTACTTAAGTTTTCACTTGTGATAGATATTCAAATAAAAGAGAAAATCTATTCCACACTCCTTTACATTTTCGAATCTTATACCTAGCCTTTCAATAAACTTTTATGTTGCATCTTGAAAAGAAAGCAGGCGTTGAAAAAAATAAATTTCCTTAATTCAATCTACATTTCAAATTCTATTTCCCAAATATGCGAAACACTAATGACTCGTGTTACACGCAGCCAAAAGAAGCGGAAAAGAAACTCTCGGTTATTATTTTTTGTGCCACTCAACTCGGTTTCTTTGACGCTTTTCTTGGGAGGATGGATTCCCCCTCCAGGCACTGAATAATATGGAGATATTTCATCTGATACCAAACCGCAATTATGTCAAAGGATTTAATATTATGGTATCGCTTTTCCGGTATGTTTCGCATTTAATGAAATTAGCAGATAGCGGTAACTTGTAATTACTCCATATCTTTCATGACATTTCAGAAAGGAATGATGATGTCTTTTCAAATGCCTCTGCTTTGAGATTTTTTTAGTTAATCGAAAGAGAAGTATTACGTTATCGTCCAGTTTTGCTTGGGATTCATGTTGTTAATTACAAGAATTAAAGATGGATTGCATTACATATGAAACACTAGAAATAAGAACAGGGCCAAAAAATATACGAGCTAAAAACTGAATGATTGTACATGAAAGTTAGTAATATAAAATACTAAAAACATTTTCAACTAAATTAATTTTATAAATAATCATAAAAGTTGTCAGCTCGACATTATTTTAAATAATATAGTAAGGTTCATTTACCTAACGAATTATTTTATATTTATTCTTCTTCACACCTTCTATTTTCCCTTCGACCTTAACTGGAATACAAAGTAAATCAAACAAAAATAGAAAGTAAAAGCGATAATTTGTAGAGCATATTTTGGCAACATCATAATCCTCAGGAATCTGCAGCTGCTAGCTGCTCACTGACTGAGTGATGAATGGCTAATGTTGCATTAAAAGACCAGGGTTAACTGAAGAATCCATTTTTAGAATAGCGAACTATAAAACTTTGTGTGATGGTGGATATATTTTTGTAACCTTTTAAGTTTAATTAGCAATCGTAGCAAATATTTTTCTGTTGAGTTTTCTGTCTTGTGTAATTAACTGTTCAGTCTTACGTTAGGTAGTTGCGAAGATATCAGAGCAAAGGAAAAGGTTAGGCATTTTAAGATAGAAATACACATTAATGTTAAACCTTAGAATATAAATTAGATATAGCTCTTACAAATAAAGATTAAAGTTATTATGAAATACGCTTATTGTTTTAAAATGACTAGGTTTTGTGAAGCAGAAGAATTATAATTTGAAAGATAAATTAAAGATCTTACTATACATAAAATGGTAGAAGTCTGAAAAATAACTATCTTCAATTCTGTATGGAAGATATAAATTGCAAATCGTATATTTAGCTCATTTCGCTCATCGGCAATACTTACCAAGTTGCAAATGCTTGAAAACTTATCATAACAGCCAAACCAATTTGTAAAGACCACTTACAAGTGTTTTGAAAGTTTTAAAAGGTATTGATAGGTAACGCATAGACAATACTTTTGTACCCAGGTGTTTATATATGACATTAGAAACCTCTTTTATTAATTACAAAAGTGCTGAAATATTTGTAAAAATTATCATACAAATATAAAATAAGATAATATGAGTTAGATAAAATGATAAATTATAACAATTGGATATTTTATTAAAAACAGAATAAATATACAAGGTGTTTCAGAAAATCGGTTACAGACTTTCAGAGGAGATAGAGTACACCTAGACGATGGAAAATCACGTAGCAATGCATGGTCCGAAACCCTTTCTTGGAGCGGTAGTGACGACACAAAACGCAAAAAAGGAAAGACACGAACAGTGTGACAAAATACGTTTTATTATGTTTAATACAGCGGAAACCAGCAAAAAAAAAAGGAAAACAGATAACGATCGACATTAAAGAAGGTGTTCGAAATTACGACACCAGACGGTGATGCAGGCCTGACATTTCCGGCGCATAAAAGATCTACATCACGCATGGAAAGATGCGTGACGCACAGTTCCTGCATCACGGTAAGGATCCTAATTTCCAACATCTTCTTTGAAGACCATTGTCTGTTTTTGTTCTTATTTTTTGATTTCCCTTGTATTAAACATAGTAAACATTATTCTTACTCTGTTTGTGTTCTACCTTTCTTGTGTTTTGTGTCGTTACAACCGCGTCAACAAAGCGCTTCCGATCATGAATTGCTATGTGTTTTTCCATCATCTAGGTGTACTCTATCTCACCTGAAAGTCTGTAACCGATTTGCTGAAACACTCTGTATATTATTCAAAAGTATGCATATAGTTTTCAAGTTTATTTAGTTTTTAAGCTATGTATAATTTTATAATTTGTAACAAATCAAATATCTTAAACCTAATATCACGGAATGACACCACTTGGGAGGCTAAATAGTTGAAAACTTACGTAGCAGCAAAATGTTGTATATCAAATCAACAAGCTTACCGTTTGGATTGAATCCGTATACGTATTCCGGACAAGGCTGCACAACTAATGTTCCGGCTGCTGCATGCGGCCAACAGTAGATACCGTCCCATGTCTGTGGACAGAAAGTACCTGAAAAGATAGTAATTGTAGTAGTTATCCCGTATCAGAACTAATGGCGTAGCTAGAGGGGGACAGAAGGTGCGATTTGCTGCAGGCGGCAGCGTTTTTGGGGGTCGGTAGTTTTCGCCGGAAACATTATTTCATAGTGGCTAATCATATGGATCGTCAAGGCAGATAAAGAATAATAAAATTCAGAACTGAAATGCGAAATTAAATTGAGAAGTGCAATAATTTTTACTCTACATAAAGAATTCAGAGAAACCACAACGAGATTTAAACACTTTATAAGATATTTACTCCCTCCATCCACCATGCCTTCCTGATGTAACGGTAGCACACTCTGCGCTTATTCGTGAGGTCCAGGTTCCGAGTCCCGGCGAGGGCGTTGCTCATTTTTGACGTGTCTTACTTAAAATAACCTAATTTCCCTACAGTGGGGCCCGAACTAAAAGATGGAGAACAATAATTTGTCACCATCAGGATTTAATGATCGGGTCTCCTAATCGGCAAAGGATTTTCTCTCTCCTTGCAGCATGACTTCGTGGTGTAACGATAGCACACTCGGCGCGTATACGAGAGGTCCAGATTCGAGTCACGGCGAGGGCATTGCTAATTTTTCACGTCTTCTGCTTAAAATAACCTTCTACACAAGCTACATACTCTTTTTATACCTTTTTTTATTCAATCAAAACATGAATGAAAATTATGAATACCAACAAAATTATAATCACGGTTATATTAATGAAGAGGAAATCCTTCTTAAGAAAAGAAGTATTTCAGAGTTTTTACCGTTAGTGCTAGAGAAAACAAAAGTAAAAGTGTTCTCCTTTTGAATTTTTGCCAGTTTATCAGTAACACATTTTCCAAAAAACATTATTGTAAACAAAATGAAAGAAAACAAAGCAAACACAACTTCAAAAAATAATGTTCTAAATATTGTAATACTATTATGAATTTTCCTCACAACTGCCTAAGTGCTGTTATTGTCAGAAGAGGTTTTTCTAAATAATTTATTTTTGTGTAAATAAAAAGCTTTAAATACTTTTTATAACTACAAATATTTATTTTACATTTAAGAAATACTCGTATTTCTGTGCTCTCTCAAGGGGTCGGTAAACTCGGAGATCTTCCAGAGCGGCAGAAATTGTAGCTACGGCACTAGAATATGTGAAAAATATTTTAAAATAATTACATAAGGAAATGCAGTAATACGCTGAAGTTCTTTCCTAGAATATCGGCGGCAGTGTAGGTAAAGGTTTTCACAAATGCAAAGTTGATTCGTAACGGAGATTACATTTTAATGTAAACAGAAATAAAATTTATGACTGAAAACTAACATGTATAAATATGAATAATTTTTATCACAATTTTAAGAAATAATGTATAAATTAGAGAAATTGTTCCTCATTCAAAGGAAATATTTTCAAGGTCGCATGGATAATGAAAATGTCTTGATAGTGCAATATAGCGTAACAGGACTACGCACATCAATGGAAAGATTAAGCTATAGATATTTTTAACGTCAGAAGCTTTCAGTCTCTACCCAACAAATTTTCCCGAGAAGTACTTACAGCACGCAGTCGTAAACAATACTTCAAACTTTTGCATGTTACAATTTGATTAAGTTTTTTTCAGAAGATCAGCTTTTTGTTGTTTGTTATTATTGTAATTTGGATTAAACCTCGAAATTAAATTTTCAACTCTTTCTACGGAGCCTTCTTTTTGGAAATTTTTCTTGCATATATAGGGTGTTCCTAAACTCATGGCCAAATTTTAAGGGTAGCAAAAAACCATGCATAGAAACATTTTTTGTACGGCAGTGTCACAAACAGTTACGGTGTACGTATTTTTGTAAAAGACTTTTAGAGCAGACGACGCTACAAATTTAGTAACGGAGCTTAAAAAAATTAATTTTGAGGAAGAAAAATATTTAATGTAGAGGTTTATTTAGTTTACATTATCAGATCTTTTGTAAGACAATTTTATCGAGTGGCATTACACGAGTTTCAAACGATTCTTAGTTATTTTTAGTTATTAGAGAATTTTGTGAGTGATGGAGCAATTTACGCTCTCTGAGAAAGAAAGCAGATATCCATCATATGTATGAGGTTACGAATTGTAGCGGAAGAGTGGTGTTAAATTTCTACCATGAAAGTTTCCCCAAAGAACACAAACCCTGGGCACAAAATTTTCCTCTTTTACACCGCCAACTTTGCGAGAACGGTTCATTTCATGAACATATATTCGAATTCCAGAAATGAAAAAATGTATTCTGAGAGATGTTGAAGATAATCCAAGCACTAGTATAAGATCTATTGCACAAACCTACAGGCGTTAGTAAAAACACGGTTTTTCCATACCACTTACAGCTAATGCAAACACTAAATGCAAATATTCCTCGGTGAGCATATTTCTATCTTTTGTTTTAGCAGCAGAGTACATTCACTCTGAGCTTCTCTGCGAATGTAATTTTCACGAATAAGGCCATCTTTACGCGAGACAGAATACTTAATTTGTGCAATTCCCATGTGTGGGCAATTTCTGACCCACATGCTACACGACCGTATGCTTTCCGGGAGCGGATCTCTGTTACTATATGGACAGGTATTGTGAATGATTTTCTTAATGGCACCTACTTGCTACCACATCGACTCAACGGCACAACGTATCGAATCTTTCGAAAAGAGGTATTACTGAAATTACTTAAAATTGTTCCAGTAGCTGTTGGAAATGCCATCTGGTTTCAGCACGATAGGACTCCAGCGCATTTCTGCAATAATGTGCTTAATTACCTCAATGTCACTTTTGGCCCTCAATAAATTGGACGAGGTGGACCAGTCGCTTGGTCAGTACATTCACCAGACTTGTCAAGTATCGACTTTTTTCTTATGGGGACACCTCAAAGCACTCGTCTAGAAGACTCCAATTGATTTTGATGAGGATCTCATAGCAAAATTTTCAGTCGCGGTTGCAAATGTTCGTGAAACATCTGGCATCTTCGAAAGGGTAAGTCAATCACTTGCTATACGCAACCAGACCTGTATCGATGTTGGTGGTAGCACATTTGAGACCTTATTGTAATATTATGTAAATAAACAACTTTTTATTTCCTGTTTTACCGCCTATACTTTTTATTTCCGACCTCCCGTAGTTATACAAAAAAAAAAAAATATTTCTTTATATGTGTTTTACTTATCCTTAATGTTTAACCCATGAATTCAGGGGTACCCTGTATATAATAGCAAGTAAATATTTCTCATATTATGGATGTATATTTTTGCATATGACAGTAAATAAATATTCCCCAGTTTTGTTTTGTTTTCTTCAGAAATCGGTCTAGGTTTTCATTCATTTTATTTTTACTTTTTCATTTAAGTAAAGGAATTCTTCATTTAAGTAAAGGAAGTACTGTAATCACGAGAAATTTTGGGTATCATATTTCAATTAAAATATCCATTTGATCGCCTCTGTGTCCTTTTGAACGATTTTTTGCTTGATGTCTGTACGTACCAACAGAATAAAAGACTCTTTTTTCCAAAACGGAATGTAAAATGTATTTTAAATGGACAAAAGGGATCTTTTTTTTTTTAGTGACACCTGTGCGAGATACATACATACATTTGTACATATGTATTCGAGTTAGGCGAGTTACATACGTTCGCCTAACTCGAAAACGTTTATATGTTGTTAAATTGGGCATTTTTTGCATTAAAATAATCGAATTATGCTCCGGTCCAGGTTTTTATGCCTTTAGATAATCTGCATGCAACAGTTGTAGAATTGTCAACAATTTAAAAATGTAAGTGGTGCTAAGCCTAACGTGGTGCGAATTTGTTTACATTTGAAACTGTTAGTAGTACAATTAATTAAGTCACTTGGAGCACTAACTTCAATGTCACTCTGCCCACTGAAACCGACAGTTAGCCAGGTTGATTCTTAAGGCGCTGGAGGATCTTGATCACCGGAGCAATGATTGTATCGTCATTTGTAACCGATCGTAGCATCTGATGTATGTATCTTGATCGATGCTTTAACATAGTCAATTTTAAGTCTAATTTTTTAATTCTTTCACGTAAATAATCCGGAGATTGAGAATTAGAATTATTCTGAGTGATAAAACCAACACAACTTTCAGGAGGAGTTACGGAATCCGTAGTAACGATATCATCCATATGTAATTCGTCATCGCTGTTAGACATACTCTGTTCGGCTGCTTCGTTCATAATTATGCACGGATGCTGAGAACTGAATGCGAACAAAAGAAATGATTGCCTAAACATAAGCATATAAAAATCGATTGCATTTAGTTCCCCCCTTTTTTTAATTTTGATTTTAAATCCGTCATTATAAGCATTCTCCCGATTTTATTTGTAGTTACATGTTACCAATATTATTATGATAGCTAAAATTTTTAACCACTTGTGCATGTAGTTAAAACTGTATAGTTTATAAAAGCTTTATTTTTATATCTAAAGTGAAACCTCCTGTGGCGACTTGTTTCTCTAAGACCATTACCTCAAAAATTCACCAATTGCAAGTTATGTCCCTGTAACTGATTAAAGTTGTTAAACTCTAATAAGAAAGCCAGGAGAGTCTTCCTTCTTCAGTGAAATTAACTTCTGAAACAGAAAAAGGTTTAAACAATCTTTCTTTATTTAAAACTGAACGACTTCAGCTTCCAACTTAAATCTGCACAGCTTGCAGCATATCAGTAACAGGTGTACCTGGAAGCTAGGCCAGCACCTCTGTAGTGCTACAGTTGATTGGGGTATTGCTGAACATCGCTAACTGTTAAGCTTTCGTTCTACTTTTGTGGGAGAACACGGTTCAACACGTCTTCCTCTATATCACCAATATATGAAAAGAAATTTCGGCTCTCTGTGTATTATGACTGCACCGTTGCCGCTCAGACTCTGTACGCTTATAAACATTCATGCTTTCTCCGAGATTCGAACACGGGCCCATCGTTATGGCAGTCAGCGTCACCAACCACTCACCGGTTTGGCGGTTGAACATCAGTAACAAAATGCTGAAGGTAAAATTTAAATTAATTTGGTGTTGGAGACTATAATGCAAACAGTCTAATAAGATTTGGCTCAAATTGCTAGGTATGCGACTGACTTCGTCTAGCAAAATGGATAATGTCAGAAAATTAAGTAACAGAGCTAGGTTAGTTTAGTTTAGGTTTTTTTTTTTTTAAGTACGGCAAAGCACACTACGCTTATCCACATAAGGAGGAGGAATGCCTTTGTAGAGGACCTTTGTAAAGGAAGCTGGCTTATATTCACATTAGACATGGGGCTGAACCATGCAAACCAACCAACCCGTTCCCTGGTTCAACTACCAATATTATGCTGCCTTAAGCATTTTGCCGTTGGTGAGGCCAAGTAGCAGAACTGAGCCGTAGTAAGGCCATTGTCGCTGCAAATGCTCTTTATCTTAAATACTCGTAACTGATTAACGACCTGGTGCAAAACAACGATAACAGAAAGTGACAGTTCCAAATTATTATAAAATGGCTCAGTTAACATAAAATATACTTTACAGAGTTGTGAGGTTTATCTATTTATTTTTGACTAATAGTACATTTTAAGTTGAAAAATCTTTCCTGTGTACTCTCTTTTCGTCCACGGTTTTCATGCCAGAATGTAAATGAGTCAGCGAGAGTTTATTCGGATTAAGGCAGAATGAAGTGCTATAAGCACTTCGGAAGTTCGAGTTTCGGAAGTTAATTTTCAGAGCGTGTCTGCCTAGTCTAAGCCACGTTGTGTGTGAGTATTCGATACTTGCGTTAGCGGCGTTGCTGTGTTCTAGCCATTAGGCTTGTTTCGCCGGTTACTTTAGACCAGAGCTCTTCCTGCTCGTTAAAGTATACTGTGAGCCGTTAGGCTAACCTACACACCTTGAAATCACTATTTGTTACTTGTTTCTGTTAAGCCAGAAGTGTTGACTTCTTGTAACCCAAGAGTTGGATCATTTGTTAATTTTATAATTGAATAAAGGGTCTTCTGGTCTCTGTTTAGTTTCAAAATGTTAGAAAATAATTCCTCAAAAAACCTTTTTAAAAGTTAATGTTTCCTAAGAGGCATAGACTTTACAGAGTATTCATTAAAATATTAATCAGCCCTAAGGGTCACTCTCCGAAGTGACCACCTCAGAAAACCAAATCGGCTGAGATGAGTGGTTCCTCTTAGGAAATTTCATTACATTTTATTATTTTATTTTAGTAACTGGAAATATTTTTATATTTTCCATGACCATACTCCAAACAATGTGTGTTTGTTGCAGTTTTTCGGATTACAGTATTATGTCTGTGACTTTCTCACCTAATCCAGACTACAATTTATCTTCTCTTCAAAGTTAATCTGATGATCCGATTCCAGAGCACGTTCTGCAGCTTCCGCGGTCGGAAAAATAGAGTACGCCGTCATGGCTTTATAAACGTAAACCTTTCCCGTCCTGCAGTCTTTAAAAATGTATATTAATCCTTCCTGTCTCAGAGCTTCACTTTCTTACTCTCGTTTTCGCTTTTCTGCACAGAATAAAGATAGTTCCAGGGGAATAAAGCTAGAGCTTTAATACTTAAAATCATTTTATCCGACATCTTGAACACGTGGTGAATTTATTTTCATTTCAGTTTTTAGAGTGCATCGATCGGGAAATAATTATATAGAAGAGAGATTTCGTTTAGAGCACAGTTTGAGAATTTTTTCCAATTGGATGACTAGTTAATTCATTGAACCAAAATGCTCCAGAGCTATAATAGCCGCCAAATATCTTTGTAAAGAATTTTCGAAGGAAAATTTGCTCATATTTCAGAATCATATAGGAAAAAGCACTAGACATTTTATATAGCCAGAGCATTCAATCATCAAAACTCAAACATGGGTGAATTGCCAGTGCTCTTGGGTTTCAATAACTTCAGCACTACTAGTGGATCTGCTTTACATCAGAAAAGGGGTGTGTTATTTAAATAACGTAGAATAATACCTTATGTGAACTTTAAAAAATGTTTCATTGTAAGAAGATCTCTGTTGCTAATGGTATGCGTCAAAAACTATCTAAAAGTTACATTAGGATCTCGATAATTCATTAGTCCTCATTAGAGTAAAAGAATCTCTGTATATCATATCCTACTGCTATCATAAACATAGCTACGTGCGGTAGCCATCTTTAGATCATCTTCAGATATAAAGATCCATCTTTAGTATCAAGTATTTCTAAAAAAATCAAGATTAGATCTGAAAACTGATCACATTATAACTCCTTAGCTTGTTTAGTTTTTTTATGCATAGTAGAAATGCAATATCTGAAGTAAATACAAAGTAGTCTCTTACAAAGCTCAATGATTATTAAATATCTTTTGTTCAAGAATGTGTTAAATTTTAATTGTGCTAAATTTTAATTAAAATAAAATGTGGCTGTGTATTTTTTAATTATGATAACAGCCGAAGAGTAAATAAAAATGCGATACAGGCAATGCGTACTACTAAGAGACTTACAAACTCTTCTGCGGTTTTTTTAATAAAGAATTTTCATAACGAAATTAATATTTCATATAGAATTTCATAAAGATAATTACAAAATTTAACCAGCAAATTTAAATGGACTTTTTTTGGTGCGTTTGTTTTTATTTCACAGAATGATGATATATCAAACAAAGGATAGTATCTTAGTCTTTTATTCCGAATACGGCACAAAATAAGACATGGCACAAAAAATGTATTTTATTCAAAAATGTAATCTATGTTTTAAATTACCCTTTTTAAATATTTTAACGGAGTCTTTTTGTTCATCATATTCTTCTCAGTGAGTGAAGGATAGTAGAACTGATGGTAAAAATATTGACAAATAATTGGGATAACTGAGTTTCGACGACACCACGATTTTCACGATCAGAAACTTTTGATTGTAGTATAACAGTTGATTTTCTTGATCAAACACTTTCTAGTATTTTGCGCCAATACCTTTCGTTAGCATATTCAGCACTTTTTAATGCAAATATAAGATTAAAATCTTTTTTAAATTGTAATTACTTTTTTGCATCAAAATTATTATTGCATTATGTACGTAATAATTAGTTATATCAATATGTACGGCTCGGGTTGCTAAATATATTTAAATGCAACCCCACACAGAATCTTAGACGTTTTTAGACAGCAATTTTTTAAAGTTCGGAAGTTAATTCGAATTTTCGGTTGCTCGAAATTATTTATTATTACCTTCAATTTCTACTTGACGAAGTTCAACTTTTCAGTAAAGATTGCCTTTAAGGAAAATGTAAAGAGACAAAATTCTTCGCAGTATGTAAAAACTATCGAGAATAAAATTAAACTGTAATTATCTCAAAAAGAAACTGCGATGGGGTCCACAAAGTAAATTGCATTTGATTATCGAAAATCAAAATTTTATTGATTGATGCACCACAAAGCAATATGACATAAATACAACGTATCAACTGGTATTTTTAAAAGATTGCTTAAACAGACAACTAAAAATGTGCGATTGTGCATGTTTCATGGTGCTTAGATGACAAATGGCATAAGTGCGTATGGTTAGTGTTATTTTACATTAATCAGTTATTCATAAATTTAGAGCTTTTATTATCACTTCTCCTTTCCGTTTTCAGGGAATATTTAAGTCGAGGCTTTGGAACTGTAAAATAGAACGTGTCTTTGCCTATCGAGACCACTTCATAAGGTTTAACCAGCTCTAATAAGACTGTAATTCTTCGGCTTTGTGTTATTTCTGTCGAAATTTAATTGTTACGCTGATGAGAAGTTCTAAGCCAGCTTAGTTTAAAATCAGTGTGTAATCTTTTATTACCAGGCTTCGTTTAACTTTTGCCTGTAACTTTAAGTTACATCGCCACAAGTGGTGGCTGCTTATGTAAGCAAAGACGTCCTTTTTATGTTCAAGTTCTGATTTAATAAAAACGTTATTTAGCCTTCTTAAGTCTCTGAAGTTAATTTCAGACCAAAGATAATTCTCTCTAAGTCTGTAGGAGTTTGGATACTAGTTAATGCTACCAAATTAAGTCAAACTCTATAAGTGTAACATAATGTTATGACAGTTATATAATATTCCTATATTTTTGGTATGAAGAAAATAAACTGAAAATACAGTCTTCAATTATACATATTAGCATTACGAGGAATTCTTTACCTAATAAAGTCAAATTATTATAAATAATAAATTCCTCTTTCATCAATAAATTACATTAATTAAAATTAACAAACAAAAAATTTAAAAACTTCGCCCATTTCAAAAGTTTATGCAAGTTAAGTTTATTTAAGTTAGGTAACGAGGTAACTCCAACTTACGTTAGTGAAGCGTATGAAATTTTTTATCCTCAGCCATTTCATGCGCTGTTATCAGCAATGGCTCCAACATCCTGGCAAGGGGTAAGTAAAAATTAACGTTAATTTAAAGGGAAATTCCACGCTATTGTCCACTCAGGCTTTGTCTACTCTAATAGACTGCGGTGAATTTTTATCTCAATTAGTGAGATTTCTGTATAGTTCTCTACATTATTCTTACGATTTGCCACAAACTGTAGCAAGTCACTCAGACGGTATAGTGGTTAGAAGAGCCCACTGCGGTACCGAAGTGCTTGAGTTCAAAACCCGGAGAAGGCATGAATATTTGTAAATGTATAGTGTTCATGTGACATGGGGGCATTCTAAATATGAGGTGAGCCGAAAGTCCCCTCGAGAGATTGGTAGTAGGGAAAGAGGGATGGGAAATCCTCGGACTCGTCCCCCTCCCGAGGTGCTGTCCATCAAAATTGGGGGCGGAAATGAGCAAAGTCGTACTGGCACCTGTATGCTACTTAAGGCTCTTGCTAACGATTGGCGCAATCTTGCAGTCCTTCCCACTATGAATTTCGTAGGCTTGTTCTGATGTTACTGTCAGACAAGTCATAATAAAAAACACAAACTATAACGTAAATACATTTTTGGTAATTTTGATTGAACTGTTTGTAACTTCATTTTTGTGTTCTGCTTGACTTGCAGTAATTGATGTATATAATTGATATTGATTGCCTTTCTTGCTGATCAGCGTCAGTATGCGCGGTCGTCTTAGAATAGCTGGAACTATTTGACTATGACTGGCACTATTAGACATTGCTTTTTTTCCATTAATCCTTTCGTAATTTCATGATGAATTTCGATAAAATTAATACGTTAAGGTGGTTACAGCAAGATCATCAGACCATAAAATATTTAAATTACAGCTTATAGGTACAAGTAGAAGTGGGCGGGAAACCAGAATTTCACCATTGGGTCGTACAGGTATGCAGTGTACCGCCGCACTGACTGTTCAGTTCTTCCCCAATTTTAAAGAAGAAGATTCAGGGAGGAGGAGAGAAAATATTACAGTTACAACATAACGTCCTCAAAAATTTGGAAAGCACTCCGCTAAAGACGTTTCTAACCTCGATAAAAATGCTAATGGATAAATTTTATTCAGAACACAAAAAGAAACATTAGAAGTTCTTTTTAACTCAGTAAAAATCTTTATTTGATGAAATAATAGAATTCTTTTAGCAAGTCAAGAAGAGTTATTTAGACTCAGGTTAGTAAAAAACGTAACAATAGCTCGTGTCCAGAGCAAGACTTACCATCACCGTCAGAAATCAAGGAGTCGTTCATGGAAAGCAAACACTTGTCCCGCCAGTCTTGCAACAGCGATAGCTGTCGCTCTTTGGAGGGCTGAACCGGTGAACTATTCTGGAAAGAAAAACAGATCAGCATTAGGCATACTTAAAGTCTACAAGTTAGCTTTTGTTTGTGTGAATGAGGGCGTCCTGCACGCACTCTTTACAGTAGAACCCAGGGAAGAATTTATAAGGTGACCCACAAGAATTTATAAGGGGACACTTCAAGTTTCCTATGAAGACTGATATTTAAAGTATCAAACGAAAATCATGTAACTTGTGTTGAGGTATGTAATATCTGTCATTAGAAACATCATTTATTAAATATGGTACTGCTCCGAATTTGCGAAAAAATTATTTGGCAACTTGAAAATACAGCTACTGTTACAGAATGCAACTACTTATTGGATATGCATAGTGAATTCTCTCGAGACAAACACTTCTGAAAATGTTCAGTATTTCTTGCATTCTAACTTTGAATTCGCAATTTTTCTCAAATATATATACGCTAACAGCGAGTTAGCGCTGTTTTGGTGATATAATTTAAATATTAATTATTAATTATGGTTTACGAGATATATTGAAGAAACATTTGCATTCTTCTCCATAGCTTTCTGTAATTTATTTTCGCTATTGTCCCCAAGTATATAGTGACCTGTTTTCTCTTAAAAGGCATCAGGTAAGTCACATAGTACATTAAA
Source organism: Stegodyphus dumicola (assembly GCF_044657685.1). Taxonomy (NCBI): domain Eukaryota; kingdom Metazoa; phylum Arthropoda; class Arachnida; order Araneae; family Eresidae; genus Stegodyphus; species Stegodyphus dumicola. Next base: position 82,810,323 of record NC_140770.1, read on the forward strand.
TAAACACTTGTTTAGTATATTAAAAACCTAGTATATGCCACATAACATATTAAAAACGTATTAGCTCTGTTTTGAAGAGTTAATTTAATTATTAAATACCTATTATGTGACATATTAAAAAAGCACTTGTATTCTTCTCCATATCTTTTTTGTAATTTTGTTTCGCTAATGTTCCCAAGTACACAGCGATCTGTTTTTCCGAAACATTAAATTTTGTGAGATCTCCAAAACAGCACTGCACCGTCAAATATAGTTAAATTTGTATGTTTTCAGTTTCCTATTCCCACTGACTTAGCAATTAATTTTTTTTAATACCGTTTACTTCTAAATTAGAAAAAGCATTATTGTAATGATTTATCCCCAATAATTTCAGTAATTTATAGAAAACGTTTCCTCAGTATTTTTTTTACCAAAATAGCAATCCGTGCTTATGTGAACGTTAAAAGTTTGGGAAAAAAATACACGATACAGATTTAAGTTATTAAAAAGTTAGTTAAATCCTTTAATTTTTCAAGCAATTACAGATTGATTAAATATGAAAGATTTTAATGCTTGCCAGAGGAAATACTCTCAAAACTGGCTATGTGCAAAGACATGAGGATGATGAGTAAGGATTTTACGTTTCGCGTAATAACAATGTTTTCTACCTGATAAATACATTAAAGCGCAACCCAACATAACAGCCCACAAATTTTAAAATGGTTATTCTAAAATTTTTAATCACACACACAAAAAAAAAAAAAAAAGCGCAGATACATTTCATTCCTGCTTCTTTTCTCGCTTAAGAGGTTTTAATCTTATGATACAGAGAATCGGCAGTTTTATGAAATTTTACTAATTTGCAATATTTAAAATACAGATGAGTGTAAACAAAATTTTATTTTAAAACTTTATTTATTTTGACCTAAGATGAAAATCTTTCAGATTTCAATCGATTGGCCAATGTCTTGAAGTCTTACGATCGAGCTATTGACATGTGTCGAGTTGCAAGAAATCCATACTCACGGAAACAAGAAATTTTCGGAAGTTTTCGATAGTTTTCAAGTATAACTGATGCAGTTTGGAACTATCATGTACTGGTTGCTTTGTTAATTGTTAACTCCGTGATAAATTAATCCATATGAATGCGTTTAATTGAGCTGTAACTAGCAATATCTGTTAATCATAGAAAATGGCCAGAATTTTTTAAGCAGTTTGTTATGGAGGTTCTCCGTAAATTGAGTTAAATCCGCTTAAATCAGGAACAGGCTAAATAAATGTCTTACAGATAATTTTAAAAAGCTGAGTGCTCTGTTTTAGTGTTTCTGGTAGTTCTTAAAGGTTTATAAACTACGATATTGTTTTCATTAACCAGCTTTATAAACTTTTGGTAGTTTATAGAGTCTCACTTTTTTTTGGTAGCATAAATTCATGAGCTCTAGAAAGATTATACAGGAATAAAACTCTTGTTTTAAACTGTAGACTGTCAAAGTCAGAAGAAGTATGTAAATAGTCCTTTTATTTGAACACAAAGAAATAACAGTAACCCACTTTGGGGTTTACATAAGCCAACGCTTCTGGCTTAAATTAAACAAGTAACGTTGAACTAAAATTAAATAAAAAGTTAGGTTAAGCCTAAAGACTCACAAAATAAAGTAATATGCAGAAAGGCTTTGGTTTGTAGAAAACCGATAATACAATCCCATTGGCTAGAAGCATTCAACGCCACAGAATCAAGGTGCTATTTAGTCTCGGCAACAATGCAACCTCAGGTAGGCAGAACACGTTCTAAAATTAACTTCACCTTCTCTTAAATAGTACTTCTTTCTCACTCAATCTGAATAAACCTTCGCCGTCTCATTTACATTCTAGCATGAAAAGTGTGGGTGTAAGGGAGAGCGACAGAAAAGTTACTTTAACTGAAAATTAACTATTATTCAAACACAAATAGAAAAATCCTCACAAGTTTACTTTACTTATGACAGATTATGGGAGAGCTTTCTGATTAATGTAATGATACTTTCGTGAAGGACATTTTTCAAGGCAACCGGCTGAAATTCACATTACACATAGAGAAAATCATAACTCTCATATACTATATATCTAGTTCATTTGCCAGGATGAGAAGTCTAGCTGAACTAACACGTGCTCGGCAGTTTTAACCACTCGGTCACTGGTGGGCTTCTTTGTAAGAGTTCCTTCTTAATGAACTCTTAACATTATGGATCTTATTTAGAGCTTTACTGTAATTAAGCATACGACTCAAAAGACTTAAAATTTTGAAAAGGAACAAATGATAAAAAAAAATTGTGTTTAGGAAATTTAGTTCATCATAAACAAGCAGCGAAAGGATTGTCACTTCTTATTCACCCTATTCTTAAAATAGTCCACCAGATGCTTCTCGTCTTGTTTTTTCGACCCCGAAGCGTTTTGTTTTCGTAGTGCCTCCTTCATCAAAGCCGACAGCTTGTGATGACAAAACACGAGCCTAGAAAGACTAGAAGAAAATGAAACTGTGTCGCCACTTTACGACGCTGTGAAACAAGTTTAATTCTTAGTAAAGTTTCTTAATTTACAGATATTTTTTCCGAGATTTTCTGCATTTGTTTGCAAAGTATTATTAACCATTCATTAACAATAAGAGCAAACAACAGGAACTATGATGCATTTTAGAAAGATATCATAATATTTTATTTGCGTTATACCAAGCCGGCACAAATTTATCAGAATTTGTTGCAACAACAGTACTGTACCACGATTATTGATGTTGTTCTAAATAACATATTTATATTACCTTTCAGCGGCAACTTAATCTAAAGATATTTAACAAACTAAGCTAACAGGTAATTAAAGAAGCTCATCTATAACTATAACACTAATTTTTACTAATATATAACATTTTCATGATTAGACAGTGTATGCATATATATATCAGCAGATTTACTATAAAAATTATCGACTGGAAATTTTACCAAGTAGGTAAAAACTCGATTTAATTATGATATCAAACATCAATTATCACAAATTTCACCTGTGTTCCTCAGGTGAAATTATACCGTATTTTTGTTACTGATACGAACGTCCGTGAATTTGTAATAATAATGAAAGTAAATGCCGAACGTATCCTCTTTATAGCATCTTTAATCACTACTCCAGTTGTCTCACACTCAAAATGTATGCGGGCCGAAGGCACGATCTAAATCTAAAAGCCGTCGAACGGACAAAATAATTTTTTTATTCAAAATGAAAGATTCTATTATAAAAATAGAAATAAAAAAATTTGCTCCGTCGGTATTTATCAAAACATAAGTAAACAATAATCATGGTAACGCTAGCGAAAAAATTTATTTTCTACCTGGAATTTAGAATATAATACCTGCAAGACAATTTTGAGGATTACACATTATAATTCAAATACACTCATGTCCATAAATTAAGGATAACTCGGAGTCACGCGGAAATCGAACTCTAAAATAAATATATCACCTGTAAAATCACTACACACATTTTCAATAATCATATGCAAATTTCAGGAAGTAACCAGATGACACCGATGGTACGTTACAATGACGAGAGTGTAAGAGAGTGATATATAAGGAATACAGGCAAAGAAGTAAAATTGTTCGCAGGCGCTTTATAAGCATTTCAGTGCAATAACCGAATAGTTATGACACAAAGGACGCATTTGGATGATTTTTTTACGTGGAAGAATTATCGGCCGTCTGGAATGTGGGCGTACCCAACTGGAAGTATCAGACGAACTTGGAATTGCCCAGAGTGTCATCTCCAGGCTTTGGCAACGATTAAAAGATGATGGTAATGTGAGTAGACGTTACAGCACAGGTCGCCCCAGAGTTACAACACCGAATGAGGACCGGTATTTGGCAGTTACTGCCAAACGAAACAGGCGGAGCACAGCCTCAGACCTATCTCGTCAACTCTCTTCAGCCACTGGTACGACAATTTCAGGCAGACCGTGTACAGACTCTTAGGGCAGATTGGTCTATATGCTCGTAGACCTGTCAGATGCGTTCCACTTACTGCAACTCCCTGTCGCCTGAGGTTAGCCTGGAGTAGAGAGCATGCATTGTGGACACCGCAACAGTGGGCTTGTGTGAGGTTTTCTGACGAGTCCAGGTTTAGCTTGCAGTCAGATTCTCGCCGGACTTTCATATGGAGAGCTCCAGGTACCCGTTACCACCAAGAAAACATCATTGAACGACACCGTTACGGTGGTGCAGGAGTGCTCGTTTGGGGTGGAATTATTCTGGGTTCCAGAGCTGACCTGCATGTTCAAATTGGAACCATGACAAGCCAAATCTATCGGGACGTCATTCTGGAACAACATGTACGTTTGTTTCGGGGCGCCATGGGCGCACAATTTGTGTTTATGGATAACAACGCCCGTCCTCACCGTGCAAACATCGTAAGCGAATGCCTTCAATCGGAGGATATCACCTGTATGGACTAGCCAGCATTCTCACCGGACTTGAGTCCAGTAAAGCACGTGTGGGATATGCTTGGCCGACGAGTTACAGCCCGTCAACCTCGTCCTACATGTCTACCGGAACTTCGGAGAGCATTGCCTTTTGAGTGGTGTAATATCCCCCAAGATCAGATCGATAATTTTATACTCAGCATGCCTAGGCGTTGTACGGACTGTATTGCATCGTCTGGGAGCCATACAATGTATTAACAATCATACCAACCATGTAATATTGGTTTTTTGTAAATAGTTTTTTTTTTTTTCGTAATTTGCTCCAGGGGGGAAATTCCAGGGGGAATGGACATGAGTGTATATTGACAGCTGTGTCTTAAATTTTCAGACTGAAATTTCTTTCAATATAAATAGTTCTAGCATGTTTAATTAAACATTAAATAAATTACTTTCATTTAAATTAAAACTAAACCAATTGTGAAAACTTTCCAAGTGGGACAAAATTTGACAATAAATAATGACAACCTATTCTCTTTCTCTTATTTATCAAATTTTCCTTCGACGCATAATTTAAAATATACATGTTTATATGTAAATACAAAATTTATTTGTATCATGTCTGTGCATTGAGAGAAAACGTAGTAGAAATTATCTTCAGCATGGATTGTAGATGCTCGTCGGTCATATAGGTTCTTTTTTGTATTAATTTCCTATTGTGAAAAAACATATATTCAGAGATACATACTGTTAAGCGCTTACGGGTTCGTAATGGATTAAATGCATACAGAACCGATGACAACTTGATAAAATTTATTTTACCGAAACAAATATTTTACAGTTCTGGAACTGTAAAAAGCCCTCCTACAGCTCTTTCACAAAAGCATTCTTCTGAGTATGACAATCAGTAGTTACACTTCAAACTTCTAAGAATGTTAAACACAAGGCAATGCAGCTCGCATCTGAAAAGCGAAGCTCTTATGGAGATCTCAATACTCCGAAGTTCGCTCTGAACTAACAACGAACTGGTGCTCCCTCTGCGAACTGATGTTTCTATTAATTTGATGATATCTATAAGCGTCATAATTGTCTACGCAAGCAGCGCAGATTATGAAAGAACTTTTCAAAAACTCCAAAAAATTATTCAGCTTATTACAAACAGGTATGATCATCGTAAATTGCCAGTCTTCCGCAGAGAAATAAATTAGGATTTTTTTTTCTAACCACAGATGTATCAAAAGTCAAGCAGCAGTTGTGTTAACAGAGACGCTCAGTAACAAGCAAATTGGAACACGTCTGCCATTAATTGATTCCATGGTTATGACTAAGGCGCTTATAATTGCGCTGGCATTGGAAATATTAGTGTGAGATGGAAAATCTACATGATTCCTGACAGGTAATTTATTGGTTTTGTCTGCTTTATGGACTGCTTTATGGAGAGGAAGGAGGTTTTGTCTGCTTTATGGACTGCTTTATGGAGAGGAAGGAGGTTTTGTCTGCTTTATGGAGGTCCTTTATGCTTGAGGAAGTACGAAGGAAGCTCACCATGCTCTAATTTTGAGTATACAATAGAATTCGGAGAACTACTAAATATAGATAAATTACATTTGGATGCCAAGCGGTATATTTATCCTCAAGAAATATATCTGTACTGCTTATTACGGACGATTTATTAAATTACTGCTTATTACGGATATCCAGCCGTAAGAAATAGCTCATAGCCTGCAAAAAAATGGACACAACTCACACATCATTTTGAAAGCGGCTTTGCCGAAAATCTTATTGCGAGTATTGTAAAGGATAGATGTTTTGTTTGATGTGGAGGAAAACTAACGTAAAATCAGATGCGTGAGGACACATGAGTTCCTGAAATCGAACAATAACTATACTAAAAATAGATTTTCAAGATACAAATTGGTATTATTACTGCCAGTCAAGGACAAAAAACTTGATGACCAATAGTTTACAGTACAGAATGATCTTAGTTAATTCTTCGGAAAGCTCATTTGTCAAGAAGAATGATGCCGATGACAGTTTTCTTTTATTCTGCCCAAAATAAAATAATCCTTGTGGAAAATATTTGGACTTAATTGGATTCTGTGGAACGGAAGTTTATAATGCTGTTGCAGCAGTCATAATGAGACCACAGAAGCAGATAAGTATTCTCGAGGAATTTAAATTTACGATTTCTTCCTGACATCTTTCTTTTCAATGTTTTGTTGCTTATTTTCATAGTATTTAGGGGTACCTTCGCTCTTCTATGTTACGGTTAGAACTATCTTCCAGATGCGCAAGTGGTACAGCAAAAATCAAATATGATTCCAAGCACAAGCTACGATAATTTAATTCACAGAATGGACGTTAATGTTGTTCGTAACTGTATTATAGTAATGCAAATTATATGTGTTTAAACACATATTGTCTATATTGTTACATAACGGATGAATGGGCCGGTTGTAGAGGGGGTTTTTGTAATTTTTTCCACGTGTAGTGCAAATATAGGCCAGTTTTCATTAAGACATTATCCACGAAAACATCTCCTTTCCTTGACCGATAGACCACATATGGTTTACTTTAATTCAAATCAACCTATTCAGCTAATAAGTAACTTAAATCTTGTTGGCTGTAATCAATGAACTTTAAACCCGATATGCAAGTATTACAAATCATCCTAGTTGGATATGGTGTACATTTAACTAGTACGATTTGAAGTGCATTTAATATGTAATGCAATTTATAATTATGAACATCTGGGGTATTATTTGAATTAATGAAAGGTATTTTTAATTCCATATATTACATACTTTGATAAAAAAATTGTTTGAAGGGGTTTTGTCCCTGAGGGACTATTCTTTTCGTTTTGAGATTTTGTGTCGAATCACTCTAAATGACCGTTTCACTTTTTAAATTGTTGCCACTAAATATTATCGCCCTGTATTATATTTGAAGAATTAAATAATGAAGAAACCGCATAAATGTATACATATTTCTCGCATTGTGATAAAACAATGGTACCTAGAGCCATCCAATTTTGAATGACGTAATCCTACTGCAAATATGGGCATCTGAAAGACCAAATTTGAAATTTGAAATTTGTTTTATTATCGATTTCATATTTTGTAAAACTTTAACGAATTTTTGATTAACAAACTCAAGAATTTCAAAGCGAGAAATGGCAACGTTGTACAGAAAAACCATTTTTATCTCCAACGCGTGAGACTGTTGTGATAGGTTACATAAAAGAAGAAGAGACTGAAGATTTATATGGACAAGGATGTCTCGTGAGAATAAGCTGAAAATTATTATTTTTTTTAACTTACAAACACGTTTTCAATAGTTGTTAAAATAATCTTTATTAAAATAATTAAATCGTTGGCAATGTTAAAAACGCAAGCTCGAGAGCCACGAATTGCTCTCGCACATAATATGTATAGAATTTGATTTTTGAGATAGATAAGTTTCTCTCTTCAGAATTGTATGTAGCCATTTTTTTTAGCATTCAATAAATTTTATTATGCTGTGTTTTGTTTTCAACCTGATGTCACAACCCATGTTTTGCATAGCGGTTTCGGCCACTACACCACACTGTGTATCAGAAATTCTAAAGATATGCTCAGTTTAAAATTATTTTGCGATATTGTTGTTGAACTGAATTTTATGGTTTAAGTGCGAAGAACGTGATATTTAATAAATAAAGGTAACACAAGAAAGTTTTCGATTTTCATTGTTTCTTTTACTGTTTTCTTTCTTTTTACTGTTATTCTTTCAGATTATTATTATTATTATTTGGTGGACACTAGGCATTTTAGGCTTTGACCCGATATGAAAGTATTAAGCTACTAAGGCCAGAAGCTGTGGTCATTTTATTTTGGAGGCCCGTAATAGGGGACCACCATTATTTCCTATGAAGGTATAGACAATATTAAATTATTATTATTATATCAGCAGATCCTTATGGGATCCACTTACTAACGGTCAAAAGCCCCACCTTTTTCATTTTTACGCATTTTTAGTTCGTTTGATTTCTGTATTTGCTTATTTATTGCTTTGCATGAGTCAAATCTTGAACTAACACTCTTTCTCGGAACCAATTTTTTGTGATGCCGATGCAATACTACTAAGAATGTTTTCAAATTTCGATATAGATTTTTTTTAATAATTTAGCTTAATATTTTTCGCTTCTTCTTTTGTTTAACGATCAGTTAAAACATCTCAGAATTTTTATCTTCACAATTTCCCTAAATCTTTTACATGAAACATTTATTCTTTCCCTCCTCTTCCAAAGTTTTCGGTTACTAAAAAATTATCTTTTTTTATTATAAGAGAGTCTTATAATCATTCCTTCATAGCTGAGAATCGCAGGATTTTAAGTGAGCATGATATCATAATTCTAAAGCAAACATGAATTATTATGAACTGAACGCTATCGGTTTAATCGATAAACCGTAAAAATAAATAAATAAAATAAAATAAAATAAAAAAAGTAAAATAAACATAAAAAATATCTGAAAGCTTTCAGATTTTATTATTACGTCCAAAGGGGCATATCTTTAATGTTTTGTGTCTTATTTTATTTATTAAATATCATCTTCTTCACATTTAAAGCATAAAATTCAATTCAAAAGCAAGATCACAAAGTATTTAAAAGAATATTAAAGAATATCTTAAGAATTTAAGAATATTTTTAGAATTTCCGACACACAGTCTCGCGCTCTGGAGATATTTTTTTTCCCAACAGTGTTGCCATGGCTCGCTTTGAAATCGTTGAATTACTTAATCAAAAACTCATGCTTTACAAAATATGAAATAGATAGTAAAACAAATTCCAAATGTGGCCTTCCAAATGCCCATACTCAGGCGGAGACTTACGTAATTTAAAATTTGATCGCTTTAGGTACCGTTGTTTTATCACACTGCGAGAAACATACATACATTTATGCTGATTCTTCATTATTTAATTTCTTTAAATATAACACAAGGGGATAATATTTGGTGGCAACAATTTGAAAAGTGAAACGGGCATTTAAAGTTTTCGACGCAAAATGCCCACTTTTTTTAAAGTGAGAGAGAGATAACTGTTGCTGCACTGATTTTCCTATCTTCTGTGGAATTGGTTTTGATTCTTTTCTACTTTACCACTTTCTATTGACTAAAAACTGTAAAACAAGATCCTTACAAAAATGTTTTAATTCGCCGGTTTTAGTCGATTGCAGTGAAAATCAAAAAATTATTTTTGTAATTATCAGAACATTTTTGGTCATATCTGAATTAAAATAAAATCTTAGGCAGTCTATCTATAAATTGTATTTGGGCATAGTAGAATTAAAGGAACAATAGGAGTAATAATGCAAGTATAGAAATGATATGCAAGAGTCATTACATTCAATTTACTTAAATTTCTCTTTGCCAACTTTGGTTTAAAATTCCTCATTGTTATTAGCCCAACTATTTTATTTTAGTTATACGAGTATATGACTAAAAACGTTATTTGGGATACGGATTTTTTTTTATTTCCTTGCACATTTAACTAAAACTGTGTAATTAAAAAAATTTTTGTTGTTGTTGTTATATTTTCACAATTCACAGATTTTTTTTATTGTTAGGAAGCAGAATTTTTAATATGATTGTAAATAAATATTGCAAAATAAAAATAATTTTAAAAACCAAAGTAATTTAATTATCATGATGTACCAAAATAATATGCAGGTTATTAAGGCCATTAAATTCTTTCTTTTACTTTACTTCTAAACTTTATTTCTCTAATGCAGATGCAAGCGCTGTTTTGATAGGTAAGGGATCACGGAATTTACAAGTGTCAGAAAGAGGAAAATAAGAATAAATATTAAAATAAGTACAAAAAAAAAGTATCGAAAAACATAGCAAACTCGTTGCTGAAGAACTGCATAGACGTTTATTTGTAGACGAAAACGTAAGACAATATAGCGTTAGAATGTATTGATTACAAACAACGAAATGCTAAAAACTATGTGAAATAAATGTATTATTAAAACGCGAATGTACGTAATTAAGGAATAAAAACACCAGTTTTTAAATCGCTCACTTTTTTTCGCATACTCAACAGGTAATGTACATTTATAAATAAAAATATAAATCATTCTCCCAGCAATTCCAAGAACTAAAAATCTGCCAATTTTTATAATTAAAGATTATCTCCTGCAAGACTGTTAATAGTTATCGGAACTGTAGATTTTGCTGTTTCTGTCTTTCAGAAATAATCTGGTAGTATAACTTAAAAATATGTACAACAAGGTGAAAATGGAAAGACAAGTCTACCAATGCTTCTAACATAAAAAAACTAAGTTAATTTGAAATGCCTTTATTTATACTAATTAGGTAATTCTAAATAATGTCTAGAATGTAGTATAATTATAAATATTTAAACTACCAAACCATATCAAAGTAATCGTAGAGTTTGACATTTTGTGCCATATGCCTTCTATGAAAAGGCCTCTACTTTCTAACTTCTAACTAACTGCGAAACATAAAGTATTTATCCCTTACCAAACCTTGGGTCCCTCTAAGTGTTCGCGAAGACACAGCGGCTAACTGAAGCCGATATGTTAACTTTAAAATTCAACAGTAGTATAGCTAAGCAGAGCTCCGGTCAACCTGAAGTAATCAAGCATTTTCTGAAAATTCAAGAAATCTAAGTTTATTTATACTTTAACTATAATCTATTTGCTTAAAATATGCATTTAATTCTATTGACACCCTCCCCCATCTGTGATTGTAAAGCGTGTCGTCATCATCACACGAAACTTATTTTCTCCTTCCCATTTGAGATTGTATTTGAAGTGAGCCTGCATTCACACATTTTTCATGAAGCGAAATACGCTAAACGAAACTGAAACGAAAGAAAAAAAATTAGGCAACTCAAACCATCTGCCGCAGCTGTCGTTCCCATGGTTATGAAGCAAGTCGGATGGCGAAAATTAGTCTTGAAATTCCTTTTCTAATATAGCAGTCTATAATTTGCATCCCAATGGGAGTTTATGAAAAAAGAAGTGAAACTAAAGCTAAGTTAATAGAACAACTGAATTAACTGATATAAAACCTTATAACATTATCCATGAAATTCGATACATTGTCTATAATCTGGAACTGTAGTGGTTTGTTGTGCAATGCTGTTGTGTATAATGAATTCTTTGTCCTTCCCCAGCTCCCACCGCACTGGCCGAGTGATTAAGACCGCGATCTTCTGGGATTGACCCGGGTTTGATCCCAGGCGAACAAGCCGCCTACATGATTGGTTTTCATGTTTTTTTTTTTTTTTTTTTTTTTTTTCATGTGCTGTACGATTTATGTTATTTAACAAGATTTTATGGTTTGATTATACTTTAACTTCTTTTCTTTGTCCTCACCACAGTGCAAATGAGTTGCTGAGTGTTTAAACCGAGGATTTGAATGTCTTAGAGCTAGAGCTTCTGGAAAACTCTCTTGCAGTACGTACTATCACCAACTCTTCCAAAGTTTATTCCGGCTTTAGTCATTTCGCTAGCCGACTTAAAATACTCGCTGTTAATTACTTGAGCCAACTCAAGCAGAATATTTTTTCTGCAGTCTATGATCACATTACTTGAATTTAAAATTTCAATATTATATTACTTTTAATACCCGCAAGTGGTGGAGTTTCGTTTGTAGCACAAGCACTGCCTTATATTAATTTCAAGAGTTCAATAAAAAGGCTATTTCAATATTCTTAAGACTCGGTCATTTTAATTCAGACTACATCGTAACGCTTGTCAGTCTAGTAGGGTCTGAAGAACATTGAATTAAACTCTTAGACATAGCAAAATTCTACAGTGTAACGCATACATAACCCAGATTTTCTTAGAAATTGCTCCATGAAGGCAAGCTTTTCTTTAGGCAGATAATCCTTTTCTTTCTTGTATTTACATAATCTAACTAACCTAACCTAGCTGTATCCTCACCTCCCGCACCTTTTTTTTTTTTTATGAAAAATAAATATTACCTCTGTGACAGTTAGTTTAGAGTTTTAAGTATTCTTTAGACAAATTTTGTTGAGTTTGCAACTCTAAATTGAGTATTTAATGGTCAGCGGGATTTTAATCTGATGTCCTATAATAAAATTTATTATAATTTATAATATAAGTGTAAGATCTGTCTCTGCTATTCCACATAAACTAAATAAGATCCTACGATGAACCTGCCGAATTCTCGCATAGGCGTGAATAATTACTAGCACAAAAGAAGGGTGAAAAGTAGGTCTTTATTTACTTCAAATAATTAACAGAAAGGCACGATCTTCGAGCTTTTACAATGGCACTGTCCACTTGAGGTGAAAGTAAAACGTAGAATAATTCAAATCAAAATCTAAAAAACAGTAGTGCTGCATTAGCTCATTAAAATATGCCTAACAGGTTGACTCACATAACCTAATAGGCGTGATGGTAATCCGGAATGGCCAAGAGGCTTACTAGCATAACAGCGAAATAGCAACGAAAGTGCGCTGACTAGCAAAAATCCGCTCTGAATAAACTCGGAGATTCACCCGTTTAAATACTCACTTCACTTAACTTTAAATTTACAACCTGGCGAGAAAATGTGAGGGGAAGTTGAGAAGTTCAGTAAAGGTATCAAACTTAAAATAACTTATACAGTTATGGAAAATAAGGAAAACCCTAAAACAAAAGTTATAAAAAATAGTTTTCACATTGCCAAATAAACAAACATTAGCTGAGTTTATTTGAATCATAGTTTAAAATAATGCCTAACACAAAAGTTTTAAGAATCATTACATTTCAAGCAAATTAAAGAATTGGTCTAAAACCAATAACAGTTAATTATTATTCCTACACAGTCAACTAGATTATCAGAAGTTTTCTAATAATCGCTAATTTTCACTTATTCGGCAAAGGTCTCAGTTCATGGTCAGTGAGCAAAGCATTGAGCACCACCTCCCATCCCCTCACCCCTAAAGCGAGGAGCATTTCCTCAAGAAGGAAACTAATATCAGTAGTTTTCACCATAAGTTGCAGTTAAGAGACTGAATGATTATTCTCGCATGTATTAGATTTGCGTAAAACATGTGAATCGGATGAACTATTTGAGAACTGAAGGGAAGTTGAGCAGAGTAGGAATTTATAAAATATTAATTTATTTGTACAAATTCATCTCTCAGAAAGTTATTGCTCTTAGCTATTGTTCTAAGAGCGATTTAGCAGTTCTGTCTGTTACACCTTCTCGAGTTACCAATTTTCGACCCCATTGATCGTTTAGAAAGCTGAAATGATAATATTCTTTCCGCAATAACCAAGAACTGCTGTATCCTTTGTATTTTCTCCTTCAATTATCTTTAGCTGACCACCTTTATTTGTAAAAGTCGATACTGCTTAAATCTGCAATTAAGGTTCTGGTTTCTGCTTTGTTTATTCAAGAGAACTTTATAAATCGATAATACGTAACGATATTCGTGCGCTTTCTCACTCGAGATTAAATTTTCAGGAACAGTAACTAAATAGATGAGAGAACGTCCCTTGTTGCGTAATATACTAGATAATGTTTGTTAGATATGTTGGATTAATTGCAAGAATATAACTGAATTAAACCATTTACACGGTGACTCATAATAACGAACAATAAGATTTCAGTGAAATCATAGTAACGGACGAAATCATGGTAAGTTTACTGATTTCTGCAGAACTAAAAGCAGGAGGAATAAGAAGAATCAAATTACAAGAGGTAATTAGATTTTACTAATTCTCCACAAAGAGAGCTCTTTGATGGGTGAAATAATTAGATTGGCCTCTGACTTGTCCCTTTGTGTAAACGAAAGAGCAGCCCGTCGAGCCAACATACTCCATCTTGAGCATTAAATTTGACTCTATTCTTCATATATCTGAATAATTTAGTGTGTAGCCATTACTTAATTCAAGAGATAAGCACACAATGAATCTTGAATTTTTTTTTTTTTTTCGTATGAAACCACTTTTCCCGTATTAAAGTTAGCACTCATAATTAAGTTTCAAATAAAAGTAGTTAGAGAATTCTGATGAGAGAATTAAGGTTACAAAGCTTTTTTACGAAACTAAATGCTTTTAAATCAATATCGTAATGTATGTTTTTGAAGAACTGTCGTATTTCCCGGTACTTGCTTGTGATATAAGTTGTTAGCAGTCCCAGCTAGACTGTGGAAGAGCCGCGATTCGAATCTAGGTGACAGCACCATTTATTTTTCAGATTTTAGCTCTAAAATAATCTAAATAGTCTCTGCAATGTCTTCCAGACTAAAATGTAGAGGATCAATATTCATCATTACCAGAATTTGGTCAATTGGGTTTTATGTTTCTCACTATTTTCTCTTTAAATGAGAGAGTATATAGGGAAATATTGCATTTCCCTCTGTGTTACGTTAAATTAGTTAACTCTGCAATTAGCAAATAAAAGATCAAGGCTTCAAATCATTCTTGCTCATATAGGCTGTTTTTTATTCTTCTCACCCTGTGAAACCTAATACCTTCTACGTATTTTAAATGCTCAGTTGTCTTTTCTTTTCTTTCTACTTTTCTATCGACTTTATCAGAATGCCTATTAATATTGAATTTAAATGGCTAAGTAGCCAGTGTTTAAAGAGCAAGTATTGGCTATGTTAGAGTTTCGAGATTCACCGAACCCTTGAAGCCGAGTATGAAAAACTGTCGAGCGGGTGGAAAATTTAACAATGACTTTTTTTTTATTTTTTAAAGATTATTGCTAAGCAAAAAACATTTGATTGAAGCCTAAGCTTTGTATGTGTACTCATATCGATGTGCTTGTAAATTTAAATATTCTGTGTTGATTAAACATTTTCTAAATAATATAACAAGTAGTAGCGCAGTTTCTAAGTAGTACTACAAATAACGAACTACAATCAGCGGTTTTTTTAACTTTGAGTTTTATTTGTAAATTCCTGCGAGTGTAACCATAGATAATTAATCGAGTTTTTACCTCTGTGTGTAAATGAAGTATAGTTACTTTCTGAATTGCAATAATTATCAAAACAGCTCTGTTCCTTAGAGCACCGCAATACCTACTGCTTATCTGCAACTTTAAAGCTGTAAACGTGCAACGAGTGTGTTATAGAATAAATAGTATCTGTTACATAGTATAAAATCTTTTTTATTTAACAAAAGGATTACATATTACTTACAGAAAACTGGAATTTTGTGGCAATTTAAGTTAACTGCACTATCGTGTTAAGACAAATGAATAGAAAAGTACTCAAGACTTTTCGAATTGAATAAGTAATCACTTATACGCACTTGCTGAACGATCTGGAGCATTCTAGACTTGGAACATTAGCAATAATAAACAAACGTCAATTTTAAGGTGACGTACACGATTATGTCGTCTAGATAGCAAAGATAAATATGCTATTTGGGGCCTCTTAGTGTCGTGTCCTTCATCCGTTCAAATGTTGCATAATCCAAATGGCATGACGTTAAATTCATGCAGATTATCTGGCGTAACGCAGGCTGTCTTTTCTCTGTCTTTATCATAAGTATCTATTTGCCAATAGCCTGACTTTAGTTTCATCAGACAGAAAATTTCTCTACCAAATAGGTAGTCTAAAGCATCATCGATGGGAGGTAACTGATAGACGTCTTTTTTCCTTACTTTGTTTAGTCTCCTATAATTGACACAGAAAAGCCATTCACCATTTTTCTTCTTCACAAGCACGATTAGAGATGATCATGGACTGTCTGACGGTTATATCACGTCTTCTATTAGCATTAGTTGCTCTTCCTCTTCAGTCAAGCGTCTCTTTATGGATGATACATCATATGACCTTTGTTTGATTGGTGCATGGTTCCCTGTTTCGATCTTGTATTCACTGCACTGCATTGGGATTTACTCGAATTACTATTAAAGTCAAAAATCCACTAAATTTTTCTAATAGAAACCAACAGCTTGTCTTCTCAGCACTCTTCGTTTCTTTCTTGTGCTCGTCTTCCTCAGCATTGGTCAGATCAGTATCAAAAATTTCTTTTAATTTTTCTCGAGGTAACTTTTCTCTGGATTTACGTTGCTTAGAACCTTCTTGAGCCTGATCACTCAGAGAGCAAATAGTGTAGTTGCTATGGCCTTTAAACAGCTTAAGTTCACGTCTTTTGGTATCAATGGGTTCATGGAGAAAATTTTGTTACCCGTATTTTACCGCAACCATCCTTGGTGGTTGAAACTGGTATCAATAGCTCTCTTTCGCACATCAGAAATCTACTTTCAACAATAACAGTTTCATCCATTTTTCACTTTTCTGGATTCAAGGCTTTATCTTGTCGAGATTGCTTCAATTAAATAATCTGTTGCGTCAAATAAGCAGCTTTCTAATATATTTATACGTTTCTTATCTGGAAGGACTTCTGCAAATTGAAGTTTTGGGTTTCCACCATCGATAACGGCATCAGTGGCATGTAAAAGTTCCATCCAAGTATCATTTGATGGCTTCATTGCTGAGAAACCAGAAATTCAAACAGCTTCTTACTCCCATTAAAGCCGACTTCCAATATACAGCATCCGGAGGCGGTTACAAGTTTACCACAGGCAGTTCTCAGTATAGTTCTATTCTCAGTAAACATAGGAGCATTCAGCTGTCAGTGTAATTCTTCGGCTATGACGAAATAATTGACCCTCGTATCCACAAGGGCTTTTGCACATTGTCTATTCACGGTGATAAAGTTGACAGTCTTTTTTAACTTGGCTGTGTTGTACGTCGCACTATTTTCTTCAACTGCGGCCTTACCTCTTGCACAGTTTGCTTAAGTGTCCTCATTGGGTCAGCGAGGGAAAAAGCAGCATACTGGTGATTGTGATTGTCGGCGGTTGAGACAGCGCCGTTGAGAAGGCAAACTGCTTCTTAATCGGGAAGAAGTAGGCTGTGCATGCATAGTCATCGTCGAAACTGTATAGAATGTCAGTGCCCTTACCCCATTGACGGTTGGATGTCCTAGTTGCTCTTGCGTTTTTAAACATCCGACATCTGTCCCTACAGTGCCTCCAAAAGGTGCACTGGACGTCCGCAATGGTAGCAGAGCGGCACATTACCATCAAGCCTCCGCAGGTCTGTCTTACGGTGTGGAGCCACTTTTTTGCTGACTTCACATCAAGGATGCTACTTAACTAGAATAAAACGGGGAGTGGTTTTACTTCTACTTATATCTGCGAGTGGGAATAGGACTTCTTCCTGGATCACGGAGGCGATGTCATTCGGATGTTATGCACAACATAATGTATTTTTGAAAGCATATCTGAAAACAGTCCAACTAGTGAAAGTGTCTTCATCAATATCGAACAACTGTCGAGGGATTTCCGTAGAGGTAAAGATGACGTTCGCCAGATACATTTGATCATCCCAGTGGTTATGGGTGGCGATTCGATTAAATTCCTTGACCTATCTGTTGGTATTTTGTTGGTTGTCCCCAGCGAATATGCAGCGTCTTCTGAGCAGTTAGGTAGTCAGGATCGGTACTGGTGCGAGGTTACTCGGAACGGAGCTAGGCGCTGTTGGGGGCTTCTTTCCATCAACCATCTTCCTCAATCTTCTACTCGGAATACTGTAAGAGACCGTACTCAGGAGGATATCCTTGAATACCTATGCTTCGGTGTAGCTCTTCTGTAATAACTGATTCACCCAGCGCCCTCCATCACACTGTTGCTTAGATGAAGTGATCGTCTTAAGACAAATGAAGATCAAAGTACTCAAATCTCAGTTCAAGACTTTATTATTCAAACTGAATATGTAACCACTTATGTAAACTTGATAAACGCGCTACAAAATTGTAGACTTGGAGGGAACTAGAAAATGAAGAATATTCTCCAATAAATAGAACATAAAGAAAATAAATTAACTGAAAGGAAATGTAAGGAAAAGTCAATTTTAAGTACTTAGCTTTTGATGGGTTTCGAACTCGTGACCTTCGGTTTTCGAATCCGACGTCTTATCCACTGAGCGACAATGTGCTGGGTTAAAAGGAACAATTTTGTCAACAAATATTTTATATAACTAAAGAAAGAATATATATTGTTGTAAGCTTCGTTGTGTTTTAAAATGAAGTTCATGTCTAAAACTGAGAAGAAACCAGAAAATATGCCCTCAAGTAGTTATTCAAACTATAGCAAAATATAATAGCTTAAAAATTGAAAGGCGTCAGTTTATCTGATGAAGTAAACATTAATGCCATGTATCTTTAATAAGACAAAAATTGTAGGTTGGAAAAAATTCTACACAATTTTTTTAAATATTTACTAAATTAAGGGATTTTTAGCATCCAAAAATTTGTCAAAGATTGCTTTACATAAGAATTAATATACATTAGTTAAGATAAAATGAAGTTAAAAGTAGTGTTTTTGCGCTATACCAAGAATAACATTTAAATATAAATATTAAAGGGCGTGAGAGAAATGTCTGTCAAAGTAATGCGAAAGCGTGTTTCGAGGTAGCTTCGGAACGTGAAAAGAATGAGAATTTCCATTTAATGTATACTTTCATTCTAGTGGTTCATTTTCTCTACGAAAGTGTAAGTTTGCTGAACAAACATCCTCGTCGTCCCAATCATTATCATAATATCATTCCCTCAATATTCTTTTGTCAATCAACTGTCAAACAACGTACCGAGCCATCAAAGTCAAACTTTAATTATTTTGTGATGAGAAGTTAAATTTCTACTATCAGATGAAGTTCCATTAATTTTATTAAGTTACTTGAAAGTGACTGATGTGATTCCAAATGAACTTTTTAACTTTACATAAAAAACAACGATATGGTATAAAACTATGTTAATTTTACAGGATTTAATTTTTTTCATTCGTCTGTTATTCTTGGCTTCCGTCATAATAATTCAGTAATTCAAAAGTTCCATGGGAATCTGTATTTTGCTAAGACAAGTTAAAATGCTGGCAACTTATCATACAAAGCAAGAGTTACAACCTTGAATGAATTTTCATTAGATTAACCTTCTCCCCAGTATGAAAAAATTCAAAAACAATTTATGCTAAATTCATTTTTATCTGGAATCTTTATCTGAAGAATATTACAGCTTCCGTAAACAAACACCAAGTTACTCCTGCCCTTATGTTAGAAGTTGGCAAAAATCACCGTATGATCGCATGTGGTATAAGGATCTCGTCTTCAACCTGATACGGTAAAATTATCGATTATTCTTGTCAAAATTCCAAGCGTCATCCTGAATGAAAGGATTTGCTCTACAAAAGTCAACGGCTGTCTTTCTAACCTTGAAACTATACTGATATCTCACAAAGGTCCATGCTTGGATCTCTGCTATATCTAATATGTGTATACGGCATTCTGACTTTCAAGGACGACACATGCTACTTCAATGGTATGACGATCATTCAATAAGATTGCGCTTTGGTGAAAATACAAGATAAAATTAAATGCGAGACTTGGTGCAGCATTTGGATGACCTCGATCAGTGCTTTTCAAACCCAAACTTTTCATGAATACACGGCATTATAAGTGCACGCATGGTATTTAAACTCTTATCAACTATTGATCAATATAATCCGAGGTTACATCTTGGACTCAGACTGAATTTGAACATCTTCTGGAACGAGCATATCTCCTACCTCTCCAAAGAAGTCACCATGAAACTTCTTCCTTTGCTCACACGCCAGTTTCTCTTAAATATCCCAAGGAAGAGAAGAATTTTATCTGCCTGTCATTCGTCTCATATTTACGTAGACTGTTTAAACGTGATGCACAGTTTCTATTGGAAACATTAAATATCTATGGATAGTCCATATGTAAACAGAATATGAAATAACTAAAATGTCTGCATGTAAATACAAAAATTTAAACCACTAAAGGTATAATATCATAATTATCACAGTAAGGTGAGTCATAATGTTTTTTCCGCTTTTGTCGGATATATGTTAATTTAAAAATTTTGCCTTGAATTCAGCTTATAAAAATAATATAGTAATGTCGTAAAATATCTTCATCTAATCTAATCTAAATTTATATTTGCTATAATTTGATTCAAGAGAATCAAATTATAGCAAATATAAATTTAGTATTTTTTAAGATTTAGTCCCTTTTACATCCTTGTAAAAAACATACTGTAATCGCGAAACATTTCGCGTTTCAAATTTCAAGGGCAATACTCTTTTGACCGTTCCAGATCCATTTTGTCAATTTTCTCCGTGATATCTATAAGTACGGATAGATTAAACGACTCTTTATTCCCATACAGATTGTGAAATGGATTAAAAATGAATTTTTAGTGACGTCTGTGCTTGCATATGTACGTATATATCTCGCATAACTTTAAAACGATTAGCCGTAAAACTTTAAAATTTTTTATTATGTAACTTCTGATATAGCATCTAATTGCGATCTCTCTTTTTTTATTGCAATCGTCAGTAGAAAAGTATATATACACTCTATCACAAAAAATATGTGCACCGAGAAGGAAACGAACTATGTAGTTTATGAGGAGATAAACAAATGATTACAAATTCATAACAAAAATCGTTTTATTAAGAAGTTATGGCATGAAAAATGTTATATAAATCAGTAGTAAATAGTACTCCTGTCACCTATATAAGCCAAAACACGGCATGGTATCGAATTAAGTAGGTCACCTATAACACCCTACGGAAGATCATGCCATAATCTTTGCAACTGGACAGTTAATTCATCACTATTCTTGGATGGCTGCAGTTGCCTTCTAATTATGTTCCAAACGTGCTGTATTGATGTGAGGTCTGGTGCGATCTGGCAGTCTAGGAAAGAACGTCATAAAACATTGTTGGGAGAGTCGCGCAGTATGTGGACGAGCGTTGTCTTGCTGATAAATGAATCCTGGGCTACTTGATAGCATCGGCAGTACAACTGGCGTTATGTTCTCGTCCACGTAACTGCGAACCATCATAGTGCCTTTAAAGACGGCTAGTGACCGAGTGTACCAACAAATCGCTCCCCACACCGTCATGCCTTGTGTAATAGCCGTAGGCAACTCGACAACAAATGCCGGATCGGACCGCTGGCTTGGCCACCTCCAGACGTGTGTAAGTTAGTCATCAGCGTTGAGACTGAATCGGGATTCATCATTGAAGATCGCTCACCCCCAGTCGATCACACTCTAGCTTGCCTGAGACTGAAAAATGGTAAATGGCGTTGAATCTATGGTAGCGACGTTGTTGATGCGGAAGTGACCGCTCTTATGTTTGCGCGATCCTTGCGCTCATTTGCGTTCCTGGGACGCCTGACCTTTATTGACGCTAGACTATCCCTTCCGTAACTATCATATCGCTCTGACCAAGGTGACGGCTGATATGCCTATTCGATCAACCTGCTTGTCTGAGGCCTATTATACGTACTTTTCAACAACTGTTCGTGCTACTACCGGCTACATCTCAGAGGTATCTCTAGTCACGATACCGTCTATCCAAGTCAACAGATTCATTTGAATAGCCCTACGGCACGAGCATTCATGCTTCTAAAAGCTCTCCCAGCAGCGCATCTCATATGCGTATAGCGTGCTTACCCTTTTGAAAGTTAAATCAATTTCGTATATCTTACCAGGCTACATTTCTGCCTATTTCGTCATTGTGGCTCGATTTCTTCTGGATTCATATATATAGAGAGCCCTTACCCTGATGAAAAGTTCTTTCTAGGCCTTTATTTTGCAATCGTTCGTCGTAGACATGACGAAAATATTCATATATTGGAAATTACAATTTTAAAAATAATTAATTTTCGAAACATAATGAAATATAACTTTTAATAGGGTCTTCCGGTTCTTGTACTTATATTCGGAAAAGTTTTACAGTCATTTTGAAAGATCAGATACAGTTAGAACTATGGAACTTGCAGCTTTACGGCTAGCTGTTGTATTTGATCGTAAGTTAGTGAGTAACCTTCAACATCTTGTGTTGTAAATTATCCTAAGTAGTACCACAAGTTTCAGACCCAATAAATTTTTAGTCATTCTTAATTTACTTGCGTTTTAAATTCTTTATTACTGTGCTGGCGATAACTCGACTGTTGTGTGGAATAAGAGCTAAGCTTTTAAATTTGAAGTCAGGTTGACAAGTAAGTTACGAGCTAGCACGTAATACATGAAGTAAAAGGAAAACTGTCTAAATTTTACTTATATGTATTCTCTGTCGGTTACTTTAGGTAAACCACAGTCACATGCAAATCCCGACTTTCGTAAGTACAGGATGCGGAAGCGTTCATAGTAGGATATTAAAAACACACCATAAGGCAGTAACTGTAATTTATTTATTACCTCTTATGTCAATTAATAGTTAAAGGTACGCTATTTACTAATGTGTAAGTCATTGTTCATTGCATGGATTACTTTTTGAATATGATGCCTGTCAAATGATGCCCCCTCTGACGTTGGAAGCTTGCCATAACTCGGCGTAACGTATTCCCTGGGACATTCCCGATGGCAGTTCTAATGCGATCCTTCAACTCAAGAATGGTGGCACAACGTATTTGGAAAACTTCTTGCTTCAGGTAGCCCCAAAGAAAAAAGTCTGCACATGAAAGATTAGCTGAGCGACGCGGCTAGGAAATGTCACCAAAACCGGAAATTACTGTACCTGGAAATGTCTATCGAAATGGTTCGTCCATCTGGCACCTTCCCATGACGTCCCAAGTTAAAATGTTGCCGAAATAGACGCTGGGTAGCAATAATGCTGTTATCACATCTATAGACGCGCGCGCTTACCCGGGACAATTCCGAGAAACGAGATTCTAGTAGGACGGCTTTAAGCGGCAGGCTTCCGAGAAATGTTTCGTCTAGTTAGGAGGAACGTGTCCCGGCTATGAGCAACATTTTAAAACCTTTCCCAAAATGTTCCGGCTGGAGACGTGTTCCTCGAACGTTCAACCAATCAGACGAAAGGTCAGCTTCTGAAGGATCACGGGTAACTTTCAATATGGCGATGGCTCTCACTGTGAAGTGATGGACGGTGGAAATAGAGGCCGATTTAATTATTGCTGTTTTGTTGTAATACAACTGCCTGAGTCATTTTTTAAATGTGTATATATTCATTAAATATATAATCGTGGAAATTTCAGAGTTGACAGTATTTTACGACGTTCTTGCATTTCGGATTTGTTTACAAATTGTTCGTAGCTAAAAGTTCGCCAAATTTGTCGTATTTCGTGCTGATCGTGTATTATAACACTGTTATATAATAGAATTTTATTTCTTAAATTTAAGTTGAATAATTTTTTAAAACCCATTTGTATATGCGCGGCTTTTCTCCTAATTACATATCTTTTAAATTGTTAACTGCATAATCAGTGACACATTTTAAACAGCATAAAAGATGCATAAAAAAGAAAAGCATAGCTTATGTAATAATGAGAATACTCATTAAATTTGTCTATTATTTTCATGTTATTAATGAAATACTTTTTGGATTATAAATACATTAGAAACTATACTTTTATTGTAAATGCTACATATTGAAACATTGAAAATTTATGGATTTATTATTATGCATGATGAAAAACATTTGTATATACATTCATTAATATAAATCTTATTCATTACATTAATACTAATAAATATATATTAACAATTTCTAAAACATCGCATCTCTCTATCTGTATGTAAATATATGACTTATTAGATGTGAATATATATATGTATGTATGAATACAAAAATGAACATTGCCAAGAAGTTTATTTGAAGTTACTTATAATTCAGATAAGATTATGTAATTGGCAGCAACTATAGTTATCAGTTCTTTGCAAATTTTTAGGGTATGTAATAATCAGTTGAAAAATAATTGATGATTATTTGAGTACTAAAAAGTGTACACATTTTGTTATTTGGTTAATTCATAATTATATCATACGTATGATCTACGTAATAAAAACATGACAAATAAATAATAAGAAATGTAACAGCTGTGCATTTATAGCATTTGATTACTTAAAACAGCGCACAACTGATTATCACCTTCATGTCTGTTTACATAATGAATTGCACTTTCCAATTAAGTGCACGGGCCTACTAGTGGCCGAAGCGTCGTTGAACACTGGTAGTTCTGTCTCAGGTTAGAATGCCGCGAACGGGCTGGCTACATGACGTTTCCTTGGTTTGCCCCATTTATAACTGGTATACGAGCCAGTTTTAAAAAATCTTCTACAAAGGGATCCTTCCTGTTGTTATCCCTCGAGGCTTTGCGGTAATCACATAAAACCAACTGAGCCCACCAGCGGCCGAGCGGTGAAGTCGCTGAACATTGGTGGTTCGGTTCGAGGTTCGAATCCCGCGAACGGGCTGGCTGCATGGACGCTTTCGTGGTTTTCCCCATGTGCAACGTGTATACGAGCCAGTTTCCCTTAGAAAGTCCTCCCCGAAGGCATCTCTTCCCTTAGGCAGATAGCCCTAGTGTGCTTTGCTGTAATCTCAATAAACCAAACTATAAAACAAACTCATGATGTGAACACCTAATTTCTAGAGTTGGCATAATTAATGTGTTTTAGGTATATTACGGAGTGTTCTATGGGACAGTAAACAACTCGCACATGTTTGATTGCTCATGTATTCATATGCTTTATTTGATCTTCATTTTGCTGAATAGTATCTGCTGGCTGTGAGGAGGTAAATATCAGCTATATAGATTTTTGTCATTTGAATGGACAGAACAGTAATTATGAGCCATAAAGTTAGTCAGAAAATGCTTTCACCAGGTCACAAATTTTCCAGTGAGCCATCAAATTTTCATTGAAATGCAGACAACAGAAAATACACATAAGCGATGTGTGATAAATAGACTTATCCAGCACATGTTTTTAAACTATTCTTAGTGTATACAGAATTTGGCTATTACTGATGTAATTGATTGCTATAACCAGAAGTGTGTTTATCTGTTACATGAAGTGCCAGAGTGGAGATCAAAGTGATTAACTTGATAGCAATCACCTTTCTATTATCTTCCATTACTAACAATAAAGTTTAAAACGAAAAGCGTGTGAGCGATAGAAAACAACACGAAGAAGCGAATGTCACTTGAAAGGAAACGTCACTTTCGCCATTCTGAGCGATAACTGATTCTTGTTTGGCTTTCAGCCTGTTTGCCAAGTGAAGATGGTACCCTATTTCGCCAAAGGCCGTTTCTCGGAACTGTCGCTATAAACGTTTTGTCCCGGCAACAAACAGCTAATGTGATAACGCTTTAACAAAGTAGTTATTCTTGAATTAACTTTCAACAGCAAAGGCACGATGCTGTGCACTCCACCGATCCATATCACTGTCACACTCGAAATGGGAGCTCATTAGTACACGAATGCAGCACGAGCTGGCGCGCATTCATGAAGTACGTCATTGTACTACGCAAATCAAATTACGCTATGAACGCTGCCGCACCCTGTATAAACAGATATGGGCTCTGGGCGTCCACTTTCAAGGGGTCTCAAAATCCCCTAAAAATATTTAAAATAAGTAAAATTTTATGAATTTTTAATTGCAGGTTTTAAAAATGTAAAATTATAAGTAAAAATAAAATTTTAAACTTCGTATTTTAGTTTTTCGTGTCATTCTTCGAAACGTTTAGTCTCTGGATCATTGTCTAGCGCTCTTATTGGCGGCGATATTATTAAACGAAGCTTCGGTGGAAGAAAATTCAATTTTTTATTCTATATTTTAACCAACTGTTTCATTGTTAAATTGATAAACAGTTTTGTTGCGTTTGCTTGATTTTTCCCCTATGATTTAATTTATTGAGAGTTGTAAAAAAAAAAAAATTAGTCAAGTTCATCTTCTTTAAGTTTCATTCGATCCTTTTCAACCAAAGTTCAATATTTTTCAATTTATTGTGCAAATTAATAAGATAGTTCTATTCAAAATGTATAAATTTAACGGTATATAATTTTCACTAAAAAAGTACAATCATTCAATTGTTTTCTTAAATATTTTATATAATTCGTCTTAATTGCAAGATGATCTGAATTGTGGGAACAGTTGCAATTTGTTGCAATGCCTCGCTTCGGGATATGTTTCAGGTCAACGAGCAACTGAGCGGATGAGGCAGATGAATATTGGTAATTCGATTTCGGCTCTTATCCCGGTTAAATAGCTGCCTGCATGGATATTTTTGTGGTTTCCTCCATGTTTAACATAAATAGCAACCAGTACCTATAGAAATACTGCCTCGAAAGCAATCCTACGCTAAACAATTAACCCTGGTTTTCTTTACTGGAATCTAATGAATCTAATTTGGATATGCCTCGGATACATAATGAATATCTTTGGCTATTGTAAATAGTTAAAAAGAATTTTGATAAAGCTGCTCTGTACAATTATGGTTAAAAGACTTTCTTTTTGAGAAGTTAGAACAAAAATACGTTCAATATATAAATAGTGCAATCAAATGTACGTTTGAGGAAATTCACATCTCTGCAGTTTGTAAAAGAATTTTTAAGTTTCTATTAAGTTTTATTTCTTACTTGCGAAAACGGGTAAAAAAATTAAATGATACAAAAAACTTCAAATGAATTACTTTAAAATATATTGTAGAATAGAAAAACATGAAAGAAAGCTTAATTTTTTTTTGGGGGGGAGAGGAACTATTTTGACAAAGGAGAATTAATAACAAATTACATAGTGCAATGCTGTATTTAGAAAGATGTAGAACAAATTAAGCATTAAAAAAGTCTGAATGTAAAATTGAAACTGATAGAAATTTTTCCCGATTTCTGAATAATTTCTTTCCAACCTGTAACACTAATAAGTGAATTGTGCTGATTGGGCTAACTACAAGAACACAGTGCGCATTTCTATACACTCATTTCTTATTATACTCGTAAATAATAGTTGAAGGATTGGAGATTATTATGAAAAAACACAGAAGGGCTATCTGCCTAAGGGAAGTAATACTTTTATAGAGGACCCTTAAAAAAAATTTAAAAAAAAAAAAAAAAAAAAAAAAAAAAAAAAAAAAAAAAACGAGAACTCCTATGCAACCGATTTCTTGCCGCAATTTGAATATTCATAGAACTATCAGTGTTCAGCGATTTAACCATTAGGCAATAGATGGGTGGACTACTGAAGAATCCACCTAATACTGATATTTTGAAATTTTATAATAATCTCCAAACTTATTATGTAGAGACATTAAGTATTTTTTGGAAGCCGGGGAGATGAAAAATTAGCAACGCCTTCGCCGAGAATCGAACCACGGACCTCTGGAATAGCGGCCCAGTGTGCAGAACTACTACACCAGGAAGGTGGGGGAAATACCTCATATACCTTCCCCTTTTAAAGGGTGATGGGAGTTTTTAGGGGACCCAATCACCAAGTACTAGGTGTGGAGAATCCTTATCCAACACCCTTTTAGTTCGGGCGCCACTGTAGAGATATAAGGCATTTTTTTGAAGCAGGCAAGATTAAAATTGAGCAATCGCCTTCGCCGGGAATCGAACCACGGACCTCTGGAATACCGACCCAGCGTGCAGAAGCACTACACCACGAAGGCACGCTAGGTAAGCGGGAGAAATACCTCATAAGTATTATAGTGTAAGGATTACGTTAATTTATCTAACAAGTTAAATTTTGAATTAATGTTCCTTTCCTGTCTTCCTGAATTTCAACTTATATCTTCCGGCCACAACGTAGTTTTAGAATGATGTTTGAATGCAAATGAGGAGAAGTATTTAACCGCGAAGTTCTACTGACTTCGATAGAGAGAACCAGTGATTCTGGCTAGCAAGCGTCCTCATTTTTAGGCTACTCTTTCTTAAGATATCGTTACGCTCGGCTGTACTTAAGCCCTTGATAGCTTCGCCGTTATTCAGCATTAAGGGGCCAACTCGGTTAGAATCTTGATAGCTTCGGCTGTATCTTTTTAGTTAAGATTAGTTTAGTTCTTAGCTTCCTAAGTTCAAGCCCGAGTGGCAGCTTTATTGTAAAACTCCAAGACGGAGTTCTGTTAAACTTTATTGGAATAATAAAGGGTAATTTCACCCTTTTTACGTGTTGTTCTGTATCCCATAAACTGAAGCGATTATTCGCTGATCAGTTCTTAAGATTCTTGAAGTTCAACTGTAACTTAAAAGTACACAGCACAGTATCTTACAACTGAACTGTACGAAATGTTCAGGAAGTTAATAAAAAGAAACCAGAGTCTCGTGAACAAGTTACTATTGAAGGAATCGGGTAAAATATTAGTCGTTTATAATCAAAAATGCTTTGATGATTACAAAGAGTGCTTTTTTAAAATTTGTATTACATTAAAGAAGAATTTTTAACGTATTTTACTAAAACTAGATAGCTTATAATATTTTATATATATATTTCCAGATAAAATTATTGCCCTCACTTTGATAATTTAGTACAGACCATCAAGTCCCGGATAAAACGAAAGCTGTACTTTTCATGCATTTATCATCTGAATATGAATAATGTAATTAAAAAAATAAACAAGTAAAAAACGAAGAGAACTAACTTGATCCCAACTTTGGTGCTGTCATCCGCATTGCGAAGCTTGCTGAAAAGGAAATCGAAGACAGATAATTCTATCTCTTAGCACCCATTCCTCTCGGCTCTTCAAGTTCTTCTTTCTCCGTTTCTCTTATTTTTCACTTAGTCGATACGCTTACTTTTCTTCTTTCGACGAAGTACTTGGAACTGCATTCTTTATTTTCAATACCTTTCGATTTTTATGATTATTTCTTTTATATATATCTATGCCGCCAACTCTTTTCAGTTCTTTCAGTTGGCCCTCCCAGGAAGATCATTTGTCTAAACGTCAAAACGCTCCGAGTTTTCTTTGCGGGATGAGGATTTCTAGGACGATGAGCAATTCGATCTGCACGTTTCGTGATCTGATTCCGCCTCTTAGAGCTTAAGAGTAGAAATTCAGTGCTAATGACACCATAAAATAGCCACCTATATCAACTTAGAAGTCAAACAACAATTTGCGTATTTTTTCGGCGTGGTATTGCATCTTAATTAGCCACCTATATCATTTAGGATTCCCCTTAAATGAAATAGAAGTCCAAACATTTGGACTAACTCGAACTACGACATTAAAATAATTGCTCTGTGTAGATCAAGTAAATGTTAACTTAACGCAAGTAAGGGAATTTCGTTTCATCAGCTTAGTGCATTTCATATGTATTTCATATAAGCCGATAGCAAATCTTAATCCTTTTTTATCTTCCTCTCGATGGAGCTTTCGAATTGAGAGATTCTGAAGTCTTTCAATCCACAAACATAACTTGTGGATGGTCTAAAAATAATTTTTTGAAAATTAAAAATACAGATATAAATTCCTCCTGAATTTCATAACTCACGCCAGACAACAACTGGTCGTCGTGATACAGCGGAATATAGCAGTTTCAGTGCGCCTAGTAATGTTTACTTACATCAGTCTCGTTTGTCACATTTTAGGAGTGCGGGCTTGATAATGACATGAGAAAGCCCTTTTACGCTCTTGCTTTAACCTTTGAAAGGTTCGCGGGCGAACGAAGGGAGTGAGGCAATCAGTGAAGCTTGGGGAAAAGAGATAGCTCGCTAACTAACTATTATTCGGAATTCGCCCTCGCTTCGGGATATGTCCTAGATCAGCAAACGGCTGAGCGGGTCAAACCGCTGAATACTGGTTATTCGAACCGAGCTTTATTTCCGACGGACAAACGGGGCATTATGGCCTACCCGTTCGTCAGGAATGGGCTACGTTTCTTTGGACGGAAGTTCCTTCATCAAAGACGTTACGTCGCCCATTCATTCAGCCGCACGTGCTCGACTTGGAGCAATGCTTCAACTTATGATATGCTTTGATGGAAAACATGACTACTCTTCTGTCAACTAACTGGTATTACACATCACTTTTTTAGTCCAAAATGGCTTTGTCCCTGAAAGACTTGTTTCCGTTTTGCGATTTTCCGTTGAATCACTATAAATGTCCGTTTTACTTTTCAAACTGTTGCCACCAAATGTTAGAGTCCTGCATTATATTTGAAGAAATTAAATAAAGAAAAATCTGCATAAATGTATGTATATTTCTTGCATTATGATAAAACAACGGTACATACAGCCATCGAATTTTGAATGACGTAATCCTCCTACGAATATGGGCATGTGGAAGACCAAATTTGAAATTTGGAATTTGTTTTATGATCGATTTCATATTCTGTAAATCTTTAACGAATTTTTGAGTAACAAACTCAACGATTTAAAAGCGAGCAATGGCAACACTCTACGGGAAAGAAATAAACCTTTTTATCTCCAGCGCGCGGAACTGTGTCTCCGAAATTCTAAAGATAGACTCATTTTAAAATTATTCTGCGACATTGCTGTTGAACTGAATTTTATGGTTTAAGTACAAAGAACATGATATTTAGTAAATAAAGGTAACACACAAAACGTTAAAAAAACGCCCCTTTGGACGTAATTTAAAATCTGAAACCTTTCATACTTTTTTTTTTATTATTATTATTTCTATCACATTTTCAGGATTTAATTGAAACAATAGAATCCTTTTAAACTTAAATAAAAGAAAGGGAACAGAAAGCGGCTTATAATGTACAATGCAGTTTACGTTACATTTGTATCATTATACATTAAATCCAATAACTCGGATTTGTAAAAGCCATAGCCAGGACTGTTAAGCGTGAAATCCAAATAGCTAGATTGCTTTCTTTTTTGCCCATGTTTGCCAGTCTAAAGCAAGGAAATTTTTATTATGTCTGCTTTATTTTTTTCTTCAAAAAAACGTTTTTTAATATTTTCGTACCTATATTATTAAAAATGAAAATTCAGTGAATGAAAAATTTGTGGTTATCTGTCGCACTGCGCAAAAGATGATGGCACCTAGAACCACCAAATTTTGAACATAGCAGTCTTATAATAGAACATGGGCACCCCAAATCCGAAATTTTGAATTTCGAATTTATTCCTCTTTTAATAAATGCAACAAATTTAAAATTTAAAAAGATTCTTGAAATCAATGCACATACTATTTCCGCACTCACTTTGTTATAACAATGAACTTTTCTTTTATGACTTCGAGGACGAGAAATTAAAATTTGGAAGTCATAAGTGCTCAGAATAAAAGTCTGAAGTGCCGAAAAAAACTAACTAATAATTTTAAAACTTTTCATCGTTTTAACAGGAGTTTCCTCTGTAGGCTTTTGTCGAGTAAAATAGAAAATTTTCCTTGTAAATATTTTTGCATAATTTGTGACAGCTTACAAGCATTCTTTTAGATACGGTATTTTATTTTCCAGTATATAAAAACATCATATTATTTGACTATCAAGTACGGAGAAGGAAAATGGGTTATCTTACTTCTATTCTTCATAGCTTCTCCACTATTATTTATATTAATTTTTTTATGTTATTCTATTTCTGTATATTGGTAGATGTTAATTATTGTAAACTCAAATATCGATTTTTCTTTTGTTTTTATTGAAAGTATTCGATTATAGCGCACATAATAGTCGTTCTCTACTAATCATCGTATTTTATATTTCTGTAGTAAAATTCTTTTTTTCCGTATCTATGCAATGAAACTGGCGAATCTTTCTCAAAGGTATTCTCCCGCTTTCCTAGCGTGCCTTCGTGGTGTAGTGGTTCTGCACGCTGGGCCGGTATTCCAGAGGTCCGTGGTTCGATCTCCCAGCGAAGGCGTTGCTAATTTTTCATCTTGCCTGCTTCCAAAAAATACCTAATGTCTCTACAAAGGATATCGAAAAAGATTAAGAAAAGAATTTAATGATAATATCATAAGACATATGATAGAATAAGCTGACTGAACATAATGAGATAATTTTCGTAAGAATTATTAGCACGAATCCAGCCAGTATGAATTAGAACAGAGGCGTAAAAGCTCATAAAATTGATCAATTAAATGTATAATAAATCACTGTTTGTGAGACGTTCAGAAAGTATTTTTATGTAATCGTTCAATAAATTCAGAAGAGATGTGAGAATGAATGCGAGAATATTTCTTCAGGCATTTTTTTAAAATGTTCGCAAACATCCACATTGTTTTATTCGCTTTATATAATAATGAGGAAGTTTCAAATCTTCTGAAGCATACTGGTGTTTCGGATTCCGTTGACTAAAAGTATATTACCTTTTCTGTTCCATCAGCATTTATACAAAACAAAATAATGAAGCAGTCTTTTACTTTTCGTAATTTCCTTATACTTATCACTTAAGAAGGCTAGACTTCTGTGTTTCCTGTGTTTGGGGTAGATTTAGTCAAGATTTCAATCGATTTCGAGAACAAACAGGTACAGGTCCCTCTTCATCAGGAGCAAAGACAGCTAATTTGTGTATTTCATGAGCTAACCGATGTACAGTAGTCTGTGTCTGCCCGGCTAATTAATATAAATAATTGCGCCTTAGACATTAACTGAAAACTTTAATTGGTGAGCATATTTTTCAGATTATCCTTTAACTTTGACGAGCACTGTATTATATATGACCTTCCTCAGTATATGAGAAGGCATCATGGGTTAGGGTACACCTTTACTAACGTCCAGTCTAGGATTCGGACCCAAATCAGCTGCAACTGCAGTCTATCTTCGCTACGACCCCATATCTAAAATTAGATAATTAAATAATTAGAATATTTTTAATATATGTACTACCACCTCAGCAGGCTGCCAGGATTACATTAGTTATGAAAAAATAAGAATAAAAAATCGTTTAATGTTAAAAAAAATTATAGAAACTTACAATATGAATACAAAGCCTGTACGTTCCGTTGTTAAAAATAGTGGACTGTAAATTGACTTGATATTACTACAGTATAGAACCCAAAAAACCTCAGACTCATAACGTTGACCGAAACTTCTTTATTGACTTTCAAAGAGTAAGTTAGTTGAGGAACGGCGAAGACCACACAAACTCCGACTTCAGTGGCGGCTTACCAACACAAACTCAAAAGAACCTCTGCCTAGTTGAAACTCCAGTAATTCACAGCAACCTCAAAGCTCTAAACGCGAGCTTTAAAAACCTAACAAATTTGCGTCTGCGCCGCTCCTCGGTACAAAGAAAGAAATACAATTTGCATAACATCGAACATACCCCCAGCCTTGAAGTCCCAAGGGGCTTCAAACAATAAATTTAAACTGTTGAACTGCATAAACCTGAAAAATAAAAATTAAAGTCTCTAAATCAAGAATTAAATGGCAAAGCGCATAGCTTTGCTATAGGTCGTTTTATTTCACCATTAGACGTGCGTAAACTCACCACTCGAACTTTCTCATCCAGACCATGATACACTTTAATAATTCTACCTAATTTCCAACGTAGCGGAGGTAGATTTTCGTTCTTAATAAGAACCATATCACCAATCTTCAGGTCTTGTTGTACCTTGCACCACTTGGGTCTCTGCTGCAATATAGATAAATACTCACTGCTCCAACGATTCCAGAAATGTTAAAATAACCTTTGCACGTTCCTCCAACGGTCACTGCAGCTCATGGTTTCTTGAATTTGGTTAGATTCTGGAATAGCGCTTAAAGCCGCTCCGGTTAAAAAGTGTCCTGGTGTTATCGCCTCCAAGTCGCTACAATCACTTGAAGCTGGTACTAAAGGCCTAGAATTAAGACAGGATTCAATTTGGGTTATTAATGTCAAAAATTCCTCGTATGTTAAAATAAGTGTTCCTAAACATCTTTTTAAGTGATTTTTCATAGACTTGATACCCGCTTCCCAAAGCCCTTCAAAATGAGGGGAAGAGGGAGGATTGAATAACCATTTAATATTTTCTGAAGAAATATAACCCTGTACCTCTTCATCATGTTGAACAATAGAAAAGACTTTCCTTAATTCTTTATTAGCTCCTATAAAATTCGTTGCACAATCACTGAATTTCACACGGTTTGCCTCTACGAGCTTAAGTGTCGCGAGGAATGATTTTGTTGAAAGATCTCCAACTAATTCTAAATGTATTACTCTTGTAGTAAAACAAATAAATAGACATACGTAACACTTAAAGATTTTGACTCCTCTACCAGGACGATATTTAACGTTAAATGGTCCTGCTAAATCAATCCCTATACGAGAAAAAGCTCTACTTTGAGTAACTCTCGAAGCGGGTAAATCTGCCATTAGCTGAGTTGGAGTTTGCGCTCTAACTCTACGGCAGATAACACATTGGTTTATACACTTTCTTATAATATCTCTAGCCTTCACAATCCAAAATCTATGTCGTATGACAGAAGTGAGTTGCTGCGTACCTGCGTGAAGATACGTGTCATGATAATGCTTAATAATTAAACGCGTAACATTGTGATTCTTAGGTAAAATCATAGGATGTTTCTGATTATTTGAAACTGTAGAGTTTCTGAGCCTTCCGCCTACACGCATTACTCCCGCGGAATCCAAGAAAGAACTTAAAGACAGTAATTTACTTGATGTCTTCAAGGGTTTACCAGATTCTAAACAGAAAAATTCTTCTGGAAATTCGGCTCTTTGCACAATCCTAACAATCATAGAAGTAACTTCACAGAATTCTTCAGTAGATAAATACCCCTTTATACGCTCTGTAGGTAACTTACTACAATTATTTCTAAATCTTAAACACCACGTTAACACTCGACATAACTTTAACCATGATGAAAATCTTGAAAACACACTAGGCTCTTCAAATTTGGAAATATTTGAACTGAAACTCTTTTTCAATTCCTTCAACATAACCTCACCCTCTAATTCTACACTTGAATTTTGCTGTACATGAATTACGGATTCGTTTAACCACTGCGGTCTCTTCATCCATAACTCACATTGTAGGAATTCTGATGGAATAAAACCTCTGGTCCCACAGTCTGCAGGATTTTCTTTCCCAGCAACATAATTCCATTGAATACCTGGAACAGCTTCCTGGATTTTTGCAACTCGATTTGCCACAAAAAGTAGCCAACGGCGAGGTTCGGACGAAACCCATGCCAATGTAACCCGCGAGTCGGTCCATGCGTAAATATTGTTAATAGGCAGTTCTATGCATGATAATACTGCATGTAAGAGGTTGGTTAAAAGTAACGCAGCACACAACTCTAGTCTCGGAAGAGACTGGGTTTTTAAGGGCGCTACTCTGGTTTTCGATGTCAGAAGGCTGACTTTGACTGACGAATCAAGGTCGATTGTACGGAGATAGATGACTGCACAATAAGCCTTTTCTGAAGCGCCGCAGAAAGCATGGATTTCTATAACTACTGCCTTCGGACTCAAGACATACCTCGGAAATTGTAAGCTTGAAAGTAAGGGTAATTCTAGATAGAAACGCTTCCATTTTCTACTTATTCTCTTATCAACGAGTTCATCCCAACCCAGCTGTAAGTTCCATAACTCTTGTAATAATATTTTCGCGTATATTATTGTTGGCGCTAACCATCCCATTGGATCAAAGATTTTGGCTACTTCTGATAAAATAGTCCTCTTAGTAAACTCTTTATCACTTATGCATACCGAAAAATGAAACGTATCCCTAGAGTTGTTCCAATTAATTCCCAATACTTTTACTTTCTTGTCACTGTTTATTTCAAGAGAAATACTGGATTCTCGTAAGCACTCGGGAATATTCTCTAAAATAGCTGAACTGTTTGAAATCCTCTTCCTTAAGCGAAATCCACCCCTTTTAATCATTTCATTCAACTGCTGAACTAGAACATTCGCTTCCTCTTCACTTTGTGCCCCTGAAAGTAAATCAACATAAAAATCACGAAGGGCAATTTTTGATGCTAAAGGAAATCTCACTTGTTCATCTAATGAAAGTTGTTTCATTACTCTAGTAGACAAATATGGCGCACAGGCAGTCCCATATGTAACTGTCACTAATCTAAATGTACTCAAGGGCTCACTAGGACTATCCCTCCAAAGCATTCGTTGCCAATTTGTATCTTCTGGGTGGACACGAATTTGTCTGAACATCTTCTCTACATCGGCACATACTGCAATTTTGTGAGTTCTAAACCCTAGAAGAATTGGAAACAGCTCTTGCTGAACTCTTGGCCCATCCATCAAAATATCATTCAATGAAAGACCCGATGTCGTTTTAGCTGAAGCATCGAAAACAACTAGATGTTTAGTCGTAGTACTTGATTCCTTTAATACGGCATGATGAGGCATGTAATACGTAGAGTCAATAAGAATCTCTCCCTCAGGCACTCCCTCCATATGTCTCAGCTCAAGGTATTCCCTCATGAAATCCTTATACTGTTCATATATCTGAGGCCTTTTTAAAATTGAATTTTCTAAGGATTGGAATCTACGCATAGCTAATTGTCTGGAATCTCCAAGCTGAGAAGGCGGAGAGTGAAACGGTAATTTCACAGTATATACCCCACTTTCCTCTCTCGTATATGTAGATTTGAAATAATCTTCACATGCTCTCTCCGATTTAGTAAGCATGTCAAACGTAGGTACAGCATCCAATTTCCAAAAGTCAGACAGCATCTGATCAGTTTCCACTTGTATATTATTAACATAGATAGTAGGATTAATTTCTGTTGAATTATTCACACTACCTGAAATAATCCATCCTAGTTCAGAACGAGAAGCTACCGGTTTACCTTTTTCGCATTTAATTATTTCTTCCTTTAAAAGAGGTAAGGCAATATCTACGCCTAAAAGTATATCAACAGGCCCACTTTTGTAAAATGTTGGATCTGCTAACATTAAATCATTATATTCCTCAACGTACTTCTTATCCAATGTAAAATGCGGCAAAGTTCCAATAATTCTATTGATGATAAATACTGGTGTTTTAAATGACACTTTCGCCGGAAAATGCGGAACGAAGTTTATTTCCGTAATCCCAATAGTTTTCGTATCCAAAGACCCTAAACATGAAATAAAAACTTTGGCATTTCTTCTTGCTAACCCTAGCCTTTGTACACAATCTTCTGAAATCAGGCTTGCTTGACTGCCAGGGTCAAGGAGGGCTCTACACAATTGGTATTCACCCGATGAATCTAACACTTTAATAACAGCCGTACATAATAAAACTTCACTCTGAAAATTAAAGTCTGAAACACAAGATTTAATTACTGGACTAGAACTTGCGATATTCTCCCCTGACCCAGCCGATTGAGCGCGAGGTTCTGGCCCAGGAAAAATGGCTTAGCCGTCACTGATAATTCATTCGAACTGTTCGAAACTCCTTTAAGTGCCTTTGGTTCATTTTGAACTCTTTCGAAATGCAGTAGTGTGTGATGATTTTTAAAGCACTTTTTACGTTTATGTGTACTTCTACACTCGAAAGCTTTATGGTTTGAAACCAAACAATTAAAACAAACATTATTTCTCTTGACAAAATTAAAGCGTTCCTGAACATTTAGATTTAAAAACTTATTACATTTAAAAACTGAATGACCGGCTTTACAATACGTACACTGCGCGCGAATCTCTGAAGCCAATGATTGTAGATTTGAAATAATCTTCACATGCTCTCTCCGATTTAGTAAGCATGTCAAACGTAGGTACAGCATCCAATTTCCAAAAGTCAGACAGCATCTGATCAGTTTCCACTTGTATATTATTAACATAGATAGTAGGATTAATTTCTGTTGAATTATTCACACTACCTGAAATAATCCATCCTAGTTCAGAACGAGAAGCTACCGGTTTACCTTCTTCGCATTTAATTATTTCTCCCTTTAAAAGAGGTAAGGCAATATCTACGCCTAAAAGTATATCAACAGGCCCACTTTTGTAAAATGTTGGATCTGCTAACATTAAATCATTATATTCCTCAACGTACTTCTTATCCAATGTAAAATGCGGCAAAGTTCCAATAATTCTATTGATGATAAATACTGGTGTTTTAAATGACACTTTCGCCGGA
Organism: Stegodyphus dumicola; assembly: GCF_044657685.1. Classification (NCBI taxonomy): domain Eukaryota; kingdom Metazoa; phylum Arthropoda; class Arachnida; order Araneae; family Eresidae; genus Stegodyphus; species Stegodyphus dumicola. The sequence goes on from NC_140770.1 coordinate 82,848,551, forward strand.
AAATGCGGAACGAAGTTTATTTCCGTAATCCCAATAGTTTTCGTATCCAAAGACCCTAAACATGAAATAAAAACTTTGGCATTTCTTCTTGCTAACCCTAGCCTTTGTACACAATCTTCTGAAATCAGGCTTGCTTGACTGCCAGGGTCAAGGAGGGCTCTACACAATTGGTATTCACCCGATGAATCTAACACTTTAATAACAGCCGTACATAATAAAACTTCACTCTGAAAATTAAAGTCTGAAACACAAGATTTAATTACTGGACTAGAACTTGCGATATTCTCCCCTGACCCAGCCGATTGAGCGCGAGGTTCTGGCCCAGGAAAAATGGCTTAGCCGTCACTGATAATTCATTCGAACTGTTCGAAACTCCTTTAAGTGCCTTTGGTTCATTTTGAACTCTTTCGAAATGCAGTAGTGTGTGATGATTTTTAAAGCACTTTTTACGTTTATGTGTACTTCTACACTCGAAAGCTTTATGGTTTGAAACCAAACAATTAAAACAAACATTATTTCTCTTGACAAAATTAAAGCGTTCCTGAACATTTAGATTTAAAAACTTATTACATTTAAAAACTGAATGACCGGCTTTACAATACGTACACTGCGCGCGAATCTCTGAAGCCAATGAAGTTAATTTGTCTTTTGTAACTTGTTTTTTAACACCTTGCGGTTTACCTGCTTGCAAGGTTCTGGCATGAGATTTCAAGAACTCTAGCAGATTATTAAGTGTTGGTATTTCCTCACTCTTTAATGTTCTTTCCCACCATCCTCTCGTCGAAGAATCCAATTTAAACTGTACTATTAACATTAAAATAGTATCCGCGAATTGCTCCACTTTGAATCTTAGATTTTCAAACGAACATACACACTCTCTTACAGTGTCTACTAACGCTAATATCTGACTAGGAATTTCAGATTGTAAATTTGATAAATACAAGATTTTCTTTAATAACGATGAAAGTAATTCTCTCTTATGTGAAAATCTTTGACACAATAAATGCCACGCTATTTCGAAATTCCTGTCACAAATAGTTAAAGCTTGAACAATCCGCAAAGCATCTCCTTTTAAAGAACCCTTTAAATATTGTAGCTTTTGTGCACCTGATAAACGGTCATTATCCACTATCGCCGTTTTAAATAAATCATAAAATGATAACCATTCTTCAGTACTGCCACTAAATACAGGAAGAGTTAGCTTAGGTAAGCGTATACTCGCTATTTCACAAGATTTAGTTTCCACACTAATGTCTTTAACATTCTTAACTCTGGTTAGCTTTAAAATTAACTCATCAACAGTATCTTGTATGACCTGTTGTTCTTCTATAAATACATCAATATCTTTTTCTTCACACACTACAAATATGTTACTAAAAATATCCGAAAGTTCGATCATTAAATTATTTAATCTAGATTTAAAAAGTTCAAACTGATCAACATCAGCAGAATCGTAAGTCACGGTAATTTTCTCTTTCAGTTTACTTAACTTAGCTTTAGCTACACGCTTTTTAGTCTTAAGCGTTGTAAATTCCATTATCTAATAAGAAAGATAAAAAAACACACTGACTCACCAAATTTACTGCGACTCCGTAGCTGACGGACCATAAACCATGTACGTTCCGTTGTTAAAAATAGTGGACTGTAAATTGACTTGATATTACTTCAGTATAGAACCCAAAAAACCTCAGACTCATAACGTTGACCGAAACTTCTTTATTGACTTTCAAAGAGTAAGTTAGTTGAGGAACGGCGAAGACCACACAAACTCCGACTTCAGTGGCGGCTTACCAACACAAACTCAAAAGAACCTCTGCCTCGTTGAAACTCCAGTAATTCACAGCAACCTCAAAGCTCTAAACGCGAGCTTTAAAAACCTAACAAATTTGCGTCTGCGCCGCTCCTCGGTACAAAGAAAGAAATACAATTTGCATAACATCGAACAAAGCCTATACAAGAAAATTCTACTTAATGTAAATTCAATATGAGCTTTGATCAGTTAGTGCGAGTGATTGAAATGATATTACTTCTCGCTTAACGTGAGTGATAATCATTTACCGATTTTTCTTGGTGTTGCTAAATGAAATTTTCTGTTGCTAATTTTTAGCAATAGATGTTGTTTTTTAGATCTGGCAGTATTGTTAAAATGAGTAAAAAAAAAAAAAAAAGAGCTGACATTTGTAAATAAATGTGATTTTTCTCGACTAATTGTTAAGTGATTTTTCTCGACTAATTGTTAAAATGCTGCTCATTATAAACTATAGTTTTAAGCATAAATTGATTTTATTAAAAAAACTTATTATATGTGGTGTCTAAGTTTTGTAAACAATGAAATTCTCTTTTAAATCTTTCGTTAAACTTTGAATTCTGGATAAAAACAAGCGCAAAAGAAAGATAAGTGTATAAAGAAAGACAGGATTAGCATTAGTTAGGTTAATGGATTTAGTCGAAGCACAAGACGACAGAGTATCCTAAGGAAAAGATGCCTTCATGAAGAAGAAAAATTGGCCTGTCATTAAATGAAATAATATACACTCTTAGTTATGAAAATTGCAGTAGCGTGAAAGAATCATGAAGTAAACTGAACCGTGTGAGAAATACAAAGCAGAATGTGATGTGCAGATTATTAGAATTTCAGAGTGAAAGTATATGCTTGAGTGCATATTCTTGTGAGCTTTCACATTAATCGTACAAACAGAGGATTGTAGTGAAACGTTAAAAGTAGTGTTTCGTTATCTTCCAGCGGTAAACGTTTCATGAGAAGTTATTATGTCTCGTCGACAGCAAAGGATTCAAACTCGCATTAACAATAGTACGTCGTCTAAACGGAATAAATCGGTCTGTGAGGAGGAGGATTTTATCCTCGTGAAGTAGTTGCTCCTGTGGTGTATTATGCCTTATCAAGTGATGCGTGTATGAAAAAACTGATTTTTAAATTAAAAATTAGATGATTAATAAAGATTAACCAGGCCTTAAGAGAACCAACCGAACAAGTTCACAAACGTGGCAGTGGACTAAGAAATGTTACGAGATAACAGATAACTAGACACCTCATCCTCATAACAGTGACGGACTGAGCAGTTAGCGCAACTTTGGAGCAATGCTACAAGTGCGCCATTATCAGCTACGACAATTCGCCGTGAATTGCGTGAATAAGTTCGTTGCGTAAGATTCCTATGACACAAAACCGCGAAGTCTGTGGTTAATTGGGCTCATCAGCATAGCAAATGGCATACCGATAAGTAACAGATCGTGTTTTCCGTCTTTCTGATCCCTCTTCGATTTTAAGTACAACGATGGTCGAGTACACGTTAGACTCTATAGTGGTCAACATTATTTTCTAGAGCTTATTATCCAGCATTAGCATTAAATTTACAGAACATTACTGGACAGTGATGGCGTCAGGCCGCATTGGGTATGATGGGCAATCTCGCATATTGACAATTGAAAGTCTTCTCACCAGCAGCTCCTGCATTAACGAGGTTGTGCAGCCGGAAATCGTATCTTTGATTCAATGCATTCCTGGACTTGTTTTCAGCAGGACAATATTCGTCCACATGTTGCTAAAAATATTCATGATGTCTTCTCAGCACATCGAATACCACTTCTTTATGGACCTACTCCTTCACTAAACCTGTTGCCTATATATGCATCTCGGACTTCGTGCACCGGTGATTCAATCCTTATTATCTTGCTACAGCAACTCTAGGCTTCGATAGAAGCAATATGGAATGCTATTACACTGGTACACATTTAAAATTTTTAATATTTAATATTCTTATATTGCTCTGTAAATTTAATTACTTCTTTGTGTCTCTGCAGATCGCAAGCCGAAAAAATGTCCCTCAGTTCTAATGATAATTTCATGATGTTGCAGTTTCCATGAATAAGAGTATATATTTCCATTGTGATAATTCATGGGAAAACACATATTTTTGATAAAGAAAATTTTTGTGTCTGTGCTTTAAGTGATAAATCCCAAAGCAAACAAAAAACTAATTAAGAATATGCATTCCAAAATTCACTCGTTGATATAAATAATGTTATTTTATATTCCCGTGTTACACAATTTAAAAAAAAAATGCACATTCTGAAAAATGTAAGATAAATATTGTAGAAAATATTTTAATAACATTTCTCTAGTCCGTATTAAAACCTGGAAAATCTGAAGGGAATAAATAGCATTTTTCGGATAACAGAAGGAAATAACTACGGAGAAAAAAATAACTTAATTAAATATTCATTTTTTTTCGCAGTTTAAATATTTGCCAGGATAATATTCTCGCAAAGAACAATTCCCCGACAATTAAAGTATTTAAGACATACATGGTTTTGAATAATTATTCGCCATTTATTTCTATCTTAAAAGTCTAAATCTCATCTCTAAGGGATTAATGTAATGAAAGGAAACTATTTAGAGCGCTGTTTCGATATTACAAATTCCTGCGACTATGAGAAGACAGCGAATCAAAAGTACTTCTGAGTCGCAAAGCCCTGTTTCATCTTTCTCAATCACTTTAGAGAACGATGATTAATGCATTTCTACCAAGCAAGTCAAAGTGATTTGAACATCAAACAGCATTTAATCGCTTTCCGGTATAATACGATGTATTTAATCCAAAAGTCTATCTGTATCTCGTAAACGGAATACGTCTTTGTTGTGATACATGTATTGCAGTTGCTGTTCATGCATTTGAATAATTCTTTAAAATATCTAATACTGTATTAATTAAGAAATCAAACAATAAATATTTAAAAATAACAACAAATAAATGTATCTTAATGTATCTTGTAATTATTATAGTATAGTAATTAATATTGCAGTATTAATATTGATAGTATAATATATTAATTAGCCTTGTATAGCAACTAAATCGACTTTTCGTTCTGCATATTCTTCGGGCTTATTGTGCTTCCGCGCTCACATTTCTTATTCTACCACGCACTGTAATACGAAAATTGCTATTTTTGCCAAGTTCTATTACCTCTTATAGTAGTTACCATTATTTACGTTACACTTGTATCTATATGAACTACTAGTGTAGCTCAAGTACGTAATATATTAATAGAAATTTTTTATTAATAACAGATTAACGTTGTTTAATGCACTAGATTAATCTATAAACTGATGCGTACTAAGCAAATCCCATTAACAGAACTTATTAAAAAAATAATGCCCTTTGTTCACTATTTATAGCAGATCTGAAAGATTTGAGCTGTATGAGTTGTGGCAAAGCACACGATGGAAAAAGAAGCCTTCGCGGAGGATCTCCTAAGATAAACTGGTTCATATCCTCGTTAAACATGCGGAAAAACATGAAAACTCCCATGTAGGTAGCCAGCCTCATTCACTGGTGTTTAAATCCCGCTCGAACTGCCAGTGTTCTATGAATTTAAAGCATGGCATTTAATGGGAGCAAATCTGAAATATATATATATAAAAAATGCGTTAAAGGATAAAATCCATTAAAATTAATTAGATGATTAATAAAGATTAACCAGTAGCTGAAATCTTTATTTAATGATAAACATAGCTAGTCTTCAGCTAGTCACAACTAGTTTTTCAGTTACATAAAGATGTTCACGTATGGGTTTTGTTATTTGAGAATGTAAAAACACACTAGGACTATTTGCTTAAGGGGATGGATATTTTCGTGAAGGAATTTTGAAGGCTACTTGGCTCATATTTACATTACTCACGAAGAAACCCTGAAAGGTGCTATGAAATCTGCTTATTTCCCTGGATATGAATCCCGGTCGAGTTATCAATGTTTAACGATCTGATTCACTCCAACCCTGGCGAGCGCATGCTCAAGTTAGACTAACTTGAGCATGCGTTCGCCAGGAAACTAAAGAATTAATTATTATTATTTACTGAAAACTAAAGAATTAACGTTTTAATATATTGTCTATTCAAATTTTAAGTTTGAAATTCAAATTTAAGTTTCTAATTCAAATTTTAAGTTTGAAACTAGGTGACCGAATCTAAATAAACAAATAACTTTTCTTTTACAGAAAGGAAAAACGACTGTGTGTTATTCTACTGTATACTGTGAAAAGGGATAGGTTAGTTTATAAGGTATTTCTTCCGCCTTCGTGGTGCAGTGGTCAGCACGCTCGACGTGTATTCGAAAGGCCCGTGGTTGGAGTCCCTGTGAAGGCACTGCTCATTTTCCATCTCTCCTGCTTTTAAAAAATACCTAATGTCTCTACAATGGCGCCCGAACTAAAAGTTGCTGAATGATTATTCTTCACCACCAGGATTTGGCGACTGGGTCCCCTAAAACTCCAGTCGCCCTTTAAAAGGGGGAGTATATAAGGTATTCCTCTCGCCTTCTTAGGATGCCTTCGTGGTGTAGTGGTCAGCACACTCGACGCGTATTCGAGAGGTCTGTAGTTCGAGTCTCGGAGAGGGCATTGCTCATTTTTCATCTTTCCTACTTTCAAAAAATACCTAATGTCTCTACAAGTTTACTTCAATACAGCAAAGTATTCAATTCAGCAAAGGATTCAATACAGCAAAGGATTCAATACAGCAAAGGATTCAATACAGCAGAGCATTCAATTCTGTCTAAGAACAGGGAGTCTTCATGGAAGACTGTATGAGGAAAATGGCTTATATTCATGTTAGACACATTGGGAAAGCCTCGAAAACTAAGCATGCACCCAACCCGTACGCCTGGACTCGAATTTCCAGTATTCAGAGGTCCATACCATTCGCCCACTGGTGGAGTCTGTAAAAAAGGGCATTTTCTCATTTATTAAAGTATTATTAATGAAACATTTAATCCCTAAAATAAAGCTCTTGTTCAAACCACAAGTGTTTTAAAATTACATTTAAAAATCTCATTTGTACTTTGCAGATGCCTGCACAGTGTTTCTTCAGTGCTAAGTAGGTATCCTCATATTGTAATAGCTTCTTTTCTTAAAAAAAAAGCTGAAATACATAAAACTAAGTCTTGACTACCGAATAAAATTAAAATTCGTAAAATCTGTAATATAAAATATTCTGACACTGGCTTTTGAATTCCTTTTTATGACTATGATGCGGTATGATTATAAAAATATTGAAAAACATATTACCATTTAGACAAAAGTAAAAGACAAACATATGCAAAGGTTTGCAATCTTCCGGTTATTGTAGAACTTCATCTTACTCTTTATATTTTATTTTGTATGCAGTCACGCATTCGCAATAAAATGTAATTGTTTTGAAAACATGAAACACAGCATTAGAAAAATATTTTATTTATTCTACTTATGCTGTATGCTGTTGACGGAAAATTTTATCAAGATTAAAATAAAAGAACTTTTCAAATTATTCACTTCCTTACGCTAGTGGGAACTACAGTTTTATAATAATGATGATTAATGAAAGATCTTATGCATCGTTGACTAACAACAGCTTGGTTTTATATCTGTGATCCTTATTTGTGAGAAACAAGATTCATTGTTACTGAAAACAATAACACTTCTTTATAGTGTTAATTCAGTTGAGTAATTTCAAGAAAATCTGCAAAATAGCCTTTTTCTGAAAACATAAATCTTCAAAAGAAAAAGACTAAAACAAAGGAATTTCACATTTAGGCATCTCAAGAGTTTTAAACAAATTCATCAATAATTCTTTTATAAATGGGAAAACGTGTTTCGACTAAGATTGCAACTTCAGTGAAGTATTGCTTTAAATAATGATTCTAGACCATGAGAAAAACTGAAGTGGCGAGTAAAAATCTGTTTCAAGTTATCAGTTATAGAAAAATTCTGCAGTACTTGAGGCCACTTCCAATACTTCTCCAGAATCACTATTTTTTTGTCGCAGTTTCTGAAATAATGCTGATCAGTCAAATCTTTATAACATCAGTCAAATGGTGTTAAATCCTTATAAAACTGTCTTTAGAATGTTGATGCGTTTAAACTAGATCCAAGTGCTCAAAATACGTCTTTGATACAGGATCGTTGCCGGAATCATACTTTTAAAATTTAAACAACTATGAGCTGTAAAGGTATGTTCATCCATCAGTTTACTGCTATTGCGAATGCAGTATATTTGGGTGCACAGTTAAATCCTAATTATCAGTTTGGTGCACAATTAAATCCTAATTATCAGTTTGATTCACAGTTAAATCCTAATTATCAGTTTGGTTTGTATTTAAATTCTAATTATCATGAGGCGGAGAAAGCAAGTAGTGTCGAACAAAAAGTAAGTTTATTTTTTGCGAAATGGTGAAAAATTTTCTATCAAAAATCATCAGCTAAAAAAAAAGATCTCTTGGAAAATATGTTGCACATGCCCTTGCCCTTTGTGAAACAGTAACAGAAATCCGCTGTATCAAACAATTAGAAACATAGATCTTATGCTATGATTATTCTTCAGGCTTACGGTTAGGGCTTAGGGTTTTCACCTATTACTTGTAGGGCTCTTAGGCCATTGGTATTAGTTTCCAAACTGAGCTCACATACGCCGTCATATGGACGAGGAATAAAAGCGTTCGAACAATGTGCGAAACAGTAGAATATCACTAAGGTTGCTGGAGCGGTTACAGCCGAAAACATCGTGGCAAAAACATCGCGGAGAAAACTATGCAAGGAGAAAACGTCGTAATACAAAACATCGTGGGAGAAAACATCGCAAAGAGAAAGCATAGCAGTTTTAAAATATCGTGGTCGAAAATAAAGCGGTTCAAAAACTTCTCAGTTTAAAATGATCGTCGTCGAAAATATCAAGGTAAAAAATAAGGTACCTACAAATCATCGCATTACGATAACATCGCAAACATGCGTGTTTCAAATCGCATAGTTACATATTATGTAACTGACTTTCGTCATAACTAACAAATCGACATCCAAAAAATTGATTGTACGCTATACATGAAAATATTAACGACACTTTAAGAATAAACGGAAACAAAACAATATCTAATTTTCATTAAAACAATATCAGATTAACAAATGTAAAAGAAAATAATTTGATCAATTAACTAAGCAATTTTTATGGAGGTAACCTGATGCAGTTATTTATCTTCCTTTTTCTGAGCAATTTTAGGCTGTGTTTTTCATGAAAAATTATCAGTTCAACTTTATAAAAAAAGCTTAATTTAATGACCTTTGTTCATTAACTACGAACCTAAATTTAAAATTCTATTAAGCTTTTTAAGTTGCATTAATTTTCTACTCATTTTCAATTTTTAAAAGCTAAGTTACCTTCTTATTTTTTCAGAAAAATTTATTAGTTTGTTCAAATATATGAAATATAGAAGTAAAAGAATCCCTCTTTTCTTCTTGCCCTTTATGATTTTTATATGAGCATGCAGTTACAGCTTTCAAAACCTGAAAACGCATGTGTGCGATGTTATGGTCATGCGATGATTTGCAGGAACTTTATTTTTTACCACGATATTTTCGACGATGTTTTTAAACTGCGAAGTTTTTGAACCGCTTTATTTTCTACTACGATATTTTGTACCATGATATTTTAGAAATGCGATGTTTTGTACCACGACGTTTTCTCCTTGCATTGTTTTCTCTCGACGTTTCCGTCCGCGACGTTTTCGGCGGACAACTGCTGGAGCAATATGAAATATGAAAATTCTTTAATAAGTATAACACCAGAAAACGCCGTGTAATCGTTGTTGAACACTACAATAGAGGCAGTGACATAATAGAAAATACATGATGGGAAGCATTTTAAATTATAGATTAAATAAACTGTATACAAATACTATAAACAATATGTACAATGAAATGACTAGTGAGTACTATTATGATGAATAGTATATAATTTTGCTATTTTACAGTACAGGATCTAAGGCCATTGCTTATCTCCATAACTATGGAATGTCCTTATCGATATAATAATTAGCGCGGCTGTCTGTCGTATTCGGCTTCCAATCCGAAGAAAGCTAAGATCGTTGTAAGTGTGTATAAAGCGACATAGAAACCTTTAAAATATTGGCTATTTAAAATCCTCCGGTGAAGTTTGATGGCAGAAGGAGGTGTAACAGAACTTTTTGTCTATCTCCCGGGAGTTCTGCGTGAAAATTTGAAAGGAACTTCGCCTTTCTCGTGGCAGTAAAATTAGTCTTCCCCTGTGAAGCACCTTGGACAATGTTTTTGGTAAATGTTTAATTCTCTGTTAAATCAGACTGGATCATAAATAATCATAATCAGAGAGTATATTCAATGCAATAGTAATTCTCCAAAACCAAAGAGGAACTGCACTATTTATAGGCAACCATGAGATAACAAATTTTTTACATAAAATCATCTGTTGGCAATCATGATACTACCATCATCTGTTGGCAAGCTGGAGGCTACTTAGTTATGTATTTATGTTTAACACTCCCCAATGTATCCGTAATAAGATGCATCATTGTATTTCAAGAACATAAAATCTTCCAATTAAATTTCTAACAATACCCTTATCCAATCGAATTTCACAAGATCTAATTCGCCCACCAGCGGCCGAGCGGTATAGTCGCTGAACACTGGTAGTTCGATCCAAGGTTCGAATCCCGCGAACGGGCTGGCTGCATGGGCTTTTTCGTGGTTTTCCCCATGTGTTACGTGCATACGGGCCAATTTCCCTTAAAACGTCCTCCACGAAGGCATCCCTCCCCTTAGGCAGATAGCCCTAGTGTGCTTTGCCATAATTAAATAAACCAAACCAAACCAAGATCTAATTCTGCTATGTCTTGCAAGGAAGTCTAACGTTTCACATCATTAATTTTAAACATGGAAGAATTTTTTGGAGTTTTTGAAAACATAACTTATAGTAATTCTAGAAAATATTTTTTATAAAACTTTTTTTAGAAATGTTCTAATAGTAACTATCTGTGTTTCCCTCTTTCAATCAGCTGAAATCCTGTGAATTCAAATTTAGATTCAAGAGACGTTTCAAACTTAAATTGATTGAAATTCAAGTTGATTCAAACTCAAACTAGATCCGGCTGCAAAATAAGCTTATGAAAGAGAGCCTGGTTCATTTGACTCACTGTATACGCAAGTTATGGGAGTAGAATTAATGACCACTTCAACTTTAACTGATAAATTAAATTTACTTAAAGTACGTTTTAAATAAATTTTTACAGATCTTACTAACTTGATGCGGAGGATTTTGGAATGGAAAATGGAAGAAACTACAATAAAGTTCCATTCAAATCTATTTTTGTCCAGAAATTTCACACCTTTTCATTTTTAAACAATTTAATATATAAATAACTTAATTTGCGATCTACAATTATAAAGGTTTTAGCATTGTCAGAGGGAATAACTTTACCTCTACGTGCGAAAAATCTGTGCAATGAGTGAATAAAATACTCTGTACTTCTTCAAAACGTTCCCTTGGTGTCATTGCATAGGTAAACAGTGACGTACACATATATGACTCATCTTTTAAATACAAAAGTGCAGCAAAATCTACTCCCCTAACCTCAAACGTCTGATCTTTCTCCAATCGTTTGGCGGGAAGAGGAGCTGATATTTCATGTCCAGATCTAGCATTACATTTTTTACAAGATCTACAACCATACAACTCAGATTTTAAGAAACGTCTAAGTTTTAAGATCCAAAGTTTTCATCTTACTTTCATTTGTACCCTTCTCTTCACAAATAAAAACAGTTAAACGAGAAACATAATTATATGGCAAGTTTACACTTCTAATCTCATTCACATCTTACGATTATTTGATTAATCTACTTCCAATCATTAAAGAACCTTTTTTTATCAGTTAATGGAGTTAAATCCAAACAATGTCGAATATTGACATATGGTTTTATGAGCTTGTCTTTATTTCGCTCATGATGTTTCAATGTGAGTGGAATTTTGTCATCTCTTTAACCTACTTCCTGATGTGTTATCGAGTTCAAATTTTGTGCATACATTCTTTGTCCATAGCAATGCAATGTGGTGAAAAAAACGTTTTCAAAATTAGATTTAGATTTCTTCAGTTCATGCTTAAACGATTTTTCGTCATATCTCCGCTTGACGAAAAAAAATTAAGCTTATCAGAATTTTATTGTTTTTACCACCAAAGAACAAAAAAAACGTTTTTTCGCCAATGAAACATGTAAGAAAATTTTGGCGAACTTTTGAAAATCATTCGAATTTTTAGTTCTGCTTGACATTTATGATTTTAAAATTTCAACATTTAAAAATGTATCGGATATGGAGTTTTGAAATTTTCACAGATTATAAAACAAACTTTTCCCACTATTTTAAAATAAGAATGATTAAAATAATAATTTAGTGACTTTCTACATTAAAAAATATATATATACTAGTCTGAAGCAGAAGCGAAACAAAGCGTTTCTCCCAGAAAAATGCTTCTTGAGTTTGCTCTCTTGGCGCACTTTATGACGAGATTTGCTATCTTGTCAAACTTAATGACGAATTGGCGATTTTTTTTAGTTTCGAGTAAAATGGTTGTTGTAATATTGTAATCATATCCAACTTCCGAAGCTGAATATTCCAAGCAGTTTCTTCATTATCTGAATAACTTTCAGTTATTTTTCTTTACTTCGTAATTTTCGTCTAATCTACTACTTGCGTTTTAATTTCGCCATTGATAACATGTAATTGAGACTAAAAATGAGAAAATACAATGCAATAAAAAAGCAAATTTTATGTAGTAAGTTTTTATTTAAAAAGGAATGGTAATTAATGCATTAAAAGGGAAAATAATTTATCATACAGTTTAGTGGGAATAATAGATGAAATAATTCTGCATACAAAATTCATCTACAGTTTAAATCGTGAATAATAAAAGCGTGGAGCGCCAATAATATAAACCGTTATCTTTTTTAATTTTCTATTAATTTAATTGCATTTTTAATAATATAAACCGATATCTTTTTTTAATTTTCTATTAATTATATTGCATTGTCAAACTCAATTATCTTTTTTATTTTATCATGTTTGCTAACTTTTGTTTTATTTGAAAAATTTTAATAATAAGTCACGTCTAGTATTAATATTATCATTATTATACGTAAGTTTCGAGAAGCTTTTAAGAAACGTATTCAAGAAAATTTAGGATTTGTTCCAGTTTTAGTATACGTAGTAAATATGCTATGACAATTATGTTAATGCCTTAACTGCTACTCTTTTCAACACAGTTTCTAACACATTTCAACTTCCGTCACAACAGTTCGCCTACTTCAGAAGTCTTATGGAGTTATCTCAGTTATCCGAGAACAGATCTGAATACTGAATACTGATCTGAATATGAACAGATCTGAATCTTAACATTATTTTATGCCTAAGCTTAAAAAGATTAGTTCTTGCTGGAAGAAGTGCTCGTGGCATTTGGAAATTGCTTCCGCACTCATCGCTAACCACGAATTAAAAACCTTTATTGGGTAAATGAAAGATGAAATTAGGAAATCTACTTGATTAGGCAGTTTGACAGAGACCGGCAACATGGAGGGAACACCCACCAAGAGAAAGTTGAGAAAACGGTTTACGCTATATAGTTGATTCCTTACTGAGCTGGTTCCCGAGGCGGAGCGCAGTATACCCTGTGATGGATGGTTTGCTAGAACAGTAGTGGATGGTGCAAAACCTGTAAATCCATAGGTGAGGTTCTGGTGCTCTGTCCACTTATCGCTGTCTCTGATTAGGCAGTCTAAACTATAAGCTGTGTGCGGCTTTAGGACAATTACTGTACTTGTCCGTAAATTAGCGACTCTTCAGAATTAAGTGTTATAAATTATTTTACGTTGTTACACAAGTTTTGAATTAAAAAAAAAAACATTTTTATTACAGTTTATTTCATTCTACGAGTAAGTTCCTCATCTTTTCCTGATGATAACTTGCCTTGACCAGGACCCTATTTACAGAAGATCAAACGGAGCAAGCGCCCAAGATTTCTATCTTTAAAGGGGCCTTCTAATATTTCTGCAATATTTATAACACTGTAGCGGTCCCGAGGGTCAATCAGAAGCTCACGCAATGAAACAGTTCAAATATATGATGCGATCAAAGAGTTGTGGCAGTAACGATGCTTGACGGAGAACGACAGTAGAACTCTAAGGTCATTTACCCACTTCAGGGACATGGGGCCTCGTAACATCGCATATTTCATCTGTGCTAATTTATGGCGACACAAACAAAGAGAACAAATACCAAAACGAGGAAACGAGCTAACGCTTGCCACCATGTATATAAAATTTCAAGTAAAAATTTCCAATTGTAGTTTTTAAAATATAAAATTAAAAGCAGGAATAGAATTTTAAATTTCGTTTTTATACTTTTATGTCAGCCTTAAAAAACTAGATTCTAAATCGTTTTTGTGTACTTTCTTTTTTGAAGCCACGATTTTCTGTCATTTAATCTCATGTTGCTCTGCAAAGCCGATAATTCGATTTGTTTGGATAAATCTCTGGTATTATGCGACCATTACATGTGAAATTCATCATGTCATGTGTATGTGAGTACCTTTGGATTTTCCGACATTCGGTCACATAATTGATAAACAGTTTAATATCATTATTTTAATCTTTTTTCTATAACTTAATTAATTAAGGTTTTTAATAAAATCAATTAAGACTTCCTTAGGCTTTTCTCTTTATCCAGATCTTTCTCAAAAATAATAACTGAACCCAGGTTTAAGCTCTACACTGCATATAATAAACTGAAACAACGAAAATAAAGCATACAGAACGCCAAAATGGCCTTTTTCATTAAAAAAGTTTAAATGAACAAAAAGGTACTTACGTATTAACGCAACCGCAGCTGCAGATTTGGCGGTTTTTAAGTGCCGCCAATCTACACTTAAAATTCTTGCCACAAATCATAAATTAAAACACTGTATTTAAAATCAGAACACTTTCAAAGATCAAAACACTTTATTTAAAATCAAAGTAGTCAATCAGATTTCGGTGGAACATGGGCCGATATAGAGTTTAACATAGATTCAAAACAGTCTCTATTTTCATTGACCTGATGCTGTCGCTATATGAACTCTGCTAAATAAGATTCTAAATGTTGTCTAACTGTCCCCCTATGTCTCTTGTTTCTCCATTTAGCACTACTCCACATTTTCTCAGCTGTTTGTGAATGAACTCCTATATCAGGATCAATAAAAATGTATTAATGATTAACTTTAGCATGTAGGAATTCTTGTTTTTCTATTCTATTTGTTTGGTAACCTTTCCAACTGTCAGAATAAATTTGTGCTACCATCTGCAATGTTTTCAATAATTTTATTAAGAAGGGTAGAGCCAGTTCTATTGGGAACAGTGACAACAAACGAATCTTTTGTTTTCCTACATCCTACATATACCACCAAACACCCACTGTTCGGGTAATACTCGATCACAATTATTTTTCCGCTTAAATAAACTTTCATCAATTTCCACAATGCAATCTGGTCCACCTACCTTCTTGTTTGGTTTGTTCTCTATCCAAGACACATAATTCACGCATGTAATTGTTCCAACCTATAATAGTTTTGTTCGATAAATTAAGTTGCTTTTCACAAAATTTAATCGACGTCAACTCCTCGCACTAGTATATGAATCTCAAAACTGAACAAAATGGAATTCTGCTTCCTTCAAACCAGTTGTCTTTTCTAAGTCCCATTTGCTGATCACACTTACTTTTCCAAAACGTACGTTTACCAAAATAAAGTTAATATAAAAATTCATATCATGCAAATTAAAACTTTTTTTTTTTTTTTTTTGTAAAATATTTCGCTCTTGAAAAAATAAAATTGCATCTTCTGCGTTTGGCAAATCCCAAAGACGCATTTTCGTAGCACTAAAAAATGGCGTCAAAAATCAGCAAACAACAAGGCAATAAGAAATCCAAAAGATTACTGAGTGCAAACAACGGGATTGCTCTTTATTGGCGCATCAGCGCAACTTCTGCTGCGGTGGCGTTAATACGTAAGTACCGAAAAACAGTAACTTATTAAGTCATTCACGAAGGACTTGATATAATTGATATCGGTGACATCTACATTGAAGCAATATAGGATAGAAAGCCTTCTTAAGTGGCATAGCCTTTAAACCTCGATGTTCTTAAATCGGGGTAAAACTCGATAATTTTGCAGTCGAAGCTATATGTTAGATGAAAATCAATCTGACAAGTGGAATTTAAATTGATAGCAATAATATTTTTTAATTTCCATTATTATATTTAAAAATGTAGCTTAATATATCTATGCAAGAGATACAAGTCAATATAGGCATTTAAATAGAATCACTGGTTTAAAATCACAGAATTCTTGTCAAAGAGTCAAAATGACTCGCGAAGTTAAAAATATTTCGGTATTAGCGTCAAAGAAACTAGAGCCGAGGTTGTAATGACATTTCGTTTGTCGCTTTACGTGTTAATTTCTCTCCTAATAGGCGTCTAGATGCGAGGGCGGAGGATTAGGAAGACGGATGGCCTTTCTAGCATCTTCTGCCTTAGAAGTTGGCGCTGAGCCCAGGAAAAAAAAAAGTGCGACGACCTCACGAAACGAAATATTTTGGGTCAGCCGTGCCAAATCATGCAAGCTTACATAATTGGGGGAAAAAATTTAATACTCGGTACTTTCTTTCGCTTTGCTCGCTAATCTGTGAAGATCGAATTATGTACGAAATCAATCACGACAATGAACGGGAAACAGTTCTGGAAATCTATATCATTCTTTTAGACGTCACGAAAAACCTTGGTAGAAAAACACAGCAGCAAATAAGCAAGTCAGTCCTAAATGTCGGTCAGATTGTCAGTGTCAATTTCTCTCGGTGGAGGCATTCCGTGCTGATTAAAGCAAGACTAAGAACCGCACCTCAGTTTGTAGCAAACGCGGTGCAATATATTGCAAATATTTTTTTAAAAAATAAAAGTTTTTATAAAAAAAGCTTTTATTTAAAACTCATAAAATAATTTATGAACTAAAAGTAGGAAAATAATTTATCATACATTGGAACAAGAGATTAAATAATTCTGTTTTCAAAATTACCTAGAATTTTATATTACGAATAATAAATGAGGGGCGCACTTGATAAATGTATAAAGATAATGGCTTATACTTTTAGCAATACAATTCGGTTATTAGATTTCGTTATTTAGGGGCCAGACTTTTATTATTCGTGATATAAGATGAATTTTGTAAACAGAATTATTTATCCCTTTTTCCATTAAACTACGCTTTAAATTATTTGTCTACTTTTAGTTCATAAATTATTTTATGAGATTTAAATAGAAGCTCATCTTGTAAAAAATAATTTCTATTTTTTTCTTCTTTTTACTCATGTTATCAATCAAGTTATTCAACTGAAAAAGGATTTTTTAACCGCGAATAATCACACTTTTACTTTCAACAGTTGTGTCAAGTCAAATATTCAAACAAAATCCAGCACTTTTTTATTGATCCAGTATCTCTGGATTTGTCAAAACATTTGCCGAAACAAAAAAAGTAACTTAAATCTTCATTTAAAGATTTTTCTCCCCTCTATTCGATGATGCAAAAGTAAAATTTTCAAATTTTTTAGTATTTTCATTAAAGAAAGGTATGTGCAAAAAATTGTTTCAGTATTAAATTTCAAAAAAATCTAAATCGAATTTTGAAAAAATTCCTTTAATATTATTGTATTATTTTCCACAAAGAGTGGATGTAATTTTATACACTATTGTAGAAAAGTAATTTATCTTGTTTTTTTAATTTTATTAGAAAAAGAAATGCGTTTCGCGGAAAATATACGGAGATATTACAAATGTTATATATCGTGTTTCGAAACGCTCTTCAGTTAATGTCCGATAGCCTGGTTAGGCAAGATCGATTATACAAAGCTCTTTTTGTCGATAAGGAAGCTCGTTCTTATAGCCAGTTTGCCAGAGAAGCAGAGTCCCATCTTGCTGGAATATGAAATTTTCTGAAACATCTTTGATTTATGGAACTACTAAAATTTGGTCTTTTTTTTTTTTTTTTTTTTTTTTTTTTTTTTTTTTTTTGAGTCCAAAGGGGCTTTGTCTTTGAAGGACTACTGTTTTCGTTTTGCGATTTTGTGTTAGTTCACTATAAATGTCCGTTTCGCTTTTTAAACTGTTGCCACCAAATGTTAGAGTCCTGTATTTTATTTGAAGAAACTAAAAAATAAAAGATCTGCATAAATGTATGTATATTTCTCGCATTGTGATAAAACAACGGTACCTAGAGCCATCGAATTTTGAATGACGTAATCCTACTGAGAATATGGACATGTGGAAGCCCAAATTTGAAATTTGGAATTTGTTTTATTATCGATTTCCTATTTTTTAAAACTTTAACGAATTTTTTATTAACAAACTCAAGAATTTCAAAGCGAGCAATGGCAACGTTGTACAGAAAAAGCATTTTTATCTCCAGCGCGCGAGACTCTGTATCGGAAATTCTGCGATATTGCTCTTGAACTGAATTTTATGGTTTAAGTGCAAAGAACGTAATATTTAATAAATAAAGGTGAGAGACAAAATGATAAAAAACGCCCCTTTGGACGTAATTTAATTTTTGTGTTTGTTTGTTTTGTTTTTTGAGGAGGAGAGAGAGTTTAGACACCTTTGCCAATTAAATAATACAGAAGACGTTTATTTTTGGTAAAACTCGTTTCTGTTCAACGACAATATAACATTTTTTCGTACCGTTCATCTGAATATTATGACAACTTACTGTTTCTCACAAATAAAACTACTCTGTGTGCAAAAGAGAGGTAAGATATTCATCTTGCATGCAGCATGCATTTACAAAAAAAAAAAAAAAAAAAAAAAAAAGTACTGTTTCAAATAATCATCTGACTTGCAAAAGCTTAAGCATGTAAACACCAAATTCTGTGAATGGTAACTGCCATCGTAAAATCTTTCAAAATCAAGTTTGCGCTAGGAGATCTGTTGATTTTTGTTGAATGCAAGCAAAATACTCTATGGCTTTCTCCATTGCTTTATTCAATGTACCAAACTTCAGTTGGAAGAATATTTTCTACTTTATCCAATAGTGCAAAACCAAAAGTCTTTTATGATTGTTTTGGTCTTTAAGCAATGATATTTGTTGAAAATCTACCAAAGCGCTTAATTATTAAATAATAAAAAGTCTACGTCAAATTGTGAAAACGACATTCTGCGAAATGCTGTAAATGCAATCGAAAATAAGTAGCAAAACTTCAAGTCAATCGGTTTTGTAAAAGTAAGACAAAAACTGATATCAAGATTTAATCCCAAAAGAAATGAGTGTAAATAAAAACGTGTACAATATTTAGTATTAAAAGTAATCTAGTTAATATATATTTCTAAGAAAATTACGTTTTATATTTTCAGTTTAAGCGTCTGAACGTTTTGAAATTATCATCCGCAACCCAAAGCCTCCCATTACTTTTCAAACACAACTGTATGTAGAGTTTCAGTTGCTCACCTCCTAAAAGAACAACATTCGTGGGAAACTAATCCCTCAACAGCACAGGTATTTTAGTAAAAGCTCCTTCAATTTAAAACAACATCTCCTTGATCGAATTTGCGGAAGAAAATAAATTAACTTGGAAAGCCGAGACGAGGGAAAACTTTCGCAACTTGTAATAATTTCAGACCACAGTTTTGAAGAGGTTTCTAAAGAGATTACGCACTCACTGGAGGGCTCTCCATCCCTGTTAAAACTAGAGATACGGTAATTAAAGAGTCCTCTTTCGGTGGAACAGTCTTTGATGCCTCAGCAAGGAGAAGAAGATTTAGGAGTGGCATATATATGCTTCCCAAATGAGTGACAAGAAACTATCCTAAAAGCACGCGAAGTGATTGAAATGGAAGCGCGTGTCTTTTACGATAGTATGTTGAGTGAAATAATCCAATTTATTTAGATTCAAAGTATATAATTTACCCCTTTGCAGTTCGATTCTTTTGACACGCATGTAGTTGTCAGATCCAATCTACTGATGTTGGAAACATCCTTAGTGGAATGTTTCAAATTTTTTGAAGCGTCGGAATATATCGCATTGCTAAGCATTTATCACCACGTACCCTGGCAAATATTACTTCTGTAAGAAACGTTGCATTAATTTGCAGAGCTCACTGCTAACCCAAAGGTTACCTATGACTGTTAACCGTATGTTAATGATAACAACGGCTTTCATAGTTATCGGTGTCCTTCGATTTAATTTAATGTAATTCGATTTAATTTACACATTCCTCCATACTGATTTCCTATGCATTAATTTCTTGGGGCTGTTAATCCGCTGGCCAAGGTTATCACCTGCTTTGACAATGACTGGTGCTCGTCAGTTTAATTATATTTTAATCAGCTGTCTAAATTTACCTCATTGCCCCACACC
The DNA here is from genome assembly GCF_044657685.1 of Stegodyphus dumicola. Classification (NCBI taxonomy): domain Eukaryota; kingdom Metazoa; phylum Arthropoda; class Arachnida; order Araneae; family Eresidae; genus Stegodyphus; species Stegodyphus dumicola. The sequence continues at coordinate 82,868,831 of NC_140770.1, forward strand.
ATTGGACATCAACTTGTTGAATACTGGTGATTAACACTGTTGATTGTCCCCTGCAATTTAATTTGGTTTTAACAATCTGTCAAACTCATTTTTCAAGGTATTTTCTCTCTGCTCACTGCATGTCTTCGTGGTATAATTGGCCAGCAGTTGGGAGTCCTGTGTTCGAATACCGGAGAGGGCGTATGTCCATAATTCTCGTACAGTCTTTTATGTTTCTTGGTTTGACGAATCTAATAAGTGTATATTGAGCCCCGAACTATAAAAGATGGTGGATGATAATTCTTCACCGCCAGTATTTGGCCAAGGGATCTTCTCCTCTCCACTCTCTATTTCATAAAAATTTAGGGGAAAATATAGTGTTTTTTTCCCTTCTTTCCACGTCCTTTCTTGCTGTAATTGGTATGTGCGTCCGGTAAGAAATCGGAAGGTCCAACGTTCGAATCTTAGCGACGGCACTGACAATATTTTATGTTTCCTGCTTTGATAAATCTAGTGATTCTGCGTATTTAATTTACAATTTTTATTTATAATATTTTATTCTGCGTATTTAATTTAATTTACAATCTGTGTTTTATTTTACAATTTGCTTAATAATTTTTGGCAAAATCTGCAGTATTATTTTAATTAACAAAAGATATTTTAATCTTGCTTTTATGTATCTAGTACAGATGCATTTATAGATGAAAATCTGAAAACATTAAAGTTTTCGGACTATAACTTAGTCTGAATATAGGACAACTTTACTTTTTGATGTCACTCATCCCTTAGAGGAGTCTTCCCACGATGAGGAGTCGACGTCTGGGACTGCTTCGTCGTTATTTCTTGATGATTTCTACAATATTCAGATACTTGATATTATAGATATGTGTGATCCATTTGATCTGTTCAGTGCTGCTATTGCCAAAGCTTAAGATTTCTAATTTATCTCCCAGCTTTTGGAATGTTAACATTGAACCTAACATAAAATCTCTGTTTTATCATTCAAACTATAGCTATATTGCTGGTGAAACTCAATAATCTGAAGGGGAAAACAACACTTAACACGTCTTACTGATTTAAATCTTTATTTTATCTTTAATAATCCATCTAATTACTTTAACTTGAAATACATTTAATTTACAAATAAATTCAAACTGTAATTTATATGAAATCATATAAATTTATTTTAATTGAGGTAATTCCAACAACATAAGTTAGTCAAAATCGATGAATTGCTTATAATATTTTTGATATAACTTAATTATAGTCTATAATAAATCCCGCTGATAATGTTTCTAAACATTTCTATCATCAACGTAAATAGTAAAAAATAGTTCTTTTGCTATACATAACGTATTTGGCTTCAAAATAGTCTCCTGCCCCTATTTAGCAACAGATTTGCTGCATCTTTGTTTTAAATAGTTTATATATATATTTAAAAAAACCTGAAAGCGTTCAGATTTTAAAGATCACTCAAAGGGGCTCTTTTTAAAAATTTATTATGGTTTATGAGCAGAGATTATCAATAGAAATTGCTCCAGTGAAATAACGGAACACACATTGTAGAGTCATTAGATTAATTGGAAGCAGAAAAGATGAAAAATATGCAACCGCCTTAGCCGGGAATCGAACCACGGACCGCTGGAATACCGGCTCAGCGTGCAGAACCACTACACCACGAAGGACGCTAGGAAGTAGTAGAAATACCTTATATACTCCCTTTTTTAAAGGGCGATTAGGGTTTTAGGGGACCTAGTCGCCAAATCCTGGGTGGGGAGAATCATCATCCACAACCCTTTTAGTTCTGGCGCCACTTGTAGAAACATTAAGATTTTTTTTTAAGTAGAAAAGATGAAAAATATGCAACCGCCTTCGCCGGGAATCGAACCACGGACCTCTGGAATACCGGCCCAGCGTGTAGAACCACTACACCCCGAAGGACGCTAGGAAAGTGGGAGAAATACCTTATAACATGATGAATATTCGTACGTTTAGAGTAATATGAGAATATTGCATATCGTCTGTATCTTTAAAAAGTGAAAAAATATGCAATGTGATTCTCTAAAAATATTTAATATTTAATTAGATATATCGTGAATTAAATGCATTTTCATTTTAATCAATCAGATCAAACAGTAAAAAAATAATACTCTTAAGAACTGCATCTATTGCTTTAAGTAGCTTTTGTTAATCAATAACAGACAAATTAAATTTGAAAGGTAAATATCTTACATGTTACCAAATGGCAACAGAGTGGAATGAAAAGTGAAACAACGCATTTACAGTGGACGACATTTAAAGTGAATCGGTAAAAAATCATGTTTCAGACTAACAGCCCTTTTGGACTAAAATGCTTTTAAAAAGTGAAGGAGATACAACGCAGTTTTAAGAGAACGATAATAATTCAAACCCTTAGATGCAATAAAATCTTTATTACTGGCACCTGTTGAACTGGGAATATTAACATTAATATCATATTTGAAGGTCTAAATTTAAATCCAAAACTTAAGCATGTGTGATAAAAAAGTGTCATGAGCTAACAGTCTGAAGAACAACACTGTGGAACAACAATTTAATAATGTGGAAAATAGTTGTTTTATATTTCTACTCCCAACTTAAAAAGAATTATCCAACAAAAGAATTAAGGAGGTTTTTCGGAATATAAAGATGAACAAACGACCTTTTTTTACTCGTCGATGTGTGAATTTTCATGGGAGTGTCCATGATCTTCAGAAACAATTCACTTTTGAAACACCTCATATTTACTTAAATTGTAAAGAGCAATTCTATACATGGCTATTAGCTCGAATTTATGTTCATAGATGACGAATCGAGTAACGAAGATTCTCTTGGTTTTAATCATATCCGACATCTTGGATTTAAGGTTGTGTTAGGTTCGTGTTACTGAAAAGGAATAGCAGACTTATATGGTTGTATACAGTTCTGTTCCACTCTTTCAAGGTCATGACGAAATGATCGAAATGTACTGGGAAATGAAGCAGATGATGAAGAAAAGGGGGTTGAAAGAAGATGAACAGAACACGCAGAGCAAAAACGTTACGTGCAAGGAAGTTGAGGAAGGACTGCATATTTTCATATATTTGCCAAGAAATATTCATTATTCATCTCTGTCGACACATAATGTTAATGAAGCTTCAATATGTACACAGGGAACTTTTAAAATTCTGGGAACAATCTTGTAAGCAGGCAGACGTTCGAAGTAGGATGACATCACACTAAAAAATTTGCAACTTATATGTGTTATGTATTGGTAATTTTATTTTTTTTTTAAATATCTAACTTTTCTTCCTGAAATGTAAGATATTATGTGGATGTTTTACTTTTAAACAATTCGATGAGATTTCGATATTATTTATTTAATTATGGACAATAGATCTAGAAACACGACGAACGTACTTCGTATGTTGAATTTTTACAAATGGCAGCTCAAAACATAAACAGGTAAGTTTGAGAAATATATATTCAATTATTCGAAAAAAATTTCTTATCCAGAAGCGGCGAAGTTTACTGTACGGTAATTTGAGATAAAATTAAATAAATATCTTTCCTTTTATCATAAATATTAAATAATAATTTTTCTGAATATCATATGAGAAGGATATCCTATTTAGATGGGCATTTTAGGGGGAAAAACAACCTTTTATGTTCGGGCAAACACGGCGAAACGATGGATATAAAAAGGCTATAAAACAAAAGATTTATGACTGCTTGGTTTCTTATATCCAACTTCATTTCATTAATGCTTATTGTTGGTCAGAAAATAATTCTTCTGACTCTTTTTGAACTCAAAAATTTTCATGAACGTCGAGGAAATAAGCAATAAACGAAATTATCAAGAACTTTAAATTACTGATTATTAGTTTTACATGTTATTACTTTAACTCTGAATTATCAGTTATTGCCTTTATTTCTAACATTAGCGTTTTTTCAAAACATTTAGACGGCATGATTCAACAAAAATGCTTCAAAGGTTGCACAAACCAATAAATATATGCCAAGGGCTACATACAGAATTCGATATTAGATCAGAAGATCTTACTGTCGCGGCTGATAAAATTCTTTTAAATCCAAAAGATAGTTATTGGAAAAAAAGGAATCAGCATGAATTATTTAATGGAAATACTGAGTCTATTTTTAACATCAATGCAACTGTATCCGGTTTCGAATGAAATTCCCTCAGAAAATCTTCCAAGGAAACATCCAGACAGATAGCCAGATCTTAGCCAGACATCCTAATATGCTTTGCTATAATATTAAAAAGCAGAATTTATTTGTTCAAAATTAGGTACAGCAGTAACCTTATTTCGGCGAACATTGTAATTAAAACTCTATGGAATAGGAAAACGATCAGATTCAGGTCAATTTTCTTCTGGAGCCAAACATTTTGCAAAAATGGTGATACAGGAGTTATTATACAGGATTTCTTCTGTAAAAGCAGTAATTTCATGTAATCTAAGGTAGTTCCACAACGAACATGGCGAAGAAAGTTCGTATTGTGGTACACGTAGCGAGTGATCTTGAATGAAAAAAGAAGAGGCAGAGGTACTAAATAATGTGAACGTATCAAGAAGAGCATGCGCCCGGGCCGAAGCTCCCATCCTGCGTAGAGCTACGTTGGAGTTAGGAAGATCAAGGTCCGTTTCTTTGTATGGACCTTGAGGAAGATAACTTAAAACAATCAGTAAAGCAACGATATCGCCACCTATCGAAGGAAATAATAACGAAATGTGAAAAACTAAGATATTAAAATTCTAAAAATATTAGGAAGTATTGGATTGGAATTAATGTTATCAGCCAAAGAAAATTAGTTTTTGTGGTTGTAAAAAGCTTCAGAGAAATACAATTCATCAACATAAAAAGCTCTGAGGATAGGTTTAGCAGAACCAAAGTTAAAATTAAGTTTTCAATTATCACTAATGTTGACGATTTGTTTTTTTCTCCTTTTTGGGTATAAGATCCGTGTTGCCTGACGCGAAATTTCAACGTTGTTCTAATTTGGCTGATACTTCTCCAATCACACGGCAAGCTATTCTATAAATTTCCCAAGAATCAGAAAGGGAATCTTTAAGAAACGAATTATGAATTTTATTTATAGGAGAAAAAATGATCTGAAAACTGAACTTCTGATGAATCCGTATAACTTTATAACTGATAGAAGGATTAAATTGAATGATGACCAGGTTGTAAATGTTATTCCTAAGAAAGGAATGTCTTTGATGGCGAGAAGAAACATTTTTAAAAGGTTTATCAATGACCGTGGGAGAAAATCCTGCCATTGGCAACCGATTTCAAATAACTGAGTTAGTTCACTAGAAAACATAGATTCTGAACAATAAACTTTAAGAGCGCCATAACCAAAATAAGGTTGCGGATTTTCCTGACTTTGATTTTTTGCGTGTGCGTGCTTCTCTTCCTATTTTACAATATGTTTGATTGATGGACGTGGTAGCAACTGCAAAGAATGTATTCAAGATGATCATCTGAACATTTTTTCGTGTTTTAACTTTCATAATCTGCACGTGGGATAAAATTCGTTCACAAATATGCCTGCTTATCATGAATAAAGTTATACGAGTATAATTGTTTAATATGGACAAACACACAAGTGATATTTGTTTAAGGGAAGAGATGCCTTCGTGGAAGACATTCTAAGAAAAATTGGCTCGTATTCATGTTACATATAGGAAAATGAAGAAAACGTATGCAGCCAATCTGTTAATCTGGTTTCAAGCACGGATAGAGCAACCAGAATCCATTTGTCTTATCTATTTGGCTGAATGTCACAAGTCAAGAAAGTTTGTTAATTGCTGGAAATTTTTCTTTCTGCAAGTAAAGATCAAGGGTGAGTTTTTTTTTTCCTCTCTAAATCTCAACCTGCCGCAATTTTAATGGAACTTCAAATGCTATCATTCTTTTAAACATTATATATGAATTGCTTTTGGCCTTGCAGATGCACATTCAGTTCGTTTACATACGCACTCATTATTCACTAAAATGCATTCAATCAAATTTCATTTTTAATTCAATAACAATCACTGTTTAATTTGTTTGCAATTATACGACATAAACAGTCTCAGCGGCCTTGTGTTGATTGTTATGCAACTGTTAAGTGTTGAAAATATCTGACCTCAAAACAGTCACTAAGCTCTTTCAGAATTTGTCTACTGATGATAATAACATCGAGATATTTGACTAAATTTTAATTAGCAGCAAAATATTTCAGCACAAGAATTCTAATTTTTAACGAACAAATTTTGGTACACATGTAGAGACATTAGGTTAATTTGATGTGGAGACGTGAAAAATGAGCAATCCCTCGCCGAGATTCGAGCCTCGGACCTTTCGAATACGCACTGAGTGTGCTAACCGTTACACCTCGAAAGCATGCAGAAAGGAGAGAGAAAATACCTTATATACTCCCCCTTCTAAAGGGAGATTTGGGATTAGGGGATCCAGTTGCCAAATCCTGGTGGTGAAGAATCATTATTTACCATCTTATAGTTTGAGAGCCACTGTAGAGACATTAGGTTATTTTAAAGTAAGAGTACATGAAAAATTAGCAATGCCCTCGCCAGGACTAGAACCTGGACCTCTCGAATACGCGCCGAATGTGCTAACCGTTACAGCACGAAGAGATACAGAAAGGAGGGAGAAAATACCTTCTGTTATTTACATGTATCGTTGAAACTTGTTAAAATATTCTTTCTTTAAAGACCAGGATGTTAGAAACTTTTTAAACCGGATGACTTATTGTGAGGAAAAACTTATTGAAAACGGTAAGAAAGTTGGTGAACAACTGTATGCCATCAGCATCATAATAAGAAACAGCTATGCATTTCCACAATAATCTGTAATAAGTTCACGATGCAACAGTATGTTTTCAGTTTTGGCAGAACTAATTCGATTTAGAATGAACTTCTTAAAGATACTGCATGTAACTTACTGTGCTCTAGTGTGCAGGATTTAATGCTTCGCGGATGTATGGACACATACAAATTAACACGAATTTAATAAAAAATTTTCTATTCGTATAAAGCTAATTTAAAGTTAATTTAAAATCAAAATTTAAATATGAAATTTTAATTGCAAATATAAAAGATTAATTATTGCTGCGAACTAATTTACAATATCATTTAAATTCTAAGAGCGTATGTAAATTAAGTACACGTATCTAAAACTATGAAAAAAATAATATTCTAAGAAATTAATCCAAATTTTTTTAACTGGGAATATAAATGGTATTGCTAGTTTAATTCACTAAAATTTGAAAATTTAAAAATGAACTATAGTTATTAAAAAAAGATACTGTAAGTTAAAATTTTTAATAAAGTTTTTAAAAAATAAAATTAAGTGCAAAAAATTATTTAACCGGTAAACTAAAGAAAACCAAACTATTAGAACTTGAAAATGTAGTTACATTTTGAAAAAAGTGAAATCAAACAAGATTAGCGCTAAAAGCTGCTAAGTACAAACAAAATTGTTTCACAAGAATATAGTAAACTAAATTTAAATAATTCTTTTGCGCCATTGCTGCAAGGAATGAAATTTGAATTTAACAAAAAATTACAAATTAACATGTTTGTAAGAACTGTATTTTATCTTATTTTGCCCCCCAGCCTATATATTGGTTAGCGAAGCTGACTGCCGTACCGATGAGTCCGGTTTCGAATCTCCGAGAAGGCATCGATACTTGTAGGCGTATAGTATCGGAGCTGCAAGGGCACACTCAAAATGCATGACGAGCTGAAAATCCTCTCGAGTCGTTGGTGGTAGAGGAAAAGGGGTTTGAGACCCTCTGACCGCCCTTCAAAGCGTTCTCCCTCAAAACTGGGGCGGAACTGCACAGTTAGTGCTGCGGGATCATACCCATACGACCAATTGTGAAACCGCCGGCTTCTACCTGTACCTGTTATCTTATTTCGGGTTCATCACCTGATATAATATGGTTGTATAAGTTTTACAGGTTATAACAATAGGCAAATGATTTTTCCAAAATCACAAATTTTCCAAATGCAAACTTCAAATTTGAGTGACATTTTTCAAAATATCCCTTTCCAAAATTTTCTATAAGAATTTCTTTTACCGAACACGTGAAATTTTCCAAACATCCTGTTACAGGTCACGTGAGCAGAAAGTATTCGGATTGTAGCATACAACAATAGCCTGATATTCAGCTGGCAAGAAATCTTCTATTCGATTGTAACTTAAAAAAGCAGACTAGATGGAATAGTGGTTAGCAACGCTGACTGCCGTATCGAAAGACCAGGGTTTGAATCCCGGGGAAGGCATGCACGTTTATAAGCGTATAATATCTGCGCGGCAAGGGGACACTCAAAATCTTGGGAAGCCGAACCCTGTCAAGAGATTAGTTCTAGAGGATCCCCTCTCCCGGGTTGTAGCCTTTTGAAATTCTAAACTGCGGCGTTAACAAGTTAGCTAGGTTTAGCAACACCTCAGTCACCCTCGGTAGTACAGAGGTAATATACCTGTAACTTGAAAGAATTTTATACCTTCGGAAGCGTATTTTTTAAATGAAACTTTTCTATACCAATCTTTAAAATTTAATTTACTAGTAAAATTTAATAAAATTGCGCTGCTGTCACAGACTTAGATTTCTTAGGTACGAATATCTGATAAGTGGAAACTTTATATGCCCCCCCCCCAAAAAAAAGTGTACACCTTGTTTATTTCTTTTTTATTTTAGTTTTGTTTCAGAACTTTAAAATTCAGAACCATTTAGAGGGGAAAACTACTTATGCGAGAATTTTTTACGTAAAATCCTTTGTTTGCAGCTCTACTTGATTTGCAAGAACAGAAACTTGTTACAACTTTTCATATGTAGTTATTTTGTTGCAGCTAATGTTTATTTATTTATTTATACATAGGCCAGATATTTGACCACTAAGTCATTAGCCTTGATCTTGTTTCCCAATACTTAATAACAATAAAATCTACCTGCATATACTATATTCAGTTTATACTATAGTTAGTTTGCTTATAATATCTTTCTCCTTCTTACATTACAATGAAATTTCTCTTAGTCGAGCTTCGTTCAACCAAACCTGATTAACAAAGACGGCGACGAAGAACTTGTAATCGGTGACTCAAAAATCTAGTCATACCCTTACTTCTTTCAAACCAGTTCTTTATTTCATTAAGTCATTTTAAACGAATCATTTGCCTTTGTTAAGTACGTTAGCTTATTTCATTATTCATTATTTTTTCATACTTTGCATCACCATATTACATGCGCAGATATGGATTATAGAATAAAGATTCGTTAAGAGCATGAGCTTGGAACTGCATCAGTTAAAATTCACCATCTACGAAAAAGGTTACTTAGATTGATGCTAGTGATACTTTTAGAATGATGAAAAATGTTACTTAGATGCTAAAGTAAAAGATAAAAGCTAAAATAAATTAATGTGCCACATGAAATGGAAGCCCAATTATCCATCACCCTCAAAACCTTCGCCATGGATGTATATGGATAACAACCCGCCTCCACCACCACCATCACTAGGTACGGACAGACGGATAGTAATAAAAAAACAGACAGATAATAACCCATCCACCATCACGACCATCACTAGATATGAACATACGGATAATAAGCCTGTCACCACCACCACCTCCATCACTAGATAACGACAGACGGATAAATAAATCCATTACCACCACCACCATCACTATGTACGGCCAGATGGATTACTTTAAATAAAGACCCCTTCATCACCACCACCATCACTAGGTACAAACAGTCTATATTAACAAAGGCTTATTTTGGTACAGCACATCGTAAAAATTATGATAAAATTAAAGAAACCTGAAAGTTGATCATAACAATTTAGCTTGCTTATTGTGTACAGTAAAAATGTATTACTTATTTAAAATAAAATCTCTATCAATAACACTAAAAATGAGGAATGTCCTCTGTTTCCTAGGTACTTTAATCTGCAACTTAATTTAAAACAAAACCTAGAACTGCACTTTTTGCTTACTGCAGTAGCAAAAAGATTTAAAATAAAAAAGCAGAAGAAGGGAACCCTGTTGGTACATAAAATTTTATAAATTATCTAGTAAATTATTTGCAAAAAGCATGATACCCCGTGATTACGCAGAACTTGATGCTTCTAAGAGCTTCTAATAGAGAAAAAAAAAATCTTGTGTACTTTTATTTGATACTACAATATTTTTTCTTTGACAATACTATTTTAGTGTTTATCGTAATTTTCTAATTTCATGAATATTCATATCTTATTATATAATGCAGCTTACTTTAAATTAGAATTTTTCATTCTCTTGATCACAGACTAATAACCATTTCGACGGCTGACGGAATAATGGAAACTGGCGGATAAAAGAATGACGGATATTCTAGTTTCCATTGCATATATTAAATAATATACATTAGAAACATCTTTTATAATTTGCGATAACGTCACAAATGCTCATAAAAATCTACATTTGTGACGTCATTGACTACTAATATATAAATAAAAAGTTTAATGCATTATAAATTAAATGTATTTCAGATCAACTAGATAAATTACAGAAAAAGAAAACTTCATTTATCAAGAAGAGCGTTTATTATCGTTTAACTTCTCTGCTTCTTAAGAACTTAAAAATTTTAAAATTAAAGATCTTATGCTTTAGCGAATGACAACACTCTTAACAATTTGCAATGTAAAAGGGAAATAAATTTAAGATCTTACATTTAACGATGACAACATCTCGTAGCACAAGTCACGTGGCTGACAAATGCATGGTCCTATAAGTAATGTAACGGTTCAAAATTTTGGGAAAACGTCAAACTGTACTCTGCTAGAAAAAATTACAAGCAAAATCACTGAACAGCTGATTCAAAGAGAAATTCACGAAAGACTTACCATGGTTCAGATCTTCCTTCAGAATTCATTTTTCACACAATACAAAACTTTAAAAGAAACATTTCTTTCTTAGGAAGAAGTTCTCAGTTGGAAAAAAAAAAAAATGGAATGACAGTCAGTTCAGCTTCTTTTTCTTTCTCCTTAATTAAAAATGTTTTCGACTAGAGCCATAATCTTATATGATGAATTTAATGATCAAATAAAAAAGGTTCTTCTAAATAAGTACCGTCTGAACGCTTCTAGAAAACGCTGTGTTTTATTGTTGGCTACAATGCATAATTACTTTTTTATTAACTCAAAATCAAACTAGAAAAGTTCAGTTCAGAATTAAAGTCAGATTTTCACAAAAGTGACAGCTAATCTGATTTTTTTGCTGATGTGATTAAAAATTTTGTTTCAAAGCGTAATTCTGAGTTGTGTTTGTCATATATTATAGTTTCTGAAAACTTTAGAAAACAAAAATATCTCCCATAATTTTGCTTAAATGGCATAATTGAAAAAATTCTGTTTTGCATGAAGCAGTTAATCGATCGAATAGACAGCAAATCTTCTTCCTTCTAAAAGTTTTTGCTATCAACAAGCTAACAGAGCTTTGATGATACCATTTGCGCTAAATTTTACTCCCGCACGAAGGAGGGGGGAAGGACGAAGCATCACCGCTCTTCGGCCTCTAAACGACGCACTGATTCTCTTTTTTGGGACAGCGCGGTTTTCTGATTGATTCGCAGCGCCTCTGTTGGTGCTCGTGGACAATTTTGGCGTCTTGGGTGGTAGCAGATGGTTTTCGGAAGTTTTGGGGTCAGGTCAGAGTAATTAAATAATTTTTCGCATTATTTCATCGCCTTTTCTTACACCTGCGATTTTGAAAAAATTTAAATGAGACTCAGCGATGGAAAATCCTGCGCAGCGGAAGAATACAGTGTATAGTAATCGAAACATCGTTTACAAACTTGTAAGAAAAAACTCTTAAGAATTTACACACACTTCTTCGACAAACGCTAACAATATACACACACACTTGTAAGATATGCATGTGTTTTATTACGATGCTTCAAATTATTAACTTCTAGTAAAGATATCGTTCATTAAATTAATGATAAAAATCCTTTCTATCCCAAATAATAATCAAAAAAAGAGATCGTGTTTCTGTCAATCGACAATGAACAACAGATTTCATTCATTCATTTTTGTTACATACAAAGGTGCGTTACTTAACAGCATAAGAAAAGGAATGACATAAAAAGTTACTTTATGCGTAATACTTAACAACATTTTGCATTAACTGTTATTTTATACCACAAGTGGGATAAATAAAATACGTTTATGAAGTTCTAATGAAGTTAAAGCATCTAAATTCTTTAATTATTATTGTGTGATTGAAAATGAAATCGAATGGGGACTAGGAAATTTTGTACTAACATATGATTTGCTGTATACATTCCGCTGTATACATTCTTTTTTCTAACAGTATATTCTACCGTACTCTTTTTTTTAATATTTTGATATGTTTTCGTTCATACCATTTTATGTTCCGAAAGAGAAAGTAGAAATGAAGCTGCAGATTTTAGAATTGAAATTATATAAATTAATTTTGAATTGAATTTTAATTTATTCAAAAACAAAGATTTATTTATTTAATTTGGAAGCAGTAGATTTGTATTTACTGAAAGAGCGACTCGAAACATGTGATTCAGTTTTAGTCCAAAGGGGCAATTTGCCCAGAAAAATTATTAATTTCGTTTTGGCATTTTGCGTTTTTTCACTATAAATGTCGGTTTACTTTTCAAATTGTTGCCACCAAATATCATCGCCCTGTATTACATTTAAAAAAAATTAAATAATGAAGAATCTTCATAAATATATGTATGTTTCTCACATTCTGATAAAACAACGGTACCTAGAGCCCTCAAATTTAGAATAACACACATTTCCACCCGAATTATGGGCATCTGGAAGCCCAAATGTGGAATTCGTTTATTATCAATTTCATATTTTGTAAAACTTTAACGAATTTTTGATTAACAAACTCGACGATTTAAAAGTGAGCAATGGCAACACTCTACGGGAGTAAAAAAACTTTTCATCTCCAGCTCGCGAGACTGTGTATCGGAAATTCTAAAGATAGACTCATTTTAAAATTATTTTGCGATATCGTCGCTATTGAACTGGATTTTATGGTCTAAGTTCGAAGAACATGATATTTAGTAAATAAAGGTAACACACAAAACGTTAAAAAAAAAGCCCCTTTTGGGCAAATGTAAAATCTGAGAGCTTTCCGATTTTCATTGTTTTCTTTTTTTGTTTTCTTTTTTTTTTTTTTTTTTTATATATTTTTAATAATTTTACATTCTTTAAATTCAAATAATGTGGTTAATGATAAATTATTCTTCGAGATATTAGACTGTATGTAATCAGAAATTCTCAAGAAGTTAATCTTCTGCTCCCCCCCCTCCCGGATGTTAGACGAACACAAGCCATTTATCTTCAGAAAATTGTAATAAAAAACATAAGCAAGTAGGAAAATATCCTCTAGATGCTTTTCCATAATAAGCAGAACTCCAGTTAAGGGCAAAGCTTCAAAAGCCAAGCAAAACGAAAATATAATTTTGATAAATTTCGAGTCGAACCTTTAGAGGCTGAATTCTGCAATAAATTAAAGAAAATGGCATTTCCAAGATTTGAGATAAAGTTTTATAATTAATTTAGGTGAATTGTCACTTACCTGATTATTGCAGGCTTGAAAAATTCGCAAATAGAAAAAACTGAGATCTTCAAAACTTAGGAACCGGTTATAAATATTTTTAACTTACTAACTTTTAATATTTTTAACTTTTTTAATTCATTTATATTTTTTATAAAGCTTAAAGCAGCATTTATTGTATTGTTTACGCATTCTTAAATATGCTCAAATAGCTCGATTCTTCAAAAAACCCTGATCAAAAACATAGGATCTGCGGTGCCGATGTCATTATCGAACGTGCTCCTGGGTGTGAAATATTTCATCCTTATGGACTGCAAAATCTCAATGCTTATCGGAAACATATTTTAAAAGCTGTATTTCTCCCTCCTTTGCCCCTAAAAATGAGAAAATGAAACAATACACCTCAAAGAAGGCGTATTGTTTTACTTAATCACTTTTACAAGGACATCCTTGGAAACTGACGGATGAATTCGTAAGAAAGGAAAGAATCTAAAAACAACTATTAGTAAGTACCGCCACTGCGCGAAACGTGAAATCTATAATTTATCTTTTACGCATCCCTTGCGCAAAGTGAATTCTCAGAGTTCTGCCATTCAACAAAGCATGGAGGTGCGCAATTTGTCTTCCGAGTTTAATCAATCTGTTACTGAATAACAGATTGAACAATTTAAAAGCAATAAACGCAGTTCTTTTTAATTTAAATCTTTATTTTTTTTATCTCATGCCAAGCTATATACATAGATAAGCATGGTAATGTTTATTAGTCCAGGATCTCGAATGTGAGTTTTCAATGAATAAGCAAGAATTAACGTTCCCATAAACACAATTTTTTTAACTGTTTTAACAATGATGTCTGTATGTATATTTTTGACGATATTTTCGTACGATTGACGATATTTTTCGTACTGTGTGACGATATTTTTGTACATGATAACGCTTATATCAAATTTCCGAAAATTTCTCTTTTCGGTATTTAAGCCTTTTGGGTTCCTATAAAGAGTTGATTAGATTTGGGGTAAATTTGGACAACCGGAAGTGGTACATTAATTGAAGTCCTTAACAGTTTTTAATGAAAACCTATATTAAAGTATAAACCAAAATTTTCCAGTTTAGCATTTAAGACTTCAATGGGAACAACATTAGATTTTAACTAAAATTGAAAAACTGGAAGTAATGTTCTACTTCATGCTCTCAACAGATTTTCGGGAAGCAATATGTTATGATATAATCCAAAATTTATCAAATTTTGAATTTAAAATTCGTATATGCGTATACGATGCATATACAACCATGACTGAGAACAGCATGTCAGATTTTGACTATATCTGATAAATCTTAAGTGGTTTTACTTATAGCTGTTAATACATTTGCGTAGAAAAATATAGAATTACTATAAGAAGAGTTTAATCTAAAATGATGCAGCATATATTAAGACCATTTTTATTATATGTAGGCATTGTATTTATTTATATCAAACCGTAGCAAAGAATGCAACTTCTAATGGAGGCATGTTACCAAAAAAATACACTTTTATTATCCTATTGCTTTACCCCCCCCCCTACGTACGATAATCACTATTCAACTATAATTCCAAAAACTAACTAGCATTGCTTACTGATACCTAACAACTGTGAGGATATATGTGAAGATCAAAAGGCATTTAAGCTTATTGATATTATGGAAATAATACAGAAAAAAATTAAGTTATGGTATTCGTGTCAAAGTGTTTATTTAAAATGTATTACAGATTATATAATTTATGAATATATAGTTTACAAATATTTTTTAATATTACATTTATTTTCTTTAATTAAAAGCTAATTAAATATTACATTTATTTTCTTTAATTAAAAGCTAATTAAATATTACATTTATTTTCTTTAATTAAAAGCTAATTAAATATTACATTTATTTGTCCTTAATTAAAAGTTAATTAAATTATATGTTATTCAACTGCTGAATAAAATACAATTTTTAATACAAAGAAATAAAGAAACAAATATTTGATTATGTTGTTATGGGCTAAACCAGTTTTGATGCATAGGCAATTAAACCTAACAAAATATTTTTAAAAAAATTAAAAGCTTTTAGATTTTATATTACGCTCAAAGGGGAATTTTTTTTTCATTTATGCACACATACATATTTCGAAAGCTGTTTCAAGAGCATTTTGACTAACTAATAAAGCTGTTTCAAGAGCCCCTTAAAATATTTAAAAGCAACGTATCTTTAGAATTTACGACAAAATGTTTCGCACGCTGGAGATAAAAATATTTTATTCCCTACAGCGTTGCGTTGCCACTACTCACTTTGAAATCGCAGAGATTTTTAATCAAAAAAATCCGTTAAAGTTTTGCAAAATATGAAATAGATAATAAAACAAAATCGAAATTCAAGATTCGGGATTCCAGGTGCCATATTCTGGTGGGGGGGGGCTAAGTTATTCAAAATTTAATGACTCTAGGTCCCGCTGTTTTTCAAAGTGAGAGAAGCATACATACATTCATTCAAGATTCTTCATTATTTAATTTCTTTAAATATAATACAGCGTGAGAGTATTTGAGGAAAACAATTTGAAATGCGAAACAGATATTTATAGTCAACCGACGCAAAATGCCGTTTCGAGATTAAAAGCCCTTCCGGGCCTTTGGGCTAAAAATTTCTTATTACAGACCTTTCTGTTTTATATTTTGCATTTTATATATTTTATATTATGTATTTTTATATTTTTATATTTTGTGTTTTTTATTTTATATATTTTATATTTTTAGCAACAAATTATGTTTTGTTTGCAAACTATCTATTGGAAGTGATTCTTTATTTCAAACTCGTTTCTATTTTAAAAATGGAATGTGTGTGCTGGCCACATCAGATTTTTGAACGCTGTACCCTTCGCAAATCTTTAGTCGTAGACATTTACTTTTAACTACAAAACTGCTTTAAATGACGCATATCATGTTTTGCCTTTTTTTAAATTCAAAATAACAGTTTTATAAACATTACGAAGTCTAATTTTTTGTATGCCTTTCGGTACTAACAAAGTACGAAATTTAGGAAAATATTGTATTTATAATCTTATAATAGAAAGGACGAATGTATGAGCCTTAGCCGCAATCACCTGATCAAGTTCACTTTTACAGCCATACACTAACCTTTTTACATTTTTACATTTAATCTTGCCATATTTTTCTTATATTCGCTATACTGTTTACATCTGGAATGTAAACTGACGAAAGTAACCGAATTATTTCTTCGGTTATCTTTAACTGTAAAAACTGTTACTGCTTGGATTTGTAAAAAAGGTTCCGATTTTTTCTTTAACTCTTTTTTGCTCTTCTGGTATGTTTATTCACAAAGTTAATACGGAATGTTACACATGAAAATACTAATTCAGCATCTAAAAAGACTGGAAAATATCAAAATGTTTAGTTTCATTATTTTTAGTTTTGCAGCTGTGGATGTAACGATTCATTAAACAATTTAAAAAGGAAGTCTGTGTTTCAAAATTTTTATTTTGGGAAACAAGTAAGATTTTATTTTTATATATTTAATTTAATTAAGATAATTTATACACTGTGAATTTTAAGATTCCAATAATAAAATTTATAGGATATTATAAACGTTATTATTATGACATAATTTTATGATTTGATTCTGTGACCTGTTTCGATGTTAGTTTTAAGATATTATGAAATGAATGAGTTAAGGCATAAATTGTCTATTTTAGTTATCGTTTACTTTAGTTACTTTTCATTGTTGCTTTAGTTATTAATTATAGCTTTAGAGATGACATCAGCGTTTTTGTTAATATGATCTAGAAAGATGAAGAGGTAAAAATATCCATAAAAAAGAAGGATGGAGAGAAAAAAATATACGGGGCGTAGTACTTGTAGCTGCAGCTAGCAGTATTCCAAGAATAATAATTGCATACTTTCTTATTTAGTAAAACTCGAAACAGGAATGTCAATAATACATTTTATTTTAAAAGGTTTGATTCTTCTGTCCCACCTCCCAATACTAATACATCATAAAAACTATTCCAGAAAGATCATTGGGGATTGAAAACAAAGACGGAACGTAGTGCAAGACACAGGTACATTGGTTTGTAATTTTAATTTAAAGCATTATTCAATTCCTTAAAAAATCGGAGGCTTTCTAGTAGAAAACAAACACAAAATGTCTGAGTCCTGTGCGAAAAAAATTGACCTAGATATTCAATTTCAAAATCTGTTATTTTTGCTGTTTTTTCAGGCTTTTTTCAAGGTTTCTATTAAAAATTAAATTAGAATAATTCAAGGCTGAAATTTTTTAACGTCATATATTGATATTCCTCTATGATTTACCAGCGTTTAATAATCTGTAATTTATAGTTTTGTTGCTTTTTTACTAATTTATAGTTTTGTTACATTTGGTATGCCGAAAGCAATTTTACATAATCAATTTTTAAGTTTTCAGATGCTAAATATTTGTTAATAATATTCACATGAAACCTTTTGCTTTAAGATCATAATTATATAGTTAAATATAAAACTTTTGTTGGACTAGAAATATTTTTCATTTTTAATATACAGAAATAGTGTGAGTAGACTGTACAAATAATACGTATCACGAGTTGATTACGTGCCAATACTTTAAACTTGCTCTTTTTCTAGAGCACGAATTCTATAAGATTCTGTGAATAAGATCGCTTTTTCGAAACAATTTGAGTTCATTAAAGCTTTTATCACGACAGTCCTTAGCAATCAGTGCTAATCATTTAATCTGTTAATATCAAACATTTTTCTAAGCTTATCTTTTAATTTTAATCTTTTAATTTTAAGTTACGTACGGATTCAAATATTTCTCTTTTTAGTTTGTGTACGGCCCCTGAATAGGACTTAAAATTTTTAAATTAAATATCTAGGTCAAATTTTTGTCGTGCAGGAATCAAGTGATATGTATTTTATTTTTTTATGATGAGTATAATCTTTTCCTGAAGTAAGTATAACGGCCAAGAAACCGTATAAAGACTTAAATTTCGTAATTTTCGCAAAATTCATGTTTTGTTTTTAATAATGGTCTAAAAAATAAATAACTTTGCTTTATTTTTTTTTCCTAGTTGGAAGTACAGGATGCGGCAGTAAAACGGACAATTTTGAAACCTCACCAGCGATACGTCACGGTACAAATATCCATCACTTGAAAATGACATCACATAGGTGGCCCCCATTTTCTTTCACACATATTTCAAGTCTTTTACGGAAGTTAGACATCACATCTTGCAGGAATGTTACTGAAATTCGATTAACTTCCTCCCGAATGCCATCCTTCAGTTCCTAGATGGTATGTGGTAGGTCATACCAGAAGATCTCAGATTTCAGATGACCCCAAAGGAAAAATTACAAGCTGAAATGTCGGGGTATCTTGGAGGCCAAGAAATGACCCCGTTCTTGGAGATGAGATGACCAGAAAAGATGTTCTGTAGTGCGTTAACGGAAATCCGCGAGGTATGACGTATAGCCCCGTCTTTTTGGAAGAATGTGTTTGCAGTTACAGAAAGATCAGCAAACTCTGGCACTAGGAAATGGTTCAACATGTGAGCATAACGTTCTGTATTCACAATAACAACTTGGCCTCGATCGTCTTCAAAAAAATAAGACCCGATGATTCCAAATGATGATAGGTCACACCATAAAAACACTTTCTAACTGTGAAGTGGCTTTCTGTGAAGTATTTCAGAATTTTCACGTGACCAGTATCTAAAGTTTTGCTTTTTAACAAAGCTTGACAGATAAACATTGGCCTCATCGTTCATGATCAGATTGCCGCACAGGTTTGGGCAGTCCTTCCTGAGTTCAAACAATTCCTGACAAAAGCGTATCTCTTTGGGAGGTAGTTCGCATTCAGTTTTTGCACTATCTGTATTTTGTATGGGTGGTATTCCAGTTCTTTGTCTCATATTCGTCTTACGCTGCAATCGGTTATGCCAAGTTGCAGGACTTGCTTGCGTGCAAAACGCCTGGGACTTCGGCTGAAGGCTTCTTCCACTTTTGCAACATTCTCTGGTGTGCACAAGCGTTTTGCTCTTCCACCCTTCTTTTTCACCATATCACCGGTTTTTCAAAGTTCTATAACCACAATTTGATAGCCGGCGGGACTAGGGCATGACGTGCGAGATTATAATTAGCATGAAATACGCTGTCGTTGTTTTTGTAAAACGCCTTCACGGCAAAAGCGCGTTGTTTTCCCTGTCCATAACGCCATCTCGACTGAACACCGAAATCAGGGTCAATGGCAAAAGTTTGTAGCCCAGATGGGCATCACTTCCGTTTTCTGATTCCTAACGCAACTTGTTACTTCCAAGGTTTCAAAATAGCCCGTTTCACCACCGCTGTTTCACTCTATACTTGTCTACAACCTGCGGTTGCAAAAGACAAACATTTTTAACAGAAATGATAATTTTTAAGCATTTAGAGCTTTGTTCTGATTCATGAAATATACTTCTAGCAAAATATGTTATGTAATTTTCAATGAATTCTTCTTCCTCCTTTTTAACTTTTTATATCATTAATTAAAAAAAAATATAAACATAAATGTATTAACAGCAAACCTATTTTTTCTCAAGAATGGTTGAAACCAAAGTTAATTAGAATAAACTGAACTCAGGAAACGATTGTAACTTTTGCAGTTTCTTCTGTAGCATACTTTTCCTCCTGTCCTTGGTTCGCTGTGTAAGGTCCATCATTTAAGGAAACCATGATTGAGCGTTTATGCAAGGTGGTGATAAGTGGCATAAGCCGATTTTCGTTGCTAGGTAAACAGATTTCGTTATGTCACAGAAGCAACTGGTATAAGGATTTTGTCTAAATGTGTGGAGTCATTTATATCGATGCTGGAGACGTGAAAAATACGCATTGCCCTCGCCAGGATTCGAACGCCATACCTCCCGAATACGAGTCGAGTATGCTTCCAATTACACCAAGAAAGCATGCGGAAAGGAGGGAGAAATTACCTTATACCATTCACGATTAAGGGGCCCCATCGCCAGTCTGATGATGACGAATAATCGTAAACCATCTTTTAGTTCGGGCGCCATTTGTAGAGTGATTGGGTTACTTTGAATCTGAAGACGTGAAAAATGTGTAATGCCCTCGTCGGGACTCGAACCCTAGACCCCTCGAATACACATCATGTATGCTTCCAACTACACCATGAAGGCATGCGGAAAGGAGGAACAAAATACCTTATATACTATTTGTGGAGTCATTAGCCTATATCAATGTTGGAAGCGGGAAAAATGTCCAGTAATCTCGCCGGGATTCGAACACCGGACCTACCAAATACGCTTCGAGAATGCTTCCAATGACAAGCAAAGGCATGCGAAAGGAAGGAAGAATATAGCTAATTGTTCATTTTTAAACCAACCTGATATAAGATCTTCATTTACAAGGGGAACCGGGTCTTCCACCAGTCTAAACCAACCTGGTATAAAAAACGACCAGTAACAGAAAAAGAAACTCGAAATGACATTTGATCGACAATAATTCGAGGTTGATTTTATCCACTTGATTGCCATTCAATGGTATTCTTTTGTCATTTATACTGTTCCGTAATTTATAATCTTGTTACATTTGATATGCCCAAAAATGCTCACTCAAGTAATTTGTAAGTTTCACAAGTCTAAAAAATTTTATAAGTCTTAATTTATAAGTCCTAAAATACATTATTAATTTTCTCGTGAAATTTTATTACTTCATAATTTGATAATCATACAAGAAATCATAATTTGATAATCATACAAGAATTCATTAAACTACGTTACTTTTTAATTACTACAAATACTAATATCACAGTTTGGCTGCATGTTAATAATGAAGCCTTGCAATGTGTTCTAGAACATGAATTTTATAAAATTCTGTGAATAAGATTTCCATTTTGAAAACACTTGTATTGATCAGTACTTTTCTCAATAACCGGCATCGAAATGCTCGTCACTTAATTTCTTAACATTCCCGGAAACATTTTTTTCTAAATTGAAATTTCTTTTTAGTTACGTATATACTTACAAACATTTCTCTCCTCGGTTTGTGTACAGCCCCTAAATATGATCCTAGGTTTTAATACCAAATTTTAGTTTTTCTAAT
This sequence comes from Stegodyphus dumicola, assembly GCF_044657685.1. NCBI lineage: Eukaryota > Metazoa > Arthropoda > Arachnida > Araneae > Eresidae > Stegodyphus > Stegodyphus dumicola. Next base: position 82,890,544 of record NC_140770.1, read on the forward strand.
ACAAGAGTTAATTTTTTTTAATTTTGTTAAGATCGGGTAAGAATATTTGTGGACATAATGTACATAAAGCAAAAAAGTTTACATTATGTAGGCAATGCACAGCGTTAGAAATATACTTTATATTAATTATAATAGTACTGAAAATGTTCCCAAAAGTTATGTTAAATTAAAGACCTCTTAAGCTATGTTTATTAGAAAGATCGTTAAAATAAAACTAAACCAGGATCCTCAAGACGATTTGTAATTGCTCACATACAGATTGATAGTCACCAGTGTTTGGCAGCACAGAGAGACTACTAAATTTAGAAAGATTACTAAAACAACTTTAATCTCGATAATCATTGGTGCTTGTCAAATGCCGTTGGTCATCGATGTAGTTTGTATTATAGTAGTATGTAGTAGTAGCATTATATTATCAAGAAGTACGCTTATTTTGCCTTTAAATGCTTATTTATAATTCAACTACAGGTTGATTAAATTTGTAAAATAAACTGAAAATATTCCACTTTTCCGAATGGCAATATTCTGAAAATTGTGCGAAATAATCTAAAGATCTTAAGTTTCACGTAATCACGTCTCGAGTCCCAAAGATGATAAATGCATGACGTCGCAACGTAACTTAAGAAGCGTAAAATTTTGGAAATGCTCTGGTAAGGAAGTTTCCGGTGTCAAAAAATAAATAAGAAAAAAGAAATCTGGCGCCGAGACGTCGTTGTATTTTCTGTTGTAAACACATTGTTACAAATTTAAGTACCTCAATTTCAACTGTTAGAAATAAACGAGTAACGACATTTTGTGAGGACAGAATGAGCAGAAGTTTCAGACTACATAAATTGTAGTCTGTAGTAAATTGCCGATCGAATAAATCGTAAATTTACCCTATTGTTTCAAGTTAGTAACGTAAAACTTCTATAAAGAGTAATTGATTTTTTTTAAAAGTGTCGTTTAATAGCGTAATAAGAAACTCAAATTCGTCGCATTTCAAGAAATCCTCTTTATACACTAGAACTTCGATTCGTTGTCAATTTATTTATACGCTTTGGAGTTAAAATATCTCCTTTTTATATTTTTCGCATCATATTACATTATAATCAATCACATGGCCTGGCAAATCACCTTTCCTTGTAGCTGTTGCCAAATTTGCGGCAAGAAAATTTTTAATTTGTCTTTTCAGGGAAATTAGGAATTCTAATTTATAATTGTATCGCATCATACTTTGTACAGCATAATAATTATAAATTCGAATGGACTGTGATGATAATAATAATAATAAAATTTATTTGTGTTTCTGATTCTGTGACAGGAGTTCTGTGGTTTGCGTTTCCAAACGAATTACCAATTCTAAGATTGCCGCCAAGATTCGAAAAAAGGACTTCTTTATTTATATTTCAAAATATAAAAGCAAACAGGGAAGAGTACGACAAAATGATTTAAATGCAATATATTATATTTCATTTTAGAAAATTTGTTTTCTTGATCTAGTTTACTGTAATGCATCGCTATGATAATTTTATAAACAATTAGACACAAGAATACTTCTTAAAATATCTTTCTAATGCATATACAAGGTGATTGAAAATTCGCTCTCATCAAAGTAAGCAAGTAACATTTTGTCGTTTAATGCTCAAACCATAAAACATAAAATGTACAACCTGCCCACAGAAAGTCCTTACTTTATTTTCACAACCGTTTGTCGTAGACTCGTACAATTTCCAGTAACAAAAAAGTTTTAAATGACCCAAATATACATGTTTTGATATCTTTTAATATAAAAAAATCAGTTCATAAAATTATCGAAGTTTAACTTTTTGTATATTCCTCCAGTCCCTGTACTTATATTTAGAAAAATGCTATATTTATTATGGAAACAAAACACAAGAAGTTAGTGAAGTAACTCATTCGCGAGCTCTTTTTGGCCATGCTTAAGGCATGTTCTTAAAATGGTAAGCACGTGTAGCTACTAATGTTGTTAATTACTATTGTAATGTTCTTCTTCAGATCATCCAGTCTATGCGGATTATTTGTACAGTCCAAGAGTCGTCAAACTTAATGTCAGTTCAATACTGGAATTCAGGAAAATTGAATAGATTCACCAGCAGAAGCAACTGGATATTTATATCATTTTAAAAGAAGCATAACAGTTATTGAATAGAAAAAAATTCAGGTAATTTAACAATGATATCGCATTCTATTATTAATATGGTTAATTAGTGTATAAATAAATAAATAATTCTTTTTCTCTTGCACTGCATATTTCTAATGAAATACAGATTTTAAGTGTTTACTCGATGTACTGCCACTTTTTTCCAGACAGAATACCAGCACTTTCTTCATATTTCGAGTATTTTTTCTGAGATTTTAATTATTGAGTCATTTTAAATGAAGTAAACTGGAAAAGAAAGAAAGCATATCTATATTTACAATAATTAATATAAATACTAAGAAACCATTCTAGTGAAATGAAGAACAGAGATTTGAAAAAACAAAAGTTTTTTTTTTTTTTTTTTTTTTTAGCGTTAACTCTAAAACGAATGAGATGAGAAAAAAGAACGCTTTGAGGAGAAAGTACAATTCGACATACGAATTTTATATAAAATAAACTATTACTTCAGCAAAACTTGTTCTTTAAAAAAAAAAAAAAAAAAATCCTATATTGCTGATTGAGAATCAACATGGGCAAATACGAGAAACCCTAAATCATTTAATTAATTCTTTGCAAAAAAAATCACCAGATACATTTTGATTCATCAATACACGTTTTAATAACATGCCCATTAATTCCATTCTGTAAGAGTTGCAATATCCCCATGATAAGCAGCAGAAATCAGGAAAATTGAATTCTTAAGAACGATTGAATTCTTAAGAAATTGATTTCTTAAGAACCCGCTTTACCCCTTTCTTTTAAAATAAAACCTCAAGATACTTGGCACAAGGCTGTACTTCATTTTTGTAATGTTTACAAGCTAAAATAATTTAGCAGAAATAATGGTAGAGAAAATATTTTCGAAAACGCTTTTTGTGCTATAAAATTTTCTTTTAAAGTAAAGGCCTTCAGTTTGTATTTATATATTAGTAGTTCTAATATTTCTTAAAAGAAATTTTAATTTAAAGCAAATGTATGTATTCATATCATATTTAAGAGCCCGTACCCTAATCCCTACAAGGACCCACAGATTCTCTTCGTGGCACTGGGCGGAGAGTTTGAAAGTCTTTAAACTCGCTATATCTGTAATACAATTTAAAAAATAAAATGATTGACTGTCAAAAAGACATGTGATAGCGCAATTTCTATTTAAAGTTGGAAATATACTTCAAAAATAAAATTATTGTTTGTTACGACGCGAGCGCCATCTAAGCCAGTCCCAGTTTGGCCATGCCTGCTATAGACGAAGGAATGGCCAAAAGTGAATCGCGACCAACCGGCCGATTGAGAGACGATTTTTGCTCAATCACAGCCAACAGGATATGATTTCAATACCCAAACGCAACTTGGTAATGACTCTTAGAAACAATCGTCGCTGCTTTAGTATTGTAGATGACGTTGGCAATCCGCCTTCCACGCCAATCTTGAAGAAAGCGGATATTATATACCAGTGTAAAGTAGCTAAGAGCGGCTATACTATTATATACCAGTGTAGCTGGTATACTATTATATACCAGTGTAAAGTAGCTAAGACGGCGTCCTACGTCGCCTGTCATCCGCTCGCTATCCAGTACAGCATTTATAGGGCATCTGGGCGTGCTCTCGTTTAATCCTCGGTGTAGCAATATATAAGTTCGAATCCCTATGTTCCTTGTTTAATATTTAGAATTCGCCATTACATTAGCGTTTCCACAAAAAGAGTCAATTTTTCTTAATATTAATTACTTCTGTGCAGAAATGAAAGATTTTCTTTCTATGTTTTAAATTAAAATTGTCTACTTGTACACTGCTTTTGCATTTAGTATCCATTAAAAAAGCAGAAAACCAAAAAAAAAAAAAAAATCGAAGATTTATTATTTTCATGAATTATGGAAAATTACTTTTCCACAATAATGAATATAGTTTCTTAATATACAATGTATCCGTAGCTGTTACTAAAAAGAGTAATCTGAAGAGGCATTCTTTTAACTTTACATAACAAAAATCACACAGGTTATTTACAAAATAGTGACTTGGAAAAATTTAAATTAGAAATCTTAAGAATTAAGAGTTCAAGAAAATATTTTTAAAAACCCATACTGAAAACACATGCAATGACTATTGTATCATTCAGAGTAAACCTGCAAAAAGCATATAAACCATTTTCTGACGAGAAATTTATACGAGAAAGTTACTTGGAGATATCAGACTCGCTTTTTATAAATTTTAAGAACGAGACTGAAATTATCGCTGCAGTTAAAGTCTACAATTTTCTCGAAATCCTATGATGCAGCGGATTGAGAAAATGAGTAAAAGTATAAGAGGACAGTTATAGTAAGACATCAATGCATGTTCTTGTTTTTTCCGTCAATTTGATTGACTGGCAAATACAACATAACTGGTTATTTTTATTCATATGGCTTTTAAAGATCATAAATCTAAAGAAGATTTGTTGGAAACAATTTCTTTGAAAGAAAGGACCAGAGATAATAATAAATTTTAATACAAAAGCAATAATGGACATGTAGTTCAAAACTGTTAGTTCTATTCGAGGAAGTTCCCACAAATGGCGCCTCTTCCAACTGTTACTTGATGAAGGTCAGCCATCACTATTATATACCAGTTTAAAGTAGCTAAGTAGAAGAAAATATGTGCAGTTAAAAAATTTCGTGATTCAGATAAAAAAAAGTTATCAAAGCAAGGCCAAGAATGTTCAAATTTAAATTATGACTCATTTATCTCAGTGATTTAGCGTTTCTTGCAGAATAATTACAGATTATAGATTACATTGATGCATACAAAATAAAATGTATTATGCTAATAGAAAATCTTCAATAAAACAATTTTTCAAGTATTTCCGATCACCTATAAAAACATAAAAATTATAATTAGAAGATATAAAAATGTATTCCAGAAATTAAAAGGGTACTTCGAGGACACCGATGTCAGACTTCTTGATTTTGAAAAAGTTAAGGTTATTGTGCAATATTCGCCTTTCCATCTTTTTCTTTTATAAAGGATTTAAATGTAAAAGCATTTTGCTGCAAAGCTTTCTGACGTATTTAATGCTGAAAGGAAATGATAAGGCGTGTTAAAAAATCAAATTATAAACTATAAACTGGTCTAATTTTACAAGTCAGAGAACTTAAAGAAGGTGTTTGAATAATGTTTGTTAATCGAAAAAAATATTCGAATAACACCAAACGTAGCGAATATATATACTCTTGTTTTCTATGGACATACTTATATGAATCGGCTTTTTCATATTTAAAGTTCACGAAAGCTAAACATTCTTCTCTACTTACTGATTCCCATCCTGAAGATTCATTATTTTTGCTTTGTCTGTATACACGCTGAATTAGGAAGGCTAGATTACATGCAGATTGCGTACGTCCCGTTAATGATAATCAAATAAAATTTAATCTTTATTTTTTCTGCGGCTACTTCAAAAATATTACTAATAAAATGTCATGTTGGTTTGATACATCCTCCCTCATTGTCGCTTATTAATACACAAGGCATGAGATTGAATGTCTTAAATATCAAATTTCAGTCGTGAAGCATTTTTATGAAAAAAAATCGATCATATATATATGCAGAAGTTGGCCATACATAGTATAGACATTTATTTTAAAATGTGCTCCTAAACTAAAGGTAAAAATCTGCAAGCGACAATTCGAATAAACGTGGGAGCTATAATCCTTTCGAAATGGTAAAATTGCCGAAAAACCTCCTCGAGAACTGCGTGGTTTCATTAGTCCTATCTTGTTGAAATAAACAAAACTTCAAGGAGTACAATAAACTATGTACTAATGATGTCTTTGTACACTATACTCTTCACTAAACTTTCAAATATTATTCAAAAATGAATCCAAAATTAAATATTGTTCAACAATGAAAATTCATTTCTTTCGGTGAAACGGCATGTCTTCCTATAAGCACAGAGGTTCAAGGCAGACATCTTATGACCATTAGACAAGAGATGGGGTGCACGTTCGTTGTTAATGCATCTACAGTACTATCGCAATTTAGTTTATAACAACTGAATTGTAGTTGTATTATAATTTATGTAATTACAACTGCAATTCAATTTATAATGAGACGTTTATTTGACGGGCACTAGTTTTCACTATCCTAACATTACATGCTTGGTTAGAAAATTATCATTTTTCAATTTGGTAATTTTTTATTGATTTAAATGAATTAGTTAATTAATCCTAATGAACATTAAGTTTAGTTAGTTTTTGCTAATATCTGGCCTTGCCATCCCTTGGGTGCACTTGAATCAACCGGGAAAATACCATTCAAGATCAAGAGGTAAGATTTTTATAATAATATTAAAATAAGATTTGACAAGATTTATTCAATATTTACAACGCAGTAAATATAGAATAGTTTCACGCTTTGCAGCAAACCCCGCAAATATTATCATCGACGTGATTTATTCAATTATGACAAAGCAGTAAATATAGAATAGTTCATGCTTTGCAATAAACCTCGCAAATAATATCATTTCCAACATTGTATTTGAAGTAAAGAGGCTTAAATGCCACAGGACAACTTTTGACCGAATAAAGAGTTCACGTGCAGTTTTGTTAAACACTACATTTCCTATTAAAGCATACACATGAATTTCCTATTAAAGCATTTTGATCATAATAACGATAAGATATCAATCTTCCGCGAAACGCATCCATCTGTAGTGGAACATAATTTAATGTTTTTATATAGTTATTAAGATCTTCTAATTGGCAACATGTAATGTTTTTGCGATGTTTTTAACTCGATTCATTGTTGCCACACCGCGAATCTTAATAACTATGCAAAATTAAATGTTATACTACATTTGGAACAAAATTTAATGTTTTATATAATTATTACAATTTTCTAATTGACAACATGATATAATGATTTTGCATAGTTATTAAGATTCAACAACAACGAGTCGAGTTAAAAACATTGTTACTTGGAGTGTTCTATGATAAGCGTAAGCGTTCCTTATTTCCTTCTTCGGTAAGCGTTCCTTATTTCTTTAAAAAACTTGTTAGATTATTTTTGTGTAAAAAAAAAAAAAAAAAAAAAAAAATAAGTGATATGTTACAAACAAGTATGGAAGTTATATAAAAATAAACATGTTTTTTCTTTAAGACCAAAATTAATTTAAATTATGAAATGCTCTGGTTTTTTTTTAGTTTCGATTTAGTTTTCCCATCAATACCCATACATCCTGTTAATTGAATATTGTAATATTTTTATTCATTATTGCTTTTACTAGCTTTGCCTTGTATAATTATTATCACTATTACAATTGCCTGATAATATATATATATATATATATAAGATATAACAAAATATGATAGCTGTTTCAAAAAAATAATTGGCGATCTCAAAATTAACATTCTAAATTTGGTGATCTGCCCCTAAATTCATCTCTTTTCACAGGTTCCAGATTTTTCTATGTTACGTAATGTTTTAATGCAGATACCTCTTGTCTAATCAAATTAATTGTAAACCAAAACTCTGAACTGAAACTTTCCTACTCCCAACTTTCTTCCTCTGAAAGTACTGTAACTTTTCCCCTTTTCCGCATAGCTCTCCTGTTGGCAAGAGGCTTTTAAACCATGCTGCTGTTCCACTGTTTGCATCTACACATTTGCAATCATTACATATATATAATGTAAGAAAGGCAAACTAACTAAACTAAAAAGGACATGTGAGGTCAAGAATTTTGCGATATATATATATATATATATATATATATGATTTGTAAAGAAATAATAAATTTTGAAATAATTCAGTCTTTTTATAAAAAAATCCATTAACTATTACATATACCAGTTAAATTATAAATAAATCAGTGAGCTTTCTATGATGACTACACACCGTTTCAGATAATTTTAATCATCTAAGATGATTATTTTAGACAGTTTATATTGATCACACGCTGAATTTTATGTTCTTGGAAATAACGTTCATTTTTACAGATGATCGTCTTAGGGAAGTAGTTGTAAGAGAGGGTTTTCTGCAAACATAATAAAACTCCGAAAATAAGCTTTAGGATAAGTTATGGTAGTGGTGCCATCTATCGAAAAGAGCTGAAAGCTCCAAAGTTTCCGATGGCTGCTATTGAAGGGTCTTTTTTTTTTATTATTATTTATTTATTTATTTTTAATTTATTTATTTATTTATTTATTTATTATTCAGACAAGGAAAAGCCGATGAACTAAAAAAAGTTTGAGGATCACTGACTCAATTTTACAAAACTTTACTAGGTTAAAATTATTTCCAAAAGTATTCCTGGGCAAAACAGTCAATCTTTTGTTTTTAATTAAAATTGTAAATTTTATTACAAACTAAAAATAAAATCACTGATTATATGTATAAAACGTTTAATAATATATTTTATAATGCTTATTTCGTTATTGTATGCCAATTAAAAAATAAAGTCTTAATTAAATTTTAGTCAAAGAGAAAGGAGGGAACGCTTTTTTACGGAAAAAAAATATTATTTTGTTTAATCCTAGTACATTAAAAATAAAAACAGGATTATACTTTTTTAAGGTAGCATATATAAAAATAAAATTTATTGCTTTATTTTACTTGAAATACAAATGGATATTTTGTTGTCGTGTCCATATTACACGGAAGAATCGTTACTAGAGCCTAAAAGAGGTTGGACTTTCCACCCCAATTTTGAGGAAGAGTGTTCCGGGGGTGGTCCAGCGTTCTCCCACACCTCTCCCCTTCCACCAAACCACCGCACCGGTTCGCCGCATATTTAGAGTGCTCCCATGCCGCAAAGACACTATACAATTACAAACATTCGAAATCGGACCCTTCGGTACCGTAGCAATGGACAATATATTAATAGCAATAAAAAATAATTTGAAAAAGGTGTCTCTTGTATTTCGTTTTATGGAAATAAAATTTTGGCATCCAGACGTCTTTCATTATTCAAGTCCCATTATATCCATTATTCAAGTCCCATTACGTTCTACTTTTATTATTCAAGCATTTGTCTTTCATCTCGTCATTCCACATAACATAAGATCTTCATTTTCATCATTCATATTGGAAAACTGCCAATTTTCCACGATCTTATTGTCCGATGTGGTATAAAATCTTTACATTTTGCTTCAAACTAAAACTATATGACTGTTAATTAAATGAGCAATTTAAATTGCACTTAACTCTTAATAATTTATACGCTGATATTATATTTAAAAATATCTTTATATGACGTTAACAAACATTCTCTGTTCGTAAAAAGCAAATTAAAGTTAATAAATTTAAATGAAATTTAATGCAAATAACGAACTAAGGTAATTTATGATGTACACTGGGCAAGGGGGGGGATATGGGACAGTTCTATAGATCTAAAAAAAAAATCTGATGTGTACACCAAATGATTTCATTGTATGGAATATTAAGTTAGACGCAGTTTTTCACGCATTTCAGTTAAACTTATTGAATTGAATTAAATCTACTTCGTCGATAGCGCATAAACCACAATACGTAGAATAACTGCGCTTTTTTAAATTCACTACATTTATTTACCATAGCGATACTCTGGCGATAGGTTCACTTAGCAGCGTTACATCTCATTCATTTTATAACTCAGAATGAAAAACAAAATATCATCTGAAGAATTATCTAATCGTTGCCACATGTTCTATTCAAATACTATATTAAATCTAAAACGATGTATACGAGAAATTAAACAAATAAAAAATAAAGTTTTTCACAGACGATTCAGAGCTGCTTACCTAATTCACATGCGCTACTCGTAAACATTCTTCTCTGTCCGAAATGGACTGGCGACAGTATTTTCTGCTAATATGAAACACTCTTTTCTTCGAATTTCATTAGAGATGTATTTATCATTCAGTTACCGGTATTTGCCGGCGTATAAGACGTACCGCGGCTCCGTCTATAAGGCGCACTCCCTTTTGTATACGCAATTTTGAATGATAAAACTATATTACTGATCATTATAATGAATTTACAGTATTTTAAATATAAATTAATGCAAATACAAAGTAATTATTTCTGCAGTTACTCTGTGTATCTAGGAAAGAACACCTTTTAATCTTCCTCATCAAAACCCACACACTCATTTCCAGAGCTAAATGAAGAGTTACTTGAAACCTCTTTTAAATCAGCATCTGAGTCTTCATGCAACAAATTGTCCTCTGTACCTCCAGTGCATTACTTCCAGTGCCCCCCTTCTTAAATGATTTAACCACTGTCTCTTTTCACAGCATCCCATGAAGCTTTGAGCCATTCACAAATTTGCGAAATGCTAGACCTCTTCCTTCTTCTTGATAGTGTAACCTCAAAATTTGAAGACTGCATCCAGCTGTTCCATTTCTCCTTCATAAATCCCTTAAATGGTTTATTAATACAGACATCTAAAGGTTGAAGCTGACTAGTTAGGCCTCCTGGAATTACAGCTAACTGGGTTTCAAATTCTTTGAGTTTATTTTTGACATCTTCTTTTATCTTAACATCTTACATTTTCTCATTTGAGGGTGGCCCGAAATGCCTCCTTGCAATCCTGTTTTGATGTTCTTTAGCATTAGCAATCATATGTAGCTTGTATGCTATGTTATAGCAATGCCGACGTTTTTTTTTAGCCATAACTTGCCAACAAATTTAAGAAAACTAAACAGTAGAAATTCAGATAGACATGTTATTTCTTGTTGTAAATCGACGTTGTTCTCATCTAACAACGCGTAAATTCTTTAATTTAGCTGCATATTGTTACATACATACGAGTTCGTAATTGATTCTTCAGGGCACGCAAAACAGACCGTAGCTTAAAAATATTTTTTTTTTCCTCCCAAAAATACACTTTACAGTTCTGGAACTTTACATAAAAGCACACGTACAGCTCTCCTCAGTATGACAGAAAACAATCCGTAATTACCACTTCAAATTATTCAGAACGTTAAACACAAGGTATTCCAAAATGCATCTAAAGAGCGAAGCTTTTACGGAGATCTTTCAATATTCCGAACTCAACTATAAAATGAGAAGTGAAGGTCTCTCCGGACTTATATAGGCGGGAGAGAAATTCCCAGTTCCTTCGATTACTCGAAATTACTGGCAAACACAGTTACATCGGAACAGACATAGTTACAGTTACGTAGTGATAGGACCAGTTATCAGGGATCGGACCAAAATGTCGCCAAATTTGGCGAAAAAATTAATTGCCAAAAACCGCCAATTTAGTGAGCTAACTAACCATTTGCATCAATGAAATCGATTTGCCCTGTGACATTATTTTTCCGGCTAAGCTTCATCTAATGAGGCCCTTCATGTTACATAATACAAGAGCTACTACAATATTACATTTAATTTCACTAAAATTATTTATATGTATACAAAATTCGTAATATTGCTATCTTCCCAAGGACTGCATGTCCCGGCAGTACAATCCATAGACAGGAAACCATACCTACAACTAAGGAAACTCGATGCAATACTAAAACAATAATTTCAATAAATAACATACAACAAATCAAACACTGAATCAATAAATATATATGTGAAATTTCAAATTTATATATACATAGTACCATGGTTTTAGTAAAATTATTTACATTATGTATAGTATCGGGACTACGTACTATAGCCATAGTAAGGGGCTAGCCTGTCATAATGGACGACTTTAGACCTCGAATTTGATAACTTAGGATCCAAACTAAAACGTCGTTTAGCCTGTTTAGGAGTGTGTAAGATGAATCTAGCATGACTGTAACTTAGGAGAAAGTAATTTTCGTCTAATCGGACTTCATAACCACACCTTGTCACCCTCGCTCATCGATGTTCTGTAGCTCTGTCGTACCGGGTCTTTATCTTCTCCGTCGCCAAGTTTACTCGCTCTCGTGCAAAACTGTGCATCACTTCAAACCGTGCCTGAAGATCCTGCATTTTCTTCTCAGGCGGTGAAAACACATCCCGAGGGCCACTGAACAACAAATAACAAGACAGACTAAGGCAGGGATGGGCCTGCTCATTTGTCAGTCTACTTCTGAAATAATTCTAAGGTTCATAGTAGAAAACACTTGTTCACATATATAAGATGAAGCAAACAAAGCACTCATTTTCTGGGCGTGAGGTATTAAATTTGGGAAATTCACTTTCGATAATGATTTGTAAACTTTGTAAATTTGGCACATTTATAAACAACTGCTTGAGATGATTGTTAGATTGCAACTCAATTAATTCAAGCTGCAAACCTGACCTCACTATTTCACAATTAATGTTGAAAGGCATGGTAAAAATATCCATTTCTGTTTGAATGGCACTGAAATCTGCATTCGAATTCAAAATACAGTTTTTTCAAACCATCTTCATAATTTTAAGCTTCTCTTCATTTACTGAGGGTATTGAATTTAACCTTGGGAAATGCGACACGTTGTTCTTAGCTAACTGCCAATCATATAGATTAAGTTTTAGTTTGAAAGCTTTGAGATGGGCCCAGATATCATCGATAAATTGATTGTTTCCTTCAATCTTGACATTCAAGTTGCTCATATGACAAAGAAAATCTGTGAAAAATGCAAAATCCGAAAGCCATTCTGTATGTTCTAACATTTTGACCTCAGCTGAACAGTGTTTCACATGGAAGACCATGCCGACACAACGTCGTCTTTCAGCTGTCAAACTCGCTCGAGAACACATCCTGCACTAAGCCACCTTACTTTCGCGTAATACAGTACACTAGAGTATTCAGATTGAACGGACTGAAGAAAATCTCAAAATTGCCTGTGAGTAAGCTCACAAGATCGAATAGTAGTTACAAGCTTCACGACTGCATCAAGCACGGGTTTCATATTCAATGTAGATTTACACAGAGCATCTAGACACAATGTAGGAAAACAACTTTGTTCCCGGAATAGTTTTGATTAAAGAATCCAAGAAATCCAGATATTTTTCCTGACATATTTGGTTCTCCATCGGTCATAATATTGCATATATTTGTTATAGGCACTTTCAAAGTTAAAAGCCTTTCCTGAAATTCACTTTACCGATTGAAAGCTGTCTCTGCTTGCTATTTATGCTTTGTAGAACAAAAATAGAGAAAGTGAAAAGATCATCAGTCCTTTGAAAAAAAAAGGAAGAAAAAATAATATTTAAACAAAGTAGAAAAGGATTTGATATATAATATATAAATATGTATTTATTTTCATTTGACTCAGACCGGCAAATTAAAATTGTATCCGCGGTCCGTAGTTGGCCCATCCCTGGACGAAGGTTACGACCGAAAAGCATCTGGGATGAAGAATAGCCGGTAGTCTCGTGAACAGCAGTGGCCCAGCAAGAATAGAGGTAAGTTCTGGCACAGACGTGTTCGTGTCTGGAAACTATCAGCGAGAGGTTATTAAAGCTGGATCGATTTAATTTTTCAATCGATTTAATCGTCAGATTATGGATTGGTAAACTTTATAATAATATATATTTTAAATAACGGTATCTTTATGCAGGTTTAGATTTTATCTATGCCGAGTTGTTTACAAACTTAGATTTTATCTATGCCGAGTTGTTTACAAACTTTTTTAATTATAACCGAGATAAAATCCCTTTCTTGATCGGAATGTTATTGAAGAGGCACTTCAAATCTGAAGTGCAATGCTATATCAAAACCTCTGCTACTGTGACAACCTCTTGATCAGACACTTCAGGTCACTTTATAAAGTAATCAGTGACAACGAGGATGCATTTGTTGCCATCAGTAGTTCATGGCAGAGGTCCCATGATGTCAAACGTGACGCGTTCAAAAGGCGCTTCTGCAATGTAACGTTCCCTCGGCTGCGTTTCTTCGGTCCATTACGACCCGCACAGGCATCGCAAAACTGGCACCACTTTTGCACGTCATGGGCATTGCATTACTCCAGTAAAAGTCCTTGCGAACTCTCTGCAAAGACTTCATTATTCTGAAGTGGCCTCCAATTGAACTACCGCATAATTCTTTAAGGATGAGTGCCTTTTATTCATCTGATTCGAGCTTCCGAGACAAGACATTATTTCGAATATGGAATGAGTATCAGAGAGCCCAATACTTTTCTGTTATAGAATTATAGATCTAAAGGTCCTGCAAGATAGGTTTGTTATTTGAAGCCTCTATTAGGTTATGTATTTAATATTTTGCCGTCTTCAACTAGTCATTGCCGACTTCGTCATTCCATGCATCTGGGTCAGACGATGTTGAATTTGTAACTTTTGATTCACGACCAGATTACCAGGCTCATAATCTGCATCTATTCTGGAACAATATCGACAGGTTTCCAGCATGGTGTTCTAGACAAGGTCACGACCGAAGAAGGCATTGGCGTTTCCGTTTGATGATCCACTCCGATGGTGTGATATTGCTAAAGTTTCTGCATCCATCTGGCAATTTCGCCTTCATGGTTCTTGAAATTTAAAAACCAGGTCAATGAAGCATAACCTGTGAGGAGCAGGAATTTTCTACCGTAGAGGTAATGATAGAAATGTTTCACGGATTTAACTATGCGAGCAACTCTTTCCTGTTGAAACAGTAATTCTTCTCCTGTTCAAATAGAAATTTGTTCCCGTATGTTACTATACGGTCTTGACCATTTGTGTCTTGGGACAAAACAGCACCGGTCCATTGCTGTGTCACACCGCATTCATGTCAAGAATAAATGGTTTGTTGAGCTGAGGATACTTCAGGTTTGTTGCAGATGTTAACACCTCCTTCAGTTTGTAAAATAGATCCTCACATTCTTTTCTCCACAAGAACTGTTGCTTGCTCTTTGTCAGTCTGTGAAGGAGTTTTGTGATGGAAGAAAGGTCTTTCACAAATCTCCTACAGTAGGAGCAAATCCCAGGAAACTTCTCGGCTGATGTACATTTTCGCGTAGTCTCCAATCTTTAATTGCCGATACCTTTCCTGGATCTGTACACATTCCATCGGCAGAGATGGTATGTCCGAGGTAAGTCACTTCCTGCATGAACAGTTCACATTTGGCAGGACCAAATTTTAGATCTGCTTCCTTAAATTTCTGAAGCACCTTCTTACTCTTTTTTAAATGGCCTTCAAAACGTTTTCTGACAATAACGATGTCATCCAAAAATATTAGACAGCCTTCGTACAAAAGATCTCTCATTACGGTCTCCATGAGGCGTTCGAATTTTGATGCCGCACTACATAATATAAATAACATTATTTTGTACTCCCAAATTTCTTCTTTGACAATGTCCACCCTTTAAATCAAGCGTCGAATACCACTTGCATATAGAAAGAGTGTCTAAAATGCTATAAAGTCTATGACGCTTAGGGAACATAAACTTCTAAAGAAGGTCTTTTGAAGAATTATCTTCTAACCAAAACTAACAGAACTAAACAGAAAAAACTGTTAGAAGAAACTAAGCAGAAGAGTCTGTTGTGTTGTGAAACTAAACAGAGATCATAAGAAGGGTGTATCAATCATAAATCACCCATCCCTTTATTCAATCATAAAATTAACAAATGACTCAACTTGGGTTACAAGAAGCTAACAATCCTGCCTTTCTATAAATACGTAACAAATAGTATTTTCAAGGTGTGTAGGTCAACCTAACGGCTCACAGAATACTTTAATGTGCAGGAAGAGCTCTGGTCTATAATAACCGGCGACAAGCCTAAAGGCAAGAACACATCAACGCCACTAATGCAAGTCGCGAATTATCACAGCACAACGTGGCCTAGACTAGGCAGAGAAGCTCTAAAAATAACTTCCGAAACCTCTTGTTTAAATAGCACTTCATTCTACCTTAATCGGAAACTCTCTATATCTCATTTACATTCTGGCATGAAAAGCGTGAGTGAAACGAGAGTAACAGGAAAGGCTTTTCAACTTAAAATGAACTATTAGTTAAAAATAAATAGCTAAACCTCACAATGTTATCAGTTCTAGGAAGAGGGTAGCTGTCTTTCGTTTAACCGTTGATAGTCAATGCAAAATCTAGTTGAAACGTCTTTCTTTATGACCAGCACGATGGGACAGGCCCAAGGACCTTCTGAAACCTCTATAACATCGCTTTCTAACAAGTTCTTTGGAACATTTCCTACCTCTTTCTGTTCAGCATTCGGTAGAGGTCTTGTATGTTGTCTGATTGGTTAATGATCCTCTGCATCAATATTATCATGTGCCAAACTGGTTCGACCTACGTCAGAAGATGGGCGGGAGAAAGCATCTTGAAACTCTTAAATGACACGTTCTGCGGCACTCCTCTCTTCATCCCTTTATTTGTGCATTCTGCAATAGCTTCAATGTTAGGCTCTCCAAAAATACACAGAGCGAAGGACTACTGGCTCGTTCAACGGAGGTCCGATGGTCACTACTCTTCCTAATGACTTTCATCTTATCACATATTTTGGCAACTCTGACCGGAAGGACGGTCCTTGATAGTTCGACGAGTGCCCAGGCTATTAGTATTCCTTTAGAGCTGTTACACACTTACATTATGACATAATTGAAATTTCTCTTTTTACATGGATGCAGATAGTAAAAATCCTGTTCTTGTGTAACGTATTGAGATTTTATTTGGTGGACGGATTTACCTCCCTTTTAATTCCGAACAGGGTGTTTTCAGAAGCAGAATGCAGTTTGTTATCTTTAGTGTCCAAGAAAAAATTGTGTTTCCTTAGAAAGTCTAATATGATCATGCCAAGGGTCTATAATATTTGCCACATATCCCTATGAAGGTAAGCGCCATTTCCAAACATGATGTTTACGTTTAACTTTCCATCGATGTTGATTTTAAAATCGGATGCAGAAGTTCAGCCAAATCATTTTGGAAGATGGTAATAGTGGCTCCTGTACCGATGGTCATATTCCAAGGAACTCCATTTATATATCCCATAATGAAAAACCCATTACTGCCACCAATCATTGCAGAGAACTGAAACAGTTTAAAGTAGGGCTTCTCAATTTCTCGCAACTCCCCCCATGAGAAGACTATTAATTAGTTCCCGTTCTCTTTATTGGAATTGGTCTTAGCTCCTGTGCCTTGAGGTATTCTGCAGTTCCTTCGTACTTGATCCTCACTACCCAGTTTAGTGTAGGTTTGTTGCCATTCTTATTACGCCATGCCTGGTTCAATCGTCTACGGGAGCAGTCACTTGATCGATTAGCTTTTGGAGATTAGGTGGTGGTCTCTATGAGTTGCTAGATGGAGTACTTCGAATTTCATGACCTCCTCCATTTGTAGAGCTTTCTGTATCTCAGGATCTCGGACTGAATCAATGAAGTTACTGCAGGGATAGGATTTCCCTTGTTTCTGTTGGGTAGTCAAAAAAAGCGTGATGAGCAATATCCGTGGCTAGGTCCTGGAATTTTCTGCAAGCTTCAGATAGCAAGATTTTTAACTGAAGCTTTTTATAGTCTTTAAACACTTCTTATCAGAGCACAGCTCCAACGCGCCGGATAGAGCTTCAAAGTCTAGCTTTTGTTTTGGGGAAGAGTTTGAAGGATATCCGCAGCGTCTACTGTCAGAGAAGCGGCGAGATGGCCGGCCTTAGCTTGGGAATACAATCCATTTTTGTGTCCCACTATAGAGAACTTAGTCTTGTAAACTTCCCTAAAGATCTTTCCATAATATGAGGATAGCTCTAGAGAGGGTCGAGGAGAGATAGATAGGAATTTAAAGGCATCAGAATTGTTTTTAGCTGTCACAATGGATTTCTTCAAGCTATCAACTTTGTTGGCGATAGCAGAATTCTGTCATCGATTTGTTGTTGAACAGCAGAAACTCTTTCTTCGATTTCTTCAAATTTATTTTCAACTGTGTCAGTTTGTAATGGATTGAATACACACAGAACCGATAATAGCTTGATAAAATTTATTATCTCAAAAGAAACTCTATTATTTTGGAACTTTTCACAAAAGTGCTGATACTTTTGACAGAGCACAATCAGTAGTTACTACTTCAAACTACTTAGAACATTAAATACAACAATATTGCAAAGCGCATCTAAACAGCAAAGCTCGCACGTAGATAGCTGAATAATCCGAAATAAAAATTGAGAACTGATGCTCTATCTGGTTTTATGTAGTTTTCCCTCGACCGCCGATAAATTTCCTCTACCTTCGAGTTCTCGAAATTGCTGGATGTTATACACAATTACAGTTAGTTACATAGGGCCGGATTTGTTTACAGTTGCATAGTGATATGATCAGTTTTAGTTACACAGGGGTCGAACCAAAATGTTGCTAAATAATGGCAATTATTTGCAGAAGTTGGCGAAAAAAATTAGTTGCCAAAACGATTGTCATGAAACCTTATATTTTAACAGAAGCTTCCCTCTCTTGAGGCCTTTAATGTTATACACTGGATAATACAATTTTACATACAATTTCACTAAAAGTATTTATATATACACAAAATTTGTGTACATCTCCGTTTTGCCGGCGCAGACGATAAAGACGCCAATAATGGTACAACTGGTTGACAAACGGAATATTCTCGTTGGTAATCTTTTACCCCTCATCTTCAAAACATGTCGCAGCCACTTCTTATCAGATTGATTGTTTCTTTCAATACTGGCATACAATTACATAGAATTTTTACCAGATAGTTCAATTTTATGCCCTAATGCCATTCGGGGTAATTAAGTCAACTAGGATGCAATCACACCAGTTAACCGAAGGCAAAGTCAAGAGTTAAAACTCATCAATTCTAATGAGAATGCACTAGTGAAGTACAGCACTGCGGTTTTACATAATTTCTGACTGAGCTATTCGTACGAATTGAATTAATTCTTGCATTTAAACTTGTATTCCAAACTAAGATTTAACTTGAAATTAATGTAGATGATTACTGGGAGAATTAAATTTATGTAATGTAGTTTACGTGTAATGAGATCACTTGGGGTCACGTGATATGAACCGGCGAATCAGGATGTTGAAACATTAAAGCATAGTAAATTCTTAAATTAATGTCTTTTTACAAATTTATTGTCTTTATTGGCTTTTTACAAAATTTTAAACAATATTAAAATGTGTATTTCTTCAAAATAAAAGGTTCTTAAAACTAACATTTGTTAACATTTTTAATGTGTATACTTGTAAAGGGTATATTGTCGCCAATAAAGTCTGCTTGGCGAGATTTGCATCGGCAAAACGGAAAAGTACCAAAATTTGTAACATTATTATAAATCTGCGCTTCTTATCAGTGTAATAAAAAGAATCATTTAAAATGTTATTTTAGCTGTATTACCTAACCGTCTTTGTATAAATGTTAGTTTGCATCATGTATGAATAGAAGATATTTTTAATACTACAATATGTCGATCCCAAAATTCCTAACTCTACATCTTCCGTATATTACTGTCTGTATAAAAAATAAAATCGTGAGGGAATGGTAAAATCTTGCAATGACACATATATTGCAAAATATAATTCTACTTTGTTACTAACCGTAACATATATTATGAATATTTTATTCCGAAGAGAAATGAAGAAATAAATTGTACAGCTTTTAGAATTAAAATTCTTTCAGTCAATTCTTTATTTTATTTGACAGTCAAGATTCAGTTAAAAAAAAAAAAAAAAGGCTAAAAGGGTTCAGATTTTAACTTTCATCAAAATGGCTTTTTTTGTGGCCCAAGTGGAAAATTAGATTTTATAGGATATTAGATTACATTTAGACTATCATGGAATCCTTATACATCTTCTATATGTTTAAAAAATGAAGAAAATACGTAGTGCAATTCTATAAAAATATATGTTTTTAATTAGATATATCATTAATTGAATGCATTTTTATTTAAATCAATTAGATTAAAAAGTAAAAATATACTTTCAGGAACAGCATATATTGCTTCTAAATAGTTTATTATTTAAACAAATAGATTAAATGCAAAAGAATAATATCCTACATTTTCCCAAATGGCGACAGACTCAAATGAAAAGTGAAACAACATAAAATCATATAGCCCTTTTGGGCTTTAAAGATAAGAGAAAAATTTTTATAGTATTTTTGCATATTTTTAATGTTTATAAATATTTTTAAAGTAAGCGTTTTGAGGTGTTTGACGACGATCTGAAATTTTCGGATAGCAAGTTTTATATATATATTGTCGTGCTTGTCAGGATGGCAGAGACATTACAGAATACGTGATTGAGAATTCAGCATTTTATTATCTAAAAACATGACTTTTATGTATAAAATATTTACATGCTGATAGAATATGATTAAAGAAATGATTATCCGTTTAAACTCAAGTGTTCCTAAAAGCCTACTAAATTGAATCAGCCATCTTGGCTTAAATCAAAATTCCATCTCAGGTGCAAACGCCCTACCAAAGTTCTGCAGACAACTCTGTCACACACTCTGTCTGTCTCACCTTGCTGGGTTCTCATTGAGATACGATGCAGCTGATTGGCTGACCGCACAGAGATACAACACATATTATTTTAACCGCCACAAAAATAATTCAAACGCATACAAATAAGTTAACAACAAGCTTAAATGTATTTGGCCTGAAGGTGAGTATGCCTCATTTGAGATCCAGACAACTGGATACTTGTAATTCTGCTGTACTTATGCCTTTTGTACTATGCGTTACATTCTGCACTTTCTTGTTTTGAGAACTACACATTACTTTTACATATATTTCGCATACTTACATATATTTTGCTGACTGAAATTATAAAAACAGCTCTTGAAATTCAGTATCAAATAAGACTTTGCATAATTTTTCTTATACAGATCAGGAAAATGTGGGCAGATTATAAGAACTTTACTACTAGTACTACTTAGTATATAGCCTCATCATCTACCCATCTGTACTTTTCTACCCAAAATTTAATAGAAAGCACCCTGAAGACGGATCTCTTACCTCTCATCCACCATCATCAAACCATTTGAGAGGATTTCTGACTAATCAGTAGTTTTAGTGCTTACTGTTAACTACTAAATTGCCACTGGCCCATCGAGACAGTCCAGCAATGTTGGCTGCCCCGTTTCATAACACACATGTGTATTTATTGCAAACTAAAGCAATTTATATGTACCAGAATTTTTTCTTTTAGCTCAATAGATTATATTTTAATTAACATTGTTAACCATGAGATGAGACGACACAGTATAAAATTCATGTAGTAGTATCCTGATTCTTTCTCTCTTTGAAACACTGGAATTGAAATTTGAAACATCTGTCAATTTGCTAAGATTTCTGATACTTCAAATGATTAGGACATCATTCAGCACTCTCCCTTTTCATTGCAGTGTTGATTTGCTAAGATTTCTGGCAGTCCACAAGATTAGAAAGTTACTCATAGCTTTCCATCTTCACCGTAATAACAATTTCACTGTTCAATCCTCAGTATGGATTTCTTACAAGTTTCAGAAATTTTCCTGCATAGAAATCTCACTAATGACATAGCTTCCCTTCATTTATTGCCAGAATGAAGACGGAAAAACATGTTCCAAATATTCTCTCTTTCTCTCTCTTTTTTCTTAAATAACTCCCCCAAAACATTTCAAGTGCCTCATGGAGCACTACAAATCACTAAGTTTGTCACTAACTCCTAAGTTTAATAAGCTCACTGTAGTCGTTTGAGAAAGTTGGACTAACATTCATTGAAATTGAAGTCAGCAACCTTATTCCATGCCATTTGTAAAAACTAATGGATATTTCACGCAGTACTGCTTGTAAATCCCTTCCTTTGCAAAGAGAATTGAAATCTGACATGCTCGGATAGCTTATATACTAAATGAGCCCATGCAAAATTTTGAATCAATTTGTGTTCATAAGATTGTGTACCAAGCATCCAGACAAATTTTAGGCATATTTATTATTAGAAATAGAATCTAAACAGTTACCAAATTTCAGCCTTTTCTTAAGATATCTAGCTAATGCTATATGGCTACATACAGATAAAGAATTTGGCAGAACTCCTGTAATGCACGCATACTATCCATAGCATTCAAAACATTTTAGCTCGGGGTATAAACATTAATAGTAATGATTTCAAAATATTATTAGGAACACTGTTTTAAAGTAGCTCACTGTGCTTAAGATATGATACGCAATGTGCTGCTGCACTGTTCACAGCATGAACTCAATTTTTTTTTTAAATGAAAATCCTAAAAATGTCAAAGCTTGGTTTCTGATTATAACATTACACTAGAATCTTTGAGAGAATATTTCAGATTTGTGAAAGTTTAGAATAAAGTGTTACTGAAACATAGCTACAGAAATTGGGGACTGCATGAACTTCAGGTCAATAAAAGTTTTTGCATATTATTGCATAACTGAATTCACAACTCATTTTATAATGATGCATAAAATATTCATTTATTATTCCTTATTGCACAGGTATTATATGAACAATATAAAAGTATAACAAAATAAAGAATTTATGAACCAAGACTTATTTATATAAAATTACAATATATAAATTACAGGACTAGAAATTTCATTCAACTTTACAATTGAAAAGGATTTTAAAAATAATTATCTTTCAACAATTGCTTGAAACACACATGACAAAAAAATTTAATTATTCAGCATTCAAATGATTGCAACAAAAATAATCACATTAAAAATTTATTTGACCTTCAATAACTATAACTACATCGCCACTAATTAGGGTTCTACCATTTACTACTTCAACGAGCAGATCACCACCTCGGGTAGAGCACTGTCGAGCTGGAAGAAATAAAGATAAGAAGGATGATTTAAGTCAGATTTTTTTTTTTTTTTAATCACATAAAGTAAGTTTACAATAAAATAATACAATGAAGGAAAGTTATTTCTAACATACATCTCTCATTTATTTTTCAGTATAGTCTTCATTCGCTACTACATATTTTAACAAACCAATGATTCACTTTTTCATACCATCCATTGGGGGGGGGGACATAAAAAATATCTGAAAGCTTTCAGACTTTATATTACGCTTCCAGGGGCATTTTTTTAAAAAAATTTGTGTTTTACATTTATTAAATAAATATCGTGTTCTTCACACTTAAATCATAAAATTCAATTCAACAGCAATATCACAAAATATTTTCCAATACACAGTCTCGTGTGCTAAAGATAAAAATGTTTTTTCCCCATACAGTATTGTCACTGCTCGCTTTGAAGTCATTGAATTTCTTAAACAAAAACTCATAAGTGCTTTTCAAAATATGAAATAGATAATAAATTCCAAATTTGGGCTTTCAGATGCCCATATTCGAGTGGAGATGTACATTTTTCAAAATTTGATGGCTCTAGATACTGGTTCTATCATAATACGAGAAACATACATACATTTAACAAAGATTCTTCATTATTTAATTTCTTTAAATATAATATAGGGTTCTAATATTTTGTGGCAACAATTTAAAAAGTGATTCACCATTTATAGTTAATCAACACAAAATGGCAAAATGAAATTAATAGCCCTTCTGGGCAAACTGCCCTTTTGGGCAAAAAATTTCAGTTTAAGTCCTTTGCATACAGGAACTTCCGGATAAAATTAATAATGTATATTTTCATTACCTTACAATTTTGGGAACAACAAGAAATCGAATTGTGGCAAATTTGTGCTGTACAGGAAGTTTGGATCAAATATGAATTTTAGGTTTGTTATTGTTTCCATCATTTAACAGGAATGCAATGCTTATACTGTCCTTATGCCAAAAATATACAAAGATACTAATACTTCCTTTCAAGTTAGATTATGCAGATGTGTTCCTTGAGTGTCATAAGGTGTGTCTTATAAGGTCCAAATTTTTTTAAATAAATCGCCATTTCCACAGCCAACAATTCTAAATAAATCACACTCTTTGTAACCCACAAGTGGTGAGTGTAAACTATAATAATGTACCGAATGAATACTTTTGAAATCCTTAACATTGGAAGAAATTAAATGCTGAGGTTCAATGAATTCTTTTTGTTACCCCTTCATCCTGTTTCCCTATTACGTTTACGAATTTTGAATGGCATAAAGCTTTCCAGTGTCCAAAATTCTATTACTGATCACTAATACTTGACAGATTTTAAAATGTTAAAAAAAAAAAATTTCTGCAATCATTTAAATGCAGAAAGGATGGGTTCATAAGGGTGATTGCCATTATTATATTTAAATTAATAATAAATTAAGTTTTAAACAATTTTTATTATTTTTCTTATTTCCATGCAGTTTTCACACATTATTAATAGATTAATTTTTGTCTTATACAGGAGAAATACTTGCAGAAATTTTTGCATTTTCTGCTGTGCTATTTAATATTTAATTACATGTATGTATATTATATTTTAATATTTATGTAAATTGGATTACCTTCCTACTTTTAAATACAAATTATATACTTTGAGATATTATACAAATGCAATTTTTGAATCTGTTTCTCAAATTTGAGTCTTGTTATCTTCAGAATAGTAAACTAGTAGGTTCATAATAGTAAAAATATCATGGAATTAGTTCCGTATAATCATAATTAATCGTTAATCACTTAAAGAAACTCATGAATAAAATCTCTTCTTTTTTAATTATGAATTAAAAAAACTTAGCTACAGTTATCAATACTAACATTATAATCACAGATACTATTAATACTTACCATATAATACATTCTTTTGTAAAACTTTAGCCCAATATGGACCAAGTACACAATAAGCAGATCCTGTAAGTTATAAAATATTGATTAAAAATATACTACAAATATTCAAAATGACCATATAGTATAAAATATGGAATACTCAGAATTTAAGTTAAAATGAATTGAATAAAAATTTTTAATGAATTAAATGTAATTATATTTTAGATGTTATACTTCACTGTTTCTCATACACTGCTCGACATTGAAAATGCAACACCAAGAAGGAGTAGTCAGAAATTTATGCAAATTTTAGAGTAGATGCACGTCACTGAGTTATGCGAAGAATGTGAAACGCGCAGCTCTCTGATGCACGTGCAGTAAGATATAAGGGAAGGAACGTGAAGAATTGGCAATATACGTGTCATTATTTCTGCCAGATGAATTATCGAAGAAAGTTGGTTTATGTCCCGGAGGATACGTGTGTAATAAGAGAGAATGCCAGGCCGCCATCAACGAAGGCACTTCCAGTAGATAGACGATTTTACGAGAGGTATGGTGATCGGACTGAGAAGGGTGGGTTGGTCCTTATGCCAAATCGCAGCTGATACCCACATGGATGCAAGAACGGTGCATCAGCTATGGCGAACATGGTTGGAACAAGGTAATGTGGGAAGAAGGAGGGGTGCAGGTGCAGCCAGAGTGACGTCAGCAAGCATAGATCGATGCATCCGCCGACAAGCTGTGGCGGTCCTGCAAGTCACTTGTACCACGATTCTGTAGTATGTGCAAGATACCCTGGATGTTCCCGTGTCAACCAGAACCATTTCCCGTCGATTGGTTGAACGTGGCCTGCACTCACAGTGTTTGTTAAGAAGATTGCTATTGACTCCACAGCATAGACAGCAATGTTTAAAATGGTGCCGGACTGGAGCAATGTGGATGACAGAATGGCTAAATGTCGTATTCTCAGATGAGTCATGCTTCTGTTTATCCAGTGACATTCGCTGCATACATGTGTGGCGTCGACGTGGAGACAGATCTAATCCGGCAGTAACTGTGGAATGCCCCACCATGCGACAACGTGGCATAATGGTTTGGGATGCTATTGCCTACGATTTTAGGTCATCTCTAGTTCATATTCAGGGCACTATGATGGCCCTACGATACTTGGATAATCTACTGCAGCCAGTGGCAATCCTCAGGGGCTGCCTAATGCAATTTTTCAGCAGGATAACGCCAGACCACACAGTGCTTGCATCTGCCAACATGCTCTGCAAGGTATACAGATGCTTCCCTGGCCACCGTACTCTCCTGACCTGCCACCAATCGAACATGCGTGGGATGTGATTGGACGCCGTTTGCAGACTCTGCCCCTGCCTCGTTCAGAAGACGAACTGTGGCAAATGGTTGAAAGGGAATGGAGAGCCATCCCTCAGGACACCATCCACACTCTTACTGACTCTATGCATAGACGTGTTTCTTCGTGCATCGCTGTCCACTGTAGTCCTACATTCTACTGAGCTGACGCCGTTCTCGCTCTGTATTCTGACTATCATTTTCAAATAAAGATCACTTATTGCTGCTTGCTGTCTCTGTCTTTCTTCCAAATTTCATCACTTTCTGACCACTCCTTCTTAGTGTTGCACTTTCAATGTCAAGCAGTGTACAATTAAGATAAATATTATATTATATTATATTAATTATTATACATACAAACATTACTAGACAAAAGTATTACAAGAAAATCTTTTTCCATTAACACCATCATAAAAAATAATATTTATTCATTTAATTTTTACAACAAAAGCATTACCTATATTGAATTATTAGCATAAACAGTAGAAAAATGTATCCTGTGCAATCAGTTTTGCTTTAACCAATACTTTTAATTTTCTAATTATATAAGAAGGATAATTTCACTAAAACTTCATTTCAAATGTTTATCTTAAACTTGTTCTCACTCCCACAGTTTCCTTTGAAATAATTTTGAATTTTTTGTATTCCTCATCTACAGCAGAGGTAGATGAAAAATTCCATACTTATGAAGCTTCAACAGCTGCACTATACATAAACACATGCTAAGGACTGCATACAGATTTTAATAATATCAAGTACATAACCTATATTACAATTGCTTCTAATAAAATTACATTTCAGTTTTAATGCAAAAGATACTTTCCAAGAAAAATAGGAACCATATAGTTTCAATATCATTGTAAAGTATTTTTTTAATGACAAAACTTGTATATCTAGTCTGACAGATATCATAGCATTCACTACATTTAAAATAATTGTCTGAAATGTTTGTTCTCTCTCACTCTTTCTTTTAGTATACTTTATACAGCAAAAGGATTGCTTGAAAATGTACATTTAATGCAAAAGATACTTTCCAAGAAAAATAGAAACCATATAGTTTCAATATCATTGTAAAGTATTTTTTTAATGACAAAACCTGTATATCTAGTCTGACAGATATCATAGCATTCACTACATTTAAAATAATTGTCTGAAATGTTTGTTCTCTCTCTCTCTTTCTTTTAGTATACTTTATACAGCAAAAGGATTGCTTGAAAATGTGCATGCTTCTAAAAAGAAATTTCTCAAATAGAAAAATATTCATAAAGCACTAGAATTTTTTCTTTTTCTATTATTATTATTATTTTAAGAAAAGTACAGTTTACATTTTTTCCTTCCATTTGCGCCATGAACCCACTTGGAAACTCTCTATATATTTCTAGTATTTGGAATTTTGTAAATGTAATTTATAGAGATGCAATCAGTTTGATGTTTACTGAACAATGAATATGAAGAAACAAATATACTGATATGCAAAAACTGTTTTCTTTCTTCCCCCCCCTTTTTTTTAAATATATGTGTTATCTTTATATCTTGAAATTTATTGTTAAAATATTCTAATAAAATGGAAATCTTTGGTTTTTGGGAGGCAGTGCTATTATTGTTACAAAACAAGTTTAGTTAACTTTTATCGAGCTCTGAGCGCCACATGTGACCACATTTTGGATATGGCTAATCCTATGTATCTCACTGACATTTAGTGTAATTGAAGGATGAGCTCTGTGTTAGCCAATACAGCACTAAAATACAACAGCAATTTCTGTTCTGATTAGAAATTTTTCAGAGATCAGAAGTGTGCTTAAAGTCAATAATCTGTCAACACAGAATCTTACATCAATTAAGACAAAGGCAATTCATTACATAATAATGAATATGGATTACATGGAATATTTTTATCCTATATAAACAAATGATGTGGAGATTTCTTTCTGTTTTAGAAGTAAATCATCTACAAACAAGAATATAGCCTCATTCCTCTTTCACATTAGTAGCTCTGTATATTTTAATGCATCTTCCATTTGGTCTTATCTAACATCTCCTTTCATGCTGTTAAATAAATAAAACTTGTATTCAGGTTCAATGCACATTTACAGTATAGCCCCATAAACTTCACCTAATGTGTACTGAGGGATGATAAGCTGCTAAAATGTTGAGTTTAACAGAAAAACAGATGAGTTATTCATAAGATTTCTTTCAACACCTTAACCCATATTAATTTTATCAATGTCTCTTTGTCCAGTCTCTTAGGGTCCAGTTTCATTTCCAATGTCATGTTGATTTTTTTTTTTCTTCTTGTTCGACATTTTCACTGCCACAGACAACATAACACTTGTAAACTTGGATATAAACTAAGGAATGCTACCCAGAATGAACTGAAAATTTAACTTACATTATCTATGGTCATAAAATTTCAGGTAAGCCTGTTAACAGCTTCCAACAGAAAAGAATGTGAATGGTAATCAACAGCTCTTATCTGACTTTCTTCAGGCCCTGTGTTACTGCGAGAAGAAATGATGTAGATTGGAATTTCCATGAAAAGAACAAAACCTGTCACCAGATTCCTTATACAGATTTCAAGAAACAGTGTCACAAACAGAAAGTAAGAAAAATTGCAAAATTAAACTACCATAACAAATTTTTGAACAGAATGAGAAAACATGCAGCACTCATATGTATAAATATGTACTCCAGGAAAACATTTAGCGATTCGAAAAAAAGTGATCGCCAAATCATACAGAATATTGAGTAATAGTGAGTTGAGTTTGTGGATTTTTACTGTATTAATTTTTTGACAGTCTAGTATCCACATTCCTTACTCAATTTAACTTCTGCAATAATGAATTTTTGGCAGTAATTCTTGCAAACAATTGATTCTCAAAATTTCCTAGGAAAAAAATGGGTATAAAAAAACTTTCTTTTCCGAGAAATCTCTTCACCCCTACATCAACTTCTGGATTATTTTCTTTCATTTATTTAATTACTTAACTTACTTGTATTAATTATAGTGCTTCTTTAATTTTTTGTTGTTTTTCTTTTTCTACTTTGTTTTGGTAAATCTTTTCATTTTTTGAAAGGGGAAGATGCGAAAAATAAAATATATACATAATTTAGTGCTCTATTTC
Organism: Stegodyphus dumicola; assembly: GCF_044657685.1. Taxonomy (NCBI): domain Eukaryota; kingdom Metazoa; phylum Arthropoda; class Arachnida; order Araneae; family Eresidae; genus Stegodyphus; species Stegodyphus dumicola. The sequence goes on from NC_140770.1 coordinate 82,919,692, forward strand.
CTCTTCTCACTGGAACATCAGAATGTTCACTTTCTATCAAAAAGTTCTCTTATTTCAAGTAATAATTTTCAATTTTTATATCAGATAAAGATTAATTTTTTTTATTTTAGATAAAAATGAAATTTTTTATTTTAGTGTGCTATAAAAGGTACACATAAATTAAAAATTTAATATATTTAATAAATAAAATAACACTTTTATTTATCCTGCTTCAATTAACATGATAACAAATTTACAATTTTCATTCTGTTTTGATCATGTGAAATTAAGCATGTCTTAGTTATTCATTTCTGTATTTTTTTAAAGTTCGATTTCTCTAAGGTCTCAGAGGTCAAATGATGCCCCTTCCCCAGAGACTATGAAATTCCCTCCATCAGAATTTCTCACTGATTGAAAACCCAAATTACTCTACTGAATTACATAATTAAAGTATAGGAATTAAATATTAAATTTGAAATTGAAGCTTATTTTACTTTATTTTGTCAAGAATAAAATTTTGCTGATGCTCAAAAGAAAAAATTATGTTCTATCTATCACTTCCCAGCATGATTCGTACACGTAATTCGAAACAGTTTTAAGCCCATATTAATTATTTACATGAAATTTATAACAGTGCTCACAAAAATATGATTAAGAAATGAAAATATACCAGTAACTGGATCTTCTGATACACCGAGCCATGGTGCAAAATAACGACACATAAAGTCATAACTTTTCCCATTAGCGTCCAAACAATCATCTTTGCCCAATCCTTTAAGAGTCACAATAACACCTATTATATCAGAAGTAGCAGCCAAAAGTTCAGAATCTTCTGGCTTGAATTGCTCCAGCTGTACCCTAAAAATTTTAAATAATTTTAGAGAAAAGTTGCTATAAAGCAACTGTAGAAATTTATGTTCTAATGATAAAATTTTACTATAACAATGTGCAAATAAATAAAAGCACATTAACCGATTCACTTCAGAATTATTTGAATAACTAATAACAAATGAAATATACATCACATAAAGTAGATAATGAAATGATTTATTTAATAACACAATTCCCAAACCAGTATTCTTTTATTAAAATTATTCTAATTCATTAAATTATTGACTTCTTCAGACTCAGATGAAAAATAGTATAAGAAACCAACCTTTATGAACTTAAGCCACATTTACATGCCTCTAGCAGAGAACACAAATAAAATTAAATACTTACTGAATGATATTTATTCAACATAAATATATACAAAAATTTTGTTGCAATACAAATGACATCAAAATCAAGAGGTTGAAGTTAAGACACAACTTCAACAACTGACAACTTGACAAGAGACAACTTGTTATTTGACTTGTGAATTAGATTGAAGTTGTTTAAAAAAAAAAAAAAAAAAAAAAAAAAAAAAAAATTACTCTCTGATCATTTGTCCAACCCTGAAAAGAATTCACCAGACAATGAATGCACTACATCACCAAGATAGATAACCCATAACATAGCAAAAAAAGTACAAGGTATCCCATACGTTCGTAAATATTTAAAAATTCATAAAAATTTAAAGAATTGGTAGAATTGAATGCAGTTTGCAAAAAAAGTTATTCTTGTGAAAGTGGAATTTTTTCAGGGAGGGGGGAGTTCAAATTTTCATTAACAAAGGGCACCACATAGACACAGTAACAAGAAATAAGTAAGTCAGAGTCCTATAAATTCCAAGTTTTACAATTAACAGCACATTTCTGATTTTTTCTCCTACTTGCACACACATAAAATTTTAATTGCGATGCTGACATTAGTAGATATGTTCTGGACAAATGAGGCTCATTTTTCATTGCATGGAACAGTCAACACCCATAACTGTAGAATCCAGGCAAAGGAGAACCAACTTCACCACATTTAACTGTTTGGTGTGGTTTCACTGGGTGCATTTATTGTTTTCCCTTTTTTCTTTGAAGAGCATTATGCAAAAGCTGGCTGGAAGACCTGCTTAATTACTGCAAAGTGCTAATTGCAAATGTTGCACGAGAAAGTGATACCGCACTTTCTGGAACATAATGCCCTTGACACAGGGGGTTCAGCAAGACAGGTCACCTCCTCATATCACAACTGAAGTGAAGACATTCTTAAGAACTCTCATCGAAGAACAATTAATTAGACATCACTGTAGAAATGAGTGGCTCCCTCCCTCCCTGGACTTAACACCAATTGATTTTTGGCTTTTGAGGTTATTTAAAGTCCAGAGTGTACTATGATAGCCCATCTTCTTCGGTGCAGTTAAAAGATGCCATTTGTCATGAATCTTTTGCATCCTTTCAAATATGCTACATGCTGCAGTTAACGATGTTGTAACTTGCTTGCAAACTGTAATTTGTGGTGACGATGGACACATAAAATAAGAGGGAAATAAATGCTTGTAAACATTTACCTGCATGCAAATACGTGTAGTTTTCCTTAAAATGTGCAATTTGCTTTGTGACTTTTATTGACAAAAATTTCGAACTTTTTTTCCTTTACCAAAAATAATCCCCCCTTTATGAGAATAAATTTTTCACAAACCATGTTCAATTCTACCAATAATTTCAATTTTTAAAATGTTTACAGATTTATGGGATACCCTATATTTATGCAGCGATATGAGTGCAGATGTGGGATTTTCAAATTCAGCAGTCATTTTTCTTGTTAATGCTTGTTCTGATTAGTGTTTGATAACACAAACTAGAATAGAAGAGAAATGCGCCAATGTAACAATCAAAATCGCAATAACAACCTTGTATTTAGCGTACATATATTAAAACACTCAATTGATTTTGAGGGCAGCTAAAGGTCCCTCCTCATTAAGAGAACGAAATTACTAGAAAGGGGAAAAAAGAAGAAAAATAAAGCATCCGCAAAGGAGTCTCAGAAACACGTGGTCGTTATCAGCACTGCACGTGGTCCTAACCAGATTTTGAATCAGAGTTACACTGGCCGCCTACTTTTACTGAGCCAGGGTATCTGATCAAGCATATAACATATAGACTAAAACACAAAAAAATCAGCGAAATCAAAATATAGGGAGTGAGGGGCAACTGCACCTTCATGCACCAAGTCTGAAATTCGAGGTTCAGACTCGTCAGACAGAAATAAGGAAGCTGGCCATAAATCATGCCAATCAGTAAAGTATAATTTTAGCCTAACTTGACAGCATCCGTCATACATTATTGGCTATTTAGCATGAGATTGGCAACGAAAGACAAAATGTTTCGTTAAATTTTGTTTTGCTTCTATTGCACACTGAGACAATTAAGCCTGAACTGTATTAATTTAGTTAATTATTATTATTGCATCTAATTCTTGCAAAAAAATGAGTCCTGAATAAATAAATTCCCACATATACTTAAGCTTACTGAGGGCCGGTGCTACATATTTTGCTGCCTGATGCCCGGATCCGGGTAGTTTCTACGGGTCCTGAATTCTGCTACCAAGCACCTCCCTAAGTTCTAAATTTTTGCCACCCCTTAATTTTGGGTCCCAGTGCTTTCCCTAAATTCTAAAAAATTTATCATCCCTTAATTTTGTTACATGGTGCTAAATTCCAAAAATGTTGTCTTCCCTAAATTCTGCCGCCCGGTACAGTCATACCAGCTCTGGCGCTAGTTCTAGGTTTATGTGAATAAAAAAATCAGTTATTCTTAATTCAAATAGCTCTAAATGTAATCTTTTGGCCAATGAGTATCAATAGCAAAATATATTTTTAGCATATGGAAAGAAATTTTTGTTACATTTTTCCTTGTGAACATTCAGTGCATTTAAATTAAACCCCTAATCGTTGCCAAGCATAATGTCAGCATAAAAGGTTTCCATACTCTTTGTTATTCAATTACTAATAAAAGAATTGTTTAGGCATCACTGCATGAGTCATTACTCAAGTTGTCATGTGTTGATAAACACATTGTGATGAAAGCAAAACATAATAAATAATGATTTGCCAGGTTGGCATCAGGAATATACAATATTAGTAGTTGTAAAATCAACGATGCTTCTAAGTAGAATGTTTCGGTTTGAGATGTATGCCAAGCAGATACGCAGCTACGGAGCCAAAGTATTGATCACACAAATTAATGCTAAAATAGCTGTTTCTTCAACAAAGAGTATTTATATTATTTAGTGTCGAAGTGAAATTAAGAACCGACATTCTTCGCATGTTTTCTTATGGGAAAAAAAAATCAAGTGTGCATGCATAAAGCCAAAAAAAAAAAAAAAAAAAAAAAAAAAAAAAAAAAAAAAAACACAAAAGAATTTTTTTTGTTGGTGGCTGTAAGGTCCGGATTTTAGATCATTCCGGATCTGGATGTCCAGATCTCGGACTTTGTACAGTATAAGCATGAATTTTGAGTAAAAGTAAATTTAACAGCTATGCATTTATAACACATTTGATCACTTAAAACATACAGTCACAATAGATTATCCCTTTGATGTGTGTTTACTTAAGGGAATATATGGTACTTTTTCCTTATATGGACCTCCTAATTTCAAGAGTCAGTAAAACTAACGTGTTCTGGGTATACTATCAAGTGCTATATGGGATAGTAACTAACTCACATAGTGTTGATGTATTTATATGCTTTATTTAATCTTACTTCTGTTGAAAAGTATCTGCTGGCTGTAAGAATGTAAGTATCAGCCATATGGATTTTTGTCATGAAAGTTCTTGTTTTTTTATGCTTTCTACCACCTTTCTATTATCTTCCATAAATAACAAAACAAGTTTAAAATGAAACGAATGTGAACAATACAACACGCATTTTGAAAACAAACATCTTTTTCACCAATCTGAGGGATAATTGATTCTTGTTTGGCTTTCAAGTCTGTTTACTAAGTGAAGATGGTAACCCAGCTACATAAGTTTCATGGAAAATGGGGGTTCTGAGATACTTTTCTTTCGATGCACTGTCCCAGGTACGAATGATAGATGTGATAAGCAGATGTGATAGTGGTGTTAATTTTTTCAATAAGTTGTAAGAATGATAAAAACAATAATATTAGTAATAATTAATAGAAGGCTTAATAACATATAGAAAATAACACTGATTAAAAATGTAAAATATGCAAAATACAAAAAATAAATAACAACTGTAAACTTAAATAAAATTAATGAAGCAGAAAAGCAATTAATTGTAAAATGTAATGTGTGTGCGTATATACACATATATACGTATTATCATTCATTTACATAAAAGAAGAAAACAAACTGATTACTCATACATAGCATAAAACATAACATACATTGTTATAATTAGATGCATAAAAAAGCATCATTTTAGGTACATGCAAGAGGAAAAACAAATTTTGTCAATTTATAAATAATTTTAAAAATCTAATAATTATACTTAAACAATTAATATAAAATTTTTATGTAAATAATTAAATTATATAAAATTTCATGTACAATAATAACATAAAGAATGACATTGTATATACAATAACAGTATGACATAAAATTGTTATAAAAGTCATATAAGTCACATAAAAAATTTTAGTAATTGTTAACTTAACAGAACTCAGTTAATTACAGAAACAACAAAAAAATATTTTCAGTGGCAAAAAAACAGAAAATAGCACAGATGGATTCAAAGTCACATTCTGCTGATTCACAGAAAATTTAAATGCTTCAACAAAGGGGCCATGTGTTCAAGCTAATTAGATGGAATCCAAAAGTTGAAAAATAATTAACAGCAGAAAATCAAAACTATAAATCAAATGCAAACATATGATATATTAAGTTTTTCTTGATTGTCAGTCTTCTCAAAACATAATAATATAGTAATTTCCTTAAACAGGGGCCTCCAACATTCGGAATGACATAAAATTTAGATCTTCAGAACCAACAGCAACTTTTTTTTAAAGAAATTATTTATGCTTTGAACAATTAATATTAGAGAGTCCTGATTCTTAATTTTACTTCAGAACTCTATAAAATACTTCCATATTGAAGACATAAATATTTATTAACATAAATCTCTATAATTAATTTGCTTTTATAGCTGCCTTTTTGCTTGGCATATATCTTGAACTGAAACAATCTAAAAAAATCCATAGCTAATTTTACACCTACTGAATAACTTATAACCCAATCTGGTGAATCATTTAGCTTTCCAAGGATTACAGACTTCAGCCAATTGTGTTACGAAGTGTTTGTATTGATGAAAAAATATTTAACAGAAACTTCTTTCAGTATGAAAAAGATTTTGTAAATGATATTCATAGGCCAAAATATTACATTTAGAGCTGTTTGAATCATGAATAATTGAACTATTGTTCTCATAAGACTTAAATTATATGTGGGAATACATTTATTCAGGACTCAGATAAGGAGGCATGTAAGGGAAATAGACATAAGTATAATAAATAACTCAATTAACATAATTTTAATTTACTTCCTCAGCACATGATAGAAGCAAGACAAAATTTACTGCACAACATGTTTTTAGTCACCAGTTTTATGATACATCTACAAAAGTGTATAGCGGATGCTAGTCAAGTTCTATAAGAGTCATAAATTTGATGGTTTTCAAATATCACAAACAAAAAATTTACTAATTAATGAAATTTCTGAAAAATGTAGAAAAGTGGGAATAAATGAAGATGATATAGCAGATTTTGCAGCCAGGCAGTAAAGTGGTTAGGGGAAACTAACTTCAATACCGAAGGGCCTGGGTTCGAATCCTGGAGAAGGCATGGATGTAAAATTGTCTGTTCCTTCATAGGAGGTAACGGTGGCCACCTATTAGGAGCCTCCACAATAGAATGGCCACCACTTCTGGCCTTAGGAGTAGCCAATGCTGTTATATCCAAGTGCTCGCCATTGGAAATATATATATATACATAGATGATTTTCATTGTGATGAAAATGCCCCAATAATCAACAAATGGATGATGAAATCTGTAGAGTAGTTCTAAACCCAGAAAATACCCCTACTCATAGTGAAGAAAGGTTGTCAAAAATTAAATTTCAATTGACAACTTAATGGAAATTCTCGACATAGGAATTACAGGACTTGAATAATGGAACTTTATGACTGAACAAGAAATTATGTATATCTATAAAATTAAAGCGAAATTGTTAGTTTAAAAAATTAAACAATTGAAATAACTTATGTTGTAAGAAATAAAGGATACAAATAAGTATTGAGACTTTTTTTTTTTTTTTATTTTGATTCCTTTTAAATCATAAATGCTTCATTATTTCATAAACAACTATTTCATATTTTTAATGTTGTAATTTCTGCATGTCATTTTACTATACTAAAACTGATAATTTAAAATACAAAAAATTCTGAAATCCAAAATTGTTGAAGTCCTAATGAGTCCAGATCTCAAGACTTTGTACACTGTACTAAAAGTTTCCCAGCTGTCTTGCATAATTTATATACTCTGTTTAACATCTTAGTAAGAATATAATAAATGATTCACATCTAGTCATTAGATAAACTGATTTAACAACCAAACCATCAAGATTATTTGATGTGTTATTTGATGTTTTACAAATTAGTAAATTACATCTTATATAAATGATATAAAAATAACTTTTGCACAATAAATATTACAAGAATTAATGAATATCAGTTTACCTATCAATTCAAGTACAATTATCTGGACTCATTAGGACTTCAACAATTTTGGATTTCAGAATTTTTTGTATTTTAAATTATCAGTTTTAGTATAGTAAAATGACATGCAGACATGCAATATAATAAATGATTCACATCTAGTCATTAGATAAACTGATTTAACAACCAAACCATCAAGATTATTTGATGTGTTATTTGATGTTTTACAAATTAGTAAATTACATCTTATATAAATGATATAAAAATAACTTTTGCACAATAAATATTACAAGAATTAATGAATATCAGTTTACCTATCAATTCAAGTACAATTAAAATGTTATAAATATTTTGTTCTTTCTTCTGAATTAGGTCAAGGGAAAATACTGAAGATGTTATTTTTTTTTACTATGTCCTGGCAAAGACTTCTCTTATTAAAAAATAATGAATTTGATTTTGATAAAAATAATGATTGATTTGATGAAAATCTCATTCATACGTAAGCAGTCTAGTGATAGAAAAAATGTACAGCTATATCTTGATTAATTATTATTTTTAAAAAATTAAACAATGGTAAAAATCTCCATATTAGTTCAGAATCAAATAATATAGAGTAATTTTTTTCAATAATTAACCACTGCTATTTTGAGCAACTTTTAAAATGTGATTTTATGAACAATAACTTGAAATTTTGAGCATTTATTCTTAAAACTAGTAGCATATCATGAAAATTTAGCAATTGTAATTGCATGTTGAAATGAAATCTAAATGAAAAATTAAAGATTACAGTTTTCTTAATTTTTAGAACATTTCATACTTCCAAATTTTTATTTATTTATTTTTATAATTTTTAATATTAAACTCTTCTTTGAGTTGACGAGCCTGTTCTGAGATTAAAGAGCCTTATTTCGGCAAAGACAAAATTTCCACCTCCAAATTTCATAACTTTGATTCATTTTCCAAATAATTTGCAAGACAACAACAGCCTGATTTCTGGTTCCTTGCAATTTGAAACCAAGAAAGTTTTTACAGGATAAAATTATCAACCCTAACTTCATCCCCCAATCTGGAGGATTAGACCTCCATATCTATAAATGCTCTTAAGACAGAGCTTGACTAGCTATACCTAGTACCTTGTAACATCATCACATAGGCGAATTGTCAAGTTCTTTGAATCTGGCAGCAATACTTCTTGAACAGGTAATGATCCAACAACTGCCTAAAATATAATTTATATATTAAGTTAATATGTAAATAGAAACAAAACATATGTTACAAACATATGTTAAATGATAATGTCAAGAATAGTTCTTGTATAATATGTAGTGAAATGTATCTTATAAACATCATACAGTTTATACAGGCAAAAGCTGTTTTTCATGGGAAAATCCTTCTTCCTCTGTATTAATATACAGTCAAAAGTCTTTAATCCGGATGTCCTTAATCCGGAATGATCTATAATCCAGACCTCAAAGCTACAAAAATTTTTTGCGCATGCATAAACGCATAATGCGTTTACGCATGCGCATTTAATGTATAACGGACAGTATAAGCTAAGCTAAAATTATCTCAGTTAATGTTGCAGATTGCGTTGTTCTTTAATCTTCTAATTGGATTTGGCTTATTATTTTTTGAAGAACTGTTAGAGCAATTTTATAAAAGTAAGCTTGAACTTTCGATTAAGTCAAAAAGAATTTCTGATTCTGAAGCTGCCAAAGGATCTACAAAGCGAAAGTATGTTTCGATGTCTATTAAACAAAAAGTGGAATTGCTGCAAAAAATGGATAAAGGCATATCCTTTGTTTCTCTAACCATTCCGAAATCTGTTTATCAATTTTACGCTGCTCTGCGGGGAGGGAGGGGGAAGTCACGGCACACAATGAACTGGCAGTTGATCTGTCAGCACTATCCTTATCTTCAGGACAGATGATTTTATTTTATTGGGCTTATAGTTCATTACTAAATGTAGTATTTCATCTCGATGTACTCTGTCTTTTATATGATTTAAATCAAATTCATTATAAATATCACGAATACACATCAAATAGTTTTCTGGTTGCAATTTTCTAATTTTGACTATGCGTAATGTATGCTTTACGCATGCGCGCGTTGAAAGAAATATTTAATAAAGTAAACAAATAAATATTAAGCTTTTTTTTGGTAAATTTTGATACCCTTTAGATCATAATTGCTCTTTATTTCATAAATTACAGTTTCATATTTTTAATTTTATAATTTCTGCATGCCATCTTACTAGATTTAAATTGATGATCCATAATCCGGAAAAACCGATAATCCAGAATCGTCGAAGTCCCGACAAGTCCGGATTAAAGACTTTTGACTGTATATTAAATTTTGGATTTTAGGAATTTATTAAATTATAACAAAACTTTTGAGGGCTATCTGCATAAGAATAAGAATACCTTCTTGGAGGATTTTCTAATGGACAATACAATCAGATACATTGCTATGTAAGTGGTTAGTTTATCATATGGAAAGAAAATTCTTTTTCTCAGATAAAGGCAAAACAATACAAAGTCGGAAATTATATAAAATCAATATAATGGAAAAAATACACAAAAATTATTTAACATATTTTTTAAATCAATAATTTTTTTTAATATTTGAATTTTTTATACAATAAGTGCATAAAAACTGCTATCGAAACAACATGACTTTTCTGCCTTCTTAAGCAAGCTTTAGTCAAGTCAATAATTAACTGCGGAACACAAGAATGAGTTGAATATTGCTGAATAAGGTGTAAGAGTTAAGTTACATAATTTTATGCTAACCTTTAAAATATTGCATTTATGCATTAAGCACAGCCTCACATTAATTAAAATCAAAATTTTGTGCAATTAGAATATGTGATTTTGTTTCTGAAAACTTGTATATATTTGTAAAATTAAAAATAATAAAACAAATCTAATAAGCCATTTTTTTTTCTGAAACTTTTGTTCATATTCTTAATCTAATTCATGTGCAGTTATTTGCATTATGATTATGTTGTATACTGCATACTATAGAGAGAAATAAAAAGAGGTTGATAAAAAATTCATTCTTTTAAAAAGGATTGATGCAAGAAAAATGTTGAGAAATCCTGTTCTAAACAAACTGCTCACAGAAATAAATTAAAAAATAATTATCTTTTCACTTTCTTACACCATGAAAGTGCCAATTTTTTATTTTATAAAGATGCCATAGCATTAATATGGAGTTCAAAAAACAAATGCAGTTATGTGTCTTAAAAATGTTTTTTGAGACAACAAGATAGTTTGTTGAACATTTACAAAGTCCTCAAAAACTGCAAAACGAAACTGCAAAAAGTTACGTATTAATAAAATGAATTTAAAAATAATTGCCTGATATATTTTTGATTTTACAAGAAATAAATATCTTTAATTTAAAAATTACTTTCAAGTGCTCGTTAGTAGCTGTTAAAAAAATTAAGCTAAAGTTGTAAAATGAGACATTGATAATTATTTTGAAGTTTTAAAATCAAATGGTTCCAGGAATTACAAAGCCACAATAATACAGTACAAAGTCTAAAATCCGGACGTCCTTTATCCAGAATGATTTAAAATCCGGACCTCGAAACCACCAACAAAATTTTTCTCGTAGGCTTTATGCATGCGCATTTGATTTAACTCTCTGTGCATAATAAAACATCTGGAGAGTCCTGATTCTTAATATCACTTTGACACTCAATAAAATACCTTGTTATTGAAGAAACAATCATTTTAGCATAAATTTGTACGATCAGTAATTTGGCTCTGTTGCTGCGTATATGCTTGGCACGCATCTCAAACTGAAACATTCCACAGATTAAAGTTGTAAGGATCTTAAGTTTTACTAACGTTTATTTTATTTTAAATCTTTACTATCACTTCTTATTTTCTACTTCCGGCCAGAATTATAAGCGTGAAGGAGTTTATGCAAAGTTGTCTGGCGAACGCCAAGTATTTAAGTGTGGCCTTTTTGCCAAGCAGAAGAGAGGAAGCAGTGAGTTCGAAGCAGGCCGCTTACCTTAGAAGTTACGCAGTTGCTATTTGCCTTCCAGGCCAGAGGTTTTAATCCTCTTGATAAATTAAACGTATTGTAGTGTTCACAGTCTCTGTGCTACATACGCTTCCTGTTATTATAAGGCCAATCTTATTCTAAAGTTAAATTAGAGTTTAGTTTTATTTTGATATCTTTTACGTTAGACCCCGAGTGGAGGGTCATTGTATTCCGAAGTACGGAAGTCATTGTATATAAAGAAAAATAAAGGGTTTTGTATACCCTTCGTCTGTATCCTGTCTACTTACTACAATTAGTGAACATAGCTTTAGTAAGCTCTCTGTTCTAGTCAGGTCATTGTATGTTTCCGAAGAAGGTAAGAAGAAACATTGAACCTGATAGTGGCGCCCGACGAAGAATAACCATGGCCGAGTTTCAGGAAGAACCTGTGCTGCCTGCAGAAACGGCTCAGAATCCAGAAATGCCAGCTGCCGCCCTGGAAGGATTTGGGTACATCGTCCAGACCATGCGCGCTTCGATGAAACCAGAAGCAACGTTTAATGGAAACTCACAGGTAACCAGTTTTTTGGAAAAATTGGATGACCACTTCATGCTCTACCCCGTGCACGAGTTTCAAAAAGTTACCTTAGCTACCAGCGCTTTGAGGGGCCAAGCGCTTAACTGGTTCAAATGTATCGGCAGAAGTCTCTTGGGTCAAGCAGGAAGTCCCACCTATACTTACGAAAATTTCAAGACTGCCCTACTAAAAGCCTTCCCTGTTGTAAGGGATCGTGCGAAATTAGAAACAGAACTTTTCAGTATATATCAACAAAGAATGGAAAACCTCTCGAGCTTTATTTTAAGAAAAATTCACGTTTTCAAGCTCTTGTATGGAAACCGTCCGGATCCTGAAATAATTCAAGTGATTTTGCCGAGGTTACTACCCCAAGTGCAAGACTTTATTGAATTACGAAATCCGACTACACTGGAAAAGTTATTTGAGCTAGCAATGCAGTTTGAAAGTAGAAGAACGGCGGACGTCGAAAGAAGACGCCAATATCAACAGCGAAACCAATTTGGTACGCCAAGACTACAGCAAACTCAAGCACATGGCTACGGAGAAAAAGCGAATCAGTGGGCAAGGAAACGCGAGCATTCAAAAACAGCCGGCGAACGTCGACAGTTCAATAGCAACCCAGGAAAAAAGTTTCAAGGCCAGTGGAGAAAGAAGGATAGCACCGAAAGGAAAAATAATTTAAACTAAAACGGATTTCTGCTGACGAGAGGGTGCGGAAATCCGAAGGCCACGAAAACCCCTCTTCCTACAAGTTAAATACAGTAATGGTGAAAAATTTAACTCTTCCGAAGATTGAAGTCTTGGTAAATAATATCCCGGCCACCGCACTCCTGGATACCGGCGCGCAGTGTTCCTGTGTGGCAGAAGTCTTTTTTAGAAAGTATTTTCGCAAATACCGCATATATAATGCGGATAATACAACAGTATTAGCGGCGCAAGGAGAACAATGTAAGTGCGTAGGTAAAGTACCTTTGTACATCCGTATCAAGGACGAACAAGTAAAGGTGATGTTTTTTATAGTAAAGAATTTGCAAGCAAATTTAATCCTAGGAATAGACTTTCTTTCAGACGCACAAGCTACACTGGATTTTAATGCAGCGTCCCTTAAGCTGACGATGAAACCAGTGCGTGTAGAAAAGGTTGAACCGCCAAGGTTAAATCTTGACCACCTGCCTAATGACGAGCAAGATAGAATCCGACAAGTGGTAAGAGAATTTGCTTCCTTATTTAGTGATATTCCAGGATTTACTCAGGTTACTAACCATAGTATTGACACCGGAGATGCATTGCCGGTTCGTCAAAAACCATACCGGTATGATAAGAATAAGGAAAAAATTATAGAATGGCATATTACCGATATGCTACGTAAAAAGATCATAACGCCTATCTCAAGTAGTTATGCTAGTCCGGTGGTTTTATGTAAGAAAAATAATGATTATCCTTTGGAGCATCCAAAAAGGTGGAGATTCGCTATTGATTACCGTAAATTAAATTCCATAACGAAACATCCGGTATATCCGTTACCGATCATAGAAGAAATTTTAAGGAACATAAAATCAACCAAATTTATGACGACTTTAGACTTAACGAATGGTTATTTTCAAATAGGGGTCAGGCCTGAGGACGTGCCTAAGACTGCTTTTATAACCAAGTCTGGCACTTATGCATTTTTGCGAATGCCGTTTGGCCTTTCAGGCGCCCCAGCAACATTTCAGCGATGCATGGACATTGTGTTAAGACCTGTTCTTGGAAAGTCCACATTTATCTATTTAGATGATATCATTATTACTAGTGGTAATCTCGACCAACATATACAGGATTTAAGACAGGTGTTTTCTTTATTAAATGAGGCCGGTCTAAAAGTTAATGTCGAAAAGTGCAAATTTGCAGCCCCTGAATTAAAATATTTAGGTTACAAAATATCGCAAAAAGGGATCGAGACAGATGAATCAAAAATAATCGCTGTACAAAAGTATCCGACTCCAAACACGGCAAAGAAGCTCTCTTCTTTTCTAGGACTTTGTTCATATTATAGGTCCTTTATAAAAGATTTTGCGGCTATCGCTGAGCCATTGTTAAAATTAAAAAGGAAAAAGGCAAGATTCTCGTGGACTGCCGAAGCCAATAGTGCTTTCGAAAAATTAAAACAAGCATTAACGCAAGCCCCTGTGTTGAAATTTCCTGAAAAGGATGAAAATTTAGAAATTTCAGCGGATGCTTCGGATTATGCGGTAGGAGCGGTACTTTCGCAAAATCAGCAGCCCGTGGCATTTTTTAGCCGAACTTTAAATCAAACACAAAGAAACTATTCCGCGACCGAGAGAGAGGCACTTGCAGTTCTGTTAGCAGTGCAAAAGTTCCGAGTCTATTTTGGAAAGGCGCCGATAACAGTATATTCTGATCATGCGGCGGTAACTAGATTGTACTCAGGGAAAAATTTATCCCCAAGGTTAATAAGATGGGCACTCAAGCTGCAAGAATATAATCTGGTAATCAAGCATACCCCCGGAAAGGAAAATATCGTAGCAGATGCCCTATCACGAATTAAATTAGACGAACAGGGTAATACCGTAAAAGTTGCAATGCTGACAGCGTGTACAATAAATTCCCGAGAAACTGTAATAACCGAACTGGGTAAGGATCCTGAGTTTGGAAGTATTTATGAGTATTTGAAGGATCCTGAAAATTTTAGCCACCAAGATATTGTGGCGATAAGAAATAGGGCGGCTCATTACGAACTAATAGATGGTCTATTATTCTACACAAAAACTACGAATTCCAACAACGAATTTCGACCTGTTATCCCAGCTAGTCTTAGATTAAATATCCTGCAAGAGCTCCATGACAGCCCTTTAGCTTCTCATGCTGGTATTCGAAAAACTATCCAACGCGTACGCGAGGCAGTCTACTTTCCTGAACTGCAAAAGTTAACAAGGGCGTATGTCCAGTCCTGCCCAACATGTCAAGCCGTTAATTATATTAATTTCCGCCCGGCCGGGTTTCTAAATAGTATTAAATCCGAATTTCCAAATGAAATAATCGGCATCGATTTATCGGGCCCTTTCCCAAAAAGTCAGTTAAATAAAAATCGCTATCTCCTTGTTATGGTTGATCATTTTAGTAAATGGACCGAAATTGTTCCCTTAAAACGAGCCTCCGCGAAATTAGTTACTGATTCTATTTTAAACAAATATATTTTAAAATACGGGTCGCCCCTAAAATTTTTTTCGGATAATGGTCCTCAATTTGTAAGTAATATATTTGAAGACATGTGTCAAAAACTGGGCATACGTCATTTAAAAATGGTCCCGTATCGGCCGCAATCAAATATAGCGGAACGGGTCAACAGAAATATAGTGAAAATTATCCGTAGTTATGTTAAAAATTTTCATAAAAGCTGGGATAACTATGTCAATGAATTTGCTTTCGCCCTTAGGACCGCAAAACATGATACAACGGGCAAAACTCCTGCTGAGTTATTTCTAGGCAGAAAGGTTATAACACCGTTAGATAAACTATTTTATGTGCAACAAAGAGCCCCAGAATTTAAAATGGGTGATATAGAAAAACTAATAAAAGAAGCAAAAAAGAATACGGAAGTAGCACAAAGAAAACAGAAGTTATACTATGATCTGAAACGACGGGGAGTAACTTATAAAGTAGGGGATGAAGTTTTAAAAATTAAGCATTCACTTTCTTCAGCACCAGAAAATAAAACTGCCAAATTTTTTCCACGCTTTGAAGGACCATATGTTATAGAAAAAATAACTCACGCTGTTGTAGTGTTAAAGGCAAGAAATGGTGAAACCTGTTCCGCAAATATGGATCAAATTAAACCCTACTTCGATCGTAATAAAATGAATATCTTTTCAGATCTTTTGCAGGATCCGGTACGGCAGACACCGCAGGTACAAGTTCCAGAGGTGGGAAAACGACAAGTACAAGGGCAAGCCAATGAGAGACAGAAGCAAGTGAAAAGAAAATTGCCCCGCGGAAAAACTGAAGGTAAAAAGAAAAAGAAGCCGTTCCACCGTCCAGAAAACAGAGTTCACGAACATCCCCAGAATGAAGAAGGGAGAAGGACGACGTATGTGGAAAGGACCGGGAGAAAGGACGGCAACTATAACCCGGCTGTGAAACGGAAGATTGACTCATCCGACAGAACTCTCCGCAGCAAAAGTCGCCGAACTGCGGAAGGGCCATCAGCGGCGGAGGAAAAAGTACAAGAAAAATTTGAACGGCCAACAACGAGGTCCAAGCAGGATCACGACAGAAGTTTCCCGGTTCCACCAAGACCAGCTGCCTTCAAACGGCCAAGACCACAAGCAGAGGACAGAAGGAAGATGTTCAAGGGTGGCCGTAGTGGTGAAAAACGGAAGCTTCCAGAGGAAAGCACTGAAGGGCGAGCCCGTACAAGAAGGAGGATCAACCAAGCTACTATCAGCTATACCTTTAAAGACTGGGCCCAGAAAAGGATGTCTGAATATTACAAAGATAAGTAAAATTTTATGTTACTTTACAAACTTAAGTTAATCTTTCATTCTTACTGCAAGTGGCAGATTTCAAGAAGTTTTACCTCATGCGAGGTCTACCTTTATCGCCAAAAGGGCGAGAAATGAGTTGTGACCGATTTTCTTATTATGTTTTCCAATTACTCGCGCGTAAAACTAAAGTTGATGTATAATAGCGTTGTGTAAAGACTTAAATATTGTAAAAAGTTATTGTATAAATTTTATTTAAAACATTCTAGCAAGAAAGAAGTTTTAGTCTGAAAGACTTTTTGAAATGTAGTATTATTTCAATGTAGAAAGAATTGGCACTTGCTTTGAAAAGAATAGAAGTTAACAATGTACTACTAATGTATGTTTTCAAATGTGTAAAATTAACGGCATGTTGATATGTTCTTGTATACATGTGAACTGTTATTTTGAATGTTAAGAAATACCGTGATATGGTAAAAGTGAAAGTAATGTTAAAAATTTGTTATTCGTGTGACTGTAAAGATTAAATCATGACGAATATATGTTAAAGGTTGAATGATGTAGTTAGGCTCTCTGACGCTACACTTTAGAGTTAGCCACTTTCAGAATAGTACCTCAGGGTCTAGAGTTGAAATTAGGGTGTGTTAAGAGGTCTCGTATGTTGAATTTTAACACGTTAGTGTTTTGATTGTAGGAGGAAGTGTGGCACACGTAGACAGAAACACATTCGTGGTTGGTGTTCTTTTACAACACATGTCAGAGAGCACGGGGAGAGATAATTAAAATAGTCATGAATGAAATAAGAATGTTAAGAAAAGTATATTCTATATGTTATTTGCAATGTCATTCTGTAACATTTCATTAAACTAGTTTTCCTTCCAGATCTCTGGAAGGAACCAGAATTGAATAAAGCTCCTGTTTAGATGCAGTACAGATGAAAAAGAAAAAAAAGATTGTTGTATATCCCGGGAGCTGCTATTGTAACAAATTTCTTTCTTTTAAATTTTCTAGTTTGTAGCTAAGTTATGATTGTAAAAGGTTGGCCTCGTTTTAGTTTTTAGAGTTAAAAGTTTTCAACAAGGTCGTTTTAGACCTCAGTTTCAAACAAATTAACTCTGGCGGGAAGTATGTAAGGATCTTAAGTTTTACTAACGTTTATTTTATTTTAAATCTTTACTATCACTTCTTATTTTCTACTTCCGGCCAGAATTATAAGCGTGAAGGAGTTTATGCAAAGTTGTCTGGCGAACGCCAAGTATTTAAGTGTGGCCTTTTTGCCAAGCAGAAGAGAGGAAGCAGTGAGTTCGAAGCAGGCCGCTTACCTTAGAAGTTACGCAGTTGCTATTTGCCTTCCAGGCCAGAGGTTTTAATCCTCTTGATAAATTAAACGTATTGTAGTGTTCACAGTCTCTGTGCTACATACGCTTCCTGTTATTATAAGGCCAATCTTATTCTAAAGTTAAATTAGAGTTTAGTTTTATTTTGATATCTTTTACGTTAGACCCCGAGTGGAGGGTCATTGTATTCCGAAGTACGGAAGTCATTGTATATAAAGAAAAATAAAGGGTTTTGTATACCCTTCGTCTGTATCCTGTCTACTTACTACAATTAGTGAACATAGCTTTAGTAAGCTCTCTGTTCTAGTCAGGTCATTGTATGTTTCCGAAGAAGGTAAGAAGAAACATTGAACCTGATAAAGTGACCACATTTTCATTGAGTCAAAGCGGGACAAATGGAATGAAATTAGAATTATAATTTAGTTATGAAAGCAGACAAATAATTCAAAAAAAATATATTTTATTATATACATTCATATACTTGTCTATAAATATAAAAAAATATATTTATTATTAACTATTGGTAACTATAAAAATATTTGTAAAAAGCAATAATTTGAATAGCATTTTTTAAAATTAATTTAATACTTTATTTTAAAAAATTATAATTTTTCATGGTCATATTTTTTATCCGAGTAAATACTTTGCAATAGATTCGAATCACTTAGTAAACTGCCGTGAAATTTCTTGCATGAATTAGTCAAATTATATTTTAGGCTTAATACAGATTTTAAAGTTTTAATGTTCAACTGTGTGTTTTCAACTGTCCATATTTTATTGATACTAGAAAAAACACGTTCTGTTACTGCATTTGTTCCTGGAAGGGAAAGCGTGTGTTCCACAATTTTCCAAATATTTTGATAAGTAATATTATTTTGTTTAAAATGAAAGAATAACTCCGTCCATTATTTGTCTGCTTGCAAACAACTAACATTTAATTTTTTCATCAGTAATAACGTATCTTTTTACCAATGACACCTCATCAAAAATATTGTTACGAAATGTACAGGTGCAGTAAGATAGCTTCCCTGCAAAGCAGTTTTAGGGTTGCCATAAAATGGCAAGGGGCGACAGAATTGCCACATTTGGCGAGAAATCGCCCATTTGGCGACAAAACTGGCGATATGACATGGACGGATGGAGATCCTTCTGGAACGAATTCTCGCTGGTTTAGCCGAGAATGTTCTCGAACACCAGCCAAAAGCCTGTTGATAATATAATATAAACCCTGTTGATACACGATTAAGTTGGTGTCTCGTCTAGCGAGTCAATCCCTGCGGAGTCGATCAAGTTCACAGCTAGGCAGCGAGTGCCGAGTGGGTCGTCGAGTGCACCGAAAGAGTCTCATAGTGTATTGTGGTTAGTGCATTTTTGAGAGAGCGTGTTGAGCTCTGTGAACGGCTGAACTGAAGAGTCGAGAGCTGTGCTCTGTGTTTTGTCGAGTGCATTGCGAGTTTTAGCGTGGAGAGTCTCGAGAGTACGTGGAGTTCCCAGAATGACCAAGCAGAGTCGGGGGCTGTACTCTAGTGCTTTGCCATGAAGCTGTCTCCATCACGATAGCCTGATAACCTGGAGGCTGTGTCGCTGATCGTGTCAGCATGTTTACAGTAGTCCATTGACGACTGTAAAAACGTGTTTTGGAGCTGTTCTGACAATACTGGCCAACAAAGTGTGTTTCGATACTTCATCAAGTGTCGTCGTTATTCACTCCAAATCTACGAATCCCGTATGAACATGAAGAAAGAAAATAACATAACAACTGGTGTCAGAAAAGAAAAACACAACAATACCATTTTCGCAAATATTATTTTTCAGAAAATGGTTACTAATATATTAAAAAGATTTCGCCACATATTCCCATAAAATCTCCTTTTTTAATGTCACCCAATAAAAGTTTTTAATATCCTCGAATTGAACTGTCCATTTTTCAAGATATTCCAAGCTGTTATTATAAAAATTTCTGACTTCTTTCAGAAAATCAGGTTGTTTAATGGCACCTTGTTCTTCTAACCTAGTGATGTCCTTTTGAATAACTAAAGGAAAGTAATCATTATCATTCCTTTATCGCAATTTTGTTTTTAAATTATTGATTTTATTTGACACTTCTGAGTAACCGAAATTTGGTCCCCTTCAATAATTTTCACCGCATTGTGAAATAATGTAGCTTGGTAGTGGATGAACTGAAGCCAAATTTGTGATGTCATTTTCAAAAAAGAGCTGCAATATTCTTGGACATTTATCTTGTAATAAAAAGAATGATTTTAATAAATCGTATATTTTGAAAATATTTTCTACAGCTGGTAAAAGAGCTAATCATTGTGTTTTGCTGTAACCAATAATTCTTTTATATTCGATTTCTGTGCTTTCACAAAAATCCTTCAAACTTTCAACACGTACAGTAAATATATAAAAATACAAATAAATTTTTGCAATAATATTTTCAACATCCACTGGAAGTAAGTCAGATGCTGTTTGAATAGTATTACATAGAATGTGCTCTGCACAACCTACTCGAATAATTTTTTGGTTCAAACGTAGGTTGTTTCATAAAAACGTTTTTGATGTCTCTTCTAGCTTTTCCAACAAAATTTGCCTTAGTTTTATCCTCACAATAGGCAATAATTTTATTTTTCAAATTATTCTTTTTTAAAATAGTACTTATTGAATTAAAAATTATTTATGAAGTTTCACCCGGCAATGAAACAAAATCTAATATTTTAATTTTAATTCCTGTTTTTGGATCAAAAGTCTAATAATTCTGGGAAATAATTTTAAATATTTGTGGTTGGAAGCATCATAATAGTATATGGATATAAATTTGTATTTATCTAATTCTTTTTTGCAATTGTGAAAACAAATATGGTGAAAAACATTATAAATAATTGCTTCGCTTTTCGTCCTTGCACATGCAAATTTTTTGTCGTACAATGTTTTGATCATTTGCGACGTACAATCAATTGATCTGAAACTATGGCGTGGAAAGCAAATAGCCATTCAGCTAATGCTAGCTGTTTCTCCGTTGACAATACATATTCCTTGATGAGACGTAACGACAATGATCAAACACCACCGAGTAAATCTAACTCATTACATCACATAATTTAGTTTACTCTGCATGCATTTTATGTGTTTTTTATTTCTTTATATTCACTATAATAATTAATAAATTATAGGTAATATATTTTTACAGTACATTTAATGTAAGAAATGCAGGTGTTTTCTAGAAAGCGGGACATTTTTAAAAATTAGTGGAGTGGGACTGTCCAGCCAAAATTGGGACTTGTGGTCACTTTATAGATACATTGTTGATCAGATGCCAATATGGCGAATCATTATTTATTATACTTTAATTTCATTACCGCATGTTTATCAAAACATGACAACTTGAGTAATGACTCATGTAGTGATACCTAAACAATTTTTTTATATTAGTATTTGAATAATAAAGGAGTGTGGTAACCTTTTATGTTGACATTACGCTTGGTGATGATTACAAATTTCAGTTGCGCTAAAAATGTTGACCAGGAAAAATTTACCAAAACTTTCTTTCCATATGCTAAAAATAGATTTTGTTGATGATACTCATACACCCTAAAGCACCATTCCCACTGGGGTTTATCTGAGCTAATGTAGTTGGTTCCATGTGTCGACTAGCTCCACTGTGTCTGCAATTCAGATTTTTCAACTTGCTGCCCTATGGGAAAAAACTGGTTTTGAAGATGGGTCGACTACGTTAGTTGTGTTCGTTAGCTCAGATAAACCCCAGTGGGAAGGGCCCTTAAGATTACATTTAGATCATAAATACTTCATTATTTCATAAATCATGATTTCATATTTTTAATTTTATAATTTCTACATGCCATCTTACTAGAGTTAAACTGATGATCTATTATCCGGAAAAATCCCAAATCTGGAATCGTCGAAACCTCGACGAGTCCGGATTTCGGATTTTGTACTGTACTAATAAATTTAGCATAATAATAAATTTAGCATAATTCAATTATTTTTTTAAAAAATGTTTCTGTTTGATGCTAAAGAAAACTAAAAAATAATTAAAATAACTGATATTTTAGAAAAGAATACAGCCTAACAAATACATTACATCCATGTAGTGCACATTATGTTTAAATAAGCAAAAATATGGTCATTACAAAGTAAATAAGAGATATGCTGCAGATGTAAAAAAATGGGGGCAGGATAGAAAGAAAAGTAAAAAGAAAACATTTAGAAGTATTAAATAGTGCATTTAACCTTACCTTGATTATGTCTTCATATTCCTCCATTACCTACCAGTTTTAAAACAAATTATTACAATTTTTAATTACATATATCCCCATATAAATCCATAATACAAATATCAATTAAAAATTTTATTTAACTCCCAACATTAATTATTATTAATTATACATTTACATTCATGTACACAGATATATATAGAATGATTCCAAAATACTTGCTAAACATTCTAATTCTGAAATTGCATAATTTCTTTGATATGGTCTTATTTTCGAGAATGGTAACCTATGGGATGTAAATCACCATTGGGATGCCTTTATTTTAAAATTGCACGAACAGCTTCTTTAAATGCATCACCAAATACATGACAGGGATAGTTTGGATTAAATAAAGTTAAAATAGGTCTGAAAATCAAAGCAGCTTTTAAATTTTGATAGGTTGTTTGGCATCTATTTATATGGAATATCTTTTTTTTTTTTTTTTTTTTTTTTTTTGTGTGTGTGTGTGTGTGTGTGTAAATTTGTTAAAGAAGCTTCCTTGTATAATTCAGGATAAATTTATGAAATATGTTAATACTTCCAAGAAATTTTTGTAATTCTTTAACGTATTTAGGAGGTTGTAATTTTTTAATAACTTCAACATTTACATTAGTGGGTTGGTATTTTCCTGCTTCATCTTCATAGCTTATAAAATTTATTTTTCTTTAGCAAAATGGCACTTTGACTGTTTTAATCTATATTTCCTTTTTCACATGTCAAACATTATATTAAGATGCTCTAAATGTTCTTATAAATTCTGGTAAAATACTGTTATGAAATCAAAATAAGTTAAGCAGACAGAATTTATTTATTTAAAATATATTTACAGGCTCTATGAAAGCTGGCGAATTTTTCCAACCCGAAGGTAATCTATTAAATTCATAAAGACCAAAATTGGCTGCAAATGCTAATTTCTCAATATCTTTCTCATTTAACTTAATATACTGATAAACAGATGCTAGGTCTAATGTAGAAAACACTTTTGATCTAATAGTGCATATGTTCTAGGTATGAGTTTAGAAAGTTTCAATAATTTGGTTAAGTTTCTTATATTCAATACATAATCTAGTTTTTGCATTTTCATTTCTTTTATAGACAAAACTTTACAGCAATGTGAATACTTCAAAGAAAGCACAGAAGTCCTTAAAGGGGTTGTCCTTGAATTAAAAATTAGTAATTTAAAGGTGTATTGCCAATTTGTTGTAAAATACAAAATATGAAACAAAATTATTAAACATAATTGGAACATATCGACAAGACGTCTTAAAATTACTAATTTTTAATTAAAGAAAAACACTTTCAAGGCATCTGTGATTTCCCTGCAGTACATGCATTGCTGTCAACTTTTGCCCAATCACTGCTCAAGATTGAAAAAAAAGATTTTCCACTTTATAAATATGGCCATTGTTAGTAAGCACAACTTTTTCTTGTCTGCTGCTGCTTGAGTAAACCGCATCTCTCACTATGCCTGGCAACTTGTCACTACTAGCTAGCCTCTGCTAGCTATTCTCCACTATTTGAAATGTTATTACATATATAAAATTGTGGGGGTGCATTTAACACCCCTAGTGTTTCACCAGTTAAAAAGATACTGTGCTAAAAAATTCGTCATCTAGAAAAATTATTAACCACCAAGCTGGTCATGCTTCTTTCAAATTTCAATTCCCATCATCCACCACATCGCAATTTCCATTCACCTACGAGGCAGTTTCCTCACCATGACTACAAAATGAATTGGTGCATTCTCTAACCAAGCTGCCATTTAATATCAAGTTATCTAAAATGAAATGATTCATCACATTTTTGAACTCAACAGATATGAAGCTCCGCCGCTAATTTCAGTGGATAAAGTACCTGTAAAATCGAAAAAAGAAAAATTGACGTCAGCGAAATGTGTTGTTGATTTCTCTCAAGGATAACAGTCTTTCCAGGATTAGTGCATCTGTTCCAGGTATGAGCTCAGAATCTGTTTTAGTAATTTGGTTAATTTTCCTTTAATAAATATATAATACAATTTTTGCATTGTCATCTCTTTTATAGGTAAAAGTTTATAGCAATGTGGATACCGCAAAGAAAATGCAGATGTCTTGAAGGGTTGTGCTTTGATTAAAAATTAGTAATTTAAATTTAAACTGTCAATTTGTTATAAAATATGAAACAATATTATTAAACTTAATTGGAACAGATTGATAATAGACTTTAAAATTACCAATTTTTAATTTTTAATTAAAGTGCAATTCTTTCAAGGCATCTGCATTTTCTCTGCAGTACTGCATTGCTGTAAATTTTTGCCTAATCACTACTCAGGATTCGAAAAAAAATTTTGAGCTTAAAAATATGACCACTGTTAGTATGCATCACTTTTTCTTGCCTGCTGCTGCTTGAGTAAACCAGATCTCTCACTTTGCCCTCTTCCTGACAACGTGTCACTTCGCTTCTGCTAGCTATTCTCCACTTTTTTAGATGTAATTACGTGTCTAAAACTGTGTGGGTACATTTAGCACCCTTAGTGTTCCACAAATTAAAAAGATAACGTGCTAAGAAATTCATCATTCAGAAATAAATGATTAACTACCAAGCTAGCCATGCTTCTTCCAAAATTCCATATGGTCATCCACTACATAGCAATTTCCAGTCATGTATGTAGCAGTTTTTCTCAGCCATGACTACAAATTGGTGCATTCTCTAATTAAACTCTCATCTAATATTAAGCTATCTCCAACAAAATAAATCATCACGTTTATTCATACATAAGGTTTGTATTCGAATCTTGATTTACATCTATATAATATATTTTCTTTTTAATAACATTATCTGTTAATTATTATTTAATTATTAATTAATTATCTCTGAATAATGGAAGAAATTTCTCCAAAACTTTTGGTCAAATAAATCTGGGTATTATTATTAACTTCTATGGCTACTCCTTGAGATGATAACCTTCGGATAACTCTGAAGACTAACAATTAACATTTAACTGCTGGAAAAATAGCTCTAAATGTTATAGTTTTAAGATGTGTTTTTTTTTTTAATTTATTTCTTAAATTGATGAAAAGTATCAAAATATGAATAATATAATTCCAAAATTATTTTTGCTTCTAATAAACATAAAAAATTCCTATTAACCATTTTAGGAGTAAGGAATTTACATCATTTAAATAAATACAAAATTACAGAAAACTAACCAAGGATTTTGATTCATATCCTGGTAAATTTATTTGTATCTTCCCATTAGATAACTTTTTAGCAGTTAAAATGCCACATGCAGTCTCAAATTCCAGTGTTTCAAAATGGTTGTCTGCAAAATAAATTTCATAAAATTCAAAAATTTCGAAAATAGTTAATAAAATTTATTTCCTTTCCTAAAAATGTCTCAAACTAAATACATTTGACATAATGTAAAATGTAATCACTAATGAATAAATGCTGCATATTCTAATTCACACTAAATGTCAAAGTTTTATTTCTGTTTTTTAGAAACAGCCATGTTTTTGCTAATCAACACATTCTGCAATATTTTGCAGTTCAGTATCATTATTGTACAACACATATCTAAGGTGCTGAAAAAATAATGACAACTTTTTGCACTAATATTGTTGTGAGTACAGTGCTTAAATTGCGCCGGAGCCCAGCTCTGGTACTTCTCAATATTTAAGATAAATTACAATTTTAGTGGAGCGCACCAGAGTCCTAAATAAGATAAGCTCCAGTACTTCTTTTTACAAAACTGAACCACAATTTAAAG
The DNA here is from genome assembly GCF_044657685.1 of Stegodyphus dumicola. Classification (NCBI taxonomy): domain Eukaryota; kingdom Metazoa; phylum Arthropoda; class Arachnida; order Araneae; family Eresidae; genus Stegodyphus; species Stegodyphus dumicola. The sequence goes on from NC_140770.1 coordinate 82,945,670, forward strand.
GGAAAAAGATTTAAAATTCTTAATGTTTTAGTTTAACATTAAGCAGACCTTGCAATACTCTATTTCCCTAGAAATACGAACTCATGAGAACGTGAGACGTTCAAGTAAAGCCTTTTCACTCACATGCGGAAACCTTTCCCTTTAAGAAGCGCAATAAATTTGGGGGAGTTTGTTTAGGAACGCGTAAATTTCTCGCCATGCCATCATACCTAGTGTATTGTTATTGATGCTTACAGTTAGTTATCCATGCAGGAAGGAAAATTTGTATTCTTAAATGTGCATTGAGTGACAGCAAGTACAGTAAAAGTGAAATACTGAGATAAACTGCTCAAGCACATCCTATACATCATCTTCCCACAGTATCCACTAATGGGAAAAACCTTACCAGCAACTTTACATTCATCCTTAGGAGTCAGATTCAGGACTCATTTTACCCCTGTCACACATCTGCTTGATGGTTGTAATTATATCAGCAGAGAGCCGCGGTCAAAGAGAATATTCTCTCTCACCAAGATTCCCCTCATTTTTTGTTTCCACCCACTCATACTCTCATTCTGTTTCGTCCTGGAATTTTCATCAGCTATACTTTTAAGTATATTTAATTTTTGTGATGATAAAAGAAATTCCCTTCCCCTCAGAGCTTAAACCCACCGGATCTCGGCTCCGGTGCTTCTTAGTTTTTGTAATAAATCATAATTCTAGGAGGAACGCACCGGAGTCCTGAATAAGAAGGCTACGGCACTTCTTTTATGTAATTGAATAACAATTTCAGTAGAAATTTAATCTTGAAAATTTTACTTTAACAATACAATTATATTAAAAATCGCTTATTAAATTTCAATTTACCTTTTTGCATTTAATTTTAATTATTTAATTACTTCATTTTTTAATTATTTCAATAAATAATAATTACTTATCTAATTATTATCAATTAAATTATAATTAATTAATTATATAATTATTATTGATTAAATAATAATTTATAAACATTAATTAAATAGCTATTAATTAATCTGATAATAATTAACTATTTAATTTTAAAATTATTAATGAGTTTAATAGTCATTTTATTCATTTATTTACTCTTGTTCCTCTTTGCTTACGGTTTTCCATAGGGCTCCGGCACTTCTAATTTTAGAAATTAAGCCCTGTGTGAGTATTTACATAAAAATGAGCCTAACAGCTCACATATGGAAGAATTCATATGAATACGAAACATAAATATGGATGGTCATAACTGCACAAGGTATGGTAAGCATTTGTTTTTTGGGGAGGGATGAAGGATTAGGAAATTAAACATATTCCTTGTTTCTACAAAGCCTAAAACCTGATCAGATAAAAGCAATGAAATCAAAAGTACAAATATTCAGAATTTTGTCCACTGAGGAAAGAATCACTGCAGCAATAACAACACTACTGACAGACCATTCTTACCCAAATATCAGAAGATATTGAATATCATTTCAACGAGACCTGTGTGGCTCATAGTACAAAGAAAGACTAATGCTTTCAGAATATATTTTAGATAAATAGTTTCACCAATGCCAAAACATTTTTACATTTTTAGATTGCTGTAAGCTGTTAGCAGACTTGTATATTGTGTTTTAATTTGTTTTAATTCATTATATTATTATTCATTATATTATTATTTAATTCATTATATTATTATCATTTAATTCATTATATTATTCATAATTATTTTGTTTAATTTGATATATTTTAATCTTTAAAAAATGAATCTCTTCTGCATGATTATATCTCTTAAGGTTTGCTATTTCAGTAAACAAGAATGCAGTGACATAAAACTTTTTTATTCACAATGCTTACTTTGAAAACAAGAATACAGTTACAGGAGATAAGAACAACAGATTTAATTTTAAGGTAATCAATAGGTAATATTGGTGCACAGATTTCTACAGATAACTGTTCAGCATGTGCTGTTCTATAATAAAAAAGATCCTAAAATATTTTTATTAAAAAAAAAAAAAACTTCTTTACTTACATTACAATTTATGTATAATTTTTCAATTAAAATTTACTTTTTAACACCTCTGAGGAGGGTTATTGTTTCAATTTTGAGAATAAAATCCTGTTCATTACAAATAAAGATCGCAAAAATTGTAGAAAATTAGAGCAAATAACCAGGAATAAAGTTATTAATTTGAATTTTGTTCTTAATAAAGGTAAACTATCACCATTAGCCTCCAGAACATACAGAATCTCTTCTACTGAAATTAAATAAAAAAGTAACGATTATAATTTTGCCAAAAACTTATTTAAAGTCTGATATTGATAATGTAAAATATAATTTGTTTAGCATTTCAAATGAAATATTAAGAACACTTAAGAATTTTCAAAAATAACATTATTTAACCAATTTTGCTTTGAAAGAATCAATGTAATAAAAACATAGGTTTCGGAGGGGAGGACAGGATGTATATACTCTTATCATTTTCCCATAATCTATCATATAAAACAGTATTATGTTAATTTGCTAAATATTTTTAGTTTTCTCACTTTTGTGCTCCTCATTCACACTAATATATTCAATCCAACTTCTTCAAATCTTGCTAGTTAAGCAAGCATAAATTTCAATTATTCTTAACTGCAACTTGGGAGAAACATAGATTAGTTTAAGTTTCAGAAGACTAATCTCTTAGCAGCTAGATTTCCTCTTTGCTTTATTGATTGCATGTTACTAGGTGTTAGCAACTGACAGTTGAACTGAAATTCTGTAATTAGATACAGATTATTTCCAGGTGTTTATTTATTTAAAAATGAAAATCTAGAATTACAAGCCTTTTAAATGTACTTTTAAGTTTGTGCTGTATGTTTACAAAAGGCAATCCCATTTGTAGCTGTATTTATTTGCCAAATTTTTGTCTCAACTTATGGAAACCTGTATGATTTTACTTTTCAGTTCCTAGTAGAATAGTCTTTTAGTAGAATAGTCTAATTGTGTTCATCAATGTTTCAATTATCTTTAAATGTAATAAAGTGTCTTTAAATGTGTTTCCATCGTTAAACGTTTTTTACAGTAATTCAGTTTGTAACAAATAATTCAAAACAAGGAAAAAAAAAGTTTTAAATCCTTTGCACTAGTGCACAATAAAATTTAAGTTTGCTTTATGAGTGATAGTTCTATTACTAGCAATACATTATCATGGTATAATACATGCCAAACTTGAATATCAAAAGATAGAGGTTCTCGCATGAAAACTGGGAGTTTCAGCAGGTTTTTGCTTTGCATAGTGACATTCATGGAAAAAAAAATTCAATATTAATTTCAATTCACTTTAAAATGCATGATTCATATTACTGAGTAATTTAGAATACGATTTTGATATAAAATATATTAATATTTAACTACATATTTTAAATTTTATGCTCTTTGGCAAAATTAATTTGGTAATTTTCTTACATTTTGTACTAAGAAAATCCTCAGAAGAGAGAGAAAGCTGTTACTTATCAAAGTACTTTTAATATAGTGATAATAAAATTATACTTGCCAACCTAAAATACTCAAAAATCAGGAGAATGTTTTTTGCAAAATCAGAAGAATTTTTCTCAATAACAAAAAGATTTTTCAAATGATAAAAATATAGAGAAAGAAAAATATTTTTTAATAATTAATTAATTTTAAATAGTAACTAATTAATATTTGAATGTTTAGTTACTAAGTCTTACATGCAAATAGTATAAAAATATTTATATGTAAAGAAACATTTTTATTATTTGTCCTTTTAAAAGAAAATAATACTTTAATTAGTTTTTGAAAAAAAAAAAAAATAATGCGACTTTACTAACACTGACTGTAACAACACTAAAAATCCTCTTACACCTTGCATTACCATGGGAAACTGTCAGAATGGCCAAAATTATTCCAGACAGTTGATGTACTTCAAAATTCCATCAGCACCTTTCAGTTTTCCAATTAAATTCCATTTGGTGTCAGTTCTAGCAGGTTTTATAAATCTATCAAAGTTTTCTAATTGTAAACTGAAACTATAATTTTATTAGTTGCAACATCAATATCATTGAATTTCAAAACTTTATAAAGTAAAACATATAATCTATTGAAAAATACCTTATATCAGAAAGAGATGCATTGGCTAGAACAGAAACATCTGCAACTTTAGCATGTAAAGTAGCTTCATGCTTAATTGAAAATTTATGTAGTATGTAGTCACATACTTGCCAGAAGTAGCTTTTAAAATGGAAATAAGACTTATTTTTGTCTAAAAGTTGTTCCACTACTTTGTTAAGAGAAACCCCTATTACCAAATCTTCATCTTTCTTGATTTTCTATTTTATTATAAGATAAAACAAAGGACGGTTTTACAAATTTTGTTAAAAGTCTAAACAGATCACTAATCATTGATTGTGAAATGTAAATTATTGCAATTCTGCACTGTAGAACTGTGCTAAGAACATCAAATGATGGCAAAATGGAGTTTACAAAAATGCAAAAAGCTATATTATAGTTCGAAAACAAAAATATAAATATTTGTACTTCACAAAATAAACTTATAGTAGTTGGAAAATGTGTCCCATCTCGAGGAATTTTTTTATCTTTGTATCACATTTATGCTTATATTTTGTAGTATTATTCTGAGCATTATTAATTAAATTGCTCACAGGTGAAGAAATTATTTTGCTCGCATCTATTTTTAACAGTGAAAGTATTAACTATGTCCATTTACTTTAAGTATTTTATAATTTTCAACAGAGCCTTTTATCTGAACTCTAGAAGCATTTATACTTTCCTTAAAAAAATGTAAGAAATGGGTTCCATTGGTCTAGGGTTCTACATAAAAATTTATCTATATATAACCAGCATGTACATACATGTTTCAATATTTTCCTTATTTTAGTAATATGCAGCTATCGGAGCTGTTTCAATTTTCCCTTTCTTTTAGAGCTCTTTTCAAGATAATAATAAATATCAACAATGTGTTCGTCCAACACTTACCGATAAAGAAGCTTCCCCTTTTTCAGTAGCTAAATTTAAGAGGTGACAAGTGTGCCTCATAATTTGTGAATCCGGAATTTTCTTTTTTTTAAAACATTTGCATAAAAATAGACAATTCTGTTTTCACCAGATGGCATGTAGCATGAAATGTTACTTTTTTTTAATATTATTAGCATTGGCAACAAGTGTTCAGATTTCAAAAGAGATGCGAGATGTTGAGTATAATTCTTTTTTGATTCAACATGTTAAGATTTACCTGAAATAAAAGTGTTTTCTTGGACTGGAATTTCAACAGTTCACTGAAATTTTGTCTAAGCATCCTTGGCCCAGATTAGAATTTTTGGAAAAAACGGTAAGTGAAACCTTTTTTTTTTCTTAATGTAGAATTCTGAATTGAAAAAGGTCAAGGGATTTGTAATTAATTTTCTTATAGTTTTCAAAATGGAATCCCTGCTGGTATAACAAGCTTGAGTATTTGATTTCAGAATGAATAATCAATACTTTTGAAACAAACAGAAATGTTTTTGAGATAACTTGAATGTCGAACTTATGTTTATTTTATTATTGTGAAACAGTGAAGCTTAGCATGTCAAATTTATATTTGAATTGACTGACACTGAAAAAGTGAACTATATTTTGTATACTTTCGAACAAATTGACATTTATTGAAAAGTTTTGCATTCTGAACTTAATTTTATATTTACTGAAAATCTTTATATTCTGAACTTGATTTGAATTGACAGAATTCTTGGAAATTTGTATATATATTAAAATTTGGCCAAAGCACAAACATACACTTAATTAAAAGGACAATTAAAAAGGAGTTAATGATTCAGAAGTTGCATTATCAAAACAGATTTAAATACTGGAAAGACAGAGGAGCTTATAGAAATTTTTTCAATTAAATTTGGACATCTAGCATTATGATCAACAACTTGAATCACTTTTTAAGCCTGAGAATTTTGATATCGAATTTGAAACTAAAGAATATAGAGAAAAAAGTATTGCTTTGGCAATTTCATACGAAAAAGAAAATCGAAGAATTTTCAAAGGCTCAAGTTGTGACAACCTTTATTTACCTATATCAGCAGAAGCCTATGACAAAGCTATACAATTATTAAAGTACAGATTTCCCAATCTCAAGATATAGATTCAAGCACACATGCACAAGATTCCAACTATGCAACCATTAAAAAACTCTAATGATATTAAATCTATTAAGAACTCTGTCGATAATTGTAATGTGCAATTAAAAAGTTTAGAATCATTAGACGTGTCTCCTAAACATTATGGAAATATTTTACACTTATGTTATAAAAACTTATTCTGAGAGTTTTAGTGTTAAACTATAATAAATCATAAGACAAATCTGGCTCAGACTGCACATTCTCAAACTGAAGATTATGTTCCTTTAATATTTAATAATAATAAAATATTGATAATATTAGAGCCATTTATTCAAATAGTCCTTCATTAATCTCTAAAATACTAATTCTTATTAAACTACTACATTCAATTTAGATTAATGCAGCATTACAATGGGTATTCATACAGAAATTAGCTTACTCATAAATTATAATTTTTGCAATATGGTTTTACACATGGGTTTTACTGCTGAAGTGAAATTGATTTCCAGAATTTTTATTCAGTTTGGAATAATATAAGGATATTACTTACTGCATATAGAAAAAAGAACTGCAGCTGAAGCTACCGTTGCATGGCCACAAAGACCAACTTCACATGTGGGCGTATACCACTGTAGGGCAAATCGCTTAGCTGAGAAGAAAAATTCAATTTTATTCAATACTACAAAAATTCCAAGGAAAAAAGGTAACAATATAAAACCACAGTTTTTAAAAGTGAAAATATGAAACTTTGAATAATGAAGTTATACATACAGTGTACCAATTTGAAACCAAAAGATATGCTAATGATAAAAAAAGTAATAACAATAATAATAAAATAACAGCCACTGTAGTAAATTACTAATCTTTATTTATTCAGAATAATTTCCTCTAATTTGTGAGCATCTACTATACCTTACTTTTTGAGATCACTGAATCACCATTAGGAAGAGTTAAAGGAATGTATTTAAATGCTCATAACATTTTATTAGGTATTCAACAGTGAAAATATCATTATACTGAAAAAAATGTCACATAGCTCACAAAGTAGAATTAACAAAATGCAAATGTGTTTTGTGGCCGAAAAGTATTCAGTGGCAACCATTGTGATAAGTAACATTATCATAAAAAAGAAACCAGGCATACTCTTCTCAACATTCAAGCGTTATGCAATATTTTTGAAACCAGAAAGTTCAGAATATCCAAATAAATGGTAACAGTAAGACATTGTTCACAGGACACCAGCTCTGCAATAATGAATCTTGTTGCTTTATTCTTGCAAAAATTTGGATTTTTCAATGGTAACGAGGTTTTTGCTTAGTTTCAATGTATTACGAGGAGCCAGAGCAGGTAATAAACAGAAAAATAAATTATTTTCTGCAATAGATAAAGTTAAACGATAATATTAATAATTACTTAACTGAAAATTTTACCAAAAATATCATTACTTGGTTGCATACTTGTAAGCACAAATTCTTAAACTTATGAAGTTTGCTCAACAGCATTTTATGGGACCCAATATAATCAAAGACCTTGATTAACCATTATGATCTAGCTTCTATAGCTCATTGATAATGCAAAGAACTTCAATATAAAGACTATGTAGACGAATTTCATAAACATATCATTACTGGCAATTTAACAATAGTTCAAAACCAGCTTTTAAGAAATTTAATGAAAAAAGGCACAAAATTTAGACCAGTACTGAAAATTGGCAAAAATCAATGTTTTAGACGTTTTGAAAAATATCTTCACGAGTTCATAATTAAAACAGTTACAAATTAAATACTTCAAATTCTGCCTTTATGGCTTGGAAACATAAAGTGTTTGAAGAATTCAAAGGACTGAATTTAATAGCAATTTACCATGGAATTTTTCCAATCCTCTAATACAAGATTTGAAACAAAAATTCATAATCACCAAAATTGACAAAGCTAGTAATAATTACAGCATTATTTGAAAAAAAATTTTTATGTCTCACTAGTTGATACTGAACTGAATAAAGCCATTACTTACAAACTTACCAATACACAAGAAAATGTCAGCAAAAAAGCTGAAAGTTATTCATAAGAAACTACAAACTACACAATCATCTAACTACAATAGAGTAGCAAATCTTTATACTCTTCCAAAATTCCATAAATCACCACTCAAATTTAGATTTATAGCACATGCTACAAATAATTATAAAAAGAATATAGATTACATATTTGCAATTAAACTTTAAAAAAATGTATTTTAATTCATCAAATAGTTAACAAGCAGCACAACTACTGTCGGATTAATTATAATAACGCTCTAGTTCTCAACTAATTTAAAAATTTAGAAATCAAGAACATTAACTGCTATGCCTTAAAAAACCTTTATACTTCTCTACCATTGGATGAAATTTATACTAGTTTAATGCAACTCCCACAACCTTTTCCTGATATGCTAAGCAGTCTCTGAATTGAAAGATGGAAAACTTACCTGCATTGTGCATTATTTAACAACTACATTAAATTCAATAATAATAAGATCTTTCAGCAGGTGAAAGGAATTCCAATGGGAGCAAATACTTCTACACAAATATGTAACCTATTTCTTTTTGTGAATTAATATAAATTCCATCTCACTTTGAATAATGAATTAAAGTTATTTGCAAATACATTTAGATACATTAATGACATTATAACTTTCAATAATAATTCTGCATTAAAACAATTCAAAATTTGCCCAGGTAGTTTAACACTTAATAGAACTAATACGAATCAAGACATTCTGCTTAAGTGTTTGCAACATAACATATTCAGGAACAAGTAACTGGATCGTGATTATGTTTTCCAAACAGTAAAAATGTGGCTTGGCAGATTTCAAAATGGTGACTTAAATGATGCATTCTAGTCTGAATGGTGTTATGCCTTAACAAAAAATATCAAAAGGATTACAACTAAGAAGATTGCTGAAAGGATAAAAATTAACAATTCATCTACATCCATGATTAAACAATCTGGCTTTGCCTAAAAGTTCAATACATGAGTGCTTGAGTGCTACACATTTAAACAAAAAAAAAAAAAAAAAAAAAAGTTAGCTCATGCTTCTGCATTGCTTAGGAGTAATTAAAAAAAAAAAAAAAACTGTTTCCACATTGATTTGAACCAGACAATGAAAAATCAATAATGTGAAACAACATGTGATGAAATAGGGAACAGAAACAAGCAAATGAAGAGTTCCCTGCTAAGAGTTGCTTTACATCAAGGAAAATGTTACTATCTGTCTGAGAGGTACTGGAGGAAAATCATTTTCTGCATGCTTCTCTTACCTGGCAAAACAATCACAGAGACTAAACACTTTAGACATCTTAATAATTCAATGTGCAAATTCATGGAAATTATCTAGTTTCAGCTATTTCAGTGGTTTCAGCAAACAGGGTCATCAACCATCACAACAGTATCAGATATTTCAAGCTACCCAAGCAATGTTGTGAAAATTGAGACTTAAAGCAATAAATCTTCAATTACCTTCTATACTGCCAGTTGTAATTTCTTCAGACTTTCACATGCTTCTTTCCCAGCAGAATAATATAAATTACAGTAGTGAGATTCTGTAGAGGCTGCTAAAATTTGCCTCATAAACTACAGCAGTTTCTGCAAAAAAGAAATCCTAAAACTTGCGAAACATTGAGAGAAAATTGCAGAAAATTATAGTAACTGATTAAAAATATTCTCTTCTCAGATTTGATGCTTTGTGTTTCATTTTTAAACTGGGTCTAAACTATTTAAATTATCTAATACTTAATTTTTTGTTTACGAGTTTTCAAAAATTTTTTCAAAAAATTAGCATCAATTACCATGAGCTAATAATGCATAAAATAAAACTTTTTACGTGTTTTAAACAAATTTTTTCACGTGTGTATGTATTATCACATTGACGATGAAATTCTCAGCAAGCAACGTAATTTAGCACCAATTATAGATAAGAGTGATTTTACAATATACTCGTAACACCTGCAATTTTGTCTAAAGTTAACTCTCATTAATTTTATGAACAAGGGCGTAAATTAACTATTACTGCTGCATGATTTTTCTTGCATTTTGATAAAAATGAATTTGAGGGCTCTAGAATCACATTTGTGGCTACACTCCAGTTCAATTGCAGGCAGTTGAGAGAACTAACATTTGTTGAATGGGTAAAAGAATAGCTGGATATGGCTAACAAACTGGTTATAGATCAGAACAATCACCTGCAGGAAATTTGTACTCATAACATTATAAATAGAGCTTCTAGCAAATTTGGAAAGCTTAACAAAATAGTAGAAATCAGCAAAAGCCTTTCTACAAAGTATAAAACGAAGTAGGTTGAATACTTCCGCAGCAGTGCCTATTTAGTGAATTGAGCAGAGAGACTGATGAATATTTTATTGTAACAATTACAGACAGAAGTGAGGTTCAGAATTCCACAGAATCAACTTGTTTGGCTTTGGCAGAATATCCGGAAACTTTCATGGTTTGATGACAGTCAACTTTCACAGTCAACAGGATACTACATAAGCACCCCTTTACTTTATTTAACATAAAATTACAATATTCTTTTAATAAAACATTGTTAAATGAAAACTAAGGTATTAAAGATATACAAAAGAATCAAATAATTGTGTTAACATTATTTTAGATATCAAATATTAATAATAATAAAACATACTATTTTCAAAGGTATCTTCTTCATTAATAATTTTAATAAAAGCTGTTTCAGACAAGTTTATTTCTGAAGCTATATTTTGTTTGATATCACTTGGGACAGACTATAAGAAAAGAAATTCAAAATTTATAAGAAATAATAATCATACAACAAAAGGAATAACTAAAAAATGTATAAATTAAAGTTAATAAATTTTTAGGCTTCGGCAAACAAATCTTTACATAAATTTCAAGATGACATGGCCCTCATTGTATGATTCATGCACTTCATTGTTACAACTTCTTCAATATCTAAAACTCAACAGCACTGATAAATCTCTCATACCAATTCATCTACTTTTGACATAATATAAAACAATATTCTATGTCATAACTTATATAGCTGTCAATTATAACCTCAAACATTGAATAACTGTATATTGTTTCAGGAAACCGAAATTTGACTATTTAAAGACAATAACTAATGCACATTGTTGTTGAAAAATAGTAAGCAATGAAAAAGATAACAACTGCCAAAGGGGGAATGAAATACTGACTGGAAAAAATTTGTATGAAAAAATAAGAATACAGTACAAAGTTCAAGATCCAAAATCACTGGAATTTTAGATCATTATTTTAAATCTAGCAAGATGACATGCAGACATGGCAACATTGGAACTTCCCTTATATTTAGGCAGATAGAAAAGTGCTAGCCTCCAAAGGACTGCTGCTAGTGTCGCCACACAGGGTAGCACCAAGTAGCAAAGATTAGGGATGGCAGAATTTAGGGAGGTAATGGACAGCAGAATTCAGAACTCACAGAGATTGCATCAAATGGCAAAATGTGTAATCCTGGCCCTCCCCCTCTCCCCACAAACATTCAGAGGCCAACAATGTAGTCCTGGCCAGCTACAAAGCCAGTGAATACATTATTATTGGCCACAGTGTGACTCCCCAGTCAGCAGATGTTTGAAAATGACATGCAAGAATCTTAGTCATGAGAAAAATTGCATTTATGGTACACATGCTTCCTTTTATTATCATACTCTCCATTCCTAGACTTTGAAAGGGAGTTACTTTATTATTATTATTTTAATTTATTTATTTATTTAGGAGGCAGAAGTCCAGAGGTCATGATATCAGATCATTCCGGATATTGGACATTCAGATTTCAGACTTTGTACTGTACTGTGCAGGATTACAAAAACCAGAACAAAAATGTTAACTGGAATGGTAATTGGATTACAATTTTTAAAAAGATAATTTCTAAAGAGTTACTAATATTCATTATGAATTATTTTTTATAAAATCAAATAATTGCACTATTCATAATATGAATATGATCAACATAGATGTAGCTGAATTCATACTTTTACTTTTTCGCTCAAATATTATTAACACCTCAAACAGATTTTATTGTTTGTGTTTAGTTGTTTTTCTTAATGCAAATAAAGATCAGAAGTTGTTACCAGGTCAATGAGTCCTAAGATACTCCACTTATCATTCCTATGATAAAAGTTCATTGGTTGTCGGGGTAACATGATAAACCATTTAAAAAGGTAATTTTAGATAGACTTCATTTTTATATCATTTAATATCATTTTTAATGGATGTTATTTTATCTATCTTATAATGAATATTTCAATAAAATAATTTAGTAGACTAAATAACATACATTTCCAACACTCCATTATACGCCACTTGTAAAATTTTTGCATAGACTTTTCTCTGATTTCCAATACACTTTTCTCCAACATCCTATTTTAGCATTTAAAATAAAATAAAATGACATTATGAAGTCTTATAATAATATGTAAATGGCAATCCTTTCAGTACATTATTTTTTACAATTACATTTCAATAGTAATCTGCTTTTTGAGGTGATAATATACTTTTTTTATATTTTAATATTATTCTATTTATATCATTTTACATTAAAAAAAAATTGCTGAAACAAATGCTAAAGATTTCAAAATTGAATGTTTTTTGAAGTTTGAATTTTAATTTTATTGAACAGAAATGATTAAGACACAATAACACGCCGAATAAATACTAATTCAGAAGTCAAACAACAAAAATCAGCGTTATATTTACAAAGTTTTCACAGGACTAGTTTTGATGGTTTTACCAAACCACCATCCTCAGCTGCAATGCAGTTTTGCAGCTGAGGATGGTGGTTTGGTAAAACCATCAAAACTAGTCCTGTGAAAATTTTGTAAATATAACGCTGATTTTTGTTGTTTGACTTTTGAATTAGTAACTGAATAATATCTTTATCAGTTGACAAACAGACAATAACTCTACTTGTCAACTGTTTTTGTTCTATTTATTTAATGGGAAATTCCCCTCTCAAGTTTTATATCGAAAATTTTTCATTTAATAAGAGGTTCCTCACTTCTTTACCACAGAGTTTATCTATCATTTCAGCATCAAAATGTCACTAGATACCTTTCTCTTGTTCAATACATAGTAACTGAATTAGTAACTGAATAATATCTTTATCAGTTGACAAACAGACAATAATTCTACTTGTCAACTGTTTTTGTTCTATTTATTTAATGGGAAATTCCCCTCTCAAGTTTTATATCGAAAATTTTTCATTTAATAAGAGGTTCCTCACTTCTTTACCACAGAGTTTATCTATCATTTCAGCATCAAAATATCACTAGATACCTTTCTCTTGTTCAATACATAAATCTACTGCAGTAAAAATGTGCTTTAACCCACACCTTTGGTTTAAAATCACACTAAGGCTCTCGCCAGACTCACCCACATAGATCATATTACTTAAAAGTAACAACAAAGGTGTAAAACATGTAAGTATTACTTAAAAGTAACCAACAAGGATGTAGAATATGTAAGTATTACTTAAAGTAATAACAAGGGCATAAAACATGTCTGTATTGCTTAAAAGTAATAACATTTCACCCACCTGCTGCTTCAAAAACCTTTCACATGAGAAATCTTTAACAAATTTTTTGTTCACTTAATACAGCACTTTTAACACAGATTTTGATGAATAAATGTATGTATTAAGAAACTATTGCACTTATAGTTCCATTTGTAATAATGAGGAACTGAAGTTATATATTCATAATAGTAACTGCAGTGGATTTATTTAAACTTTACTAGTCTTCAAACAGATCTTCTGACTTATTCTGATCTTCATGTTACTGATTCAAACTTACTGAAGAAGTTCCATAAAGGCAAACAAATATATATATATAATGTTGTATGATCTTAAATTCATTTAGTGTGAAAACATGTTACTATTACTTGTGCAATTGCTGCAAAGTAAGTTAATAATAATTTATTTCCTAAACAATATTGATTAATTGATTATATTATCTCCTAAGTTTAATTAAAGTAGAATTATTTTAAAAGAGTGAATTCATACTGGTAAGTTATTTTGAGAGATGTTTTGAAGTAACTTGAAAGGAATATGTTAATAATGTTTTAATGGGGACTGGAATTAAATAATTATATAAATATATATATATATCTTTTAACAACATTAAAAAAAAAATTATTATTATTTTCTAAACTTTACACAGATATATGAGGTTTTCTAACAGTTCCAAATCTTGCTGAAAAAGAAATGGAGGTTACAATCAATATGGTGCACAATAAAAGGTTGCAGCATAACATAAATGGCAGATAGCTATTATAACAATACAATTAATACTATTCTCACACAAATATTAATTCATAAGTGAGATAAATCCACAAACAATTCCCTATCAAAATCAATGCATAATTAACAAAGTAACTATTTTTTATGCAATGATTATTAAATTAATGTTACTTAAAAAAATTATATAACTGAACGCCAAGTAGAATTTAAAATTAGGCAAAAAGCAATCTTAGATTGGCATAGATTCACAAATATTTTGCTCCTGAAAAAAAGGGGCATGCATTTGATCATCCTCAAAATCAACAGCATTTTTTTCTAAATATGCATCAATCTAAGGCTGGCTTTCTTTTGCCATATTTTAAATCATGAAAAGATTCATATAAAAGATACCAAGTCAAGCAATCCTGCTAATACAAGAAAATATACAACGCCTTAAACAAAATACATATTATATTTAACAGATGAGTCAAAAAGTATTCTGCAAGGTAGGTAAAATAAGATTTACTAACTTGATCATAAGGAATTAAACAAACAGCGGCGCCGTTCCCTTTAAATGGCTGTTTACTGAAAGCATCAACAATGTAGAGGGCTAATATGGTTTTCTTAGATTTATAAGAATTCGCCATTTTAAACAAATAACTGCTGTTTTAAAACCGAATTCAAGTTACTACTTTAAAACCGCACTATTTACTTACACCTCCAATGAATTTTTTAATCCTCCTTCAAGAGTTTAGTAGTTGCGCCTTATCTCGCAATTCACAATTATTTTTAATATTACATGCCACTACTTTATTATTTTCCACGGGAAATGTACAATTAAAAAAATAGACTTTTAACATATCTTCATAAATTTATAAATATCTATAACACTTTGAAACAGTTGATGTTTTTTAGCATATTCCTGTTAGATTTTAATATTTTTTTAGATTTATTTGTCTGGTTACATTTATATTTTAATAAAAACAATGAATAAAACGAATTAATAAATTAGTAAAAAAATTAATTTGTTTCCCGAGAACACTTTATTGCTGCTTTAAAATAGGCATTTCAAGTTGTTGCCAGCCTTTCCTTGGGCGATCACAGCTCGCGATCATTTATTTCCCAGAGTTGCCAATTCTTACGACGACGAAGATAGTATCAAGATGTAGGAACATCTTCTTACTCCGCTTCTGATACGTAATCAGGGGAAGAACGAAAGAAGAACAGTGTAGTGGGAAGTGTGGAGGGGGTGAAAAGAGAATCTTGTCGGCGCTAGAGACGGCAAAAGGGCGAGTGAGGTCATTGACGTTACCATGGAGGTCATGGACGTTACCAAGATGGAGCGGTGGGTGGAAAACCGCAGAATCAATTAGGCATGAATGAGTCAATTTCGTAAACTGCTGTTATGTGGGTAGGATGTCATTGTGTTACCGATGTTTTCCCCTGGGGTGCGGAGAGTGTCTCAAAGTGCCACTTTGAGACACTCTCCGCACCATTGTGGGATTGTACTGTGTGAAAGAAGTTGACCGCTAGGCGTTTAATATAGTCTTGAATGAGTTCAATTTGTACGTCTCTGTGAATGTAAGTGTTTGCAATATGCCAAGGATCATTGATAATTTCTCGTAAGATTTTATTCCGTAGTACTTGAAATTGTTTAATATTGGTTTTAGCTACCTGTCCCCATACCGGAACTGCATAAAGGAGAGCTGAACGAAGTATGGAGCGATATAAAATTAATTTGTTGTAGATAAGTTGCTTCTTCTATCAGGAAGAGGTCGCATAGTAGCAGAGGCCAATTCTCCCGACTCCTGATTTCCGATCGTGCACCCGCCAACACTATTTACAACATATTTCTCCTGACTTTCTCTTATTCTTAAAATTTCTCACAATTTTTATGTAGTTTGATTTAATACTTCATTATTTGAACCTAGAAAAGTGATATTTGGCAACTGAAAATAAAACTCTTAGTTTTTCTCTAGATTGATGCATGCGTATCGGTTCGTAATAAACTGAGCTTAATAACATTTATTTTACTTATACACACACACACACACACGCACGCACGCACGTGGTTGGTTCCGAACTCTTTAACTACACTGGTCACATGACGCCCCTCCTCCAGTTTTCCGATCATTCTTCCACGTCTGAAGTTATCCATGTGATTTCTTCACAAAAGAACTTACTTGCAGCGAATGTCTTTAATTGCGTCTCCGTCCTTTCTTTTATTGTAGTCTCGAGTTGAGCGTGCCGACCGCATGCGTTTTGAGTACGCTTACGTCGCCTATGACATTTTTTTTTTTTCCTGACATTTGCATACGCATGACCTTTCTGCTGAATTGTGTATTCATTCTACTGATCGGAAGAATCCTTTTTCTGCAATTTCACGGTTATCTGATTAAAATTTACACAGTTGCTTAAGTTTTGTACACCAGTGTAGAAATCTAACCCGGAAATATCCCAGCTTTGAACCAACAACTGACAAAAACAATAACTAAACAACTGGACGCAAATGCTCTCTCTCCGAACATATATAGTTTTCAACCGGCTGCCGTGATATTTCTAATACTTTCTGCTTCTCGAAATTACTGGAAAGGAATATCAGGGTCAAATTATGGTTGCATCTTATAACGTTGCGCGCCTCCAACTTGCACGCAACCAAGAGGTGACTGTGAAAACTTGTATAAAAGATAGAGCCTTGTGAAGGGTTTAAGTCCCTTTTTATTCAACGTAATAAATTACAATTGCGTGCTCTTGACGCTCACAGACTGTGCCAACTTGGCAGTCAAATAAAAATAATAACCTGAAAAGAAAGTAAAGACAAGATTCTAACTACGAGGCTCTCTAAAATAACTAACTCACCGCGTTTTACAATACCGCTGCTAATTCAGCAGACTTGAAGCTCACTGGAACGATTACCACTACTTCCCGCCAAGCACATAGGCCGCAACGCGGGGTTCTTCAATTCTCGCTAACTACCTCCGCGCTCGCTAAGTAAGAATATCACACCGAACTCGTTTCCTTCTATTTAAATCAGAATACTTCCGCTGATAATTTGAATGCTTGCGCGTTCTACTAAAATTTACATATTCTGGCATTGGCAGTTCCAGGGGAAAGTAAGGCTTGACAGGAAAGATAGTTTAAACTTAAAATAAATGTTAGTTAAAATAAATATAAACCCTACAATCTAATATAGTGATCAATTACATTTATTCAATGACAATACCTATTACAGTGATACAGGGACCAGATCAAAATGTCACCCAATGGTCGCCAAATTACCGATACCCTTTTACTCAATGTTAAATGGACTTATCCCTGTATGCTTACTTTTACGGCATAGCTTTCCTTTTTACATTTTTCATGTTACAGAGAAAAATACAACAATTTCACATATAATTGCACCAATATCATCTTTTAATGTACAAAATTCCTAACATTGCTCCCTTCCCAAGGACTGCACATCCCAGGCAGTAAAATCCCTGGATAGGAAGTCATAACTAAGGCATCAATGCAATACTTAAAAATTTCAGAAAATAACATAAAACAAATCAAATACTAAATTATAAATTGAGTGCATAAATTTATAAATTTAGAAAAAAAGAGGACCATGTCTTATATTATTTATATTATATATAATATGCATGAACGTAGCCAGCTCAAATTAGGGGAGGGTGCCCGTTACGACTCCTATGGTTGTACTGTTCTACCTATTACAGCATCTTCAAATAGATACATAATTATTACGTGAAAAATATATCATGTTAATTGAAGTTATCATAATATAAATAATAAGTATATTATAAATTAATAATAGAATTATGCTACATAATATGGATACATTGCATTTAATTATAGTATTTATAATTATTACCTTACAAACATATTAAATGCGAAACTGTTTTTATTTTTCACTTTAATCACTTTAACCTTTATTAAAGCAATTTTAAAAAGCCTAATAAAGGAAATAATAAATAACAAAAATGGAATAATACAATTAAAGGGACTTCAATTATTGTACTTTCATTTCTGATGTACACACTCACATACATGGCGGCACTCTAAATACGCGGCCAGCCGGAAGTCCTCTCGTGTGGTTTAGTGGAAGGGGAGAGGGATGGGAGATCTATTATTATTATAGTTATAATTATATAATAGTCAGAATTTTCAAATGAGAGGGGAAAATTTTTTTACCTTTTTACACAACAGAAATGCTTCCGGTAGAGTTCATTTCATTAGAAAATGTAGAAGTTTTTGGAGAAAAGAAACTCTCAATTTTTGTACACTTTTTGTTAATTTATGCTTTTCTTTTCCAGGGCGCTCCATATTAAGTGATTTATATTAACTGAACACAAGTTAAAGCATTATTGCTACTAACACAACATACAGCAAAATTTGTAGGAAAAACATAGCAAGTTTCGATGGGTTAGATCTGATCCGCTACTTTTCACTTTCTCATGATCAAATTGACCGTAACTCTCATAGTTTATCCCTAAGGGCTTATTGGAATCATCAAGCAGTTTAAAAAATTTTTCAAAAATCGATGTTCTACACTATAAAATTTGAAAACGAATACTATCATTTTAAAAATTTAGGCCATGAATCTGAACTGTTATATGATGCAAATGGACCAGAAAAAAAAATGAACAGTATTTTCGCATTCCTATCCGAGGACAACGGTGATACCCTTTAATAATAATATTGAATTCTTTTCTGCTATTCTGTTCTGCACTATGACAAAAAAGTAAAATGCATTTGTTTTTTATAAACATGTTAGAACTACAGCGTAGAACATCGATTTTTGCAAACTAAAGCTCATGTCAATAAAATTATTTCCTTTGGAAAGGGATGTTGTTGATTCGTAATTTCGGCTTAATGTCGACGATGTATATGATCTTACAATTACATCAAATTTTTATCATTATAATTAGCATTTCATATATGCTTACTGTTGTTTAAATCAGTACAGAAAAACATACAAACGTTATCTGTTTCCACAGGCATGACTAGGGAAGGGATGCCATCCCATCTGTGGAGGACTTTCTGAGGGAAACTGCTTTGTATTTTCCTTAAAAGTAAGGAAAACCATGAAAGCTCGTTCTGATATTCTAACCTATGGCAAACTAGCAATGTTCAGCAATATTATACATTTTGCCTAAAAAGGAAAGTGAGACTCAATATAGAAGACTTTACAATACTGTAAAAGAACAAAAGCTTTACGACTCGGAAGTGTCACATAACCTTCGAAGTATTTTCCCGCCGCTTGTTTGCTGAGGAAGGAAGACTTTTCCTGATCTTACTTCTACATGAAAAATCGTATACTTTACGTTCATTCTTCGTTAATCACATGAAACTTTTGGGAAGCTGGAAAGCAATATTAAAAAAAAAAAAAAAAAAATTAAGCATAGGCAATGGTGAAGCGGGAGGGTGCCTTGGCTACGCGCCTGCTACGTATTGTGGCCAAAGTAAGGAGCTAGGATGCCGTAAAGAAAGACTTTAGGCTTAGAATTTGATGGCTTACGGATCCGAACTACGACGTCGTTCAGCCTGTTTAGGACTGTGTAAAGACCATTCCAAGATGACTGTAGTTTAGCAGAGAATCCTTTCCGTCTGAATGGGATTCCACAACCATACCTTGCTGCTTCGTTGAATCAATGTGCTGTGTCATATCGGGTCTTCATCTTCTCCGTCGCAAGCTGAGTCGCTCTCGTAAAAATTGTGCATGTTCCTCCAAACCGTGCCTGTAGATCTTAGATACACTCCTCAGGCGATGAAGGCGTCTCCGGAGGGCGACCAAACAAAACGTCACAAGGCAGACGAAGGTCACGACCGAAGAGCATCTGAGATGAGGAATAACCAATAGTCTCGTGGACAGCACTGCGATAAGTCAGCAAAAACAAATATAACGTCTTGTCCCAGTCCTTTTTGGTTTCTGAAAACCAACAACGAGAGGTTAAGGCTGCTTCGATGAAACCTTTCCACTATGCCCTCTGATTGGGAATGTAAAAGTGTCGTCTGGGTTTTGCCAATACCAAGAGCTTGCAGAGTTCTTTAAACACAGATGATATAATTTTTTTCCTTGATAGGAATGTAAAAGAGGCACTCCAAACCTGGGAATCCAATGCTGTATCATTACCTCTGCTACTGTGACAGCCTCTTGATCAGGAATAGGATACGCTTCAGGCCACTTTGTGAAATAATCAGTGACAACGAGGATGTATTTGTTGCCATCAGCAGTTCGTGACAGAGCTCCCAGGATTTCAAAGGCGATACTACATTGTAACGTTGCAGCTTGCCGCGGCTGCGTATCTTCAGTCCTTTCCGACCTGCACCACTTTTGCACGTCATTCTTTTCATTATTCCAGTAGAAACGCTCACGAATTCCCTGCAAGATCTTCATTATTCCGAAGTGACCTCCTGTAATTCTTTAAGGACATCCGGAATCCTGGATCTTGGAAGTAGCAGCTGCCGTCGGAATGTCTTTCCATCATCCGATTCGAATTTCCGGTACAAGACGTCGTTTCCAATATGGAGTGAATCCCAGAGTGCCCAGTATTGTTTTGTTGTATGACTATAGATAGAAATGTAATGCCAGGTAAGTTTCCTGTTTGATGATTCCATTAAATCAATTATAGGTTTAATGTCAAGGTCTTCCAGCTGGTCTTTCCTGACTTTATCATCACTCCACGGGTCTTGATCAGCCGATGTTGATATTGTAATTTGTCTTGCGACTGGATTCAGAAGCTCATATTTCGCTTCGACCGGAACAATATCGGCAGGTTTCCGAGCATGGTCTTCCAAGCTTTCCAGGTGAGGCTCCTTTCTGATGTGGATAGCTGTGTTCTCAAAGGCTAAGTACTTTTCGTTATTTTTATAAAGTCTAAGGAAAAATTATGTATCCTTAGAAAGTCCAATCTGAGCATGCAAGGATCTTAAATATCTGCCACTTATGCTATGTAATTCCAAACGTGATGTTAACGTTTAATTTCCCATCAGTGTTGATTTTATCACCGGACACAGTTGAACGGTAATGCAAAATGGCATCCAAATGAGTTTATCTTTAAATTGTTGAACCAAATCTTTCCAGATGATGGTAACATTAGCTCCTGTGTCGACGGACATATTACAAGAAAGGCCATTGATACGCCCATTAACGAATAGACCATTACCGCTGCCGCTCACTGCAGAAATCTGAAGCGCTTTAAAATGGGGCTTCCCATTATCTTTCAAACTCCGCTCCGCGAGATGGCCACTTAATTTGTTTCCTGCGTTGTTTCTGGGGAACGGTCTTATTTTCTGTGCCCCTGGGTGTTCTTCAGCTCCTTCGTACGTAACCTTCATCACCACAGTTCCA
Source organism: Stegodyphus dumicola (assembly GCF_044657685.1). Taxonomy (NCBI): domain Eukaryota; kingdom Metazoa; phylum Arthropoda; class Arachnida; order Araneae; family Eresidae; genus Stegodyphus; species Stegodyphus dumicola. The sequence goes on from NC_140770.1 coordinate 82,967,385, forward strand.
GGCCGATTTCTTATCACATTTTAAGGTCGTTTTCAGTCACTGTTATTCCGTCTCAAGGCATTCTCAATAAATCGACTACACGAGCAATCACTTGATCCTCTGACTCTTGAACTTGAGCAGCTGTGATTGGGTAGCTATCTCTAAGAGTTGTCTGCTAAGCTGCCTCGAATTTCATGGCCGTACACTAGAGCGCTCGTCAAATGTGTGACATCAGCCACTTGCAGAGCTCTCTGTGTTTCAGGATCCCCTATGACGTCGATGAAGTACTCCAAGGACAGGATTTCTCTTGCTTCTGCCGGGCATTCCAAAAAGGCGAGATGAGACAGCCTTCCAACTTCCTTGAGTGTTTCCATGGTCTTCTATTGACGTGATTTTAGTAAAAGCCTGCTATAATCTTTTAAAAACTTCTCGCCACAAAGCACTGCTCCAACGCGCCGGGTAGAGCTTCGAGATCTAGCCTCTGGTTTTCGGGAAGAATCTGAAGGATATCCGCTGCATAAGTTCTCAGAGATGCGGCGAGATGGCAGGCCGTAGTTTATGAATTCCAACCATTCGCGTCCGCCACTATAGAAAACTGTGTCTTATACACTTACCAGGATCTCTTCTCATCACATCTGGATAGGTTCAGAGAGCTACGAGGAGATATGGTTAAAAATTTAAGAATATCATAATTGCTTCATGATATATTTGCATATATCATGATACTATGCATTTCTTTAAGGTGTCATCATCTTTGGCAATATTAGCAGAAATCCTATCTTCAGTTTGTTGCTGAAGTGCAGAAACTCTTTCTTCAATTTCTCCAAATGTATTTTCAACCGTGTGAGTTCTTTGTCCCATAGCTTCAAACATGTTTTCTATTATAGCAGTAATTTCTCTTTTCATTTCCTCTTGGCGTGATTCAATTTTTTCTTGAACAGATTTGACGGCCCCTTCCGTCTTTTCTTAACTCTCTTTATTTTCATTTTTAACATCTCTGCTTTAACGAAATCTTGGCCAGCATTCATCTCCTCTTTGATGGAGTTAAAGCGCCTTTCATTTTTTCTTCGAATCCAACAGAGGTATCACTTACTTCACCATCGGTCTTGTTCTTGGCATTCAGTCCCACCGCTGCGACCAACAATTGTTGCTTGCCTACGGGTTTGTAACAGATTGAATGCACACACGTCAGATAAGAGTTAAATATATTTTATCAATAGAAAGAAATACTCATACAGGTGTTCACAGGATAATACAGTACATTCAGTAGTTCCGCTTCAAACTACTAAGAATTTTAAACCAACGCAATGCAAAGCGCATTTAAAGAGAAAACTAACCTGGAAATATCTCCGACCTCACGCTTAACTAACAATTCGCAACAACAATAGCTAAACATCTGAACGCAGATGCTCTCTCTCTAGCCTTATATAGTTTAACCGACCGCCGAGATGTTTCTAGTATTTTTCGGAAAGCTATATATGACGGACGAATTACGGTTGCAGCTAATATAGTGATCAATTACATTCATTCAATTACAATACCTATTCAGGTGGTATAGGGACCGGACTAAAATGTCGCAAATGGTCATCAAATTTCGCGAGTTCTGATGATTCCTCGCCAAATAAGTCGACAAAACCTTTGTCAGCTTGGCGATATCTCCCCAAATTACCAAAATATCCATTTACTCAATCTTAAATGGACGTATCCCTGTATTCTTACTTTTCCACCATGGTTTTTCTCTTTAGATTTTTCGCGTTACATTGCACTAAAATCATCATTGTACGTACAAAATTCGTAACAAGCTAAATGGATTTTTCCACTCGACCCAGATGTGTTGTAACTTCAAAATAGGGTTTTATTGAAATCACAATGCAGTTAAATATTATAACTAAGCAGTGAATGCAGATGGTCCAGTTTTAGCTTTTGTATACCTTTATTAGATGTTATAAAACATTCAGAACTACATTTTGTATAAATCTATAGATATGTAGGTTTTATGAAAGAATCATATATTCGCTATCTTGATCGAAAATTTTGTCGATATGAAATATTCTGTTCTGTCTCCTTTACTTCCCTTACGCAAGTAAATTTTGGAAAAATCTAAATAAATGGCTGCAATTCCTCTCAGTAATTTGAAGCAATATATATATATAATCCAAAATCTTGTTTTTCATGAAATAGGGAAATTCAGACGAAAAATGTCTAAATCTCTATGATACTGCAAACCGCCCAACCGATATAGTGATTAGCGTCGCTGATTGCCAAGCCGAAGGGCACTGAGAAGACACAGGTGTTTGTAATTGTATAGTGTCAGTGAGGCATGGGGGCACTCTAAATATGCGGCGAGCCGAAAGTCCTCTTAAGAGATTAGAGGCAAGGAAAAAGGGCTGGGAGACCCTCGATCTCCCCCCCACGGGTTGCTCTCCATCAAAACTGGGGACGAAACTGAGCTAAGTCGCACTGCCACCTGTATGGTGCTCAAGGCTGTTGCCAGCGATAGGCGTAATCTTGCGCTCTTTGCCACGAGGAATTTCGTGGACTTAGGCTAACTATACGTCAGACAAGTAAGCATTAGCAACAACAACAACGATACTGCAAAACGGTAAATCAATGAGCGTAATGAACTAAAAATATTGATAAATAAACGTATTAAGTTAGTGGGCAGTACGTTAAATGTTTCGTCCACTAAGCAGATGCACTCCGTACTGTTTAAAATTTCATTTTTTGTTCAGACGGTTGCTTTCTTAAGAGGTTATCACACATGGCTACAGTCCCTGCTAGACGGGACTTTTCTGAGAAACGAGATTCTGGTAGCACTGGTTTAAACGAGAGGATTCCTAGAAAAGAGCCCCGCCTAGCTACGGAAACGATGTTGCGGGTACGCGGGATTTTTTCAAACATCGCCGAAAATGTATCGGCTGGACCTCTGTCCCGGGTAGAGACAACCAATCAGACGAAAGTTCTGCTTCTGAAGCATCACGTGATCCCAATCTGAGCGATAATCGATTAGTGTTTAGCGTTCAAGTCTTTGTAGTAAGTGAAAATGGTAACCTATCTACATGGGTTTCCTAGAGTTGTGCGAGTTCTGAGAATTGTCCCTTTTGACGTCAAGTCCTGTGTATCCGAAATATAATGTGATTGAGCCTTTAAAACTGGATCTAGAGCTTCAAATAATTACATATTTTATGATTTTTTTCACTTAAAAGAAAGGTGAAAAAGGTCAGAAAATGTCTACTTGAAGGACATCAAAGTGCGTTTCGGCGTAATAAAATGAGGTATTTTAAAGAATAATTTCTGAATGCACTTCACTACTTTTGTACTGATGTGGTGAAACGCTGCGAATTAATTGTAATTAGAACATGTAGAAAACGAACTTCATTTCCTGCACCCTGAGCGTTTTGAAATTTGCAGAATTTGTATTTTATTGAACATAAATAATTTTTCATTCTATCTGTGTTTAATAAAGGTGTGTTTTAATTGTCTTATTTTTTTCTAAACATTCTTCGTTTAAAACAAAAAAAATAACTTTATATTAGTAGCTAAATTGTATTTGAAATGTTAGTTTATATTTCGAGCTTTTAAAGTGTAAATATTATTATGAATTTTGCACATAGATTATTTGAGTGAAATTATATGTGAAATTATTGTATTTCTTTTGTATAATGTAACATGAGAATTTAAAGAAGCGAAGCTTCCCGAAAAGTAAGATTACAGAGGCAAGTCTATTTAACATTGTGCAAATAGCTATCTCGCTAATTTGGCGAGAAATCGATAGAAGTCGCCAAACCTGGTGATCATTTAACGACATTTTGGTACGATCTGTGCATCACCGTAATAAGTATCATAATTGAATAAATGTAATTAGTCACTATATTAGCTGTTTTAGCATCTGGCCTTCATATGCCTTCAGTAATTTCAAGAAGCAAAGTACTAGAAATATCTCGGCGGCAGGCTGAAAATATATAAGGCCAGAGAAAGCAACTGCCCTCAGTTGTTATTGTTGTTGTGGGTTGTTAGTCCAGCGTCAGTCAGTGTATTGAGATATCTACGAGTTAACTTCGCTCTTTAGGTGCGCTTTGTATTTGTTGTGTTTAACGTTCACAGTAGTTTGAAGTGTAACTACTGATGCAGTTTGTGATATTGTGAAGAGTAGTACGAATGCTTTTGTGGAAAGTTCCAGATCTCTTACGTGTTTCTTTTCATAAACTAAATTTTATTAACCTATCATCGGAGCTGTGTGCATTCAATCTGTTACGAACTTGTATGCAGGCAACAATTTTAGTGTCAGAAGTGGAACTCAATGCAAGTCACAACAGCGATGGATCAGCAGTTAAGACAGTTGCTGGTAGCCTTTGTTGCATTCAAAGAAGAGATGAAAGTGGTCCAAAAAGTTATTAAAGAAGAGGTGGAAGCTATGCAAAGAAGATGGAAGCTGGCCAATGACTCGTTAAAGAGGTGATGAATGCTACCCAAGTAATGGTGGAAGATGCCCAAGAGTCCCTTAAAACAGAAATGAAAGCTGCTCAAAAAAAGATTGAAGCAGGTCAAGAGAAAATTAAAAGAAAAATTGCCTGCATAATAATAGAAAAGAAAATTGAGCATATGCAAGGCAGAATAAAATAAAGTTGAAAATAAAGTTGGACAAATTGAAGAAAGAGTTTGTTTTGTCACAGAACAAATAGAAGAGAGAGTTTCTGCTGTAGAACAACAAATCAATTACAGAGTTTCTGCTGTCACTAAAAACGTTGCCATCTCAAAGAAATTCACAGCAACAGCAGAAGCAATTCTGATGGTTTTAAATTTTTACCTGTGCCTTCTTCCCTCTCTAAAGCTATTCACATATGATGGTAATATCTCCTCACAAGTGTACAAGACATAATTTTCTATAATGGCAGACGCGAATGGATGCGATTCCCAAGCTAAGGCATGTCATCTCGCTGCTTCTCCGAGAGCAGATGCAGCGGATATTTTTTAAAAACCAGAGGTTAGATTTCATAGCTCTACCTGGCGTGATGGATCTGCACTTTGGCGAGAAGTGTTTAAAAGGCTATAGCAGGATGCAGTTAAATTCCCGTCAACAGAAGCCCACCGAAATACTCCAGGAGCTCGCCAGGGATGTTGAACGGCTGTCTCATCATGCCATTTCGGAGTACCGGTCAGAAACAAGGGAATTGTTGTCCCTGCAGTATTTCATCAATGGCATCCAGGATCCTAAAATACAGAAAGCCCTGCGAATAGCGGATGTCAAGGATTTAAAAAGCGGAAATTCGAGTGTACGCCATGAAATTCGAGGCCTCCCAGCAAGCAACTCATAGATACCGCCACCCAATCAGAGCTGCTCAAGTCCAAAAGCCAGTGGATCAAGTAATTGTATGTTTAAAGGATTTAACCAAAAAAGTCAAGGCCTTCAAGACAGAATAGGAGTGATAAGAAACGGGCCCTAAAGTGCTGAAGCTGTGGTGCTGAAGGCCACATACGAGGAAACCGTAGAACACCTCAGGGCGTGAGAACTAAGATACACCCCAGCAACAACGCAGGAAACACATCAGTGGCCATCTCGCGGAGTGGAGCTTGCCAGGAATAAGACGCCCCATTTTAATGCGCTCCAGATTTCTGCAATGAGTGGTGGTGGTAATAAACATTTCATCATGAGACATATCAATGGAGTTCCTTCCAGGTACAGGTGCTGGTAAAAGTATGGAGGGCAATGTACCATGGGTGTAATGCCTTTTCTCCCTAATTCTTTAAAAAAATGCAATATGACCATAGATATCGGAGCCAATTTTGCCATTATTCAAAAAGCTTTGGCTCAACAACTGGAAGGTAAATTCATCTGGACGCCGCCTTGCATTACTGTTCAGACTGTCTGGGAAGAAGATCGATATCAACAAAAAATTAAATGTTAACATCACGTTTGGAAAAGCCGTCTACCATCACGCGGTGCCCGCCAGCGGCCGAGTGGTAAAAACGCTGAACACTGGTAGTTCGGTCCGAGGTTCGAATCCCACGAACGGGCTGGCTGCATGGGCATTTTCGTGGTTTTCCTCATGTGTAACGCGTATATGAGCCAGTTTCCCTTAGAAAGTCCTCCACGAAGGCTAGCTCTCGTGTGCTTTGCCATATTTGCATAATACCATCACGCGGTATATGTGACAGATATTACAAATCCTTACATACTCGGATTGGACTTTCTAAGGAAATACTATTTTTCCTTGGACTAAAAACAACAAATTGCATTTTGCCTTTGAGGATATAGCCCTATTCGGAATAAATGATGGAGTTAAATGTATCCACAAAATCATACCTCATGACGATATCAGAGTACCAGCAAGAGCAGAATTTTTACTCCCTGGATCTATAGCCGAAAACAGAAATTTCCGGTACTGTGTAATGGAATATCCAAAGAGCTGTAACACCCCGCGGGGAGTATGAATAGCTTTGGCACTCGTCAACTTATTGAGGACACTTATCCTGGTGAATGCTGCCGACGTCAGCGATAAACCGATAACCATTATGAAAAGTGAAGTGTTTGCAGCATGTACTCCAGTGACTTGTATTAAACGACCCAATAGTTCGCCATCGCCAATCTCTGTCTTCGGAGACCCTAATAGTATTGAAGTTACTTCAGAATGCACAACTAAGTGATGAAGAGAGAAAATAGTTCGCCAATCTCTGAGTCTTCGGAGACCCTAATAACTGAAGTTACTGCAGAATGCACAACTAAGTGATGAAGAAAGGAGTGCTGCCGAACATGTCAATCAAGAATTGCAAGTTATCTTCTTCCGCTCATCTTCTAACATAGGTCGAACCAGTTTGACACAAAATAGATACCGGGGATCATCCACCAACAAAGCAAAATCCAACACATCTACTGATTGCTGAACAGGAAGAGGTAGGAAAATTTCCAAAGGACATGCGAGAAAGCGAACTTATCGAGACTTCAGCAAGTCCAAGGCCACTCGCATCGTCCTGGTCAGAAACAATGATGGTTCAACAAGATTTTGTGTTGAGAATCGCCGGTTGAAGAGGTTACAAAGAAAGACAGCGACCCTCTTCCTAGAACCGACGAGATTCTGGACATTCTTTCTGGAAACAAGCAGATATTTCGACCCTTGATTTAAAGAGTACGTTTTGGCAGATAGAGATACATCCTGATGACCGAGAAAAGGCGGGTTTTAGTACCAGACCAAAGAACTTTGGCAGTTCAAGGTGCGGCCTAGGTAATGCTCTGGCAGCATTCAAACGTCTCATGAAGAATGTCTTGTGAGGTCCTGCGAAGCCTGCCAGATATACCCGGATCACATCAGCATCAGAAAGTGTTTTAAAAGAGCTGTAGAAAATCTTGGAAAGATGCTACAGAAATTGAAAAAAGACAATCTAAAGTTGAGTCCCGCTAAATATAAACTATTCAGATGGGAAATGACTTTACTAGGAGCTTTCATCTCTGCCGAAGGTGAGCATATGTATCCAGAAAAAGTGTCAGCAGTTAAGCACTAGAGACACCCCGAAAATGTTTACACGGACAGTGCAATGACATCTGCAGCACTTTGAACTGGAGACCATTTTCATGGCATCATGGAGACCATTTCCGTGGCTTACCTTGACACTGCAGAGGATATCTAACTGCACAAGATCAGAAAGTCATTCAACACTTTCCTTCTTCGTCATAATGTTTTATTTGCTAAGATTTATAATAGTCTGCGAGTCCAAGCTTAGTACATGAGTATCGCACATTCAAAGCTTGAGTACCATTAAAAAAAAAAACCGCTTCTTAGTTGATTTGTAATAGACAAAGAAAAATAAATCATGTAAAACAACATGCAATGAAAAAGGGGATGGACACAAGCAAATCAAAAAGTAGAATCTCTGCCAAAAGCTGGCTTACATTAATAAAGATATTGTTATTTCTTTTCAGTTTGCGGAATTAGAATGTCATTTATCACTTTCCTGCTTTGTTATAATAAAGAAGTCAATTCCACTGCTCAACTAATTAAACCTCGATATGTAGTTCTTAAAAACTTCGGCAATTTTCCTGCAAAGCACTCTCGCTAATGATGCAGCTTCGCTTCAGTTTCAGTCAGTGGCAATGAAGAAACTTTCCTTCTGTTTTTTTTTTTTTTTTTTTTTCCTTCTTCTTCTTTTTCTTTTTACCAATCATTCCAGCTGCCACTTAGAGCACTACAAACTTCTGTCAAATTCACTGTAATATCAACACTTTGGGAAGCTTAGACTGAGATCCAGTGAAACTACAGTCAGCAACATCATTTAGTCCTATTTATGAAAAATAATAGATTTTTCTAAGAACAATTTTTGTAAATTTTCCCACTCCCCTTAGGAATAGGATTTGAAAAAAAAAAAAAAAAGTTAGAATAGCTTATATACTAAATAAGGTTATTGCTTATGCACATGCAAAATTTTGAATCAACTGGTGTTCTTAAGATTGTGCATCCAGACCAACTTTCAATTATATTATTAGAAATGGAATCTAAATAGTGACACAGTTTCAATTATCTTAAGTCCCGTTTCCATTAGTGCGTTGCGAATGTGTAGCATCATTGGGAGAAACGCATACGTAGAGACCGTTTACACTATTGCATTGGATTTACGCATGCAGAAGTTCAGTGGTCGATTGCATTTATTGCCACCAGATGTCTCTGTATTTAACTTATGGGATTTGGATTCTTAAGATATTTTAAGATATTCCATGCTATTGGAAATTTTTATTTCTGCTTATGAACTGTGAAAGTAAAGCACGTTAGCAATTTTTAGATAAGTAATGCCATAATGCATATTATGAACATCACTAATTGCATAGAAGATGAAGTAAATTTTAAAAATTTCTTTGCATTTCTTAGAAGCCTTAAATATTAATGAAATAATATATATATTATTAAAACTAAAATGTACTGTTACTGAAACAAATAAATAAATAAAATAAAAAGGTTAAACAAATTAGAAAATAGTTGGTACTTTAAAAATACAAAGCAATTGTAAAGAAAGGTTCACAATATTTACACAAAATTTGCTATTCTTGTAATCCACAATTCCAGCAGTCTGATACGCCATTTAGTGGCTAAAAGGCGGAAACGTAGAAAAATCGGTATTTACATTTGACAATACTATGTAGTTTGTGAAGCTTGTCGTGATCGAAAAGTAATTAAACATTTATTTTTGATTGTTGTGGGCATTATGTATAATTTAGGAAGAAGTACAGACCACACATTTTGCTGTGTAGCCTAGTGTAATTCACGAGCTTGCAAGGAACCTGAGTTATGCTTCCATCGCATTCTTGGTTCGAAAAATATTGAACAAGATAGCAAAACGAAGAAAGGAGTGGATTCGTGTATTTCGAATTGGAAAAAAGTTGGACATTATATGAAATTGCGTTCTAAGCATTAAAAAAAACTGATTACATTTTTTTCTCGTAAAAGCCGTTTTCTTTATATATGCAAAATTTCTTTCTCGTATATTATATATATATAAATGTGTGTGTTCTTCGAAAGTAAACATGCTTATTTGTGTATTGAAGTATAAATCATTATAGCTCAATGATCTCTTAAATATTATTAATACACATACATATACAATTAGGTTTTCATGCATATTTTACCTGCTGAAATTTAAATTCTGTTTCAGTTCATGTTAGCAATAATTTAAATGAAAATTTATAGCATGACACATATAAAAATAAAAGTTAAGTATTTTAATGTTAATTATGAACTTTGAATTTCATGATCTAGTAATGTTGAAATTTCTATGTGTGAGTCATTTCCTTTTAAACTATTTAGAACTGTTTACAGTGGTTGAGGATAGTTAGCATAAAAAATTTCAAGTTCAGAAAATAGGTATTATCTGGTATGAGGAATAATATAAAAAGTATTACAGATATCAAATCTTTTCCAGTATACAATAGCATGCACCAAACAATTTTTTTTAGCACAGTTAAATGTTTTTTCTTATCTTTTATAGTAGTGTTCGTTATAGCATATAATGATTCAATATCATTTTAGGGGGGGAAGACACTTTTGACTGCACAAATTTTCTGGAAATCCCAAGTTAAACACATATGAAATCATTTGTTTACAATCAGTGAATGTTAAAACCAGCTATCTGTCGCAATACAATAAAACAGTGACACAATGCTTACAACAGCCAACAGTTCCTCTTTTACATGAACAAAAAATATTTTTTAAAAAAATTATTTCTCCTTTTTCAACAATGGAATGTTCCTTCGATTTTACGCGATCAGGACGCTATAGAACTTATCCTTAAATAGGAAGCCAAAATTTGTACATTGGATTTTTCAAGTGAAATTCCATGCATTACCAAATTATCTGCTTTTGAAAATTCTCTCTGCTTCAGTAATACAGCGAGAATTCACGCCTTCTTGAACAAAATCAAACATTTCGAAAAAGCTAAGCAACTCCATTTTTGGATGTACGAAGTCAGATTACAAATCAAAACACCGGTTTTCATCCACCACACTAATGTGTGAAAGCGCCACCTATAGGTGAATTGAATTACGAATACTGCTGACTGCCATGTGAGATCGTATACTTTTAAAATATGCCCAAATTTGGGACGAAAGCAGATAATATATAAAATTTTGGCACCTATTTCTTCAGAGTCATAGCTGGATAATTTATTAGTAATCTCGTCTGCTTTAAAATGCAGTATGCGCAGTTATATTTTATGCATAATCCATAAAATGTTATTTTTAATTTCAAAATTTTTAATTCATATCTCTTTTTATAGAAGAAGTTATAAAAACAAGCTTTTTCTCTTTATAATATAATATATGATAATTAATATAATAATATAATATATTATTTAATATAATGATATACATACATTAGGTAAAGAAAATGGAATGTTTAATTAATTCCTGCGCTTCTGCTGGAGAGGGCTGAATTTAAAAGCAATTATTATAGTAAGTTTTTTTTTAAATGTTTAAGGCATTAATACTGTCTCATGTTAATTGGTAGTGAAAGTTTAGAGCTGGAAACATCCCAAAGTCTCAGCACATTCACATAAAAGTGAAACAAAAAAATATATACATACAATACAAATTCTGAAATCCGGAAATCCATTATCCGGAATGATCTAAAATCCGGACCTCAAAACCACCAACAAAATTTTTCTCGTAGGCTTTACGCATGCCCATTTGATTTCTTCCTCCATGCATAATAAAACATCTGGAGAGTCCCGATTCTTAATTTCACTTTGACAATAAATAAAATATTTTGTTATTGAAGAAACAATCATTTTAGCATAAATTTGTATGATCAGTAATTTGGCTCCGTTGCTGCTTATTTGCTTGGCCCGCATCTTAAACCGAAACATTCCACATAGATACATCGTTGATCTGACGCCAACCTGGCGAATCATTATTTATTATACTTTCTTTTCATTACCGCATGTTTATCAAAACATGACAACTTGAGTAATGACTCATGTAGCGATACCTAAACAATTTTTTTATGTTAGTATTTGAATAATAAAGGATTGTGGTAACCTTTTATGTTGACATTACACTTGGCGATGATTACAGATTTGAGTTGCACTAAAAATGTTGACGAGCAAAAATTTACCAAAAATTTCTTTCCATATGCTAAAAATAGATTTTGTTGATGATACTCATAGACCCAAAGATTACATTTAGATCATAAATATTTCATTATTTCATAAATCACGGTTTAATATTTTTAATTTTATAATTTCTATATGCCATCTTACTAGATTTAAACTGATGATCTATTATCTGGAAAAATTACAAATTTGGAATTGCCGAAGTCCCGACGAGTCCGGATTTCGGACTTTCCCTGTATATGTACAGGGTGCATGTTTTAAATTCATATTATATAATTTTTAAAATAAACATTTTGCGAGGAAAATTTAAATAAATAAGAGCATACATAAAACATTATATTTAATACATATAATAATAGAAATAAATTATAAAACACAAATATTGATCAAATTGGAACAAGAAGCTAAGAAAGTTGCAGACAGGATAGAAAACATATATGGGATTTGAACTCACGACCCCAAAAGTTAAACCATGCTACTGTCAACTTTACCACTAAGCTATCATCATACGGGCATGGTATGCAATTTTGGCTTATATACATCAGCAAGTGAATGAATTTTTAAAACTAAATTTTTTGGTCCTATTTCAGTGTCCTGTTGTCTAAAAAATTCACCAGAGTTTGTTATTCAGCTTCTAGGACATTTCGTACAAAAAACATTATCTTTTAAAGTGACTCTCCGATTGAAGTTAAACATGCTGCTAAAATTATATTTCATGTGCTTACAAATATATGTTAGCCAAAAGGGTATATTTATAAATAGAGAAATACAAATTTAAAATAATCTTTAATGCAGTGGAATATTTAAAAGCCTATCAAATTTAATTTATAATTAACGTTTTTAGTTTTTACCTGTTTCAAAAGAAAAAAGTAACAAATCTTTTAATGCCATATCTGATTCGCTATAGCAGTTTGATATAGTCAGACATTTATTTTCATAAAGATAAAGATGCAGAACTAGGAAATAATTGTCAGGACAAATTTTGCTATTTCATGGACTTGGAATTATATTTTTTACTATTTTTTACACCTGATTTTTCCTGCGAACTAACACTGTAGCTGCAGTTATCTTATTTTTCTTACCTCTTTTTTAACTAAATTCAGCTGATTACTGTCTTTTTCAGTACGCAGATTTCTCGCTATAATATTAATTCAGAAATAAGTATTTTTTAGCAAAATATTCTTTCCCTAAGCCAGCGTTCATCGCTACTTCTGCCGCCATTAATTTTTGGTGACAACTGATTGCTTCTTTTTTACCACGTGACCCCAACGCATCCACAGACATACGGATAGAAGTTGAACATAGTTGAACTTCATCACTCCATCACCGCACATCGACCGGATTGCAGATGTCAATCAAAGTGAATTCGCTCGCTGATTGGAGAAACGCATAGGCAGCAGTGGAAACGGGCCTTTAAGATTTCAAACTGATGCATATAACATATGGATAAAAAAAATTAGGCATAACTCCTGTGAAGGAAGCATACTATCCATAGCATCAGAAACCTTTTGCTCAAGGTATAAACATTAATAATATTGGTCTCAACATATTATTAGGAAGTGCATATTGTTTTCACGTGGCTTGTTTTGCTTGAGACAAGCAATGCACTGTTATCATTTTGGAGGTTAAAAAAAGATCTTTTGCCATGCTGCTTAGGCACACTATTGTTTTTGTCATGAACTCATGACAATTTTTTTAACAGTCATGTAGTGTAGCATAACTATTAAAAAAAATTGCAACTATTCTGTTATAACTGTTTCTGAGTAGCCTATTCTGTATGCAATTATAATGCAAATTTCAGAATGTTAAAGAGACCCGAGAGAAATAACATTAACAAATATTTAAAAATGAAATTTGAAAAAGATTTGATGGGTCTTAATTGCTTTATTTATATTGTTTAAAATTTCACACAGCATGGATTCAATTTATTTAGAATCAAAATTTGACAGATTTAGAATCAAAATCCCAATATTTCATAGTGTAATTCCTATTTATACCATTAGGACAGAATCTTTGAAAAATTTTGCAAATCTGTGAATGTTCAGCATAAAATGTTATTAAAACATTTAAAAACAGGTTATATTCTGTGAAAAGCAGTGTAAATTTATCATGATGTAAAAAACATATTTTTTATCACTTAATAACTTCCTATTTTATAAAAATTATTTTAATAAAGTTTATTCAGAATTTTCAGATTCTTTAGTGCATATTTTCATTGGAAAAAATAATAGAAATAGATGCCAAACTTTACATTAGAAGTAATGGAAAACAATAAATTCATGGTATTGACAGATTATGCCATTGATTCTGAAACTATTGTCATGTAGCACAATTTAGTATCGATTATGGATAAGCATGATGTAACAACATACTCATATCATATTGCTTTCATCTGATGTAACCCCAACTAATTCTCCATATGCCACACTTTGTTTTTATGAACAAGGATATAAATTAATTGTATTTTTCCCTTGAATTTTGAAAAAAAAAATTAAAATTTGGCACCTGTCTTCTGTGGAATAGCAAGCAGTGGATTATTTTCAAAGTTATGAGATCCTATCATCAAGAAAAGTGTATATTAATGAATACGGTTAGCTGAGTATAGCTGACAAAAGAATAATAGACCAAAAATTTATCTGTGAGACGTTTGCACTCACAGCTTTCCAGTAAAATTGGTGGACCTAACAAAACAGTAGAAATCATTGAAAGCCTTTTTTATGAAGCACAAAACCAAAGCTTGTCAAATACCAATTGTTTATTAAATAAAAAGGCATTGGTTCTTTTAAAATTCTAAAAAAAAAAAAAAAAAAAAAAAAAAAAAAAAAAAAAAAAGGATTTTGTCCATTTTGATCTTCTTTTGATTTTGAATTACTTTTTAATTTTAAAAAATGTATAATTTTTGTTTTTACTATTAAATTTGAGTTTGAAAACGAGTTTTGAAATCTCTAAGAACTTTAATTTCTTAATTCTTATGTTTTCAATTTCTAAGTTCTAAAATTCAGGAAAAAAATTTCACTTACTTTTTTCCCTTTTAAAATTCGATTCTGGGTGAGCTTGCCTAAAGGTAATGTCAGAAATCTATTCATAAAATCTACATCTCAAGAAAGAAAAAACATTTAATTTCAAAATAATTCAACATTAAAATATACAGAAACACTAAATCTAAATTACATCTGACATCTTACATCTCATCTGTTCAAACTGAGCATTCTCATTGCCAAAAGTTAATAACAACAAAAAAAAAAAAAAAATAAATAAATAAATAAATAAATAAAAAAATAAATAAAAAATAAAGTCATAACATTTCATTGCATGCCATCTAGTGAAAATAGAATTGTCTGCTTATTAATTTATTTTATAGTTTTTCTTTATAGGCCATTTTCAACAATGAGAGTGTTAGGGAATATCTCTTCTAAAGTAAGGATATCATTTAGTTATGTTCTTTATGAGCAACTTAAAAGATTATATACTAATTTCGTTTTGTATGTGAAGGTTCTTTTGGCTTAAATGGCCTAATGTCTTTCTATTAATTGAGTATTGTTTGCGACTTATGATTAGGCTCTAGGAGAATATAATTTGGTTCTTACTTGGAGGAAACACAAAACATTCTCACTTAATTAAGTGGTTGTTAATTGATAGCAGATTGGTTTGTTCCCTTTGACAGTCAATTAATCTGTGGTCAGTGATACTAGCTACTTTTTCAATACTTAAAATTTTTACTTTTGATTTTGGTATCTTTGCAATTAAGGATTTTTGTTTGCAGATTTTTATATTTTTAAAGCAACAGAGGTCTAGAAAATACCAATTTAAAATAATTAAAAACCTGACTAATCAAAAAAACATTTTTAACAGTAACAGACAGGTCTCACTTCAACACTTACAAGCATGTAAGTTAATTAATTCATTTTCTGCCATCTATGTATATTATGTACATTTCCATTCGTACATTTAATTGTACCTTCTTATTTTCTGTAAATATTCTTTCAACTTTTATATTTAATAATTTTTGCAAAGATTGCATTATGTTTATAAAGATTATTTTGAATTAACATGATTGAAAGCGAAGCTGTCGGGGAACACTTTATTCAACAAAGAAAAATATTAAAACTACTACTCACACTCTAACTATAAAATATATCACGATAATTATTAAAAAAATTTAAACTTGCTGGAACTGCCATTTTCATAATGAATTTTATACAGTACATTAACTTAAATTCATCTTCATGAAAACAATAAAATCTACCTACTTGGCTTCAACTCAGCTTACTTAATGTTGGCATCATAATTCTTACTTGAGTAAAAGATGAAACACCTTTGCATTTATTAATTATTGTTAATTGGTTGGGGGTTGGTTTGTTCCCCTTGAAATTTCAACCAATTTCTGATCGATGACAATAATTAAAATTAAATTTTTTTAAAGTTTTCATCTTTTTTTTTTCATGATTCATATTTGACGTTTCATTTTAACAAAAATTTTCAATATTCATTTTTAAATACTTATAAGTTACTTCATTCAACTAAAATTCTACTACCCTTCTCAAAGGAGATAATATATTCAATAATCCTTTAATATATATATATATATATATATGACAGTATATAAATTACAGGACTAGAAATTTCATTCAAATTCATTATTGAAAAGCATTGAAAAAAAAATAATTCTCTTTTAACAATTGTTTGAAACCCAAATGACAATAAAATTTTATGCTGTGGCACTCGGATAAAGATTGGAAAAAAAACATCACATTACAAATTTATTTGACCCTCAACAACTATAACTGCATCTCCATTAATTAGTGTTCTATCGGAGACTAGCTTGACAAGCAGATCACCACCTCGGGAGGAGCACTGTCGAGCTGCAAGAAATAAAAATAAGAAATATTTTGATAAGTAAGGTCTTTAGTTATATAAAAGAAGTTTCAGTAACATAAAATAATGAAAAAAATTTCTCATTATACATCTCATATTTATTTTTCAGCATAATCTGCATTCATAACTACATATTTTCCTAAATATGTGATTCACTTTTTCATTCCATTCATGAACATAAATTTGGGTTTTGAATATAGCAACTTTGTCTTCAGAATTTAAAGAAAAAATTACTAATGTAGATTTTTCAACATTTCTTACAATTTTGAGAATACCAAAAATTGGATTATTTCAAATTTGTGCGGCATGAGAAGCACAGAACAAATGTAAACTTTAGGCTGACCATTATTTTTATAAGTTACTAAATGCAGTGCATGCCAAAACTGTTGTCATGCCAAAAACAGTCTCCCTTTTAAGCTAGATCCTATGGCCTGAGTCTTATAAGGTTTACATGATAAAGAAAATATCTTAGGAAAATAATCACCATTTCCACATTCCAAGTAAATCTCTTTCCATTTCAAAATTTGTGAGCATAAACTGTATCTAGTGAAGGTTAAGAAATTCAAAAAAGTTTCTAAAGAAATAAGATAATGAGATTCTCTAAATTCCTTTTGCTCCCATTTACACTGCAATTGCTGTTAATTTCTATAGCATTTATAAATTTTGATTGACATGCAGTCTTCCAGTGTTCAGAAATTCTATTACTGACCACTGCTTCATTTGACAGTTGTAATTACTGAAAAACCGGTGTAGATGATTGTATAAATTCATCACTTGTAAAGCTATGTAAAAGAAGACTACATTTAAGTTACATATAAATAATTAAATAATAAATGAATGAAACATAGAATTATGGGACAGCACTTTCATTTACAAAGCTTTAATGTGATGAAGATAAACACCATTTAATGTGAACAAAGGGAAACATTATTTTTACTGGCAATGTTTTTTATGATGTTAAGATCTCTAAAAGTATTGGAATAAGTGATTAATTGTTGGAAATATTTTTGATACAAATTTCCTTTTTTATTTTGCATACCAAAATTTTAATATATAAGACTACCCTGACTGTAAGAACATAAAAAGATGTAAATATTAATTATTCCTCTCTTTGAAACTGTAATGGGAAAGCTATGAAAGGAAACTGGTCTATTAAACTTCTATTTCACAGGCTGAGTAAAATTTGCCATTAACTTTTCGTTTTCAATTTATCAATATATGAAATTAGAAGCTAAGCTTAATTACTCAGTATCTTCAAGTTACGAGACTGCTTGTTGTTAAGATAAATTTTATTCGATTACCTGCATTTATTTCTGAAATAATTATGTGTTAATTTCCTTCCGGATAACTTTTATCCAAACTGTGGGATCTGGGCAGTACAGGTTTATTAAAAAAGATGGACTTCATTTTAAATCCCTGTATTGTACTTTTCTTGTAAATTAATATGCTTAGTTTTTATGCCCAAATAATAACAAATTGTATAAATTTTGATTGTTATGGATGGATGAAGCTCAATAGAAATGATATCATCCCTTTAAACCAGCTATTTTGTATGAAGATGTAAAGTTCAAAGTGTTTGTGGTATGCAAAATTAAAAATTATAACTACTGGCCTACAAAATTTTTCATGAATCTATAGGATACAGCCACCTTCTGCAAACTGATCACTTGTTGCCATTACTACAATCACTCCAAACAGACCTGAGTTTATAGATAGAAATGGAATACTGCTTTAACAGGGTTTGTACAGATTTCTGCACACGGAAATTAAGTACTTTTAAGGACTTTTAAGGACCATTAATGAAAAAAATTAAGGACCTATGAGCAAACGGGAACTGAATAAATTCAATTGAAGATATTATCTATGCCTGAATTTCACTTTTATAATAATATCCTAAAAGTAAAATAGATCCCTAAGTAGAATGCATTATTACTAAACATGAATTAATTAACATAATTGTTAATAAGTTTGAGAATAAAATAAACTATGCAAATTTATCAAGTAGCATTAAATATTTTACACTCATGATAGTCGGTCATATTTGAAAGTTTATATCGATTTCCTTCTCTTTTAAGCATCTTTTCTAACAATTAGAGATTTGTCTCAATATGCAAACCAATGCTCTCACTAGTTTCTGTGTGCTTCATCTCCTAACTTATCAATCTCTCCATAATGTACCTATGAGGGTTTAATTTATATGGTAAAAGTTAAATAGTCCAAAACCCCCGACAGGCGTGAAGCATATTATCGCTATGTCTGAAATTAACTACAATATCAGACAAAGGTTTAATTAAGCCTCTTGTTTAAAAAGAACTTAGAACATAAAGGCATGTTCTGATGCTAACAAAATCAATTACAGCTCACGGTGACGTAATTAAACAAGAACAGTCAAATTCAAACTAATAATGTGGACTAGTGGTCAAAGATTATACAATTTAATTATAATTTAATCTGGCTCAGTAACTCTATCATATGAGGAAATAGAAATGGGAAATTATACTAAAGGTTGAAATCAAACAATTGGGTAATTTACATAATAATAACTGCACATATCTTTGAAGAATAATTTCCTTTAAGTACTCAGTTTCTTTCTTCAACACGTTTCCTTTTCATTTTAGAATTTTTGGATTTAATTAAGGATTTCCATTATTCTAAAAACACTAAATGCATTTAGAATGTACAGAGAAAAAGCGGCTAATTTTATTTCTTTAGTAATATGAACATTCAGAAGCAATATGAAATATATATAGCAAAGGACGGTTACAGAGCTGATGAGGCAGAATTTCTAGAATTTAGTGACACACCGAACAACAAAATCTAGAAATGGCAAAACTTTTAGAATTTAAAGCAAGCATTGGAAGCAGAATTTAGAAAGGCAGTAGGCAGCAGAATTTAGGATCCACAGAGAGTGCATCAGGTGGGAAAATGCCTATTGCCAGCTATGTATATGATGCATTAAGAAATATTAGATGAATCTTTTAAACTAAGTTTTTAATTTCTTTATTAATAAAAAAATCCCTTTCTATAATGCATGCCCATGTGATAAGATAAGAAGCATTTTTGATATTTTCCATGCTTCTGTCTAGTGAAAAGTAGAGAAAATAAAGAGAAGATAAACATGTTAAGATTCTAGTATCAGAAGTAATACATTCAAATATTATGTTTTCATTATTCTTCCAGATGTTCTCCCAAAATAAGGAAATTAATTGCAAACTTTCTGTAAAATACATTGTTCTTCCAGATGTTCTCCCAAAATTAAGAAATTCATTGCAAACTTTCTGTAAAATACATCCACTACGTGTTGATACCATGGAGACATTTTTAATTTTGTCACATATTTCTCGAATCTTCTAGAATCTAGGTCTATAAATCTTGCCTTCAAATCCTTCTAAACTTTCCAAGCTGCAATGTTTAAAATCCTAAAGAAAAATTATCACTACCATTTCTGTAACAGAAAAAAAGCCAGAAATACTTTGGAAAAAAGTAGGAGGGAAAAAGTATAAAATTAATTTTATAGAGAAAACTGATGCACATTCTGAGAATTTTGAATATTCTGAGACAATTACATGGGAAAAACTCTTACTATGAAAAAATTTTAAAAAAGACATTTTTAATTAATTGCATGGCTAATTTTGCTTTTGCTAAGAGCTGTTTCGTAAATTGTGATTTATAGCATTATACCTTGTTTATTTTTCAGATTTAAAATATTGTATAATAAGTTGCCAAAATGAAACTTTATAATATGACAGCGAAAAATAAGATTTTTTTATTTTAATGTTATTTTTTAAATATAATTTCAATATATTACCATTATTTTAATGAAATTTATCAATGTTATAATGTTTTAAAAAAAATCGTCGAAAAATTCCCAGATCACGGAATTAAAAAGTTTCTATAGAAACTAATCTTAAAATCGCCAAATTTAGAACTGCTTAATAAAAGAATTCATGTCTCCAAAAGTGAAAGTTGTTTAAGAGCTCTTTACTAGAAAAAATGAATTTTGAAATGCTTATGTTTCACTTCTTGCTTAGAAACTCGAGTATCCTATCATTTATATTAGAAACAGAAACAAATTATAACTCATGAACCCATTCAAAAGATAACCATATATACGGCAATGAATCGCTAATAATATTCCTCAAAATGCTAATTCACACTCAAAATAACAGTCATAAAAACAGACAGAAATTTCAGATGATTAAAATTAAGGATCTTCTGCTGATTTTGGCCAAAATTAAGGACTTTTAAGGACCAAAAATCAATTCCAAAAAATCTAAGGACTTTTAAGGACTCTTAAGGACTGTACGAACCCCGTTTAACTATCTGCAGGACAACCACCTGAGCTCACATTGAAATTTAATAATTATGTGGTAAAAATGTGTATTTTCGTGTTTATATTACAAAAAAAAATTGCTAAAACATCATTTTTTTAATAAAATTGTATAAAATCGGGTTCATCGTTTTTTTATAATCCTGTATTTTTTGCACTCTATTTCAGGATTTTCAATCAAATTTATGGATATAATTTTTGGATTTTGAAACAAATTACACATTAAATTAAATTTTTAATATTGAAAACTTCAGAATCTGCAGGATAAAGATGAAAGTAAAGAACTTTCAAATGATTTCAAAAGTTCTGTACTTTCAAAATCATTTGAAATAACTAAAGTATTATAACCGGCGTGCAGGCTCGCAATGCATTGAAGGAACATAGAACCAATAACAGCTAGATAAAATTTATTTTTCCTACCAGAAACACTTTGCAGTTCTCGAATTTCATACAAAAGTACTCATACAGATCTTCTCACCAGAACAGAGCACAATCAATAGTTACCACTTCAAACTACTAAGAAAGTTAAACAAAATGTAATGCAAAGTGTTCTGAAGAGAAAAGCTTGCACGGAAATCTCTCAATACTCTAAAGGCAAACTCAATTACTATAAAACTGAGAATGGATGCTCTCTCTAAGTTTATAAAGATCGTGATATGATTTGTTCTGAGTTTGTTCAATATAATTTGTTCATTTGTTTCAGGGGTACTCTCTTCATCACTTCATCTTTAATTCCAAATAGGGTTATGTCCACATATGCAGTTTGTTATGCAGTACAAGAAAAAATTGTATTTCCTTAGAAAATATAATCCTAACATTGAAGGGTGAACATGTGTAACATATGCCGTGTGATGGTTTTTGGCACTTCCAAACGAGATATCAACATTTATCGTTACAACAATGTTGATTTTATCACTTGATACAGTTTCAAGAATAACACACAGTGGGGTTCTGATGCATTTACCTATCAATTGTTGAGCCAAATTTTTTCAGATGATGGTAACATTGGCTCCTGTATCAGTGGTCATACTGCAAGAATTCCCTTTATATGTCCCATACATTATGCCGTCACTCATAGCAGAAATCTGAAGTGCTTTAAAATGCAGCTTTTCAATATCTGGCCACCTACACTACAAGAGATAGCCACTAATTTGTTTCCAGCCTCTTGGCTGAGGAGCATTCTTAGCTTCTGCCTTGTGGTGTTCTGCATTTCCTTTGTACGTGTGAGGTTCGAATCCTGCAAACGGGCTGGCTGCTTGGGCGTTTTTGTGGTTTTCTCAATGTGTAACATGTATACAAGCCAGTTTCCCTTAGAAAGTCCTCCATGAAGGCATTTCTCCCTTTAGGCAGATAGCCCTCGTTAGCTTTGCCATAATTAAAATATTCCAATCCAATCCTTTGTACATGCCCTTCACCATGGCAGTTCCAGCACATTAAAATCAGTTTGTTGCCACTCATATTCTGCTTTAACTCTTTGAAATCCAGACCCTTCGCTAAGCTGTATCCTCCAAATACCCGAACCGCCCGAAATACTTTTCCAGTTTCACAGCATTTTTTTCCCCTCCCGTCCATTAACACAGAAAATAGGTGTGAAGATTTCCAATGACATCCTTTGTACTTTCTAACAAAGATTCCATTAGCCTTTGACCCTGTTCTTTATAAAAACTATTCTTAAGGTCAGATCAACAAGCCTTTCCGGCTTTGTTATGATCGCAACTGAGATTTTGTTTATTTCCGTTATTTTTATAGGAAGGAATAAATTGTTTAAAAATAAATATAATCCTTAAATTTTTAAACTGCTCTTTTATTGCTGTTTAAAACTTAAAAGCACACTGTATCACAAAAGAATCAACAACGAAATGTCACAATCAACCAAAAGATAAAAAAAAAAAAAAAAAAAACTCTTAGAACAAGTTGTCTGCAGTAAACTGATACAATGCATTTGCGGAAAGTGCACCTGCTACTGTATACCTTAGAGGGAGGGAAGAAAAGAAGATTACAATCTCGGCCGTTTTCGGACGGTTCTGGTTGTTTCAATGTAGGGCCGTGTCGGGCGGATTGGATGTGAAGGAGTTAAGCTATTGAATTGCCTAGTTAAATCATCTAGAGGAGCAATCACTTGATCCACTGGCCCCTGGACATAAAAACAGCCCTGATTGGATGACAGTTTCTACAAGTTGCTTTGTTAAATTTCATGGCGCTTACTAAAGTGCATTTTAACTCTATGACATCCACCATTCACAGGGCTTTTTGCATTTTTTAGGATCTCAGATGCCATCAATGAAGTATTGCAGGTACACGATTTCAATCATTTTTGTTGGCAGTCCAAAAGCTTTGGTTTCTGAAGGCCATGCATGTTACATTTTGCAAAATTTGTAACAGTTGTGATTCAACTAAGATAGATGTTAGAACGTAAAATGTGTGCAATACTAATCCAGGAAATGATACTGTAGTAAAATATTTTTAAATGTGTATGTGTGTATTTAATTATGGCAAAGCACACGAGGGCTATCTGCCTAAGAGGAGGGATGCCTTCGTGGAGGACTTTCTAAGGGAAACTGGCTCGTATACACGTTACACACGGGGAAAACCACGAAAATGCCCATGCGGCCAGCCCGTTCGCGGGATTCGAACCTCGGACCGAACTACCAGTGTTCAGCGACTTTACCGCTCGGCCGCTGGTGGGCAAAATATTTTTAAAAAATATAACATATTGAAGAGAAAATTATAATATACTACTTGGGTAAAGATAATGTAACAAAATGAAGTAAAAGAAATATCAATTTCTGCCATGAAAACTAAGAAATATGATATTGTCCAAGTTTGTTATAATAAATTTAAAAGTTTCCAGGAGTTAGGCATACCTTTTATAAATTTGTACATAATTTTAAATAAAAATCAGTCACAGTTCTTCAGAATTAAAAAACAGATAATATTTTTTGAAACAACTAATAACAGATTTACTCAGCATAGCAGAAATGAAATAAACATAATGCATTTATAATTAAAAGATTACTATTGTGTACGAAGGAGCAGGCCAAAGTTACAATGAAATGAAAAGGAGTAGATGTGTATTTTCAGAAAACTGATAAATAATGTTATATCTTATTGCATAAGCTTAGCATCAATTGTGTGACTGTTATTAAGGGGAAAAAATAAAGTTTTCAATTAAACATTGCATTGTAACAATAAGTAAGTTTCAAAATTATAAAATATGTTTTTAACTAAATGTGATATAAATTTTAACTACGGTGTATTTAACAAATTAAAACTTTCAACTGTATCATTTCTATATTTTACACTGAAATTTTGAAATGAATCTATCTGTTTACAGTACTACAGGAAATAAATATATATTATTAAGCTCAAAACACTAATATTGTGAACCAATAAAATATTTTTGTAGCTAGAGTCTGAGAAAGTTCAAAAACCTATAAAACTAAGGTGAAGTAGATCATAGCTCGAAGTAATTGCACATTAATTTAGCATTAAAAACGCCCAGATCTTAAATAAACTGCATTTAAAAAATTGTTAGAGGTTTGTATTTTTGTGTTTATATTTCAGATTTTTGTGTTTATATTCAGATAACTGTAGAGGTTTCATGTATTTTTGTGCTTATATTTTCAGATTATGAATTTAAGTATTGCAGTTCTAAATATTTTCTGAATAAATAATCACAGGTAGAAAATTATATCTATTTAATCACATACCATAAAAGACTTTCTTATAAATATTGTTACGAAATGTACAGGCGTGGTAGGATAGCTTCCCCACAAAGCAGTTTTATGGTTGCCATAAAATGGCAAGGGAAGGCAGGGTTGCCACATTTGGCGAGAAATCACCCATTGGGCGACAAAATTGGCGATATACCATGGACGGTTGGAGAACCTTCTGGAACGAATTCTTACCAGTTTAGCCCAGAATGTTCCCGAACACAAGCCAAAAGCTATATAAGCCCTGCTGGTCCGCAGTCAGTTAGTGTGTCTCTCATCAAGAGTGTGTGTGCCTCGTCTAGCGAGTCAACCCCTGCGGAGTCGCTCGAGTTGACAGCCGGGCAGCGAGTGCCAAGTGGGTCGTCGAGTACACTGAAGGAGTCTGTTAGTGTATTGTCAAGAGAGTGTGTTTAGCTCTGGGAAAGACTGAACCGAAGACTCAGGAGCTGTGCTCGTGTGTCGTCGAGTGCATCGCGAGTTGTAGTGTGGAGAGTCTGGAGAGTACATGGAGTTCCGAGAACAACCAAGCAGAGTCGGGAACTGTACTCCGGAAAGCAGAGTCGGCTGCTTTGCAGGAAGCTGTCTCCACCATGATAGCCTGATAACCTGAAGACTGTGTCGCTGATCGTTTGAGCGTGTTTATAGTAGATCTTCGACGACTGTAAAACGTGTTTTGAAGCTGCCCTGACAATACTGGCAAATAAAATGTGTTTTGATACTTCATAATGTGTCGTCGTTATTCACTCCAAATCTACACTAACCCCGTACGAATATGAAGGAAGAAAATAATGCAACAACTGGTGTCAGAAGAATTAGAAAAAAACGCAACAATTGGTGTCAGGAGTGGGATTTGAGGGTGAATGCCAGTGACAAGAGAAATGGAAGAACTAGTAACACAGCTCATGACTGCCTTTGCTGAATTCCAAGAAAAGATGGAGGCCGGATATGATTAGATAAAAGCTGGATATAAGGAGATGACAGCCGAGATCAAAGCCGGACTGAAAGAGATGAAAGCCATACTGGAAGAGAAGAAAACCCAACGAGAAGAAATAAATGTTGGCCAAGAAAAGGTGCGAGAGCAACTCCAACAGGTGAAAGAGGAGCTTGAAGAAGAAACTGGAGCCATAAAAGAAGATGTGGAAATGACAGAAGTGGCATCTGAAAAATCGAAGATGGGTAAATGAATAAAGTAGTTGATGAAGTGTCTGAGAATGATCAAGAAATGAAGGATGAACCGTCTAACGAGATTAAAGAGAGAGATAAAAAAGATGAAGAAATGCAAGACAGGAAAGAAGGTTATGATTCTCATGTGCCTGAAGTAGAAACAAAAGAAAGTGAAAATGTGACTGTTAAGTTCAACGAAACTGATAGTGAAATTACGAAGTCGCAGTTATCAAGAATTAAACCATCTGAAAGTGCATGTGATGCAGAGATGGAAGAAGCTGATATACAGCTTAAGCAGTGTGCTCCAGTATTGCAGAAAATTCACCCACTGTGCAAACTATGTGTGCGTCTCAGTGCAGATTTTGCAGACAGGGACTTGATTCAAAACCCGAATACTTCTGCTTGTAAACCAGAATACTTCTTGCTTTCCCTCCCGGGGGTCGACGTAGAGAATTCTGCAAAGCTACTGGCTAGGATCTGTACCTAGACAGTCTCGGCCACGGGGTATAAAATTTATGAACTTGGTGGTTCTGAAGGTTCTGGAAAAGGTCACTTATTGGCCAGCCCCAGAGTCTGGCACGTTCTAGCGCGGCGTGGAACTAGTAGCCCGGGGGTTCTACCCCGGGTATGCTGGGTAATCACCCGCTTCGACAGGCAGCCCGAGTGGCTGGTGGGTAGCAAATGACGACCAGTGCCGTCCGGGTGACTAACTGGGGGGTGCGCCTCTCTCTCCAAGGGGCCAGAAAGCAGGTTGAACCTCCGACTCTGGTCCTAAGGAGTAGGGGGAACTGTAGTGCAACCTTAAATGTGTTGCGGAACGGGGAATGCCCAAATTTGTTTGTTCTGCTTGTAAAGGATTGGATTCTATTCGCGACCCTGGTGCGAACATCGGAACTGGTTCCCAGGAAACGAAGGAAAATAAGCATGTACCATCTGCTAAGAGTATCGCGGTGAACTGTACACATGATGTGAACAAACTTCAGAGTAGCGAACAAACTGTTTCAGATCTTCCTGTGGATGAAAAGTCTGAAAGGACTGAATCTTCATACTGTGATATGAAAAACAGAAATGCATCTGAGAACTGCAGTGGAAAAGTTTTTGACCCAGGTATATTTTAATGGAAAGACAGAGACTGAAATTAGACTTTAATTTGATGTTAGATTTTAGATTTAATTAGAGATTAGATTTAATTTTATATTTTTATTGAGACCTTAATTTGAATAATTTAAAATTGTTATATGTATATTTTGTAGATATAACTTGTACATACTGTAAATATCTGTTTCTTTAGTTATGTTATTTATTTATACCTTATAATTGTTTCATTACGCTTTTTTTGTATCGAATTATGCTTCTGACCAAGGGTTGTACTGTCCGGGATGTGCAGTCTTTGGAAGGGGGCAGTGTTACGAAATGTACAGGCGCGGTAGGATAGCTTCCCCGCAAAGCAGTTTTAGGGTTGTCATAAAATGGCAAGGGAAGGCAGGGTTGCCACATTTGGCGAGAAATCACCCATTGGGCGACAAAATTGGCGATATACCATGGACGGTTGGAGAACTTTCTGGAACGAATTCTTACCGGTTTAGCCCAGAATGTTCCCGAACACAAGCCAAAAGCTATATAAGCCCTGCTGGTCCGCAGTCAGTCAGTGTGTCTCTCATCGAGAGTGTGTGTGCCTCGTCTAGTGAGTCAACCCCTGCGGAGTCGCTCGAGTTGACAGCCGGGCAGCGAGTGCTGAGTGGGTCATCGAGTCCACTGAAGGAGTCTGTTAGTGTATCGCGGTTAATGCATCATCGAGAGAGCGTGTCGAGCTCCGGGAAAGACTGAACTGAAGAGCCATGAGCTGTGCTCGTGTGTCATCGAGTGCATCGCAAGTTGTAGCGTGAAGAGTCTCGAAAGTACGTGGAGTTCCGAGAACGACCAAGCAGAGTCGGGAGGTGTACTCCGGAAAGCAGAGTCGGCTGCTTTGCAGGAAGCTGTCTCCACCGTGATAGTCTGATAACCTAAAGGCTGTGTTGCTGATCGTGTCAACGTGTTTATAGTAGATCTTCGACGACTGTAAAACGTGTTTTGGAGCTGTCCTGACAATACTGGCAAATTAAGTGTGTTTCGATACTTCATAAAGTGTCGTCGTTATTCACTCCAAATCTACATGAACCCTGTACGAACGTGAAGGAAGGAAATAACGCAACAACTTGTGTCAGAAGAATTAGAAAAAAACGCAACAATATATTTGATTTCTCAATTTAAGTTTCTTATTATAAAATTACTGTTACAATATAAAGTAAAATTAAATTAAAAAAATTAGAATGACATAAATAAAGTTCTACTGATTTTAATGACAATCTGGCACAGGTCATTCTTCTTCAAAAGGGAGAAATTATGGACAGCTCTTATGATAATAAGTTTATCCTTTTAAATGTTTTATTTTTCTCAGACTCAAAGCATTATAAGATCAACAGTACCTAAGAATTACTTCAATGCATTTATGAAATAATTACTCATAATTAGAAAAAGTTCCATAGTTGTAACTAACTACATGTAATAATTAATAGATTTTAAAATGTGAAAAAAGAAATAACAGGTCTGCTGCAATTTAAAGGCAGATAGGATATACTAATAACAGTGATTCCCATCACTGTATTTAAATTAATGTTTAAATGAATTTTAATAATTTTTATTGTTTTCTTCATTGCCATGCACCTTCCACAAGCTAGTGATTGCTTAATTCTTGTGTTATATGAGGGAAAACATTTACAAAAATTTTTCATTTTCTGCTGCACTATTCATAGTGCACTCCAGCAATACTCCTGAAAGCATACCTTTACATAATTTAATATTTAATTATATGCATGTAAATTATATTTTAAGATTTACATAAATTTGATCTCCTTCCTATTTTTAATACAAATTATAAAAATTGGAGATGTTAAACAAATGCAGTTGTTTGATCTATTTTCAAATCATAATAGAAAAGTATTATGTCGTGAAATTTAATTCCTTATAATTAAATTATTAATGCCTTAAAAATCTCTCAAGTTATATATCTTCTTTTATGAATTATGAATTAAAAGGTTTAATACTAACGTTATAATCACAGATATTGTTAATACTTACCATACAACACATTCTTTTGTAAAACTTTAGCCCAATACGGACCAAGCGCACAATGAATAGATCCTGTAAGTTATAAAATATTTTTTACTTTAAAAAGCATTCTATAAAAATTCAGTATGTCATATAACACCTATGTATAAAATAAAACATGAAATACTTAAAACTTAAGTTAAAAATGAATTAAACTAAGATTTAAAATGAATAAATGACATTTTAGAACATGCAGTACTTTATTGTTTTTGATAGAAATCAGATAAATTCATACTTATATGAAGTATTTATTATCTGTACAAAAACTACTAAACCACCATTTTCTGTGATTATGTGAAAGACAATTAAAACCATTAAAAATACATTTAATCGTTTAATGTATATAATATGGAACAGTAGAAAAATCAATATTTTGTGTGAAATGAGTTTTGCTTTAACCATAGCTTTTAAATATTTTAACTTTAAGAAGATTAATTTTACTAAATTTTCTCTTGAAATATTTATCCCAAACGTGTTCTTGCTCTCAAAGTTCTCCTTTGAAATAATTAAAAATTTTTAAACTCTTCATCTACAGCAAAGGTGAATACATTGGATGAAAATAATCTTTGGAACCTCCTTATGAAGGAGCATTTCCTGTCATTGATCGCAAAGATAAACATTTTACTATTAGCATACAAAGGAAGCATGTCAATGTATCCCTTGATTGCTTGAAACCAGGTAATATTTTAGTTCAAGATAACTCTCAGTTAGCAAAACCTGACCACAGCAAATTGCACAGAATGAACTCAAATTCAGATGTGGATCAAAAACACGGGTAGAACTACACATTTACCTGTCAGGTTCAAGGATTGTATCTAAATTCTTCTGATAGTGATTAACACTGCAGGGCTAATCACTAACTATTTCTTCACCTCTGTAAAGTAATTTAGTTACTGGTGGGGAAGTAGTATAGTAGCCCAGTTATTGCATGAGTAATAATTGTTTTGTAAAATTAACATTTTGTTAATATTCATATTTAATTTTTTTATGCTGAATGGCAACAAGTAGTAATATGTGATTTTATATATATATATTTTTCCTTTTTTAATTTTGATTCTATTGTTATTCAAAGTAGCAGCTTATTTTGATAGCTAAAAAATAAAAGAAGTAAACTTAGGTATTCGTTAATAATTCTTGCTGTTTCTAAATTACAATTCAGTTTAAATACTGGTTGTAGAGACTACAAATGCACCTTCCATTTGATCTTAATCTTTTATATTGGCATAAAAATCTATTTTGTGCATATGTAAATTAAAATTTGCATTCAGCTATCCAAAGTACATTTATAAATTTTTTAACGATCTAGTATTTACAGGGTGATCAGTGAATAAGCCCTGATTTCAAAATTAAATATCTCTACAACAAAGATCGATAGAATTATACTGTAAACTGTACGTTCATTAACAAAACTCTAAAAATGTTGTACAAAAGTTTAGAAAATTTAGTTACAAAAACTGTTAACAGATGGCACTCTGCATTGAAAACTCTCTGAAAGGAGCAAAAAAATAAATAAATAAATAAATTGAAGCAGCCTTTGCAATCAAAATACAATTTTTTCAAAATGTTCACCGTTCGAAACCATGAGGTGGCGTAAACGAATAATGAAATTTGACATCCCGTCTTGCGATGTCTCAACGGAAATGGAATCGCATGCAACACCAATCAACGATTCAAAGTCATCTAGAGTAGCGGGATTGTTTCAATAGACAGTGTCTTTCAATGCGCCCCACAAGGACTCAGATCGGGAGAATATGGAGGCCAAGCTATTCCTGTGTCAGTAAATTGCAGATAATCTAACGCAATTACTCTATTTCCAAAGTATTCATGAAGAATGAGAAAAACTTTATCTGTTCGATGTGGTCAAGCCCCATCTTGCATGAACCAGCCGATACCTGGTCGATCCTCCAACGCTAGTTGAGTATTGACAAATTGTTCCAAAATTGTAATGTTCAGTAGTTCGCTTCTTGTACAAAAAATGGTCCGATAATGCAGCTGGCGCATACCGCAGCCCATACAGTAACTTTAGGCGAATGCAGTGCTTTCTCTTCACACAAATGAGGATTTTCGGTACCCCCAAATCTCCAGTTTTGTTTATTAACGATCCCATTCAAATGAAAATGTGCCTCATCTGTGAACCAGATGCAGCTCACATCAAATCTGTCATTGTCGACGATTGTTAGAATCTGATTCGCAAAGTCAACCCTTTGTTGCACAGCTTTCATGGGTTTGGCGTGATGACTTTGGATTTTGTATGGAAACAGCCGTAGGCTATTTTTTAATATTTTTTGCATGCTCGTGTACTTCAAACCTGTCTCTGATGCCATCCGTCAAATGCTTTTCCTAGGATTTTGCTGAACAGTTCCAGAAACTTTGACTGCACTTTCAGGAGTGACTACAGTTTGCCTAGGCCCAACGTTTCTCTTTCGATCATCAACCACGCTGCCAGTCCGTTCAAATTTTGCAAAGAGAATGCAAATGGATTTTGCATCGGGTCCAACTGGAACATTAAATCGGTTTTGAAAACTGCGACGTGTTGCCGTAGGGCTGTGTTCTAATCGGTGAAATTCCAGAACCAAAAAAACACATTGTTCAATGGAATACATTATTTCACTTTCTACACTAGCCTTTTTTCACTAGCCAACAGTCGTACTGATCACTTTCAAATTCAAAGCACATTTTTAAAGGCATTTTCACATTCATTGCGATTAGAGCGCCATCTGTTAACGATTTTCGTAACTAAATTTTCTAAACTTTTATACACCATTTTTACAGTTTTGCTAATAAATGTACAGTTTACCTCATAATTCTATCGACCTTTGTTGCAGAGATATTTAATTTTGAAATCAGGGCTTATTCGCTGATCACCCTGTACATGAAGGTGTAGGTGGCTTCGAAGGGAGTGTGATTGAAGTATCAATCTTGGCAGTTTCTGCTACAAAAATAAAGGCCGATTTAAGATGATCAATGCTTACCACTGTCTCTTTATTACCGATAAGTATATGATAGGTCTTGGATGTGCGACCTAGAACCAGATGTTGGCCTTTATAAGTAGGCTCCAAAGACTTTTTGATGCATCACACTTTAAAAGCACATGCAATGATTTAGTGAACTCTTTGGGAATAAACACAAGTCCTGAAGAATGTAAACTTGTTGGTGTAGGAGCTAATGCAGCCATAGTTTCACGCAATTGTCTGAGAACACATGAGCCTCGACACTGATTGATTTTATTGGAGGGTTTGTAAAATCTCCAGGTAAACATAAGTTGACACCATAGACATTTCAGCACTGGAAGAACCCAGATCCTCTGTAAAAGCCATTCTTAATCCTAAGAGCACTGTGAGAAGAACAGCAACCTAGTGAACAGGAAGGAGTATGGCATCTAATGGCCGTTTAAGAGAGCAATGAAACGTGCTATATTTTGATTGTGCTGCAGAAAACGTTTTTGTAAAGAATGCCAGTGGTTTCCATGCTTCTTCTATAAGCTGTTGCAAAACTGCACCCATGGCTGAATTAGATGCGTCAACCATTACTGCTAATGGATGCTTAGAAGGGTAACTAAGAGCTGTTGCCGACACTAGGTCCTCTTACATTGTACAAAGGCTGTGCAAGCTTCAGCTGACCAAATAATTGGCCGTGTATCTTTCTTTTTGCTGCCAATCAAATATGCATGCAAAGGCGCCTGCTTTGCAGCGGCATGAGGAAGGAAGCGATGAGAAAAGTTCAACAAGGCCAGAAGACGGCACAACTCCAGGACAGTTTTGGGGTTCTGGGAAATTTTGTATTGCAGTTATCAATAAGTGGGCGAACAACATCCAAGGAAACCTCGTGACCAAGGAATGACACTTGAGATTTTCCGAAAACACATTTTGATGAAGTGACAACTACACCATAGGACTGAAATTGGTCAAGAACTAAATGAAGGTGTTCAATGTGCTCATTTTTATTTGTCAAAGCTATATCATCGAAATATGGCACACAAAAATCAAGTCATGAAGGGCTTCATTTACAAAACGCCGAAACGTTTGTGCAGCGTTACACTACTCAAAAGTCATAACAGAAAATTCAAATAATCCAAAAGGAGTTATGACAGCAGTTTTGGGTACATCAGATGGATTGACTGGAATCTGATTATAAGCACAAGTTAAATCTAAAGTAGAAAAAACACTTTTGCCTTCCAAGACTTGCATGCAACCTTGAATATGAGGAATCGAATATCTGTCAGGCAAAGTAACTGCATTAAGACATCAGTAGTTCCCACAAGGACCAGGGGTGTTTGTGGGACCCCAAAAAAATCCCCTGAAACTTTTACGGACTTACTACCGACATTTTGGAGTTTCGAGAAGGGGGGAGAGAAATGAAAAATTACAATTATGAAGTATTGAATGACCTAATTATAAAAGCTCAATGAATTACTTTTTTGCAAAATTAATAACCATAAATTTTCAAACATATAAACTACTATATTTTATGTAAATATTTTAAATTACCTGAATTAATTCTTTAAAAAAAAATTATCTAATTTCTGCTGCTTTTTTTTATTTTCTGATGTTTGTAGGCTTGTCTTTCTTTTGTGGTGAACTTCATAATTGCAGGAAGGTTGACTTTTATTTTCCTCATTTACAGTTGAAGAAATTTCCTCGAGAACTGCACATGCAGAGGTAGAAGCAGTTTGCTTTTCTGCTAATGTAGAAGGTTTTTCAGAGACTTTTATAGGTGACTCATCTGAAATACATGTTTTTAAGTCCTCTTGATATGTTTTCCAACTTCTGTTCATATTCAGTAAGAGATCTTTGTGAATTGGATCAGTCATTGGATTTTTTGAGCCATATTTTTCACATGAGGTTTCTTTAGAAGCCATTAAATCATATTTAATAGTCTGCACTGCATCTAGGGAATCAATCTTAAGAGAGGTTCTATAGTCAGTGACAAGTGTATCCATTAAGTTGAATGCACTTTCCACTAATGGGCCATGGAAGCAGCTAAGGCAGGCTTTGACCAATTTAGCCAATGTAGGATACTTATAATCATTTGTGAAATCATCTTTTAAATTAAAAACTTTAGACCAATATTTATCAATTGTACACTTGACTTGATTTCCACTTTCATCAGATGTGTAGAGCATTTCTTTGGTGATATCAATATCACTCTAGTATAACCTTATTTCAGCTTCTACTTTTGACTTTTCATTATCACTAAAAATATGGGACATAAAAGATGATAATTTTTCAAAAGCTAATATTGTACTGGTTTTACCTCTTAGCTCTGGATCTAATGCTGTAAAACTAATTAGATATGAATTTTTTAAGGGTAATTTCTGTTTCACATGCTGTGCTGTATTAGTATAAGCTTTCATCAGAGAAATTTGCAATTCTTTTGCTATTGGATGATTTTTTGATAATTTCTTCAGGAGAGTGAAAGCTTCTGCACCAGTAAATATTACTTTGCTATGTAGATGGAATTCTGGATTTGTGACATCAACCTTTAATAAATCATTATAAGATGTGCACTCTATATTTTCTGGCTTCATAAAAAAAAGAGAAAAATTTTGCCATCAATTTATAAATACTGGAATGTATTAAATGAAGCATTGTTTTTTTTTTTTTTTTTTTTTTTTTTTTTTTTTTTTTTTTTTTTTTGTTTCAAATAATTTAATATATGTGTTGAACTCTGGTAATACTGCTGAATATAATGCCATATGCAATAAAGTTTTGTTTTGCATAACAAATAACCCTTTTAGTATTCTTTTTTTCCGAGCTAAAGCATCCTTTGTGAGTTGTTGGGAATGCAAGCAAGAATACACCCCTTCAACAATTTTTTTCTGAGCTGCAGAAATATTTCTTTTATTGTATACAGTTTCAGTTATATACAGTTGTATACAGTTTCAGTTTAAGAAAAATAATCCCCTTTATCAGTTTTATCCAAGTAGTGAAAATAAAATGCAATAAGAGCATCCCACAGATCTTTGATTCTTTCTAAAACACATAAAATATATACCCACCTATGGTCTGGTCTCTTCAAGGGCTTAAGTTTTTTAATGGCAAGAGATTCACAGATTTTGAACAAATTTTCTCTTTTACTGCAGCTTTTCATATCAAAATAGATGTCATCAAACAAATCTTCTTAGTATCTATCAAAACATGAAGCAAATTTTTTTGCACAGTTATTAGCTGTGTGACATGTGTCACCATCAATATCTAATAAGTGGGGTGCTTTGTTTGATCGTAGTCTGGTTTCAACACCCTTTTCTTTCCACGCATGGTTTTACATGAGTCCATTAATACACTAATTAAGTTTGCCCATGGAATATTATTATCTTCAATAGTATTAACAACTGCTTTAAAAACAGCTTCTGAATTGCAAGATTCCATCTTTAGAGATGCAAAATGATGAACTACAACTTCATTTTGATTGTTGTCATAAAACTGCACCAATATTGCCAGTATACTTTCTTGAGCATTGCTAGTACTTTCATCCAAATTTAGAGAAAATGGAGTCTCCTTTAAAGTTTTAATGATATTTTCCTTAATAGTTTTTGCGAGCCCATATTTCATCTTATAACATGCAGTAGTTCTGGACATTTCCAACGAGTTTAGTGCCATCTTATCACGGCTCAACTGTTTGCAGAGTTCAATTAAATTGGGAGCTACATTGAAAGAAAGAGAATTCTCGGCGATAAACGAAATTATTAATACCTCTTGGCGTGCTTTTCTTGTCACTATATTTAATGGTTGAGCATCAGTCTCCAGTAAGTCATCAATATTTTTTGAATTAGCATAATTACTTAAAGTCATTGAATGTCTAATGCACTTTAAATATTTTATGTGAGTCACAATTTTAGAATGATTTGTGTAAGCCTTGAATCCTTCCCCACCATACTTCAGCAGTGAGTTACAAAAAACACAATATGCTTGTCCAGCAACATTTATTTTCTTGCACCATGTGCCGATGGTATCCCCATTACCATCTCTCCATTCAATCTAATTCCACCTAAATGCATTCCGGACACCTTCTTCTAAGTGTATAATATCACTATTTATATCGAGAAATTTCATAGTGAAATTCTCTTGCGTATATAAATAAAAAAATATTTCAATAAACGAAACGAAAAATGGAGTAATGCACCCAGGAGTTTCAGTCTAGGTATAGACCCTTGTTTAATTGGTGCGACTTTCGTTTTAGCAACCACCAAATTGACTTCATTCTGTCGTGAGATGTTGGTTGAACACAGTAGATAACAGCAGCGTAAGCAGATTCTAACACGTCACAAAAACCATGCAGATAGATGTTAGACATAGTTTGAAGCCACCTCGAAATTTTAGCATTGCTGAGAACCTTAAGATCTTCTTGAAGTCGTTGCAACTTCTCTTCCCATTCTTTAGGCAGTGGGGCATCCCAGTCAAGTTTTAAAAACCACAACTGCTGATAAAACATTTTCAATTTGACTGTGGCAATAGCAAGCCAAGAAGATCAAAGATTTTAGAAAATTGAGAAATGAACCTTCTTTTAGTAATTTCAGTCCCGAAGTTCATAGAAATCTTAAATAAAAATACATCTTCTGTAGAGTTCCAAAAGAGCTATAAAGTTTTGGCACAGTCATCTGAGTCAACTTCCACATCACCTTCTTCATAATTATTAATGGATAAATGTTTGAAAAGCTTAGGGCAGTTTGATCTCCATTTCCTTAAATTGAATCCATGTTTCTCTAATAACTGTGAAAGCCTAGAGCATAGGTCAACTGCTTCCTCTAAACTGTTTGATCCAGATAAACAATCATCTACATGGAAATCATTTTTAAGAACGGAAGATACATGAGGATGATCCTGTTCTGCATCCAAAGCAATTTGCCACAAACATAGTGTCGCTAAAAATGGTGCAGATGCAGTGCCATAAGTAACTGTACATAATTTATATGTCTGCATTTTTGAATTAACAGATTCTCTCCAAACAATGCTTTGTAAATGTTGATCCTCATTATCTACTAAAGTCCTCATTATCTGACATAGAAAAAATTTAAAAATTTATCTACTAATAAATTTTTTCTATGTCAGCAGAAAAAGCTATTTTATTTCTACGAAAGTTGAGCAATATTGAAAATACAGGTATATCTCGTTGTAGTGTTGCACCTACCCCTAAAAGAGAGTTCAAAGAAATTGAATTTTTAGGTTTAGATGATCCGTCAAATACTACGAAGTTTAGTGGTAGAGCTACTTGGTTTAACAACAGAATGATGCGGTTGATAATATACTTGATTATTTCAGTCTGAACAACTGGATCCATATGATTTAAAGTTTCATATTCTTGCATGAACTCCTTGTATTGCTTACCAAGTTCTTTATCTAAATCAAATTTTCTTTCCATGGACAGAAGACGGGAAATAGCCAAAGGTTTGGAGTCGCCTTACTCTTCAGCTTTACTGAAAATGGGCAGTCGAACAACAAATCTACCATTTTCATTTACTCGATAGTTTTTTTTTAAATGCTTCTCACAAAACTCTCTAACACAACTCTGTGCTTTAGTTGTGTTTTGTGGACAAGC
Source organism: Stegodyphus dumicola (assembly GCF_044657685.1). Classification (NCBI taxonomy): domain Eukaryota; kingdom Metazoa; phylum Arthropoda; class Arachnida; order Araneae; family Eresidae; genus Stegodyphus; species Stegodyphus dumicola. The sequence continues at coordinate 83,004,717 of NC_140770.1, forward strand.
ATATGTGTGGGGGGGGGACGCAGCGGCGCGGAATGAATTGGAAGTTGATCTGTCAGCACTATCCTTATTTTCAGGGCAGATGTTTTTATTTTATTTGGCTTATAATTCCTTACTAAATGTAGTATTTCATCTCGATGTGCTCCATCTTTGATATGATTTAAATCAAATTCCTCGTCATTATAATTCGCTTCCGATAGCGAAGAAAGTGACACAGAGGTTATTGAAAATGAAAAAATTTTGATTGACAAATTAGTCGGTATTCTCGACACAGGAATTATAGGGCTTGAACAGCGGAACTTTGTAACTGAACAAGAAATTATGTCTGTTTATAGAATTAAAGAGAAAGTATTATCACATAAAAAACGAAGCAACCTAAACTACTTACATTGAAAGAAATGTTTAATAAAGTAAACAAATAAATATTAACCTTTTTTTTTTTTTTTTTTTTTTTTTTTTTTTGTAAATTTTGATACCTTTTAGATCATAATTGTTCTTTATTTCGTAAATTACGGTTTCATATTTTTAATTTTATAATTTCTGCATGCCATCTTACCAGATTTAAACTGATGATCTATAATCTGGAAAAATCGATAATCCGGAATCGCCGAACTCCCGATGAGTCCAGATTAACGACTTTTGACTGTATTGGGCGCGAAACAGCAGCTATGACAAATGGCCATTGAAATTTGCGATGCAAACCTAAGTCTAAAGATATTAATATATCTCCAAATGTTGCGATTTTTGATCGATTAGCTGCAAACAAGTTTAATTTTCTCGCTGGATGTTTTGATTCGGCAAGAGAGAGAGGTGCGACTGAAATGTCCGCACCTGTATCGACAGTGCCTGCCTGACAATTTATCAGTTACAAATAATCAACTAATGCACTGGCAGAGTTCATAGCCACATTTTAGTTAAAAAAATAAGCACCTATAAGCACTTTTCAAGCACATTTTAAGGGAAAAAATGCACCTGTCTAATTACATTACACACAACTGCATAACCTTAAAAGAAAAATTAGACTTGTAATTTAAAATATGAGCAATGCAATATTTATTAAGAGAATAAGCATTACCTCAACAATGGAAAACAATTAACTTTTTTTTAAATTTTAAATGACAGTTCAATTTACAGAATTAGTTTACAATGAGAGAGAAAAAAAAAACTATGCAGAACTAAACTATATTACAAAATTTAATGATGATATTTCAGTTGAAAATATAGAAAATAAATAATAATAAGCCATATTAATTGTATTCATTTGGCACCTAATAATAAATACAATTTATTTTCCCACTCATATTAATATTTAAATATTTAATTTAACTTAAATCAAAATTCTGAACATTTTCTAAATTTTCATTGCATAACAGTTTTCCCTTAACATATATTCCAAGCAAAGTAATTTAAGTAAAAAAGAGGCACAATAAACAACTTTTCTTTCTTATATGCAACGTCAGATGGTGAATCATACTCCCGAAAATTGCTTTCCCCCCTTCCTCTGCATTAACGTAACCTATGGTGCGCGCGAGAGTACAGACAGGTGCACGTCGTTCTATTGGCCAAAGAATTGCGAAAACGTAGAAAATTCCGGTACATTCGGTACTCTTTTCTTCCCACCCAAATACTACAAAGTACAAAAAGAAAAAACAAAAAGAGGAGTGGGGGAGATTGTAGCTGTTCTTTAAATTTATGCTAAATAAATGATTTTGACATTTCGATATGTGCATCATATAAAAACCAACGGAACTGAGAAATATTCTGCTTAGAAAGCACAGTAAAACTCTTTTAAGTGTGCATAATCAAATCTCAGACTGAACATCAAAATTAATTATCAATGCAAAATACCGCAAACGTTATTGCGCAATACGTGCGGCGTAATTCTTCCATATGTGATATTACGCAATCGGAATCAACACCTGCCGGTATTCAGAGAAAAAAGAACTAAATAAAGGAAAAGAAAGAGACTTACTAATCTGGGGTGTTTCTGATTCTAATTTTCAACAGACTGTAGTAAATTTCCGGAATAGAATCAATTTTCACTTGGGTTGGGTAGACCGCAAAAACTTTTAGTCCTGTACAATCCAGATTGGACAGTGACAAAAAAAAAGTCCGCTGCTTCAATATTAGAGATTTTGCGGAGAAACTCCGTACTGTATAATGTATTGGCAAAGAAAATGAAATTATTTTGACTATTCGATTACTTTCCTTTTATTTAAGCCATTCCGCATATTATTCCTTAGAAAGCTAATCTGTGTAAAAACACACCCATTTTTGGAAGTTTATCTATACTTCAGCAGTTACTGCAACTATATTATTATAAATATTCATACATATGCTCATAATATAAGCATAACGATCATAGTAAACACGAATATGAACTGACCACGCGGAACGAGAATGCAAATTATTAAAATCTTGATAGAAATTCAAACGTGTGTAGTATTTGGGTGGGAAGAAAAGAGTACCGAATGTACCGGAATTTTCTACGTTTTCGCAATTCTTTGGCCAATAGAACGACGTGCACCTGTCTGTACTCTCGCGCGCACCATAGGTTACGTTAATGCAGAGGAAGGGGGGAAAGCAATTTTCGGGAGTATGATTCACCATCTGACGTTGCATATAAGAAAGAAAAGTTGTTTATTTAGTTTCGGCTTTGGTACGGGGAAAAAATGTGCGTTCATTAAAAACAAAGGATTAAAAAAAAAGCACTAAAAGCAAAAAAATAAGGACTTTAAAGAAAAAGTAAGCACCTATAAGGGCCTTTATATTTCATTTTCAAATATAAGGACTTATACGCACTTGTAAGGACCGCTACGAACCCTGACTGGCCACTGTCACTCGTGGCTTCGAGTGACGGCCCATTCAATTTAAAGAGGTTTGTTGGAATGTGCATGCAGACATACACCTATGCACTTTATCACCAAATCGTACGTGATAGAAACAAATTCCTTTTTTCTCACTGAACTGTGTGCATTGGTAGTTCCTATTGTGTCGGTTACTTGACTTTGATCAACCGCGTGGGTGATACTGAGATCATGTCTGTAAAGCTGCGACCTGCAATGATAATTTCTGGATTTGTTGCTGGAGTGATGAAATATCAACACTGAGATGCTAAACTTGATTTATTGCTTGTAGCTGGAGAACATAATGAATTTTATCTGTCATCTGGGCCAACTGGTGTAGATTCTCATTACTAGTGGCAAGAATAGCCTGGATATTGCTCAGGAGGCGTTTGAGCCACAATGATTGTAAAACATTCAATTTAAAATTGTAAAGTTCCTGCATTTTTGATAATAACTATGATGGGTGCATATCGCCAAGTTGCAAGTCCTGCAGCAGCTCCTTTAGTTTAGTATTTTCAGACTCCTCATATACCGAAATTAATTTATTTTTCAACTCCTCATATTTGTTACCTTTGGTTTCAGCAATACCTTGCAGACTGACTGTAGAATTTCGGTGTCGAGGGCAGAAGTTGTGGTATAAAATTTTGTGTCATCATGTGTTATATCTCCAAGCTTGAATTGTGCATCTAATTGAAAAAAACCAAAGATTGGGATCATTAAGGCAAAATGGGGTGGATTTACAGTAACACGAGCCATTTGCTTGTCATCAGTCGTTGGGGGATCACTAGTAGACATTTCAATAATACATATAAATAAACACATATGAAAAAAAATGGTTCAGTTCATGAATGCGCTCATAATGCACGTGAAGCACTAAATACATATAAATAAACATTGATGAAAATAAAATGATGCAGTTCAGGACGAATTATAGTCCACTACCTTTTAATTTGGCCGCCACTGTAGAGTCGTTAAAATTTTTGATGAAGGAGACATGAAAAATGTGCAATGCCCTTACCGGAACTTGAACCCCGGACATCTCAAATATGAATGCTTCCAATTACACCATAAAGAAATGCGGAAAGGAGGGAGAAAATACTTCATAACTTCATTTATTTTTCCCCATTTATGCTGTGAATCTGTTTGGAAATTTTATATATCTTGCCATTTAAATTTTGTAAATGCAATTTACAGAGTTGTAACCAGTTTCATGTTTACTGAAAAATGACTATTGAGAAAAAAATATACTGAAGTACAAAGATTGTTTTCTGTCTTTCCTTTCCGTTTAATATATGCCTTGCCTTTGAATCTTGAGATTTATTGTTGAAGTATTCTAACAAAATGAAAATCTTTGTTTTTTGGGAGGTAGTGTTGTTACCTGAAGCTAAATGATACTATATATTCCTAGTTCAGATAAGACTTTCAGAGTGAAATAAGTTTTTCATAATGGAAGATTATAATAATACTAATTTAATTTTGCATGTTGTCCTTTTTTGAAGCATCATTCATTAATTTGTTTTAAAGACATATATTAATTTATTTAAGTAAGCTAAAATATCTATTAAAAATCACCCAATCAATTATTTTCAAATTCTATGCTACCTGCCTTCACATTTTTTGCTCATGTTTTGGGTACACAAAAGAAGATGATTTTTATCCGAGTTAACTTGAGGGCCTGAGTTAATTAACTAATCTCTAAGGGCTACATGTGACCACATTTTGGATCTATAGTATCTCACTGACAATCAGTGCAATTGAAGCTTTGTGTTAACCAACACAGAACTTAAAGCACATTAGACATTTCTATAGTCATTAGATATTTTTTTGAGATCAGAAGTATGCTTTAAGTCATTAATTTGTCAATACAGATCAAGTAAGACAAAGCCAGTTCATTCATAATGATGAATAAGGTCTTGGTATTTTTAGCCTACTTTTTTAAAGCCTTATTTCTAAAGCTTAAATGTTGCGGAGATCTCTTTCTTTTTTAGAAGTTAATCATCTGCAAACAAAAACATAGCCTGTTTCATATTAGTATCTTTGTATATTTTAATACACCTTGCATTTGATCTTATCTAACATCTATTTTTATGCTAATAAATAAAACTTATATTCAGTTATTTAAATAACTGCTAAATTAAATACCGCCTCATAAACTTGACTAATGCAGACTGAGGGATGATCAGTTACTAAAATGTTGAGTTTTAGAGAAGGGAAGGATGGGTTATGCATAAGATTTCTTTCAATACTTAAATCCGTGGTAATTTTGTTAATGTCTCTTTATCCAGTCTCCGTAGGCATTCAGTTTTATTTCTATTGCCTTCCTGATTGTTTCATTTCTGCTCATTCAACATTTCCACTAGCACAGACAACATAACACTTGCAAACTTGGATATAAACTAAGAAATGCTATCCAGAATGAAGCAAAGATTTAGCTTACAATAGGTACGGTCATAAAATTTCAGGCAAGCCTGCTAACACCTTGAAACAAAAAAGAATGTGAATGGCAATCGACTTAGGTCCTGTGTTACCGCAAGAAGGACTGGGGTAGATTGAAACTGTACAAGAAAAAACAAAAACCTGTCACCATATTCGTTATAACAAGTTTAAAGAAACTGTGTCACAAAGTGAGAAAAATTGCAAAATTAAGCAAACAAATTTTTAAACAGAATGAGAAAACATGTAGCTACTCATATCCATAAATATGTACTGCAGAAATCATTTACCGACTCCCAGTAAGTCATAGTCAAATTATACCGAAAGTTGAGTAATCATGAATTGAGTTTAAGGACTATACTGTATTAATTTTTCGACAGTCTAATATTCATATTTCCTAGATATCTCCATTTTCCTTATTCCATTTGACTACTGCAAACTATGAAATTCCCCCTACAGGCAGATTCCAATCTGGTTTGAGAACCCCTGGTATACATAATGCGAAACAGGTTTAGGTATATATTAATTATTTACATGAAAATTATAACAGGTGGTACTATAAAAACAATGAATAAGATATAAAAATATACCACAAACAGGATCTTCTGATACACCAAACCATGGCGCAAAATAACGAGACATAAAGTCATAACTGTTCCCATCACTATCCAGACAGTCATCTTTGCCCAATCCTTTAAGAGTCACAGCAACACCTATTACATCAGAAACAGCAGCCAAAAGTTCAGAATCTTTTGGTTTCAACTGTTCCAGTTGCCCCCTGAAAATTAAAAAAATATTCAATGATGAGATGAGTTGTTAAAAAGTTAAGAGAAATTTACATTGACCATAACTAATTTTTAATGTAACAAAGGGCAAATAAATAACAGTATTTTCATCAATTCATTTAAAGAATTATTTGAATTACTAAAAACAAATGAACGATACATTATATAAAGCAACTTTAGAAATAATTTGTAGAGTCATTCGGTTATTTTGAAGCAGGAGACATGTAAAATGTGCAGTGCCCTCGCCAGAATCATGGATGCATATATGTGTTGAACCATGGATCTCTCGAATAGACATGGAATATGCTTCCAATTACACCACAAAGGTACACAGAAAGGAGAGAAATATCTTACAAATTTATTAACATAATTCTTGAGCCAATATTCTTATATAAATGCGTAGGGATCTTAATTAATATGTAGGGTTAATTAACCAGTTTTTATAATTTCAGTCTTCACAATAACTTCTCTTTTCTGTATTACTGACCAAAATGCAAATTAGTACTGAGTATTTAAGCCGAGTTTTTTTTCTTTTGGCTCTGAAAGAGTGTTTCTGGACAATGTGTGCATGCTATATAGTTAGTTTCCGCCAACTTTAATAGTTGTAAATATTTGACTTTGTTGTCATCTTGCTGCAAACACTTTAAAACCTGACATGCTGATAAATTTATTGAACCAGCTTCTAGATGATTATTCAACTGCATAGTCTTTGACTACTAAGTTTAATTTAAATCTAACTGTTATGTTTATTTGCATTACTATGGGTTGTGATTATTGTAGCACAAAAGTGTGCACTATATTCTTAGTTCTGTTTAAATAAAAAGGTTATTGTGATCTTTCTAAGACTTTGTCATTATGGCTCTAGCACACATGATGTAAATGATTATAGGATTTAAGTAGCATTACCAGATTAGTGAAACCTTTAAATTAATAATTACATTTAATTAATATTATTATTTTACTTAAAAATTAATTTTATTTATTCAATTAGTGTCTTTTTCAAACTGAGATGCAAAATACTAAAAACCAATCCTTATGAACCTAAATCGCATTTGTTTTTTATTGTTGTTTTGGCTGAAAAAAATAGAATAACTTAAAAACAATACATTCTGAACAATATTTATTAAAAAGAAAAGTATAAAAAATTTTGCTGTAATATCAAGTATCTGCAACTTGCTTATTATGTCAGTTGTCACGGTCCCATCCCTTCTCAGTACTTCATTCACCTTAGTTAGGACTCTGTGGATTAATTCTGTACATCTTAGCAGGCTTCATTATCATGGACAATACGATCATGGACATGGCAAATCACTTGTTCTTATGGATGTAAGAAGTCTGAATTTGTTTTTCACTTGTTCAATTTATGCTTTGGTTATTTTACAGTATAATTCGCAACAACTTAGCCATTCTACAAGGGCTAGGGTTCTCGTTAACCCAGGCACCCTGGTGTTACACCACTTCACTTCGTGTTCTTACTACTTCAGGTAGTATTGATGATACTTAAGGTAGTACTTCTTACTACTTCAGATTTCCCTTCAACTACTTCAGGTTTGCAATCACAGTTACAGATACCTGTATCTGCAGGTAACAGGGTTATCCAGATCACGTCATTGTTTCCTGCATATTTAGCTGCCTATAACTGATCTCAATGCATATAGGCATTATGTCCTCAGAGCTTAGGTGCAATGGCAATAGTTATGCAACAAAATCAATGCTTTGATGACCTTAGGACAAGAGACTGTTGCTACTGTGTACTACACAGTATATGCATATCATGCTATTTTTCTGCTATATAATTAACAGCCATTCAGACCATAATTTAACTTTCTGATACAGTGTATCAATTTTGTTGTTTTCTGTATTACTGGTACATTTACATTACGTCTGCACAATATGATACATATTATAGTGCTTTGTCTTCTTAAGTGAGGTGCATATTTTTGTGTTTTTCATGTAATTAAAAGTACAACTGGCTACAGTATTCTTATAACTAAATTTTTTTATGTGTTATGTGTTTCATTTCAATATCCACGATTTCATTTTTTACCCCATTTATTTTGCCTCTACACTATATATTTCTAAAGTTCTTAATATCTGCATCATATGGCATCTTTAACACCTGTCTGCATCATAACTTAGCTGTAAGCCACAGTATTGCAATTCTACTAAGCTTTTGTTCTATGTGGTGCATATATGTGTTTCTATGTCATATGCTACAAGATCCAAAATCCAGATCACCAGCACAGAACAAACAATTCTCCTTTTCACAAAGTTTAGGATGGAAGATCTAATACTCAACCAAAAGCACAGGTGTGACATAACTATAATTTTTCTTCTGAGATTATTGCACACCAATTTGGAACACCTACTGGCTAGGGAATCAAAAAGCTAATGAAATACTTGTATATTGATTAACATTTGTATTCATGGTGGCCAAGATCACATTTCTGGCTCTTCAGGGGGGTGGGGGATTAGTATTTTTCTACCTAACCTAAACAATAAGAGAAGCCAAAACGTTGCTAAGTCCACATGTCATCTTACCAAATTTATTCTGATGATTAAACTGATGATTAATTAAACTGATGATCTAAAATCCAGAAATATCCAAAATCTGGAATTATCAGTCTCGATAATTCTGAATCTCGTCTTTTGTACTGTAATTCAGTCTCTCTATACATATGTGAACTATTGTTAGCATTATTTTGCAATTATTAAATCTTAGGATATGCACTATAGTATAAAAATATCAAATTGCAAACAATTAATCTTAGTAAGTATCACTGCATATATAAATGTCATAATTATATCTGCTTAAATGTGTTTTATTTGCTTATATGTGATTTATGCATCTATTAGTGTTTTTTGTATTTAATATAAGTACTTAAGTAATTACATTCCTTTATGCACCTAACTGTGATTTATACATTTATATGCGTTTTATTTATTAAAAGTGTTGATGCATATATATGTAAAGATATTTTTAAATCAATTGATTAAATTAAATTCTAATCATATTACTTAATAATGTGCTGGTGATTATCTACCTAAATTGCATCCCTGTTCCTAAAATTTTGGCGAAATCCTTTCTTTATTATAAATTATACTAACTTGTTGGCGTCCACCAAATCACCAAACTCATAAATCTGTCATATTACATAAAGTCCTTAAGAACACTCCTGATGAGGAGATAGCGTCACCTCGTGATTTCAATTAATATCGCTGATTGGATGAGCACCATGACGTACACATATCTATAAATAGGGCTTCTCCTAGAGGTACAGGAGGAACGCTTGTGAAATGGATGCTAAAATAAACGTATCACTTTATATTCCAAAATTTGTCTCATTCCTGTTGCCCCGGCTGCACAACACAAATAATGTATGAGAAAATACATTTCATATATGTATAATTTCACATTAGTAATGTAATTCACATGTCATATTAGTAATATCAAGCTGCCCTCCCAAATATCAATGTAATTGAATCAACAACCTTATTTAGCAACATAACCAAATAAGATCTAAAATGAACTCCTGATTTTAAAAATGAAAATGAACTCATTTGTGGCATCATTTGGCCTCAAGAGAGATGCCGGTTCTACAGATAGTGGTGGGCTTACAAAAACCGTTTACCAATGTTAGCCATCACCTCCTGTCCTCTCTGACAAGTAACATTAAAATGAAAGAGTTGAAATTGCTTAAAATTCTTTTTCTTTTAATTATACTAAAAATTTGAAAAATCATACATAAATTAGAAAAATTTTGAAATTAGCGTTCAGCTTAAGAATATTTATTAGTGATATATCAGCTATCATCTCATGCTTTATATTGAAATCTCCAAAGGTTTTAAATAACAAGCTGCTTGCATGACCAGTTGCTTAAAATACTTATTTTTATTATATATAGGTATGTGTGTAACAAAAAACAACTTAGAAGTAATGACCAGCAGGAATTTTGATATCACAGAAATGTTCATCACTACTGAAGAGGAAACTTTGCAGACGAGGCAGATTAAATCTTTATTTCGATAAACATGTTGCAGCCACAAAGAACTTGGCACATTATTTGTGCCTATTTAAAAAAGCATTTACATTTTTGACACTGTTGTGATAGCTATCTAGGCATTAGAAAACAGGGTTTGTACATGTGCAGAAATGCACATGGAAATTAAGTACTTTTCAGGACTTTTAAGGACCATTAATGAAAAAAAATTAAGGACCTATGAGAAAATGAGAACTGAATAAATTCAATTAAAGATGTTATCTATGCCTGAATTAAACTTTTGTAATACCATCCTAAAAATAAAATAGATCCCTAAGTAGTATGCATTATTACTAAACATGAATTAATTAACATAATTGTTAATAAGTTTGACAATAAAATTAACTTAATGCAATTTATCAAGTAGCATTAAATATTTTACACTTATAATAGTTGGCCATATTTGAAAGAAGATAAGTGGCATTTATGTGTTACTAACAGTTAGCTTTATGTTGATTTTTTTAATGTCTCATTTTGTCACATACTTGGTCAGTCTAGAGGTTTAGTAAATAAGCAGGTAGATTTTATGTCAAACTGCATAGGTTAAAATGAGAAGTAAGATCATAATCAGCATGATTCATAACAAAAGACTGAATATTGTCCCCGCTGCTGCTTGTCTAGAGAGAGACCTGCTGATCAGAACAAACCTGAAAGGCCTGATGTAGGCAAGGTTGGCAAGTTTGAAAGTTAGTCAGGCTCTGTTTGATGCAGTTAGTGTCATAGCTTCGTGTACAGTTCCAGGGATTGTAACCCAGTTAATATACTTTAAGGTTCCAATAAGCCATTTAAGCACCTGAGGTGATAAGTTATTTTGTATTATTTGAAGTCTCAGTAGATGCATAGAATACGTTTTACTTGAATTTTTACATTTTTATATTTTATCTTGTGACCACAGTGAGTATTAATGAAAGGCAATAACTCGCTTTAATATGTAGAGATAATTTTTAAGGGTAAGCAGTTAGTTATAAATAATTAAATTAGGTAGTTTGATAACCTTAGTCATTATGGATTTACATGACCACTATTAAATTTTATTTTTTAACAATATTTGTTAAAAAAAGCCATATTAAAATCAAAATCTAATAAAATTTCACAGTTTAAAATACATGTAATTTATGACACAAATTCTTAAATGATATTAAGGTAATTACACATTAAAAGCTACAAAACATTTATGTTTTGTAACAACAGTCAACAAAATATTTATCCATCATTTTAATTTGAAGCCTTCCCAAGCATTTTGGCTAGTTTATATCAATTTCCTTCTCTTTTAACCATCTTTTCTAACAATTAGAGATTTGTCTCAATATGCAAACCAATACTCTCGCTAGCTTCTATGTGCTTTACCTCCTAACTTGTCAACCTCTCCACAATGTACCTACAAGGGTTTAATTGATTTGATAAAAGTTAAATAGTCCAAAACTCCCGACAGACGTGAAGCATATTATCGCTATGTCTGAAATTAACTACAATATCAGACAAAGGTTTAAATAAGCCTCTTATTTAAAAAGAACTTAGAACATAAACGCATGTTCTGATGCTAACAAAATCAATTACAGCTCACGGTGTTTCTTCAAATGATTCTTTTTCATTTTAGAATTTTTGGATTTAATAAAGGATTTCTTTTATTCTAAAAAACACTAAATGCATTTCGAATGTACAGAAAAAGAGGCTAATTTTATTTCTTTAGTAATATGAACATTCAGAAGAAATATGAAATATATATAATAAAGGCCAGTTACAGAGCTGATGTGCCAAAAATTCTAGAATTTAGTGACACACCGAACAAAAAAATCTAGAAATGGCAAAACTTTTAGAATTTAGAGCAAGCATTGGAAGCAGAATTTAGAAAGGCACTAGGCAGCAGAATTTAGGATCCACAGAGATTGCATCAGGTGGGAAAATGCCTAGTGCCAGCTATGTGTATGATGCATTAAGAAATATTAGATGAATCTTTTAAATTGTAAGTTTTCAATTTCTTTATTAATAAAAAATGCCTTTCTATAATGCCTGCCCGTGTGATAAGTTCAGAAGCATTTTTGATATTTTCCATGCTTCTGTCTAGTGAAAAGTAGGGGGAATAAAGAGAAGATAAACATGTCTAGTATCAGAAGTAAAACATTCAAATATTATGTTTTCATTGTTCTTCCAATTGTTCTCCAAAAATTGAGAAATTCATTGCAAACTTTCTGTAAAATACATCCATTGATACCATGGAGACATTTTTCATTTTGATACCATGGAGACATTTTTCATTTTGTCACATATTTCTCAAATCTTCTACAATTGTGGGTCAAAAATCTTGCCTTCAAATCCTTTTAAACTTTCCAAGCTTCATTATCTAAAATCCTAAAGAAAAATTATACCTACCATTTCTGTAACAGCAAAAAGCCAGAAATATTTTAGAAAAAAATAGGAGGGAAAAAGTATAAAATTAATTTTATAGAGAAAACTGATGCACATTCTGAGAATTTTGAATATTCAGAGACATGGAATTACACGGAAAAAACTTTTACTATGAAAAAATTAAAAACAAGACATTTTTAATTAATTACATAGGTAATTTTACTTTTGCTAAGAGCTGTTTTGTAAATTGTGATTTATAGCATTATACCCTGTTTATTTTTCAGATTTAAAATATTGTATAAGTAGTTGCCAAAATGAAACATTATAATATGACAGCGAAAAATAAGATTTTTTTATTTTAATGTTATTTTTTAAATATAATTTCAATATATTATCATTATTTTAATGAAATTTATCAATGTTATAATGTTTTAAAAAAAATCGTCGAAAAATTCCCAGATCTCGGAATTAAAAAGTTTCTATGGAAACTAATCTTAAAATCACCAAAATGTTGAAAAGTCGCCAAATTTAGAACTGCTTAATAAAAGAATTCACGTCTCCAAAAGTGAAAGTTGTTTAAGAGCTCTTTACTAGAAAAAATGAATTTCAAAATGCTTATGTTTCACTTCTTGCTTAGAAACTCGAGTATCCCATCATTTATATTAGAAACAGAAACAAATTATAACTCATGAACCCATTCAAAAGATAACATTCAAAAAATAACCATATATACGGCAATGAATCGCTAATAATATTCCTCAAAATGCTAATTCACACTCAAAATAACAGTCATAAAAACAGACAGAAATTTCAGATGATTAAAATTAAGGACCTTCTGCTGATTTTGGCCAAAATTAAGGACTTTTAAGGACCAAAAACCGATTCCAAAAAATCTAAGGACTCTTAAGGACCATACGAATCCTGGAAAAACTGATTTAACAACCAACTAACAATCATCTATTTGACTTTTTACAAATTAGTAAATTATATCTTAAATACATGGTGCAGAAACAACATCTGTACAACAAATATTACAATAATTAATGAATATCAGTTTATATACCAATTCAATAATAATTAAGATGTTATTAATGTTTCGTACTTTCTTACAAAAGGAAAAAATAAAAGTGGAAAAATTTGTGTATACTTTTTAACACCTTTCTTTTCATTATGTGAATTTCATGTCCTGTGAAAGAATTGATAACTCTCTACTCGCATGAAAAATTTGATGCAAATCGCATTCAAACAAGCTGCTTGGATGACTAGCTGATTAAAATACATATTATTGAATATACATATATATATAGAAGTTAGAATGTAGTCTAAGTTCAATTTATAAAAATTACAAAAGAATTAACAAATTCAAAATTAGTGCCTAGTGCTGCTTAATTTTTAAATGAATTTAAAAAGTTAAGATCAAAATACCTAACAAAAGCTGTAAGAATATTTGGACTCTCTCTCTCTCTATATATATATATATATTTAATAATGAATAAATATATTCAATAATGAATCAATAATTGAATATATATATATATATATATATATATATATATATATATATATATATATATATATATATATTCAATTATTGATTAAATATAACTAAGTATTTTTCCCACTGTATATATATATATATGGGGAAAATGTATATATATATATATATATATATATATATATACATTTTCCCCATATATATATATATACAGTGGGAAAAATACTTAGTTATATTTTAATTAAATCTTTTTACAATTAAATGAGTGCAAAAGTCTCCATATGGCATTAGTTTAGAATCAAATAATATCAGAGGAATTCTTCTTTTACTGTAAAATTTAACACTGCTATTTCAAGCAGCTTGTTAAAATATATGATTTTTAGCATGTATCTTGAATTTTTGAGCATTCACTTTGAAAACTAGTAGACCTATCATAGACCTTTATATTAAAATGCATTCACATATTAAAATTAAATATAAAGGTAGAGATGAGATTGCTATTTTCTATTTTTTTAGAACTTTTTTTTTAAAAAAATTCATAGTGTTAAACTCCTCTTTGAGTTGAAGAGCCTGTTTTATACCTAAAGAATACTTTTCTGTTAAAGACAAAATATCCAGCTTCAAAGTTTATAACTTCATTTTCTATATCATTTCAAAGACAGCATCCAGGTTTCTTTTCCAAGGACTATGAAACAGTGAAGGTATTTACTGGATAAAATTGGATATTTTTTAAGTTCAACCAACAGCTTGAAAGACTAGGCCTCCATATTTATAAACTCCCTGGTCACAAAGGGTGCCCTGGACATTGGAGTGCTCATTTTAGTTTTCTTTTATGATATGCATAAAAAGACCTGTTCACCTGCTCACCATATGGATGGGCAGTACCAGTCACATAAATTATATTTTGTTTGCTACAATTCCCCATGGGAATATTAAAATCTACAAAGAATTAAAACTTTGTTTCTGAAGTGATTAATTAACCATCATTAAATTTATTCTAAAAAGTAAATTTTAGTTTTTCTATAAAGGGAAGTTTTCAAAATACCTTTAAAACTCACTAAGTTTAAAAAGAGTTTATTATTAGCTGAAGTGATTAAACACCTTTATTAATTTATTTCTATCATCAAATTGTGACATAGTTGATGAAACAGAAATAAAAACAAGCATTAATGCTTGATGGCAGTTTAGTACCTTGTGGCATCATCACGCAAGCGAATTATCAAGTTCTTTGAATCAGACAGTAATATTTCTTGAACAGGTAATGATCCAATAGCTGCCTGAAAAATAATTTACACAAGTAAGTTAATATGTAAATACTGTGAAATATACTGTAAAATGCACCTCACAAATATCATAAAGTTTATGTGGATAAAAGTTCCTTTATATGTGAAAATGTGTCTTCCTTTTTATTAATATACATTGAGTTTCAGATTTGGGAAGGATTTATTAAATTACAAAGTTCTTGAGTGCTATCTGCCTAAGGGTAGGAATGCCTTCATGAAGGATTTTGTATTGCAACATATATTCAAATACCTTGCTAGGAGTCAATCTAAAAAATGAAAAGTATATTCCTTTTTTTCCCCCAAACAAAAGTCTTATTTATCATGACTAAGATATAAAGATTAAAAACAGTGTTTCATTCCATTACATACAGCCAGTTGAACAAAAGGAAGTACAGAAAAATGAAAAGGGGGAAAAAACTTAGAAGTATTAAATAGTGTATTTACCTTACCTTGATAATGCCTTCATATTCTTCTATTACCTATGAATTTAAAATAAATGGTTACAATTTTTATTATATATGTATTCACATATAAATCCATAATACAAATATCAATTTCAAATTTATTCTAGCTGCCAACATATAAATTATACAGTTAGATTCACACACATATATGCAGAGTGATTCCAAAATACCTGGCAAAACAGATAGAAAGGACTGAAATAAGTAAATTTTGTAATGGAATGAATATGCAAAAACAGCATGTATAAATGCTGGCATATAAGAAAGGTATAAGCAATAGGTAGGTAAAAGCAAAAGAAACATCTCAATGATTAAATTCTTTTTCAATAGGTGCTTGTAAGTGCAATCACCAATTGTAATACAAAATTTAGAGCAGTGGTACATGGATTGGTGAACCTTAGGAAAGATCTCAGGCATTTCATGCATATTTCCAGAAACAACTGACAGTCTGTCCATTACATCTTCATGGGACTCAATGAGACATCTTTAGTTTATGCTCTTACTCATGCATGCCAAATCTGGTGATAATGATAGTAAAGGGTCCCTACCATCTCATAAATCTGTGCCATAACTAGCATCAAGGTAATTTTTGACTTACAACTGAGTGAGTTAATGCTCCATCTTTTTGGAACCTCATTTGTGTACAAAGAAGTGGAGAAACATCAGCAAAAAGTTCCAGAAAGTTACCTTGTAAAAAGATGTTGTATATATGGTGGTTCAAGCAACTAGACAGAATGACATGTGGACATGTGGATTATCATGCATGCAAAGATGTTGTATATATGGCTGTTCAAGCAACTATACAGAATGTATGGTTGCATTAAGCAGTAGTGTACCATGCTGGGCTAAATATTAATAAAACATCTTTCTAGGTAGGCATGTGATGTCATGACATGTGGATTATCATGCATGCAAATGCAATAATTCAGGCAAAATTCAGAGCGTTTAACAAATCTACACATGCAAAAATAATCTCAGTAGTGAATGAGGTGTATGAAGGGAAAAAAAAAACAGGATTTGTTGCAGTTTGTAGCAATAAACAATATGCAAAGTTAACAGAGGATAATTGGCCAGTTTCAAGTCTTGAAGTCTCTGTAAACAATATAGATGCATTTCTTCCAGCATTGCAGGTAGAATTTTAGTTGCCTAGAGCAGTCTGTGAATGTGCTGCTCCTCTTTATATACATACAAACAAATATGAGTTACAATAACAAGCTGAATAACAATTATTTGAGGAATTAAAGCAACAAGAATCAGTACCAGCATTTTATCCTTCCCTGTGTTCACATTCTTGGATTAAAATTCTGCCATATGAGTTTCAGCAAGTATTTCTCAGTTTACTGCAAATTTATGAATATTACATTGATTTTTGTTGCTTTAACTCTTCCAATAATACAAATGAATAATTAAAAAATGTCAGAATAGCATGTAGGGTAATAAATTAAAATTCTATTTTTGACAAAGAACAGTAACTGAAAAATTTTAAACATTAAATTATTGTTTTCTTTTTGCAATTGATTGCCCAAGTTTGATATTATTTGGGCAGTATAAAAATATTTTGCAAATGCAAAATAAACATTTGTAGACTAAACTTAAATAATTCTTAAATTAGTTTTACTTAGAAAACACTTCTGACAGCTGTCAACTTTTACAGCAATTGTGACAAAAATTTGCAGCAGTATTAGAATATTTAGAATCTCTTTCTGGAGAAGCTATTTTTGAATAAATTGCAAAAATTCAAAATGATCGCCATTCATATTTCTGTTTCATTTCCCCCAGCAATAATGGAAATAAAATTCTGAAATACATCTCTCTTAAAGAGGAATTTTTCCTTAGTAATGTCACCATGATCATAATTTAGTTGATATCTGTAACTTTCATACAGAAGTTTCGGCCAAGTAAAAAAGGTACAACACGAGCATGTAGCTGTTGAAATCTTGTTATGGTTACTTTTAATACTATATCAATTTTGAATTTCATTATTCTTCACCTGTCTTGATAACTAGCATGACTAACCCCTAAAGAATATTTCACACAGAAAATGTCACCCTTAAAAGTTTGCCATCATGGCCACTTGATTGGTTCACAGCCAATGCATGTTCAATAGCTCTTGTGTTTCTTCCCTAAATGCACTTATTACAGCTTCTTCTGTTTCAGAAGTTCTATGATATCTTTCCATAAACACATCACCCTTGCGAGTGTGTGATGATTCCATCTGGCACTGTGCCCAAATGTTTGCCGATTGGTAGCTATCTACTTGAAAATCGCAGCTTACATTCATGTAGCGATGTAAACTGCTAGAAATTCGCATAAAAGATAATGATTTATGATAACAGGTTGCTTTCACCTATCTCAAAAATTCAGTCTACCACCTCTGTGTGTAATTTCTACACACACATTCCATTAAAAACTTCTTTACATACAAATATATATAATAAATTAAGAACTGAAAAATAAAAACCTTCAACAAAATAATATGCTAAAAGATGCAATAAACTTAGTGACAACTATAAAAGAAAGTTTGTAAAAATTTAATAAATAAATTCAAACTTTTCTAAAACAATAAGAAATTAATATAGCGAAAACCAAATACAGTCAAAAGTCGTTAATTCGGACACCCATAATCCGGAATGATCTATAATCCGGACCTCAAAGCTACAAACTTTCTGCGACGCATGCACGTAAGACCTTTACCGCTGCGAATTTGCGTGTGCGCGTGCGCAAAATACGTTTACGAATGCTCGTTTAATGTATAACGGACGGGATAAGCTAAGCTAAAATTATCTAATTATCTATTTCAGTTAATGTTGCAGATTGTGTTGTTCCTTAATCTTCGAATTGGATCCGGATTATTATTTTTTGCAGACTGTTAGAGCAATTTTATAAAAGTAAGCTTGAACTTTCGATTATGTCAAACAGAATTTCCGATATATATTTACTAATATGTAAAGGATATACAAAGCGAAAGTATCTTTCGGAGTCCATTAAACAAAAAGTGGAATTGCTGCAAAAAATCGATAAAGGCATATCCTTTGTTTATCTAAACTTTAACGTTTGTTTATCTAAACTTTGTTTATCTTTAACGCAGTGGCGTGCAATGAATTGGAAGTTGATTTGTCAGCACTATCCTTATCTTAAAGGCAGATGTTTTTATTTTATTTGGCTTATAATTGCTTACTCAATGTAGTATTTCATCTCGATGTACTCCGTCTTTGATATGATTTAAATCAAATGCCATGCCTCGTCATTATAATTCGCTTCCAATAGTGAAGAAAGTGACAGAGGTTATTGAAAACGAAAAATTTCGATTGACAAATTAGTCGGTATACTCGACACAGCAATTATAGGACTTGAACAGCGGAACTTTGTAACTGAACAAGAAATTATGTCTGTTTATAGAATTAAAGAGAATGTATTATCACATAAAAAACGAAGCAGCTTAAACAACTTACATTGAAAGAAATGTTTAATAAAGTAAACAAATAAATATTAAGCTTTTTTTTTTGTAAATTTTGATACCCTTTAGATCATAATTGTTCTTTATTTCGTAAATTACGGTTTCATATTTTTAATTTTATAATTTCTGCATGCCATTTTACCAGATTTAAACTGATGATCTATAATCCGGAATCGCCGAAGTCCCGACGAGTCCGGATTAACGACTTTTGACTGTATTAACATTTCAGAGCAAAAATGAAAGTAAAATCCAAGTAAATTAAAAAAAAAAAAAAATGAAGCATTACACTTCTTGTAACGTATCATCAGGAAGTTGGTGCCATGAAAAGTGCCACAGATAACAATGTTTTTGAACTGTCCAATGAAAAAACTAATATGGCTAAAAGCAGTATTCAGTGATAAGCAAATCAGTTAAATTACCCTAAAATTAAATAGTAAATACAAGTAAATTAACTTAAATTGTTGATTAATTTAGTTCAATCCATACATGGCTATGAAATATCAGTTCTGTTAGAACAATGAAATGAAGCAACATGGCTGAAAGCGTGATATAAGAACAAAAATTCTTACCCTAAATAGGTTTCAAAGTCAAAATTACTTAAGCTTGGAATCTACTTAAGGTAGATAGGTTGCTGTACATGAAGTAACTTTCTGTTTGCTTTATTTATTCGCTTTTTTTATTTTATTAAGTTTATTACAGTTTTAGATAAAAATTATGTGCATTTTAAATCACCTTTGTTCTAAAATTATTTTGCATTATTATTTTAACAATTATTTGGTTTTATAGCAACACAAAATTTGAAATTAATAAAATTTTCAAAATCCAGCTTTCTTTTTTCAGTAATTTGTTTTACAACAGATATTCACTTTGACAATTTTTATTAAAAAATAATTACTTATATGGTTGGATATAAGCCATATGATTAGCAATTTCACTCGATCTAATTGTTCTAATAAGACCAATATTTCATGCCCATTCATGCAATGAAAAATTAAAATTCATTTAATTTACTTACCTAATTTATTTATTATAAAAAATTACTTTCAGCCTTATTAAATTGTTCATTGAATATTTAAGAAACATCGCTATCTGTTGCACTTCTTGCAGCAATAACCCTCCTGATAAGATGCTATCAGAAATGTAACACTTTGCTTTGCTCTACAGTATCAAATTCTTCCTATTCCAAAAAGTATATGAATTTATTCATTGTGTTTTTGCAACATTTCTTTTACTCTCTCTCTCTCTCTGTATGTATATATATATAATACATATTATACTTCAAAATAAAATTAAAAAATACGTTTAAAATTCAGCTCATGTTCAATACAGAATAAATTGCAAGCAAAATAAAAAAAAAAAAAAAAACAAGTGCACTATGGTAAACTGCAAGAAATAGGAATGTAAAATATGCCAAAAACCAAATAAGAAAATTAAATTTACATTAATTACTTTTACTGCGTCATTATTGGGGGATTGAATATAACAAAAAAGTAAATAGATTAAAACAGCTTGTTACTGAATCAATAAAGACACAAATTAAAAAAAAACAATCAAAATAATCTGTGCCTTTATCAGTCCAAGCCCTACATGCCGAAGAAAGCAGTCCCCAAAATGCAAAATTATAACATCAAAAACAAATTCAAAAAAATTTTGAAATAACAGATGAATTTAAAAAAAAATTGTTTGAGTAGAACAAATCCAAATAAAACCTGCAAAAATAATAATCCAATACTTTTAGAAACACAATCAAATGCAATTAAAAAAAATCCAAAATTGGAAATAAGAAAATTATATGCAAATTTTGAAAACATACAAGCTGGGTAAAAAAAAATAATAGTATAAATCATGAACATGGGGAAAAAAAAACTGTTTTATTATTATTATTATTATTATTTTTTTTTTTTTTTTTTAATGTGAGTGGACCAAGTCTAAAAAACATGTAAAACAGAACAGAAGTAATCCAACATATGCAAGAATAAATGATATATGAAAAAAAATTTGATATAAAAATATAAAATAAAGAATAAAAAAAATAGAGAGAGAGAGAGAAGAAAAGTATTATTGAATTATTGTAACATAAAAGATGTAAAAGTAAAAATGAAGGGAAAACACGAAATTACCTGGATAATAAGTTGTAAGTACACTTAAAGAATTGCAAACAGGAATTTAGAAAACATGTTTAGGTAAATTAAAGGACAATAATGGCAGAAAATGAAAGAAGTTGTCAAATGTTACAGACTAAAGAACTCAAGCAGGCTTTCTTGGAACTTGGAAGCTGAAATA
Organism: Stegodyphus dumicola; assembly: GCF_044657685.1. Lineage (NCBI taxonomy): Eukaryota > Metazoa > Arthropoda > Arachnida > Araneae > Eresidae > Stegodyphus > Stegodyphus dumicola. Next base: position 83,026,143 of record NC_140770.1, read on the forward strand.
AGCCCATTTTGTTAATGAAAGAGAACTATTAGACAATCTAATTAATCTAAATTAAAACCAATGTTAGAACTTTGACAATAATGCCTAATTTCACTCATTGCTGTTATTACAAATATTTTTTATTCTGTTTGTTTGATTAATTATAGTGTTAGCAATAATTTTTCTTGAGATATCAGAATTCCCATTAGTTAGGTTAATTATTTTGAAACTAAAAGTCTTCTTTTATCAAATAGAATAATATTGCTGAGAATGTAAATCTGTAAATCAAGGTAATCTGCTTCGGTACCTTCTTTGATAGTTTTAAGCTTGTGGCATTTACAATAGTTATCTTGTTTATATGTATATATATATTCATACATAAATAAATTTGTGTTAGAATCCTGAATGACTACTTATATGATAATTTTCTTTTTAATAACATTTTCAATAAAATTATGAAAGAAATTTCTCCTAAATTTTGGTCAAACAAGTCTGGAAATTCTTACTAATTTCTAAGCCTCTTCTCAGATAATTAATAACTCTGAAGATGAGCAACTAACATTTAATTAGTAATAAAACAGTTATAAATATAATTATTTTAAAAATTTAACTTTTAATTTATTTTTTAAATCGATGGAGAGTATCAAAATATTAGAAGTATTTTATCAAATTTATTTTTACTTCAACTGACAAAAGAAGTTTGTATTAACTTTTTTGGGGGAAGAGGAGAGATCAATAAATACAAAATAACAAAAAACTAACCAAAGTTTTTGATTCATATGCTGGTAAATTAATTTGTATGTTTCCATTATGTAACTTTTTAGCAGTTAAGATGCCACATGCAGTTTCAAACTCCAATGTTTCAGAATGATTATCTGCAAAATAAAATTTATAAAATTCAAAAATTTCAGAAAGCAGTTAATAATAAATTTATTACCTTTTCTAAACAGACATTTAACATAATGTAAAATATGTTCACTAATGAATAAATGCTGCATAACTTAAACTACTGTAAATAGACTACACAGGGGGTGAGAACTTCTTTTGGAAACAGACATGTTCTGGTGACCAATAGAATTTGCAGATGCAACCATTTCATGTCATAATCACACAAAAATTAGAAAATAATGATATTAAACACAAGGCATTCAAAATATAATGAATCTCTCTGCTAATAATAGTGCCATGAAAACATGTTTCTGTCTAGCAACTCGAATATGAAAAAATTCAAATGAATATAAAATATAATTGCAGATTGTCATAACTGCACAAGATGTGTTAAACATTTGTTCTTTGGGATGATACATACAGAAATGAGACATATTCCTTGGTTCTTCAAAGCCTAAAACTTGATTCCACTAGCCTTCCCTGATCAGATAAAAGCTATGAATCACAATACAAATATTCAGAATTATGTCCACTGAGGAAAGAATAACTGCAGTTATTGCAAGCATTAATGCTAGACCATTCTTCCTAAAATTTGTGATGTTAAATATCATTTTAATTAGACCTGAGTGTTCGCATAAAGAAATACTCTAAATATTTTCAGAATATATGCTAAATAAATACTTTCACAAATTCTAATATATTTTACATTTTAAATTGCTGTAAATCAGCACACTTGTATATTTTTATTTTTTTTAATTTAATTTTAACTCAGTAAGTCAGGAAAATTCATATACTTTCAACTTTATACTTGATACCTTGATACTTAAGTAATTTATGCAGGCCATTACTGCAACTGCAGTACTTACCCACACACATGAATGAATTCCACAATGGGCATGGTAATGAGAAAATGAATGAGAAAATTCTCTTAACGAGAAATTAGGCAGTCCGAGAAGAAAGAAGCACCGTGCTTTGGTACAGGTAAGGCCAACTTTAAATTAGAATAAATAGTTCTAACAAGCACAATTCAAAACAGCGTTATCTAGATGCAAGTAGGAATTAAAATCGGGATAAAGTAGCTGGCGTTTATATATGAAAAAAAGTGGGGTAACTTGAAATTTCATGCTTTCTTTCTAAATAAAAATATTTTCTTAAAATGAAATGTATAATTTCTGACCACTACAGATTAATCATTTTTAAATTTTTCATATAACAAGACAATATTTGTTTCTGGTACATTTCTGCTCATTGTAAAAATCGCAAAGAGTAGCAGATGAAAAGCGCCATCTTGCAATCAGTAGAAATTTCATGGAAGCCACCGAAAACACAAAAGAATATTTTCACACTGGCAGGCCTTGAGTATAAGTTGGCATTGGATTATTTGAATATGGCAAAGTCACAAGGGCTATTGGCCTAAATGGAGGGATGCACTTCAGGATTTTTAAGAGAAACTGTATTCATGTTACACATGGGAAAATCCATGAAAACAAACCATGTAACCAGCCTGATTGCCTAGTTTTCAACACAAGCCAAGTTGAACTACCAGTATTCAGTGGTCTTAACTACTCAGCTCTTGGTGAGGCTATTTTTTTATTTATTATGTGTTCCACCATTATGTTATACATGGAAAGAGAAGGATGCCCCTTGAAGAACTTTTAAAGGGAAACCGCATCCACATTATACAAAGAAAAAACATCAAAAACGGCCATGCAGGCATGATTATCGGGATTCAAACCTCTGAACTAAACCAGTGTTCAGTGGCTTTTACAGCTTGGCCAATAAGGATATTACATATAGACCACAGGCTCTCACTAAAAGGAAAAGGTTAGTATACATACTCCCTATTTTAAGTTCTTACCCTGTCTATTAACAACACTAAAGTATTACGGAATTAGTAGCAATAATTAAAATTGCAAAGTAACTGCAAGCCTTTTGTTCTGCAAATAAGTCTATAGCATCATTATAATTAACTTGATGTGTATGGTTTGATTTTCAACTGCCAGAATCATGAGACTTGACAAAAGCTCGTAGCTCATCAATGATTGCACAAATTTTTTAACAAGTTTTAATTTGCTAAAACTTCTCTCACAGGTTGCAGATGTGATTGGAAGTGTAGAGTACATCCACAGTACAATACAGATATTGTAAAAGGAAATAAAAATATTATAAAAGGCATCTAGCAAGTCACAGGTGTAGATTTTTGCAAGAGATGTAACCAAATAATGAGTGTCTTTAGGTCTCACTCATGTTTTCGTGCAAGATATGCTTCATTCTTCAGTCAACATACTCAATATTTCCCGACCATTGAGAAATGCAAAATTTGAATTTAGTGTAGTAGTGCTGTCAACCCTCATTTTAATTTGATAAGATTCAATCAAATACAATCTTTATTTCCTTAGAAAATAGCTAAATGGACTGATGTATCCATGATTTGTCCTTGCAAAATTCACCAAATTGCTTTTTGGGTTTAAGAAATTTTTTCCAGAATAGGCTTTACTTCAGTTTTTTGGCTATTATCTTAGATTCTTCTATAAAATATTCCATATGATTTTATCTCATTTTTTGCAAAGTTTTAGTCAGATCTTCCATTAATGGGAGGCAGCGCATGAGAATAATATCTTTCTTATGAATTCCAATATTTACTCAATTGATTTCTCAAAGAAAATTAGCCCAAATTGTCAAATTGATAGTAAATTCAAAATTCGTGACAGCATGTAGCAGATGTCCTACCTCATACCGATTCAGCATCAAAAGAAATATCTAATTTCTTTCAAGAATTTTACTACTTCTGGTAAATTCATTAGAAGGGCTTTCATAGCCACATATTTTGCCAATCATCTCATCTGGTTGCTTACCCTCCTCCCAAATCCAAGACTGTTCATATGAACCAAATTGCTTAGCATACCTTCGACAAGTGAAAAAAAGTTAAAAGAAAGAACAGATTACAGATTTTTTTTTTTTAAACTAAAAATGTTAACCAGAAGAAACAATCATTTCTCAATTGCACCTAAATCTCCCACCTACCACAATAGTACAAAACTCCCAAATGCCAGATATTAATACTTTTAACACCATATATTTTCTTAAGGTAAGCACAACAAATCACATATCTTCAGAAGCAATTAATGACTCTTTCCTAACAAATTTCCAGTATATCTATAATGCTCCTAGCATCTCTCCACCACACTAAGTCACAGCTCAAAAACTAAGCATATCAAATTCTACAGTAAATCTAGCAAGAATCAAAAAAGCTTTTGAAGGACTCGACAAATTCACTATAAACATTTACCATAACATTATGTCTGCAACAGAGCCTTATTGTGTAAAGGGAGAAGTTTGTTTATGCCTCTACTTTGGTGAATATTCCAGCACACTACCAATGATGAAATGGAAATCCTGAAGCAATAATAGCTATTACCAATGTGAAGTGGTCTCCTACAATAATCTTCAGCCATAAAGAATTTAATAGTAGTCAACATCAATAGTAGTAATGAACAATTAATATTTTTTCCAGTCTACTGCTCCCCACAAGAAGATGTAGATCCACATCTACAAAGACTGGAAACAATCCTGAAAAGCTTTCCAACACGAATCATATCATTACAGACGACTTCAGTACACACTACTAGATATGATACTATAATGTTATAGATCCAAGAGGACAGAATATCACAGCAAACTTCTTATAAATTCATATCACAATTCCAGATATACCCACATTTGAGATAACCAGTTGAAGAGGATGGCCAGAGCTGATTTTAACTACAAATTGAATCACAAACAAAATCAGTAACTGGAAAATCCTATATTATCGAGATAACAAATACATTTCATTTACAATTGAAGAAGATGTGATACAAAAACTTACAAAAAATAATTTGTAATCTCAAAAACAAAAGCAGACAGTTTGAAAGGAAAATGAGATTGAAATATGCAGAATACCTCCAAGACTAATGTACACATGCTGACTCTACTGAGAAAGCAAGAGAGTAATAATAATAAGAATAATATAAGAGACAGTGTTTAACACATTCAAGCTAAGAACTAATGACAAGAAAACCAAAGCAATGGAAATCCTGAAGCATTGTACTAAAGAACTTAAGAGGCTATAAACCTCACAAAAGTCCTAAGAAGTAAAATGAAAAATATTCCAGATGAACAGAAAAAGCAGCCTGCATAAAGCCCAATTAGCATTCCAAAAAAGAAGGATAAGAAATGCAAAAATGAGAAGCTGGAAAATATTTTGCACTAACAGCAATAAGATTTAAGGCCAACTTTATAAAATGGCCACAAGTAAAACATATTAACCAACTAATGTCACCCTCTATAAGACCTCCTTTCAGGAGAAAATCCAATTGAAAATGTAACAGTTCTTGTACTGAACAAAATATTCGATGCAGCATTTCTTACAGATTCTCCAGTAGATGATCTTTTAGAACATACAGTAATTAGAAATAATATTTCTTTCCCAGACACAACAGACGACAAAAATTTCAAGCAATCAGAAATCTCACATACTTATGAAATAACACTGTATGAGATTCAAGATCTCAATCTTGAACTTATCAAATGAGAAAGCACCACAGCTGTTGGTGCTTTTTTGTTTGATGTTCACTAGTTTATTTCACAACAGAATTATAAAAATAGTCAATCATGCAGTTCCCAACATTTTTTTCAAAATATTTAAATAATGTCTAAACCATCCTATGTTTCCATAATGCATTAAAATAAGGCAAATGATATTATTCAAAAAATTTAACAGAAACCCATCAGATCCAGTTGTTTTCATCCAATTAACCTACTTCCTGCAGTAGAGAAAGTTTTAGAAAGAGCCACCATAGACAAAATTTATTTCTAAAATATATCTAGCATCATCATAAATAATAACTTACTAATTGAAATAAAACAATCAAGAAGTATCCTCATGGTTCTAGCCTTAGCACAAATCTGTGGAACATTACATTCAACAAGATTACTTTCTGTAAATGGAAGGAACATGTGAAGATGATTGCATTTACAGACGATGTAGCCTTTGTTATGAAAGGACATTCAAGGGGTATTCTGAAGCATAACTGTAATGATACCCTTTCAGAATTCAGTGATCTCTACAATAAACAAAAATGATTTATCTTAGAAATGAAATCAAAAATTGTTTTAATTCCCGAACCAGGCAAAACTATGCAACACAATTCTTGTATAAACATCAATAAACAGAAAAATTAAAATAGCTCAGGAAAATATATATTAGGCTTCCTAACAGAACCCAAGCTCTCTGGATACCACACCTTAAAATAATTCCAAGAAATTTCAAGAGCCCTTTCCAGAATACAGGGATCAATGTGGTAACTTCAGTTAAAAATACAAAACAGCCTTTATCATACAGTAATTGAAAACATGGTGCTTTACACAGCAGCTATTTGGGCACACCCAAAGAATGCACACAAATAAAGGACACTGGCTTCAATCCAATGATCATTCTTCCTCCAAATAACAAAACCGTTCTGTACTACACCAACTGCCACCTTATGTTTACTAAAAGATATTCCCCTACTGCACATTTGAGCAGAAGAGAAAGCTGGCTCAGAAAAATCTACAGGTAAAAAAAAAAAAAAAAAAAAAAAAAAAAAAAAAAAACTATGATATATTAATGATCAAGAAATTAATCCATTACATTATGAATTTCCAAAGAACATAAATGGTAGGACCCAGCATCAGATTCGAATACTAAAGCTGATATCAAAGCAGAAATTAAAGCAGTAATGGAAAACCCAATGGCCTATACAGATGGGTAGAAAATTAGCAGTTGTAGCAGTAATAGTTGCAGAAAATTAGCAGTAATCTTGTTGAAAGTCGTGAATACCCATGTTATTCTGATTTTAGAACTTGAAGAAGAAACCTAGAAAGGCCACCTGCAGGAATATAACAGTATATTCCAAACCGAGCTGACAGCTAGCTATGAAACAAACAATTATCTGGATAACACATCAAAACATCAACCTAATTAGCATTTTTATAATAGTCATGCAGCAATTTAGGCAACTGCAGATTACAGAAATAAATCTCCAATTGTACAACAGATTCACGATCTAGCACTGAAAATTGGCAGTATTAAAATAGTAATAAAATGGACAAAAGCCCATGCTGGTCAAGCATATAATGAAAAAGCAGATACTTCTTCTAGCAGAAAAAGCAGTTTTGTGCCACTTCTTGCTAAAAAAGTGGCACAAAATGAATCACTGCCTACTATAGAAATATTACTCCCAGGAACGCATATCAAGAGCTCCTCTAGAAAAAGAATACTTAAAATCTGGAAAAACAAATGGAATGAAGCATAAAAAAGAAGAAGAGTATATAAAATGTTCAAGTCTCTCTCCTATGATCACATATTTTTCTTGATAAATCTCTTCATAACAGGACATGGCCAATTTTCCACATACTATTTTGCTCAAAATCTAAATGAAACAGATATATGCATACATGGGAAAAGGGTGACCCCATGCATTATATATGTAGCTGTCAATTCATAAAAGAAAACCACTCCAATACCAGGCAGCAATGCAAACCAGATAATATCAGATATATCCTGAGTATGAAGTAATCAAGACTAAAAATCTAGAAAATGATGCAGCTCTTGGCATATGACAGACTAGAGATGTGACAAAACTGATGAAATGGAATATTTATACATACATCCAATAGGATTCTCTATGAAACGAATAAAAAGCGTACCTATGAACAACAAAATATAAATAGACATTAAACCACTACCAAAATACCAATTAGTATTTCAAAATAAAATAGTTAGAAATGTATATAAAGAAATGCAGAATACACGATGGAGACTGGCAGCATGGAGGGACCATCCAGTAGGAGAAAGGTGAGAATGCTGCACTCTGTGTGGTGGATTCCTAGCTGAGTCAGTTCTCGAGGCGGAGTGCTGTGTGCCCAGTGATGGATGTTGTGCTAATACAGTAATGCGATGGAACAATACCATAAATCCATAGGTGAAATACTTGGGCTCCATCTACTTTTCCTCATCCCTGTTAGAACCATTTGTTCAAATCATTTGTCATTAATCACTAAAGTACTAATTCTTATGAAACTATTACATTCAATTTAAATTAATGCAGCAACATAATGAGTATTATTGCAGTAACTGGCTTATCTATAAATTACAATTTTGCAAAGATTTTTATTCAGATTGGAAAAAAATAAAGATATCACTTACTGCATGCAGAAAAAAGAACTGCAGCTGAAGCTACTGTTGCATGACCACAAAGGCGAACTTCACACTTGGGCGTATACCACTGCAGAGCAAATCGTTTACCTGAGAGAAAAAATACAATTTTATTCAAATTTTGTCCAGTACGACAAAAATACCAAAAGAAATGTAATAACACAAAATCATAATTTTTAAAAAGTGCAACTCTGAAAATTTTGAATAATGAAATTATGCATACTGTGTGCCAAAACGAAAAAAACAAGTGCTAGATAATAAAAAGTAATAATTATAATATGTTTCAGATAAAAATCCCATATCATAGGACGTATTGGATTGTCGACATTATCTACAAAGCCTCAGAATATTTCTTGTCCTTTGCCTTTCCATATTGTTAAGGATCTTATTAAAAGATCTTTCAAAGTACGTATTCAGGAAGATCTCTATCATCGTGTTTCTCATAAATCTTGGAAGAATTATCCCGAATTTGTGTAATGGCCCAAGGCATAGAGCAGTCGCTGAATTCCGCCTTGCCACCGGACATAACTGCCTACAATATCATCTTCATAGATTCAAAATTGTTCCTTCTCCAATATGCACTCTGTGCAGCTCTGGAGAGGTGATGGATGCCACACATCTAACCCACTGTCCTACTTTGCGCAAAAATTTTCTCGCCAAGCGTTAATGGGAGGCAAGAGATATGTTAGATTAATGGACTTTTTTACAGCTGTTTTTTTGTTTTATCTTCCCATTGTGTTGCTGTATTCTATGTTCTTTGTTCTTGTTTTTTCCTGTAACTGTTCATCTGCCATTGGAAATTGAAAAATAAATAAATAAATAATAATGATTATTATTATTATAAAATAAGTTACTGTAGTAAGTTACCAATCTTGAGTTATTCAGAGTAACTTCCCCTAATTTGTGAGCCTCTAAACCTTAGCTGTGAAATCACTCAATCACTGCTAGGAGTAGTTAAAGGAATATTGTTTAAATGTTAATAACATTTTATTGGGTAGTGAAAGCATCATCAAATAATACTATTTAAATGTTGAGGAAAATCTTACATAAAGTCACATCACTCACAGAGTAGGGATTGACAAAATGCAAATGTGTTTTGTCGCCAAAAACTATTCAGGAACAACTTTTGAGACGAGGAACATAATCATAAAAAGAGAAACCAGGTGTACTCTTCTCAGCATTTCGGTTTTATAGAATATTTCTAATACAGAAAGTTTAGAATATTTAAATAAACTGTAGCCGTAAGACATTGTTCATAGGACACAAGTTCTTCAATAATAAATCTTATCTATAATGATATTATTCTGGAAATTTGCCTCTTTCAATGGCAGCAATCATATAGGTTGGCAGTGCAATATTATAAATGGCAGTAAGACTTACTTCTTATTTTAAAATATGACTTAGAAATATGGCTTTGATTATAACTTCCAAAGAAATTTAGTATCTTTTCTAGTTATTAGTTATTCAATTTCAGCTCTACATTTTGTCTCATGCAGTCAGTCTCATGTTCAAATTGCCACACAATATGTTTGAGCTCTCAATAAGAGGTCTTTTTATATAAAATTTAAGCCACCCATCCTCTATAGTGGTTAGCGATGCTGACTGCCATACTGATAGACCGAGTTTGAATCTCGGAGAAGGTATGGGTATTTATAAGCATATAGTATCCGTGCGCAAAGGAAGCACTTGAAATACATGATGAGCCAAAAGTCCTTTTGACAGGTTGATAGTAGAGGAAGTGGGGTAGGAGACACTCAGATCACCCTCCTGGGGTGTTCTTCAAAAGTGAGACAGAACAGTTAGTGTGGTGGGACTATACCTGTGCCTATATAAAATTTGAAATTTTTTTACGTGAACCAAAGAGTTCTTTACACAATCAGAAAAAGAAGCCTTTTTTTAAAACAGTAAGTTAAAAGAAACTTAATTATCTAACCTTTTTCTAACCATTAACCAATCAGGCAATGCAGTGGAAAAATTAAATCCACCCAATAAAAGAGGTCTTCCCTCTTTTATTGGGTGGATCTTTTTGAAAAGAAAAAAGAAAGCACCAAAACACCATAATTTAATGTAGGTTATATTGTACAAATAGAGCAAGATTGCTTTTTCTCCAATATTTGAAATTATAAGCTAGAATGTTATTCTTAATGAACACAATATTGCTAGGGCTAGACTGATAAAGGATTTAAGTTATTAAATTTGGCATAGTTATGTGAAATGTAATAGAAACAGGAGATTATTTCATGAATGAAAATGAAAATTTTGATGAATCATCAAAAATAATTAGATGCAATGAAATGGAAATTATGCATTTCTAACTGCATTGAATACCTCAGGCTGTAAATGGTGTCTATAATGCTATACAGCAGTTGCTTTTACTCAAGATCCAGATCAAAATTGCTCTCAAAGTGTGCCCATTATTAAAATACACAAAAATGACAACATTTTCAAAATGATAAGTACAGTAATCAGTTACATTTATATTTTGTTTTCTCCTAGTCTGTAATTCATCAAGAAAAATTAAAATTTTAATCCCAATAGACAATTTACATAGGCCTTTAGACACCTATACAAACATCATACGTATTTTAACTGTCCTGTTGGTTTAGGTAACACTACCTGAAATGACAAACAATTGCCTTGTTCCGTAAGACTGAACTTAGTGAGCTTTTTTATTTATCTTTTGGTTAACACAATAAGTAAAATAGAAATTACCATATTTTATTTAATTGAAAATTACACTACCATAGGTAAAAAGTAAAAGATATTTAATATTTATCATATTGTGGCTAGAGATTATTATGGATTTATTTTAAATATGACACTGCCTCATATTACATATGAAAGTTCATCTTTGATTGCATTTGTTACAAAAACTTTAACTGTTTATACAAGGAACATTATTTTACTCTGGGAATAACCATAATCTATTTCTTATCTTGGCATGAAATAATAAAGCATTATAGACAGTTTCAAAGAGCATTAAAAACACTATCAATGTAGGACATGCTACAAAATTACGAATTATTAATTACTAAAAAACCTTTATATGCACATTATTTTCCACTTTAATCTGAGTCTTTCCACTCTCTTATTGCAGATGAAAGATTCAGCTATCCTTGGCTTTCCTGCACATTAATTTTCGAATTTTTATATCTGTCTATGTTTCAAGAAATTGTCAAAATGATTTGCTTCTTATTCTTCTTTTAGATGTCTTGAAATAGCTCATTGAACAGATCAGGCAATCTCTTCATCTCAATCTGAATGAGATGCCATCATCTGGTTACAGCTTAAATCTATTATCATTTTTCTGGAAGGTCCTTGACAGCTGCAATAAGCATAGATACTTTAAATTCACTTCATACAAATAAGAAAAATTTTCTTTTGTCTTTCTTTTGCTCTTGTTAGATACAACTCTCAATTCTTCAGTGGTAAAATAATATTAAGGAATACGTTAACTTGCTCTTCCTCTGCTCATTTTCATTGCTTATGCACAAACACTTATTCTTTGGAATTCATAATTGGTTAAAACAGAAAAAGTATATAGTACAGTCAAAAGTCGTTAATCCGGACTCGTCGGAACTTCGACGATTCTGGATTATAGATCCTCAGTTTAAATCGCGTAAGATGGCATGCAGAAATTCTAAAATTAAAAATATGAAACCGTAATTTATGAAATAAAGAACAATTATGATCTAAAGGGTATCAAAATTTACAAAAAAAGCTTAATATTTATTTGTTTACTTTATTAAACATTTCTTTCAATGTAAGTTGTTTAAGTTGCTTCGTTTTATGTGATAATACTTTCTCTTTAATTCTATAAACAGACATAATTTTTTGTTCGCTTTCAAAGTTCCGCTGTTCAAGTCCTGTTAATTGCTGTGCCGAGAATACTAACTTGTCAATCGAAATTTTTTCGTTTTCACTAACCTCTCTGTCACATTCTTCATGTCTTTATCCATTTTTTGCAGCAATTCCACTTTTTGTTTGATGGACATCGAAACATACTTTCGTTTTGTACGATCCTTTGGGAGCTCCAGAATCAAAAATTCTATTTGACATAATCGAAAGTTCAAGTTTACTTTTATAGTATTGCTCTTACAGTCTGCAAAAAATAATAAGCCGGATCCAATTCAAAAATTAGGGAACAACGCAATCATCAACATTAACTGAAATAGATAATTAGATAATTTTAGCTTACACCGTCCGTTATACATAAAACGCGCACACGAAAACGTATTCTGCGCTTGCACACACGCAAATGCGCAGTAGTAAGAGGTCTTACGTGCACGCGTAAATGCCTATGTGCATGTGTCAACGCGGCGCATGCGCAGAAAGTTTTTAGCTTTGAGGTCCGGATTATAGATCATTCCGAATTATGGGTGTCCGAATTAACGACTTTTGACTGTATTTAACATGTAGCAAAATTCATTTTGTAGTCACATAGTGGGACACTACTTATCCCTGTGTTTATTATGCTAGATGTTTCTTGTTTGAAGCATTCATCATGCAAGGCACTAATGCAATGTATCATAAATTATATACTAAATAAATACAACAGGAAGCAAATTTAAGAGCTATGATGGAACCAAGCTTCCAGTCTACTCTTGCTTTTTATCTGTACTATACAATGTACTATACCAGATATGGATTTTGCTTATCAGTTATTCATAAATAGCATAGTGTCTACTTTTTGCCTGGATGAAGATTCTGAAATTGATGGATAATCAAAGTTTCATTGTACATATTTTCAGATTAAAAACTATAAATTTAAAAACGTATGCAGGAAAATACAAACTAAAAAGCATATAGTATAACTAGTGTGAACACGTCTCTACCCCCCCCAAAAAAAAATTTTTCATTTCTTTTATCTAAGAAGCACAAATATCTTGATTTTAAAGAAAGGAAACACAAATATCTTGATTTTAAAGAAGAGAAGCACAAATATCTCAATTTATTTATCATCTTGAAATATGTGTAAAACAGCATTTGATCACAATATTATTTCATCAAATATCAAATCACAAAACTTTAATTTGTGTAGATGTTATTTCATTTAATATTTATGGCTTTAGTCAGATCAGTCCTTTATTTTATTATTTTTAGCAATAAAAGAAAGAATCGAGGACAGCCGAGTCAAAAGTTCATTTACAAAGATCAATATTAAAAGTCTCAGTCATCAGAAGGTTAGGTGTGAATTTCTTTTTCGAAAACTATGTGCCCTTTCCAGAAGTGCACTAACTTCTCAAACACATGCTGGAGACAATTTGCTCAGAATTGGTGAAAAATATTGAACGGGACATCTTTTAGTTTATGGTCTATACTCTTTAACTCTTGCAAGATTTAGACTGCATGGAGATGATCTACAGAATGCCCTCTAACTTTTTACAAAGCTTCCATAGCTTCCCATGCCATGTGTAATTTAGCAAAGTCCACACATAACTACATCTCACATTCCACAGTAAATGTAAAATTCAACTTAAAAATTTTCATAGTGAACAAACAAATGATGCTTGTTTTCTTTAATCACATTAATATAGCATGACACAGGTTATCTCCATCACTGACAAAAAGAGAATTACTCCCATAGAATTCTTACAATATTGTCATTTCTTAAACTTTCAGAAGCAGCAAAATTTCTGCTAAAGTGTTAGAACTGCAACAAAAGACATTCATTGGTGAGGAATTGAATCATGCTCCTATTCATACGGGGGGGGCAAGTGATTTGGCAGATTTCAAAATCATGGTTTTAAGTTAGGTGATAAACTTTGCTCTGGACAATATTGCATTAGTTGTTAATGGAAAGTATCCCATGTATTACAATTGAGGAGAGTGCTAAAAGGCTAAAAAATGACAGTTCAATCTGTATTCATGGTTTAAAAAATCTGAATTTATTTTCAAGCTCAATACATGAGTGTCACAGATTCTGACCGAAAAGAGTAAGTTAGTCCATGTTTCTGCAGCCATTTTATTGGTTGAGCACCACAAAAAAGAACCGTTTTTTGATAGATTTCAAACAGACAGCAAAAAATGAATCGTATAAGATAACATGTATTGAAAGAGAGATAGAAACAAGCAAATGAAGGAGTAGAACCCCATCAAAGAGCTGCCTTACCACAATAAAAATGGTACTATCTGTCTGAAAGGAATGCAAGAAGATCATTTCCTTTAAACTTCTCTTACACGGAAAAAATTGCCATGGAGAATAAACACTATAGCAGTGGTTCTCAACCTTTTTCATGGAGGTAAGAAAGGAAGGAGTGGCCAACCGGCACTAGAAGTGAAGCACTGCTTCGAAGCTTCGGTCACCAGATGGGGTGTTCTTTGTTTACATTCAGAAGCTCGCTTGACAGTGTTCTGATAGTATTTCGACACACGACAATTCCATACAAATCGAAAAAGGGACACTTTCGCATGAAAGAAACATTCATAGTATGATGAATAATAGAAATTTGTATAGTTTAGTGACATTTACGCAAAAATCACATCTAGGTTATTTTTCGATAACTAACAACAGCGATTTTGATTATGAATTTGTTTTATAAAATTCTAAGCTGTTGAAATACAAAAATATAAATTTTAACAAAAATGTTATGCTTAAAGAATGAAAAATACCTTACGGTACCTTTAAAATTGTATATGTCTTTTGATACACTTGATAGAGTATTTGCTACTTTTATTTTATGTTCCAAACGCCAAAATGTTTTAAATAAAATACATTTTTTTCACATCCATATTGTAACATGTACCTTTTAAAATTGTTTAGAGAGGCTTTACTGCTGCTCATTTTAAACTCATCATTTTAATTTTATATATCTGAAAAATAATCCCTTTGGGCTTACACGTTTTACTTATTTGGGTTAATTAAAAATAAAATATAGTGAATGCACAGAAATTAAAGATTTGCACATGCCGGAACTGAAAAATATGAAATATGCATGGATATTTATGCATGTGTGTGCAAAAAGCATGTATCTGCCTTTAACAAAATACATAAATATTCATTAAATTGTTTATAAATGTATTTGAAATGAAGAATATATTCCTTTATAAACAACTGTGAAGAAATCTAATTAATAAATGTATCTAATTTATAATGATTATAAATGTTATCTAAATTGTTTCATAAGAATAAATTGAATTTAATTAAATAAATTTAATTTAAATACAAATTTAATTAAATATTCTTTGCGCCATTGCTTCAAGGAATGAAATTTAAATTTAAAAAAATTTTAATTTTAACAAACACGTATAAAAGTAAAAAAGCAAATTTAAAACTAAAATAAAAAAAGCCAAAATAATTTTTAAAAAAATTTTTTGAAAAAGTGCAAACATATAAAAGATTTAATTCTCAAACTAATCTACAATATCATTTAAATTCAGAAGCATAAGCAAATAAAGTGCAAAACCAATCCATGAAAATAAATTCACTAATTTAGCAAATTAAAATTAATCCATACATTTTTTTAAAAAATGCGTAAGTGAATGACTGTTGAGTAGGCAGGAGACAGACTAATCAAGGGAAAGTTGCCTCCAAACCTAACTCTCCAATCATTCAATTCGTGTTTCGTCATTCATGCAGGCAAGGGTAAAAGTTAAAACCAAAAGTAAAAGTTCGTACTGCAAAGCAATCTGTTAAAAGGCATTCTAAAGCAAATGCTATGAGATGCGCACCTAAGAAAGTAATAAAGAGTTTTGGAATATGTATTGTTGAAATTAATAGTAAAAAAAAATCTGATAAGTATAATTAAAAGAATTATTCCCCTTACATTTTATAATAACTCAGTTACAAGTTTTAAATAATACTTAAAAAAATACTTCTTTTATTCCCTTTCAGAAATGTTCAGAGAAAGTTAAGTACTATTTAAAGTATTTCGCTAATTTCTAATAATTCTCTAATTTAAAATGAACCGAATAGAGCATTAATTATAAATTAACTTATATTTTTCGATTTAAAAGATGCCTCAGAAGCCAAAAAATCATGTCATATTTAAGAAAGTATTTTAGGAAGAAGCTCTATAAATAGAAAAGAAATAATGCATAATTTTAATATTAATAATACAATAAACTTTTATCTTAATTTTTGTACCTTAACCGAATAAAATCGAATTACCTTAAATTTTTTTTCTAATGTAATTAACGAAAACTTGCGAAAATATTTCATTCAAATTAAACCATTCTGAGAAAATTTCTGAGAAAACCATGTTTAGGGCTACTCCATCTTACTTCCTACCTCCATGACCTTTTTAGCCCCATGCACCCATTTCACCATTGCTAAAAGATCATTCCCTCCTCCTTTCCAAAACTTCAAAACTAACACCTGTAAATTCAATCAAATTTACATTATTTTTAATTTGTTCTATAAATTAAACAAAAAGTATAGAAAATGTTAGTAAATACTAGAATAAAAGTTATATTTCATAAATAAAACTAAATATATTCATAAAATAAAACTAAATATTTAACAAATAAATAAAAAGGATGACTGCATCCCTCCCTTAAACTATAAAATTTTCCTCTAGGGGAATCCCCCTCCTCACGGTTGAGAGTCCTTGCACTATAGACATCTTGACAAACTCAGTATGGAAATTCACAGAGAACATCTAGTTTCAGTTACTCAAAAAAAAGGCATCAACATCAATCACAACAATGTCAGACCACAAGCTATGACAGACTAAGTTAGACTAAGTTAATGTTGCGAAAATTGAAAGGAAGATGAATCCTCCATAATTCCAGATGTTGCTCCTTCCCTTGCAGAACAGTTTGAATTTCAAGAAGCATGATTCTGAAGAAGCTGTTAAAATCTTTCTCACAACCTTAAACTGTAGTAATTTCTACAAAGACAGGATCCAAAAGCTTTTAGTATTTGAGAAGAAAATTGCAAAAGGACAGTAACAGATTCAGTGCCACTGTAAGAGCATTATGGGCCCCTATTAAGCCATTCACAGAAATGAAATATAAATAGACATCCCATGTGAGTGTCCAGATGGCCCTTGCATTAAAATAGGCCTGTATTGATTACAAAACTATTTTCTTTCAAATGTGATTTTGTTTCACTTGTTCTTAAAACTGTGCCCATTTTGCAATCATCTAATGTTCAATTTGTTCATTTACAAGTTTTAGAAGAATTTAAAAAAAAAATAAAAAAAATATCAGTACCAATAATGAGGGTGCACTTTTAGTTTTTATAAACTATTTATTTATAATAACAGAATGTATAATATTACAGAGACCTGCAATACCAGCATTGTTCTATTTTCATATCAGTATCTAAAGTGTTGCCAATTACAAGTTACTAAATATTAAATGCTGCCATTTACAAATTATTAAATAAGCTATCTTAAAATCAGCTCTAAATCTTCCGTTTTTTTTAAAGAGTTCAAAAAAAAAATTTTTTTTTAACTAAAATCAGTCCAAATACCTGGTCGGCTTTCTAATCACTCTCCCACTTCTAGTTCTTTGCTCAACATCCCTTGTTTCTGAGTTAGCAGTATTTGGTAGTTGTTTTTCTAAACTTTGCCCTTGAGAATATGTGGAATCATATCCTTTTACATCTGTTTTCTGTGCATTAACTCCTTGTTCTGTTCCTCTGATATTCTCTTATACAGCTGAACTCTTTTCTCTAATGTCTTTTCTATTTCTTCTCAATACTGATCCACCTGATCTCAGTATATATGATCTAGGCATTTTATATACTTCTTCTACAACTGCTAGTTTCCAGTGATTATCTTGATATACCCTAACACAATCTCCTTTATTAAGTGATGATAATGATTTTGTATGACGATCATAATACGAATTCTGCTTAGTTCTTTCTTGGTTGATTTTTTCTTTTACATTTTTCACAACCTGAGGTTTAAGTAATTCTTCGGATGTAGGAAGAATCATTCTTGTTCTTCTACTCATAAGTCATTGAGCTGGTGATCCTAACATCTCATTAGTTTGAGTGTTCCTATGAGCTAACAATGCTAAATAAGGATCAGCATGATCTGCTTGAGTTTTCTTTAGCAGATTCTTGGTCGTTTGTACTGAACGCTCTGCTAATCCGACTGTGGATGGTATGGACTGCTTGTTATATGTTTAAATTGGTATTTCTTTGCAAATTCTTAACTTACAAACCGAAGTCCATTATCAGATATCATTATCAATGGTATACCGTACCTTGCAAAATGAGATTTCATGTAACTGATCACTGTCTGACTTCGAGTATCCAGTAGTTTGGGGATTTCAAAAAAGTTGGAATAGTAATCTACAATTAATAAGTATACATCTTTGTTAATCTCAAATAAATCTGTTGCAACTTTATACCAAGGTAAATTGGGAACTTCATGCGGTATCATAGGCTCTCTTATGTTTTTATTCTGGTATTCATTACATATAGGACATTTTGAAATTTTATCTTCTATCTGCTTGTTCATAAGTGGCCAAAACAAAACATCTCTAGTTCTTTTCTTACATTTTTCTATACCAAAATGACTCTCATGAATTAAATTTAACATCTCTTTTTGCATAGATAAAGGAATAATTACCCTTCCTCCTTTGAAAAATAAGTCATTTTCCATTGTCAACTCATCTCTGTAGTCCCAAAATACTTTGACTTGAGGTTCCACCTGATGTTTCCTTTCTGGCCAACCTCTCAGAATATATTTCTTTAAGCACTATAGTGTAGCATCACATTCACTTTCTTTCTTCGGTTCATAAATTTTGTCATCAGATGATGGAATCAACGTACAAATTTTGTATCTTCATCATTAGCTTCTTCTGTTGTATTCAAATATGCTCTACTCAAAGTGTCTGCTATTAATAAGACTTTACCCTTTTTGTATTGTACATTTAAATCATATTTTTGTAAATTTCACAGCATTCTTTGCAATCGCTGTCGTGCTTTAAAAAGAGGTTTTTTAGTTATGCTTTCTAATGGTTAATGATGAGTTTCAACTGTAATATGCTTGCCATATATATATCGATGAAATTTAGAACATCCAAAAGTAATAGCTATATTGTTAATAAGAGTTCTGAAGCTTTTTTTCTATCTGAGCATAATTTTTCTGACTTTTCTTTAGAGCTCTGGAAGCGAAAGCAATTGGTTGGTTTTCTTGTAGTAAAACAGCACCTAATCATTCAGAACTTGCATCTACTGAAAGAGTTACATCCTTATTAACATCATAGAATTTTAATAGGGTGCTTTTACAACCAATTCTTTAACTGTTTTGAAAGCGTTTTGATGTTTTTCAGTCCAGTGCCAGAGAAAATTTTTCTCAAGTAACTGTCTTAATGGTGCAGTAATAATAGTTAAGTTAGGAATAAATTTGACTAAATAATTTATCATTCCCAAAAATCTTTGTAGCGAAGGCACATCTGTAGGTCCTGGCATTTTAACAATTACTTCCACTTTAGAAAAATCAGGTTTTAGTCTATTTTCACTTAGCTCATGCCCTATATAATTCACACGATTAACTTTTATTTTACATTTAGCTTTATTGAACTTCAAATTATTTTCTCGTGCTCTCTGGAGTACGTTTTTAAGTCATAGCTCATGTTCGTTTTCATTAGATCCCCATATTAAAATATCATCTATAATACATTCAACACCTTCTATTATTTGGCTTAATTTTCTTTGGCAAATTTCTGGAGCTGAACATATGCCAAAAGGTAATCTTTTAAATTTGTATCTGCCAAAAGGTATATTGAATGTACACAAATTACTACCTTCTTCGTCAAGCTGGATTTGCCAAAAAGCACTATTAACATCTAAAACAGAAAATATTTTAGCATTCTAGTGACAACTTTGCCAATGGTTAATATAGGATAATGTTCTCATTTTATAGTTTTATTTAAATCTCTAGGATCTAAACATATTCTTATTTTGTTAGGTTTGAACACTGTGACCATTGAATTTACCATTCAGTTGGTTCTCTTACTTTCTCAATAACATTTAAATTTTCCATTCTTTGTAATTTTTTCTTCACTTTATCTCGTCTAGCTATGGGTATTTTTCTTGGAGGATGAATTACTGGTGTTGCATCTTGTTTTAACAGGATTTTATATTCTCCATTCAAACAACTCAAGCCTTCAATACATCTTTGCATTCCTTCAGTAAGTCTTCAGTGTAAACAGACATTACTTTTTGAATCAAACCTAGTTGCAAACATGATATTAATTCTAATATAGAAGGTACTTCTTTGTCAAACTTGGAATTCCACAACATAATTATTTTTTCCATATTGGCAGTTAAGTACTACTTTTCCTAAAGTATCCATTTTATTCCCAGAGAATGAAACTAATCTTTTAATTTAAGACTTCTGTATCAGATCATTTAGCAATTTCACTTTGCTTTTAGAAATAACATTGCCCATTGCTCCAGTATCTAATTGAAAATTTAGTTTACTTTTATTTACATTAACATTAACAGTCCATTTCTCTTCCTTGTTATCTGAATTAAGGTTTAATGTGCCGACATAAAATTCTAACTCTTCCTCAGAGTCATGATTTATTAATTTAATTTGCCTATCTTTTTTGTTTACCTTGACTGCTTCATTTTTTACAAGGGCAATCCCCCAAAAAAAAGGTCTCCTATTTTTTGGGGACGTAGAGAAAGTTTTAATACGGTTGTTGGCAACACTGTTGTGAGTGGTGCCTTCTCCGCTACCACATAAGCACGCAGGCGCTTCGCTCGGATGCTGTCTTGGCTTGGCAGCCATTCGAAATGGAGCTCCCAATAAACGTTACCGCCAAGTGCGAAGTGCGCGCAGTTATTCAATTTTTGAACGCAAAAGGCATTAAACCGGTTGAAATTCACCGCCTATTGACAGAAGTGTATGGACAGTCGTGCATGGATGTCAAACCCGCTCACAAGTGGTGTAGAGAGTTTAGAGCCGGTCGTACTGAAATTCATGACGAAGAAAGGAGCGGGAGGCCATCAATTGCCGGATTGTTGAGTACGTAAAATGCGTAAAGATCGGAGGATCATATGGATGCTCCTGAAGCTCCCCAATGCTTCCTAAAGGGCATGGCGGCAAGCTGGTATGACATGGGCATTGTAAAACTGCCACAATGTCTACAAAAATGCATCGACCAAAATGGCGATTATGTTGAAAAATAAAGCATTCTGCAATCTTTAAAGTGATGTAGCAATTATAGAAAATAAACGGTTCTTTGTATATCTAAAAATCTAGGAGACCTTTTTTTGGGGATTGCCCTCGTATTATATAGCTTTTACACAGATTCGCGAAATGATTTTCCTTTTTACACTTATGACAGATTTTTCCATATGCTGGATACTTTCTATACTCGTGAGATGTTCCACGTTTAGAACAAACTTTTATCTTTTGTTTCTCCATATTTACCTCTTTG
This sequence comes from Stegodyphus dumicola, assembly GCF_044657685.1. NCBI lineage: Eukaryota > Metazoa > Arthropoda > Arachnida > Araneae > Eresidae > Stegodyphus > Stegodyphus dumicola. The sequence continues at coordinate 83,047,597 of NC_140770.1, forward strand.
TAGGTATTATTATGTTTATTTAGTTTCTTTTTCACTCCGTTTACAACAGTTTCCTCATTTTTCATGATTTTCATTTGATGTGCACTTATTTCAGCAGATCTGCTTATATCAAGAGCTTTTCTAATGTTAATTCTGTTTTATGTAACAATCTTGCTCTCACTACATCATCTTGAATACCACAAACAATTTTATCCTTTATTAACCTATCTGTTATTTGTGCAAACTCGCTTGTTCTAGCTTTATTTCGAAGGTCAGTTACATACTCATCTATGGTTTCTGACGCAGTTTGATTTCTAGTAAAGAATAAATGTCTTTCATATGTAATGTTTTTCTTAGGAATACAATATTCCATAAATTTTGTCTTAATTTAATTTCTTTATCCTCTTCTATAGGAAATGTATTATAGTATATTTAAAAAACCACGAACTCCTATTATATGAAGAAAAGTATTAACTCTTACCTTCTCTTCTTTATTATGTAATCCACTAGCTACTTCATATATGTATTTCCAATGATTGCAGCCATCTTTGCCAATATGAAGCAAAATTTCCATCAAATTTCATGCTCTGGTGGTTTTAAACTTTCCATTTTTAAAGCAAAATACTTCTGACACTATATAGAATATTGAGGGTGCATTTTTAGTTTTTATAAACTATTTTGTTTTATTTTCATATCAGTATCCAAAGTGTTGCCAATTACAAGTTACTAAATATTAAATGTTAAATGTTGCCATTTACAAATTATTAAATATTACAAGTACCATAAACTAACAAATGACAAAACAAAGCTTTCCCATGAACAGAACATTTTTACTGAAAGCTAACTAAATTATTTAACATAAATTAAAACATTATTTTAATAAAATTTTAATTCTTTAATAAAACTTGTTAAACATATACAAAAGAATACAATATATATATATATTTTTTAATTTATGCATTTTACCAAAAATAATAATAAAAATAAAATACTATTTTCAAAGGTATCCTCTTCTTTAATAATTTTAATAAAAGCCGTTTCTGACAAGTTCATTTCCGAAGCTATATTTTGTTTGACATCACTTGGGACAGACTATAAAAAAGCAAATTCAAATTTAAAAGAAATTATAATCATATAACACATGCAATAATTAAATAATGTGTAAATTAAAGTTAATAAATTTCAGATCTAAAATCTCCACACAAACCTCAGAATGACATGACTCTTAATGTATGATTCATTCATTTTATAACATCTCATAACTTCTTCAATATGAAAATTCTGCAGTTAAGAGCATTGATAAATCTCTCAAGCACGCCTTCATGGTGTGACTGAATAGTATGTCCTAAGTTCAAATACAGGTGAAGGTATTGCACACTTTTGGCCTACCAGCAGTGGAGAATTAAACTTGTTAAACAATAATAGTTCGAATTGGACTTGCATCCTGGAAAAAAGAATGACTGCATGGTTGTTTTTCCCATATATAACATGTATATGGGCCAGTTTACCATAAAAATCCCACACAAAGGCACCTCTCCCCATAGGCAAATAGCTGTTGAGATGCTTTGCCTTAATCAATTGACCAATCAAATCTCTCGAACAAATTAATCTATTGCTGCATAAAATGAAACAATAATCAATGTACCTTCATACTTGGCAATAATCTTCATACTTGAATTATTACTGTCGACTATAATCTCAGATTACAATTAATTGTGCATATTTCCAAGAATACTGATATTTGACTTTTTAAGAGGCAATAAATTAAAAATATTAAGCAATGAAAATATGAAGCAGATGACAAGAGCAACAGATAGAATACAAGATTGATTGGTGGGAATTTATGTGAAAAAACAAGAATATGCATAGTTCCAAAATGCATAAATGAACATGTTAATTTCATTAATTGAAATGTTAATAGAATAACAAGGTTTTTATAAAACATATTTTTTAAACGATGACTATTATTCACTGTGAATTACAAGAATGACTGCATGGTTGTTTTTCCCATATATAACATGGATATGAGCCAGTTTATCTTAAAAACCCCACACGAAGGCAAATAGCTCTCAAGATGCTTTGCCTTAATCAATCCACGAACCAAATTTCTCAAACAAATTACTAGTAACACCTCAAATAAATCTCATTGTTTTAATTCAGCTATTTTTCTTAATATAAATAAAGTTCAGAAGTTGTTACCAGAGTCGTAGCTAGGGTTTTCAGTGCCCAGGGACAACTGAAGACTTCGCGCTCCCTACTGCTTGCCAAGGATGGAAAACATTTAATTCTAAAATGTCGTAACATCAGTTTGGCGCCCCTTGGATTCTGCGCCCGAGGACTGATGCCCCCCTCTAGCTATGCCCCTGGTTGTTACCAACCAATGAAAGCTGCTGAATTTATCATTCCTGTGATAAAAGTACATTGCCTGTCAGTGTAATATGGTGAACCACATCCAAAGGTCTTTTACATAAACTTCTTAATAACATTATAGAGACATTAGGTTATTGCGAAGCAGAAGACATGAAAAATGAGCAATGCCTTTGCCGGGACTAGAACAATGGACCTCTCGAATATGTGTCGAGCGTGCTGACCACTATACCACGAAGTCATGCTAAAAAGGCGGGAGAAATACCTTATATACTCCCCCTTTTAAAGGGTGACTGGAGATTAGGGGACCCAATCACCAAATCTTGATGGTGGAGAATCATCATCCACACACTTTTAGTTTGGGTGCCATGTAGAGACATGAGGTTATTTTGAAGCAGGAGAGATGAAAAACGAGCAATACCCTTGCCGGGACTCGAACCATGGACCTCTTGAATACGCATCGAGCATGCTGACCACTACACCACGAAGGCTTGCTAAGAAGGCGGGAGAAATACCTTATAACATTTTTTAACAAGTATTACTTTATATGCATTATAACAAATAATTTGATAAAATAATTTAGTATTATAAATAACATAGGTTTTTACCAGCATATAATATATCAACTTAAAAAATTTTAACTCAGGTCTTTTCATGTGTAAAAATAAATAAAAAGTACAATATCAAAGGATCATTACGAAATTTTATAATAAACTGCAATCCTTCCAAAGGATTTTTTTTTTTTTTTCCAGTTCCATGTTTCATACAGTCATCTTTTTTTTGAAGTGGTAACATATTCTTTTAATATTTTGAAATTTATAGATTTGCATCACTTTTTATTTCAAAAAGAAATGCTAAAAGAAAAATAATTTAAAACTAATTCCCCCCCCCTTCATTTGAGCATGCTGACCACTACACCACGAAGGCTTGCTAAGAAGGCGGGAGAAATACCTTATAACATTTTTTAACAAGTATTACTTTATATGCATTATAACAAATAATTTGATAAAATAATTTAGTATTATAAATAACATAGGTTTTTACCAGCATATAATATATCAACTTAAAAAATTTTAACTCAGGTCTTTTCATGTGTAAAAATAAATAAAAAGTACAATATCAAAGGATCATTACGAAATTTTATAATAAACTGCAATCCTTCCAAAGGATTTTTTTTTTTTTTTTTTCCAGTTCCATGTTTCATACAGTCATCTTTTTTTTTGAAGTGGTAACATATTCTTTTAATATTTTGAAATTTATAGATTTGCATCACTTTTTATTTCAAAAAGAAATGCTAAAAGAAAAATAATTTAAAACTAATTCCCTCCCCCCCCTTCATTTGAGTTTTAATTTTATTGAACAGAAAAGATTTATATCACTTGACAAGTAAATAATAATTTTATTGATTTAATGGTGAAATCCTCTCTGATAGCAACATAGTGTTTTCAAATTGAAAATTTTTCATTTAATAGAGGTTTTTTTATTTCTTTAATACAGTGTTTTAAATGGGGTTATCATATCTAGTGGCATGTGATGCTAGAAGAAACTATGGTTCTCCTACTACTACTAATAAATTCCCAGACTTACAGGAACTAATGTCCCAGTTATGTATGCAGGAAATTTTGAAACTCAAGGCAAAAATGTTTTGCTTACAACTCTGTTCCTTGTAGATTTTTCCTAAAGAACTGCATAAATCAGCCAATCAGATAACCTGAAAATTAAAATTCCTGGAAACATTTCTGTGGACGTGCCATTGAGGGTAGTTAGTACATGTGATACCTGTTTCAGTCATCTCAGCATCAAAATCTCACTAAATTTATATTTTGCTCAATAAGTAAAACTACTGATTTAGAAGCATGATGGCCTTCTATATGAAAAATGTTCAGCAGATTTCTGGCACACTATGCACAGTTCTATTTTTTGAAGTATTCCTTTTTTTTTTTTTTTTTTTTTTTTTGATGAATTATATATACATAATATTAAAAAAAATATTGCATTTACAGGTTTATTTATAATAATAAGGAAATAAAGTTATTCATAATAAATATAATGCGTTTATTCAAACATTATTGATCCAACAAGTTGTATAAAACAAAAAAAATTACCTTTCGACAAAATATCTAAAAAACAAAGTTTTTTAATACTCTCATATTATCCACCCAACCCTACTGCAAAGTCGTCAATCACTGGCAACTTAATTTTTTACAAATCTAACACATGAAGATTTATAGCCATTTTAACAAATGGTGGCATGTTGAAAATTACATTTATTTAGTACATAGTGGATATGCAAGCCGCATTTAAAAATTAGCTAATTAAATATATTAAGAACATCTAAGTTTAATTTAGCATGTTAAACATAATTAGAATAATTAAATTCAGTTAGCAGAAAAGTATGATATTAATCATATGCAGTTAAAAATTAGCTGGTTCAACATGGTATTTAAAACAATTCAAGTTGGTAGAAAAGTATGATCTTAAGTTGATATGTAGCTAAAGATTAGCACAAAAAAGTAAAGTAAATATTAGTTCTATTATTGAAATATATTTCTAATTCTATTATAAAAAAAGTTTTAAAAAATTTTTATACTTACATCTAGCAATACTTCACTTTTTTTTTTTTTTTTTTTTTTTTTTTAAGATCTTGATGGCCCTGAAAAAAATCACCCTTTCTTTTTCAAGAACTTATGCCATTAAACGTATATTGTCATAGACATCTTACCCTAAAGAGTATAATCTTTAATTGCATTTAAAATTTCCATGAATGTTATGCTTAACTTCATGCCAAAATAGGTATCCAAGAACGTGATGAGCTGGATTTTTCTTGTAAAGACCGCTTTTGTGTATGTATAATTTTACTTTCAGGGGCCACCTCTTACATTTTTTAGACTGGGTATGTGCACCAGTTGCCGGATTAATGAAATTTGAGAAATGATTAGCATAATACCTATGTCTCCCTAAGAATGAATATGTCTGCCATTCATCAGTCATAATAGTTGTTCCCTTGGCCACATACTTCTTAATCAGCAGTATTAGAATCTCCACTGATCTGTTGTTTGCTGTGATCATATTTTCGATGAAGGGAATAATCCTTTTGCAATGCAAAACTGCAGAAAAGCATCTGTCTTAGACAACTTCCTTAACAAAAATAATTAAATCCATTCATAGTTAAAAAAATTCAGAAAAAATAGCGTGGAAATCAGACAAAATAATAGTGAATAAGTGAAGAACAAATTACACATGCAAAGGTGAACAATAAGTGCGACACTACAAAATGCAAAATTATGAACAGCAATGTAAGAAACCAAAAACAACATAAGAGGAATGATTGCTACCTCCAAATATGTGTATCCATTGGGTTGCCAGGTTTGAACTATTATTGCATTGTTTGTGGTGTTTACATTTACCGGGTTCTTTGCAGAACTGTTTCAACATTTTATTTAAATATATACCAGTGATTCTCAAACTTTTTAAAGCTGTTGCCTCCCTAAGGAACGAAAAAGTTTTCAATACCCTCTATGTGAAAAATCCTGTAATTTAAGATATGGGAAAGGGGGGGTTCCTGAATTATAAAAGGCAAAAATTTTAAGTTATTTTTTCGGTAGACTTATACACCAGATTTGTTTGTTTAACTCCATAGTTTTGCCCTGGAAGGAAATAGCATTCCTTTGGTTAAAACTGAAATGACTAATACAAAAAAAAAAAAAAAAACCTTTCATGTTTAAAAGTATCTTTCATGCTTAAAAAATTCTTTATTCTTAATTAAATAATTAAAAAATAAACAGCAAAAATGCACTAAACGAGTAATACCAATGAAAAAAATCAAGTATGATTTGTGGGATGTTTGTGCTTAGAGCCAGTTTCTGAACATTCAGTTTAATATCGCAGAAATTCGGTTCAATCGCAAAAAAACGTAGTGTTGAGTTCTTCAAAGTCTAGATGTATCAATGTTCAAATAGAGCGATGATAAGATTGATACAAAAATATACAAAGCATTATAACTTTAGATATACTTATCGATATTTCACAATATAAAAATCATAAGAATCTTTCCATTAGTGTTGATATTAATTAAAAAAGCTCAGTGCATTTCTAATGATAAAAAGTGATCTTTTTTTCTCAGCAGTAAATCATTCTTTTCGTGTGCACAAAATATATCCTACCTAGAATATAAATTTGCCTCACCATTCTTAGGAGCAGTCGCCTAAAGGCCAGTTTACATCTGTCAAAGCAGCTCGTAGCGAGCCGCTCGTCCGGACGTTTCGAACCGAGTGAACGGACCTGTACTCTGATAGATTGTTTGCACCAATCAGAGTGGACTGACAACTCACCTCCGTTTGTTTACGAAAAGGATACCGACGTGGCAGCTGCAGGAAAGAATATGCATTGAACATACATAGATGTTCTTTGGCTGCAGTGCTTGAAGTCTGCAAAGTAGTTTCAAACGAATTAATTTCTGCTCTTGGGATGGGGGGGGGGGAAAGGAAGAAAAGGAAATGGGTACGTGACTGGGTCATATTTTATAAAACTTTTAACGGTTATTAAATTAATGAGGAGTATCAAATGAATCGCGATGAATTAGGAGTATCAAATGAACTATTAAATGAATTTCAGACGAAAATAACCAAAGTTATAAAAACATTATTGCATATCAGATACAAGAATTTTAAAGAAACTCAGTTTGAGAGAAGTTATTTAGTCAACTGTGGTTATTGAAATTCAAATTAACAAAGTTTTTCTATTATATACAGCTGTTTATTTACACCTAATTAATCATTTACAAAATAATGTAAAAGTAATAATGTGTTTTATTATTTATTAATAGAAAGAATATATTTATTCATCCAGAATCCACAGAATCAGTAGCTCTCTGTGAATGTAATTAATTATGCAGAGTTCTGACTGGAACTGTGTTATTTCTAGAGAAGAATGCAAAATTAACACGACAGAAGTCAACTGTATAATATCTACCTAATTATTCAGAAAATCTCAAATAAATAAGTAGCAAAAAACTTGGGAGCATTACATATATTACCACAGGTAAAAGAATATATATATTATGACATAGTTCCAACAGGAAGATATTTAAGACACAATAACACGCCGAATAAATACTAATTCAGAAGTCAAACAACAAAAATCAGCGTAAATTTGCAAAATTTTCACAGGACTAGTTTCGATGGTTTTACCGAACCATCATCTTCAGCTGCAAAACCGCAAATGAATAAGATAGGAAATAATGTTTAGATAAGATAAGAAAGCCTGGACAAGAATAAGCAAGTGGCGCCATCTGTTGGCGAAACCAGAACTAAAACATAATTTCTCTAAAAGCCGAAGGCAAATTTGGATTGGAATTAGGATCGTTAACTAGAACAGAAACATTTTTATGAATGTGAAATGCCTCTAGAAAATCCAGTTCTCCAATGGAAGATGTTTTTTGAATAATTTTGGCAGCAGAAAAATTGAAAGTGTGATTTTCGGACCAACAATGTTGAGGAACAGAAGACTTCTGTGTTTCCTTTTTTCTAACATATGCCTCATGTTCTTTGACGCGAAATTTTAAGGCTCTCTTAGTTTGGCCAATGTAAATTAAACCGCACTGGCAAGGAATCCTATAAATACCCCAGGAATTCATATCCGGAATGGGGTCCTTGAGTATGGAACTCGGAATTTTATTGATGGGAGAGTAAACAACCCGAAAGTTAAATTTCTGCAAAATATGTGCAACTTTATAGCTAATTGATGGAAAGAAGGGAATGACAACAGAATTTTTATAATCTCCTAAAATAAGAGTGTGGCTTTTAGTGTGTTGAGATGAGAATTTTTTAACTGCTTGATTAATAATGTTGGGTGAAAAGCCCCTGTCAATAGCTATTGCTTTTAAATAATTTAGTTCTTCATCAAGGGCTAGTTTGGAGGAGCAAACTTGAAGAGCACGGAAAACATAGGAATAAAATGAAGCTAACTTTTGTTTAGTCGGATGACATGATTTAAAGTGTGGTGGAAGGCAAACCGATGAAGGTTTACGGTAAACTGTAGTACTGAAGTTGGATGTGTTACGTGTGACCAGAATGTCGAGAAACGGAAGAGAATTGCAAGTCTCAAGTTCAAAAGTGAACTGAATAGCAGGATCAATAGAATTCATTGTTGAAAGAACTCTATTTAAATCATCTTTATTACCTTCAAACAGGGTAAAAGTATCGTCTACGTAGCGGAACCATGCCGGGAAGTTTAAAGTTTCAAACAATTTTGATTCATAATAATGCATGTAGATATCAGCCAGGATGGGACTGAGGGGGCTTCCCATGGCTAATCCCTCAGTTTGCTTGTAATATTTATTTTGGAAAACAAAATGTGTTTGTTTCAAACAGAGTTGAGTGAGAGAAATTAGCTCATCAATTTCGATGCAAGAGAAATGAAATTCGCGAAGTCTGGTTTCTAGACATCTTAATGCACCCTCCACTGGGACATGAGTGAATAATGATTTTACATCAAAAGAAACCATGAGTAAATTACGAGGAGAAATGTTTTTAACCTTTTTTACAAACTCTATTGAATTTTTTATGGTGTAAATGTTATTGTCTAATAGAGTGGAAAATCTAGAAACTAAATATTTAGCTAATGGATACGAGGCAGTACCTAAATTTGATACAATAGGGCGGAAAGGAATACCACTTTTATGAATTTTGGGAAAAGCATATAATCTGGCACAATTCGCAACAGATGGGATAAGCGAATGTTTTAAGTTGCTTGAAATGATTTGCGAAGATTTGATCGCAGTTTTTATTTTGGATAAGTCCGAAGGTGAAGGATCTTTAGGGATCGGATTATATGGTCCTTCGTTTAAGAGTTTAGTGACACCATCGATGTAAGTGTTCTTATCCATGACGACTATCTGGCCACCTTTGTCGGCCTTTGAAACGACAATATCCGGGTTAGAATGAATCTCGCGCATTGTAGCTCTTTCTCTCGCAGTTAGATTTGGTTTCAAAGGTTTATTATTGAATTTCACATTATGAGCGATAAGATGCCTAATCATTTCTTTCTGTGAATCTGAAACTTTACTGAACTTGAAAGCTTTTTCGATAGGAGCCAAAATCTTTGGAATCGAGGGTTTACAGGTTTGTGAGAAGTTAAAATTATATTTTAGAATTCTTGTTCTTCTGAAAGACTAAAATTAGAAATATTAACTATTGGCTTGATGTTTACAATGGGAAGATTTTTTGAACTACTTGAACTGGAAGACTGTAAAAGAAGTTTTTCGAATTTAACTGCAAGGCTGTTTTTATGACGGTTAACTGCATTCTCCGTTCTAGACCAAGACTTTTGTTCAAGGGCAGTGAATTTTGGATATGTTTTAGCGAATTCTAAAATATAATTTTAACTTCTCACAAACCTGTAAACCCTCGATTCCAAAGATTTTGGCTCCTATCGAAAAAGCTTTCAAGTTCAGTAAAGTTTCAGATTCACAGAAAGAAATGATTAGGCATCTTATCGCTCATAATGTGAAATTCAATAATAAACCTTTGAAACCAAATCTAACTGCGAGAGAAAGAGCTACAATGCGCGAGATTCATTCTAACCCGGATATTGTCGTTTCAAAGGCCGACAAAGGTGGCCAGATAGTCGTCATGGATAAGAACACTTACATCGATGGTGTCACTAAACTCTTAAAAGAAGGACCATATAATCCGATCCCTAAAGATCCTTCACCTTCGGACTTATCCAAAATAAAAACTGCGATCAAATCTTCGCAAATCATTTCAAGCAACTTAAAACATTCGCTTATCCCATCTGTTGCGAATTGTGCCAGATTATATGCTTTTCCCAAAATTCATAAAAGTGGTATTCCTTTCCGCCCTATTGTATCAAATTTAGGTACTGCCTCGTATCCATTAGCTAAATATTTAGTTTCTAGATTTTCCACTCTATTAGACAATAACATTTACACCATAAAAAATTCAATAGAGTTTGTAAAAAAGGTTAAAAACATTTCTCCTCGTAATTTACTCATGGTTTCTTTTGATGTAAAATCATTATTCACTCATGTCCCAGTGGAGGGTGCATTAAGATGTCTAGAAACCAGACTTCGCGAATTTCATTTCTCTTGCATCGAAATTGATGAGCTAATTTCTCTCACTCAACTCTGTTTGAAACAAACACATTTTGTTTTCCAAAATAAATATTACAAGCAAACTGAGGGATTAGCCATGGGAAGCCCCCTCAGTCCCATCCTGGCTGATATCTACATGCATTATTATGAATCAAAATTGTTTGAAACTTTAAACTTCCCGGCATGGTTCCGCTACGTAGACGATACTTTTACCCTGTTTGAAGGTAATAAAGATGATTTAAATAGAGTTCTTTCAACAATGAATTCTATTGATCCTGCTATTCAGTTCACTTTTGAACTTGAGACTTGCAATTCTCTTCCGTTTCTCGAAATTCTGGTCACACGTAACACATCCAACTTCAGTACTACAGTTTACCGTAAACCTTCATCGGTTTGCCTTCCACCACACTTTAAATCATGTCATCCGACTAAACAAAAGTTAGCTTCATTTTATTCCTATGTTTTCCGTGCTCTTCAAGTTTGCTCCTCCAAACTAGCCCTTGATGAAGAACTAAATTATTTAAAAGCAATAGCTATTGACAGGGGCTTTTCACCCAACATTATTAATCAAGCAGTTAAAAAATTCTCATCTCAACACACTAAAAGCCACACTCTTATTTTAGGAGATTATAAAAATTCTGTTGTCATTCCCTTCTTTCCATCAATTAGCTATAAAGTTGCACATATTTTGCAGAAATTTAACTTTCGGGTTGTTTACTCTCCCATCAATAAAATTCCGAGTTCCATACTCAAGGACCCCATTCCGGATATGAATTCCTGGGGTATTTATAGGATTCCTTGCCAGTGCGGTTTAATTTACATTGGCCAAACTAAGAGAGCCTTAAAATTTTGCGTCAAAGAACATGAGGCATATGTTAGAAAAAAGGAAACACAGAAGTCTTCTGTTGCTCAACATTGTTGGTCCGAAAATCACACTTTCAATTTTTCTGCTGCCAAAATTATTCAAAAAACATCTTCCATTGGAGAACTGGATTTTCTAGAGGCATTTCACATTCATAAAAATCTTTCTGTTCTAGTTAACGATCCTAATTCCAATCCAAATTTGCCTTCGGCTTTTAGAGAAATTATGTTTTAGTTCTGGTTTCGCCAACAGATGGCGCCACTTGCTTATTCTTGTCCAGGCTTTCTTATCTTATCTAAATATTATTTCCTATCTTATTCATTTGCGGTTTTGCAGCTGAAGATGATGGTTCGGTAAAACCATTGAAACTAGTCCTGTGAAAATTTTGCAAATTTACGCTGATTTTTGTTGTTTGACTTCTGAATTAGGAAGATATTTATCGCAAATTGTTACTTTTGGATCCTATTGAAATTGTGTTTCTAGAAAATACACAAAGTGATATCAACAAAATTAATAATGGATAAATATAGTGATTATACTTTACTTTTAAAATGCTAAAACAGATAGTTTAAGAAGGTCAGAATTCATCTAGCATAATTTGTATAAACCTTAGTACACCTTCAGTACTTACACATCCAAGCTGAACATGTTTCACATCCAAGCTGAATTGTAATGAATTATAGCCCAGAATGTTTTTATACAAAGCAAGAAATTTAAATATCCCCAATAAAACAGATCTACATATTTTTTCATAATTCCATTTTTATTTTTTATAATATCATATATTTATTGCATCCTCCTGTAGGGATGCTTGTAGAAAAATGAATATAAGTTCACATAATTGTAGAAGTATGCAACTTATTAATGAAGCAGTGAAGTGTTCCCTAAAACACTTTATAAGATGCGTATGCATTAAAAAATACCAGGGTTAATCTCGGCAATACAGAACTCACTGTCACGACGTCCCTGCGAACGCAGCTCGGATAGATTTTTCAACAGGTTCAAAGTAGAAACGGAAGCGCTGACTCATCTTCCCTACGTTTCTACTCCGTCGAAGTGAGCGTTTACATTGTCAAAGTAATCGTAACGAGCGACTCACTCCGAGCAGCTCTGACAGGTGTAAATTGACCTTTAGGTTCGTTTTATTGCTATTACAAATGGTATAAACCGGATAATCGCTTTGATAAATTGTTTGGGAGTTTCAAAATTAAGTTCGAATACTAAAACATACTCATTGCCCCCTACCACCCAAAACAAGTTCACCGCCCCGCAGCATTTTCTTACTGCTAACCTGGGGGCGGTATCGCCCCCGTTGAGAAACAATGACATATACCAATCTAAGGCTACTTTTTTGCCTAACTTTAAATCCTAAAATAATTCACGTAAGAAAAATCTAGCCCAATAATACGCCAATAAAAGGATGCTTTACCAATTGCTTTAAGTAAAATGCATATAATATTTAATGGCTCAAAAATTATTCTGCATTAAAAGTGGGTTGCATAACATTTACTAACTTGATGATACGGGATTAAACAAACAGCGGCGCTGTTGCCTTTAAAGGGATGTTTTGTGAAGGCATCAACAATGTAGAGAGATACTTTGATTTCTTTAGATTTATAGGAATTAGCCATTTTAAACAAACAACTAGTAGTAGTAAGGAAGTACGGTGTCAATTCCACCTACTTCAACCCGCGGTATCTTTTGAAAACAACACCTTTAAGAGTTTAGTAGTTTGACATCATCTTGTAATTGTAAACTTTTTTTTTTAATATTTGTGTCACTGTTTTATAATCTACTACTCGTAATGTAGAACTTAAAGTATATTTTTAACATGCCATTAAAAATTACATCCAATGCTTTTAAACATTTGATATCTTCATTCAAACTATCTTAGCCTCTATTCTGGATTTTTTAATGACACTCTTAACTTTATTTGTATGTTCTTCATATATTTACTTCTTAAATTATAATACAATGGAACGAATAACAAAATAATTAATAACCAAATAATTAATGAATTAGTAAAAATTTAAATATGCATTTAGGAAAATATTTTTCCGCTAGAACGCGCCTGGTTCAGTTTAGTCCGTCACAATTATGTACAGAAACACGCCAAAGGTGTACGGAAAAGTTTACCGTGACGTCACGGGCTTCTGGATGGGTTACAATATTTGGCTTTTTATCATGTTTCGCGGTGAATTATGGCAAAGATTAACAATTTATCGTGCGATGTAAACAAACATCGAAGATTTCTTGTTAGGGTGCAAACGTTGTTGTAGTCAAAGAATATCTTAGATATTCGTTGTTGTAGTATTCGCTTATTAATAAATTTCTTCTGGTGATAATTCAGTTAAAATCACTGACAAAAGTTTGATAGGACATGTGAGAACTTCCATTGCAGTGTTCTTTGAATTAACATTTATTTCCTGCTAAACGTATTATAAATAAAAGAACAAAACAATTTCAATTTTTAATATCTCTTTTAGCACTTCATATAATTTTTTTAGTGGTATGAATAAATTTTGTGCATATTGATTTAAAACTATTACCATCAGGGATACAAAACTGAGTTTTTTTTCCTCTTACGAAAGCACTGAAACTGTTTAATTATAAAAATACTATTTTAATACTGAATTTTGAACGCATTTTTTCTGTTGATAATTTAGTTAATCGTAAAATGACTGTGCTTTCGCATAATTCAACATCATTTGTGAAGTGAATGACACTAAATTTCAGATGTGATGATTTTTTAAATTGTTTCTGCCTCTGAAATAAAAATTTATTCTAATGTTTTGCGAGTTTTTAAGTGTATCAAAATGTCAATGTTCCATCGGCACTTGTGCAGAAACATGGGAAATTGACTCATCGTTTGTTGTAATTATTATGTCATTTAATGTGAGCAAAATGTTGCAATGTATTTGATTTTTTTCTTGATGAATTTGAAATTATGAAAAAATAACGTATGGTGTAGATGATGACAGAAATTTTTAATGAATGAATTTAGAAACTGTAAGATGAAAAGAATTTTACCTTTGATCTGATTCACAACTGCAAGTCACAAAACATACTTCATAAAGTATGCCGAAGTTTTATTCCTTGCAAAAAACATGATATCTATTATTCAAGTTTGTGATCAGAGAATTATTATAGAGCAATGAAAGAATATGATCTTCGTGAGGTGAGCTGTATTCTTCATAATGAGGAAAATTTGGAATTTTATTCCTTGCAGAAAACATGATATGTATTATTCCAGTTTGCGATTAAGGAATTTTTATAGAGCGATGAAAGAATATGATCTTCGTGAGGTGAGCTGTATTCTTCATAATGTGGAAAATTTGGATGAAAGTGCAAATGAATTAATAAGGACTAACCTCCTTGGTGTATTTTCTGCATCTTCTAAATACATATTTTGAAACCATGTTTCAGAAAACACAATAATAAACTGTTTTAAGCAGGATAACTTTTACTGATGGCAAAATCAGTCACTTTCCCAAACAGATCCAAGTACAAAATATGAAAAAAATGTCTTTGAATATGATGATGAGAAAACTTTCTTATTTATTATTTCTCAAAACTGTCTCACCCAGTGCTCATAAACTGTGTATGAATGAAATTTTTCATGACAACTGCATGCTCTCCACTATTATTGAATTTTTAGCTCTTATTTCTTAATAAAAGTCCTGTGGAAACATGCAATTTTATATTTCTATTATACAACCATTTATTTAGTTAAACTGTATTGCAATTTCCTTGGGCATATTTCTCATCATTTAATATTATGATTCAGTTTTTGCTATCAACACAGATATGGACGAATGTAATGATATGCAAAACAGTGTGTGCTTTTTTTGTAGAAAATGCAATCGAACTTTCCAAAGAGAATAACCTCTTACTTAAATAGATTTGTATTATGGGAGTGGTTATCTAAGGAAATGTGCTATTAAATGTTCTATTATCAGCCATTATTTTATTTTATATCAAGTATGCTAATCATTCGCAAAGGACCTCTTCACATAAATTTTCTCTCCATTATACATGTATAAATCAACTAGTTGAATGCTTTGGCATAATCAATAAAGTATTACTACTTGCACAGTGATGTTTTGGTAAAAGTATATTTACGAGTACCCATTGGTGATTTTTGGCGGCACATGGATACCGAGTTTGTGCACATTGACCTACATAAATGCGACACGAAAAATTACAAATTATGATCAGAACAAGAGAGTTATAATAAAACATTGGTATAACAAATACATTTGTTAATGGAAAAAAACATCACAGAATTGCACAAACTAGGCATTGTGCACTGCCTTGACTTTCTTTATCCATGAACACGTTGACCTATTTTCACTTAAAAAATCACCAGAGAATTGCAGAAACTTGGCATTGTTCACTCCCTTGACTTTATTTACTGACTGAGTATATTTACGGATGTACAGAACATTCAACTACTCAGCAATCAACATAAATGAAACAACAACTTGGCAATAAATGAAACAACATCTTCGCAATAATACAAGGGGTACCCTTCAGTCTACTCTAACCGATGCTTTATATAATTGCCTGTACTTCTGATGAAATGATATTGTAGCTTTTGCTTACAATATTTTATCAATAATTATTTTCTTTCCTATTAAGAGCATGTATAGTCCTCACTGTATCTTTATTTACCTCATCTTTATGATATGCATTGCTATGCTTAATTTGACATCTGCTTTCTATTTTAAATATTTTTCCTCCTCTCTTTTTTTTTTTCCCCAACTCCTTAAAGGATGGGTCTTTGGGAGGAAAAATTAATGTCTCCTAAAGTGTCATGTGCTGTTCTCAAAGTGGGCCATTCTTTTTTTTTCCTGCTTTTTTATTTTCAGCTTTCTTGAAGATAATCTTTTTAGCTCAAAGGGGCAATTTGCCCAGAAAGGCTATTAATTTTGTTTTGGCATTTTGCGTTGATTCATTATAAATGGTGAATCACTTTTTTAATTGTTGCCACCAAATATTAGAGTTTTATATTTAAAGAAGTTAAATAATGAAGAATCTGCATAAATGTATGTATGTTTCTCACGTTGTGATAAAACAACTGTGTTTAGGGCCATCAAATTTTGAATAATGTATGTCTCCATTAGAATATGGGCATCTGGAAGCCCTAATTTGGAATTTGTTTTATTATCTATTTCATATCTTGTAACGCATTTATAAGTCTTTGATTAAGAAACTCAATGATTTCAAAGTGAGCAATAGCAACTCTGTATGGGAGGAGGGAACATTTTTATCTCCAATGTGCGAGACTGTGTACTGGGAATTCGAAAGACATGCTCTTTTAAATATTTGTGATATTGCTGTTGAATTGAATTTTATGATTTAAGTGTGAAGAACATGATATTTAATAAATAAAGATAACACAAAATGTTAAAAAAAAAAAAAAAAACCTCAGGGCATAATATAAAATCTGAAAGCTTTCAGTTTATTTATTTATTTATTTTCAAAAAGTAGTCAATGGTTGATCATGTTCAGATAAATGACTTGGTGATTTCACAAAATGAAATTTGCTGTCTGGTTCCGAAACGAAAAGTAAAACAGATCTGATGAATTGGAAACGGATGAGTAATTACACGAGATGTCAAATTCACTCAAAAAGTTGCACTAAATGTATTTAATATGATACATAATTTGCTATTTTTATTTTCTTTTATATGAATTGTTGATAAATTATGATTAGTCATGTATACTTCAGATTGAAACTACTTTGTGAAATCAGGTAAGGTATGAGGATTGAATATTAAAATTATCGTACACAAACTTAAGAGCGTATTTCATTTCTTAAATGAGTTGAATGAAAAATTTAAATGGGTGAATTATCTGTTTTCTTGGTACATTCACTCTGCTAAAACAGATTACAATATTTGGATTTTATTTTTGCCTTGTGATTTGGTGCAGTTTTTTAATCAAATTAATTAAATTACTACAAAAATTCAAAAGGGAGTCATACAGTGAGCTATAGTACAATGAAATTAATAAATATACAATAATTACACGATTTGTAAGTTTTAAAATGTTTTATTCTGTAACATATTACAGATAAAAAATGATTACTACATGAAATGAAATAAAAGTTCATCAAATTTGACATAATACCATAAAGGTCATTGTGTGTTCCTGTTGGTACAGGACACATATCGACCGGGTATCACAATTCTATTCACAAACATAGTAAAATTTCCCTGCTGATGGTCATCAAAGGAGCTATAATGCAGTCTTGGAGTTTTGATATTATTAGCAATAGGAGCATATAAATATAGTCTAAAGCACATTCCAAAAGCAAAAGATTACGGAGTGTATGGTCAATGATCTCATGGTCATCTGAACAACATTGAGTCATCTTCTGATATTGATCAATCCAAAAAAAAGACAGAAATTTATTATTAGGTAATACAACAGTTTTCAGAGAGGAAATGTGTATTTTTCTGAATCATATTTCATTTAGAGAAATAACAACTATAACGTATTAAAATCTGACATACCTTTTACAGTGTTTCTGTAGAAAAAAAGGACCCATGTACCTTTATCAGTGAAATGGCATATAAAATGTTCAAGTAAATATAATTTCTATTCAGTAACAGCATGACAATTTTCCATGTCCAGTACACAAACGTACCTATCCAACAAATGCTTCACCACTAGATAGTGGAAGAATTGTCTTCCATGCATACGATTGCAAAATTTATATTGCAGCATCTGTAAATAATATGGTTTTAGTTGTAATCAACATTGCAAAATCTTCCCTATGTTTGGTTATAGAACACATATTTGCTACTAATGTAATTTGTAGACCTATCCTGTTTGTGGATTACATGCAGTGGTGAGCTATGAAAAACTTGACAAAGAGTTTGCATTTTATTCTATATAAACAACTTATGCAATTCTAATGAACTGTTATATTTTTTACAAAAACAGAAAATACTAATAATTGTATATGAATGAGAAAAACGTAATATCTTTTACCAATAAATCACAAAATATCAATTTTTAAATATTTCAATACGTTTACCATTACCAGTCTTAGGTTAATCTCATGAAACGGAAGGCTGTCACAAGCACTTTTGCAGAAAGGGAAATCTGCATCCTGAGATTTAACTTGAAGGGTCATTAATTCCAACTACGCCCAAAGGGAAATTCCTAGGAGTGATTGTTCAATCGGAAACTTACTTTCCTTCCACGAATGATGTACCTGAGGAAGAAACGTTTCAGAACTTTTACCTTCTCAAAGGTCCTGGCGAACACCTTTTGGGGTGCAGAGGATGGGATCATTGTCTGCATATATAGGCCATTCATCCGCTCTAGACTGGACTCCCAATAAAACGTGATTAGGTCTTTGTTTGTACCTTACTTCAACCCATATTATTACTCTCAACACATTTTATTATTCTAGTGTTAGCGCATTTATATACTTTGCATATAATTTTCAATCCTCATCGCTAGAATACAGTCTCTTAATCTAGATACTAATCTAAGTCGCGCAAAAGCGTTTATCCTTCTATTTCTAGCCAAAGGCCTCAGAGCACAACGCCAACTAGAGGTCAAAACTCCTAGTGGTTGATGCCTCAAGAGCCACCAGGGATGTCTAGACTGGCTCAGAAGTTAATGATTCGGTGGAGACTTCTGTATTATTGAAACTTGATTCGATTCATCATTGAGCTCTGCGGATTTGCCCTAGAGCCTTTAGAATATCTCCTGTATAAAAACAGTATATTTATTGCTTAGAATCATCATTTAAATTAAAATGTGAACAATTGATCCTTCATCACTAGTTTCGTATAATGTCGCAACCTAAACATCCTTGTCTGAGTACTCTTGATGACTGCTATAGCTTATTATTTGCAGCACGGCCTCTCTGCATTCCTACGTTCCCTGCAAGAGCTGAGCCTTTGATAGAAAAATATTCAGTGCTTGATGTGAATAGTGCCCCGAGCAGAATGACGTGATATCCTACCGTGAGATGGTCCAGAAATTCGGCTCATAGAAACTTTTACGATTATGATAACAGAAACACGAACGAGTTAGCTTACAAATAGCTTTTCTATGAACAAGGAACGAACACTGCAATTACATTCCAATATACATTAATGGCTCAAAAACAGCAGGTCATGTGGAAGCATCATTTGCGTTTCAATGTCACGTAGAGAAAAGAAGGCTGCAATGTGCTTGCTGACTATTTAAAGCTGAAGTAACTTGAATGTATCGGTATTACAATACATTCAAGTTACTTCGCATATTTACTTTGATACTTACGTATCGGTATTACGAACTTAAATAATTCGGTGTATGACGCTGTTAAATATTCATCTAAGCCAAAAAAAGTTTATAAAGTTATTTCTCCAGCCTTTCTATCATTCCTTGGTTTGAGTCCCGGCTAGAGCATTGCTCATTTTTCTTGTCTCTTGCTTCGAAATAACCTAATGTCTGTACAACTTACACCGATTTGTTAAGTGCACAAAAAGCTTTTCAAAGTTTCTCTAGACCCAGAAACCGATGGTGACAGAAGTGTTATTGACTACCTTAAAACTTAATAAGCCGTGAGTACGAGATCCTGGGTAACGAACTGGCAGATATCACAGCAAAATCTGCCGTGGGACTGTTTAAATCAGCTTGTTACTTTGAGAAATATTAAAGTGATTATCAAGGGTAAAATCCTGAGTCTATGGCAAGGACCTGCAAGTGAATAATAAAATTAGAAGCATAATGCCTAGAATTAAATATTGGGAATCAGAGTAGGAGGAAGTCATTTGAACCTGTCTGACAAACGGTCACTTCCAAATTACGCACAATTATCTCTTAAAAGCGGATAGTGAACCAGTATATTCCAGTTGTAATATTAATCTGTCCTATATTACTGGCGGGTGGCGATTGGCCTCCCGAGGACAAATGTCCAAAACCGGCTGGAAACCACTGTAGGCGGTGTGAACCGTGCGCTTGAGATCGTCGTAGGCAGTGGCGGAAGGCAGGAGACCTGGCGTTTGATCGATGGGCGGGGACTGTGGGAATGGCTTTAGGCTTGCCTGCTTGCGTCTCCCACAGCTTAGCGTCAGCCTCCTCGTGGTCCCGCTGGAAACTATGCTGTGCCTTGGTCCAAGCCTTTGCTCGTATAGGCTAATGACGCTAAGCAACCAATCCCAGGGGATCGACTGGTGGGAATTTCCGGAACCGACCATTTATGGGAGGAGACCCGGGGTTCTCCCAGACCACTGGCTGGACTTATGTCCTGCCAGCTTCGATTTGTTGGGTAAATAATCAGACTTCACAGGACTAGAACCACAGGTCCATCCTATGGTAGGCGCGGGCTTGGCAGGGACCGTACTGGTACTGTCGTATCCGTTGCCTTTGCTGTGGGGGCGCTCTCATGTAGATTTTGAGTGCTGTGCCGAGGGGGGGGATGGCTCCCCGCGTAGCCCTCAGTGTGATGGATTATGGCGATGAACATGAGAAGTCCCTGCGGGCTGTTCGGTGGGTTGGCGCCCCGCCAGTGCAGTCAACTGAGGAAGGCCTCTGTATCATGTTAAGGCGCTCTAGAAGCAGCCAGGTAATGTTGCCCGAATCGGAGTTAATGTTCTGTATGACAGATTTTGTTAGAAATGCTCATGTTTTGATAGACTTCAGGAAATACTATTTCACTTTTTCAGGTACTTCTCTCGACTTTTAATTGGAAAACCAATCGGGTCTCACGAAAATTTCCTGCCACCGCAAATATCGTTTGAGCAAATAGTTCGCGTTGACGTGTTGAATCATATTTTGTCAAACAATTTTTGGCGTTTGAAAGGAAGAGACTTGCTTTAGAACACTATATTGTGAAATTTGTAAAAAAAAATATCATTATTATTATGTACAAGATGTCTGAAATGGAACTATCACGCTACGAGATTTAAACTATCATTTACTTCCAGTTTTATTGCAAAAAGTCAGCTACAGAATGTCACCAAATTGTGTGTATAGCTTTAGGTGTGTGTGTGACTATGGCAAAGCCTCGAGGGCTATCTGCCTAAGGGGAGGAATGCCTTCGTGGAGGACTTTCTAAGGGAAACTGTCTCGTAAACATGTTACACATGGGGAAAACCACGAAAACACCCATGCAGCCAGCCCATTCGCGGGATTCGAACCTCGTATAGCT
The DNA here is from genome assembly GCF_044657685.1 of Stegodyphus dumicola. Taxonomy (NCBI): domain Eukaryota; kingdom Metazoa; phylum Arthropoda; class Arachnida; order Araneae; family Eresidae; genus Stegodyphus; species Stegodyphus dumicola. Next base: position 83,069,080 of record NC_140770.1, read on the forward strand.
TTGGGTACTACTAATGTTTGACATTGTTAAGGTCAGTGCCGGATTTATGTATAAGGTGAACATAGCTTAGGGCCCTCCGAAATATTGTAGCATATCCCATATAAAAAAAATTGACTGATATCCCTCATAAAGGGCCCCATATTTCAAATAGCTTAGGCTCTCGTCAAATCTAAATCTGGTGCTGGTGAAGGTTTGGTATCGAAATTTCAAAAACAAGCATTACGACATTCAAGAGGCAGAGCATTCGAGTCGGCCTACTGATGTTGATGTGGTCCGCCTGCGAGAGTATGTGGAAGAAGTGCAGTATGCAACCAATTGAGAGCTTGTTAATGAGTTAGTGCCATGTCCATTGGTCGCAGTATGCATCTCATACACTTGACGTTAAAGTTGAATCGCTGGGTGCCACATGAGATGATTCAAGCAGATAAGGACGGACGTGTTTGGGCCTGCACTAATCTGCTCGAATATCAACGCAAGGATAAAATTCTGTACCGGATCATCACTTGTCATGAAAAGTGGACTTCAACAACACAGGCCAAAAAGAGGGGTTGGTCTGCACCCGACGAGCCCATCGGCAGCATCGCAAAGGGCAATTTGGCTAACAAAAAGATAATGCTTTGTATCTGATGGGATTGCCGGGGTATTATCTGCAATATGTATCTGGAAAAAGATAAAGAGCGAGATGCTAGTCTGTGTTGACGCTGCTATTAAGAGCAAACGTTGAATTGAGTTCCGGAGCAAAGAGGTAATGTTCCATCAAGATAATACAAGACCACATGTGTTTGCTTTCACTGACTGGACTCTGTAAGGACTCGAATGGAATCTTTTGTCACACACCCCATATAGCCCTGACATTGCTGCTTCGGATTTCTACCTTTTTTCACATCTGCAGTTACATCTTGCTGGTGCTATCTTCCATTCGGCACAGGACGTCTGAAATGAGGGTGATGTTTTTTGGATTCTTGGCCAACAAGTTTCTATGCCGAAAAACTACCAAAACTTTGGCAGAAAATCATAGATTTGGGAAGTGATTACTGCCCGCACTAAAGGTACTGGTTTCATGTTTTCTCCCTAACTTTAATGAAAACAATAAACAGATATTAATCCATTTAAGTTTTTGAGGGAGACTGGGTTTTATTCCTTAATCTGAAGTGGTTGTAAAGCGTTTTAATGTACTTTAATAATTAGAGATTTTACTTGGCTTTATATTTTATTTGATCTTGTGAATTTTATGCATCCCTTCACATCACGGTTTTACTATGAGGCGTTTCATTATTTTGTTGCTTTTATGTTGTTTTGCATTTTTCTCATTACATAATGCATTTTCAACATGTGTTAGCTGATTTTTATAATTTCATACCATTTCTAAAGGAGAGAATAGATTATCATGCTTTTGGCCCATTATAGTCATGTGCCAAAATATCCACCAACTAACCAACAGTATATAGTCATAAACAGACCTAAAATTGTATAAGCTTGGTTTTTTGAGATGAATCATAATTCTAGACGGAGCGCACCGGAGTCCTAAATAAGAACGCTCCGGCACTTCTATGTAACTGAACAATAATTTCAGTAGAAATATGGTCTCAAAAATTTTATTTTTAGCAATAAAATTATATTAAAAATTGCTTATTAAATTTTAATTCATCTCTGTACATTTCAGTGCTGGTTTAAGCTCATTTCCGGCGCTGTGCGCAGAGGATCTAGGGGGCCCCTTGGCACTGGCAGATCCAAGGAGGAGCGATAACAAATGAAACAAAATTTTAATTTTTATTGTAAAAATATATATAAAAATAAACAGTATTCTTAAAAAAAAATAATAATAATTATACCAGCATTTGCTATGATAAAGCACAAGGACAATCATTCAAAAAAGTGTAAGTATACACTTAGCTGAACCTTTTGTCACATTAAGTAGAGTAAGAAATAGATACAATTTAAAAATCACATTGCCCGTAGATTCAAAAGAACATATTACAAATGTAGTTTACAAGGAATTATTGTAACCAGATTAAAAGAAGCAATACTTTTATGAAATATATATACTTAAAAAAAACTTTTAAAAATGAATACTATAAAATCCATTCTCAGAACGGGTAGCTCTGCTAGTACTACTACTAATAATTTACCTTATTCACTACTATCTGCTATCTTGCAAACCAGTACAGTAATCTATCGTTTTGTTTTTCTGGCAGTCCACACTCCATTATTTATTTATAATGTTTGTGTCGTGTTACATATTTGGTAAGGTACTGTCTGTAGTCTAATTCATCTGCCTGCTTCCTGATGTAAGACTCATTATAGTTGTCATCCCACTCTTACCACCCGGAGCCGCAAATTTGATATAGACAAATAATATGGACATGGATGTGCAGGTGAGAGGCGTGGATTATTTCCACAAAACTATTTATAGTTTTTCTATCGAAGTTTATAACCAAAAATTCTGGTTGGGTCCAGCTTATCCAGGCTATTTTATATTATTATTATAACTACTTAGGTTTTTAAATTATTAAAGTTTCTCATAGCCATTTTATTTATTTATTTACTTTTGTTCCTCTTTCCTGATGGTCTTGCATAGGGCTTCGGCATTTTAGAAACTAAACCCTGGTCATAAAAGACAAAAAACAAAAACATAGCACCAAAATGTATCAGATTTTGCAGATGAATTAAGGCTGTTTTCCCCAATATTTCAATAAATTATCAGCAGCTGTCTAACTATACTACATTACAAATATGAAAATAATTTGGGAAACTTTTCCTCCGGTGCGTATCAGTGCATCCCAATATATAAAGCCTCAGAAGAATGCAGTTTTGTGAAGCCAATAAAAAAATATTCACGATTTTCAACAAATGATGGAAAACTAACAGTTCTTTCAAAAAATAATAGCATAGGAAAATGAGTAGTTAGTTAAGGCATTTTCTGCTCTAAAAACAAGAAAATTAATTAATTTAGGAGGAAAATTATTCAAAGAGAAAGGAAAGAAATAAAAGGAAAAATTATGTACCATTTGTGAATGAACAAGACAGATTTTAATGCAAATTGATCAAAAGCATGTATTGTGATTTGCTAGATTATACAGAAAGTATGCCAGACATTTTGAGATTTATTAATTCCTACAAATATTTTCCATTAGATGCTATTTCACTACCTTGTTGTAGAACAGCAATTTGCAACTGGAAAGCAGGGAAATGTGATTAGTTGCAGCTGTTCAGCCACATACCAGCAAGCCATCATTGTACCTTTTACACGAATTAGATGACTGGCTATTAATATCATATTGATCACCAATACAACATTCGACAGTTGCAACAGGATTCACTTTTTCTTCATAACTAGACTCGGACATTGCGACTCTTGTTTAGTACAACAAAAATTATTCCTTACTTAATAATGTCCTGAGCCATTCATTTCATTACAGCAAGAATCTTAGCACCTTCACATTAATCCAATCTCTCTTGTCAGAACAGCTGTTACCAAAGGGTTTTCAAAGATCTACAGCAAATCACATCCAAGCAATCTTAAAAAAACTGTCTTCACTTAAAATGGAATATCTGCAATTCCTTGTCAGAATGTCAAAAAAAAAAAAAAAAAAACATTATGTAATTTTCAAAATATATTATAATTATGAAATAAATCTTACCATTTCTTTTATGTCTTGAAATGTAGTGTTTCCCTTGTGCTACTTTAATTGAAAGTAGTGATTACACATTTCCATTTTTTGTTTTCACCCCATGCAAAAACTAACATATTTTTTTGTCTATCATTTGTTAAAATCAATTCCTTCAAAAATTTCGGTACTGTTCTGTTATCAGGATCAGATTCAGAAATGTATGTGTTCATGTATGCATATATATATATATGTAAACATGAATGTATGTACATTTCTGAATCCAGTCCCGGTAACAAAACAGTACCAAAATTTCATTATAAAACACAGTTGTTACTAATAAATGCACATGTGTAACTGATGTTTGACAAATATCATTATATTAAAAAAATATTTTTATTTCATATAATAATCAACAGATGATAAAATAACAATCAAGAAAAACTATAATAAAGCAAAACTGAGCATAGGTGAACTTGCTATCCTAAGGAGGGTCCAGACACCAGACATAGAACTAAGATGTCCTAATTTTCACAAAAGGGAAATCTGAAAATATCCTAAAAGCACTTATTTTTTGAAAGCTATCCAAATGTACTACATAGACAATCATAAAAACAAGTGCCATTGGGATTTCATGAAATATGGTCAAAACTATATTGAAATCTACGTAAATTAATTTACATTTATATCTTTAAACAGACACAAAAACATCACGTAAGCTCTTATTTCAATATTAATAATAAAAAAATGTCAGCAGAGATTTTAATGGCTAACAGAGAAAAAGAAATTGATTATAAAAAAAATCCCTCCTGAAACAAAAATTTAAACTAGTTTTAGGAGACTTTAAAATTATTAACATTAGAAACAGTCCCAACACTGACAGACATCAAGGCCTAAATATGAAATCGAAACAAGATTCATCACAGCAATTTAATTATTAAATTTCAATATATAAAATTCTGAATGTATCAAATTGTATGGTTTTTCTTAATTTGCATAACATATTTATTTTAAGTTTTCCTGTTCTCAACTTCTCAAATTTCCCTTCACATTCTCTCCAGGACATAAATTTAAAATTAAGTGAAGTGCTATTTAAATGTGTGATTATATCAGTTTATTCAGAGCGTGTTTCGCTAGCCTAGCACACGTTTCGTAATTTCGCGGTCACTCAAGTAAGCCTTTTGGCCTCATCCGTTTAGTATCACACTGATTAGAATTCTGTGATTTATAATAACAAAATTATCGAAAAAAAGCAGATTTAAAGTTGTTATATAAAGCTTTATTATTGCTGTAAGTTCATCTCAAAATCTAATTGTATTGAATCTCATTCTAATCGTCTAATGGTAATAAATATTATTATTATTATTTCATTAAATTAGTCATTACCATTATTTTGTTAACGAAACTATGTTATTAAAAATCACATTCCAGCCTGCAGACTTACAAAGCTAGTTTGTATTTATTATGTTTTGTTAAATTTTTCTCGTTTTCTTATTTCTAATACGAAAATACGCGAATATAAATGAAGAGTGAAAACAAAGTTAAAAAATTCACAAATTATTTACGAGATTGATCAGAAATAGTGAGTGAAATATAAACATTGCATACATTTTGTTCTAAATAAATAGTGCACTAGATATGCATCCAGTACTGCATATTTATTTAGAACTTCATTTAAATGAAAGCAAAATAAATATTGAAAAAATCACAAATCTAGCAACTCATCTACTATGGGACAGCGTCCGACAAACATGTAAATTTTACTGTATCTATGGGGGGGGGGACTAACGACTTTTCTCATTAGGAAATTTCAAAGAGGAGGCAAAACTGTTTCGGATCACGCCGGTCTGAAGGCTATATTATGAGAATTTCGGCCCAGTTTTAGAAGGTGAATAAAGGGTTATTTTGCACCCCTCTACCGTGCTGGTATTTATTTCACACCTGTGACAATTTGCCAGGTTCATCGTAGGATCTAAGTCAGTGTATGTATAAAAGTAGATAGATCTTACAAAATTTAATATTTAGAAATAGCATAGCATAAAAATACACAGGTTTCCATGCCACCCAGGAGGTACCGTGTCAGCTCGTTACCATAATGGTTCCCCAAAACTTGCATTTTTACATTCAGTTCTACATAATTACTATAATTTAGGTTTTAAAAGTAAAGTTTGTAGCTAGCCAAAGTAAAAATGTTTGTTAAAGGCCTATAATAAACTAACTTCATGAGATGGATTACAATGAAAGTTTCAGAAAAAAAAAATTAAGCTGTTTAAATTTTTTAAAAAGTGTTTACTTATATGATATAAAATACTAATAAAAAAATAAGTTTAGGACATATTAATTATTTTGAATATGAAAAACAGGATAAAATACATCACTTACATAAATTTAATACAAGAGAATTAAAATTTTTAAAAAACAAATATACTAAATATATCATTCAAAACCAGACTAGTTAAAACTTTAGCTCTCATTATCTCAGACACATCCATTTACTTGAGTTTTCAATCTTAAAATTTTTTTTTATCATTTCCAATGGCTTGGGCAAAAAATTACAAAAAATTAAAATTTTATAAACAAAGGTTACAAACAATAGAACTATGGTTAAACAGATTCATGGTTTTTTTTATACAGACACAGTATTTTTATACAAATAAAGCAAAAATAAATTTTCTTAAAACAAACTTTATTACATGAATATTAAATTGTACTAAAAAAAATCATTAAACATTTTAAATCATGACCTGCAGAAGATTTTGGCAAGCTTCAGAAAGCCACTGTTATTTCAACATAATGAAGGTATTAAAAAATGAAACAGATTAAAATTGTGTAAGATGAAACCATATAACCTGACTAATGTACTTTGGTGTAGGAATAAAAACTCAAAAATCTTGGTCTTCTGTTTCTTATCATTAAAACATGCAAAATTATTTCCTGAACTTACTTTCCTTCATTTATCTTCCCACCTAAACTAGTATAAATAAACTTTCTGAAATCATATGTATTAAAAGGCTGATCAATATCCAAATGTCGGCTAAGTTGATGCACAAAATAGCATATAAATACACCAAAATTCGTACCATCATTTTGAACAGTGTGACTTGGAAATGAAACACACCAACTATCACTAATGTTTAAAATACTATTTATGACTTTTTGCCACAGCTGAATTAATGAAGATACTGAATTTTGAACTGAGTTAAAACCAAGCGGATCATAAAATTGAAACATTTTATCTTTAATTCTTGCTACCAGTAAAACCCAATGATTATTTTTTACAAGAACTGGAATAAAAAAGAAATCAACAGAAGCTAAATCCTCTTTTTGCCATACAGTTCGATCTTTACTACCTGATTGAAAGAAAGGTGTATGATAACACTTGGCTGCTACTGAAGAACCACAAAGACTAATAAAAAGGAAAGCATCAATAACATTGTCACTGAGCCAACCAGGCTGAAAATTTAAAGATGCAGATTTTAATGTTTGAATTTCCTCACATGGAATGTATGGATCCAGAGATTTTAACATCCAAAAATGTTAGCGGTGTTTCTCCAACATATAAAATGCATTTTGAAATATCCTCATCAATAAGCTTGGGAGTAAAAGTACTTTTATTAATTGTGCACGCTAAATTAATGCCTAATAAATCTTCTTTAACGGTTTTTTTATTCTGAATATTCAGGTAAGTTGAAATTTTACGCTTTGCACTTTTTGAAGCAGTTGTACGAAACAAAGTCTGACGGGCTAATTTTAAATTTGGGGGAACACTGACAAATGGCATTTTGTCAGGAAATTCTTTCAGATAGTTCGACTCTATTACACCTTTACAATTAGAAACAATTTCTTTCAAATTTTTTGTTATAGTAGGCAACAATATTTTTTTAACTGTTGGATTAGGCAGCATAACCTGTAATTCAGATATTAAAGTCTTACAATTATCAATTTTATGTTCTAAGTTACATGCTACTGCATTCGAAATAACAGACTTTGTACCTGTTTGTATGGCTGATGAACAGCTTTCGCTTTTATAAGTATCTGTTACGAAGAAGGATGGATCTCTTTGTCTGACTGAATGTACTTTATGAATGTGTTTACATAATGGACTGAAATCTGGACAATTACAATTATATAAATGACTACACAAATTAAGGCAAGATAAGCTAATACATTTAGAGTAACAGTGATCAGTTTGAGGACATAACTCATATAAGCATTTAACTGTATACTGAATATTAGAAGTCTGTGATTTTAGAATCCACAACAAAAAACCAGCCCCTGTTACATCACTATCTAAAATTTTTATTCCCGAATCATGTCGCTTATTATATGTAGGTGGACAAGTACTCTGGGTTGATCTTTACATTACGGTAACTGGTAGTTTGGCGACATTTTGGAGGTGATAAAGGTTACTACCTGGGACTTTGGTAATAATGTGAGCAGTACTGAGTTCCGATTACGCATTATTTTGTGTGGGGGAAATGAGAGATCATGGGATATGTCATGTGATATTAATGGACGAATTACGGTTCTTTAATCGGAAAAAGGGGGGAATATCGGGAAAAAATCTGGAAATTTTGTATTTGGCTTTATTCTGTGAAATAGTGTTTGTGAATTTTTGGATCCCATGGCCGTAAGTAAAGTGAATTCGAAATGGGTATTTAGTGGTATTGAAAAGGATAGTAAGAAATGTTTTTTAAGGTTGTATGAGAGAGAAATAAACATGTTTTATTATGTTATTTATTTTACCTGGTATCTTGCTTTGAAAGATAAGTATGATTTTAAAGATTCTGAAAGAGAATGAAGAAAAGTGTATCCGCCACGTAATGAAGATTCTGAAGGAGATTAGGTAAGTTTGTATTTTTAATTATTTTTATGCATTGTTGGAAATGTAAGGTGGAAAGGAATTTGGTATTATTGGGAAAATTGTTATTAGCAATGATTTAGTTTAAAGTAATTAGGATTGTAAGGTAATTTTTATTAATTGAATGTATGTGCTCATGTATATTTTAAGTGGTGTTTTTGAATTTAATTATATTTTAATGAAATGATAGTTATTTTGTGAATTTTATACTTGTAGGAATTTGGTGTATGTTTAAGTTGAAATAAATGTGCATGGAAATAATTTAAATATTTGATAATAAATATTTGTAATGCTTCATGTATGAATTCGTTGGTGACGTGTATAATGTAATAGATGATTTAGAGGTAAAAGTTTTTGGATATTTTATTTATTTTATATGTGGAAATGTTCATATTTGTAAAGGGTAAATACTTTTTCGCGATCATGTAATTTCATATATGTTCTTTTTACCGGGTTTAAAGATTGAGAAAATTGTCATGTATTTTCGTGAAATTTTTTTAATTTATGAGATAAAAGCAGTGTACATGGATATAGTGAAGAGTGTGCGCAATGCCATTTTTGTGCAATTCTGGGATGTTTTTTTAAGTAAAAATAAGTCGACGTGTACATGGTTCAGTGATATTTTAATGAAATGATAGTTATTTTGTCAATTTTATGCTTGTAGGAATTTGGTTTACGTTTAAGTTGAAATAAACGTGCATGGAAATAATTTAAATATTTGATACTAAATATTTGTAATGTTTCATGTATGAATTCGTTGGTGACGTGTATAATGTAATAGATGATTTAGAGGTAAAAGTTTTTGGATATTTTATTTATTTTATATGTGGAAATGTTCATATTTGCAAAGGGTAAATACTTTTTCGCGATCAGGTAATTTCATATATGTTCTTTTTACCGGGTTTAAAGATTGAGAAAATTGTCGTGTATTTTCGTGAAATTTTTGTAATTTATGAGAAAAAAGCAGTGTACATGGATATAGTGAAGAGTGTGCGCAATGCCATTTTTGTGCAATTCTGCGATGTTTTTTTTAAGTAAAAATAAGTCGGCGTGTACATGGTTTATGTGTATGTGTTATTTTGAAAACTGCATAAGGAGGATGGTATTGTGCAGTTTTTCCTAATTTTGCAGTGAATATTTGTCATGATTAAGCAGTTTTGTTTGATAAAATTTCTAGCATAAGTGTAATTCGGCTAGTAGATTGTTGGAAGAAGTGTTCAGGAGATAAAAAGAAAAGAAACATGTCTTTACTTCGTGAAGACAAAATGGCGGCGGGGAAAAAAAAATAGAGGATTGCTGTAGGAGAGTTGGTCGTCAAATTTTCGCCAAAAAATCGCCAAGTTACCGTAATGTAAAGATCAACCGTACTCTGCTTGTAATTAGTTTTAATTTTATAGCTGTGAGCCATGTATGTATCCTCTTCAATTTTTAAAAGTACTTCAATTAATTTATCTAAACGCCTGTTAAATTTTCGTCTAAAATATGTAGTTTTTAATTTATTATGAAACGATTCACAATACATATTGGTATCTGTGAACGCATGAGGGAAGTTTCTATGGGCCATTGACCAAAGAATAGCACGGCTATAGTAATGTTCTTCAAAATATTGTATAAAAGATGGTGCAATAGTTCGAAACTTCTGAAGGAAATTATCCATCATCACTATGAATCGAGCAGAATTGGTTTCTTCAAGTAATACTACCATATTAAAATAGATTTCATCTTTAAGTTTTTGATTAGAAACCATTCGGCACAAATTACGTTGCCAAGCACGATGCACATGCCATTTACATAACAAATGTGTAATACCAGGACCAAATACTTTATCAAATGCAGGATGGGTAGTCTTATCATCATCTGTCATAAGACAATTGACATAAAGTTCCGGTATTACACATTTGATACTAAGGAATAAATTATACATTGTATCCTGGTCTAACTGATTTGTAATGAAATGCGCTACAGGATAACCACTACCAAACTCATCAGGAACGATTAAATTTAATAAATAAAAATCATATCGATTTGTTTTGTGAGTAGAATCAATACATAAAATCCTGGAGCAACCTTTAATCATCTTATCTTTCTGCTGTTTAGTCTGCAATCCTAATGCAAAAGACTCATTTGTAGAAGAAAGTTCATCAAGCCCTTTTTGACCGTACAATGTTGGCCTTCCTTGTGGTTTATAAATAAGTACTGGATCATATGATTCTTGCCTGAGTTTTTCAACTATTGTGGCAACTGAAAGTGAATCATCACCAGGAAAGGAACATACTAACCGCTTTTTGTAAGTGTTTATCACTCTTCGTGTTACAAATACATCTTTATCATATATGCCCTCCCTATTATCCCGCAGTCCACTTCCATCTCTGATAAGTTCTTGAATTTGATCCGTGGATACACCTAACTGTGCATAAGCTTTAATTTTGTTTCGGCAACTCTGACTAAGTTGGTGGAACCTGCTATTTTCAAAAGACAATTCATGATTATGATTCAAATAAAATATGGCTGTGACAAGGTGCGATTCTTCACAAACTAAAATTTTTGACGGACACTTAAAGTTGGAAGGTAAAGTATCTTTTAGATTTTTTCTACTGGAAACAGGAACTTTCTTTTTATGCATTACATTAAATTGACAACAGTAATAATGAAAAGTTTTATCATTCCTACATCTACTTCCAGCAGACTTTTTATAAGAACTGAATGTCTGCTTACTATGCGATTCTAACCAGAATTGAAATTCTCCTATTGATGAAAATGTAAGTTCTTGCATAGCCATCTCATAATCATGATATTCAGCCAAATGTTTATTACATTCATTATCAGAACAAAATATTTCCTTACAATCAGGAATAACACATGGCTTAGAATTATTAGATGTAGGGTTTTTAATACTACAGATCTTTTTATGATGAAAAAGGTTACTGCGGCTTTTACAATCTCTCTCACACCGGTCACAAATATATGCCTTTGGAATACATTCAGCTGATGGTGCTTTGCAACATTTTTTATGATTGGAAAATGATTGTCTAGTGGAGTACGACTTCATGCAAACTTCACACACTCTGGGATATTTCACTTCTATAATACCTTTACAGTTACGTTTATGATTAGATAAGGACTGTTTAGAAGAAAAAGGTTTCTTACATTTAGGGCAAATCTTAGATTTTCCATTAGAAGCACAATTTTCTTTATCATAATTACTCACGAGTTCAATTTTATTGTTATTTTCAGATTTATTTGGACTCTTAGCACCCCCAAACTTAAAGTTTGAACATTCATTATCATCTTCAAAAAGTGAAATCGATGAAATGGTTGAAAAACAGCCGAGAGATCGAAGATCAACAACTGTAAGATCTGATGAGATGAAAGAAGCCGAGTCTGAAACAGGAGAACTAGAATAGGTGAGAACCTGAAAAGCAAATTCAGAATTGAGCACAGAAGCAACAGAAAACTGAGGAACAGATGCAATGGCATCAACATTATTTGGACCAATGTTAACAGCACTTTCAAAAAATGGAAAATCTGATAATGCAGATGAAATGGAATTAATTGCAAGCTCAGAAGCAACTGTAACAGGATACAAAGAACCAGAAAGCTGAGAAACAGATACACTTGGATCAGCAGAAAAATGAGAAACAGATGGAGTACTGGAATTCTGAGAAACTGGTGCAGTGATGTCAAGAATACTCGAAACACTGTCGGCTATAGGCTCAAGAACTGGAAAATCCGATAACAAGAAACCACTGGGATGATTATCCAAAGACGTGTTGGTAAAACCATATTTTAAAACATCTGAATAAAGAGGTTTAGAAAGAACATCAGGAGAATCCAACAATACTGAAATACTGGGATGGTTATCCAAATCAGTCAAAACACCTGGTAATGCTAAAGCATTAGGGCGACTATCCAATGTAGTACAGACATGCGAAAGTTTCAAAACACTTGAATAAAGTGGTTTCGAAGGAACACTTGAAGGAGCACACAAAACTGAAACACTAGAATCTGATAAGCCTAAAGTATCAGGATGACTATCCAAAGTGCTGCAAACAGAAGAAACCCGTTTCAAAACACTTGAATAAAGAGGTTTAGAGTGAGTACTTGAAGTATCTGAAATGACAGAAGCACGAGGATAATTATCCAAAATCGTGATAGGTACAGAAGGATGTTTTCCTGAAACAGTGGATAAAGCTGGAAACTCAATAGCAGATACCGAGGAAAAAGATGTAGCACTTACCTTTGGAAGGGATTTCACACTCAAAACGCTCTTTATGTCCTTCACAAAAATTCTCCCAAGCTGTGCATTACCCTTACGGTTCAGATGCAATCCATCTCTTGACAGACAAGTACTCCAATAGTACTCACCAGATCTGCAAAAGGAAAAAGCTTCTCGGCCTTTGAATGCTTCGAAAAGATTAGTGTTTATCCGAGCTAATTTTCTGTTCAGCTTCTTTAAACTGTACGGGTTGAAACCATTCTCGAATAAATTTCGTTCACGCGGGAGGACACCTGAAAAGAGAATGATCTTCGGGTTTAAACGCTCAATAACATTATACAGACAATCATATTTATGATGAATATCATCCAAAGTGTCACAAGAGTTACTGGTACCAACGTGAACCAAAACTAACTCAAATTGATTGTCTATCAAGGTTATCTTGCGTGTCAACCTTTCAATCGTAGCACCCGGAAAACAATGAAAATGAACTTCATAATCCAGTAAATTCAGCAATAAATATTCTTTTAAATATTTTATCATCGAATCTCCGATTATAAGTATTTTCACTTTTCCTGTTTGCTTAGACAAAGACATAATAAAAATAATACAAATAACAAAATCAAATTAAGAATTAGCACGTGCAGAAAAAACACTCACCGACGAAAATGGCGGAATACGATTTCTATTTTTACTAGATTTACGTATTTGGCGCCAGGTCCAGTTTGGCGTGAAAAAGATAACCCTCCAACCAATCACAGCAAAGTACACTTTTCCGTAAACATTTGGCGTTTGGCTGTACATAATTGTTCAAACTCCTGGTTCAGTTTGGGCAGTTATGTTGATGTTTTGATTGTCAGTATACGAAATGTGAATGAAATTATGGCTTTTCTAACAAAAGTATTTAAATTTACAGACAGTATATGTTTGTCAAAGAACTGGTATCCAATTAGTTTTTGTTTAATAATTATGACAAGAATTGTTAATATTTTGCCATATTTTATCGGAGAATTTCATATTTATATTATTTTCATGCTTTCCGCTAAGAATTAATATACGTAAAAATTGCAGCTCTTCTTATAAACATTGTGTTTGTTAATTAATCATTAATAACAAAACTTACTAACTGTATGTATTATAAATCTGTCGTGACTCGTAAAATATGTTCCAATTGAGCAACTGTTTGTTAAAAATATGTTTCTTTTTACCAATATTATAATGCATATTTTTATAATTGTTTCAAAATAAAAAAGCAGTGTTAATATTATAGTTCTTTTACTGTTTAAATGTTTTTGAAAAACTCAAGACTTATTTAAAATTACATTGAACTGCTATTAGTGAATATTATTCATTCACGTAGGTTTACTAGTACAATCGAATGTGTGTGAAGTTTTAACCACATTCAGCATTTCATTTTTTAGACATAAAAATTAGATGAGAAATATTTTTTAAACACATTGCCAGGAAAGTTTGAGATTTGAAAAAAAAATTCAAATTTGAGATGACCATTTTAAGAAATTCCATTTATGAGTATTTACTTATTAAAGCGGACATCGATTAAGTCTTTACTGACGTTTGAAATCTGCATATTATAAATTAAGTAATTAAATTTGTTTTTTTTTTTTTAGTTGCATAGTGGGCACTGTAATAATACTATTAAGAAAAATTAACATTTTGTGATTTCTATTTTTTGCAGATAAGATGGTATTGAGCTAATAGTTGCTATATAGATGCATAATAGCTTTAGAAAAGTAAAAATGCAATTTACATTTTTACTACAATTTCAGAAAAAAGTTTATTTTAACAACTTTAAGTTTTTTTTTTAATTTGGTAGATCAACATGATTAAACATTTAACCCAAGTGAAATTATGTTATGTTTAATGTTATATTCAATTGCACTATATAATTTATGAAATATTTATTCAAAAATTATTATAAGAATATTGGTGTCATATTTTTATCACTAGCTTTTCTTTTTTTAGGAGCTTGAGTAATAAGAATAACTGGCTTATTGGATGTGCATACTTTACTAGCAAAGTCGATATTCCCTCTCCACCAAAGAGACCTCTTAGTGCTTACATGTTATTTTGTCAAGAACATAGGCAAAATGTGATTAAAGAAAATCCAAGTAAATACTTTTTTTTTTTTTTTTTTTTTACATTTTTATTTTGCATGAAAAATTATGGTTGCTAGAACACACCTTTTCCGTAGCATTGATTGTAATGAAAAATTCATCAGTTATTATTTCCGAGAGACAAAGACAAGCAGATGTTCCCTTAGAGAGTAATTAAACCTTTATGTGAATTTTTTTAAAAATGTAGATTTTATTTTATCAGAAGCATTTTCAGTGATTCAACACCATTGCCTTCAGCTGTGATAAATGTTTGTGAAATTTTAGTAGCCAATCATGATGCCCTCTGTAGTGAAGGAGGAGAGCAAATTAACAAAAATGAAACAAATCAAGTAATGCCATCTAGGAATGAAAAATGAAATCAGAAATGATCTGTTTATTAATAGGTGGGAAACACAGATTAGAATTTGAGTCGTTGATTAATGTAGAAATATTGTTATTGAAGGTCCCAAGGAACAAAAATAAATTTTAGTTATTTAAATTGTTAATTATTCTGGTCTGTGCGCACTCACTTTGACCTTAAGATCCATTATATTTATTGTACTACACTGAAGCTACAAACTACATAGAATCAGTATTTTTCAAAAAGGGAATTTTCAGTTATGTACAGATGAATAGTAAACATCATCATGTAAGTAATGAGAGACAAAAAGTAATCCATCGAGTTTTGACTCATTCGTAACAACCATTCTTGTTAATGATGGGTGATGTGAAAGATAACAAACTTTAATAAATTAAGACACAAATAATGTTGAAATCTTTGCTACTATGAGCCTTGAGTTTGCTGACTTCTTGAACTCAGAAGAACCATTAAATATTTGGAACTACTCTGATATGCGCCCTCAAGTCGCCAAATTTCGCACCAAGTATTTTTGGCGAGAAACTTCATGCTGCCATATTACTATCTAAATCTTTTGTCTACATTTCAAACTTTTAGCCTAAAATATCTCCAAAAACGCGGTTTTCGCACATGTAAAAACTACGTTTTCAACATACAATTTAGCTAAAAATCCGAAACAAAAAATTTAGATAGCAAAAACGTAAAGTTTCTAACCAAAAATATTTGACAAGAATCCATGTACACAACGACATGTTTTAACTTAACATCTACGAATGGCACAATGTAAGCAACGAACAAATCTACAAACTACGCACACCTCGCTTTAATAAATTAACATAACAACAATAAATTTCAAATAATACCATGTACACAGCATCCTGTTTAAACTTTAAAAAAATTCTACAAATTGCACAATTTAGGCAAAGAAGGAATCTACGATCTACGCACTCCTCGCTTTAATAAAATAACATAACAACAATAAATTTCAAATAATACCATGTACACAGCGTTCTGTTTCAACTTTAAAAAACATCTACGAATTGCACAGTCTAGACACTAAACAGCAAAATAAAATAAATTTCAAACAATTTAAAAAAAACAACAATAACGACAGAAATTCATACTAAAGAACCAATGAACATAACATTCTACAAAATAAGAACAAGGATAAAATAAAATGCACTTACCATGAATTAATTCGTTTTCGAATAGCAGAAATATAAATTTCATGCTGCCTTTATTATGCCACCACGTAATCACTATCATATTTACATGACAGACAGACACACTATCCAGAAAATTTATAGTATGGTTCACAAATAAATAAAATCACAAATCCCTACTTCTATCATGCACTGCCATTAAAAATAATCTCCCAGACCCTCTTTCCACACTTCCAAATACCCACTACCCCTCAACAGGATAGCCACAATGATATTTCCTTTTGCCGAACTTCAATTCAACAACTACCATTTTATCTTTCCCTCCCATCTTCTCAGACACAGAGGCAAAAGATTTTTCAACGTCAACAGGGTTGCCATAGAACACGCAATCGTGCTAAAAACCAGCGCAGAACACATATCGCCACATTTGGTGAAATTAGGGCGTATATTAGAGTTGTACCAAATATTTTATTCTATTCTCGTATTTTTGAAATTGGGTAAGAGCTATTCTTAAATTGCTGAAAAAAATTACGATTTCTAAGATAATATAAGAAATCAGTATTTGTAGCAGATTTCTCTAGACACGTCTCACATTCTGCAGGTTAAAAACTTCTTGAGAAGAAAAGCTTATTAAAATCAATAGACTAGTTAAATTAAAAATGTAGGGGAATCAAAATAAGCAATTTCCAAGTTTTACTATCTGTAGGGAATTTATTAAGAAAATCTGGATATGTTTTTGGTTTTGTGAAGTTACCTGCTTTATATTGCATATACAATGAAATCTTTGATCACGAACAAATTTTCCAAATGAAAAATGTCTTGAATGATGGACAGTATCTCAAGATGTTTTAAAGTAAGCTAACAACAAATAATATTCCAAAATGCAATTGATGTAGTGGAGGAAATGTCTTCATAAAAAGAAGACAGAAAGGAGAATGTTTTTTAATTATTTGATCTACAAATTATGTGCAATGGGGTAAAAGGCAAAGGTTAATGAAGCATTATTACCCTGATAAAAGCAACAGTAAGCCATAGCATAAATATGTGTTATAATTTGACAGTGCCATGCCTTTCTTTAGGAATATTTTAAATAAAGATGGGGACAAATCACAGTGCACAAATTTTATTTTGATAAAGATCTAGCGATTCTCAATTAGAGGTGAGCTATTTTAAGAGGAAGAAGATGGGAAACAGATAGACAGCAGCTACCTGATATTTTTACAAATAGGATTTCCCTTCCAAACAATAACATTCTGCACCTTTGCTTTCTTCATAATTTTCTACGTATGCTGTCAATTTTTCTTGGTAAAGATATGATATTACCGTAATTTCCGGAAGAAACGCCGCTGCGTTTACGTATTTAAAACTTAAATTTTAAGCGGTTGTGGTGTTTCTACCTATACGGCGTTTAGGTGCACTAAAAATAAAATATTTCCTATGATGATCATTGTACATAGTTTGAATAACTTTGTCATTGTACATAGTTTGGATGGCCTTGTCATTGTACATAGACTGGTGCTGTTCTCACAAAAAAGACCATTCAGTTGCTTTTTGTAAATGTTATTTTGTTTACATTCTTTCCCTTGAATGGACCTACATGCCTTATTCACCTTAAACAGGATCTCAGAACAATAACATTCTTCCCCCTTTCAAATCAGCATTCTCATCATTTTGAATAGTCTCTCTCCTCTGCCATTCGATGAATCTTCCAGGACCCATCCTCTCCCCACCCCAGCCTTTTCTGCAATTTTTTTCAAAAGCGGACACGACTCCACCTGCCTCGCAATAACGAACTCTGAGGTATTTCCCCTTCAGCATGAATCAATTTTTCTTGGCATTCTGCCAGATACAGATTACAGATCTCATCAGTTTGGGTACAAATATTTGTTGGATAGTTTTTAAGTAAGAAGAGAGTGGGAAATTTTTGAAAATGCCACCTAAACGGCACAGAAGTTATACTGCTGGTTTTAAGCTTAATGTAATTTCACGTGCTGAACAAATTGGGAATAGAGCAGCAACTCGAGAGTTTGAAGTGGACAAGAGATGTATTCGATGTTGGAGAACTGAAAAAGGACTTAAAAATATGCCACAACAGAAACGAGCCAAAAGAAGTGGTACTATAAGATGGCCGAATCTAGAGGACGACCTTGCAAACTGGATAAAGAAGCAACAAGGAAAGGGAATGGCAATTTCGACTGTAAAAATTCGCTTACAAGCAAAATTTATAGCAAAACAAATGAACATAAATGATTTCAAAGGAGGGCCTTGCTGGTGTAGCAGGTTTATGAAAAGAAAAAATATTTCTGTGTGTTCTAGAACAACAGTGGGGCAACAATTACCAATGGACTGGCAGGATAAAAAGGCATCTTTTCTAAAATATGTGACAGATATTATTGACAAAAAAAACTTCTTTGGTCACAGATAATAAATATGGATGAAATGCTGTTAGCTTTCGACTCTCCTGCAAACAGAACTGTTGATGAAACTGGTGCAAAAACTGTATCTGTGCTTACGACGGGGCATTAAAGAACGTCATTTGTGTGTTAGCTTGTGTAGCAAACGGTGACAAGCTAAAGCCGATGATCATTTTTAAACGAAAAACTATTCCGAAGGGAGATTTTTCTAATGACGTAATTATTTGTGCAAATGAGAACAGCTGGATGTGCGAAACAATCATGCAAGAGTGGCTACAAAAAAGTTTGGCAGTGTCGTAAGGGATCTTTTTTCCAACCAAAAGGGTTATTGATAATGGATTCCATACGTGCTGATTTACTTGAGTCGGAGAAAACCAGATGTCAGAAACTGTCTATGACCATAGCAATAATTCTTGGTGGTTTGACAAAAATCTTACAACCAATTAGATTTGCCAGGTAATAAATCCATCAAAGCTGAAGTCCGTAAGCTGTGGGAATGTTGGATGAGTGAAGGATTGCATACGTATACCAAAAGCAAAAAAATGCGTAGAGCATCTTATGAAGAAGTTGCAAAGTGGGTAGGAAGTGTGTGGAAATCAGTAAAAACATCGTCAATAATAGCAGGGTTCAAAGAACCTGAAATTATATCCTTAGATAAAGAGACTGTAAACCAAGAGGATGAATGTAACGATCTGGACTTAGATCAGGATTTACTTAATCTTTTTAATTCAGATAGTGAAGAATCAGATTTTGATGGCTTTATATTATGTATAGGTTGCTTTAATTCCTTTTGTAAATAAAATTTAAAATTTTCTTTTGTCATCCAAATTTAATATTTCGTTGTTAAAACTTTTTTTATAATATAGTCTGAGTATTACAAATATGGACTTCTTTAGTGGGTAAACATAAGAATATGAACGTAAATATATTTTCAACATTTCTTACCTTAAATTTATTTTTGAGTTATGGTTTCATTTCATGCATTTTTCTTGACTGATATGTCATATATTAGGACACATGTTGAGATTTTGCATGTATACGGCCTACGATGATGTCACGCACAGTTTAATCTATTGTGGCATTTCTGTGTAATTTTAATTTTGGAACTACTCTGATATGCGCCCTCAAGTCGCCAAATTTCTTGCCAAACATTTTTGCCGAGAAACTCCACACTGCTATATTGCTATCTAAATTTTTTGTCTACATTTCGAACTTTAAGCCTAAAATGTCTCCAAAACACGGTTTTCGCGAATGCAAAAACCACGTTTTGAACACACAATTTAAGCTAAAAATCCGAAACAGAAACAAAAAATTTAGATAGCAAAACCGTAAAGTTTCTAACCAAAATTATTTGACAAGAGTCCATGTACACAGTGATATGTTTTAACTTAAAAAAACATCTACGAATGGCACAATCTAGGAAATGAACGAATCTACAAACTACGCACACCTCGCTTTAATAAATTAACATAACAACAATAAATTTCAAAGAATACTATATACACAGCATCCTGTTTAAACTTAAAAAAACATCTACGAATTGCACAATTTAGGCAACAAACGAATATACGAACTACACACACTTAACTTTAATAAATTGACATAACAATAAATTTCAAAGAATACCATGTACACAACATCCTGTTTAAACTTTTAAAAAAAATTTACGAATTGCACAATTTAGGCAACGAACGAATCTACGAACTACGCACACCTTGCTTTAACAAAATAACATAACAACAATAAATTTCAAATAATACCATGTACACAGCATTCTGTTTCAACTTTAAAAAACATCTACGAATTGCACAGTCTAGACACTAAACAACAAAATAAACTGATTTTTACTGTGAAAATTTGAAAATATAAAGCTGATTTTTGTTATTTGACTTCTGAATTAATATTTGTTTCGCATGTTATTGTATCTTAATTTTAATATGTGTGTTAAGTGTAGTTTTGGATATGAAACACATGGCATTAAATAGATATGCAGAAGTACTGTAAAAAGTGAAAACTTTTAACCTAAATTTAAAAATATATTGGATACTTTCTGATTATCCGCAGCCCACCAAAAAGTTATAAAAAAATATTCATGACTCGAGGCAGAATGCTCCTTAAATAGTTATGTGGCAGCCCACTATGCCCCCTAAAAGTATTTATTTCCCAACTCAGGTATGTACATAGTACATATCTGTTTTGGCCTGTGTGCAAGTCATACGATGTGTATACGATGGCCAGAAGTTGTACGATTTTGTGTAATTCTCTAATGCTTTTTTTAAGCAAAAATAGATAACTGTGTGCATGAGGAGAGCAACAGTGAAAGAAAGGATTTTTCTAAAAATGTGTTTTATTACAATTTTCTTTTCTTTTTATAATTTTAATTGATTGCTCTTGTATGGAGTTCTTAGTGCACCTTTTAACCTTCTAGCATTTTGCACATTCATTTATTAGAAAAATTGTTAAGGTGTTTAAGATGTTTTGATAAGATTGCAGATAATCAGAAAATACCAAATAATGTTTATGTGATAAAAAATTAATATGTTGTTAATTTGAATTGTGTTCTTCGTAGAATTAAGTAGCTCAGAGCTAGTGAAGAAATTAGCGGAAAAATGGAGTCATCTTAGTAAGGATATGAGGAAAGTAAGTAAATTTCTCTTTCCTTTCACATCTTTAAATTTATATGATAGTGTCTCATTTTATGACTCTTTATTTTTAAATGTTACCAATAAAAGTAATTAAATCACTAAAACCTACTATACTAGACCTTATGTGCTAGTTATTTAGCCACTGCATGAGTAAACTTTTAGCACATGTTAACAGTTTTTGCTTTCGTGATGACTCAATAAGATAAGAGCTGTGAGTAGGCTGTATTTTGATACATTTTCTTTTCTTTTCTTTCTTTCTTTTTTTTTTTTTTTATTTATTTTTTTTTATTTTTATTTTTAACAATATTTGATTTACTGATAACTAATGAAGATGTTATATTATTCTTCCAAGAAAGAGGCATTTTAGCATACATTTGAAAATGCAAAAATGTCCATGAAATTAAATTGTATATTAATGAAAGCGTCTGGAGTTGTAGGGGAATAAAGAACGATTTCTGAAAATAATATAGGTTTACTTTTGTAATAATTCTCTATTTTGATTAAATACTTAGGCATTTATGATTACATTTAATTCAAACTTAAAATCACTGAGGTCAAATTTCAGATCTATGAGTATGATTACTGCTTAATTTATAATAAATGACAAGCAAATTAAAATATCTTATATCTTTTATATTTGCTTATGTAATTTCATATTTTTGTCTTGTGTAATTTATTTTGTATTTTAAGCCATATGAAATCAGTGCTAGAGAAAATACTTTGATTTATGGAGAAGCACACAAAAATTTCTACGAGAACCTTACCAGTGAACAGAAAGAAGAGTTAGCAAGACTAAAAACTGAACAGAGGGAAGCTCGTCGTTTGGCAAAATTAAAAAGAGTAAGTTTGTGTTATGTAAAAGTTCTACATTTTTCTTCATGGTGACATGTATCAACATTGTGAAATATAAATATTCACTTTTAGAACCTCCGGGTTTTTTTTTTTATTATTACATATAATTAAAGAGCCATTTTATCATGTACTATATATAAAGAGATAAAAATTTCATGTGATTTTTTTCATTATTTTAACACAAGCAATAAAATTTCAGTTACATTAGTGGAATAACAGAATTTAAATTAAAATCTGACTCATTTATTAATTTAATTGGTCTTTAAACGTATTTAACTTTTTTAGGCTCTCCGTGAAACAAATCTACCAAAATCTCCAGGATCAGCCTACAATTTGTTTGTGCGTTCGCAAGCAAAAAAACTTGACGTTAAGGAACGACATGTAAGTTTCTCACTACCAAAAATACTTTTAATGAGAATTTATTTCTCAGAATTAAATCTTAAAATTTGGTTGCCCTTTATGATTACTACTAGTTTTGTGTGCATTAATTGTAATACTGTTAGCTTTGATTCCCAAGTTTTTCTCTTCTTTTTTAAGAATTATTATGATGATGATGATTAATATTACTTTTGTTGTTTATTCTGTTATGCTCTTAGCTTTACCTACTCATAAGCAAATTTAGATCAGTGGTTTTAATACAGTAATCAGTATTCTCAAATACGTAAAAAGTAACAGTATCTGTCATTGTGTAAATTCTGGCTCTTTGTAGTAAAAAAATGTATTAATTTGCTTCTTTAAACTTATTAAGATAATACCACTGAACTGCATTTGCCTACTTAAAGTTTTAAAATTGGGATTCATTTCTTATGTCTATTATGACTGGAGATATATTAATAAAATATTTTAGATGTATAAGAGTTAATTAAGTTACAATTTGGAAAGTCGTGCATCTTTGCCATTATTAAGGCTTATGTTTAAGTAGCACCAAGATCCATCTTGTTACTGGATTGCATCATATTGGCAGTCCTACTCAGAGCTCTTAGCAAGTCGATGACGAGTAGCTGGCATCCTAACCATAATAACTTAGTCTGCTTCTTATGAGAACAGCTCCAAATAGAATTATCACATTGGGCAGAGTTCAATAGTGCAGATGAAGACTTTGAGTGTAGGTTATGTTGTTGATATCATGCCATAACCATGAAACTGTACTTTTTTCCCTTACATGTGTTTTATATGTTATTTCTTAATGTTTTATGCACTGATAAATGTGAGATGTTCATATTCTCTGAAATAAATACGAGAATTATTATGTACAAATAAATTCTAGCTCAATTTCTTTCAAGACCAAATGCACACAAATCTCTGTATATGTCTTTCTTAAAATACTGATTTTATTAATTCACGGCTTTTGCATGGTGCTGACAATATCTTCTTTCTGGGTAATGATTTCTCCCTGTTTAAGAAAAACAATTTTTTTTCTCATATGGGATAATATACTATTGAGAATGAAAGATAATCATATACTTATAGTTTAAAATCGTTGTCAAGTTTAATTACTATTCAATGCAGCATTCATTTCATAAGTTATTTATTTTTTAAGGAGGGGGCACAGAACAAAATACAATTTGTGATCTGTTTCGTATACTGATAATGGAGACTTCATGTTAAAAATTATTTCCTGATGAAAAATTTATAATCAGTGCATTTAATAAAATAATATTGTGGTTTTGGCATGATGTTTGATAATATTAGGTTGTAACAGAAGTTTCCCACCACTGCAAATATAGTCTGTGCAAACAGTTTGCGTTAGTGTTTTTAATCATATTTTGCCAAACGATTTTTGGCATTTGGAAAAACGAGACTTGCTTTAGAGCACTGTGTTGTGAAATTTGTAAAAAAATATTATCATTAAGTACAAGGTCCTTAATGGAACTGCCAGATTAGAACCATCATTTACTTCCAGTTCTGTTGCAAACAATCAGCTACAGAATGTCTCAAAACCATGTGTATAGCTTTAAGTGCTAATGTTGTATCATATGACACTGTGAAGGTTTTAGTACTGAAAATTAAACAAGGACTATGACATTCAAGAAGCAGAGCACTCTGGCTGGTTTACTGTTGATGAGGCCCGCCTGCAAGAACTTGTTGAAGGAGATCAGTATGCAACCACTTTAGGGCTTGTTAAGGAACTCGTACAGTTGTTCTCAGTATGAGAGAGCACAATCAGTAGTTACCATTTCAAACTATTTAGAACATTAAACAAAAGACAATATTAAAAGCCTCAAATGCTTAAGATCATAAAGTGATCTCTCATTATTCTCAATACTCTAAACTCAACTAAAAACTGATGCTCTTTCTGGTCTTATTTAATTTTCCCATGTTCACTTAGAAATTTTCAATACTCTCGATTTATCAAAATTGCTGGAAGGCATACAAAGTTACAGTTACAGAAGGATCAGACCAGTTATGTTACATAGGCAAAATGCAGTCAAATGATAGCCATTTTGGGCAATTTGTCACCATATTTGGCAATAAAAATTGGTAATTAAAATCATTGTCAGCATGACCAGCATCATTAGTGGCAAGATTGCCATTTACCTCAATGTTAAATGGACTTACCCCTGTAACCATGTTTTTCTGGTGATGCTTCATACTCTTGAAGCCTTTCATGTTATGTTATACAAAAGATACAAGTTATGTATAATATCACTAAAATGTTTTACATATATACAAATTTGTAACAGTATGAAATATGCAGCTTTTTCAAACTATTGATTGGAAAAGAATGTAATATTGGCAATCATTTTTTGAAGAATTTTTTTATTCATTTTAAAATTTTCAACCTGCTGATAAATCAGAAAGTTCTTGCCAATAAGCAAATGCTACAGTGACCTAGCAGGTAATAATTGGTGAGAGTAATATCTGATCTGTTTAGGTAGATGAGTGAGAATTTCCTGTTACTGAGTTTTTGTGAAACCAGTTTTGCATTATGTGATTTAGTGCTATTGTTATGACTTATCTCATTTATCTGACAATAACATAGAAGAAATCCAAGATTTTTTATATGATGAGCACAGGATTGTGTCTGTCTGTGGTATGGGTTTTAGGCTTGTTATTGGTAACAGTACAATTGTGCCCAACTCCATCTCAGTTTACAAAGATAATCACTTGGAGAACAGATCCAAAGGTCTTCCCTACCACAGACTTCTTGAGAGTACTTTAAGTTTACCATGTAGTTTAAGTGTCCCCATGCCTCAAAGACGTCATATACTTAAAAAACGTGCAAGGTGGGTTTTTTTTTTTTTTTTTTTTTTTTTTTTTTTTTCTTCCCCATGATTTAAACTCTGGCAGAAGATTTGATATAGCAGCCAGCATCTCTAACTTCAGTATTGATCAGAGTGATGTGATTCTATTTAAAGAATTACAGTAGGTCTGATGATTTATGTACATTTGGAGAAGTTGAAACCCATTTCAAATGATTTAATAGATGACAACTATGTCTATATTAATTAATTGATTATAATTTAACAGTTCAAAGTGTATGATATTTTCTGCATCTCATCACGTGCAGAGCAAAACCCCCTTTGGTTGCAATCCTTGTTTTTCTGCGAGTTTTGGCTACTATTTCAACTTCTGTCTCTGTCTTTTTCAAGCAGCATTAGCTTAAAGCAGGGCTGTCCAACTTCAAATGGCCCAAGGGCCACTTTAAAAAAAGTTCGGTTTGGAGAGTCGCATTATAAAATACTTTGTACGCAACTTTATCAGCGAGTTTTCATAAGTATGGTACTAAAAAAGAAAAGCATTTGTATTATTATTTTGATTTATTCAAAATTATGAAATTACAAAAAAGTTAGTGGGAAATTTGAAGATGTTGGTTTTCACTAACTAGTGCATCAATATTAACTTTAATATTTGTTGTTGATTAACGAAGCAGCTGAGTAAGCAACTTATCAGAGAGGGAACATCTATATTTTGACTTTATAAATTTCATGTTGCAAAAGCTGCTTTTGCAAAGATACGTGTTTCCCGCCATTGAGCCCAGTGTAAACCCTAAGTTTTGCAAGTTCGGGCATCATTCTCCAGGCAGCAACTTGAAAAAAATCTAATTCAGTTTCAGTTCTTAATTGGTAAAAAGGAACTGATTGCATATCATACAATTATCTGCTCTTCAGGTCTGCTCTGCTTATGTTCTCAACAGAAATTGTAAGGGACTGAGTAAAAACTTAAATCTCTCGTTCGATTGCTGTGTTTCTTGTAGCTTCAAATTCATTTTATTAAGGTGAGTTGTCAGGTCTGTCAAAAAGGCAAGGTCTAAAAATTGTGTATCTATTATTTGATGTTCTGTAGTGTCGGACTTCACTTCATCTGTAAGGAAAATTGGAATTATTGCAAACAGTTTCTGGTGTTTAATCAACGAATATCGCTGTAAAGTAACAAGTCCCCATATGAAGCATTTATTTCGGCCAAAAAATCACAAAACTTTCTGTGAGTCAAAGCACAATTGCTCCCTCTAACAATATTAATTATTTTAACAACCACATTCATGACATTAATTTGATGTAAGGATTTTCCACATAGGACCTGTTGGTGAACAATATAGTGTATCACAGGGCAGTTGATGTTGTTTTGTTTCAAGAGTCCTGCAAACTCAATTTCAGTTCCTATCATAGCTATGTCTCCATCAGTAACAATATAGGAATGTTTATCGAATCCCCCATAGTTCCACACCATCTTATTTACAGCTTCAGAAAATCCATACCCTTGGTTGTACTATGGAGAGGAATAAGATCAAGCATCTCCTCTGCTAAACTGAAGTCGTTTTGTCTTAAAACATCCTTTTTCCAAAGAAAATCTCAGTTGCATTTTGTGTAAACGGAGAAGTGCAACTTTATATGTGTTTTGATTTTTCAACTGAGAATTCATGTGAAACTCAAAAGAGCAGCATGGGAAAGTTTTTATCTTCATTTCAAGTGGCCCATTGCTGTTAATTTTTTACAGTGAAAGGTGTATCTTTACTGCATCATTTTCCGCATCTCTTAGTTCCCACTCCTAGTGCCCTATGATCATCCTTAAGTTCAGATTTCTACTTCAGAACTTCTTAAACTAGCAATGTCATTGGCAATCATTGATAGTCCTGTGATATTGAAAAAACTCTTCTGATTCTGTATTCAAAAGCTAGCTTATTTATCCAAATATTTTAAAATTCAAATTATGTATTTTTATTGATATAAGGTAGATTTACCTTAAATTTTAAAAAAAAGTATTTAAAGTTGCATATGAAAGTTTAAAAAATTGCTTTTATTTACCTCATACAATGATAAGATTAATTATTTTTAACAGGAATTTATAAAGGAATGTGCTGAGTTGTGGAAAAAAATGTCTGAATATGAGAAAAAGGTTTGTCTTTAAATTTATTCAAATGCAGCCTCAAACTGTCTTATTTAATATGTTAATATATAAGATATAATTTTGCAACTTTGTTGTTTTTATTTCTTTATGAATTTAGTGGCAATCAAGAAAACCTGTATATTATTATGTTAAAACATGATTTTGAAATTGCATATTATTGCATATTCCATCATTTGTTGGAAGGCTAAAAATAAAGATTTATGAAAATAGTAAATTCTAAAAACTACCTTTGCCATGCTTTTGAATAAAAAAAGTTTCAGCTATAGTACATATTTCAGTCTTTCAGTGCACATACATATTTACTGAACTTCGTTTTCAAGTTCTGGAACTTTGATCTGAAATTATTGATATTATTTACAGTTGTTTATAATTGCTGCCATTTAATATTAATAATAATAAGAATTAATGGGGAATATGTAATTAATAAATATTAATAAATATGCATACCCATATGCATATTTATTAAATCTTCATTTTGTCGTTCATTAATTAGATAAAATATTAAATTTGGTTAGTTCTTATGACTAAATGTAATTAGTTTCCATAGCTATACTAATGTAATTAGTTTCCATAGCTTTACTTATCTAAAGCCGGAGGCTGCTTTCTGAATGGTGGTATTAGAAAAGGGGGGTTCTCTGAAAAGAGCTTTTCTTGAAAACAAATTGCTGAAAAAATTCTGGAATATTTCTTTATTTTGTGAGAGTTAATATCTGTGGTGATTTCATTGGGAGTTATTTCTGTAGGGCTAATTAATATTTATGTAATCAATTCAAAGCCATTGACACCCCTAATAATTCACTGGCTGTATAAGAAGAGTATTAGATGTTTTCAAAAAAGATATATGATCAGTCTAATTTTATATTATGTCAGTAGTAATACCAAAAATGTACAAATTTAAGAAGTTTTGAACATGATTAGGGAAAATGCTATGTAATAAAATTTAAATATTGAGACTTGTAAAAAGGAATACAATATACTAAATCATTCATGAATAATAAATCTTGTTTTTTTATTCAAGTTGTTAATTTGAAATTTTTTTTCAAATTGAAATTTATTCATTTTGTCCCCCCCCCCTTCTTCTTACAAAAGTCATTTTAAGTCTTCTTATCATCAAGCATAACAAAACTGTAATATTTTAAAATTTGATATTGAAGCTTTAGAAATTCCTAAAATAGTTACGACACTTTTTGATAATACAAAATTCCAAATTCAAATGCTCACAGTATTGCAAATGCATTTATTAAGTATACATACTGAAAGACTAGAATTTTCATTATATGCCTTTTCTAAATTGCTGCAATGTTTTAAACATGTTCTACAGACTGCTATAATTCTCCCCTTAAATGCCTCTTCATACTGTTATAATTTTTGGAAAATGCTGCTCTGGACTGCTGCTCTTTTTAAAATATGTTGTAACCTACTACATTTTAAAAAACATTCCACTGCATTACTTGAGCCAAAAGTAAATTTTTCTGCCACATAATTAATCATTTGTATAAAAAAAAAAAGTCTGCTATATATTAATCTGGTTAAATTATTAAAAATAACATTCTTAAAATTAACTTATTGTCAAAAGTGACAAAGTGCATGTTGTTTCATTATAATATTGAAATCAAAATTGCCTCACCCTCCAGCATATCTTATTTTTCTATAGATACAGGAGGGGGGATTTACAGTTTCTATAGATCGGCTTAAAAGGTCCTGAATTTGAATGAGTAGATTGCAAGTAATAAACTGTTAACCAGATATGGCATTAATCATATTATAAATAAATGAGCTATTTATTAATATTGTGGCTTTGATTATATCATACTACAAATATTGAAATAATACTTTGTTCTTTACTACGAACGCTTCATTAGGTGTGTAATTTTAACTCAAAGGACTAATAAGTTATGTATAAAGTATCATTTGTTTTATTACTATTATTTTTTTTAATAATTTTCTTCAATATAATTTGCAATATTTCTATTTCTGTCTGAAATGAAAGCTTTTTTTGAAAATCTGTTCATGTGACTGATTGAAACAGGAAATTGGCAATAAATATTCTTGCATTCCAGCAGCAAGGCTTGGAACTACCCTAGACTGTCAAATTTATTTCTTAATTTCAAAAATATTAAATCAATATTTTGCAGTTTTTTTCTTTATCTGACTTATCTTTCAAGTAATAAAGCTAGAGTTTAATTGCAACATATAACCAATCATCTAAATCAGTGGTTCTCAACCCCTATGCCGGAAAGCACCGTGGTGCCCGCCGAACGTTTAACGCTATGCAATCACAATAAAAATGTTTTAGCTTTCAATAAATTTCTATGTGAAATTTTTCTCATTTTTAATGAAATAGAACTTCCTTCCAACACAGATACCAGCACAAAGTGACCGATCTCTTTTATGTCCATGTATTATTAACTCTATCCAACTATAAATTTACTTTGAAAAAGCAAATGGTGCCCGCCGTCCAACAGATATTCTGGAATGTGTTCTTAGGGACAAAAGGTTGGCGACCCCTGATATAAATCATCCTTTCATATTTCTAAATCAAATAAAATTAAACTTATTAAATTATATATTAATTTTTTTTCATTGATGTAAACTGTAAATAATATAGTACAGCATATTAAAAAGCTATTAATTTGGGTAAATGAATGTAGCATATGCTTTAGCCTTCAGTATTGGCAAATATACCACGTATAATTTTTAATGGAAAAAGCAGTTACAAGCAGTCATATATCTACAGATCTTTGCTTAGCCTTTGATTGTCTCTTACTCTAAAAGTCATTGTGTAGCCATAATAAATACTTCTTTTCCAAAAATAAGTGATAATTTGAGTTACATGATCTGCCATTGTCTAGCTATAGCTAATTAAAAGAAACAGGGTTTCTATGCTACCTGAAAAAAAACTGAAAAACCAGGAAAAGTCAAGGAATTCGAAAATTGGCCAATAAAATCAGGGAATTTGAATATTTTGGCCAAAATCTGGGAAGGTCAGGGACGTGGCGCGCAATGAACTGGAAGTTGATCTGTCAGCACTATCCTTATCTTCAGGGCAGACGTTTTTATTTTATTTAGCTTATAATTCCTTACTAAATGTAGTATTTCATCTCAATATACTCTGTCTTTGATATGATATAAATCAAATTCCTCATCATTAGAAATATCACAAATAGACATCAAATAGACAAGACTTTCTGGTTGCAATTTCCTAATTTCAACTATGTGTAATGTATGCTTTACGCATGCGTGCGTTGAAAGAAATGCTTAATAAAGTACACAAATAAATATTCAGCTTTTTTGTTTTTGTAAATTTTGATACCCTTTAGATCATAATTGCATTTTATTTCATAAATTACGGTTTCATATATTTAATTTTATAATTTCTGCATGCCATCTTACCAGATTTAAACTGATGATCTATAATCCGGAATCGCCCAACGAGTCCGGATTAAAGACTTTTGACTGTATAAATAAGCTAAAAATTCATTAAAAAATTAGAATAAAACTTCTTACACGGTTGCAATTATTATATTATCGAGAAATTGCCTTGCTTTTATACCAATTTACTAATTAATTTAGATGCTTTAAATTTATATATATATATAGTCATATGTAATTGGCAAAATTTTGTGTTTTCAAGTGGTACCATAATTAATTTACCCTCAGCACAGCCGACACGCGCTATGTGGATAGCTTGGAATTTTCTTGAAACACACCTGGAAAACCCAGTGAATTTCATGTTCAGGTTTGAGTGGCAATCATGAAGAAATACTATGGTGCCTTTGTATTATTTGTACTAAAAGGAATAGAATGGCAAACAGAACAGATTGGAGTACAGAACCTTCCTTGCGAGAGGACATTGGAAGGAGAATAACAACTCTCCAAATTTTTCTGGCTCAGTATCTGGCCGGGCTATGATCTCAGTTAGTTCTAGATATTTGGAGTGTACTCTCTCACTTGCTCTGTGTATATATATACTCACACATACACACACACACATACATATGCATACATCGTACAAAGTCCAATATCTGGAATCGTCACGACTTTGGCAATTCCAGATCATCAGTTTTAATTTAATAAGAGGCTATGTAAAAATTCCAAAATTAAAAATGGGAAATATAGTACAAAGTTCGTAATCCGGACATCCATTATCCGGAATGATCTATAATCCAGACCTCAAAGCCACAAACTTTTTCTTTGTATGCTTTATGCATGCGCGTAGTGCATTTACGCATACGCGTTTAATGTATAACGGACGGTTACTGATTCTAAGGCATTTCAGTTAATGCTGCAGTTTGCGCTGTTTCTTAATCTTCTAATTAGAAGATCTGGCTTATTATTTTTTGCAGACTGTTAGAGCAATTTTATAAAAATTAAGCTGAACTTTCGATTATGTCAAAAATAGTTTCCAATTCTGGAGCTGCCAAAGGATCTACAAAGCGAAAGCATGTATCGATGTACCACTTCTGATAATGAAGAAAGTGACAGAGAGGTTATTGAAAACGAAAAAATTTCGATTGACAAATTAGTCGGTATTCTCGACACAGCAATTACAGGACTTGAACAGTGGAACTTTGTAACTGAACAAGAAATGATGTCTGTTTATAGAATTAAAGAGAAAGTATTAGCATAAAAAATGAAGCAACTTAAACAACTTACATTGAAAGAAATGTTTAATGAAGTAAACAAATAAATATTAACCTTTTTTTTTTTTTTTTTTTTTTTTTTTTTTTTTTTTTGTAAATTTTGATGCCCTTTAGATTGCTCTTTATTTCATAAATTACGGTTTCATATTTTTAATTGAATAATTTCTGCATGCCATCTTACCAGATTTAAAGTGATGATCTATAATCTGGAAAAACCCCTAATCCGGAATCGAAGTCCTGACAAGTCTAGATTACGGATTTTGTACTGTAGTTGTTTATGAAATAATGAAGCATTTATCATTTTAAGGGAACCGAAATTTCTAACCATGTTTCCCTGCATTTGTTTTCCCCCTCAGTATTTCCAATAACTTAATAGTAAATAGTTATTCCTAATTTCTTTAACTGTTGTTTTCTTACTGTACTTATAAAATGAAAAGTATTTATAAACAAACTACTGGTAGCTATCAAGCTAGGTGTGTGGGGAGGTAGTAAGGAGAGAAATATAATGTTTGTTTGTTTCCTAAACATTTCTTTGAATGTAAGTTGTTTAAACTTTTTAAACTTTTGCTAATACTTTCCTCTTTTATTTTATAGATATTTCTTGTTCAGGTATAAAGTATCATTGTTTAGGTCTCATGATTATTTGTCGAGAATTTTAACTGAACTGTCAGTCATAGTCTATTCATTCTCAGCAACAGGTGTGTAACTTTTTTCACTATTGATAGCAATAATTAAGGATTATTATTTATTACAGGATTTAAAACTGTACTACAGGTTCCGCTATCCATTAGTTGACTGATGATTAGGGCATTGTGATCACAATAAAAAACTTCTGTTACATCTTCTTCATTTATTACACTTCTCCACATTTCTTGCAAACTCTGTTAATTAGCAGATTTCATCTTCTATAGTGTTCAAAATCTATGCCAAAATGAGGTTGCTTTCGCCTAATTTTAAAATTACACCTTTTTAAGTTTGAATTGTGTCAGTGCCATTTTTTTTTTTCTGCTAAGGCCAATAGAAGGCAAGTACCAAATATGCTTTAACTTTGCAGATCGTGCTGCAGCTCCACAATCGGAGAATTTTTCAAAATAACCAACATTCAAATTTTAACTTTGATAATAGCTGTAATAATAATAGCCTGCAAAAATTATTAAGTTTAATCAAATTAGTTAAGGAAGAGCACAGTTTGCTATGTTTGCTAAACTTAATTTTTCCAAATCTGTTCATTCTTTGTTTTGGTCTTCAACAAAAGAAAACCAGTATTAGCAACATACTTTTCCAAACAAATATGTTGTGGGGCTTCAGTTATTCTTTAGGTTAGTTGGAAATATATTACTCCCCCTTCCACAACCACTCAGAGACCGAAAGTGTAATTGTAGTTAACATCAACCAGTGTATTGTCATTGGCCATAGTTATTCCCTAGTCAGCATGCGTTTGAAAGTAACATACTAGAATATCAGTTAATTGGGAGAAAAATCTCTGTTATGACATACATGCCTTTTGAATATTATACTAACCATTCCAAATTTCATAATAATAATAATTGCTTGTGGTCCAGATATTGAACATCTGGATTTTGGACCTTTGTACTCTTATCTGCACTTAAGATGTGCAGCACTATAAAATCCATAGGCTGGAAGGATGGATGGATGTTTTACAGCAGCGTCTCTTAAATTGTGGGTCGCGACTCCCAGGGGGATCGCGGGACCTGCAGCAGGGGGTCGCAAAAACATTTAGCAGTTTTGATATTTCTTATTATAATAAATTTACAATTACCAAATATTTTTACACAATGTATCTGAAAATAGATGAAGATATGTCAGTACAGACAAAGAAAAAATGAAAATGTTTCTACGCATTCTTTTTATTATATAAATGTTCATTCTACTTGCTTTGCACATGATGCTGTCATTTCGTCTGTTACTTATTTAAAATTTTCACATTATTCTGTGTCTTAAAATTAGAAATTAAAGTTAATGATCTAAAACTGCAATAGTATATTACAGTACAAGTGAAAAAATTGACAGTTTCACACACACGTGTGTCGGATTTACACAATGCTTAGGGGTCCCACAAAATTTTCATAATTATTATGGGATCCTGGAGGTCACGAAAAAATCTCA
This sequence comes from Stegodyphus dumicola, assembly GCF_044657685.1. Classification (NCBI taxonomy): domain Eukaryota; kingdom Metazoa; phylum Arthropoda; class Arachnida; order Araneae; family Eresidae; genus Stegodyphus; species Stegodyphus dumicola. The sequence goes on from NC_140770.1 coordinate 83,103,430, forward strand.
TTGATAAAAAGGGGTCGTGACTGAAAAATGTTTAAGAAACTTTGTTTCAGAGGAATGATTATGATGGAGATGTTATCGTTTACTAAAAGTTTAAGTGAAGTATGAGCCAAGCAGCTGTCTCTAACAAGGACAGTTTTTATATCATGTAGTAAACCTACCAGTTTCTAATGCTGCTGAACCTAGTCCATGAAAGAATTTTTAAACCAATCATTCATTAATGTTTGTGTCATTCATGCTCTTTTATTTGAACATTAGATGACGGAGAAAATGTGTACTATTTTAAATGCCCAAGGTCATGTATTTTTTCTAATGATGAAAAGTTGGCATTTGGGCATTCCTTTAGCATTTGCACATGCCAAAATCATTTGTTTCATTATGGAATATTTGATACCACTTGGAGTCTTTTCTGCAAAAGTGTCCAAGGTATTTCAGGGCACATATTGCCAGAAAAGACCATTGTCAGCATTATGAATTGTTCTGGAGGTAATGTTATGCTGTTAAGGAGTTTAGTGAATTTATCTGATTCAATATTAACTGAAACTTTCTCCCTGAAATTTTTAACTGCCTTACGCACAACATTTTTTAATTTGATTAACCAACCTGATGAATATGTGTTCTTGGTTTTTAAGCCAATTTTCTTTTGAAATATTTTGGCTTGAACCTTTAGCACTAGGTCCATCAATGGCACACACTTGCTGTGATGCTTTCTCACCCATTCAAAGAGCACTTTGTAATGATCATCACTTTTAGCATAAAAAGACATTTTCCTGGTATTCATTGCAAGTGGAGTGTCAGAATCTACAAGACATTTAAAATATTCCTTTTCTTTCTTTTTCATACACTGTTTACCTTCCAATGGAATACTTGTCACATAATTTTGAGACAGATATGCCTTTATCCATATTTTTTGCAACTTTTTCACTTTTTGCTTGATAGAAATTAAAACATGCTTTCACTTTGCAAGTCTTTGCTCCAGAATTAGAAACTCTTTTCGATGTAATTCAAAATTCAAACTATAATCTTGATAAGATAACTGTAATAATAGCCAGAAAAAATTAATAAGCTGGCTTAGATTAGAAAGCTAAGAATGAGCACATTTGCTATCTTAACTGAAATTTCATTTAATCTTTCTCCGTTTCCTATTGCTGTGCCAAAAAGGAAAATAATAATAATAATAGTAAAAGTATGAATAATTTCCCATTCTAAACAAATATGTCTTGGGGCTGTACTTACTTTAGGTCAGATAAATGTGAATCCCTCTTCCAGACATTCAAGGGTTGGACAATACATTGATTGATGTTGGCCTTGCGATGAAGGCTAACATCAATGTATTGCCATTAGCCATGATGTGATTCCCTGAAGAGAAAGCAGGTGCTTGAAAGTGATATGCAAGGATCTCAGTTAGTCTGGAGAAAATAATTTTTTACAGCACACTTTCTTTTTCTCAAGTATTATATTCTCTATATTTCCTTATATAGAATTTATAAGGGGATTTTTTCCCTCCTTCTTTGGTGGTTTGGAGTCTTGATATTATATAATTCCATATATTGGACATCTGGATTTGGGACTTTGTATTGTATATATTTTCTTGATTTATAATGAAAACACTGCAGAAAAGTAAATAGAATATTTTTATGTTCATTTTTGTTTCAGAAAAGCAGTATTTCATCTGTAGGATGTTGAGTTATCTACTAAGTGATTAAATGTAAAATGCTGTTGCTTATAAATCCATCAGTTATTTAGTTCACTGATAGGAATATTTTCTTCTTGCAGCAGTTTAAAAAGGAAGCAGAACTAGAGAAATTACGATATGCAGATGAAATAAAGAGTTGGAGAGAGCAATTACTAAAAGAAGGCAAATCTGACCTTGTCAGTTTATATAATGATATGAAGGGACGGAGAAAACTGGATGATGAACATTCTGCTTTAACTGAAAGAAAGAAGTCATCGAGAAAAGGCGATGTCAAAGAGCAAGTTGTTTGACTTTTTTAGAATGAAATGACTTTAAAAGTTTGTTTTGAATATCTATTTTGATATAGAAACTGCGTGGATTCTTCATTTTAAATGTCGTTTATTTTAGAAAATGTGAAATTTTTAAAATGTATTTCATTCATCAAAATATGGAATCATTTCTCTAACATGTACAGTATTTTTGCTTCAGTTATTTTTTTTATCCAGGGTGATAAATGGGGAAAACTGGATGATGAATATTCTGCTTCAACTAAAAGGAAGAAGTCATCAAGAAAAAGCGATGGCAAAGAGCAAGTTGTTTGACTTTTTTAGAATGAAATGACTTCAAAAAGTTTGTTTGGAATATCTGATATAAAAACTATGTGGATTCTTTATTTTAAATGCAGTTTATTTTAGAAAATCTGAAATATTTAAAATGTATTTCATTCATCAAAATGTGGAATCATTTCTCTAACAAACACAGTCTTTTTGCTTCAGTTATTTTTTTTTTATCCAGGGTGATAAATTTATTTACTTTTCAGAATCTCTACAAGTATTTTAATACATATGTGTAAATGAAAAATAAAGGAAGTTATTATTTGAAAATTAAACAGTTTTTTGGATTTATAAACATTGTTGCATGCATACCTCATACATATAAAACAGAACTTTTGCATACAATTATGAGCTACAGATCTCTAATTACTACACCAGAAAAGCTAGATAGAATTCATTTTTTACTGAAATAAGTTAGAGTTATAAATAGCTCAAGGAGAAAAAAAACAGAGATAAAGTAAATTTTCTTTATAATGTATGAAATATTGCAAATTACCAGATGTCAAATATTGGCCAGATTTGCATATTCAAGTCAATTAGCGGCAACAGCCACTAGTACGGAAGATTATCCTACAGTTGGAATTAAATTCCAACTGTGGAATTGTATAGTAGGAGCAAGAAAAGGTGTAAAGCTAGTAGTGAGTAATGGCAGAGAGTGAGAACTGCCTAAGAGTGGGAGCCTGTTCCAGTGTGGCCGAGTGAATTTTGTGCCAAAAAGCAGCTCAACTGAAATTTGTTCCAGAGTAGTCAAATGCTAATTCCAAATGTCTCGGGAAGTTAGAGATTGGACTACAAGATCACCAGCTTCCCTTAACACTTTCATTGCTGGGCATGTGAAGTTGTATTGATAAATAATGCTGTGTTATAGAAATAAATTGTACCTATATGCCCACTAACTTATTATAAGAAATAGGATTTAAAAGAGGTAATAAAAAATTATGTATACCGTATTGATTGCTAAGCTTAAGTATAGAATGTTATGACTGCGCGCAAGCGCACGTTCGCCACTAGAGGTGAAATTATTTCTGCAGTGCCGCATTACGGGCTGGAGCATGGCATTTAAAAATTAATCAAAATGAGAGACAATGTGCATTATTTTTGTGTGAAACAAACGAACAAACAAATATATATATATCATAAATAAATATACATATATATTACAAATGAATTTATTATGAAATATTTACAATGGTATTATTCCAAAATATATATTTTAAAATGTTATTTGTGTGTGATCTTTGCATGAAATGAATCTTCGTTTTCATTGCAGCCCACATACATTTACAACTAGTTTCTAACCTTCACTTCAACTGAAGCTGAAGTAAAGGTTTAACTGAAGTAAGTTGAAGTTTGAAGTAAGTTTTAACTGAAGTTGCTTTGTTTTCTACAAACCTACAGATTCAAAGTCAGATACTTACAAGTTCTATCTTTGAATAAATTAGAATTAAGACTATACAGTGAATGTTTACACATTTTCAAAATGATTTTGATAAAAAAAAAAAAAGAGATAATTTAAAAGTAAATGTTTTGAAATAAAAATTTCTGTCAGTAGCTTATTATTTGAAATGAGAAATACTGCCTGCTACTTTTAAATTTATTCTTCCTTCAAAATGTTGCATGTAAACAAGCTGTAGATTAAAAAATATGTTTTGCATGTTCTGAAGAGAAATATTCCTATTCCATAATTCAAAAACATCATAAAATGCATGGTATAAAATTTCGATGTGCAAAAAAAGCAGTATTATGAATAGAAAAGGAGAAAATTGTTAATTATTTCTTGTACGTAGAAAGAAGACTCCAAACAAATGCCTAAAAGAGGTATGCCCTTCTTCTACAGTTAAATCGTTGGTAACAAGAGAAAAACCACAGATATCAATTACAAAGTCTTTAAGTACATTTGCAGCATCAATAAATAAAATAATAAACCAAGATTTACAATTAAGCTAAAAGACATAATGTTCACTAATTTTTGCCAAGAAATGTGGCTGAACACAGATCAATTTGTAGCATCCTGTAGGAAAACTATTTAGCGAGAAATAAATGAAAATGCATTGTGACCCTTGATGAAGTATGGGTTTATTTAAATGACTGCAACAAAAAGAGGTCTATTTATTATTAAAAATGGAGAGCTAAACATATAAAAACGTGGTTTTTGTCAATGCAAAGAAAGTTTCAATAAGGGTTTTATGATTGTCATAGGATTCTCTTACGATGACAAATTAAAAATAAAAAGGATGGGGAAAAAATTTTAATAAGCAACTCAACATACTATCAAGAGAAACATTTGTTCAATATTTACAGAAGAAATTCCATTTTTTTAACTTGGTGACTTTCAAAAAGTGAAAATTCATTAAGCCGTAGCAACACGTCATGCTTTGAAAATTACAACCACATTCCTTGAAAAAAGAAAGTCTGATTCAGATATTGCATATATAACTTTTCAGGGTAGTCCTGTGAAGTTCCCTGACATTTCACCTGTGGACTATTGTACCTCTGGCCTCCTGAAAGAGTTCGTTCTAAACACAAATCTACCACAACTCATGAACTCTGGAAAGTAATGAAACAGGAATGGAAATTTTATGAAAAGCCTTTCTCTCATGGAAATCATAGTGCAGGCTTATGGTCCAGAAAAAAGCTATCAGATCAAATGTTTAAAAAAATCATTTTCGCATTTTAAACGGTGATCTAAAATTGTTTAAAAATGTGTAAATACCCTCTGTAGAATAAATAAAATTTGACTCCAATTATTAATATGAATATCACTTACAAAACAGTAATTGCATATTCCAAACTGGTTTACTTGGCTAATTTTCTAAAGTGTTCGAATTCTCATAGCTCAAATGTAGTTGTTTACAAGGTGTGCAAAATGCTGTTTGCAAATGTTATGTGCTGGTCTATTAGACTATGTCAAAAATGTTTTATGTAGGAAATTGTGTTCAAAATTGTGACTAGCTGCAACTAGAGGGCAAAGTTCACAGACATATTGGAGAGCAAGTGAGATCATTTCAGGCAAGAATGTCATACCAGAAGGATGAATTGATTCAGCAATAAGGACCATGGATGGAAATGGACAACCCATGAGACGTGTCCACTGAGAGCCTTTCTCAAACAGACATCTGCCAGGTCATTCATTGTTTAGGCGATTGCAATGCAGACTAAATGAGGCTGAAAGTTTTTCAATGAGCAGCTGCATCGATTAGCTGCTTGCTACATGCACGTTTCCTGTACAGTTAGCTGAGGTATGGGAAATTGAGAGAACGTGTGTATACAAGGCATGATCCCAAGTCCTCTCAGTTCAGTTGCTGTGATACTTGTTCTCTGGTTCCTCTTAATTCAAAATAGCATTGCTTCCTCTTCAGCAGGTGTGCATGTCAACAGATGTGACTGCTTACTCAAAAAGCTTCAGACACACTTAATCTGTGGTACAGTTGTCTAAACAATGGAAGACTTTGCATATGTCTGTTTGGGAAGTGCTCTTAGTGCATGTGTCTCGCAGCTTGTCCATTTCTATCCACAGTCCTATATATGTAATGCATATCAGCATAGTTCTTTATTGTGTCCTTTCATCCTTTTCTGCCTGAAATCATTCTTGCCTGAAATGATCTTACTTTCTCCTCTTCAATACACCTGTGAACCTTACTTTCTAGCAGCAGCTGATCACAGTTTTGAACATAATTGCCTGTGTAAAAATTTTTCATCATGATCTGACAGACCAGCACTTAAAATTTGTAAATGACCTTATAAGGTATTTCTCCCATCTTCTTAGCATGCCTTCGTAGTGTAGTGGTCAGCATGCTGGGCACGCATTCCAGAGGTCCGTGGTTCAATTCCCGGTGAGGGCATTGCCCTTTTTACATCACACCTGCTTCCAAAATACCTAATGTCTCTACAACTTTTTGGATATCCTGTATATAGGGTTTGACAGCCTTTTATTAACTTTATAAAAAGATTCTCATATCTCTTTGAAATTGTTTTTTCTAAAAGCTTCCAGAATGTAAAGTTCAGGAGAAATCGCCAAATCTCATCACGGTTCATCAGTTAAGTTTTTGCCTATGTCTCAGCTTTCAATTGAGTTGCTTTCACTGTTTAAATTTGATTAGTTTAGAATTGCAAAACCTAGAACCTTGAACATGAAATAAATAATAGCAAATGCAATATATGGCTACAGAATAAATTCAAAAAAAAAAAAAAAAAAAAAGACATGTTAACAATATTCCAGAAAATGCGCCAAATAAGTAAATCTGTACATAACACAGAACAACAACAAAAAAAAAAAAAAAAAAAAAAAAAGAATCAAATAACCATAAATCTTCACATTTACTGTGGTACCTCAGCATAAGAGTTTAATTTGTTCTGTGAAAGATAACAGGTCACTTTCTGCTGTGCAAGGATCCACTTCACACTGTGGTTTGGCAAGGAATGCAAAGGAATAATAGTAGATGTGATGTTGGGAGAAAAAAAAAACTGCATATTGTTACAGGGTGTACAGAGCAAAAGGTGAAATTAAGTAACATCACTTAGATCTAGCCCATATGCTGCCAGGATTCCTTTGCTTTTTGTGATACGTGCCTTTTGTTTCTGTAATCGAGGTCATAAGCTGACTTATTCTTATCCTGAAGCAATTTTTCTCGCTGCAATATATTTAAATAGTACCATTAATCCATTGCAGCCTCCACCCCCCCCCAGATAACCACCTCAGTATTTTTGTTATATGTTTTTAAATAAGAAAAAAAATGTACTGTATTGTATAGGAAGCTGATAAAAACTTCATAATACAAACATATAAAAGAGAATGTAAAGAAATACACTAAATTTTTAAAGTTTACTATATTCTACTTACATAAATCATGTATTCATTATTCTTTACCAATTTTTGTCCTCTACTTCACTTTCATCTCAAGTGCGTTACAACAGAAACTTTTCCATGGAGGTTTGTTTCATTCTTCCTTTAGAAATGCTTTTGTGTATTACAAAGCTATCATTTATTAGGGTGAGTTTAATTAATTTCAAGACCCTCTGCAAGTTTGGATTTATGGGTCCTCCAACAGGGATCACCTTCAAAACTGCATTTTCTGGAGAAGCTTTCTATATAATGTTACATAATTAATTGCCACTAGTCATTTTATTTTGAAAGCAAGTATTGTAAGCAGTTAACCTGTCTTTTATAACCCTGCAGCCTGGAATCTATACTTGTCTACTGTTATTTTAGCATCCTTACACGTATTTAATTCTTGGAACTGCCTAACAAATTTCAAAATATGTTGTAATACTTGGTAACGCTGTTTGCTTCTTTCGAGGATACGGAGAAAATCAGGTAGCTGCTGACCGCTTGCTCACATTCTTTTCTATTCTTGCGAAACGTTAGGAGACTTGTCTGAAGTTTTGGGACAGCATCTTATTGCAAATTGAACTCACATCAGTTAACTGTGGGTGTCGTTCCTCAGTTCGCATCCAGGTGTATAAGTGTTACATATTTTGGGAAACTTTTGAGACTCTGTGAAGTGAAAATGTCATTCGAAAGGAAAACAAACTAACGTGACATTGGACATGAAATTAGATGCGTTAAAGAGACTAGACAAAGGGGAAGATGTAAACAAAATTACCATGGATTTAGGTGTTGGATGGACTACTTTGATAGAGTGGAAAAGAAAAGGTCCGAAATCGAGTCTTGTGAAAAGAGCTTGTGTAGATAATTTAAAGGAAAGAATAAGTATTAAAGGTGATGAATACGAAAAAGTGAGCAAGGCGCTTTATTTATGGTTCAGGCAGCGAAGCGAACAGGGAACACCCATTTCAGGACCAATTTTACAAGCCCTAAACTTTTATGATGAATTTCAAGAATGTGAGTCTGGATTTATTGCGAGTGCTGGCTACGGTATCAGGGAGTTAAAGGTTTGTGAGGAAAAGGTATTTCTAACTTGGAAAATGCTGCAATATTCAGGGATAATTTCCACAAACTAATTGAAAAGGAGGGTACATCTGGAGATCAAATTCATAATTGTGATGAGACCGGTCTGAATTTTCAAATGCTACCTTCGAAAACGCTGGCATTCAGGGAAGAAAAATCATCGGCACTTGGCTACAAAAGAAGCAATGAAAGAGTCACAATCTTGACATGCAACAGGCAGCCATAAGCTCAAGGCTTAACAGGCGCTTATATGCAAATCAAAAAAACCCCGAGCGTTTAAAAACGTTAAAAAGTATACTAATGGGACTGAAGCCAACTATGATCTTCCTGTTTGGGTACCGGAATCAGTCGAACGCATGGATGGATGGAGCAATATATAATGATTGTTTCATCAGCAGTTCGTTCCATGGGAAGGAAAGTTTTTAAAATAAAAAAATTATGCCATGGAAGCTGATTCTCATTCTAGACAATGCCTCGTCCCCTTCTGATGCTGAACAGTTACAAGACAAAGATATAAGAGCCATACTTCTCCCTCCTGACGTTAACTTGAGTGTGTCAGCCGGTGGAGGCATTGAAGAAAAAATACAGACGTAAACTTCCTTCCCCTCTTGTCCTAACCATGGAAGGAGGGTGTAATATGAACTAGAAACTGACAAAAATAGGTATGTAGAATGTTGTTGGATGGATAGCTCATTTTTGAATTGAAATCGAGCAGATAAGCCTCGTTCGTTCCTACAGGAAGTTGCTGGACCATTCAGGAAATTAATTTCAAGAAAGCAGAGAAGTGACAGAATATTGTGAAATAGTTGACTTACTTAAGAAAATTTCAGGCTGCAAAGAAGTTACTGATGATGTTGAAGAATGGATGGGACAAGATGAAAATCGTGAACCTTTAGGATATGCAGAAATAGTTTCATTGATGAAAAACACTGCGGATAAAAATGAAGATGAATCAGAAAACGAAGAGATTGAAGACAACGGAAAAGCTAAAATGATGACCCATAGCGAGGGAATGTTCCGTTACATGGAGGAGGAATGTGCATCTGGTATAAAAATTTTGTTCAAATCCACCTACTGGATGAAGCTGCACGACGACTGAATGAATGGGAGAGACACGATATTAATCACAAGGATTGAAATTTTGATAAACGGAAATATTTCTTTCGGAACAAAAATAGATTATGCTAGCTTTTTTTTTTTTTTTTTTTTCTTATAAATCTTTCATTTCCATGCACCAAAATAAACTACCAATAAATAGATAATAGGATAGAAAAAAATAAATAAAAGATGAACGACTGTCGGTCTCTCGGACTGCTTCATCAAAATTGGGATGGCAATTCGCTGAAACGTTCTGTAGCTCTTCCGAATATGGTCTGAAAATTATCCCACCGTTCTAAATCAGTTATAAGGTAATCAAACTGGGAAAAAAAAAAAAAAAAAACTTGCTTTAATTTTAAACTTCTGCATGCTCGAAGATGCGTTATATACATAATTCATTTATTAAAACCCTTGGATAACCACAGGAGTTTAATGATGTCGTCCATAAACTTAACGAGATGCATTTTATATTCAGTTATGTCTTGCTATCTTTCTCACACTGCATAAATTTGTTCTGAATAATATACATTAATATTATTTTAAATAACCTAGAAATTGATTAAGACTATATGAATAGATAACTTTGGTTCGAATCAAGGTAAACAACTGTAAAAACTGTGTACATTTATTTTAAATTAGCTCGCTTAATAGAAATATATTTTTTCTTGGTGCGATTTCTCTCACTCTTTTTAAGGCCAGACAAATGTAGTTTTTAACTTTCGTGAAAGATTTCAATTTCTTCCACTCTTTTAATCTTGTTTAAAAATAGTATCAATTTAAGAGCTGAAAGCAATAATTTTTTGTGCATTTACTAAAAAACAGCAATGTAAATCGTAAGTACATACAGGGTGTACCAAATTTTTTATAATAAACGTTAAGGATAAACCATATCAAATCAAATCTTCATTTACGTAGGAACGTTTGGCTACAAACGCCCCTCCATGGGTTAAAAGTATCGCTTGCCATACATAGCAATTAGCAATGCGAATCGTTATTATTTCAGGATGGAGAATGTAGCTTAGATTATTTTAATACGGCAAAGCATATGAGGGCTGCATGCCTAAGAGAAGGGAAGTCTTGGCGGATCACTTTTGAATGAAATTGGCTCGTACTCACTTTCACATGGGAAAGACCGCGAAAACCAATTATGCATCCTTCGTTTCGAGCTTGGGTTGAATTACCAGCATTAAGCGATCTTAACTTCTCGATGACCGTTGAGGACGTTCAGGAGGAAGACATTTTCTGTTATGATAACACAATCATTCGAATCTTTCCCCGCTGATTTCTTTCTCGAAAACCTTCTGCTCAAGCCTGTAGCAGACCTTATCGCAAGAATCATTGAAAGAGTCTTCGGGTTTTCTTGAACACATTCTTCGATCATGCATCGACGTTATAAGGCACATATTGCCGTGAGTAGAATGAATTTGGAAAATATAAACGTATTATATTACTTTACTTGCATTTTTTATGTTGTATTTTCCTTGTGCCTTAGCACACTCAGGTTTGCTTGCGATTGCATGATCCTATGTTAAAATGGCTCATTTTTATATGTCTGATCCACTCTAAAATTTGTCTGTGAACTTTTGGACCATCCTTTGTAAACGAATCTGGAGTTAATGAATTAACCGAAAGTGGCGATAAATTTCTTAATCGAGGTCATTCTTTAAGTAGAGACACGCTAAACATACAAACAAATGCATATTTAGTAACAAAAGCTGAAATTAACATGAAGTTCTCAGTAAAGTAAATAAGTTATTTTAAATTGAAAAAAAAAAAAAAAAAACGAAGGTAAAGTTTTAAGAATTTATTTTATAAAAGGAAAAAATAGAAAAAGTATCAGACATTAAAGTCTATATTCGTTTCAAAGATTTCACTCTCCATATTTCACTACCAAGTTTTTTTTTTTTAAAGCGTTAAATATTCCTTGCTTTGTGTCATATTTCATGAGGAACCCTTTCACAGCGTGTATATTATTCCCGAATCCTGCAGTAGTTCCAGTTAATAATATTGCTAGTAGTTCACTCTAGATTATTATCCCTGTGAACGGACTGTCATTTTAGGCATTTTTGGGGTTTTATTCATAGGCAGTGCACATATCAGACAAATCTCCTTAGAAAGTCTTCCACAAAGGCATCTTGGTGGATAACCCTCGTATATCTAATTAAGGCAACTGTCTTAAAAAAAAAAATATCGAAAACATTATCTTACTTAACATAAGACCCACTACGTGCTTTATTTAGAGTCACAATTTTATACTACATTTCGACAGTATCTTCTTCATAATTAGGTTAACTTTGCAAAGCACACGAAGGCTATCTGCTCGAGGGTATGAATGTCTTCGTTGAGGACTTTCTAAGGAAAATTAGCTGGTATTCAAGTTACACATAAGAAAAATTACGAAAACCAATCTTTCAGCCAACCTGTTCACCTGTTAGCGAACCCCTGTCGATCTCTCAGCATTCAGCGGTCTTAACCACTCCGGCCGCTTATAGGGCATCTTTATAATTAAGGGCGATATCTGGTAGATCGCATTCGATTGCATTTTGTAACAAAAATCCACTTTGTCACAATAAGTTAAACAATTAATATAACATCATTATTTGAATATCTTGCAAAATTTATCCCTTAAGGAATTTAACAAATACCTTAGCATCTGAATTCTTATTTCTAGTTTATTAAAATCACTTCATAAATGTTTGCGATCCGAGTTTAGATCTCAGCGAACGTTTTTTTCATATTTGTCTCCATGTATAACGTGAATACGAGCTAGTATTCCTTAGAAAATGCTTCACGAAAGCATCCCTATTAAGCAGATAGTTCTCGTGTTCTTTGCTTTAATCATTTAATCAAATAGAAGAAAGTAAAAAAAATGTGATACAAAACTCGTTGCATCTTGAATTTTTACATACTAGTATAACTTAACTTCGCAATAATTTTAAGTCATAGACTGTTGTAGTCTTAGATGTCTTTTCTAAACATTATTAGTGCAATTTTTTTTTACTAATAATTTTAAAATTTTATTTTTAAATGATCGAAATATTTGTATGCGCTGCAACTATAGTACATTATACAGTGTCTGCAGAAATAACGTTTTATCCCAGTATCTGAAATGAGGGTATTACCTACAGAATCGTCTGTATTATAAGAATGTCTACTAAAATTATTTAGCATGTAAAAAATTTTAAATTTTAAAATTTAGAATTTTTTAGAACACTTTGTTAAAACGAGATTTCTTGCTTAATATTTATTGGGTATCATCAGTTGGATTTGTTTAAAAGAGAGGAAAGCATGTCCCGAAATATGTAATATGAGACAATAAACATCTTCATTAATTACAACAATGCTGAAAGGGATCATAATTATCAATTTGATTTATTATAACTATAATATATTCTAAACTCATCAGTTAAACAGATTATTAAAAAATAAAGGATCTGAATTACTAAAAAGTGCATTTATTGCTTACTGAAATATAAAATACTTTAAATAGCCGTAGAAAGATAACTGTCTTTTTTTTTTTTTTTTTTTAATGTTAAATTTTTAATAGCTTCTCTGTTGCCGTTATGTTAATGCTTATTCGGTCTTTTCCGTTCTTCTATTTAATGTTAAAACGAAGCAGCTACTCAAAGGTGAAGCAGAGAATGATTCCCGAGTACTTAGATTTGAGCATAGCCATTCTGTTTTCTGTTTACAACCCCATAGATAAAACGAAATCACCCCATATGCGGACAGATCGTAAATTTACAATCCCATTTTTCAGGGGGAGAGCTGACAAGGAGGGAACAATCTTGCTCGGGAACTTGAGAAAATGTGGGGGTTGTTTAAACATCTAACTTCTCTACATTCAGTTTTATACAGAGGAAAATACAAATTGAATTCTTCGAAGGAATGCAATTTTGAACAATGAAAATGTATTACTTAACGATAAACTGTATGATAATTAACATCTTTTTTTTAAAGCCATAGGAGTAGAAAGACAGATATTTGTTACACGAATGAATTTGTAGTAAATATTGAGTTTTTCATTTCGAATGCTATGTTCCATGTATACGAAGCAGCTCAGTATGTGAGGTAATAGTCATAACCGAATGGCTTTCAACCTTTTCACGTCTAAGGACTGTTTTTCAGTTACATTGTGGTCGCTGCTTTTTTGTTAATTTTCTAATGACATATAAACAATAATTGTTTTTATTTGAGACTTATGAATAAAATAACGCAAACTAGACTGCAGAAAATTCTTCAGAACGAAGTTAACTAATACTGAAAAATACATTATTGATGCACTTTTGGGTTTTATATGTAGTAGTATTAACTACTACTATAATCCTTAAATGGAATCCTTAAATTATATATATCTATGTATATAAATGGAACCAAATATAGAACAAGGTATAAAATATCAAAGAAAAATATCTTTATTATACAATGTTCATTATCATACGTATATTTACGTAATATCAATATAAATAGTTAGTTAGGTTTCGTACCTATATAATTTATTTTTATATCTTGTATTTTTTGTATTAGATTCAGTATTGTATACGTATCTGAAGTTTAATTTGTTCTCTTTTTGGGTTACGACTTTAAGTGAGAATGAATTGTTAGGGCCTTCATAGGGATTACATTATATACAATCAGTTAGGAGACCTAAAAACACTTTTCTTTCAAAATATATCTCCCCTTATGATTCTTGACACAGCCGTTTACTTTCCCCTTTCGTAATTAACGTCAGTCTCCTGCTCTTGACCGCATTTGCAAAGCCACCGATAAAACGTAAAACGTATCAGCAACCTCCGCGTCGATCTAGCGATACATATCACTCGGAATTTGAGTAGGGAATGATGATTTAAGCCAAAAGAACGCTTTCACCTCTCCGTTAGCAGCGTCCTGTAACACGGGAACTTTCCGCACACTCACAATTCTGTAACATGGTTTACGCCAAGAGAACACTTTCACCTCTCTGTCAGCAGCGTCGTGTAACACGGGAACATGCCATTCCGCACATTCACAATTCTATAACAAAACCTAATTTTTTCGGCCGTCTTTACTGCATTTGTACCGCATGTTTTTTTAATCTGCCTGTAGAGGCGTATTGTTTTTTGTTTTCTCGTCAAGTCATTGCTAGATCATTATGAATGTTCCTTTTTTTAAAATAAATGCCGTCCTTTTTTAAAAGTAGATATCATGACATTATATCCGTAAATCCTTTTCTTAAAAATAAATGTCATGACATTATATCATTCAATTTACACACAACAGACTTAGCTTAACATTATACAGCATAACTAAAATCGGATATCAGCCTTTTAATGCACACTGCACTCACAAAAAGGACAGTTCTATATATCCCGTTTTACTGAGCCGATTGACGAAATTCAAATTGTGTTCTTCATGTCTCGAAAGCGCGACTTAGGATATATATTAGATTTATATATAGCGCTATTCTAACATAGGTGTTTTGACACAAAATCGGACTTTTTCAGAAATAACATACCAATGTTTTTTACATATTTCGATTCTACGACTCAAATTATGCCTAAATATTAAATTTTGTAAAATTTGGTGCGAAATTTACGGAGAAATTCAACAGTTATTAATATTCAACAAAACGCTTTCTTTTCAGTTTGCGCCAAGAATATGGCAACCTATTTTTCATTTCCCTTTTTACATCATGAATGACCGGAAAAAAGTTGCAATAGTTCCTTCTTTCAAATAATTTTCTTTATATTATATTTTTAGACCAAAGGGACTTTGTCCCTGAAGGACTATTGTTTTCGTTTTGCGATTTTGCGTTGAATCACTATAAATGTCCGTTTCACTTTTCAAACTGTTGCCGCCATATGTTAGAGTCCTGCATTATATTTGAAGAAATTAAATAATGAAAAATCTACATAAATGTATGTATATTTCTCGCATTGTGATAAAACAACGGTACATAGAGCCATCGAATTTTGAATCATGTAATCCTCCTACGAATATGGGCATGTGAAGACCAAATTTGAAATTTGGAATTTGTTTTATTATCGATTTCATATTTTGTAAAACTTTAACGAATTTTTGATTAACAAACTCAAAGATTTCAAAGCGAGCAATGGCAACACTCCACGAGGGGGAGGACCTTTTTAACTCCAGCACGCGGAACTGTGTATCGGAAATTCTAAAGATATGCTCATTTTAAAATTATTTTGCGACATTGCTATTGAACTGAATTTATGGTTTAAGTGCAAAGAACATGATATTCAATAAATAAAGGTAGCACACAAAACGTTAAAAAAACGCCCCTTTAGACTAATCTAAAACTGAACCTTTCAGATTTTTAAAAATTTAAAATCTGAAACCTTTCAGATTTTTTTTAAATTATAATTGTTATTATTTTAAGTAATTTTTCCTTTTTCGAATTTCATTTTAATTATTTAAGTTGCATGGTTTCTTTCAAATACTGTTTTAAAAATTTCTATTTACTCATTTGAACTTAGTGATTTAAATAAAAGGCGCATCGTTTATTTTTTTCAAATAGTTTTCTTTATACTATATTTTTAGTCATAGTTATTATTTTAGGTAATTTTTAAATTTTTAGACTTTTATTTTAATTGCTTGTGTTGCATTGTCTCTTCAGATAATTGTTTTAAAATTTTCGATTTATTCGTTCGAACTGAGCATTTTAAATATATTTATTAATATAAATTTTCCTGAATTTGATTTTATTTATTTGAATTGCGTTTCTTTCGGAAGAATACTTTGTGACCCAGGCTACGCTGCATTTGAAAACTGCCTATATTAAAAGAGAAAATGCAGTAAAGCACAGTTAACACAGCTTTCAATGTTTTGTCCAGAAAAGATATATAAATAAGAAAGATGTATAACACACATTTTAACTTAGAATAACTTGCATACATTGCTTTAAACAGTTTTATCATTCTGCCCATTGCTTTACACAATTTTATCTTCCTACATTTAGTTTTTTAAAATGTTATTAATATTTTAGTCAAATATTTTATTTTTTCATTATAAATCGCAAGAATCAAATATCATAAGATTCAAAAAGTTTAAAATTAAAAAAAAAAAAAAATACAAAATTTTATGCAAAAATTTATTTTTTCTTCTTAATGGCTTGCTCTTTTTCTTCAGGCATTCTGCAAGTATATTAAAAAACATCCAACTTTTCGAAACATCTTGGTATTTCTGACATTCATTTTAAATGAAGTTATCGTCTTACATTTCATAAAGGCTCACAAGCGGCCGAGCGGTAAAGTCGCTGAGCATTGGTAGTTCGTTCTGGGATTTGAATCCCGGCAAACGGACTGGTTGCATGGGGGGTTCGTGGTTTTTCTCCTGTGTAACGTGGATGCCAGCTGTTTCCCTTAGAAAGTTCTTCACGAAGGCATTCTTTTAGGCAGATAGCCCTGCTTTGCCGTAATTTAATAATCCATTTCATCAGTATTTGGTCAAAGCTTTCATCAGTCTTTAGAGGCTAAGCATTTTGAATGGTTTCATCAAGAGAGAAAACGTCTTTAGATTATATCCATATACCTTTTAGATACATTAAGATTTTTTTTGAAGCAGGAGACTAGAAAAATGAACAATGCCCTCGCCGGGAATCGAACCACGGACCTCTCGAATACGCGTCGAGCGTGCAGACCACTACACCACGAAGGCACGCTAAGAAGGCGGGAGAAATACCTTATATACTCCCCCCTTTTAAAGGGCGACTCGGGATTAGGGGACCCAGTCGCCAAATCCTGGTGGTGAAGAATCATCATTCACCACCTTTTAGTTCGGGCGCCCCTGTAGAGACTTTTTTTGAGGGGGGGGAAGTAGTGGAAATCAAAAATGAACAATGCCCTCTTCGGGAATCGAACCACGGACTTCTCGAATACGCACCGAACGGGCAGATCACTACACCACGAAGGCACACTAAGAAGACGAGAGTAATACTTTATAACGTCACTGGATAAATTTCTTAATCTTCAAATAATTCGACTGAGAAATCATGAGATGTTCCGTTTATGATACGATATGATGTTCTATGATGTAATTTAAATTTAGACAACCATATAGTCGAAAACCAGTCGCTCTTCAATTAATCTGCAGTGATATGGTTTTTTGTTTTTTCCCTTAGTACTAACTCAATTTCTGCTATTTGCTGGTGTGTCCAAGTGTTTTCTCTTTGAACACCCAACTTCCTTGAAGTAGATTCCTCTTTAAATTTTTGCTTTTCTCCCCCTAATTTCCTTCTTTATTTCTACATTTGTTTTCAATGCTGACGAATTTTAGATTGTTAAACTCCCGCGAATTTTGAATTTTTGTCACATTTTTTAAAATATCAGTTGAATCAAATGCGTTTTCATTTTGTAGACATTTTAACTATAAATAAAGCTTAAAGCAAAGTCCAAAGGATAAATATTTGAATTAAAACATTTTTGCTAAATGAGAAAGAAATAAACCACTCCAGCAGCGCTTGTCCTGTACCACTGAGTGGTTCGATTTTTATATCGGTTGCAAACAATCTAAATCATATTATTTAGATTTTTTAAGACTAATAATTTCTATATTAAAGAACATGTTTTTTATATAATATACAACACGAGAGAAAATTACTACTTAAAACATCCTTCCTAAGAGGATTAATGTAAAAATTTATATAATGTATGTATATTTTTTTTAAAGCTGGGACGCGAACCAAACTGTCAAAGTCCTGTTTGCTTAAAAACGTTGTGAAAAAAAATCTGATGTGTATACCACATGACTTCATTGTACGGAATATTAAATTATACGCATTTTTTCTTGCATTTCATTTTAATTTATTGGATTGAATTAAATCTACTTTGCCGACAGCGCATAAACCACAACAGAATAAATGCATTCTTTAAAATTCACTCTAGTGTTTGTTTATCATAGCGACACTCTGGCGCTAGATTCACTTAACAGTATTACATTTCGTTCATATTATAACTCATAACGCACAAAATTTATATCATTTAAAGAATAGAATTATCTAATCGTTGCCACATGTTCTATTCAAATACTATAATAAAGATAGAATGATGTATAAAAGAAATTAAGCAAACAAACAAAACAAAACAAAAAAAAAGTTTTTCACAGACGATTGTGTATTTCTCATTCAATTAATTCAGTTCTCACTTCACGAGAAAGCTAAAATACATAAAAACTCAAAATATCTATATTAAAAATTACGAAGTAAATCTTAAGCACTTATTTCCTCGAAAAAAATTCCAGAAAGGATTAAGCATGATTTAATTGGCATTAAATGAAGACGTTATCTTTGTTGTTGCGAAGCTAAGTTTCCCTAGATTGGCAACAAATCCACTAGTCTGCTGTTTCAAATGTAAAAAATCAATGGCCGCCATCAAAAAAAAGGCTTAGCGGCACTTAAACAACTTTAAAATTGTTGATAATTCTAAAAAGATTGCATACAGATTTACTAACGGCATAAAAACCTTAACCGGAAGATAAAAACAACATAATTCAATCATTTTTAAAGCAAAAAATGTACAATTTACAAACATATAAGAGAAAAGAAACTGAGATCACTGAGCCGGGTAACAGGGTTTATATATATATAAATATATTTATATACGTTTGGTGCGGCCGATTGAAACGAAAATACGAGGTACACATCTACATGTTATAGTAGACCTATATACAAAATTTCAACGTTCTTGAGGCTACTCGTTTTTGAGTTATGCGAGATACGTATGTACGTACATACGTTCGTACAGACGCCACGAGAAATTCTCTTCAGAATTAATTTTAAAGCAGTTTTATAATTTTTTTGGAGGAAACGAGTCTTTTATTCTGCTCTTACGTACAGATATCACGCAAAAACATCGTTAAATTGCATTCGATAGCGGTCAAAATGGATATTTTCGTTGAAATATGCTGCCTGAAACTTTTCGCGATTACAATACTTTCTTTTTACTTTGTACAAGGAAGTAATAAACATCAAACGAACTTTCGCAGTTTTAGACAATTCAATTTAAATGAAGTTAAAGTAAAGTAGCAGACAATAATACAGCGAAGGTAAAAATTTACTCTTACAAATATATTTTTTTTTTTTTAAATGGAAGAAATAAATAAATTTTTTTAAAAAGTTAAAAATTTGAATAATATCATCTGTAATTTTTTTTAAAAAAAATAACTTTTCATATATAGTATTAATAAAGATTTATTACGCATCATTGAGGGAAAGACTTTAATGAATTCTCCGCAAAAATTTATTTGAAATTTAAGGTTAAAAATAGCTGTGGCAATTCACTGTAACAAAATCCATAAACCACATTTGGCGTTATTATCGCTCAAAAAAAAGATGCCAAATTTCAAAACGCGAAAATAGGTAAATTCATGTGTATCTTAGAAAATTTTAGATAAAAAATTTTTTGCAGGTGTGCATAGAAATACACCTACTTTAAGATGATGGTAAAAATTTATTCAAAAATTTTTTCGAAAAATTTATAAAAATTATTTTAAAATAAATCATAAAAAATGGGTGAATTTTATTTGGAATGAACTTAAATTTCGAAATGCGAAAGGAAGAATTAAAAAAGTGTCATAAAAAAGAAATGTTAATAAATATATACCAAATTCAATTAACATCGAGGAGCTAAAATTTTAAGAGCTTATGTTTTAAAAACTACTCATGCGATTTTTACAAAATTTGGCAGTTTGACATAATTTGAGTCGTAGAATCGAAATATGTAAAAAAAATGGGTATGTTATTTCAGAAAAGGTCCGATTTTGTGTCAAAATACCTATGTTAGAATAGTACTATATATAAATGTAATATATCCTAAGTCGCGCATTCGAGACATGAAGAACGCAATTTTAATTTCGTCAATCGGCTCAATAACAACGGGAGACATAGAACTGTCCTTTTTTTTTCGCAGTGTACATCGAATTTCTTTTATGTTATTGTCTTCATCACTGGCTCAGTAGTTAAGACCACTGAATATTGGTAGTCAACTCTTATTCGAAGTCTGGTGAACAGCTGCCTGCATGGGTGTTTTTCGTGGTTTTCCCACGAAAACATAGTTACTATACTGCAAGGTTTGTCCTTCCCGGCCAGAAAGCTTTGACATTATTGGCTTTGTGTGACGTCATTGGCTCATCGTCTACTTTTCTCCTACTTCTGTAAGTGAAATAATGTCATTGAATTCGAATATTGGAAAGAACCTAACCTTATCTGATTGTAACGTAAAAACGGACCAATTTCCGTTAGAATGGCTTCTGCGAAAGCATGACTCCATTTAGGCAAATAGCTGTCTGTCCTTTCCCAAATTCATACACAGGTAGCCCTCCTACAACATGGTATCCTGTAACACGCCTTCACTATAACATGAATCATAAATTGGAAGAACCCTCATACAACACGGTTTTGCTCTAATACAATAAGAAAATTGCCCAAGTAATCCCAAGGAATTAAACGAAATCCGCACGAAGTTTTTCCATATTGAGCAAAGCACCAACACAGTCCAATTTGAAGATGGTGGCCGAAACATAGGCCAGATTTGCAGGCCCCCTCCCAAAAAAAGCATCTGCTGCATAATCTGTCAGAGAAATTCTGCCCCTCTCATATAGTCATTGTCCAACAACCATATAGCCATTGTCCAACAACATGCCCTACAACTCATGCGATGACCTTCGCGCCTTCGACCTAGTGTGTCATCTGAAAATTAACAAAGGTGATAGACACTCTTAAGGACAGGTTTCAAAAGAGTAGTAGATTCACATTGAAATGGCAATTGAAGGGGTGTAAGTAGCATTCCTATTTATCTATCCTTTTAAGTAAA
Organism: Stegodyphus dumicola; assembly: GCF_044657685.1. NCBI lineage: Eukaryota > Metazoa > Arthropoda > Arachnida > Araneae > Eresidae > Stegodyphus > Stegodyphus dumicola. The sequence continues at coordinate 83,124,529 of NC_140770.1, forward strand.
CTTTTCAGTCTTTTAAAAGGTTAACACATAAAAATCCTTGTTTCGTAAGTCCAATTGTCTTCTAAGATCCGGTTCCCGTAAGAACAAAAATCACCAGGGAGACGAGCCGCATGGTGGAGACCGTTAAATTTTTAACCGGTAACAAGAGAAAATCGTTTCCTTCCATGGTCGTCAAAGTATAGCACAATACAAAAAATACCCAGTCACAATAGACCACAGTCCGCAGATAATAAACGACATGAGGTCACAATAAGAGCTCCAAAATGCACAACCTGAACGTTCGGTTTCCAAAATTCGAATCCTCATCTACGTGGCCTGAAAACAAAAGTGTCCCACGCCGCTGGTCGTCAATCTCCGTGAAGAAATAGCATAACATAGTAATGGACGGAGAACGGACTTATAAATGAGTAACTTGTTGTCAATAGATATAACACTATTTCGAGCAATTAAAGGGTATAGTTTAAAGCTTAACGAACTCAAAACTTTCGCATAATAGAATATAATGTGTGTAAGCGTTTTGTTAAGGATCACTAAAAGATAAGGAACCTGCTTGGTCCTGGGAATAGGTGGGCTATTAAAAATAAGACTTTTCTTGAATTTGCTTTTTTGTGAACATAATATCCAGTATTTTATCCACGTTGACTTGAATTTTCCATTTTATAAGCCAAGTCTCTAATGTATGGATATAGTTTTGTTATCGTTGAATGACTGGACCTACGAATGCACTTTGTGCTAGGAAATTCACCAAATTAGCTAATGCGTAAATTTGCTAAATTGGCTAAGTTGAAAATTACGCATCCTGTGTCATTTGAATTCCAATTCCAGGTGCGGTGTATAGCGTTTAGGTCTCCACCTATAATAACATGAGTATAAGAGTAGAAGTCCGCAAGGACTGACTGAGGGTAACGTGAATCCTTGCTTCGTAAGTTCCGACAGTTGTCTTCCAAGATCTGGTACCCGTAAGAACAAATGTCCTCGGAGAGACGAACCACGTGGTGGACAGCGACCGTTGAATTCTTAACTGGTAATGGAGGAAAACCGTTCCCTTCCATGATCTTCAAACCACAGTAGCAGAACAGAAACAATACCCAGTTTCAAGAGAGTACAATTACCAGATAACAATGAAGAAACCTCACTATCGCAGAAGGTGAACAACATGAGGTCACACTAAAAGCTCTAAAACGCACAACCTGCAGGCTTCCAAAATTCGAATCGTCATCTCCGTGGCGTTAAAACCCCAAAACATATGCGATAAAGATAAAAAAAAACAACGTTTAAGAGAAAATTTATTTCTTTAGAAGTAAAAATACAAATCTTGGATCGTCTTTTAAAAGGAGAAAATGCATCTCACATTGGAAAAAGCCTTAATTTGAATGAAGCAACAGTCCGGATTATTAAGAAAAATGAAAAAGAAATAAGAAGCTCAGTTGCAGGATCTTTGACATCCGCAAAACATGCAGCTCACCTCCCCCCTGGACGCCGATAATTGAGAAGATGGAAAAGGCACTCAAAATTTGGATTGATGATAGTTGTCAAAAAAGAATTCCGTTGGATGGTAATATCATTAAACAAAAAGCACAAAAAATTTATAACACCTTAAAGATCATGGAGAATTCTCTGTCAACCCAAATTGTGAGGCAAGTAAAGGTTGGTTCGAAAATTTCAAAAAGCATTTCGCCTTTCATAGCATAAGAATTCAAGGAGAATCTGCATCGGCTGATTATGAAGCTGCTAGGACGTTTCGTGAAAAAATTCAAAATGTTATAGAAGAGCAGGGATGCACAGCACATCAAATTTCAGTTCCAAAGAAACTGGGCTGTTGTGGAAAAAATGCCCAATAGGACTTTTACATCGAAAAAAGAAAAAAACTGCACCCGGATTTAAGGTGTCTGGAGATCGTCTAACACTACTTTTGTTCAGTAACGCGTCGGGGACTTTATAACAAAACCCTTGCTAGTTTACAGATCTTTAAATCTTCGCCCACTTAAAGGAGCAAATAAAAACACCTTACTTGTATATTGGAATGCAAATCTAAGAGCTTGGGTAACTGCAAATTTATTTAAAGAATGGTTTTTAAATTGTTTTGTGCCAGATGTTAAATGTTATTTTAAGGAAGAAACATTTGAGCTTCAAAACGCTATTGCTATTAGATATTGTTCCATGCCGACCTCAAGATTTGACTCATCCCAACGTCAAAATTCCTGCCACCTAACACTACTTACTCCAACCATTAGATCAAGGTATTATTTATACCTTTAAAGCGTGTAGAGACATTAGGTATTTTGGAAGCAGGAGAAGTGAAAAATTAGCAACGCCTTCGCCGGGAATAGAAACACGGACCTCTGGAATACGCGCCCAGCGTGCAGACCACTACACCACAAAGGCACGCTAAAAAGGCGAGAGAAATACCTTATATACTCCCCCTTTTAAAGATACCTAAAAAAAACCAGGATAAGTGAAACATGAGCAACTCCTTCGCCGGGAATCGAACCACGGACGCCCAGCGTGCAGACCACCACACCACGAAGGCATGCTAGGAAGGGAGAAATACCCTAAGAAGAGCATTACAGTGGATTTTATACGTAACCGATTCAAAATCAATTAATGTAATGGAATCTTGGAAGAAATTTTCAATTAAGCACTGTATCGACATCATAACATTGCCGCTGAAAGAACTGAAAACATCAGCGTTACATGCGTGTTGGAAAAGGATATGGCCATCTTCAGTTGAAATAGAAAAAGTGTGTAAATCGTCAGAAAATGAAACTGATGGTTTATTAGAACTTGTTAAGTCAATCAAAGGCAAAAGTTTTCTGGATATGGTTATTGAGGACGTTGAAGATTTATTGGTGGAAGAAGAAATTGACGAGGCAGATTTGACGGAAATGTCATCCGAAGCTGTAAATCAGATGGATTCTGAGGACATTGGCACTGATGAAGATTGTGCAGTTAATAATTTAACAGTAAAAAAAATTAAAGAAGGCCTAAGCTTAGCTGAAAATCTCGCGTAATTTCTCTTGAATGCGAACCGTTCCGCTGAAAGAAGCCGAAAATTCAAAAGGGAGTTGCAAAATTGGCTAGCTCCATATCAAGAAATTTATAACGACCTGCTAAGAACTAGTAAGCAAAGTAAAATTACAGATTTTTTACAGAGGGAAAAGATGCCAGAACTAGAAATGAAGAAAAATGTAATGGAAAAAAAAAAAAAAAAAAATGAAGAAAAAAATTCTGAAAATGAAAGCGATCTCCTTCCACCGGAAAAAACGTTTCGTTTGATTATACTGAGCAATGATGGCAAAAGAAATTATTTAAATTAAAGTTGCGTTAAATTAAAATAATATTTTTAATAAGTGTTCGGAACGTAACCCCGCTTTCTGTACTGGCTCTAAGTCTCGTACAATACGGTTTCACACAACACAGCATTTTTTAGGGGAACCTATCTACCGTGTTATAGGAGGGTTACGTGTACTCATAATGACCTAACCCAACATTTTATGCTATTTCCCTGCACATATCAGCAATAAGATTTTTCCTGTCGATCTGTGCTTAGTATCGTATCGCTTAAGAGAAAGAATTAAAGAATGTAACAGAGATTAAACAGATTCATTTTACGAGAGATAAGATGGAAAAAGAACGTGCTGCGAACGTGATAGTTCAGAGTTCTGATTCTGAAGGTTTCGAATTATGCTTATTTGGCAAAGAAGTGAGTTCTTTCACTTTCGGTTCGATGACTTCCGATAAAGAATTGCGCTAAACATCATTTTTCTTCCTGGCTTCGATAGTGTTATGACTCAGAGATGTAAAACAAGAAACTGCTATCTGAAGACACGTAACTCTTCGAAAAAGTGTTAGCGAGTAAAACTAAAGCGTGTGAAAAAATTTAAAATATCTGTATCACACTGATGATCTGTTTCTTAAAGAAAAGTAACACTTACTGTTACCGACTCTTGAAATTAGTAAATCTTTATTTTTGAATAAAATTAAAGCTTTGTCGACTTAAATCGTAGTACTATTACTTTAGTGCTAACAGTGTTAGTTCATGTTTTTCATTAAGTATTACTAAAATTTCTCAAATTAAAATTTTTCAAATGGTAGTTGAAATTTTTCATCAGTTTACTGATAACGAAAATACTGAAAATAATTTTTAAAGTTATTAACTTTACCGATCACGAAGCACTACTAAATTATAACTTTGACATTCACATTATGCAGAAAGTATTTAGAAAGTCCTCCTCGAAGGCATCCCTTCCCTTAGTCAGCTAGCCCTCGAGTCCTTTGCCATAATCAAATGTACCGAACGAAACCATTAAGCAAAAAGTGATAACGAATTTTGATGAGATATTCTTTTTTATACGCCGCATGTATTTTTTCATATTCGCTGCGATGTCATACATCTTGTTCACCGTAATTTGTGTTCATAAGATTGTTAGATCATATTCATTAAAATTAAGTACAGAAGAAAGAAAACCTGCATCAGTTGTATTATCAATAACTAAAACGATTATAAAATGTTCTTTTATGCTCATGATGTTATAAGTGGTACCGGCGAATGTAAAGATAATAGAAAATTATTCATCAATACTATGCAGTCGACTAAAATTCAATTAATATCTTAACTGATTAAGTGTGGATTCGGTTATTCGTTTTCCCTATGTTTCAGCAGTTCATTTTCAATAATTTTCCGCAGCAAAAAGCTGCTATAATGAATCGACCATTTCATATGTGCTTCTCCATGACCCATCAAATTTTGTCAACAACTGAATATTTTCTAAAAATTTTCCATTATTTGGCTTATATAACTTATAACTAACTGCGTTTCCGTGAGACCCATATTATTTTCAACCAAATACAATGTTATGTCTTTAAGGAATATGTTATGTAAGACATTATTTTCGAGCGTTTTTAAATGTTTTTCCCAGATGCTTATATTCATTACTAGCAGCTTCGCTGCCAGCCTTCGTCTGGCTTTTAAATGTACCGGAAAAATGGTTGAAGGGAACACCAAACGTTAAATTTAAAAACTGCGTAGAATTTTACTCTGCAGAACAACTTCATAAAAAAAGTTATTACGTATAACAAAATTACAATGAAATAAGCAATATCCCATAATACAAATATTAATTATCCTAATAAATAAATTAACCATTTTCCCTTCGCAAAATCTTAAGAACTCAAATGGTATAAAGGAGGTTAAGAACTTTGTTTCCTAAAAAAATCACTCAAAACTTTTCAATATCTTAAAGACAGTGAAAGGAGCAATAAATAACATAAAAGAATACAAAAAACAAAAAATTCTGAAAATCAAATTATAATTAATGATATTTTATCTTATATTTTCAAGAGAAAAAAATTACAATGAAATAAGCTATATCCCTTAATGCAAATATTAATTATCCTAATAAAATATTAACTAACTTTCCGTTGAAGAAAAAAAAATCATGCAAAACTTTTCAATATCTTACAAATAGTGAAATAAGCAAAAAATAACATGAAAGAACCTCAAAAAACAAAAAAGTCCGCGCAGAATTTTACTCTGCAGAATAACTTTATCAAAAAAAAAAAAAAAAAAAAAAAATTCATTAAAAATGTATTATATATATATAAATGACAATGCAATATGCCAATCTCTTAAAAACAGTGACATAAGAAATACGATGAAAAATGGTTGCCAAACCCGTATTTCTAAAAGAATGAAACTATTCAAAATGATGCGATTTCATCAAAAATCTATCAACAACTATAAGAAAGAAAAATTGCTGCCAAAATCACATTTTTAAAGATGTGAGATGTGAGAAAGTGTACTCGGAAGCTTCATTTAAAAAATTTCTTTAAAAAGCTTCATTTAAAAATACAAAATATTATCATTTTTCCAAAATTCTTTTTGTAAAAGCAGTCGCAAGGATGAAAGTTTCACGTGTCCAAAAATCAAAGAAAAACAAACTGTACATTTTTAAACATAAACTTTTTTAGAAAAAATCCCGTTGGAAAGGTGTTAAGCTCACTTTGTTAAATAAATTCGTATTCAATCGATTTATTGAAACACGAAATTTATTTTAAGTTCGTAAAATAGCTAAGTGCATGTTTCATGACGATGTGAAAATGGAGTGCGTAGAGTAAAATCTCGCTTTCCAATAGCCCATTATGTCTCAAAATGACGCGATTTCATCACAAAACATAAAATAAAAAAAATTCTAATTCGAATTTCGAAAAAATCGCTTCGAGGTGCACTGGCTCTTGTCTAGATGCACCTATGTACCAAATTTCGTAGCCGTGGGTCTATTAGCTTACGCGCAACGCGAACGAAAGACACACACACACAAACTCTTTGTTTTATTATATGTAGAGATATCCGTCAGATACCAGATTAGAAATCAATTTACTGCTAAACAATCGACGATAAATCTCATAACGCTTAAAACCGAATATTTGAGGACTTGAAGAAGTATTATCGAATTCAGTCTTATCGTTAGTATTATCTTGTGATTTTTCAGCTAGATTTTTATCATTTCTCATAGATTTCACACATTTTCTGATTTTTCCGTCTGCATTTTTCTTTTGTGGTTCTCGAACTGACAAAGTTTCTTTTCATTTTTTCATGATTGTTCGCTATTGAAAGTATATACGAAAGACTAAAAGAAATGTACTTTTTAAAAATGAGCATCTGAGTTGTTCAAAAATTATTTCATTGCAATACGTAAGTAAAGAAATAGAAAATATGAGGAAATTTTAATCTTGTAAGGATCTTAAGTTTTACTAACGTTTATTTTATTTTAAATCTTTACTATCACTTCTTATTTTCTACTTCCGGCCAGAATGAAAAGCTTTAAATTATTTATGCAAATTGTCTTGCGAACGCCAAGTACTTAAGTTGTGGCTTTTTGCCAAGCAAGAGAGAGAGGAAAGAGTTGGTAGAAGCAGGCTGCTTGCCTTAGCAGTTTTACTCGGTTGCTGGTTGCCTTCAAGGCCAGAGGTTTAATCCTCTTGATAATTTTAAACGTATCGTAGTGTTAACAGTTCTCTGTACTACATACGGCCTTTCTGTTAATATACGGCCAATCTTCGAGTAGACACTTGTTTATTAATCCAAAGTTAGTTTAGTTAGAATTTTGTTAATATTTTTATATTCTTACGTTCAGACCACAAGTGGTTGGTCTCTGTATTCCGAAGTCCGGAAATCTTTGTAAAGAGAGAAAAATAAAGGGTTTCGCATACCCTTCCTGTGTGTTTTGTCTACTTCCCACATTTATTGAACATAGCTTTAGTAAGCTCCCTTTTCCGAGTCAGGTCATGTAATGTTCCCGAAGCAAGTAAGGAGAAACACTGAACCTGATAGTGGCGGCCGACGAAGAAGAATAACCATGGCCGAGTTTCAAGAAGAACCTGTGCTGCCTGCAGAAGCGGCTCAGAATCCAGAAATGCCAGCTGCCGCCCTGGAAGGATTTGGTTATATCGTCCAGACCATACGCGCAGCGATGAAACCAGAAGCAACATTTAATGGAAACTCACCGGTAACCAGTTTTCTGGAAAAATTGGAGGACCACTTCATGATGTATCCCGTGCACGAGTTCCAGAAAGTCACCTTAGCTAGCAGCCCTTTGAGGGGCCAAGCGCTTAATTGGTTCAAATGTATAGGCAGAAGTCTCTTGGGTCAAGCGGGAAGTCCCACCTATACTTACAAAAATTTCAAGACTGCCCTAGTAAAAGCCTTCCCTGTCGTAAGGGATCGTGCAAAATTAGAAACGGAACTTTTCAGCATATATCAGCAACGAATCGAAAATCTTTCCACCTTTATTTTAAGAAAAATTCATGTCTTCAAACTCTTGTATGGAAACCGTCCGGATCCTGAGATAATTCAAGTGATTTTGCCGAGGTTACTTCCCCAAGTACAAGACTTTATTGAATTAAGGAATCCGACTACACTGGAAAAGTTATTTGAGCTAGCAATCCAGTTTGAAAGTAGAAGAACGGCGGACATTGAAAGAAGACGCCAATATGAGCAACGAAACCAATTTGGTGCGCCAAGACCACAGCAAAGTCAAGCACACGGCTACGGAAGCAAAGCGAATCAGTGGGCAAGGAAACCCGAGCATCCAAAAACAGCCGGCGAACGTCGACAGTTCAATAGCAATCCAGGAAAAAAGTCTGAAGGCCAGTGGAAAAAGAAGGAAAGCATGGAAAGGAAAAAACAAGATTTAAACTAAAACGGATTTCTGCTGACGGGAGGGTGCGGAAATCCGAAGGCCAAGAAAACCCCTCTTCCTTCAAGTTAAATACAGTAATGGTGAAAAATTTGGCTCTTCCAAAGATTGAAGTGTTGGTGAATAACATCCCAGCCACCGCACTCCTGGATACAGGCGCGCAGTGTTCCTGTGTGGCACAAGATTTTTTTAGGAAGTATTTTCGGAAATACCGCATATATAATTCGGATAATACGACAGTGTTAGCTGCGCAGGGAGAAAGATGCAAGTGTATAGGTAAATTACCGCTATACGTTCGTATGAAGGACGAACAAGTAAAAATTATGTTTTTTATAGTAAAGAATCTGCAAGCACATATTATCTTAGGAATAGATTTTCTTTCAGAGGCAGAATCAACACTGGATTTTAACGAAGCGTCCCTTAAGCTGACGATGAAACCAGTTCGAGAAGAGAAAACAGAACCACCAATGTTAAAACTTGACCACCTGCCTAAGGAAGAGCAACAAAAAATCCGACAAGTGGTAAGTGAATTTGCTTCGTTATTTAGTGATATTCCAGGATTTACTAAAGTTACTAACCATAGTATCGACACCGGAGATTCACTGCCAGTTCGCCACAAACCATACGGGTATGATAAGAATAAAGAAAAAATTATAGAGTGGCACATTAGAGATATGTTACGTAAAAAGATCATAACGCCCATCTCAAGTAGTTATGCTAGCCCGGTGGTTTTATGTAAGAAAAACAATGACTATCCAGTAACACATCCAAAAAGGTGGCGTTTTGCGATCGACTATCGTAAATTAAACTCCATGACTAAATATCCGGTATATCCGTTACCTATTATTGAAGAAATTCTAAGGAACATAACGTCTACCAAATACATGACGACTTTAGACTTAACGACTGGTTATTTTCAAATAGGGGTTAGACCGGAAGACGTGCCTAAGACTGCTTTTATAACCAAGTCTGGCACTTATGCGTTCCTGCGTATGCCGTTCAGCCTTTCAGGGGCACCGGCAACATTTCAGCGATGCATGGACATTGTGTTAAGACCTGTTCTCGGAAAGTCCACATTTATCTATTTAGACGATATCATTATTACTAGTGATAATCTGGACCAACATGTACAGGATTTAAGACAGGTGTTTTCATTATTAAATGAGGCCGGTCTAAAAGTTAATGTCGAAAAGTGCAAATTTGCAGCCCCTGAATTAAAATACTTAGGTTACAAAATATCTCAGAAAGGAATCGAGACAGACGAATAAAAAATAATCGCTGTACAAAAGTATCCGCCGCCAAATACGGCGAAGAAGCTCTCTTCTTTTCTAGGACTTTGTTCATATTATAGGTCCTTTATAAAAGCTATTGCTGAACCATTGTTAAAATTAAAAAGAAAAAGGCAAGATTCTCGTGGACGGCCGAAGCCAATAGTGCTTTCGAAAAATTAAAGAAAGCATTAACGCAAGCCCCGGTTTTGAAATTTCCTGAAAAGGATGAAAATTTAGAAATTTCAGCGGATGCTTCGGATTATGCGGTAGGAGCGGTACTTTCGCAAAATCAGCAGCCCGTGGCATTTTTTAGTCGAACTTTAAATCAAACACAAAGAAATTATTCCGCGACCGAGAGACAAGCACTTGCAGTTCTGTTAGCAGTGCAAAAGTTCCGAGTCTATTTTGGAAGGGCGCCAATAACAGTGTATTCTGATCATGCGGCGGTAACTAGATTGTACTCAGGGAAAAACTTATCCCCAAGGTTAATAAGATGGGCACTCAAGTTACAAGAGTATAATCTGGTAATCAAGCACACCCCCGGAAAGGAAAATATCGTTGCAGATGCCCTATCCAGAATAAAAATAGATGAAGAAGGTAATACTGTAAAGGTGGCAATGCTCACAGCATGTACAATAAATTCCCGAGAAACTGTAATAACCGAACTGGGTAAGGATCCTGAGTTTAGAAACATTTATGAGTATTTAAAGGATCCTGAAAATTTTAGCCACCAAGATATTGTGGCGATAAGAAATAGGGCGGCCCATTACGAACTAATAGATGGTCTATTATTCTATACAAAAACTACGAATTCCAACAACGAATTTCGACCTGTTATCCCAGCTAGTCTTAGATTAAATATCCTGCAGGAGCTCCATGACAGCCCTTTAGCTTCTCATGCTGGTATTCGAAAAACTATCCAACGCGTACGCGAGGCAGTCTACTTTCCTGAACTGCAAAAGTTAACAAGGGCGTATGTCCAGTCCTGCCCAACATGTCAAGCAGTTAATTATATTAATTTCCGCCCGGCCGGGTTTCTAAATAGTATTAAATCCGAATTTCCAAATGAAATAATTGGCATCGATTTATTGGGCCCTTTCCCAAAAAGTCAGTTAAATAAAAGTCGGTATCTCCTTGTTATGGTTGATCATTTTAGTAAGTGGACCGAAATTGTTCCCTTAAAACGAGCCTCCGCGAAATTAGTTACTGATTCTATTTTAAATAAATGTATTTTAAAATACGGGGCGCCCCTGAAAGTTATATCGGATAATGGTCCTCAATTTGTAAGTAATATATTTGAAGACATGTGCCAAAAACTGGGCATACGTCATTTAAAAATGGTCCCGTATCGGCCGCAATCAAATATAGCGGAACGGGTCAATAGAAATATAGTGAAAATTATCCGTAGTTATGTTAAAAATTTTCATAAAAGCTGGGATAACTATGTCAATGAATTAGCTTTCGCCCTTAGGACCGCAAAACATGATACAACGGGCAAAACTCCTGCTGAGTTATTTCTAGGCAGAAAGGTTATAACGCCGTTAGATAAATTATTTTATGTTCAACAAAGAGCCCCAGAATTTAAAATGGGTGATATAGAAAAATTAATTAAAGAAGCAAAAAAGAACACTGAAGTAGCACAGAGAAAACAAAAACTTTATTACGATTTGAAACCACGGGGAGTAACTTATAAAGTAGGAGATGAAGTATTAAAAATTAAGCATTCACTTTCTTCAGCACCAGAAGATAAAACCGCCAAATTTTTTCCATGATTTGAAGGACCATATGTCATAGAAAAAATAACTCAGGCTGTAGTGGTGTTAAAAGCCAGGAATGGTGAAATATGCTCCGCAAACATTGACCAGATAAAACCATACTATGACCGTAATAAAATGCAAGTATTTAAAGATCTTTTGCAGGATCCGGCACGGCAGGCACAAGCTCCAGAGGTGGAACAACGACAAGCACAAGGGCAAGCCATTAGGAGGCAGGAGCAATTGAAAAGAAAGTTTCCCGGTTGGAAAATTGAAGGTAACAAGAAAAAGAAGCCGTTCCATCCGGCCGGGCGGAAATTAATATAATTAACTGCTTGACATGTTGGGCAGGACTGGACATACGCCCTTGTTAACTTTTGCAGTTCAGGAAAGTAGACTGCCTCGCGTACGCGTTGGATAGTTTTTCGAATACCAGCATGAGAAGCTAAAGGGCTGTCGTGTAGCTCCTGCAGGATATTTAATCTAAGACTAGCTGGGATAACAGGTCGAAATTCGTTGTTGGAATTTGTAGTTTTTGTATAAAATAATACACCATCTATTAGCTCGTAATGGGCCGCCCTATTTCTTATCGCCACAATATCTTGGTGGCTAAAATTTTCAGGATCCTTTAAATACTCATAAATGTTTCTAAACTCAGGATCCTTACCCAGTTCGGTTATTACAGTTTCTCGGGAATTTATTGTACATGCTGTGAGCATTGCCACCTTTACAGTATTACCTTCTTCATCTATTTTTATTCTGGATAGGGCATCTGCTACGATATTTTCCTTTCCACCAGAAAAGAGAGCGCACGACAACCCCAGAATGAAGAAGGGAGAAGTACGACGAATGCAAAGAGAGCCAGGAGAAATAACGGCAACTATAACCCGGCTCCCAAACGGAAGATCTACCCATCGGACAGGACTCTACGCAGCAAATGTCGACGAATTGCGGAAGGAACACCAGCGGCGAAGGCAAAGATACAAGGAAAATTTGAACGGCCAGCAACGAGATCCAAGCAGGAACGAGAGAGAAGTGTCCCGGTTCCGTCAAGATCAGCTGCCATCAAACGGCCAAGACCACAGGCAGAGGCGAAAAAGAAGGTCTTCAAGGGTGGCCGAACTGGAAGGAAAAGAAAGCTCATAGAGGAAGGAACTGAAGGGCGAGCCCGCACAAGAAGGAAGATAAACCAAACGCTAATCTTTGCTACCTTCCAGGACTGGGCAGAAAAAAGAATGTCCGAATATCACAAAGATAAGTAAAACTTTATGTTACTTTGCAACCTTAAGTTAATCTTTCATTCTTACTGCAAGTGGCAGAATTCAAGACGTTTTACCTCATGTGAGGTCTACCTTTATCGCCAAAAAGGCGAGAAATGAGTTGTTACCTACTTTTGTATTATGTTTTTCAATTACTCGCGAGTAAAACTAAAATTAATATATAATAGGAATGTGTAAATACTTGAATATTGTAAAAGTTATTGTATAAAATTTTATTTAAAAGATTCTGGCAAGAAAGAAGTTTTAGTCTAAAAGACTTTTGAAATGTAGTATTTCAATGTAGAAGAATTGGCACTTGCTTGGAAAAGAATAGAAGTTAACAATGTACTACTAATGTATGTTTTAAAATGCGTAAAATTAACGGCATGTTAATATGTTCTGTGAATGTGAACAATGTGAACTGTTATTTTAATAATTTTAACAATGTGAACTGTTATTTTAAACGTTAAGAAATACTGTGATATGTTAAAAGTGAAAGTAATGCCAAAAATTTTAAACTTATTCGTGTGACTGGAAAAAGAGAAAATTATTGTGAATATGTGTTAAAGGTTGAATGAATGTAGTTAGGCTCTCTGACGCTACACTTCAGAGTTAGCCACTTTCAGAATAGTACCTCAGGGTTTAGAGATGAATATAAGGTGTGTTATGAGGTCTTGTTATGTTGAATTTTAACACGTTAGTGTTTTGATTGCAGGCGGTAGTGTTGAACACTTGTACATGAACACATTCGTGTTTGGTGTTTTCTTTTACAACACATGTCAGAGAGCACGGGGAGAGATAATTAAACAAAGTCATGAATGAAATAAGAATGTTAAGAGAAATATAACTATTCATGTTACTTGCCATTTAATTGTGTAACATTTCATTAAACTAGTTTTCCTTCCAGATCTCTGGAAGGAACCAGATTTCAACTAGAAACTCCTGTTTAGATGCAGTACAGATGAAAAGTAATTGTCCATGGAATTGATAATGTAAAAACGAATTTTTTTTTTTTTTTTTAAATTTCTAGTTTCTAGTGAGAAATGTTTGTAAAAGATTGGCTTCGCGTTAGATTCTAGAGCTAAAAGTTTTCAACTAGGTCGTTTTAGACCTCAGTTTCAAACTAATTAACTCTGGCGGGAAGTATGTAAGGATCTTAAGTTTTACTAACGTTTATTTTGTTTTAAATCTTTACTATCACTTCTTATTTTCTACTTCCGGCCAGAATGAAAAGCTTTAAATTATTTATGCAAATTGTCTTGCGAACGCCAAGTACTTAAGTTGTGGCTTTTTGCCAAGCAAGAGAGAGAGGAAGGAGTTAGTAGAAGCAGGCCGCTTACCTTAGTTTTACTCGGTTGCTGGTTGCCTTCAAGGCCAGAGGTTTAATCCTCTTGATAATTTTAAACGTATCGTAGTGTTAACAGTTCTCTGTACTACATACGGCCTTTCTGTTAATATACGGCCAATCTTCGAGTAGACACTTGTTTATTAATCCAAAGTTAGTTTAATTAGAATTTTGTTAATATTTTTATATTCTTACGTTCAGACCACAAGTGGTTGGTCTCTGTATTCCAAAGTCCGGAAATCTTTGTAAAGAGAGAAAAATAAAGGGTTTCGTATACCCTTCCTGTGTGTTTTGTCTACTTCCCACATTTATTGAACATAGCTTTAGTAAGCTCCCTGTTCCGAGTCAGGTCATGTAATGTTCCCGAAGCAAGTAAGGAGAAACACTGAACCTGATAGTCTATACTACAATAACAACATAAAAAACAATAATCATTATTTTAACGAATTTTTAAAGTTAGACAAAATAGAAAAAAGCACACTGACATCGCAGTTATCACTATATACAATAACAAATCTCAGCCTCTCCCTTTCTAAAAACAGCCCTTACTTAGCATTTAGTCATGGTTCATAATCATCTCAAGTTATATTTTGAGTATGTTTATTAATTATGTCATTTTATTACACTATTTAGTGTAATAAGTCGTGGCACTTTTAGTTAGCAAACAATGAGTTAAACAATTTTTATTTGCACAAAGTTTAACGTGGACAAAGGTAATCCGTAGTCAGATTTACTTGATCAACAAAAACTAATGCGAAAATGTGTTTTTGATGTTCTCAGAAAGTCTGAACTGTCCTGCATTCGGCATTCTCAGAGCTGTTCCCTTATTATGCCCCCTTAGCCGTTACTGAGTTCTTCCCTTAGCCGTTACTGCCTTAGCCCTTAGCCTTAGCCGATCTAGCCGTTACTGTTATCCCCGTAGCCGTTACTGATCACTTGCTGTCTAGGCCCACAACGTAAGGTTTTAAAAGCACTCCTAAATCATCCTGTAATTCCTTAATAACTCTTCTTTACTCTTACGAAAATAAGGAAAACAAACACGAGGGGCCTTGAAGAACCTCTGTGCTTAGGATTCAGGCTAAATTAATTGGGCCCTGTTCCGGGCCGTTATCGAAGCAAGAAATAGTATCCTTGTGATATTAATAAATTAATTAATGTAAAAGCTGAATTACATAAATTAATTTAACGAAAACTTTTATTTAATTCTAAAATATATTTTGTTAAAAATACTTCGCTTGAAAGAGGTAAGGTAACGCTTCGTAAAGGTCAAAATATTCGTGCATGTCGTTTTGATTTTGTGTTAGAAAATTCTACTAAAGCTGCCTTTCATAATTTATGATTAACAAAGCGTAGTATCCAATAACCCCCCCCCCCTATTCCGAGACAGAACTCCAGGATTTTAGAGCAGTGATGGCTGCAGTTCCTTACTGATGCGTGATCCTCGCCTTTTCCCACGTGTACAGAATCCTTTTATGACTATCTTTCATTATTTTTGCAGATGAATATGACCCACATTAAACAAAAAAAATTCAAAAAGAAAGTATAAAATTGGAAGAAAAAAAAATCTTTTTCGATTTAAATCGCTTAGTAAAATCTAAATCTAACAAAACCAGTTCTTCAACAAGTTCCCTTTTTGTAGATGAGGGAATTGCATTTCCGCTAACATTCTTTAGTAGAATTGCAAACCTTAACTACTCATTGCTTAACTTTTATACACCCTTATACAATACAGGATTTACATACAAGCTACACAAGCTATACCTTAGGGCCATCACTTTCTTGGGGAGCCCTCAAAAATTTAGAATATAATATAAATATAGTATTAAACTAACAGACCTGTAAAGGCCCCATATCTCAAATAACTTAGGGCCTTATAAAGTACACAACATCATACACATCCTGTACACAACTATTCTCGACAGCCGACTTAACAAGCACCAGTAATGCTCAGCACAACCCGTTATATGTTGTCCCCGAAGGTCCTCAATGTCGGAACCTTACCAAGATAGACTTTAGACTTCAAATAATCGCCAACGTGGTTAGATCCGGGAACAAGGCGGCAATGTAAAAGAAAAATGGAAAGTGATGAAAAAGGGACTTATGACATTTCTTCTGTGAAGTCATGGCGTAACACCCGCGGTACCGCTAGACCAATGTGCGGTGGTGCTCCATTCTGCATGAAAGTTACCTGATCCAGTAAAAATGCCTATGCTAAAGGTGTTAAATAGTTTGATATCAGCATATCATGATACCTTTGTATGGTAACAATAAAGGTCCTTTTAGAATAATGTTCTAAAAAAAAAAATGGCCCGATGATGAAATCTGCTGTGAAGCCACACTAAACAATGACTTTTGGCGAATACAATGAGATTTTATGAATTGCATGGGGCTGTTCGGATGCCCAGATTCGAGAATTGTGAGTGTTAATAGTCCCATTTAGGTGAAAGTAGGCATCATCTCTCCACCGAAATATTCCACGACCAAGCATTGCTGACTTCCATCCTGACAAGGAATGTCAGAGCGTATGCTACCCGTTTATTATAATCGTTGTGTTTTAATTCCTGCACACGGCTTATTTTATATGGGTAGAAGTGGAGAACGTCCCCCAAAATTTTGAATACCATCGAAAGATTTAAATCCGGTTGTCACGCTACTCCTCATGCACTGCTACTACCAACAATGTCGTCAACGATTGCAGGCGCGACATCAGTAACTGTCTGTTCAGACAACGGTTTTAGCTCTCTAACCAGGCCGAATCCTGTTTCCTGAAACTCCTTTGAAAATCATGCCTTTTGATACATTACGTAATAGAGGGCCTTTATGTAGGTTGTTATGCTTTCTAAATTCGGAGTGAATGAAGAGCAGTGACTACGTTCTTTTGGTGACGACAAACTCAAATAAGTACAAATAACGCATGCTGATGTCGTAAAATGAGATACGTACAACTAATGGAACTAATGGAACTAATGGAAGCCCCAACTAATGGAAGTGCTTTCGGTGTTTTTTCTTGCCTTTATAAACTGAATTACTGCTACTACTGCCGTTTACGTAGCTCTGCATATGCATTTTCAAATTTTACCTGCATTTCAAGCCAATTCTCAGTTGAATAGACTACAACAACGCTCCATTTTATTATGCTATATAAATAACTTATTATATAGCATAATTAAAGTTATTTTTATGCTGTCATTAATCCCTCCATAAAATCTGGTGGCATTCCAGCTGACAAATTGGACTATAGATGGTTTTGAGTAGTGTCTGAGTAGTGTCAAAAAACCTTGTATTTGTTTCTTGAATTTTAAAATGGTCTTTCAAAGGGAATTTTTTTCCCCTAAATTAGTGTACATTTTGATATTTTTTAGGTACCTATTTGTACCATTGTACTTTCTAGAAGAACAGCAGAAATAAATGCCGAAACTTTCAAAATTAAAATTCTAATTTTTTAGCCCAAAGGGGGCCCCAGAAAGGCTATTAATTTCGTTTTGACGTTTTGCGTTGATTCAATATAAACGGCGAATCACTTTTTAAATTGTTGTCACCAAATATTAGAGCCCTTTGTTACATTTAAAGAAATTAAATAATGAAGAATCTTAATAAATGTATGTATGTTTCTCGCATTGGGATAAAACAACGGTACCTAGAGCCATTAAATTCTGAATAACGTAATCCTCCATCCGAATATGGGTCCAAATTTGGAATTTATTTTATTATCTATTCCATATCTTGTAAAGCATTTATGAGTTTTAAATTAAGAAACTCAATGATTTCAAAGCGAGCAATGGCAACACTTAACGGAAAAAAAAAAAAAAAAAATTATCTCCAGCGCGCGAGGCTGTATATCGGAAATTCTAAAGATATGCTCTTTATAAATTATTTTGTGACATTGCTGTTGAATTGAATTTTATGGTTTAAGTGCGAAGAGTATGACATTTAATAAATAAAGGTAGCACGGCCCACCAGCGGCCGAGCGATAACGTCGCTGAACACTGGTAGTTCGGCCTGAGGTTCGAATCCTGCGAACGGGCTGGCTGCATGGGTGTTTTCGTGGTTTTTCCCATGTGTAACGTGTATACGAGCCAGTTTCCCTTAAAAAGTCCTCCACAAAGGCAGCTTTCCCTTAAGGCAGATAGCCCTCGTGTGCTTTGCCGTAATCTAATAAACCAAACCAAACCAAAATAAAGATAACACACAAAACGTTACACGAAAGCCCCTTTGGGAGTAATATAAAATCTGAAGGCTTTCAGATTTTTTTAGTTTTAATTTTTTTTAAAGCCAAAATTTAGCCTAATCGCTTGGCAACAGCAGATATTTTTATTTATTGAAGAGTGAAATTCTCTCTGAGATATTAGACTACAGTCTAAAATACTCAGGTTTCTTTTTTTTCTTTTCTTTTTTTTTTTTTTCCTAACAATACTTTTGGCTACGCAAAGCGGTTTAAAAGTATTTGTCCAAAATGTAAAGGCAGATAGAGGGGAACGAAATAAGAAAATTTTGTTATGGAATGTTTGTGTGGAGATGGAACAGAACGGTGTTTAAAGTGATAAGTGAAAGAAAGTTCTTTGCTGGCGAAAATTGTAATTCTCCGTGTTGGTTTCGAGCATTATGCATCGCCAAATATATTTTATCTATATTCTTTTACAGGGAGTACTTATTAAGTAGACAGTGGCAAATTGCCAAAAGTTAGAGGATTGTTTCATGCTAGCAGGCGCTGCAAAGAACTTATAGGAAAGAGTTTTGCATTTTTTTGTACGGTTTTCTATTTTATTTCTACTACTATTGCTACTACATTTTTTTCTACTACTTCTAATGTTGTAATCTACTACTAAAAGTTTTTTCTGCTTTAATTAATACTATTTTGCATTAGTTATTTTGAGCAAAAAAAAAAAAAAAAAAGTCTAGGAAAGCCCGACTTATAAATCTTCACGAAAATGTTTACTCCGTATTCAATTTCCTATACAACTGGCGACAAGACTTTGTCCCTCCACGGTATAGCAACAACGTCTCAAACTGGTTTACATTGCGTCTATGAAAGTTCTGCTTTTTCTCCTATACATTCTTTGGGCGTTGCTTGAACAGAGAGAAACATCACTAAAATCCCCATTGTATAATACGGGGTGGACAATGTTCCTTGGCCATCACGATCATCAGATTTGACATTTGTTCTGGAAATGGGAGTTAAATAGTTGAGATGTTTGCATACGTACTCCAATTCTTAAGCTACAGCTGTTAATCTTGCACTATTATTGGTAGTCGCAACTTCCATGCACCTATTGTAAAACGCTGTATAGTTGAAATTTTTTTTGGGGGGGAGGGGGGGCTTTAACTGTCATTCTTACTTATCTGTTATTATTACCTTTTATACGTGAAAGCACTTACCCAAGTTTCAACAGAGAAATGCTATTCTATTAAAATGCCGGGACATATGTTTCAGTTGTTAGAATGAATAGCAAAAAGACAGGAAAAGTTTATATTTGAACTTGTTCTTGATATTGCATAAATTAAATATAAACTAAATTTAACACTTCAAAACATTTACCGTAAAATATTCTTAGAAATTCTTTAAATAATTAAAAACTTATAAGCAATATAAAATGTTTAAAACAATTATCTACTAATTATACAATATTCAGTTTTAGAAATATCTAATATTAATTGTAACAAAGCTGAAAGTGTTCATAAAAAATTATCAGTTGACTGTACTGTGAATTATATGTATTTTAATTTCTATCAGTGAGAGACTTTATTAAAAAATAAAGATTTAAATTCTGAAAGAAATATATGTTTTGCTTTAAAATCGCTCGGTTTGTTAAACAGTCACAGAACTGACCAAATTTCAAAGCTCTTATGGTTTGCCAAATGGCAATACTGAGAACCAGCTATATTAGATGCTGCGTAGATGGTAAAGGTTTTATTGTTTCTCGAAGTTGCAACCTTTCTCAAGTGGTGTTTCTAAATTTTTATGCGTCCGAGTCTCGATCGTATCTATGAACTTTAATATACTAGTGAAAAAAACCCATCCTTCGAGGTGTATTATTAATTTAATAAAAAAAAAATATGTAAATGGGAAATAACAGTTCTGGATTACACGAACCATTATCAGCGGAAGATTAAATAGTGCTTTCGTTATGCGGAGTTAAAATTAAATTAATTTTTAATTTTTTGTGTTGTCTTTGCATTACACTCATACGAATTTGTTTCTGTTATTCATTTATTGCACCTGTTTACTGTTTTTCCGCTGAAATAATGACGTAATGACATTTCATTTCTGTTTCACTACCAGTGCAATTTAAATCTGCACAGCTGACGCTTTTGAAACAGATGTCACATTTTGAATCGAATGTCAGAATAAATTACTATTCTAAGCACAATTCAGCGGAAATAAATATCACCCTTTTCTATTAACCGAATATCACTATATATTATTGAGACTAATCTTTTTGCAGAATGCAGTTCAGCAGAAAGTTTAATTACAATAATAATGCAATTCGGCACAAATGATTAGTTAAAAAATTCTTTTAGTCTGCTCTTTATAGCTTAAGAGTTAATTCTGGAACTCTGAAATTTACTGAAGATTTTAAAATATAGACCGCAAATTAAAAAGATTTTTAAAGCATAAAAAGTCCTTATTTTTAAATTGAAATGATTGTGCGTTTTTAGATTTTTCTTATCAAAGCTGTTTGTTTTGATGTGAATTTTAATTAATTTTTAGAAGAATACTAAGAATGGCGAATGGCACCTACGTTAATTTCAAGCAACAATGATGTCGATAGTTAAATATTATATTAAAAATAAAATTGGATTTCAAATCGCTTTACTTTTTAAGAATTTAAACACCAGAAAGAATATTTCGAAACGAAAAGAGTAAAATTTTCCGAAATTTGTTATATATAAAAGAAAACAAAGGAAGCTACTTCCGAAATAAATTCAGACAGATCAACATTGTCATTGTCCTGTTATATTTATTTCGTTGTTATAAACAGATTAGTATTCAATTAGCGTCTCGCAGAAAACGAAATGGGAGTTTTCCCATCGAATTCTTATCGAATTTTTGTTTCAGGTTGAAATAAACATGGGAAATTATGAAAACAATGTCCTGTTTGATGCTAGCCAGTCCATTGCACCTTTTTTTTTTTTTTTGGACATATTAACTACGTGGTTCAAAAGCATTGTCCAAGGTAGAATTTTTTATAATATTCTATTTCTGGTTTCTCCTGGAGGTAGTTGTTGCTCTAGATGTCCTTGCCACATGAGGGCGATGGATGCCTCGCGGGATTCTGGGAAGAATGTGGCCGTTGACCCAAATATACTGTTCGACTGACTGCGGGAGAAAACAAACATTCGGGTCGTGTTGTGCGCTTTGCTGGGTCAATACGCTACCTGTAACAGCAAGGTTACGTGCTGTAAATGAGACGTCAGCAACATGTTGAAGTTCTGGAGTCTCTTCAGCAGACTTGCGTAATTGTATTGCTCATCCTTACTTTCTTTTGTCATGGGCATGTGTTTGGAATCGGGAAGATATATGAGCTTAATGATAAGAGTGACCAACTCTTTCACATTTCTCCGGTAACTGTCATATTTGAAATATATATTTTTTTCTTCCATCTCATCTGTGCCTGTGCTCTACCGCATTTTTTGGTTATCGATAAAGAATACAAATATTTAAAATAAATTTTTCTGCCAAAATACACTTAGATGCCAGTAGATACTAATATCGAAAGTTTAGTAGTTATTTACTTAATAACGTCGAATGTGATATACGATATGCACCTATTGATAAAATAACTTCGGAAATAATAATCGACTTTAATAACCGTTTTCCGTTTGCTGAGGGTGCCATTTATTTTAATGTGGTATTTTTGTGTAAAACATAATTTTATAAGAATGTCTATGAATCAACTTCGTGTCATAGTCATCATCGTGAGTCATCGTCGTTTCCTTATATGTATACTTTTACACAATTCGCGGTGTATAAATGTAACATGATTCTGTTATGAATTTTGAACATACGTAAATTATTTTAGTAAAATTATAGTGGTTTTTTTCGGGGGGGGGATTATGTAACATTAAACATCTGAAGAGTGCGAAACTCTGATAGAAATGTAAGAATACAGGGGCAAGTCTGTTTAACATTCAGTAAATGGCGCAATAAATTGGCGAGATATCGCCAAGTGTCGCCATACTTGGCGATATTTTGGTCCGGTCACTTTATAAATATAATTTGTATTGTAACTGAATAACTGTAATTGATTTTTATGTATAACTGTAACCGTACCTGGCCGTCGTATGCCTTCCAGTAATTTCGAGAAGTGGAAAGTACTAGAAATTTGTCGATATCCGGGAGGGCAACTGTATAAGACCGATGAGAGCATCAGTTTCTTAGTTGTAGTAGTGGTTTAGTTCAGCGCGAGTTCAGAGGATTGAGAGATCTCTGTTGGAGCTTCGCCCTTTTTAGGTGTGCTTTGCTTTGCACTGTGTTTAATGTTCTTAGTATTTTGAAATGTAATTACTGATTGTGCTCTGTGATATTGAGAAGAGCTGCACGAGTATTTTTGTGGAAAGTTCCAGAACTGTAAAGTGTTTCTTTTGGTAAAATAAATCTTATAAAGTTATTATCGGTTCTCTGTGCATTTACAAACCCGTACGCAAGGAACAATATGTATGAAAAGCAATGAATATGAAAACAAAAGACTGAAAAAAAAAAAAAAAAAGACTGTGAAGAGTCTTCTCCATTTTCCAATATTTAATAATAATAAAAAAAGTTTCTGCATCAAATGCATAATGTATGATGTTAGTAATAAAATTTGTTACCAAAGCCGTAAATTAAGTGTTTGTCTATTAATTATAAAAATGTTAGTAATGTCCATGAAAATTACGAGTAGGTTATGTACTATAAATTAGTTTTTTAACTGTATTAATTAGATCACAACTTTCCAGTGTAACTGCCACTTCACACAGGTGGACACAGCGGAGGACATTCCTGGACCAAGGAGCACTAAAGGCGCGTTGAGAAACAATAAGTGAGCCATAACGATATGTCTAGGAAATTTAGTTGCCTAAAAGTTTTTGAAACGTACACTTAAACATTCATGTAATTAATTATGCGGTCACGCACGATTACAAGAATCATAGCAAACCATGTCAGTCGATCCATCACACATATTGGTCTAAGATGCATAGCAATAGGTAATAACTTTGAAGTTCGCTTCTCGTTCTAACGAAATAAACAAAACCAAGTTTCAAAAACTGTGAATCTTAACTTCTAAAAGCGTGACCACAAGTGTGTAAATGCCGTGATGTCTCGTACGTGCAAGTACCATGTTCTTTCAATATGTGTGACTGCGCTGTCGTTGAGTAGAATTTGCGTGCGTGTTTTTTTTTTTTTTTTCCCTTCTTTTTTTCTTTTTATTTTGTTCTGGTCCTGTTCTTCGCTTATTTACTATCGGCTGGTTTTCAAACTATGTGACGAGTTTAATTAAAATTTCAGTGCTGTGAAAGTGCAACAAAACTAGAAAATTTCATGTGTATTCAATCAATGCTCGTATATCACATTCAAAATACATCTAAATCACTATAATTATAAGGGCAGAGGGCTCAGCCAGAACAACTTCAAAAGAAAAGTGATGAAACAAAAATTGTCCAGAAACTAATAATTAGAAACATCATTAAAAATAAAATAAAGTTTTGATTACTAGGAAGCACGCAGATTTCACTTATACCTCCCAGTTTTTAAATTTAGAACAGATTGATTAAATTTGAATTATTTAGGCTTTGCCAAATCGAACTATTGTGACAACCGGCTATTTATAAAGCCACGCAGTAGTTAGACAAAGATCTTTTTTGTTTAGCTCAATGGCAACATTTTCTAGTTGTTTGTTTGATAAATATTAGCAGCGTAGCTTAACGTAAAGGTCTAGAAATCTTTGACGGATTTTATAAAGGACGTTCTCAATATAGAAAATGTAAATTTAAATTCTTATGGAACATTAAGAAATCAAATGACAAATGTTTATCACAATTCTCTCCTCCTACCATTTATATTCAACAGTAACTAAGAAAGGATGTTAGTGATTACACCGCAATAAAACTAAATTGGACACTGAAAGAATTTTCGTTCCGTTCCCTCGCATGGATCCTGTTACTTATTCAATAACTGAATAAGAAATAAATTAAAGGTTTTAAAAGAAAATTTAATCTTATTTCATAGTCACAAAAGCTTGCTTTACATATCCGAAACATTTACTGAAGGACTATGATCCTTTTAGAAATTTTCCCAGGTACTGAATTAAGATTAGATTAGACAAACTGCAATGTAAATCCATCCCTACTTCGTAATAAAAATAATCATTGTGAAACATTATCATCGATACTCAGACAATGCTTAATTGCGGTCTAATTACCGAGTGGTCTAAATCTCTGACGTCATCAACTTGAGAACCTTTTCTTCCTTTCCAAAATACTGTTCTTTAACAACGTGTTCTGGGAGGTCGATATCTGAGCAGCCACTTGAACTCTAGAACTAAAAACACTTCAGTCTCAAACTCATCTTTAATTCTGAACTCTAAGAAGTTGTCAGAAAGAACAGTCAGAGCATGGACGTAAATCGCTTGCATTTAAGTATATTTTCGATTTAACTGCAGTTTGAACTCTTTATCACTAATGTCTGAAGTATCGAAGAGCGAAAATGGTACTGTAGAGTCTTTTTGTAAGAGAGAGAATGTCTTTTACAGAGAAAGAATGTCTTTTTGTAAAGCGAAAAATGTTACTTCTTCGTCATGAGGCCACCCAAGTTAAAGAAACAGAAAAATTTCTCATTACAAAAAGTGACGAAATAAATCCGTTTGATTAGTTAGAAATGATGTATCTGACTTGCTTTGGCAGCATAAACTAATTCAAACCCTAACAACCGTTAAGCGCATTAATCGCTGTGTCTGAAAGTAACTAGAGAGGAGTCTGGAAAATGTTTAAAACAACCTTTTTATTTAAATCAGAATTTGAGTATAAACACACTTCTTTTGCTAACAGGATTGACCACCGCGTGTGGCTATGTAACTAAAATAACAATCAATTTAAATTAAAGTGTAGACTAATAATCAAAAACTACGCAATTCAATTTAAAGCGACGTTGGCTGTAAACTCTAACCGGCGTAACAATTTAAAAGCCGGCAGCAAATAATGCAAAGCCGAATAATTTCAAGCTTGTCTCAAATGACAGAGCTAAGTAACGTGGCGACGAGGGCAAAAAAAAATGCTCTGTCTTAACGCCCCAAAACCTCAGCTGAAATACTTTCTAACTCATTTACATTTCTGCTTTGGAAACGAAAACAGAAGTTATAGTAAAGGCTGAAATTATAAATAACTGGTTAATTTAAATAATAAATGTTACAATTCTACCACTGCTATTATACAAGTGTAATTTTATCATTCTATTTGAGTTTATTTGAAATCTATCTATAATTTAAAAAAAGATGTATATTTTATGTTTAAAAAAAATTCAGATTGCATAATATTTACGTAGAAATGAGAAAGACCGTAATTTCTTCAGTAGCTTACTTTTTAGTAGCTTACTTATTTCAGTACTAGAATAAGTAACATTTTCAGGAAGATTTTAACTTCGATGTAGATGTTAAAGAAGAGTCTTCATGCTCCATCTAATATATCATTTCTAAAAAGTATGGATCGAATTAAGTTCTTCGGAATTTTTCTCTCATCTATACGTGACAAACAAAGAAATTTGAGTGTGTCAACATAATATATTGCATCTTAGAAACAAAAGAGAATTCCTTCTTTATTTCCGTCTTCATCCCGACCATTTAAATATTTTTCATTTAGTCGAAGAATTAAACAGATTTTGAGGGCAAAAGGTACAGGTCTCTCTTCATCAGTGGCAAAGAAATCTACAAAATTGGAAGATGCTTTGATACTTTCGTTGCTTATTCTGGTGTATAGCAAGAAATTATCCTGTTCTTACCCGATCAGTCAATGAATCCCACGTGGGGCCTCACTCTTAAAAATTTTTCACACTCTTAAAAATTTTCACAACTTAAAAATTTTTCTTAACTGGATCACCATTAAAGATGAGAGCAAATAGGTTGGTAATCGAGGCACTTTGCCTCTGAAGTCTCACTGGCGGGAGGAAGTTAGTATCTAATCTGAAGCGTCTTTGCGGTCACATGACGTCAATAGTACTGCATTTTCACAGTTGAATTCAGTAAACTATGCACAATATTTACAGTTAATGCACATGCGATATACTAAAATAATGCAAAAAATACATAAAATTCCACTGAAATGACATAATCAATGTGGAAAAAAATATATAATCGGAGTTCGAAGATGAGGACTGCTAACTTGGAGACATAATATCATCCTATCAGATGCGTTGCAGAAGTCACGTGAGATTTGGCAGAAGCACTTCATCAGTTGCGATATTTCAGTTTCAAAGTTAGCGTGTTCAAAACACAGTAAAAGATGTACAAGTGGCCTATTTGATTTGATGAGGAAATTAAATCCAATTTAAATTCATTGAAATTAATATTCGTTGAGACACTAATAGTTCATCAGAGCAGTAAATTGGCGTATGAGCATTGGCCATTGGGCATGAAATGCAGTCTGGTGACTGGCTGTCGAGTCAAGTGACATCTTTCAACTGTAAGTTTGCACTTTTTTATGTAGAATGATGTTGAAGGGCCCAAAGTTTTATCTTCCCCCAGGATCTCATAGGCGAGAGCAGTTGAAAATTCCCAAGAATTATTATGAAGCATTTTCGTAAAGCTTTTGATTAGTTTGTTGAAGATAATCCGCAATCTGTTCAATTTTTAGATCTGCGTGAACGCATTTGTTTCTTAGATAATAGGGGGCTCCTGTTAGGATCCTTATAATCTTGTTCTGTAGTCTCTGGCGAGTCAGAGTGTCTTTTTTTACTGGCGCTAACCTAAGTTGGTGATGCATATTTCAAGATCGATTTAATGCCAGAGATGTAGATTTGCCTTTTCCGTATTAATGACAGAAGCTGATAGTTACTTCTATTTGGCACATCAGTGCTCTGTTTCTGGGAACTTAGGTAAAGCATCATTTTGTCTGCAGAATTTAACCAGGATAGGACTATCGTCTGAATAGCAGGCGAGTAAAGCATTGTGGTCCGTCTTGAAGACTGGGAAGTCATTTATATACATGATATAGAATATCTGTCCTAAGATCTAACCCTGGGATACACTACTGTCGATGGTTCTTTCATTTGAAATGATGTCTCTTTGCTTCACTGAGAAAATCCTATTCTGTAGAAAGGAGCTTAGCATTAGAGCGGTTTCACGATTTAAGTCCATCTGGATGAGTTTCTACATAAATCCCGCATGGCCAACGCAGTCAAAGCCTTTGGCCACGTCCAGCATGAGGAAGATCAGTGCGTGTTTCGATGTGCTGGGAAAGTATGATTTATGCAGGCAAGCATTAAAGATGATAGTCAGCTTACTAATGATTTTATCAGGCAGGTTCATCAGCTGTTTGTTATTTATGGAGTTGGGTTCACTTCCTTTGGGTTTAGAGTTTTAATAATGTTTCTAACGTCTAGTGATGAAGCAAGATTGGGATATTGCTGGGGCTTGGCGACTTAGTTCATTTTTTCACAAAATCGGTAATGTCTCTTTCTGACCCTTAATTTGTTGGATGTGCGTTGGGCTTGAATTATTCTAATAGGTGGAAAGTAAACCGTAACTAACGCATGAGATACATCTTTTTGCTTTTTTTAATTTGTGCCCTAAGACGTTAATTTATTGAGAGAGATTCAGCCCATCGATAAATGCAAAATGATCTCTCTGAAATGGCGGTAGCAAAATTTACCATGACGGATCATGGATAGGTTATGTCATGAAATGCAGTCTGGAGACTGGCTGTCGAGTCAAGTGACATCTTGCAACTGTAAGTTTGCACTTTTTTATGTAGAATACTGTTGAAGGGACCAAAGTTTTATCTTCCCCCAGGATCTCATAGGCGAGAGCAGTTGAAAATTCCCAAGAATTATTATGAAGCATTTTCGTAAAGCCGGCATTACGAGCCTTTGCCGTAATGCTTTTCGTAAAGCATTACGGCAAAGCCTCGAGGGCTATCTGCTTAAGGGAGGGGATGCCTTTGTGGAGGACTTTCTAAGGGAAACTGACTCGTATACACGTTACACATGGGGAAAACCATGAAAACACCCATGCAGCCAGTCCGTTCGCGAGATTCGAACCTCAAAACGAACTACCAGTGTTTAGCGACGTTACCGTTCGGCCGCTGGTGGGCCGACGGATCATGGAAAACGGTCTTAGGAAGTTTCACTGGCTGTTCTGTGAACTCATCATACTTCACTGAAGTTAGACCTCTTAATGTTCTCGAAAGTCCTATGCGCTGTAGCTAGGAGAAGAGATAGTATTGTTTCAACTCGCAGGTCTCTGCACAGAATGCTGGATCTGACAAACCGTTGCGCATTTCGTAGACATTTGCTCTGAAAAAACTGAAGCCTTTTCCTATAAATTGGCTTTGCGTCCATGGATGGTGTGAAAATAGCTGTATTATCGGCAAAAATGACAACAGGTCAAAGGAATGTCATTAATAAAAATTAGGAAGAGAATTGGTCCAAGGAATAAGCCCTTGCGGGGGACGAGGCCAGCGTAATTTTGATATCAGGCTGATCCTAACTTAACTTGGTATGTACATGCACTGAGATAGCTGGCCATAATGTGCACGAGGGTAGGCCGAAAGTTATAACTACTAATTTTTCTTATGAAGATTGCATGCTAAATCTTGTCGAGGGTTTTTTTCAAAGTCTAGGAAGTAGGCAGCTGTGACGTTTTTAGTATTTATGCTGTCGCAGATAACGTCTACCACACTGAGTATCTGTGGTATGAGTGGTCAAATGACCAGATCTGAATCGAAATTGATGAGGAGCAAGAATATAATTTTCCACAATAAATTTGTTTAAATGACCGATGATTATTTTTTCGAAGAGCTTGCCTACTGTAGACAACAAGCTAATCGGCCTGTATCTGATTGGAATTGTCGGATCTTTCCCTGGCTTTTTAAAGACTGTGTTGCATGCGTGTTTCCAAGCATTAGGGTAATATCGAAGAAAGTGGAGATCGACAACATGAAGGAGTTAACTATGTAAGATTTGGTGAAAGAAGCGACAGTTTTTTCCCGTAAATGAAACTTGCTCTTCTTATATCTTTGTCTCAACGATGTACCCCGCGCAGAATAAAAACGTGGTTGCGCTCTACAGAGACAGAGAATTGCTTAAATGGGCTGTGTATGTTAAGTGTACATTGAAAGCTTGTTCAAGAAAGAAGAATAGAAATAGATAAAAAGTTTTAGAACGATTTAGCTCAGATAGCAGAAAAATTGTTGTAATATAAATTAAAGACCAAGTAAAAAATGTTCTCCTATCTCCGATATTTTAACGATCTGTTTAAACTCATGGATTTCCAGTTCCGTTATTTATTTGCTCGTTTATTCAACTGTAGCAAAGCATGTGAGTGCTATCCTGAAGGAAAACTGTCTTAGAATTTTCTGAAGTAAACAGGCTCGTATTCAATTTATAAGACATAAAAAGGAAAAAAAAAACACACACACACATACAAAAAACACTCATGCAGCCAACCAATTAACTCGCTTTCAAATCGAATTACTTGTGCTCAGCAATTTTATCTACTCTACTACTGACGAATTCGTGTCATATAGTTTCGTTTTCTCGATCTAAGATCGTTTGCACTCTGCTAGCTCCTATCCTGGCTGCCCCCATGATTATATGCCGTCAAAAACTTCGCCTACTAATTTCAGTAACGCTGCAAATGGATTATTGAAATTGGTTAGTTGTCAGGCTTAATTGCCATGGTAGCGTAACTTAACGTAACCGGCTAAATATTCGCAAAAACGCCATTAGAGACGTTTATAATATGGAAATCAGGGTTTTCCAACCCTTTTCTAGCAATTTTCCCTTTTAAAAGAATAGTTTTCTTAATCGACCCCTTTACATTTTCCTCTGTAATATACAGCATACAACCAGGGCTTAATTTCTAAGATTAGAAGTGCCGGAGCCCTATCGAAGACCGTCAGCAGAGAGAAACAAAGAGCAAATAAATAAATAAAATGACTATTAAACTCACTAATAATTTTAAAATTAAATAGTTAATTATTATCAAATTAATTAATAGCTATTTAATTAATGTTTATAAAATGTTATTTAATCAATAATTATTATATAATTAATTATAATTTAACTGATAATTAGTAGATAATTAATTATAATTTAATTGATAATTATTATATAATTAATTATTATTTATTGAAATAATTAAAGATTGAAGTAATTAACTAATTAGAATTAAATAAAATGTAAAGAGATAAATTGAAATTTAATACGCGATTTAATATAATTTTATTCTTAAAATAAAATTTTCGAGATAAAATTTCTACTGAAATTGTTATTCAACTACATAAAAGAAGTGCCGAAGCCTTCTTATTCAGGGCTCCGGTGCGTTTCGGCTATAATTATGATTTATTACAAAAACTAAGAAGCACCGGAGGCGAGATCCGCTGGGTTCCGGCCCATTTTAAATTCTGATCGTAGGGGGACGGAAGTTCTTTTATTATCATAAAAATTAAATATACTTAAAGTATAGCTGATGAAAATTCCAGGGCGAAACAGAATGAAGGTATGAGTGGGTGGAAACAAAAAAATGAGGGGAATCTTGGTGAGAGAGAATATTCTCTTTGACCGCGGCTCTCTGCTGATATAATTACAACCATCAAGCAGATGTGTGACAGGGGTAAAATGAGTCCTGAATCTGACTCCTAAGGATGAATGTAAAGTTGCTGGTAAGGTTTTTCCCATTAGTGGATACTGTGGGAAGATGATGTATAGGACGTGCTTGAGCAGTTTATCTCAGTATTTCACGCTTATTGTAATCGCTGTCACTTAACGCACGTTTAAGAACACAAATTTTCCTTCCTGCGAGGATAACTAGCTGTAAGCATCGATAACAATACACTAGATACTATGGCATGGCGAGAAATTTAGACGTTCCTAAACAAACTCCCCCAAATTTATTGCCCTTCTTAAAGGTAAAGATTTCCGCATGTGAGTGAGGGGACTTTACTTGAACGTCTCATGTTCTCATGAGTTCGTATTTATAGGGAAGTTAAACTAAAACGTTAGGAATTCTAAATTTTATTTCCTTTAAATTGTAGCTCTTTTATAAAAAGAAGTACCGGAACTCATCTTATTTAGGGCTCCGGTGCGCTCCGGCTAAAGTTGTAATTTATCTTAAAATTTGAGAAGCACCGGAGCCGGGCGCAATTTAAGCACTGCATACAACATAACCTTAATATAAATAATAGCTCATTGTAGAGTTTAGAGCTCTTTAGAAACATAATTTAATTCTAAACTCCTAACAGACTGGGAGCGAATTATTGCCACGTCTGAAGTTAACGACAGAGTCTCGGGACCGTTTTAAAACAAACCTTTTTATTAAATCAGAACTTTGAACATAAATACACGCTTACAAATCAACCACTACTTTTGGCGATGAAACTTAGGTAACAGTCAAATTCAATATTAAAAACTAAATCTACTAGCCAAAGGCTACACAATTGATTTAACGCGAATTAGCTCAAAACTTCTTGCCAGCGTAAAAATTTAAATGTCGGCAATTATAATACAAAGGTGAGGACTACAATCTTATCTGAGCTATCCAAACTTAATTACGTTTCCTCGAAAGGCTGAAACATGTTCTGATTTACAATCCAAACAACTTCAGCTTAAATATGCTGAAACTAAATTTGCATTTTGTCAGGGAAACAGAAAGGAGAAGTGACAGTAAAGATCTAAATCTTAAAATAACTGGTTATGCTAATTTATAATAACCTTACAACATAACTAACTTAAAAGATAACAATTAAACTAAAAACAAGAACGAAAGTTTTTGAAAAAAAAAAAAAAAAGGTTTATTCGGTTTATGTTTTATTATATTTGTATTATTATTGATTTAAATTTTGCGAATATAATCAAGGAAACAATATCGCATATT
This sequence comes from Stegodyphus dumicola, assembly GCF_044657685.1. Taxonomy (NCBI): domain Eukaryota; kingdom Metazoa; phylum Arthropoda; class Arachnida; order Araneae; family Eresidae; genus Stegodyphus; species Stegodyphus dumicola. Next base: position 83,156,415 of record NC_140770.1, read on the forward strand.
CTAATTGCGTAGAAATTCGATTTTAATTAATGTCCCCTATCATTGCTGCGCTGGAGGTATTGATGCATTATTTTTATGGCATGCACTTGCTGAACGTGATTCTTAACGCACCTCTTTCAGACATATTCAGTCCGTTCCTTCTTTCCCATAGCAAATTATTGACTTGACTAAAGCCTGTTTCAAGGCAAAAAGAGGGAAAGTCAATAATGTTGGTTCGGTAATAACTTTCATTCTGGAATATTTCTCCCAGACGACTTTTAAATTCCAAAACTTAGCTGGCCCATATGCTTTGAATAAGAGTTGACTTCGTATGATAAAGCTTTATATCAATAACCCCTCGATCACCATTGACCCACTTTTAAAATATCATCGATCCCGCTGAGAACCCCTGATCTAATAAATGAACCGCAAGTCAGTGGCGAATTTATGAAACACAAGGCCCAACTCATCTGAACTTTTTGTGCCCCTCTAGTCACAAAGGGGCGCTCTTGAAAAGCAAAGACACACATAATTATGAATTATATAAATCCACCTGTGCCACAGGCGTAATTTGTTTCGTCTAGAAAGAACTAACGATCGGGGTAATTGGAGTTATACTGATCTTGGCTTACGGTAATAATAGGGATTCTGAACTTCCTAATCCTTAGCTACGATCATAAAAAAACGGCACTTGAATATTAATAGCCACAACAAAAAATGAATATATACAACATTCAGTCACGAATATTCTGTTGTCCTTAAATAAATAAATATGTTTGACGTGAGAGAGGAAGAAAGCGTCAGCAATCGGTTCAGCTGCCTCTTTCTATAAGAAATGACGGAAGTTGTGAAAAACATGACGTTTCGTGTACTGTCTGCAAAGAATTCCTTACTACAATAACACTCAAGGCGTTTTCATTCCGGATCTGAGCATCTCCACTGAGTGTGACGATAAAGTGACGTAACACACTCGGAACTGGGTTTCCTGATTTGGCTTGATTATCGCCTTTTAACAGCAGATGAATTCGAAGACAAAATTTTTTAACTTTCTCACTTTCAAATTAAACCACAGGTTTTTGGGTGTTTTTTCCTCTTTTTTTAAAAATTTTATAATAAATTGTATTTAAAGTTTTATTTTCAACTTAAAAACAAAAGAAAATTATAATTTTTTTTTTGAATACCCTTTTGTAGTACTTTTTCCTTTTAAATAAATAAAAAAAAAAAAAAAAAAATTCTCTAAATTTTAAAATTGATATATCTTATTAAAGTGAAACTCTAAAAACCTGCTCAATATCTGATTTTAACGCTAATGATTAATGGATGTTTGAGAAGATCTTATTTTTGATTAAGTGCTAAGTATTGCTATCCAGATTAAATTGGATACAAGCAATCCGGATAATCGGAAAATTCATATAATTGGGATTTTTTAGAAAATTAGAAATATTATTATGTCAGGTAATTAAAATAAAGGAATTTAATTTCTCCCCCCTTTATTCTGTTTTATTTCAATTAAGACTATACATTTAAAAAATAATATATAGTATATAGTATATATATATATATATATATATATATATATGACAGGAGCACTTATTTCAAACAATAATTGCTTAGCAAACTGAGCGATTATTAAGGTTTCTTTTTTAAAATTTAAATCTTATTTTTTTAATCTATTTAATTCACATAAAATGAAATATATTTAATTTTTAATGTATACGAACGATAATTTTTATGAACATTTGCAGGGTTATTTTAATTAAGAAAAGACGTTTCTAATGCCGTGTATAACGTAATGCGATTTTTTTTTTTCTTTTTTTTTTACCTTTGAGCCAATAAACCAGTATTGTAGATATTTGTTGTAGATTGTATTTATTGTAGACATTAATTTAATAGAAAAACATATGCTTTATCATTTTATCTCTTCGCTTTACGGAACTGAATAACAAAATAAATGCATAGCTTAACAAGCATATAAATTTCATTCTCCTCGAAAGAATAATAAGCTCTCTGAATAACTGGAGTTGAGATATTGGATATTGAGAATTCCTGATAACGGGAGTTCATATATTTGAAGTTCATCTGTATATTATTTACTTTATTTCTTATTTAACAGATAACCGATTTCTTTGCATATTTTGTAATAATCGGAAAGCTCAAGTTTTATAATTAAACTAGCTGAAGTACTCGACGTTGCCCGGGCTTTACGCAAAGTGAAGAGGCTTCATTTAGGGGATGTAGGTAATCTCAGGTAGAAAGGTGAATTGTTAAAAATTTTAGCAAGCTCGAATAAGACTAGATTTTATTTAGACAGAAAACATACTTTTTTGGGGCACGTTTTATCGCAAAGCATGAAGGTATACAGTGCTTTTCGTTTGTTCGTCCGGACAGTAAACGAACTAACTATCCGGCTTGTCAACTCTTGAGCAAGCCACGTATAATGTGAAAAATATAAGTTATGTAGTACTTCCAAGTTAATACCTACTAACAAATTGATTGCCCTTGTGCCTTATTGATAATCATAGAACATGCTAGGCGGCTGGGAAACTGCAATCGCTTCAAATTCGAAGGGTATATTTCAGTTTCTGGATATCAACAGAACTTGAGGAATGAACACATCTTCAACTGTAGCATACCTCGTATGGTGATGGCCTCTCAGAGCTGGATTAATCATTAAGCAATATAGTAAGTACGTGCTAAGGGCATCAAGAAAAGAGGGGATCACTAAAAGGTCTTTAGCTGTTCAGAAAAAAGGTCACCAAGAATTTCCTACTGCCAATTTTACCATGGAATGCATTGTGCAGTCGAGCAAAATACAGAGAGAAAGAAGGAACGAAGGAAAAATAAACGTTGTAAACGTATGGCGGTGGCACCAAAATCTTTTAAATGGTTAGGGCCTTTAAAGGTCTTAAATCGGCCCTGTAACCTCTGCTACGTAATATCAGTCCGCCAATCCATTACTTAAAGGGATGCACTCTTATCCTTTATGTTTTTTTTCGGAAAATAACTATCCAATTTGGCCAGTTTCTTTACGGTTTTCGGAAATACATGCACACTTGATACAATGCCCCTTTTAATTTGCATTTAAAATTGAAGTTCTACACTATTCTAACAAGTAAACGAGCACTGCACCCTATAACAGTTTTAGTATGATTTGATAGCGGGAAAGTAACAAGAGATTTTTTTTTCTTTTCTTAACATTCGTTTTTAAACTACAGTACCAACTATAACAACTCCTATTAGTGCCACCTTCGATAATAAAATGATCTTTTCTCATTTTCTTTCTTTCTTCCCCTCTCCCCAACCTTAAAAGAGATGTGCTGTTTTCATTTGACATATAAAATCCCGTCTTGAAAATAAGTAAGTAAGTAATGAAAGAATAAATTAAATTAAATATAAATAAATAAATTAAATAAAAATTCGGTGACACTATCACGCTTTGGAAACTGACGGACGAAGGAAAGAGAAGAGCTTTATAAAAGATCGCTATACAGAAGCAGCACTGCCAATGCGCTACGCAAAGCCCTGAGTGGAAAGAATTCTGATTATTGTTTTCGGCAAAGTATAAAACTCTTTTATCTTTTGAATTGAATCAACCTGATGTAAATGCACAAAATGAAGGATTTAAAAGCAACAGACTGCAACTACGTGAAACATAATGTTTACTGTCCATGCATTCTTGGGCATACTAAATAAATCTCGAATACTGCTATTTAGCCAAACATAAGATCTTTAATTTATCTTTCACTTATTCAGTCTGTTAAGGATTGAAAAATTGTGCGATTTGTTGTTGTTATCAATCTCACCTGTCTGACAAATGTCAGCAACAAGCCCACAGCATCTATCGTGGCAAGGAATCATATGCGCTTGCCGTTGGCAACAGGTTTGAGCACCATATAGGTGACAGCACGATTTTATCTCAGTTCCCCCCCCCCCCAGTTTTGAAAGACAGCACTCCGAGGGAACGGGTACGAGGGTTTCCCACCTCTCTTTCCCTACCACCATCATCTTGAGAGTGTTGGCCTCAGCTCGTGTTTAGAGTGCCCATGCCGCACAGCCACTACACATTTACAAACATCCATGCCTTCTCCGGATTCCTGGGCCCTTCGGTACGGCATTCAGAGTCACTAACACTATCCCGGTTGGGTGACACTGAGGGATTTAAAAATAATAAACATACTTCTTAATTAAAGATTTATTTTAATTTTTAACAATAGCTAGCTGACATAAAATTAAAATGTATTTAACTTATAATACAGCTAACTAATAATTTATATGAATATATATAGCATTTTTGCAATTAATAAAATATGTGTCTATTGCCATATATTAAATAACTGGCACAGAGTAATTAAAAATTATGATGTTTTGCACTTTAAATTTTTTAAACACAATAAGGGAACCTCTTTGAGTGTTTATTATTTTCGGTTCTCGGATTTAGTGTCCTTATGAAATAGAAACTATTACCATTCAAGGAAAATATTTGTTGTAAGCTTCGTAAGCAAGCGATTCAGAGAAATAAAGACATAGCTACATATCGAATAAAACAAAAGTGTATTCTTTATTAATTAAGGGCGCAAGTTTCCGCTAAGCATTAATTTACGATAAAATAATGTTGCCGCAGTTTTTTTCCATTACGATTTTCCATTTTTTTCCATTACCTATTTTCAAGAGCTCATTTAAAACTCGAACTTTTTTGTTCTTTATCTTTATTGTAATGGCTTTGATTTAAATTGTTTCAGACAGAGCTTAAATTTCGCTGGAGGCTGGCCCCGGTACTTCTCAATCTTTGAGGTAAAATCTAAATTTTAGCCAGTTCTCACCGGAGGCCTAAATAAGAGGTCTTCGGTACTTCTTTTATGTAAATGACACACAATTTCACCAGAAAATTTTGATCTCGAAAATTTTATTTTTATAATAAGTATGCCTTACAAATTTATTCTATTTGTTGAATGTATGTTCTTCTTTCCTGGGGAACAAACCTTTTGATACAGGTGGGGACTTTTAAGAGAAAAGTCCCTAATATTAAAGGTTTATTCTGCAGGAAGTGCAATGAATTTATCGGCAGCGACTAAATTTTTCCTTCCCGAAGATAATAAAAGTGATCACCCTAGTCGTGCACGTCCAATGCTAGTGATTTCTCGCGGAAGAGAGCACAGACTTTTTGGGATCGATATAACCTAATAGGGGTTGGGATTATCACTTGTACAGAACCTTTTAGATCAGTCTCGGATTTGGGAGACATTTTTTTTTCTCTGTCGTGTTCTGCTTGACACTTAGAATTATATTGACAGGTACGAGATCACAAACAGTTGGACTCTTCTTTCTTTGTTTTCGTATCTACACATTCCCGCTAAAATTTCTGTTCATACTTTCGTACCCTTTCTCGCATTTTCTCTGTTCTCATAGTAACGCTTTAACGTTTTACCTTTTTTAAATAATGTACTAAAAAAAAAAAAGGAAATATTTTATTCTATCATCTCTTGAATTAGTACATTTCAACCGGAGCCCAGCTCAGCTATTCTTGAATTCTTATGAAATTGTAATTCCAGCCCCAGCCCTAAATAAGACGACGTCCAGTATATTATTATTATGCAACTATATTTTGCTAAATTAATAATTTATTAAATTTTTATTTAGGTCTTCGAATTTCATTGAACTTTAATTGTATTCATTTTTATTTAAATAATAAATTATTTTATCACTTATTTATTTATTTTTAATTCCTCTTTCTTGACAATCTTCTGTAGGCTTCTAATTTTAGGAATTAACTGAAATGTACATACCAAGATCAGACTGCAATTACGCTTAATTTTATGATTTTTTTCATATTTTTTTTAGATTAAGAATATTTAAAATTTTTTCTTAACTTTTTGAAACTAGGTAACATTTTCAAGGTGTAATCTGACTATAGACTATAATTGCAATTTTCAGATTGCAATATCCTTCTTAATTTTTTTAACGGTAAGGTTTTCTTTGAGGTGTTATACTGGTGTCCCACGGCACTTTTAATTTTAAAACTATAGCAGTGGTTAGCATATATGGTTAGAAAAAAATTGTTTCTCCCTTTAAAAAGATTCAATTTAGTTAACATTTCTCAAAACATCATGTAATACACAATTTCGTCTGGTCTCATATTAAATGTGCTTTTACTGGCATTACGGATTTTGGTTCGAATGAAAACATAGACACGTAAGAGCACTGTGTTGAATTGTTGGGGTTCAAAATAACCATTTATGTAGTGGACCTCTTCGTTATATGCTACAAATAAGAGTAGAGCGATAAATAAATTTAACTTCTGAAACTTAGAGGAGATAAAGGTTAAGACGTCGGCAGTAACCATGTGCTTATATCCAAAATAACGCCTTCTTGGCGACAATTGGAGAGCTGTGGCGAATTTGGCTGAGGTTGCTAGGAGACCTATGTTTTAGCAAAACGGTGATATCGTCACAGGTTAGTCGTTCAGTCTGTGCTCAAGATGAAAGTTATTGAATATATGATTTCTAGGTGGTATTCTTCCAGTTCTTGAAGAATTGAAAGATTCTTGGAATGAATGACTGCGGAAGACTGGTTTTTCCCGTTACATTGAACATAACGGTATATTCTGTACGACCTTTCACTGCCAACGTGTTTATTTCCGACAGTTTAAATCTAAGTTCAAGGTGTTAATCAAATCCGAAAAAAGTGTAAATATTTTCAAAAATGCCTTCGTTTGAAAAAAAGTCTGCTGTCATGAATGAAGTAGAGAAGCATTTCAAGTCTTTTATTGCTGGAGGTAAAACTTTTCGTTTGTGTGATAAATGGTATATAAAGTTTTTTTTTCCTGTTTGTTAAAATTTTTTTTTTATGGAATTAATTGTTGTATGGATTATTTGTTAATAAAAAGAAATAAATTTTATCTACTTATAGGAGAGTTTCATAAATGTTAATAGTAGTACTTGTGTACTTATTTTTTTAATTTCATATAAACGATTTCAGAAAACCTTGTCAAAAGAAAAATTGGCTTAATTTTTTATTTGGTCGCAATCGTGTTTTCAGTGTAAAATTCTACTGCATATATTCTGAACGGAGTTACTACCAATCCACTAACCCGTGAAACCACGCGATGTCGATGATCTTGTGCAGTGGGTATAATTACAACAGCACATTCGAAATCGCACACTTCAGATTCTGCTGCTTATGTAAACATATTTGGATGTTCAAATTAAGGGGTGCTGTTTTTATTAAAATGATGCATGTAATGTACTGGGCAGTGGCTTACAGAACACTGATTAAAAAAAAGGCTAAATGAATGGATATATCTCGATGTTGTAGTGACACAATCTCCATGTCAGAAGTCCTTTAATTTTACCTAAGTATTTTATTAATTTATACTTAAATGGTTTTCACTTACTGCATCACTTAGTAAAAATTGCATGCAACATAGTGTTAGAAATGCATTCCATTTTTTTTATGCTCATCATATTAGGGGGGAAAATCAGAAAATTCTCATTTAAATAAAAATCAAATTTTTTAAACACTCTGAAATTAGTTTCATTATTGGCTTTTATCTGCATTATTATTAACTTAACATGTGTAATTACTTTGATTTCAGGTGTAGCTGGAATGTGTGCAAAAACGACTGTGGCTCCACTTGACAGAATAAAAATACTTCTACAGGCTCATAATCATCATTATAAGCATTTAGGTAAATATTTCAAACTATCTTAACCCTTTGAGGTTCGGTGCATAATTTTTTTTTTTTTTGAAATATTAACTTTACACATAGATAACTAGTCCCTAATACAATGTTATTTCATGAAAAAAAAAAAAAAAAAAGTAAACCTTTAAGGAAATTCGTGACATGGTGGAATACTGCTTGTCCCACCGTGCACCTAGAGCAGTAAAATGGCATCTCTGGCTCAGCGTCAAATAAAAATACAAGATATAAAAAACATTTTTGAATAATTATCTAGAAAATATTGATCATATTCGAAAAATAAAAAATATTTCTTTCAAAAAATTATATAATTTAAAAAAATTGCTCTCTGTACGACTTTTAATTATATTTTTTAATGATTTCAAAATAGATTTGAAACAGAGAAGATTTTCGCTCCAGTACTTTATTTGCTACAGGTTTGAAAAGGAAGATGTTTAGAAGGCCGTCATGATTTACATTTCACCTTTCGTCTGCTTAGGGTATTTTTGTATGGTGAATCACACTCGCATATCCATTCAGTATTCAATGACATTTCCTGTTACAGAATTATATTTTCATTTCTTTCAGAAAAAATTCTAAATATTTTTCAAGTTTTAACATTATTGCAATTTATTAAAAAATATAAATTTGCATTATCAACATATAAAACGAACAGTGACCAGACAAAAGCTCACTGGACGAAAGCACATGTGACAAAAGCCCACAAAAAAGACCCCACTGGGGTTATTGCCCATGTGACTAATACCCACACCGATGAAAGCGCACATTGATAAAAGCCCACATTGATAAAAACCCACACAGATATAAGCACATGCTGATAAAAGCCCACACTGACAAAAACCCACACCAAAATATATGCTACGTTAAAATTAATATTTTTCCCCTTTTTTCTTCAGCTGCACAAAGCATATTCATGAAAAAAATAAATTAATAACAAATAATTGAACAATACATCTAAGTAGTGGAACACATTTCATTTTGGGCTCCATATGAATTAAAACCCGGTATGTATATAGAACAGAGTCAATCAAAATAATGTAATTAAAAACATATACATATAGAACAGAATTTCTAATATCTTGTTTTTTTGCATGAAATGTTTCACCAGTTTTTAAGGTTCGTTCTTAAGAATAATTCATTAAACAGAAGTTCTCATAGGTTTATTAGATAAATAAACTATTTTGAATTCAACATCAAATTTTAAACATAATTTTTTTTTTTAAATTTGTGTCTTAACTTTAATTTTCAAAAAACATGCTAGTGATCCGAAGTTTTGTATAACAAAAGATAGAATAAGAGAAGTGTGATAAATTAAATTATCTGTACATTCAGTCACTATTAAAAACTAATTCTGTCTAGACTATGAATCCTTAATCAGGAGGAATACCCCCAAGGGGAATTTCACAGTTTCAGAGAGTAATTTAGTCAACTTTTTCTTTACGTATTAAGTATTTAAATTTAGTTTATGAATATAAAAAAAACTTTTGTTCAAATTCTGGTATTTATCAACATGTTTTATACTTGTTTAATTTATAAAATGCATTACAGATAATCCTATTTGAACAAACGTATAAGTACTTTTCAAGTTTGGGGAAGGAGGTATTGAATGATCATTTAGCAATGGTGAAAAGGGCACATGAACGAAAAACTGTTGAGAATCACTGGTCTAGACTGAGCCAACTTGAATTAAATATAGAATTTTATACTTTAGGGATCTTTAGTTCTTATTGCAGAGTCATTAGTTTTTTTTTTTTTTTTAAAATGCAGGAAACATGAAAATAAGCAATGCCCTCTCCGAGACTCGAACCTGAATATCTCGAATACGAGTCGATTGTACTAACCATTAAACCACAAAAGCATGCTAGAAGAAGGGACAAATACCTTATATGCTTCCCCTTTTAAAGACAACTGGGGATTAGTCGTCAAATCTTGGTGGGGAAGAATCATCATCCACCACCGTTTTTTTAGCTCAGGCGCGATGCTGGAGACATGGAAAACTAGCAATGCGCTCGCCGGGACTCTAGCCTGAACCTCTCGAATACGCGCCGAGTCTGCTAACTGTTACACCATGAAGGCATGCTGGAAAATAGTTCTTGTAAACAGTTCTCTTGGATAAAAGGTTTCAACATTTATCCTTATTCTGTTGTTACTGAACATCATGTTGATTAGTGAGTTTGGTTTGGTGTATGTGAGCACGTCAAAGCCTCGAGGGCTATCTGCCAGAGGAGAGAGATGCCTTCGTGGAAGACTTTCTAAGAGAAACTGACTCTTATACAAGTTACACATGGAAAACTACGAAAATGCCCATGCAGCCAGCCCGTCCGCGGGATTCGAAACTCGGACTGAACTACCAGTGTTCCGCGACTTTACCGCTCGGCGGACTCTATTGACTAGTGAGAAGTCACCAGCAATCTTATAGAAGGTCATTGACAATTTGCATGCTCCCGTAAACGATTCAGCCTTATAACTTGTTTGTTAGCTCCATTCTTAAAGCTAACATTCAAACCTAAAATTAAATAAAATTCCACGTTTTATTGGGGTTAGTTTCATAAAAAAATTTCTATTGATTTCAAAAGAGAAACAAATTTTGAGCAATTGTTGAGATAAGCAGTATGCATAACAACTTACATATATTACATTCTAAATGTGAAAACACTTTTTTGATTGGTAGAACATATCTCATCTAAGACTTAATCATTTATTTTTGATTCGCAAAACTTTCTAGACATTGTTCCTTTGAAAACAAATCTGAGAAAAAGTTCAAATATCGGAAAAAATAAATAATTAGTTAGATGAATAAAAATTTATAAAAAATGGAATAAAAGCGATATATTAAGAAAACGTCAGTCATCCAATTCTTAAGCTTTTCATGTAGGCACAAGGCTCACCAGCGGCCAAGCGGTAAAAACACTGAATCCTGGTAGCTCGGTCCGGGGTTAAAATCCCGATGGAAAAGCTGACTGCATGGTCACTTTCGGGGTTTTCCACTTGCGTAACATATATATGAGAGAATTGGCTTTAAAACGACCTCCACGAAGGCATGCCTTTCCTTGGCTTAGTGTAATTTCGTCCGTTTTCTTTTCATGCCGAGTTCGAAATAGTGTCGTTTGTTCGCTGCTGTTCACACTTATTCTGCCTTTCCCGTTTCATTTGCTGTTCGAAAAGTCACTTTATGATTAAAAAAAGATATATTTAGACTAAATGACCCTTACTACTTTGACCTGACTTAGCCTTTGTGTTTTAATATTTATTAAACATTTTCTTTAAATTTCAGGCCCACCAGCGGCCGAGTGGTAAAGTCTCTGAACACTGGTAGTTCGGTCCGAGGTTTGAATCCCGTGAGTGGGCTGGCTGCATGGGTTTTTTCGTGATTTTCCCCATGTATAACGTGTATACGAGCCAGTTTCCCTTAGAAAGTCCTCCACGAAGACATCTCTTCCCTTAGGCAGACAGCCCTTGAGGCTTTGCCGTAAATAAATAACCTAACCTTTAGATAAATTTATTCCGAGCAGAATAATGAATTTCAGACATGTTCAAGAGGTGTGTTTTTGAATCTTAATTCCATTTTTGTCATGTAGTGTCCATTTTTTTAATTTCACATACTTCTAAAGAAATAGAACCAGTGTTCCTCCGCTTTGACAGAAAACCAAAATGTAGCAAGTGTATAACGAAAATGTACATGTTTTATTAAAAATATAGTGAGACCTGTATAAACTCAACCGTTCACAGTTTTAAAGGATTTTGGTTGTAGATATGGTGGTCTTAGAAATGTGATATTCACTGGCAATGTCTGTTTATGTTCACAAAAAATACAGGTCTCTTTCATAAGGCGACCTCTTAGAAATGTCGTCAATAGATATAATTCACTATAATTATTTTCTAATGGATAATGGAATTAATTTAATATAATGTCAAGCAAAAAACAGCTATTTACAATAGGGAGATTTAAAAGCACTATAACTGTAATTAAGAGCACTGTAATTTTTCTTTCACAATCAGCTGTTATACAAGATTAGTTGCTTTCCTGTGTATTTTTCATCCATACGTCTTGAACAAATATACAGCAAATGCAATACAAATTATTAAAATATTACAATTTAAAACATTAATACTAATTTTCTATTACTATACATTATACTATTAATGAATGATGAATTTATATAATATGTATACTTAGAATCTAAAAACGATGAACTTTGAATCTGATGACTCTATAAATATATATTTATGTAGTTACAAAATTTTATTAGATGTTATTATATGCATAGTTTTTTGTAATCTTCACTAATTACAAATTAGTTCTTTGTAATTAATTTCTAATAAAATGCTTCATATTTATTACTATATTTTGAGGTGACTGTACTTAAATTTGTAGATATGTTGACTTCTAAGAGCTGTTCCATCCCCCCCAAAATAAATAAATAAAATGAAAATTAAAAACACTATTCCAAATTGCTGTAATTGAAGGATTAAGAGGTTACATTTGGAATTCATTTTCTGACAGGGCGTCAGCTGACAGTTTTAATTTATTCAGAAATCTAAAAGAAAGTAGCTATTGAAAATTGCCAAATTAGGATTGTTACATTCAAAAACGTTTTCAATGATAAATATATTTAAGCTTTGATAATAAGCTCAGTCTAAAGTAAATAATAAAACATCTCTTAGCCAAGTTTTCATTGTGCTTAATTGTTTTAATATTCCTAAACTTAAAAGCAACTAAAGAAAAAACTAAAAAGAAATAAAATAAGATTCAAGTGTTTTTAATTAAAAAGTTAATAGTTTTAATAATGAAACATAATTATATTTAATCTCAGCCCTATTACCTTAAAAATAGCATGTGAGAAATTCCACAATGATATTTTTCATTTTCACATACACATACCAAAGTTAAATAAGTAAATAAATAATAAAATGCAATTTCAGATTTATCATCGAAACATTATATCTAATCACTTAATCAGAAAGTTTGCTTTCAATCTAATAAATTAAACAAAGTAATGATAAAATATACAAACAGACATATTTGAGACATTAAAATTCAGATCTGAATACTCCATTTATTATAATTAAAATTATAAATATATGGTATAGTAATAAAAAACCATAAGTCCCTTTTGATTATGTGCGCTTTTAATCAGTGTGGGCTTTTATCAGCTTGGGCTTATATCTATGTGGGCTTTTATCAATGTGCGCTTTCATCGCTGTGGGTATTTGTCGTATGGGCAATTATCATAGTGGGCTTTTGTCTGGGAACCAAAACGAACATGATACTTGAATTAAAAACTATTTGAACAGTGCTGCCATCTAGTAGCAGCAGGTCTTACATGCGTGCTGGGATGTATTTGATCCCACCTTTTAATTTCAACCATTCTTAATTAATATAATATGAATACAAATAATAATTGTTTTAGAACAGAAAACTTTCACATAAAAATATTCATAAATTAATATAATATGAATACAAATAATAATTGTTTTACAACAGGAAACTTTCACATAAAAATATTCATTCTAACACCAAAAGTTGTTGTTCAGACAATTTAAATTGCATTAGAAATAAATAAAAACTGCTTCAAAATTAGACCTGCAAAGAAATTTTCTTTTACATTATTTCCATGAATGAATACTAGTGCTACCATCTGTTATACATTTAGAGAACTAAATTAAGGAAGAGAATTAAATTAAGGAAGAGAATTAGAACTAAATTAAGGAAGAGAATTAGAACTAAATTAAGGAAGAGAATTAGCCTAAGAATTAGAGGAGTAATTGTACGTATAGTAAATGGAATTTTGCAGCTTTCTGGGAGATAAAAAGTGATAAAAAAGGTGGAATGCCTGGTGTCCCACTGCCTGTCAAACAGTTAATTGAGTTGGCTATTTTTATAGGAATTAAATTTTGATTATCATTACCGAAAGATTTTATTATCTTTATAGTTATTGGACTGTTATGCCAACTGTATATGGTTTATAAAACGAATAGCTGTTGATGTTTTTATGGGCTTGTTTAATCATATATAAAGTGTCCCTCCTCTGTATAAGCAAACTTCTAATTATATGCAATAACTGGGACCTTGACCCATAATTTGAAAATTGAATTTCCTTTTTTTATTTGTAGGCAAAATGCAAAAAAGCCGAGTGTCATTTTTGGTATTGTTTATAGTGTTATGGAATAAAAAGAGGTATTTTTGTGTGATTAAGGATACTTCCATGGTCTTTCATGCCAAATGAGCACAATTCATCATTGTATACTTATTGTATACAATTGTTACTTATGTATTAATAATTAATATGGATATCTATTTCTGTTCTGGCTTATATTTTTCGTTGTACTTTTATGTTAGGTTATGCCAGAACTGTATGTAATAAATATTAGTGGTAAAAAATACATACAGATGTGCACATAATGAACATTAATGAAAAGGAGTACAGTCAAAAGTCTTTTATCCGGACTCGTCGGGACTTCTAATGGCAATTCTGGACTAATGGCAATTCTGGATTATCGATTTTTCCAGATTATAGATCATCAATTTAAATCTGGTAAGATGGCATGCAGAAATTATAAAATTAAAAATATGAAACCATAATTTATGAAGTAAAGAGCAATTATGATCTAAATGGTATCAAAATTTACAAAAAAAAAAAAAAAAAAAAAGCTTAATATTTATTTGTTTACTTTATTAAACATTTCTTTCAACGCACGCATGCGTAAAGCATATATTACGCATAGTCGAAATTAGAAAATTGCAACCAGAAAACTATTTGATATGTATTCGTGATATTTATAATGACGAGGAATTTGATTTAAATCATATCAAAGACGGAGTACATTGAGATGAAATACTACATTTAGTAAGGAATTATAAGCCGGATAAAATAAAAACATCTGCTCTGAATAATAAGATAAGGATAGTGCTGACAGGTTAACTTTCAGTTCATTGTGTGCCGCTACTCCCCCCCTTTCCCCGCAGAGCAGCGTAAAAATTGATAAACAGATTTCGGAATGGTTAGAGAAACAAACGATATGCCTTTATCCATTTTTTTCAGCAATTCCACTTTTTTGTTTGATGGACGTCGAAACATGCTTTCCCTTTGTAGATCCAGCATCGGAAATTCTATTTGACATATTTGAAAGTTCCAACTTACTTTTATAAAATTGCTCTAGCAGTCTGCAAAAAATAATAAGCCAGTTCCAATTCGAAGATTAAGGAACAACGCAATCTGCAACATTAACTGAAATAGATAATTAGATAATTTTAGCTTAGCTGCGCATGCGTAAAGGCATGCGAATGCGTTGTTGCATGTGCAGAAAGTTTGTAGCTTTGAGGTCCAGATTATGGGTGTCCGGATTTACGACTTTTGACTGTAGTTAAAATTACTGAATTTCAGTTTATAAGTTATTTTCTCCCTCCTTCCAACATACCTTTGTGGTGTAATGGTAGCACACTTGACACATATTCGAGAGGTCCAGGTTTGAGCTGTGGCGATGGCATTGCTCCTTTTTCACTTTTCCTGCTTTAAAATAACTTAATGGATCTATAAGTTCTTGTTGGCTCTACTGTAAATTCATACTAACCTGGTATAAAATTTTTACAAAATTTTACATCAAGTTAAATTTTTATGAAGCTTCATAATGTATTTTATTTTTTAAAAATGTAAATCATAAAATCATGTATGTAATAAGTACAAAGTCTGAGATCTGGTCTCATTGGGACTTTGCCGATACATTACTTCGAATTGTTCTGGGTTTTAGATATCAATTCTACATGAAATGTGTAATCATTGTCAGCATAATGTTAACGTAAAACGTTACCACCATCCTGTTAGTATTAAATTATTAATATTTTAAAGAAAAAAAAAATTTCCTTATCCATGGTCCAGTCTCAATGCTCATGGGTCCACCATAGGCATAGCTGACAATGGTGCTTGGTCAACAGAGGCACATGAGTGGAATGTCTGCTTCACAGTCCTAAGTGTCCGCTGAACTCTGTGTTCCGAAAACTTGCTCTTGAACCTGCATTGTATTGGGGTGTCAGCTGAGCCACTGTCTGGTGTCTGTTTTTGCTGTACCAACTGGGACAGTCTCCGGCATCCTTTTTCTTTGATGACCGGTGGACTGCTGGTATCACCATCATTTATTCACTTTGCATAAATACTAACAATCTCAGATTGCGAACAACCTACCAGTCATGCAGTTTTGGAGATACTCGTTCCGAGTCTTCGGGCCATTACCATCTGCCTTCCGCTTGGATCAGCAGCCTTTCCTATCACTCACAAAAGTAAGTGCAAGAATAATCCCTTACCTTCTCCAGCAGCAGTTAAATACCATTTCCACATAATCACGTGTCCTTCACGTCATCCAGGCGAGTTCATTGGAAAATGTATAGATGGTCGTAATGTTATGGCTCTTCAATGTATATTTATACAATTTTGGCATTGCTGATTACAATAAAAAAAGGGAGGTGCACAACTAGATGTTATAATAGTCTTATATACAAAATTTCAGCATTCTATAGCTAATAATTTTTGAGATAATGCAAGATACATAGGTACGTTCGTATGTATAGACATCAAGAAAAAGAATGGCTAAAATGGGTTTGAAAAGGGTCAAAATGGATACTTTTGTTGAAACATAACCCAAAATTTTTCACGATTACAATATTTCCTTTACTTCATTCAAGGAGGTTATATATATATGAAAGATCTTAAGATGTATTCATTAGCAAAAATTTTTCTTTATTCTTTATTTGTAAGGGACTACAATACACTAAGGAAAAAAAAAAAAAAAAAACAAACTAAACTAATAATACTTTGTAAGGCTATTTTTTTGCTAAGTCGAAATAATACACTCTATGGGTTTTAAAAAATCTTTTAAAATAACTCAATAATTGCACTGAATTTCTTAAATGTTCTGCCTTTCTTGCAGTACTGCAAGAATAACTTATAGCATATTGTTAAAAAAATCAGTGATGAATGACTAAATTTTTGTTCTCATGTTAATTTATATTTTTATTTAATTTTTATTTCAGGTGTGTTTTCTGGTTTGAAAAGCATTGTAGAGAAAGAAAAAGTGTGGGGCTTATACAAGGGTAACGGGGCTCAGATGGTGCGAATATTTCCATATGCAGCTGTTCAGTTTCTCTCCTTTGAATGCTATAAAAAAGTAATATATATGTTTGTCTCTTTTCATTCTGTGAATAAATTTTTATCTGTCTTTTTTAAATATCGGTGTGGATAACTTATAGCCTCTTCACAACTTATATGGCTGTCACAGACCATTATTGAAATGATCAATAGCTGGCCAAGATTTCGGTGATCTGTTTTCTACCCCCCTTAAAATATCCAATACCTTATAGGACAGTTCCTAAAAACGTTTTGCATTACCTTATGTTTCCTGTAAACAACCTGATATAAAAGAATTTTTTTGTAATTTTCCTTGTCATTAGGTTATATGTCCCTTTCTTAACACAGTTTGGTGTCAATGCTTCCTTAATAAAGTGTATTGTCATCAATCTTTCTCCAAAATGTATAGGTATCACAAAGTTTAAACAGAAAAGAGATGCTATACTGCTTAACTCTTAGACATTGAAGTCGCGCAAAACATCGGCAGGTCACCCGAACACTTGAATTATTTTCTACTTAGTGCTTTCTGTTATGGGTGTTGTTAAATGACATGCCAATCATTCTTTTGAAGTGATTAAAAGTAGTTCTGTTATGTGAATGCACCGTTGATGTCAGTGTTTAGCTATTGATGTCCAAAGTTGCAATCCTGTCCAAAAGGAAAATGGCACACAGTGCTGAAAGTGTAATCCCAAGAAAGAAGCTTTCGTTTAATTTAAGTAGGCTATTGTTAGCACTGTAGGATTCTGCTTGGCATGGT
Organism: Stegodyphus dumicola; assembly: GCF_044657685.1. NCBI lineage: Eukaryota > Metazoa > Arthropoda > Arachnida > Araneae > Eresidae > Stegodyphus > Stegodyphus dumicola. The sequence continues at coordinate 83,173,966 of NC_140770.1, forward strand.
GGAAGGAAATCCATTCCAACAAAATACATATATACAGGTATTTCAAATGTTTGAGTGAAACAGAGTTTCTTTCTACCGATGTGAAAGAGTTAATGATACTGATGAATCGGACTTCGAATCAGATGCTAAGTGGTAAGAAGTAGAAAATTAAGTAAATAATAATGAGAAAAAACAAGTTGAAGATGAAATTAGCACAAATTTGAAAGCAGATGTTTTAGAGCAGTGTAAAGAAAATCTAATAAAAGAATGGTCTTGTAATGTTAACATTGATGCTGGGATTTTTCCCTTATTAACCAATTTTTGGGACCAGTTCATAATTTAACAGTTGCTACTTCATCTTTACAATTTTAAAATTATTCCTAATGAATAAAATTTATGAAGCAATTTGTATAAACATGAATTACTATGCAGAATTTTCTACGAGACAGCATGATTCTGTTGACTGTAACTGGGAAGCAACTTTTTTTGTGAAAGAAATATATTAAGGATCTACTTATTAATTTTATTACATTAAAAAAAGTAAAATATTTAGGCTGGGAAAAGGTTTAGTTATGACAAGCACGCGTTTGTGTAGACTCCAACTACTACAGATTCTCCATAGTTTCTATAAAAACTAAAAAATTAAGAGTTAAAGAAAATACTGAAAAAAAAACTGGATTTTTTTGAAAGGGGCAAGGGAATTGATATGATCATGAAATCATGTATTGCATTTTTAGTTGATAGTCTTGCTGATTTTGAAGAGTAAGCAATTGTAGTTCAACGAATTCTGACCCTCATCTACCCAATTAAGCATCCTGCAGAGAAGGGCTTGTTTAACCTGCAGGTCTCATTAAAATATATTTTGCTGAGAAAACATAGCATGTGTTTCTTGTGAGATAAGATTAAACTGGAACTTTTTAAAATGCTACTTCGGGATAAGAGCTTAAACTTATCAAGCTAGAAATTTAATATATATTCTACAGATTCTGCCTCATATTCTGCAGATTGTCCATGCATTAAACATATAAAATTTCTGCAAATCATGTACTTTGTAACAGCACCAGACTTTTCATTCATACATTTCGTAAAAGGTGACAGTAAATGGCATATATTTTCTCAGAGTCATAGAGAAATTAGTACTATAAAATAGAAAGAAAAATCAAATTTATTCATAAAAGATGAGGAAAAGAATGTTACAAAAGCTGAATGCTATTTAATTCTATTTTTAATTAAACATGGCCTTTCAATTTTATGGATTCTAATTTCCTCTGTGATTATTTGTGAATTAAAATATATGCTTCAATAATACATTAGTAGATTTAATAATATTTTTGCTTGAGTAATAAAATGAAAATTTCTAGTTAAACATGCCTGCAGTTTACATGAAGTATTTCAGCGATATATTAATAAATTTCATGATATTTCTGCTTGAGTAGTAAAATGAATATTTCTAGTTAAATATGCCTACGATTTATGTGAAGTATTTTTATATTTTAAGTTATAATTAAATTTAACCTTTAATTGAAAAATATGCCTTGCATATGCATTTTCAAAGTTATAATAGTCATTTCCATGTGTATTACTGACAAGTTTTGCAAGTTGGAGTCTTTGCATTTAATCAAAGACTTGAAAACAAAGGCTGTGAAATCTACTTTTACAGATTTTTTTTTTTTTTTTTTTTTTCATCAGCTTAGATTTGATGTTGGACTAATACAAGTCTGGTCAAACTGCATATAAATATCCTACAAAATTGCAAAAACATGCCTGGAGGTATCAAGTAAATGAAGCTCAAAAACCAGTCCTTATGTTAAATAGTTATGCAACATAAAAATTTACTTTATCTTGGCTGATTAAACAGCTAATGCATATAATTTCCACAGACTGTAAAAACGACCCATGATATGTTACATAGTGCCATGTTTACAAACTTTTTCAAAGAGCATTGTGGGAGGTGTAAAATCTCAGCAAATCAGTATAAAAATACTACTGTGTTTCTTAAAAATCATAAAGTGGTGGATCTACTTGATTCCTTTCAGACACAGCAGTGGATGATGTCTTTACAATGCAAGCAGTCACTTGTTATCCACTTCCAAAGTGATCAATCTAATTTCATATTACAACTTATTGAAGAGTCTGCAGAGCAAAATTCATTTCAGAAATTCACCTTAGCCACATTTTTGCTTAGTGCATTTCACAATGATTGGTGGTCATAAACAGAAGGTATTAAATGCAAAGAATTAGGGGAAAAAGGCAAATTTTGGGTCATTGAACATTCTTGTGACATATACCAAATGTGCTTATTCAAAACATGCTTAAGATATGAATTTCGGATTTTGACGTATAAAAAAAGGCACATTTTAGAGGCACAAAAATGCCCCTTTCATGATTATAAAATTTGAAAAAGGCGACATTTTATACATATTGTTGCGTGCATACGGGTTCACAATAGATTGAAGGCACACAGAACTGATGATAGCTTGATAAAATTTATTTTTACCAAAAGAAACACTTTACATTACTGGAATTTTCCACAAAAGTTCTCAGACAGCTCTTCTCCATATCACAAATTACAATGAGTAGTTACACTTCAAACTACTGAGAATGTTAAACACAGCACAATGCAAAGCACATCTAAAAGGGCAAAACTCTGATGGACATCTCTTAATACTTTGAATTCATGCTGAACTAAACAATTGAGAAACTATTGGTCTCCAATTTCATATAGTTTTCTCTCAGCTACTGAGAAATCTCTACCTTCCATTTCACAAAATCACTAAAAGGCATAAAGTTGGCCGAATACAGTTACAGTTACTCATAGAGATCAATTGCAGTTATTCAATTACAGTTTTACAGGGACTGGACCAAAATGTCAACAAATGATTGCCAAGTTTGGCAACATTTTACAATAAAAATTAGCCTCCAAAACAATCTCCACAACCAGTTTGTTGATATCTTTGCCAATATAGTGAGTCAGCCATTTATCTCAATGATAAACAGACTTGCCCCTGTAATCTTATTTTCCCAGCAGAACTGTCTTTTTCAAGCATTTTATATTATATAATACAAAATATAATACCTTTCACATATAATTTCACTCAAATTATTTACATATATAGAAAATTTGTAACAATATGTTTATAATGCAATATAAATATTCAACATATACACATATATGCATGTGTGTATATGCATTTATAAACACAAAATTTACATAGAATACTTAGATATTAATGTATCTGTATGCTCAAATACATTTACCTACAAATACACATACATATTTACCTATAATATAAGATACGTACACTGCTCAAAAAAAAAAAAAAGGGACAGTCCTATATCTCCTGATCTATTGGGCCGATTGACAAAATTTAAATTGCGTTCTTCATGTCTCGAAAGCGCGACTTAGGATATATATTAGATTTATATATAGCACTATTCTAACATAGGTATTTTGACACAAAATCGGACTTTTTCTGAAATAATCTACCAATTTTTTTACATATTTCGATTCTACGACTCAAATTACACCTAAATATGAAATTTTGTAAAATTTGGAGTGAAATTTACGGAGAAATTCACAAATTTATGTTGGCACTTTTTTGTAAGTTTGCGCCAAGAATACTTCACTTGGCAAACTTCTTAATGGCAACCTAGTTTCCTTTCCGGTGAGAGGAAAAAAAGTCACCATCGTTCCTTTTTTCCAAATAATATTCTATATATTATATTTTTTAATTATAACTTATTAGTTTAAGTAATTTTTTCTTTTTCGAATTTCATTTTAATTGTTTAAGTTGTACTTTTTTTTTTTTTTTCTTCGAATAACTGTTTTAAAAATTTCTATTTACCTATTCGAACTGCGTAAATAAAGGTGCGGCGTTTATTTTTTTCAAATAGTTTTCTTTATATATATTTTTCATCATAGTTATTATTTTAGGTAATTTTTAAATTTTTATACTTTTATTTTAATTGTTTGTGTTGCATTGTCTCTTCAGATAATTGTTTTAAAATTTTCTATTTATTCCTTCGAACTGAGCATTTAAAATATATTTATTAATATCAATTTTCCAGAATTTGATTATATTAATTTGAACTGTGTTTCTTTCGGAAGAATATTTTGTAACCCAGACTACGATGCGTTTGAAAACTGCATACTATATAAAAGAGAAAATACAGTAAAGCACAGTTTTACACGCCTTTCAATTTTCCGTTCAGAAAAGATATATATAAATAAGAGAGATGTATAACCGACATTTTATCTTAGGATGACTTGCATACACTGCTTTAAACAGTTTTATCATTGTGCGCATTGCTTTACACAATTTTATCCTACATTTGGTTTCTTAAAATGTTATTCATATTTTAGTCAAATATTTTATTTTTGAAATCGCAAGAATCAAATATCATAAGATTGAAAATTTTTAAATTAAAAAAAAATACAAATACTAAATTTTACGAAAAAATTTGTTTTTAAGCATTCTGAAAGTATATTAAAAAGTATCCAACTTTTCGAAACATTTTGGTATTTCTGACAATCATTTTAAATAAAGTTATCGCCTTCCATTTCATAAAGGCCTACAAACGACTGAGCGGTAAAGACGCTGATCACTGGTAGTTCAGTTCGAGGTTCGAATCCCACGAACGGGCTGGTTGCATGGGTGTTTCCGTGGTTTTCCTGATGTGTAACGTGTATACGAGCCAGTTTCCCTTAGAAAGTCCTCCACGAAGGCATCCCTCCCTTTAGGCAGATAGCCCTTGTGTGCTTTGCCATAATTAAATAATCCAATCCAATCCTTAATTAAATATAATCGATTTGTAACTTCTACTAGAACTGACGTTAAGAATTGAAGTGCAAATAAATAATACCGTGTGCAATCTTAATTAATATAAAATTAAAAATATTTGTACAGAAAAATATTTGCATTCAGACAGAAAGTTTTTTGAAATATTTGCAATTACTTTATAAGAAGGATTTATTAATAACCGTAATAATTACTTATTATATTACTGATGATTAGCATTTAATTCTTGACAATTACATTCTAAATTAGAATTTTAAGGATGTAATGAAAATACGCTACGCACAAAAATACATTTTAGGATAAAAAATGAGTCGATTTTTTATGTTTTAAAACTTCTTGAATTCATTTAATAAACATCATATCCTCGTTGTTAATTGAATCCAGAATGTTGGGTGTCGTTTATATAATTGTTCTTTCTTGTCTACAGAATCTGCTGACTTATCCAGCGATTAAGTAGCTGCAGATAATTTCTACGTAAACATTGAACTTCGATTATTTCAGTCTTTAGAGGGTTGTATGTTTATATCATAATTTGACTTTTATAAAAATAATTATTCTAAATCTTACATTTCTATAAAAATATACTGTGCTTTAAAAATATGGATGATAGTACCAGCCGCTCTTTCAGCCACTTCAAAAGCATCAGTTTGTTTAGAAATAAATTGTGCAGTTAATGTCATAAAATTTAAAATAAACATCAAACGAAAATTCTCAGTTTTAGACAATTCGATTTAAACAAGGTAAAGTAGCAGACGATAAAACGCCGAAGATAAAAATTTACTCTTATTAAAAAAAAAAAAAAAAAAGATAGAGAGAAATTCAAAAAAATATTAAAAAATTTATTTAAAAAAATAGCTTTTCATATAGTATTAATAAATATTTATTACGCATCACTGAGGGAAAAATGTCATATAATTAATTCTCCGTAAAATTTTACTTGAAATTTAAGGATAAAAATAACTGTGGCAATACAGTGTAACAAAAATCCATAGACCACATTTGGCATTATTATCGCTCAAAAAAAAAAGATGCCAAATTTCAAAACGCGAAAATATGTAAATTCGTGTATATCTTAGAAAATTTTGAATAAAAAAGTCTAATTTTTTGCAGATATGCTTAAAAATATACCTACTTTAAGATGATGGTAAAAATTTTATAGGTTATAATTCAAAATTTTTTCCGAAAAATTTATAAAAATTATTTTAAAATAGAAATTTAAAAAATAAAACACAAAAAATGGGTAAATTTTATTTGGAATGAACCTAAATTTCGAAATGTGAGAGAAAAAATCAAAAAAGTTTAATAAAAAAAGAGATATAAATAAATATTTGCCAAATTCAATTAACATTGAGGAGCTAAAATTTTGAAAGCTAATATTTTAAAAACTACTCGTACGATTTTTACAAAACTTGGTATTCTGGCATAATTTGAGTCGTAGAATTGAAATATGTAAAAAAATTGGTATGTTATTTCTGAAAAAGTCCGATTTTGTGCCAAAATACCTATGCTAGAATAGTGCTATATATAAATCTAATATATATCCTAAGTCGCGCTTTCAAGACACGAAGAACGCAGTTTGAATTTCGCGAATCGCCCCAGTAGAATGGGGGATATAGCACTGTCCCATTTTTTTCTTTTTTTTTGAGCAGTGTACATACATATTTACCTGTCATAAATGCAGGGTAAAATTTATGAATGTAATCAAATAAAAAACACAGAAGGGTAAAATTTACTATATGTATGTAAACAATGCAGTACATGAAATAATGACAAAAGAAGCATAAATTAATATATGCCACCTATGTATGGAAAAAAGGTAATACTTCACTATGTAGTGTGTAACAGAAATATTCAAAGTGAAACTATATCCTCCATTCCATCATGAAACATGAAATTATTAAAGAAATTATCATTGAAATAGAAATTTTTTGATATGCATTATATTAATTCATGGGTGTAGCATAGAGAGTAAGTTTAGTCAAAACATGCAAGATGTTTAGTCTATTTCTCAAATATTTTTTTAGACATGGTAAGCAAATGTATTAATTATTTTAAATATCCTATACTATGTCATTTTAAAATGGCAATCGTATCTAGGTGCATAAATACAGGTAAGATATTGGTGTGTATCATTTAAATATATGCATTGAGGGGAAAACATTTAAGCATGTTTTAAAAGCTTTATTATTAAAAATTATCTATTATTTAAAAGTTTTATTCTGAGGTATAATTATTATAAAATATTTTAAATTCATTTCTAATTTAATGTGTGTATATGTGTGTGTAGATAACAGTTGGTATTCCCCTTGTGAATTCTATATCGTCATTTTTTTCATTTTAATTTATCCATATTTGCAGATATTGAGGAATAATTTTGGTCAATCTCAAGAATTGAAACTTCTTGCTGGATCTGCTGCAGGTAATTTATTTTAATGGGAAATATATTTCTAAAATCAAATGTTAGTCATCCCACTTTTTGCTGTGCAATTTTTTAAACAAAATTGTTAAATTTTTTCTTCTTCTTTTTTAATTTCATTTCCCCCCCCATATCTAAAAGTACTAATTTTAAAAATAGGTTAAAGCTAATTATGTTCTCTACTTCTTGCTTTTATGTATGAATTTTTTTAGTATGAAAATGTTTCATGCAAATATTGTGTGATATCACTTCATTAACAGGTGCTGATTTTGCTGTCATATTCTGATGAATCATTTAAATTTCTTGTCTGTTTCCATTTTTTAAAATAAAACTGTCAGCACCATAAGAACAAGTATTTTTCTAATTCACACTATCTGAAGTGAATAGTATTAGTTTCACAGGTTATGATTTTAAAAAAATACATAAAATTAGCTTTTTTAGTAATCATTCAAATATCATGTAAATCGAAGATGAGATAAATAAAGATGGTGTTATATATTTTTTATTTTAGGTGTTACTGCTGTGTTGATGACATATCCTCTAGATGTTGTCCGAGCTCGTCTAGCCTTTCAAGTTACTGGTGAACATGTTTATACTGGCATTGTGCATACATTGTTTTGCATATTTAGGACAGTAAGTGCATTCTGTAATTCTAAAATTTGCTGTAAATCTATTTTATACCTTTTTTTAATCATGTTTACAAGTTTTTTTTTTTTTTTGGTCGAATTTCTTCAGATTTTATTGAAAATTGTATGCTGCTGTAAATATCTCTTTTACTAAATTTTATACAAATTGTTTGTAAACTGAAAAGAAATTTCTCATCTCAAAATTTTATGCCAAAATGAAGTAACATAGTTACATTAATGTGAGCAAGTTTTATGAGAAGTGTGTGATGAATCTGCCAACTTACAAAACAAAAAAATAATTATTTAATAGGACTTTTTTTACAAACAAAAATTCAGAAGTTTAGAAATATAAAACAGATTAAATTTATAATTCATGAATGATTAAAATTCTGTTTTAGTTGAAATAATAATTATGAACATTTTTTTCTTGCATTGTTAAATTTTAAATATTTTTAATAATATTTTGTGTCTGCTATAAATGAAGGTACCGTAATTTCTGGAAGCAAGACATGAAACTGTAACTCAAAAATAAATTAAAGGTAAGAAATGTTGAAAATATTTTTACGTTCACGAATATACTTATATTTACCCACTAAAGAAGTCCATATTTGTTATGCTCGCACTATATTATAAAAAATGTCGCAACAATGAGATATTAAATTTGGATGACAAAAGAAAATTTGAAATTTTACTTACAGAGGAATTACAGCAAACTGTACATAAAAGGAAGCCATCAAAATCTGATTCTTCAATATCTGAATTAAAAAGATTTAGTAAATACTGATCCAAGTCCAAATCTTCCAATTGTCACATTCATCCTCTTGGTTTACAGTCTCTTTATCAGAGGATATAATTTCAGCTTCTTTGAATGCTGCTATTATTGGCGATGTTTTCAATGATTTCCATGCACTTCCTATCAGGGCTGTGGAGTCAGAGCTGGAGTCCCTAAAAACAGGTTACTCCAATTTTTGTTGAACAGTATTAATTTGAAATGAAATTTAAATGAATTGAAAAAAAATAATGACAAGCTGAGTTATTTTTTTTATTTACGGACTATATGCATTAATAAATAGTTATTTTCTATTTTATTGACGTTTTAATAAATAAATATAAGGGAGGAGGATGAATGTGATATTTGCCATTAGTGATTAAATTGATTCATTTAGTTACAAATCTCGCTGGTAAATTTAGGTAAGCAGCACTAGCAGCAAGAACTCCCAAAATTGATGCCATTCTTAGGAAGTGAGCAGGAAAAGGACCAATTATTGATCAAGCAATACGATAAGAAAGTACATATTTGATGATAAAGAGGTTGTTAGAATTAAGAACTTTTTTAGAAGATGTAGATAACCCTAATGTTTCACTAACAGAAAGACTGGAATGATCTTGCAGAATTGGAAACTCTTCTTTCTACATCGTATATAGCCACAAAAAAGCTGAAATCTGAAGAATTGACAGGAGGCTAGAATGGAAGAATGTGTTGTTTTTTCTTTCTGAAATGGAGGGTTTATTGCCGAAGGAATCATTTCTTCAATGAAGAAAAGAGAAACTAGTTTGCTAGACAATGAGATCTTGCTGGTTTCAGTATATGTAGATCCGAAACACCGAATTTGCTTGGATGAGGAGCAACTTACAAAGGCAACTTAAAAAGCCATATATGAACTTTCATTAAGAATGAAATTATTCTCAGAGTAATTGGAGAATTCGAATCAGGACAGTCAAACTGCAGACATTGCAATTGAGTCTCTATCATCTCTTCCAAAGATGAATTAGATTTTGAGAAATATTTTTGGATAATATTGAAAAGGCTAAGGCAAAGCAAATGAACATAAAGAACCAGGAGCATTTAGATATAAAAATGAAAAAATACAAACAAGATTTCTACATGGCCTTTGAAAAAATAGAGAAATATGATTGTGCTTGCAAAACACCTCTTTTAAAAGTTATAAAAAAATCTATCCTGAAAAGTTAAAAGAAGTAGCCCTAACAGTAACAGCTCTTCCTCCTACTCAAGTTAGTGTGGAGAGACTCTTTTCAGCTCTGAAGTTTATCAAATCGGATCTATGGCCCTCCTTCAAAGAAGGTCTTGTCAACAAAGAAGCTATACTGTTTCGTAGGCATAACTAATGTCAGTTTTACAATTTCATAATAAATTCTAATTAAAATAAATAATTTGCTATGCCATCAATTTCTTTTTCTGTAGCATCTATTACTTCTTTTATATTAAAAAAATAAGCTGTAACCCATGTGTATATGTTAACACACATATATATATACATATATATATATACATATATATATATATACATATGTATATATATATACATATATACATATGTATATATATATACATATATGTATATATATATACACACATATATATATATATATATGTATATGAGGGAGTTGGAATCAGAGTCGGAGTCTTTAAAATTCTAGTATGCACAAAACTATTTTTTCTTTTCATAAATCTGCTACACCAGCAAGGCCCTCTTTTGAAATCATTTATGTTAATTTGTTTTGCTATAAATTTTGCTTGTAAGCGAATTTTTACAGTCGAGATTGCCATTCCCTTTCCTCCTCGTTCTTTTATCCAGTTTGCAAGGTCATCCTCTAGATTCGGCCACCTTACAGTACCACTTCTTTTGGCTCTTTTCTGTTGTGGCATTTTTTTAAAATTCTTCTTCAGTTCTTCACCGTCGAATGCATCTCTTGTCCGCTGCAGCTCTATTTCCAATTTGTTCAGCACCTGAAATTACATTTAGCTTAAAACCAGCAGTATAGCTTCTGTGCCATTTAGGTGCCATTTTAAAAAATTTTCCCCTCTCTTCTTACTTAAAAACTACTCAACAAGTACTTGTACACCAACTGATGGGATCTGTATCTGGCAGAATTCCAAGAAAACTCGATTCATGCTGAAGGGGAAATATGTCAGAATTCGTTATTGCAATGCAGGTGGTGTCCGCCTTGGAAAAAATTGGAGCAGATTTACAATGGAAAAGGCAGGGGTGGGGAGAGGATGGGTTCTGGAAGATTCATCGAATGGCAGAGAAGAGAGACTATTCAAACTGATGATAATGCTGATTTGAAAGAGGGAAGAATGTTATTGTTCTGAGATCCCGTTGAGGGTGATTAAGGCACGTAGATCCATTCAAGGGAAAGAATGTAAACAAAATAAAATTTGCAAAAAGCAACTGAGTGGTCTTTTTGTGTGGGAACAGCACATTCTAGGTACAATGACAAGGTCATCCAAATTATGACAACAAGGTTTTTCAAACTATGCACAATGACATCGTAGGAAATATTTTTTAATTGCACTTAAGCGCCACATAGGTAGAAACGCGACACCCGCTGAAAATTTAAGTTTTAGACACGTAAATGCCGCGGTGTTTCTTCCAGAAATTACGGTAAACAAATTCTGTACTTATGATCTGTAGTTTTATGTAGTTAAAAAATATCAATATATATAGCATAACCTTTTCGCGACGGTGCACCTTTTTTTAAGACGCTCGTGCGGGACGGAAGGGAATCGAAGGCAGTCACCGTACAGGACGGAGGTTTTGCATTGATAAGCCTAATTTTATATAAAAAAAAAAAAAAAAATCAAAGAAAAAAGTTTCGCTTCTAGCATCATAATTTTTGGTATCATTTTAGATTATTACTTGAGCTCTTATATATGTTAAAATTAGCACTTAATAACTTTTTTTTTTCTTTATTTTACACGAAAATGTACTTAAATAATTGCTTATCTTGTAAAATAAATTTTGGAAGCGCTATTCAAATTATTCCAAAGTTTTAATTGATAAAATCCATCAATAAAGTTTAAAATTAATAAAACAACACAATAAAGACTATTTACTGTAAGAAGTAACAATATTTAAAATGAAGACGAATGTGGTAAATCTTGAAGCACAGAGAAGTATCACTTTCTAACTCTTAGAAAAAGTATCACTTTACTCTTTAGAAAATGAATCATTATTCTCATTTGCATTAGTAAATGGTTCACTAACCATACAAAGAGATTCTTCCTCTGATAAATAGGGCCTTCCTGCCATAATGGACAGTAGGTGAGACTTTCCTAAATAAAAAGAGAAGAAACGGAAATATATTTGAAGGCAATGCAAAACGTAAAAGAACTCCGCACAGTAACCCTAAAAGACCGTGCATAGTAGAGGAAAAAAATAGAATAAAAAAAGGAATTGGATATAAATCAGACACGAGAATGTTTTCATTAGCACACAGCGATTTAAAGAGCCCACCTCTATTTACGCTTTGCCTCCCCCCACCCTCGCAACAGCTGATGAGTAAAATAGCAAAGTCAAGCAGAATATATCAAACTCAAGGTCAGGAACCTAAAACTGAGTTCATTTGAAAAGTAATGGACATAGGATGCCATCTAGAGGCCTTCAGAAAAATGTTCCACCTTAAAATGCGTATACGCATCACCCGTCCTCTGAATGCAATCTCCAGTGATGCATGGATGGGATGCCCGGCTGTAAGAGACATTCTTAGGGAATGCGTATATGGGACGCCCGTCCTGAAAGGGATAATAACTAAAATCTGCAAATAAGATCTTCAAAACTTAAATCTACCGCAATTATTGCCAAGATTGTTATACAATAATTAATCAAATTATTATAACTAAACAATTTTAAAATGTTTAAATAAAAATATACTTTAATTTAATATAATATATATACAAACAAAAATGTACTATATATGTAATGAAAAGGAGAAAGACACAATGTTGATGATTTAGAATGAAGATCCATATTGAAGAGAAAACCTGGCTATCTTGAAGTTCTACCAAAGGATCTAAAAGGTACCACTAAATGAGGTTTTCAAAATTATGTTTAGCAGTGCTCTTATTCAGCTTGTTTTCTTTGAGCAAACTAATATGCTCTCTTTGAGTGATATTTAAAAAAAAAAAAAAAAAAAAAAAAACTGCATCATGAGGGAAAAAATATTACTGATTAAAGCTAGGCCTAATAAAAGGAATCCGCTGATGTGTACTGTTGAGCAGTTTGCTTATATTCAGCTTATTTTCAGCCTATCAGCGGCTGAGCAGTAAAGTTGCTGAACACCGGTAGCTCGGTCCGAGGTCCGAATTCCATGAATAAGCTGGCTGCGTGGGCATTTTCGGGGTTTTCCCCCATCAACATATATACGAGCCAGTTTCCCTTAGAAAGTCCTCCACGAAAACATTCCTTCCCTTAGGCAGATAGCTCTCGAGGATTTGCCGTATTCAAATAAACCAAACCAAACCAAAACAACTTAGTTCCATAAAAAATATGTGTTATTATGTGTGTTATAAAAAATGTGTGTTTTATTTATTATTTTTTTATCTTTTACATGAATGGAAAAGTAAAAAAATAAGTTAACAAAAGCTCAATGAAGGCCGAAGGAGGAAATCTGCTTTAATTGTTTGTCTTGTGTGAAATACATATAAAAAACATCAGATGGATGCACCATAGCTATTGAAGGCTTTTAAATTTGTCATTTTATATATATATATGTATATATATTTATTATAATAATTTTTGCTCGGTTTTTTATATTGTTTATTTAAACTTTTTTTTTTTTTTTTAATTTACAAGACCATTGAACTTTCAATTTTAAATTCAACTAAATTTAAGAAATATTCTTAAATTGTAAATGCCATTGTCTGGAATTAGAAATTAATTAATTAAATCATTTTTAAGGAACAATCAGATTTCACCCATGCAACAATTAAAAAGCATTTATTACTATTTTTGTTTGAAAGCATTTAAGACTTACATTTCTTCCTCTTAAAATCATATATTTTTAAGGATTTATCAGATTAACATGCAATTTTTTTTTTTTTTCATCATAGGCAAAAAATCAATTTTAAATGTTATCAGTCTGTTTTATCTCATGTTTTTTCTCAATACTTGCAAAAAATATTACTAAAACAGTAGTAACTGACAAGTTCTGCTTTAATTATTTATGTATTTTATTCTAATTACATCCACTCTTTACAAATCATCTGCAACTCTCTTTCAGGAAGGAGGAATGAGAGCTTTGTACAAAGGATTATCTCCAACTGTTCTGGGTATGATTCCTTACGCAGGTTAGTTGAGTACAGAATTTTTACTGTATTTAAAGTATTAATATTTTATTTATATTTCCAAACATAAAAAATGCTTGTAAATGGAATCCTATTAAGAAAGCCTTAAAATGTTAGAAAATTAGGATAATTTTTATCGGAAAGATTCATGAAAAAGAAAAGCTTATTAAAACAAAGTATAATAGTTAATGAATTAAACTATCAGTTGTATAAGAAAAACAACTTATCTTTAAAATTTTCATATTAATGTGTAATGATTGTCAGTTTCATATTAACATATAATGATTGTCAGTTGTCAGTGTCTACTTCAGTTTTGGCAAAATTAACTCACTGTGGAAAAACCCTTCTTTTAACTTGCACCAAATTTTCTGGTTCTGGTGTTTGGCAGATGTTTGCAGATTGTAATACAAGTTAGCAAATTTGTAGTCATTATTTAATTAGCCAACTGTTGTAATGAAAGTAATACCCTCCAGGCTGTAATGGCTATTCTACTTGAAAACTGCACGTCTTGTAAAACTTTAAATTTTCTGCAAGTTGGAAAAGTTTGTATCATAGCATATATTAAATGTAAAAAAAATTATCAGGTGTTCAATTCAGTTGATATCTTAAAAGAATTTTCAACTTCAAAGGAAAAAAAAAACTTTTAAAATGATGTTTGTATATATATATATATATATATATATATGCGGGTATATCTTTGCCTTTCCTTGGTATCTGGGAGCACACTTCATAAAATGGCTGAAACTTAAAGTATAGGGGAAACACATACACTAATCCAAATGACATTTTAACTTGAACATTTAATGAAGGTTATCAATGATTTTTACACGCTGAAAAAGGATGAGAGGAGCGGGAATATTTACAGAAAATTTATCATAATAAGGGGAAAATGTTCTTTCATCTTGATATCATTTTAAAACTTCTTTATATGTCTTATGTTGTCATGGCGACCTCGTCAAGTACCCCCCCCCCTTTCACAAAAGCAGTGTGCAACACCATATGTCAGTCTGAATGATTATATTCCACATATAGGTCTTTAAAACTTGTTTAAGTAGTAGCTTTTTTTAAATATTGTCTTACGACGACGAAATTATCAAATGATGCTGAACATAATTTTTTTTTAATTGTACGGATTGTTTTATTTTGCTAGTTAATAAGCAATGTAAATTATTCTGTTTCTTCATATGGAATTTTGATTCTGATGTAATTTTCTTAGGAAATATTAATTGATATGAGACTGTAATTAAAATCATCAAATTTTGGGCTAGTTTAGGAAAAATTGTACTTTTCTGAAATTGAACTATAATCAGTGCTAATTTTGTTTGCTTTTCAAAATACCTTTCATGTTATTTTCTTGTTATTTTTATAATATTAATTTTTTGCTCCCTTTAGGTTTATCATTTTATTCATTTGAAAGATTGAAGCTCTGGTGTCTCGAATACTTACCATCTGTATGTGGGAAATCTCGTTCTAGTAGCAGTGGTGGAATAGTTCTAAATGTGCCTGCACTTCTTCTTTGTGGTGGCATTGCTGGAGGTGTGGCACAGACTGTGTCGTAAGTGTAGATTTGATTAGGATATTTTATGCTTCTTTAAAATGTTGCTTAGCATTTTCTTGTCTCCTAAGGCTTAATTTAGTA
This sequence comes from Stegodyphus dumicola, assembly GCF_044657685.1. Taxonomy (NCBI): domain Eukaryota; kingdom Metazoa; phylum Arthropoda; class Arachnida; order Araneae; family Eresidae; genus Stegodyphus; species Stegodyphus dumicola. The sequence continues at coordinate 83,189,513 of NC_140770.1, forward strand.
TATTATAATATACATTATCTGGGAATTAAATTATGAGACTGATTTAATTATACGAACCATTCAGACTTGAAGAGAAAAATTAAAATTTCCTACAATTGATTGTTGCTGAAGATGAAACAGGATGTATTATGATTTCACAACTAAAATCCAAAGTTTCTAATGAAAATAAGCATTATCACCACCAAAGAGTTAAAATAATGATCTTCAGAAGTCAAAAGGGGAGATAACGTTAATATGTTTCTATAACTACAAGAGAATTATTCATTGTGACTTTGTGTCTGAGAGATAAACTGTTAGTGTTACTTAAATATTTTAAGGAATTTATGTAAAATGGTACTTCAAATCTGAGCCATGTATGTAGTTTGTAGCAGGTTGTTTTTTGTGTCTTCTTGATAATGCATCAACTCCCTAAACAGTTACTGTATGGAATTTTTGATTCAAAACCTAGCTATTGTATTGGTCATTTCATTCATTCTACTTTGCAGAATTCCTCTTTCTCTCCAGAATTCTTTGTTTTCCTAACCAAATCTGAATATATTGGGTTAAAATAGATAAAATTAACCATGCATATTATTCAGTGTTTGTTTTACAGACAATTTATATTTAAGGAAGAAAAGCTAGATTCTTGTTCAGGTATCATAACCTGACTGCAGTGTAGGGCAAGGGTGAGTCAAAATAAAAGTACATTAACACCATTTGTTGAGTAAATATAGATCCAAAAAATCAAATTTTGAGAAAGGCTCTTAAAAATTTGGGAGAAAAAAAGGGATGGAATTTAACTAAATTTGATATATTTTATTGAATTTGGGTAGTTAATTTATCAATTGAAAATATAATTTGGATTATTTTAGCAAAGCTAAATGACCATTTAAGGGCCAACAGTGATTAGTTATGAAAGATTTATTTCTTTTTTCTTGGTGCAAAATTTGTTCATAAAATGTGAAATTTGAGTATCTTTTAATGTGACTGATATCTTTGTTAAATTATATTCACAAGGATTGTAATAAATTTTTTAAAAGTTAAAATCTGAGTCTTTTTAAGGGCTTTAAAATTGGTCGCCCCCCCCCCATTTTTTTTTTCCTTCTGAAAAGAGAGATGCCTTCAAAACTGATAAAATTTGAATGAAAAATATATGTGAGTTCGTCTTCAAAATTAATAAAATTTGAATGAAAAATCTTTGTGAATTAAAGTTTGCTTTTTTCCTAATTTTTAAATTTCGTGTTGACATATTTCTCTTCTAGCAAATTTTATTTTTAGGGAAGAGGAGAAGAATTGCATTCAAATGAGAATATTTTGATCTCTTTAATAAGAGAACATACTTTTACACTAAATAAAGTAAAAATTGTGAGATCTTTAAGCAATTTTATTAGGAATGGAAAGAGTGGCCTTTGTCAACATCAGCAACTTTTCAAATAATTGAATTATATGTATTCTTTTAAATTGTTTGAAAGCTGTTGTCTCCTTTTTTTTTGAATATGTTAGTGGTTTTAGAAAATACAAAATTGCAAACACATATTTATATATGTTTGTTGCAGCTAATTGCAACGAAAAAGGGAGATGCACAACTAGATATTATAGCAGGCCCATGCACAAAATTTCGACATTATACGGCTACTTGTTTTTGGGTTATGCGAAATATATATATGCATACATATGTGTGTACAAACATTAAAAAGAAAAAGTCTTCTAAATCTATTTTGATAAAGAGTCCTCTAGTCTGACCATACATACAGATGTCACGCAAAAACGTCGTTCAAATGTATATGATCATTGAAATAATGATACCAAAAATGTTTCACTATTACAATACTTTACTGTGTACAAAAAAGTAAAAATGAGCAAATTTTAAGAGCTGTCTAGAATTGCTGACAATAATCATGAGAAGCTATAGTTTCACCTGATTTTAGTCATTTAAAATGAACTGTGCCAGTTTAATCCCACAGTAAGCCCAATTTAGATGTGGGTATAGTAGAAAACATTTTGGGAGCGTTTTACATTGTTAAATGGAGCACATATTTTATTCCATGGCTGATGCTGTATATAAGCTCGGATAAAGAGAAATTTCCTTATCTAATCAATAAGAATGTTTAGTTCATACTTTATTGGTGTTTATATTCAACAAGTGATTTTGAATTGTTTTAGGAGGGTTGGAACTTTAATAGTGGCAACTATTTATTTACAAGGAATACGAAAGTCATTCATGTCACCATGTTTTACAGTCCTTCAATATAGTCGCCAGCATTGTGTACAACCCGTTTCCAACGATGTGGAAGTCACAGAATACCTGTAGCAGCGCCTGTTTTGTTGATAGTTTGAACGGACCGGTCTACTGCTGCAAGAATCTCAGAAACAGTTTGGAAGCGAGTGCCACGAAGTGGTTCCTTCATCTTAGGAATTAAGTCACAGTCACAAGGGCTTAGATCTGGGGAGTATGGTGGATGGTAAAGCACTTCCCAGCCCCATCGCTTGAACAAATCCACAGCTTGTGCTGCATGCAAGCGAGCATTGTCGTGCAAAATGAGAGGAGCGTTCTGCAGAAAGTGTCACCGTTTTTTTCTCAAAGCTGGTCGGAGATTGTGCTCCAAAAATGAGCAGTAATACTGTGCAGTGACGGTCTGCTGTGGGGGAACGGTATGCGTTAGGATGACACCATCACAGTCGTACACAAGAATCACCATAACTTTCACATTGCTGGGGTTCTGACGAAATTTCGAACGTCGTGGTGACCCGTGATGACACCATTCGTTTGATTGGCGTTTCAGTTCTGGCTGGTACGATCGGGCCCAAGTCTCATCCAGCATAATGATACGGCGTAAAAAAGCATCTCCTTCGTGCTCATAGCACTCCAGGTGGGTTCAGGCAGCATCGTATTGTAGCCATTTCTTCATTTCCGTCAATTGAAGTGGAACCCACCATGAAGCAATTTTTCTCATGGAAAGGCGTTCCTTCAGAATGTGCAGCACAGTCGTATGCGCTAATCCTGTTTGTCCGGCCAGCTGACGAATAGTTTGGCAGCGATCACTGTCCATTAGTGTGGCAACAGCTTGCACGTCTGCCTCGCTGACACTCGGACGACCTGGCCGCAGGATGTATGCCACGTTTTGGCGTCCTTCATTGAATGCTTTCACCCATCTTGCTGCGGTTCTGTAAGGCAATGCAGATTCCACGCAAGCCCCTTGATGACACTGTCGTGCTGTACGAACTCTGGCACATTAAATTTTTATCCAGCATCGTTGTTCTTGTTTTGAAAACATCCTGACAACACTTACTTTAGACCGTGGGCTAATACAAGGATCCGTTCTTCGCGTCACTCCGCATGCACATGACGTAGGCAGTATGAGTCTTTTTGCTGAGAGGTAAGGTAGGTATGTAGTTTACCTGTGGTATACGCGATATTCTTTGGTTTTGTTGCGTAGCTTTTTTCAGCTGTGTTGCCACTATTAAAGTTCCAACCCTCGTATATACGTGCCTTTCTATCTCATTAAAATGTCTTTCACCAAATGGATTAATATACATAATCAGACATTTCTAATATAACTAGTCTTCGTTTTTGCTTAAAAAAATCTGCAAATTATTGACTCCACAAAATTAAGTTAATTGTATAGGGGGACTTTAATAATTTATTTTGATTTCAATTGTATGTTTGACAAAATAAATAATTTTATTTGAAACTTCAAATGTATTCATCTATTTATGAATATAAAAATATAACTTCCGAATAAAATTAGAAAAATGAAAATTTTTTAGATATCCTCTGGATGTTGCTCGTAGAAAAATGCAACTGAGCATGATGCGGCCAGAGACTCACAGATTTGGGTATGTACTGAAAATATCCATTTTAAAGTTTCAAATTTAGTTTAATAAATAACTAAATTAAATGATCATTTGACTTTGTTTTCAACTCCTAAAAAGATATTTTACTGTTTAAATATATTATTTATGGCAAAATCACATTTTTATCAGCATAATATTTTAATTACATTAGTGAATAATTATCTAGTAATTATGTTTTTTGTACTTTTTTCTTTTCTCAAGAATCAGAAATTCTTGTGTTAGTATTTGTGTTTCCAGATTACCTTTTAGCAACTTTTAAAAATCAAGAGATTCTGAATTTTTTTAAAAAAGAATTATCTTTTAAAAAGTGTCAATTTTAAATATCTCAAATTTCTATGCTTTTAAGTTAAAATCATTAATTTGTACAGTAGTTTACATGCTGTCATCTATTAGAATAGACAAAAATCATCAGGGAAATGCTGAAGTGCACACACTTATCATGTCGTAAAAAAAAAATGCTATATGTATAAAGGTATATTGATGTGCAGTAGCATTCATCAGATGGTTTTGTTTTAGAGCCTTATTTAATAGCTTTCTTCCACAATAAAATTCAATCCAAAATTAAAATCATAATCAATAAGTGTGCTTTCCCAATGATAGTAGACAGACTCTTGCCGGTAAAGGCTTGATTTGGTATTTTTAAAAATCTTATTCCTAAGGTGACAGTGGTGACTTCCATTCAGTATTTTGATGTTTTGTTAAAGGATTATAACAGAAACATCATAGTTAGCACTAGAAAAGTTTTTATTTTTTTGGCACCTTCCAAGTTATCTTTTACTATTTCAGTTTGTGTTTTTTGGGGAAAGGAGGATTATTTGCCAAAGCTTGAAGCAGAAAGCATGTACAAAATCCTTTTTACTAAAATCTTGAACAAAATTTAGTGAATCTTTTTAAAAATTATATATATATTAAAATTGACACCAGGCTTATTTTACAACACATTCAAAGACACCTAGCAATAATTTTTTATTCTTACTTCTCCAGAAAGAATGTTTACTGTCTGCTCTATATTCCATTAAAATAAATTCCCAAATGAATGATGTAAACCGCAGCATTAACCTTTTAACTGTCATGCCCGAAATAATCTCGGACACAGCACTGGTATTCCAAAATGTCACGCCCGAATATTACTCGGGCTAATTTTTTTTTGAGTGCATCGTATTTTTATACCCGAATATATATCGTGAGAAGTTTATTTCAGCTTCAGTTCAACAGATGGCAGCATCTGACTGAAGGTTTCAAAGAATAGAGGTTAAAGTTCAAAGTGCGCATAATTTTTTTTATATTTTTGACTTTGAGGCAAACATTTCATTTTTGGAATAAAAAAAAATGACAATTTATGCACCCAAATCATCAAAATAACTTGACATTTAAAAGGTTAAGATGTAAACTACAGATTGCGAGCTTCATTTTCAGCATTGAAAACTTATGATTGATCAGGTAATAAATAACTTTTCAAAATGTAACGTAGTTTTAATCTAGCATTTAAAGAAGGAAAAAATAGAAAAAAGAGTTCGCTAATAAAAATTCATACATCAAGGAAACATGTTTTATTCATTAAATTCTAAATATTCATATAAAACTATTAGGTGAATTTATTATAAATTATATGGGTTTTTAAAATATATAAATTAAATACATTATTCAGATGTATATTTACACTCGGTTTGTTAATAAAAAATTAATCATATTTGAAAGATAAAGATTTTATACTTTGCTAATGCATTCTGAGTGTGTGCTAAGAGCACATGGAAGATGAATTAAAGAAGGTTTTATGTTTTGTACATTTGTACTACTTGTCCGAATCTACTAGATTTTTTCTAGTCTTATATAGCCAGTTCCCAAGGCATAATCATATCTACCAGTTTTATTTTGCCAGCATAGGATTTTATTTTTTATGTTAAGTGAAAAAAATATGCCCTCTTTAATATGAGGGGGGGATTCTTATTTTTTTTAATTATTTCATTGTTGGATTTACATGTCACTTTGTCCACATGTTTAATTATAATTGTATACATTAAGTTAATATATAATTGTATTTCACAGGAAAGATCTCATTACCACCCTTGTCTTGACATTCCGTGAAGATGGCATTAAGAAAGGACTTTACAGAGGAATGTCCATAAATTATTTAAGAGCAATTCCAATGACTGCTGTATCATTTTCCACATACGAGCTGATGAAACGGCTTTTAGGACTGGACACTGGAATTGAGTCTTGATGTCATGGCTTCAGTTTGTATGTTGAGTCACTTTTAACTTTATGCGGACTGATTTTGCTGCTCAAGATCTGAATGAATCTGATGAATATTTTTCATACTGGTTTGGAATTTTATTGTGCCCTGATTTTTTTAAATTTGGGCCCAGGATCATTTCTGTTGATCTTTTAGAAGATTCCTTGTTAGAGGGATTTATGTATACAAATGTTGTCATAATTTATTTATTTTTGTCACGGTCATCATGTTTTGTTCATCTTTAAATGGGCATGTAGAAATGAATAAATTAGAAGTTAATTTTTGACTGAAAAAAGAAATTTAACTTCCATGAATTTGTTTTTACTAGTATTAACTTACATTTAATAATTTAATATATATTGATTTAAATTTAGTTATGGAGTGAATTTAAAAATAAAATAAAAAAGATACATAAATTAAATTATTTTAAAATGTCTTGATTTTATGTATTTTATGTAAGTTTAGATTTATATCAATATGTATTAACTTTACCCCATGTATATGAATTCAAAAATTTCCTTCTTATATATACACCAATTTAAAAATAGCAGGAAAAAATTAATTTTGAAGAACTTAATTGAATGAACATTTTGAAAGATCCCAGTATTATTTCAAGTGCATATTGTTTCCCATTGTATTTAATATTTGATATTATTACATAAGGGGTAAAATTTTAATTTCCAGTGATTTTACTGCTTGATTTGGACTTTGAAGAAGTAAAGGTTCATAACTAGATTACAAAAAGAAAATATTTTCTAGAGTGGAAAGTTTCAAATTGCTATTTGGAAGCTGTATGAAATTAGCTTTATAGCAGAATTTGATTAAGAAGTATTACTTTATTGTTCAGAAATTTATGCATAGTTTGATTTTTAATTGGAGCAAAAACTTTATTTAGGTGTATTTTTACTGTAAATATCTGAAATTCATAGTTTTGCATCATTGCTTCCAAATTTAACATGTGCAATTTTATTTGATATATAACTAGCACTTTGAAAGTGTTATGGAATTTTTTGTTTTAGCAAATCTTTTGTTTTTACTATAATTTACTTACTTTTAATTTATTTATGAATTTTAAAATGGTAATGTGTGATTTGTACAATGAATTTTGGTATGTGTTTGTTTGTATGTATGTACAAAAAAAAAGAGCAAATATGTATATACCTGTTTGTATATATTGTTCAAAAAATTATTTATTTCAGCTTATATTTTTTAAAGTCTGTGAATATTAAAAGCCAAGGGAAAAATTAAGATTTCTTTTAAATGGATCTACTTTTCTAATACACGAGCTTAATTTGTTTGTAATAAAATTATTTTTCATAGAAAACTATTTTATTCGGAATTTTTTAAACATCTAAAATAGTGTTATTTAAAATTCTATTGTTTTTGAAATAATATTAATCATCTTTCATAGTTCATAATTTTCTATAACTGTAATTATTATGTATAGGATTTTTGTGAAAATGTATTTAAGACACTCCAGATTTTGAAAATGTGTTTTCAATTTGTAAATTCATTAAGCTTTATAAATATAAAGCTTGAATTTGAAAATAAAAGTTTCTTGTATTTATGAGAGTGTTTTAATTTCATGAAAGTGTACTATTCATCTGTTGGCAAATTTCTTAAGCATTGCTGCAACTCCCAGTTTTTCATTATATCTCCCATTCTGCCAGTAGATCATCAAATCTGCCAGTTTTTGATTTTTAGCCTCTACAAAGGAAAGTGTTTTTCAGTAATTAATGAAATATATTGAATCAATGAAACTTTGATTGTGTGAATTTCACTTTTTCACTCTTAGTCATATTCAGCATAATTCTTATTAAATTTTATTTAATCTGAATTGTTTTAAACTACTGTAGACATTTTTAGAACTTTATATGATGATTGAACCAATATTTAACCATTAAATATTTCTGTTTAATTTTGCTTCATATCAATAAATAATACATTCAGTTTTTTCACACTATAGTATGTATATTAATTATTTTATTTTCACTGTATTTAAAAGTACTTTAATTAGTTGGTTTCCTTCTCTGCTCAGGATTTTCTCTTACAAAATGGATGAAAGTTAGAAAATGAAATTAGCCAAAGTGTATAAATTAAATATTAATATATTTTATGTCAGAACCATATTAAGTAGAATAACTTGAATTGTGTGTTATAAAGCAAGTATAAGTTAGTTTGGATTGGGATTGGTTTGGGTAGTTGTTTATAGCAAAACACGTTAGGGCTAAAGGGAGGGATGCCTTCATAGAGAACTTTCTAAGAAAAACTGAATCATATACATGTTACACATGGGGGAAAAAACCACAAAAACTCCCATGCAGCCAGCTCGTTTGCCATAAATTGAACCCAGGTAGAAACTACCAGTGTTTAGTGATTTTGCAACTTGGCACTGCTAGTCCTAAATTAGTTTTGAAGTCCATTTGAAGTGGTGCCATCATGCAATTCAGAAATCCTGGTTTTCATATTTCAAAACTGGAAGCTGTGGTACTATAAGAAGGTACAGAAGTAAGCTCACGAAAAGAAAAATAATGGAGGGACCTTTGGTTAGCAATGAAGTGTGTATACAGTATGCATAGGAAAGTCCCTTTAACCTGAAAATTCTTGCAAGCAGAGAGCTGCAGCCATGCAAGTGAGGTAATGGTATAGTAAAGCGACTATGCCTGACTTAATGCAAAGGACAGCAGTGCACCTAGTGGTGAAAATTGGAAGCTATGCATTGCAAATCAAAAATGAAAAGAGATAGAGCAAAATTTCCAATTAGAAAGTTTTAGAAAATCAATTAGTATGAAACAACAATTGGTTCACACGGATAAGCTAAATTGTTGCCTGTATACCCAAAAATGGCTGCAATTGATGTGCGATGATTCTACTCTGCATATTCATATTTTGGAAATGTAGCAGTGCACAATTGCAGATTGTGACATTGTGTTGTACTGTAATGTATGTAAAACTTTAATTTCCAATGCATTTAAAATTTTAGTTTGAAAGGTGTTGGAGCTCTCTTCATATAAACGGCATAATCTCAAACCTCATTATAATCTCAATTTCAGATAGCATTAATTTGCTATCACTGTGTAGCAATTCCACTTTTGCGGGTTTTTTTTTTTTTTTTTTTTTTTTTGTGTGTGTGTGTGTGTGTGATGTAATTAAACTGTATTGACATAATTATGTTTGTTTTGTGATGAAAAAGTGTATATTTTTTAATACCTATGACTATTCCTTACAAACGTTTACACAAAACGGAGTGCATTGATTGCAGACATCTTTGGATATACAGGCAACAATTTATCTTATTCGTGTGAACCAAATGTCGTTTGATACTAATTACTTGTGCTCTAAAACTCTCTAAATGAAGATTTTGCTCTGTCTGTTTTCGTTTTTGATTTGCAATGCCTACTTCCAAATTTCACAACTAGGAGCTCTGCTGTCATTTGCATTAGGTTGGGCGTAGTCGCTTTACTATACCGTTACCTCACTTGCATAGCTGTAGCTCTCTCCACTCGTAAGAATTTTCAAGCTAAAGAGACTTTCCTATGCATCCTGTATACTACTCCAAAGGAAGTCACATGATCAGTAAACAGATAAATGCTATGTCTGAGTGAGATCATAATGTAATATATTTGGAACAAAATTGTAGAAAAACTGCTCAATTGATATTTCTTACATTCTTTTAAAAGAATGTGAATGCATGCTTTTATGATCTGAAAATTTCTCAACATTATGAGGATTCTAATGTCAGAAATTTAAAGGACTGGAGATAACGGTTGATAAAAAGAATTGATTAAAAATACTCGAAAGTCATTAAATGTCATTAGCATTTAAAAACTAGAAGATTATTTTTTTTATCTATTTGATGTTTCAAAAAATCAAATTCTGCAATGATTATTTCTCTCATTTAGCAAAGATGAAATCTCTCATTTAGCAAAGGTATAAGTAAAAATTAAAATATGTAGAATCAATGAAAAGTACCTAGATTAATTTTGAAAATATTTCAAGCTGCTGTTTAGAGACTTGTCATTTCTAAGAGGAAGGAATGTCGTTTTGAAAGTTTTTATTTTACACACACACACATATATGTATTAGCATTTGCTGTAACATAAATGGCACTGAACAATGGTCAGATAACCAAGAATGTTGAAAAGCAACATTTTATTGCAAACTTAGTGCAATCAAAAGTCAACATAATTCCTACACATTAAGATCAGTATGTTATTCTTATCTTATTTTGCCTATATTATACTGTTGCCCATTAAAATTGTTGATTTCTCAATTAATTCCTAAACTTTCCTTTTCTCTGTTGAGTCAGCTTCTTTCCTTATTGTTGTATCCCATGGGTTAAAAACTTCTACAGAATTTGCTTCATCAGGTTAAGGAGCCATCCTCTTTTTCTACAAAATTAACTTTTCCAGAATTTTTGTTTTTTCCACTAAAGTTAAAAATCTCTTTCTCAGATTTAGTGCTTTTAGCTTCACAGTATTTTTCACTGTCCTTATGGGATCTGAAACGGATGTTCACATCTTCCACATAATAATAATTTATCCATGTTCTATCTAGCTTCTTAATCACTTTTCTTTGTCAGCTTAAGTTCGAAATTTCTTCTTGTATCTGTCTTCTAATAATCCTGTTCGTTCTCTAGGGGTTTCCTGTTGTTCATCCAATTCTGAGAACAACAGTGAGTTTTCTGTTTCTGGCTTAAGATGCCTTCTGCTACGTTCATTCATTTGTCGAACTTTGCACTACAGGTTTCTACTAATCTACGTTCTTTTAGTATTCTGTACCCAGTCATTTCCTTTGGCATACCCTATCCTAGTTCCTTCATAGCATCTCATTTGCAATTTATCCCTGATCTGTTCTGGTATGCCAGTATATTCTTTATGTCCAAATACTTAAATAACTTTGGGTTTTCTGTTGAAGAATATTTTATAAGGGATTCAATTTTTCTTATGACACATTCTGTTTCAAGTATAAGCAAAACATCTAAGACCACCTGCCCACCATTCTTTTCCAATTTTGCTCTCATTAAACAATGGCCTTTTAACTGCTCTAGTGTTGTTTGGTTAAAATGTTAATATATACTCTTCTCTTTTGGGATGTAAGAATTAATATGTGCAACACTGATTTCATTGTTAACTAAGTACTTTTCAGATTGCATGTTGCAAAATTAGCGACCGTTATATAGTAATTATTAATTGATTGAAAAGGCCACATTAAAGGTAATTTTTTTTAAAAAATCTAATTTTTCTAATAAGTACATATGATATAAAAACAAAAAACTATAAATATCTGTTTAAATTAAACAATTTTTAATGATATTGGTATTTCCCAATCCCTCACCACTTCAAATTTCAGATCAAGGAAAATTTATTAATTATGATGAAGACAAATGATAAAAAAATAAATTTTTTTAATGAAAAATTTTAAAACGATGGAGACAAATTGTCTGATAAAAATATAAAGTATCAAATGAAGACAAATGATAAATTCCTTAATTAAAATGTGTGAAAGGACGAGGACAACTTTTTCTAATTAAGAGTTTAATGAGGACACATGATAAATTTCTAATAAAAAATGTATAGAAGTGGAAGAATGATGAAAGTTGAAAAGTGCGTTAGGAATCGAATGAAGACAATTTATATAAAATAAATAAAACTTTCTAATAAAAATAATGAGGACAAATTCTATATTAAAATACATTACAGATCGAATGAAGGTAAATCAAATTTTTTAATAAAAAATATATGAAAATTGGTAAATGATAAAAAGGCATTAAAAATCAAATGAAGCCGGGACGGCTATTAAAAATAAGAGAATTAGATTTTTGAACAAATTTTAGCTAAATTATTTAAAACCATTTTCTTGAAAATAACTTTTTTAGGTTTAAGGTAGGGTGATTACTACCTGCACTAAAAGTACTGCTTTAACCTTTTTTTTTTCTAACATCATTAAGAATATTGTTTGGTAGAAAACTTTCGTTACAACCAGATACAAATTCTAACATTCAATTCTTAATTTTAGGGTATTATAAAAGCTTTGAAATGTCATTATACAAAACACCCCTATTCTAAACATTCAGTTTTAAAATTAGATTGAGTAGGTGATTTCTTTTTCCGTCTTTAGTCTCGTATCCAAACGATGACCAGCTTTAAACCCTTCCTGCACGCTACCTTTTAAAGTCGGAGTTTTGATAATAATAATAAAAAAAAGGTAGGCAGTTTAATTAGGCCTAGAGGAGTACGCAAGTAAAATTTTGTGAAGATAGCACTTATCTTTTTAATTCTATGGATGTGCCCAAAGTGGCACACTGATTCAATAGAGCTTTGAAATGGTTATCTCGCCATATTTGCGAGATACCGCCAAGCTGGCATGGCTCTGGAGACTAATTTTTGTCTCCAAATTTGGCGGCAAATCGCCAAATGTGGCGACATTTTTGTCCAATCCCTGTATAACTGTAATTGGTCTGATCCCTATGTAATTGTAACTGTATCCGGCTCTATATGCAATTGCTAGTGTATATGACTTCCAGCAATTACGAAAAATGGAATGTACTTGAAATTTTTAGTCTGGGGAAAGCTATATAAGACCGGAGAGAACATTATTTCTCAGTTTAATTCAGAATTTAGTCTGGAGAATTGAGAGATCAGGGTGCGAACTTCGTTCTTTAGATGCATTGCATTGTGTTTAACGTTCTTAGTAATATGCAGTGGTAGCTATTGATTGTGCTCTATCATATGGAAAAGAGCTGTACGAGTACTTTTGCAGAAAGTCCAGAATTGTAAGAAGTTTCTTTTGAAAAAATTAATTTTATCAAGCTATCATCGGTTTTCTGTGCATTCAATCCATTACGAACCCGTACGCACCCAAGAGTATTATTTATTCTTCATACTTGTTTGTTACAAAATAAATATCAAATATTCCGTGCTGTCAAATAATTTATTTAAAAAGTGTTTGTCAGTACCTCATATAATAAATCGGACACTCGAAAGTTTTGCTAAAACGATTTTCCTTCTCATAATTTTTGTTTTAAATGAAAATACATCATAAGAATTAGTGCTTACATTTGGATATTATTGCTTGTTTAAAAAAATATATTAACACTTTCATTTATAATGTAAATATGACAAGACGGTATCCTTTTAACGACAAATTCTGTTAGAATTAAACATTTTTTAAGTTCATTTTAAAAATAGTAAAATTGTTCAAAATTTCCAAAATATTCTTGGTGTGTTCTTGTAATTCTTGGTGTGCGCTTAACTATTTTTGATGTTATTAAAAAGACTGAAACTGCGTGGAATTGTTCAAATTGCCCAGAAGTCTCGAAGGAAGATAACATGAAGGAATCGAGATTTATCCTACGAAAAATCAAACAAAATCCAAAAATTAGAGCTGTAAATCTTGTAGGGGATTTAAAAGAATAGTTTTCATTAAAAGGTAATCCTCAAAATCTGTTAGAAGAGTCATTAGAGAAATTGGATACAATGAGCGATCAGCAAGAAGAAAATTATTCATCAACAAGAAAAATGCCCCTAGAGTTCTCAGATTTCACAGTAAGAAAACATTTATTAGTATATTGGAACTGCGTTATTGTTGCAGACGATTAAAAACTGATATATTTATGACCGATTGTTGTGGGGCGAAACCTGATTGAAGACTTCAATGGGAAAAATCTATTGCTTATTGTTAAGCAGGATTTAAATTTCATAGGATTAAGGGTTTCAATGACATTTTGAAACTGCAGAGAATGGAAAGGTTCCAATATGCCAGACAGTGTTGAAGTGGGCTCTACAATTCAAGTCTCGTGCATCCATTTTCAAAAAGAAGCCTCTTGGTCGCCTTCAAAACTGAGCGAACATAGGTAAATGTACACAGAATCTCAGTCTTTTCAGAGTAGTCATTATCGTTCTGCTTTTCGACATTATCCTGCCTTGGACTTGATCCCTAGAACAATTTGACGCATCTTACATTAGGATGTAAATTTTCATCCCTTTAAAATTCAAATGGTACAACAACTCTTCCCCGTGATTTGAATCAGAAAAGTGAATTTTCAAGAAATTGTTGCAAATAATTGAGAAAACGCAGCAATTGCTGAATCACATGATAATGACCGAAGAAGCTCATTTTCATCTAAATGGATATGTCAGCAATCCGAATTTCAGATATTGGGAGTATAGAATCCACGCAGGTTGCATTAGAAGCTACTGCATAGAGAAAAATTTACAGTATTGTGTGATGTTAGTGCATTTGGAATGACTGGGGCTTGCGCCTTAAAAAGTGCTGATAGTCAGTTTGTGTTCTGAATTGATGCCGTCAGTTATTAGAGTACGCTACAAGAAATCTGTATTCGGAATAGTTCTAATTTCTGTGCGGGGAATGCAATTATGGAGACCTAAAAATCTGAAGACGTAAGTCTAATGATTACAGCTTTGATATGGTGAATGAACCATATGAATATACGGCTTACACATAGCTCATATTACCTAATATAAAGTTTCCACAAGGTTGAACGTTGTATATTAGTCGTGTAAATAAATATGTATGTGTGTATCAAGATCAGTCATCATTTATATGAACGCCATCAACTTCTCGAAATAAGGGATTAACATATTCCATTCGAATCGAAGCATTAACATCGTCTTTAGGACAATCTGTTATGGTCACATCAGATCGATATGTGCTTCTGCTGGTTTAATTTCAACAGGATGGTGTTATCAGCCGCACAGAACGAAATTCAACGGCTGTCATTCTGCAAATATTTACACAACTTGTCATCTCTCGAACGCTGAATCAAAGAACTTCAAAGGGAGCTGTACTGCCGATTTTTTTGTTAAATGGTCTCCGCACTTGCCTGTTTTCTCAACAACCAATTTTTTTTCCTATGGCGCTATCTGAAGAATAAGTCTATGCCTCACACTATACAGGATATGAAAGGACTTTTATATAGTTCCAGTGAGGTTGCTTAAGAAAGTCATGGATAACGTCAGCCCATTTACAGAGGTGCGCCTTACCTCCAGTGGAATTGATCTAAGGTTATCTTCAAAAAGGGACGTGAAAACGAAATGCTTTTCCATGGCTTTTACATTCGTTTACCCATTAAATGTTTAGTTTTCAATTAAAATTGTACTTTCAAGTTATTAATCGTTTACTAATTGTTTCTGCCTCCTGTTTATTTTCCCTTTGTTATTTTCTTTAGTAAGTAGCCTTTCTTTTTTCATATTTGGGGGTAATTCTGAATTTTAATATTTTATTTAAAAAGTTCTAAGAATTGAATAAAAGTTCCAAATTAATACATTTAATTTCAAAGCATTTCATCATCAGTCTTATACCTTAATTTGTATCCAGAATCATATAACTCTGTAACTAACAAATGGGGAAAATGCAAAATTGAGACATGTTTTGAAATTTTAATTTACTATCTTTTTATGCAGATGATGCTCCAACATATTTTCGTATTATAATTTCGATATTGGTATGAAATTTATAAGATGGATTTATTAAAAAACTTTTTTAACCGCAAATTTTAAAAAAAAAAGTCGTACCTTTAAAAGTTTTATATATATATATAATAATAAAAAAAAATGCTTGGTTTTCCCCTTTAAAATAAATTTATTATCTTTTAAAGTGTATTAAGAAAGGATTGTATAATTCATTATTTGTAGCTTAAAATAGAATATTGGCAATGCATTTTTAACCTTGCTACACACTTCAATTATGACATCAGAATCTATCTGTATTTATATATTAGGTAAGCTTTTATTTTACAAATACCTTTTTCTATTAAAATTCTTAGCCTGTTTGGGCAAGAGTTAGCTGAAAGGATTATATCGAGGACCAGGTGTTAACCTGAAAGGATTTCCTTGCTTGTCTTGGGTCATGACAAGTTTTGTTGTGTGAGGTCTGTTGACTATCTTATACGGTGGAAATCCGTAATTACTCAGTAATAAAACGGGTTGTTTTTTCTCCAGAATGTATGGATTTACAGAGTCTTCTTTTATCTTGGTTACTGGTGGAAGTACTTGGACTGTCTTCCGTAGAGAATTTCTGGGTGGCAAGGCGATTACTTTGGTTCCATCAGTACAAGGCATAGGCCAAGGTTTTATAGCTGTCTTGGCATAACATTCCTCTTCCCTAAAATTAAATGTTATCGTTAATATAGATAAACTCTGTTTTATTTTTTTTGATTGATTCACAGATTATTTTAAAATTTCCCATGTCGAAAGACGTCACGAATTGTTGAATAATCAAAGCTAGTACTTTTACATATATAGTGTTAAGTAAATTAATAGTATTCAATTCGATTTCTTGTTTATAATGTTTGAAATTAAAGTTTATTATCCTTGCACTAGATGTGAAATCAGAACATGTCTTTCTCATAAACTGTAGGCTGCAGAAGTACAATTCTTCGAATATTTTTGATCAACTCTGAACGGGAACATGGTTATAAAATATTTACAGGACACCCTTTTGCATATATGTATATGCTTTTCGGTAATTTCGTTTGAGACAAGTTATAATACACTGATTTTAATTTAAATTCATCAAATGAAGAATGGAATAAATTTGCTGACTGAAAATTGCTGATATTTAAGTAACTTCATAAAACAAATAGAAATAAGAACTGAGATTTATGCTTAAAAGCAACCGCAGATATAATATAAAGGATGACGTAATTTGATTTTTGTTACCGTGAATAAATGTGCTTGAGAAATTTGAATTTTAGGCGTCGCACTTGTGGCATTATATTTTAGTTTTACAAGCAAATTTGATTTTAATTTACATCTTTCATCTTGCCTCATTTCATCATGGCTGCCGCTCATTCCAAAGAATTATGCAGGTTTGAGTGGCAACCAGTTTAGTATGAGGTTAGAGGAGCAACATGTTACCGCATGCGTGTTTAGATCAACATTAGCTGATGTACATCTTGCTTAGTTATTTGTGAAAGCCGCTGCTCGCGAAGGATTAAGAATTTGACATTTAGCCTAACTGTTGAGTTAATATTTTGAGTAGCTGTTAGCCGTCGATTTGTCATTTGTAGTCTCTCTTGGAAATTATTAGGTATTCTAATTACAATGACTTTTAAATTTTAACTCTTCTTCATAGCCAGGGTCCAGGCTACTGGTAACCTTGTTTTATAATATTTTTATTTTAACCCTTAAAAAAAAGTAAAATATATTTAAGTTAGATAGATACCTGTGCTTGTTTGTTTTTGGAAAGTATTAAGTTAATAGTGATAATTCAAAAGCTTTTGCCTAACATTCGAAAGTTTTTAGCTAACATTTGAAGGATAGGATTTGAACTTGAGTAGTTAAGAAATAAAGAAAGTCCTATATAAATGCTGCACTATTTATATTTCTTTTATAGTTCATTCAGTGCACGCTGTCTGGATAACATTTTGGATAGTCAGAAGCTGTGACATTTGGCTTGAATTGTAAATAAGATCGTATATACATATGTGTGCGTGTGTGTGTGTGTATGTGTGTATACGTGTATATTAAAGGTGTGCATTCTGTGATGGGCATTTCATATGTTGGAATTAATAACTTCTAGTCATACTTAATTTTTGAACCTTCGGGAAAATTTCTTTTTCAGGAAGGGGGTCATATCAAGTTGGAATTACGGTTCTTTCAATTAAAAAATAATGAGTACAGAAGGTAGTCCAAACTGTTACTTTTTGAGAGTGTTTGAGGTTATACCATGCGTCTTTGTTGTATCATCTCTCCGTAAGGCACTCACTTCGGAAACCCCATCAATGTTTACCTTGTTTCACGGTAAAGGTGCTAGCACCAGGGTACCTGGGCCAAAGGCCCTACCTCTTATCGAACAATTTGAGTATTTATTAATTTTGCAAGCCATAAAGTGAAAAGTATAATGTAAACAATGATAAAAATTTTGAAGTTGGGAGTGCTACTAGAAATTTAGAAGTGTGCGTGAAACCAGTCGAGAGGTGAAAATGCCAAAGCATCTGGGAAATTGTTGGAGCTGGTGACTTGAAATGCTGTAAGAGAGTTTCTTAATATATGAGAGATAAGGCAGTACAGAAGCATTCGGTGAGATACAAATTGGGAATTAAGTTAATTAAGTAAATACTGTAGATAAAGACGCTGGTAATATAACTGTACTTTTAGGATGGGAAATAAATTTACTGAAATAAGTGGGGTGAGAATCATAAGCTATGGCGATATACAAGAGTGAAAATCAGTAACCAGCCGAGAATATAATAGGTTATTTGTCAAGATACATACATAATAATGCTAACAAGATATAGAATATTTTTTTGGCTTATATATAAGAAACATTATACGCTGGCATTACTTTGCACAAATATTTCTTCAAATAAGTTAAATAATAGGAAATGTTTGTCGAATGGGTTTTCCGTTGATTGAATCTCTGGTATTTCGGCAGAAATTTTCATAATTATATTACTGAGAGTCCTTTGAACAGACTACTTATTTCTTTAAAAAGTGTGAAAACTTCAGCCAGAGAACTCAGTTTGAAGTTGCTATTATTTTTGTTTACATCAGAATTACTTGGTTTTGATGAATGTCCATTAATCTTGCTGCCGTTTTGGGTAATATTTGCATAAGATATGCCACTAGTGAACTGAGAATATTTAGTTTCTATGGACTTCGTAATTGCATTTTTGTCATTATTCGAGTGAAGATTAGCATTGTTTTTGTTAGGTTTTAGGGAACTTGGAACAACCTCTGAAATTGGCGGTAAGTCCTTCTTCCAAACAGATGCAGCACTTTACTACATCAAGTCTCTTAGCTAAGCATTCAGAAGTCTTATGATCGCCAGCGCACTTGACGCAACGCGCTCTGAGTTTGCCAAGTATCCGAATTGTGATTGAAGTGCTGGCAGTTATAACACTGCACAACACTTCCATTCACTTTATATTCGACAAATTCTACACAGAAAAGTAATAAGTATTTGATTCTATAAATTTTTTCTACCCTTGGAACATTTCCTAGTTGGATTTGGAATAGTGGCATGGGCACTTTAGTCTTTAGCCTGTGCATTTGGGGTATTTTCCTCAATTTAGATCCTAAATTAAATAGTTCATCGTGAATGTCATTAATGGGACAACCTATCGGAAGACCTCTTACTTTACTGGTCGTTCATAATTCTTTGTAATGAGGTAGTGATCGACTTTTAGTTGGTCTAAATAATTAGTGATACCTCTGTGATCATCTTCAGTTTTAGGGTTCTCCGCAAACCTTACCTGGGAAGTTTAATTCAGTTTCCTGTCTGATTTTTTTCAGAAATTCTGAGTACTTGATATCGGGCTTAATTTTTGGAGCGAGAACATCAATAATTCCTGTTTCCATAACATTTTCATTATTATCTGTAACATCTTTGGAAGTTACAGTATTTACATCAGTATCAGAAATTGGTGGATTTTTCATTCGTAATCATAATACAATCATCATCCATAACCTTAGTATCAATAGAATTAGCATTATTAATGGGTTTTCCATGGGTCGGAGATATATTATTAGCATGCAAAATACTATTATCAATTTTAACATAATCAGATTGTACTTCACCAAATGCTTTGCACTTATCTTCAAATAATGTGAGTAATCCTTCGCAGATCGCCCTTTTCCTTTTGTAGTGGTTCCATGCCAGCAGGCATTTAAATCCGGTTTGAAAACAGCGAACACACCATCCAGGGTTTGATTTTTAGTACGGATTATGGTCACATAATTCAGAAGTTTCAAATATTCCTTATTATTAATCCTATCTTTTAGGAGTATTTCGTTCCAGTCCTTATCTATTTTTTCGTTCGCGAATTTCACGAGTTCGTTTGGCAGTCCCGCCACGAGGTGACGAGCTCTAGCATCATCCGAGGTTAATGGGGGAAATTCCTTTCCCGCCATTTGAAATAATCCAAGGAAAGCACTTATAAACTCATCACAATTCAAGAAAACACCATCAAAAGCCGAATCCTAAACGAACCTCAATGTTTACCGTTCATTTCGAATAGATATTTCAGATATTAAAATTAAAATAATTTTCTCTCTTATAGTCTTCTTTAAATACATTTTTCTTTTGTTAACAAAAAAAAAAAAAAAAAAAAAAAAAAAAAAAAGCGTAATATAAATTTATACGGCAATATGACAATGACTTGTTTATGTAATCTTGTGAAAAAAGCCCAAAATTTGAAACTTAGAAAAAAATAATGAAAGATAAATGTACGCATTTACGCATTTTAAATGAATCAAAACAAAGTCACCGTCTTATCTAAATGTTTCACTTGCATTATTTTTTCTATTCTGTTAACCCAATAAGCATTTTAAGTAATATAAAATTAGAATTTAATTTTGACTCATTTTAAAATTCAGTTTGTTTCGGGTGTTTTTTTTTTTTTTTTTTTTTTTTTTTTTTTTGAGATATTCTTCTAAGCGGGGCCTATTTTTCATTTATATTATTCGTTATTTTTAATAATCTTACATTACTTCTATTAAAAGCAATCATAGCTTCATTTATGGCATTATCTGCTATTTATTTGAATAAGAAGGAACATTGAGACAATGCTTGAAACAGTAAGATCAAAGCAATCTGAGTTTCATATCACCTGAGTTTCTAAAATGTTTTTGAAGTAAACTTCATAATGATAGCTTTGCAAATATGCATTTTATAGCATCAATAAAAGACACAAAAGCAGTATTATAATGCTTGAAATTAACAACAGTTTAATTATTCATAGCAGTGTGGAAGTCTGTTTGGCAAACATAGTGATACGATTATTACAAGATTTTCCCTGCTTCGTATAACAAACTTTAGCTTGGCAAACCAGTTTTGAGGAAATTATACAAAATAGATTTAAAAATGCATATTAAAATACTAAATTTTAAGTTAGAGAAACACCGACTAGGATTTGTCAGAGAAACATAGACTAGGATTCGAATCCTGACAAGTTTGATGGCTGCAAGAGCGCCTTCTTGTTTTTCGTCATATTAAAATGTATATAGATACAAGTCATTTCCATTTCCATTTCCAGATACAAGTCTTCCACGAAAACATCCCTGTCTTTAGGCAGATAGCCCTCGTGTGCTTTGCTGTATTCAAACAAAAATGTCAGAAAAACATACCAGTAATACAGAGCAGTTTTCCTAAATGAAAATACAAAACTATAGGGCACTGTTAAATTTATCCGTCTGAGGTGAGGTTTCCGTTTCTCTTCAAAATCATTCAGTAACACTTTTTTTAAAGCAAGTGTGAATCAGTATACACCGTATCTACGAAAATCCTATAGTTCAACATAGCAGTTCAATATATTACAATATAGCAAAAATAATTAAATTTTACGCAAATATTGTGCTAATACAATACTTCTCTTTCTTGTCATGGGTGGTATTTGGAATTGCATGAACTTCCCTTTCAGAACCGTCTTCTTTCTTTGCTTCTTTTTCGTCTTCATATGTAAGTGGTTGTCTGCAAATCTCACATCTCTTTGCCATCTGTGAATCTGTTTTAAGATTTTAAGAATATTTTGTTAAGGTTTTTAAAATATATACCTAACATATTACAGTAGCCACAATTTAGTTTCTTTCGTTTTGTTCCAACAAGAACTGTGCTTCTCACACATTTTCAGAATCATCTATTCTTTTAGTCCTTTTTACTTCCTTGTACGAAGTAAAAAGGAAGTATTGTAATCGCGAAAAGTTTCAGGCAGCATATTTCAACGAAAATATCCATTTTGACCGCTATCGAATGCAATTTAACGATGTTTTTGCGTGATATCTGTACTTAAAGACAGAATAAAATACTCTTTTCCTTCAAAAAAATTATAAAACTGCTTTGAAATGAATTCTGAAGAGAATTTTTCGAGGCGTCTGTACGAACGTATGTACGTACGTGCCAGCGTACGTACGTATCTCGCATAACTCAAAAACGAGTAGCCTCAGAACGTTGAAATTTTGTATATAGGACTGCTATAACATGCAGATGTGCACCTCGTATTTTGGTTGCAATCGGACGCAACAAACGTATATAAATATATTTATATATATATATCCACTATATTACCGGCTCAGTAATCTCAGTTTCTTTACTCTTATATGTTTGTAAATTGTACATTTTTTGCTTTAAAAATGATTGAATTATGTTGTTTTTATCTTCCGCTTAAGGATTTTATGCCTTTAGTAAATCTGTGTGCAATATGTTTAGAATTATCAGCAATTTTAAAGTTGTTTAATTGCCGCTAAGAATGTTTTTAATGGCGGTCATTGATGTTTACATTTGAAACAGGAGACTAGTGGATTTGTTGCCAATCTAGAGAAACTTAGCCTCGCAACAACAAAGATAACGCATTCATTTGTTATTGCCAATTAAATCATGCTTAATTCTTTCTGGAATTTTTTCGAGGAAATAAGCGTTTGAGATTTACTTCGTAATTTATAATATAGATATTTTGAGTTTTTATGTATTTTTGCCTTCTCGCGAAGTGAAAACTGAATTAATTGAATGATAAATACTCAATCGTCTGTGAAAAACTGTTTCTTTTTTGTTTTGTTTGCTTAATTTCTTTTATACATAGTTCTAGCTTTATTATAGTATTTGAATAGAACATGTGGCAACGATTAGATAATTCTTTAAATGATATACATTTTGTGCATTCTGAGTTATAATATGAATGAAATATAATACTGTTAAGTGAACCTACCGCCAGAGTGTCGCTATGGTAAACAAAGTGAATTTTAAAGAATGCATTTATTCTATTGTGGTTTATGCGCTGTCGGCGAAGTAGGTTTAATTCAATCTAATAAGTTTAAATAAAATGCAAGAAAAAATGCGTATAATTTAATATTCATTACAAGGAAGTCATGTGGTGTACACATCAGATTTTTTCTCCTTATAATCGAGTTACAAAATCTCTACGTTAATGCAAAATTAACAACATGACAGCAATAAAACGCACTCATCTGGGATTAGATACAAAACCGAAATTCAGGTTTGGATAAATCCCAGAAGACGTTGCACAAAACCAGACGTTGTTTAGTTATCTTAAGCTTTGAAATGCCTTTTTATGATGTAATATTGATTACACCTTTTTAATATTGGATACGACTCTTTCTAGAAACAGGTTACAGTTAGGCTTTAATTGATTTAATGCAGAATGTTTATATGTTTATTGTTTGAAATGTAAATCTTCATGTTTGGAGGGAATTTTAGTTTAATTTTAACGGGTTGAAATGTTAGGTTTGTAACGTTACTACGAGAGTTTTTTTTTTTTTTTTTTTGTATGTTGTGTGCTATTGTTAGCATTTAGCACAACGAATTAACTCTAAAAAATGTGCTATTATGATTTACCAAAAGACTGAAAATATTGAATGAATGATTTACAATTTACTACTTAAATGCTCAAAATAAAGAAAGAATTCCTTAGCTCAAAGAATTCTTTGATGAATATGTCTGATAACGGTGCTTCCTGCAGTATAGATGTGGGGAAAGGCAACGACCATAGTTGATAACACACATTTATTACTATTTACAAATATAGATTATATTAGGATTACAATTAATGATAATGGTATACGAGCGATCGAGCGACGTCTGCTCCGCTCGGCAGCTAATCCTCGTCTTTCTCCGAAGGCGGGAAACACATGCTGACGCAATGCATACGTCACGCAGTAGGAGATTAGGGAATATCATGACATAACGTTTCCCACATTCGGCCATCATGACCGGACAGGCGACCTCGCCTGAAGCAACATAGTATATCATCAAATTAAAAAAATTATTATAATATAGTAACATAGGTATGAAAAAAAAATAATCTGTAGATACAAAGCTGAGGATACTTACACAAATGGAGCAAAAAAATAGTTTAAACACACCACAGCAGTTAACTAAAAATAAAAAGAACATTAGTATGACAAAATGAATTAAAAAGTTGATATGAGGAAAAAAAATATTAGAAAGTTCTCAGGTGTCATCTGTCCAAACACAGGAGGACCTATAATGCTGACAGTTTAATAAAAATTAAGTGATACGTTCAATATTGTTGGACCAGGGTTTCATGTATTCAGCACAAGTAGATGTTTTGGATGGTCCGTCGAAAAATGCACACTTTTCCACATCATATGTGTCATTTTGTTTGAGCCTGGTGACTTTATAAGGTCCGAGAAATTTCTGTTTGAGTTTTAGACCAGGGCCAAACTGAGTTCGTTTGATAGCCACGAGGTCATGAAGTTGAAATTTTTGTGCCTGTTTTCGTCGCAAATTATAAGTACGGCGATTTTCGTCTTGCACTTTAGAGATTTGCTGTTTTGCGTCGTTACGGAGATCGTCACGTTGCTGAATGAATGCAGATTTGATCTCTTCGTCGATTAGAGCAGCGATGTTTATGTCGTTTTGCGATTTCATTTTAGTCCCAAAGAGAAGTTCAAAGGGAGTAGAATTGATGCTACGTTGAAAAGTTGAATTAATAATTTGTTGCACGGCGGGAACATGGCGGTACCATTGCTCAGGGTTGGTTATGGAGAGTTTAGAAAGGACAGCAATAATAATGGAGTTCAAACGCTCAACTTGACCGTTCGATCGTGGGAGGCCAGCTGTAATAAGAACGTGCTTTATTCTCTGTGTGTCACAATAGTTTGCAAATGCAGTGGATTTGAATGCAGGGCCTCGATCAGAGATAATCCGTGAAGGATTTCCGAAGACTGATCTTTGAGATTCCAGCCGACTGATAACTTCATCTGCGTCTGTAGACTTTGTCGGATAAAGCCACACGAATTTAGTAAACGAGTCTATAACTGCCAAAATATGTTTGTATTTCTTTGGTGTGGTGGCAAGGGGACCTAGGTGATCAATATGGTACGTGTGCAAGGGTGCGTCGTCTTTCTCAATGGGGTGCAGTAGTCCATCTTGTTTGCCACGCTTTCGATTATTGAGGATGCATGGGATGCAGTTACGGATATACCGCTCAATTTTTTCTTTCAGATTTGGGATAAAATATTCGTTGTTTAAAAGTTCTTGAGTGCGGATTACGGCGAAGTGGCCTCGTTCGTGAGCTGTTTTTATGACATTTGCCTGCATATCCTCAGGCACCACAAGTAAGTCAATGCCGTTGACGTTTTTGTACAGGAGATTGTCTTTAACGAGAAAGTTATCATACGAAGGCGTCGTTTGAAGGCGTGCTTTAATAGCCGTAATATGCTCGTCGGTTTCTTGTGCTTTGCGAAATTGGAGAAGGACACTGTCTTGGATAGTCATGCAACATGGACTGCGACTGAGGGCATCCACGTGAGCCATCTTTGAGCCGGTACGGTGCTCAATTTCATAGTCAAAATCTTGGGGATATAAAACCCATCGGGCTATTCTCGAATTGAGTTCCTTTTTATTTAAAGTTTGCACAAAAGCGTTACAGTCAGTGATAATTTTAAAATGTGAACCAAGGACGTAAATACGGAACTTTTTTAAAGCTTCAACAATTGCAAGGACTTCGAGTTCATAACTGGTGTATTTACGTTCGTTGTCCGATGTTTTCTTTGACATGTAGTAGACAGGGTGAAAGCTGTTATCGTTCATTGATTTTTGTAGTAGGACTGCCCCCAAACCATCAATGGATGCGTCGGTATGAATTTCGATAGGACTCTTTTGATTAAAAATACTTAAAACTGGTTGTTGAGAAAGCAAATATTTTAATCTGTGAAATGCGGCTTTCTGATCAGCATGAAATTGAAAGGGGGTGTCCTTACGAAGGAGATCACTAAGGAGTTTTGCAATGCTAGAATATGAGGGGAGGAATTTCCTAAAATATCCCGTGAGACCGAGAAAGCGTTGGACGTCTTTCGTACTCTTAGGTTCGGGGTAGTTAATTACAGATTTTGTTTTCGAAGGGGAAGGAAAAAGTTTACCACCTTCGACGATATGTCCAAGAAATTCGATTTTTTTGTGAAGAAATTGACATTTGCGAAAATTAACTTCTAGACCATATTCACTAGCAACTTTGAGTACTTGGTTCAGACGATGAATGGCCTCATTTTCATTTTTGGCGGGAATAACTACATCGTCCATGTAGGGTAAAACATAACCTTTGACAATTAAATCACGAAAAACATAATTTATAAAGCACTGGAATACTGAAGGGCAATTTGAAAGACCAAATGGCATTCGAAGAAACTGGAATTGTCCGTTGTGAGTTACAAAAGCTGTATATGGTTTACTTTCGTCCGCTACTGGCACATGAAAAAATCCGTTACGTAGGTCAAGAGTACTAAAAATTTGCGCGTCTTGAAGTTTATCCAAAATGTCATCAATAAGAGGAAGAGGAAAATGATCCTTAATTAAAAGTCGATTAAGTTTCCTATAATCGATGCAAACACGGGGTGTACCGTCTTTTTTACGCAGCACGAGAACTTGACTGGCATATGGAGATGAACAAGGTTCAATAATTTTAAGTTTCAACCATTCATTTATTTGTTTGTCAACAATTTCCCGTTCAACAAAAGGAAGGCGTCTAGGAGGGTGAAAAATCGGTTTATCATCGGATAGAGTGATATTAAGTTTAATATCTGTCGTCTGTGTTTTATTTGGGACATAAGAATTCAGCAAACGTTCTGCCGCAGCACGAGTTTCATTGGAAACATTTGAACCAATATCAAAAGCTGGAACATCGTCATTTATTGCAAAAATGAAAGATTTAGGAGCAGTTTCAAAGCATTGCTCGAAAGGTTTTGAAAAATATATACCGTCTGGTGTAATAGTTAATTTAGCATTTTTAATTACGTCACAGCCTACAATAAGAGAAAACTGCATAGAATGATTTGGAACAACTCTAATATTAGCCGGAAAGTCCTGATTATCAATATTGATAATGGTTTGAAAATAGCCAATAATAGGAATTTTCGAGAATCCGAAACCAGTTAACACTCCAGAATTATTTGAAAGTGGTGGGGAACCAAGTTGAATCCATGTGTTTTCGTTCAGTAATGTGACCTCACTTCCAGTGTCAATTAATCCAGAAATTGTGCTATTGAGTATAACGACAGTTTTACACATATTACCGTGAGATGTTTGTACTGTATTTACTTCGGCAGGTGGAGTGGAAGTCTCATTTGATGTAGTGGGGCGGCAATCCATAGATTTATGTCCAAAACGACAACAAGTTAGACACTTTGGGCCAAGAGAACGATTAGGACAGGACCGTGAGAGGTGTCCGACCTCATCGCAGTTAAAACAAGTTTGTGGTTTAGTTTTAGATGGACCAGTATTATTAAATTTCGTGTCGTGTTGTTGGTCTGAATTTTTTCGTCCAGTACCACGTCTGGGGCCATTATTCGTATTTTTAAAATTTGATGGATGAGAGATATTTGTATGTCTAGTCGTAACTACAGATTCATAAGTGCGTAGCTTTTCCTTGAATTCAGAATATGATTTTGCACCGTAGAGATTAATTTTATCGGATGGGGTACCTAGTATTCCTTGAATGGTATACTGAATGACAGAAGCCTCGTCGATAACACCGTCACCACGATTCGCAATTTCGCGCATTGCGATAAAATATTGCAAAGAGCTTTCATTCGAGCGCATTTTTCTTCTTTCGAGTTGTTTATGAATTTCAATAGAAGTAATTTTATCGGAGAACTCATTAAGTAATACTGTTTTAAACATGTCGTATGAATTGAGATTCCGTTGTGAAAACAAAAAAGTTTTAGCAGTACCCACAACGAGTCTTTTCGCAAAAACTAATTTTTGCTGGTCGGTAAGATTTGGGAATAATTGGAAATTATCCTCTATATCGTTGAAAAAAGCACGGACTGAATAGGAATCATTGCCTGAAAAGTTTCTGCAAGTGTTTGAAAGATCTCTCAAAATAAACCATAAGTCATGACTCATCTCGCGAATCTCGGTGTTCGCCGTCATATAAACACCGGAGCGACTCGAATTCAAATTTATTACTTCCGCGTCAGAAGAAACAACGCGATTTGGGCTTGGCGCCGTGGAGGGAAGTGAAGAGGGAACAGAAGAACTTAGACCTACAGGCGTCGGTGCACTGTCGGTGTTTGAAATTGAATGATCGTCATCGGATAAAAAACTAACATCTAGGGAACTGTGAAAATCCGTCAGATTAGTGAGGGCATGAAAATTTTTTCACATAAAACATCTTTATTAGTGGAAGCTTCCAAATGCAATAAATTCGCCACTGATATAAAATCTGATAAAGAAAAATCTTTTAATAGAAGTTCTTTATGTTTTGCCAAATCGAAACCGTCCGGGAACGCGGCAAAATTTCGCATTCGCTTTCGCGAAGAATGATCAAAATCGGAATATCCGAGCACGGTATTAAATAATTTAATAACTCGTGTTGTGCCATATCTAAGAGAATTCGCTATCAATGGGATATCACCTAATTTTAGGGCCATAGTTCTTTAAACAGTAAAATAGGACAATATGAAATAGGGTATGTATGAATGAGAATTAAACAGTAGAAACACAGCTTAAAATCGTAATACTAATAAATTATGAACGAATCAGGGGAAAATGGGCTACCTAACGTCGGGGCAGTCCTTATAATCCAATATATATCTTGGCCAATCCAATGTAATCCAAAATCGAATTTCGATTTAACGTCCAAAATCAGAACTTCGGACAAGTAGCATGTAACATCATTCACATATGTCGTCCAGCTTGAAGAATATTAAATCGTCATAAAGGCACGTCTTCATTCACATACGTCGTCTGGCTTGAAGAAGAATATTAAATCGTCATAAAGGCACGTCTTAATTCACATACGTCGTCTAGCTTGAAGAAGAATATTAAATCGTCATAAAGGCACGTCTTGCCTTTGTTAGCTTTCTGAACGTCTTTAGTGATTGCTGGTGTCTAGGGTTCGATTATAACGCATGCACAAAAGGCACGGTCGAGCCCCCAAAATGTGGGGAAAGGCAACGACCATAGTTGATAACACACATTTATTACTATTTACAAATATAGATTATATTAGGATTACAATTAATGATAATGGTATACGAGCGACCGAGCGACGTCTGCTCCGCTCGCCAGCTAATCCTCGTCTTTCTCCGAAGGCGGGAAACACATGCTGACGCAATGCATACGTCACGCAGTAGGAGATTAGGGAATATCATGACATAACGTTTCCCACATAGATGTTATTTTGAATTTGAAATTTTTTACCAGTTGGCACGAAAGAGTAAATAATGCAAGTGGGGTGTATGGAGATTGCAAGTTGTATACATGTCCGATTTGTGAAATGAATATTAAACTGGTAGAGCTAAAAAACTGCGTAAATGGTTTTGAGTAGATATGTAGAGTTATATTAGACGAATGTAAGCATCGAATTCTAAGGTCTGTTCGAAAATATTCGTGTTTACGAAGGGTAGTTTGAGAATGTGCGGCGTTTCTGAGTTACATATACAGTGGTGGCCAAAATTGTGAACACTTTTGGAAATTTTTATGTTTTTGAAATTTGTATGCTTATAGAAAATGTTACGTTTCGCAAAATGCAAACTTGTATATATCATTTTAAAGAAAATTTACTACTGAATTCAATACATAACACAAAATTCAATTATTTGCAATACGAAAAAGTTATATGTACTTTAGTATAAATAAAAAACACAGTTATGAAGTGGTTTGTAATGTCTAGCTTTCCTGGCCAATCGCTATTCTTGTTCTGAGAACCAGTCAAATGTTAGAAACTTTCAGTAGAAGCTGAAATCATGTTTACACTTGAAATAATTCATTATTTTGCTTTGTTCTGTAGAAGGAGAACCTATTTCTTATACACTGCAATTACAAGTAGGAATTTTTGTAAAAATTTTTAATATTTTTATTTTTAATATTTTTAATATTTAATATTTTAATTTTAATATTTAATATTTAATTTTTAAAATTTTTTAATATTTTTAATATTTAGTCAAGAAGGAATGACATCAAATAAAAGATTAGATTGGACACCTAGAAAGACATGTAATATTATTGTGTTACGAGAAAGTGGTCTTTCCTGTGCTGAAATTGCAAGACAGGTGGGTGGTTCAGTGACTACATCTGGAGTCCGAAAGTTTTGTTTACGATATCAGGAGATAAATTCAATAAAAAACAAAGAAGGAAAAGGCCGAAAAACGTGCACCACATCTATTGATGACAGAAGAATAAAAAGACTATGTCTCCAAGATAGAAAAATGTCATCAGCGGCCATCAGAAGTGATCTGAATGATGCTGGTATTTCTGTCAGTTCAAGAACAAACAGGAGATTAACAGATGTTGGACTGAGAGGTTCCACGAAAAAAATTCCACGAAAAAAGCCTTATCTTAATTTTCAGCAACGAAAAAAAAAAAAAAAAAAAAAAAAAGACTACAGTGGGCAAAGGAACACATTAATTGGACAGATGATCAGTGGTCACAAGTTATATGGAGTGATGAAACTAAGATATCGTTATTCGGTAGTGATGGGCGAAAATATGTAGACGTAAAATATGAGAAGAGCTACATCCTGACTGCATTCAAGCATCTGTGAAGAACCCAGTTAGTGTTATGATTTGGTCATGTATGTCAGCAGATGGTATTGGTCGCCTTCATGTCATCGATGGGACACTGAATGCCAGAAAATGCATTGACACTATTCTAGAACCAAAACTTCTACCTTCCATCAGAGATCTCTTTCCCAACAATACTTCGTTTATTTTTCAGCAGGATTCTGCTCCTTGCCACACGGCCAAAATATCGAAAGAGTGGTTTCGTACAAAGAGCATTAAATTGTTGTCATGGCCAGGAAACAGTTCTGACCTCAATCATATCGAAAATTTGTGGCACCGTTTGAAAACTCTTGTCCGAATGAGGCGTCCATCAGATAAAAGAGAACTAATTTAGGCTATAATTGTTTCCTGGTATCATGTAATAACGAAAGAAGAGCTTAAAAGTCTTGTCAGCTCAATGAAACGTCGATGTGAAGCTGTAATCAAAAATAAAGGGTACCCTACTAAGTACTGATAACTCACTGCAGTCATCACTATCTAATGTATATCGATACCTATTATCGTTTAACTTTTTTTGGTATTGCAAACAATTGAATTTTGTGTTTTGTATTAAATTCAGTAATAAATTCTCTTTAAAATGATATATACAATTTTTCATTTTGTGAAACGTAACGTTTTCTATAAGCATACAAAGTTCAAAAACATAAAAATTTCCAAAAGTGTCCACAATTTTGGCCACCACTGTATGTCTATCTATACTGCAGGTTAAGTGCGAGAATGATTTTATAAGATCGGAGTAAGGAATTACTAAAAATATAGTAAATATAGATTGTTTTTGAGGTTCTTGTACTATAAATTTAGTGAATTGCTAAAAATACTGTAAGCAGAGGTTTAGTACTATAACTTGCTGAAATTACTGTTAAGATTGGAAGATTTTTTTTGGCGAAGTATGCATAGAGTTATGCTTGAAGGAGATGGGAATGGCGGGATAGGGGAATTTAATGAACTTAAATTTGTAAGAAAAGATATCATAGGAGGAAATGGAGTCAAAGGGAAATGGGTGTTCGGTTTGCTTGAGAGAGGGACGATTAAACGTGCGTTTTTAGTGTGTTGAAAGCAAGGATACAGAGTTATTGTTAGAAATTATTCACAAAAATGTACTGCCAGAATCGATTATTTTTTTCGACGGCTGAAAAGCTTATAACTACAGCAAACCTAAAGGATATAAGCACCTGAAAGTAAACCACAGCTTATGTTTCAAAGATACGGAAACAGGTGCGCATACAAACAGCATAGAATGGACTTGGGATGCTATTAAAAGGAGTCTCCGTAGTACTTAGCAGGCAACAAAGCAATTTGAATTGTTGCTGGCTGAGTACATGTGGAGAAGCCAGCAGAAGGAAATCAACACCAGCAAGTTAGTGCATATATTTCTGAGTGAGTTTCAGCAACATATTCTACAAAAGAGGAGGACTGAAGGTAAGTTTCGTTAATTATTATTGGCTAAAGTGAAATATTGATACACGCCAAATTTGGCGATTACTTTGTTAGGTAACGATTTTATTCTGGTAGATTTATTTCCGTTCTTGGGTCATTTTTCTGGAAACGTTCATTTCTTTAATAACTCGAATCAGTGGTGAAGTGTGATATTTCTCTCTCAACCACTTGTTCTTTGTTTCTGATTGTTGTCTGTCATTTTTAAAACAGCCTATTTTTAAAAGATTAAAAACTGGAACCTTCTTTTACTTTCATTCCATTGGAGTGTATGTTGAAGTTACAGTTGTTCTAGGGGGATCATGATCATGGCTGATGCACATTGCAATGCCGAGATTGTGCGAGATGCCGAGTTTGTGCAATTCTGTAATTTTTCAAGCGAAAACAAACCGCTGTGTACATGAAGAGAACTACAGTAAGTATCGTATATCATGTGCAATGTTTATATATATTGTTTGTATATTTTTAACTTTTATTGTTTTAATCGTAAATTGTATTTTTGTCATTAGTTTTGTATTTTTAATCCCCTTTTTTATAAGTTGATAATAATTTTTGACTAAAAACAACTCAAAAATTGCAAACTTGTACCAGGTAAGTAAGATTTACATTTTAACACAGAGTGTTTGTAATTACAAATGCATTTGATATTATACTTGCTACTTGAAACATTGCTTATTGTTCCATATTTGTAGCTTTTATTTTCTTATCTTATTTTCCTTATTGTGTGAAATTAGAGAGTTATTAATATATAGAATGCTAATATGCGTATAGAGAATATAATCTCAAGAAACAATGACATGAAAGCTAAGTACTTTTCCGTTATTTGCCTGCCAAGCATTTTTTTAATTGAAAACAAATTCTAGTTATAAGAGTAGTTTAGAGATAGAAATTTAGGTACTACTTTGGTAGACGGTTGGACGATTTTTGGTGATTTACTTTAGCGCAATTGTTGGCGCGGTTTTAACAATCGTCAGCCAACTTGAAAAACGCTGTTTTTACGTAGTTTGCCCACAGTAAAGTATTCGAAACTTTAAAAAAAAAATAAATAAATAAATAAAAAATAAATATTGTTAAAAATAATGGATTAATTTTTGGTTGAAAAGGTTGTTTTTTTAAGATGGCAGGCAAATGTAAATAAATACATTTACTACGAATATAAAATACTAAAGTAAGGTTAAATTATTACTTTCATACAGCAATGAAATAGAATAAAAACACCGCTATAGAAACATTGCGCCAACGTTTAGCTGGATTAAAATATTACTTAAACTGAATATCGAATTAAAAACCACCCTACCAACGTTTAAAAGAATTAAAATATTACTTAAATGCAAATAATTTAAAATAAGTAAATAAGAACGCTTCGTACATTAGAGCTAAAATGAAAGCAATTAGAAGTTTACTGCCAGTAAAAAAGGAGGAATGTCTATGAGTATATAAGGTATTTCTCCCGCCTTCTTAGCGTGCCTTCGTGGTGTAGTGGTCTGCACGCTCGACGCGTATTCGAGAGGTCCGTGGTTCGATTCCCGGCGAGGGCATTGCTCATTTTTCTAGTCTCCTGCTTCAAAAAAAAAAACCCCCTAACGTCTCTAAAACGTATATCGATATCATATAAAAGCGTTTACCCTCTTGATGAAACAAGTCTCTCCTTTCATCTCATGCCTTCAAAATGTTTAGCCTCTAAGGACTGATAAAGGCTCTAAACAAATACTGATGAAATGGATTGAATTGGATTATTAAATTACGGCAAAGCAGGGCTATCTGTCTAAAAGAATGCCTTCGTGAAGAACTTTCTAAGGGAAACAGCTGGCATCCACGTTACACAGGAGATAAGCCACGAAAACGCCCATCCAACCAGTCCTTTGCCGGGATTCAAATCCCAGAGCGAACTACCAGTGCTCAGCGACTTTACCACTCGGCCGCTTGTGAGCCTTTATAAAATGGAAGACGAAAATTTTATTTAAAATGAATGTCAAAAATACCATGTTTTTTTAATATACTTGCAGAATGCTTGAAGAAAAAGAGCAAGCCATTAAGAAGAAAAATAAATTTTTGCATAAAATTTAGTATTTTTTAAAAATTTGAAACTTTTTTTATTCTTATGATATTTGATTCTTGCGATTTCAAAAATAAAATATTTGACTGAAATATGAATACCATTTTAAGAAACTAATATGTAGGATGATAAAATTGTGTAAAAAGCAAAGGGCACAATGATAAAACTGTTTAAAGCAATGCATGCAAGTTAATCTAAGTTAACACGTCGGTTATACATCTCTCTTATTTATATATCTTTTCTGAACGGAACATTGAAAGGTGTGTTAACTGTGCTTTACTGTATTTTCTCTTTTAGTATATGCAGTTTTCAAATCAGTCGTAGTCTGGGTCTCAAAATATTCTTCCGAACGAAACGCAATTCAAATAAATAAAATCAAATTCTGGAAAATTTATATTAATAAATATTTTTAAAATGCTCAGTTCTGAAGAGACAAGGAAACACAAACAATTAAAATACAAGTCTAAAATTTAAAAATTGCCTAAAATAATAACTATGACTAAAAAATATAATATAAAGAAAACTATTTGAAAAAAAAAAAAAAAAAAAAAAAGCAAACGATACACCTTTTATTTAAACTACGCAATTCGAATGAGTATACAGAAATTTTTAAACAGTTATTTGAAAGAAACCATGCAACTTAAACAATTAAAATGAAATTCGAAAAAGAAAAAAATACTTGAAATAATAACAATTATAATTAAAAATATAATATAAAGAAGATTATTTGAAAGAAGGAACGATTGTTACTTTTTTCCGCTCACGCACGGTGTTAA
Organism: Stegodyphus dumicola; assembly: GCF_044657685.1. NCBI lineage: Eukaryota > Metazoa > Arthropoda > Arachnida > Araneae > Eresidae > Stegodyphus > Stegodyphus dumicola. The sequence goes on from NC_140770.1 coordinate 83,224,349, forward strand.
AAGGGAAATGAGAATAAGTTGCCATATATTAAGAAGTTCGTCAAGTGAACAAACTATTCTTAGCGCAAACTGAGAAAAACGCCAGCATAAATTGTTGAATTTCTCTGTAAATTTCTCACCAAATTTTACAAAATTTAATATTTTTAATATTTAGGCATAATTTAAGTAGTAGAATCGAAATATGGAAAAAACATTGGTATGTTATTTCAGAAAAGTTAGAATAGAGCTATATATAAATGCAATATATATTCTAAGTCGCGCTTTCGAGACATGAAGAACGCAATTTGAATTTCGTCAATCGGCCCAGTAGAACGAGAGATATAGAACTGTCCCCCCTTTTTTTTTGCGCAGTGTACCTTACAAACTGTTTATTTTAAGTTAACACGGCAGAATAATTCAATCCTACCATTTATTAGTATTTATTATTTATTAATTTATTAAACAAGTCTCGCATACTCGTATTTTAGACAGCTTGAACATTTTCAAAGAATTTAAGTTTTTTTTATTAATACAAATAAGAACAATTGTTTTTAAAATTTATATCGTAGAACAGTTTACCGATTTCACAAATGATTTTGTTGCTATCCAAAATTCCTTATATATTATAAGTAGACAATATTCATTGCAACATAAAAAGATTTAAGTATTAATGAAAAAAGAAAAATAATTTTTTACAGCAAATGAACATCATGCATAGTTTTCGTTTCACTATTTCTTACACTTCTAAATAACATTATATTCTCTTTGCAATCTTAGTATTCCACACATCAATAACGTGACAAATACCTTATTTTTCACAATAAGGAAAATAAGATAGGGAAATATAAACCACATATTTATAATAATACGCAATGTTTCAATTGAAAAATATAAAATCAAGTGCAATTACGATAACAAACACTATGTAATTGTTTTAATATACAGTGTTTGGTACTATAATTGCATTCGATAAGTAATTTTTGCATTATTCTCTTAATAATGTAAAAATTACTTACCGAATGCAAGTTTGCTATTTTCACCACTTAACTTTTTAATTCAAGATTGTCAAACAATCGTAAGTTGGAAATTATTATCAACGTACAAAAAGTAAACAATGAAAAATCCAATTTAAAACTCAAAAATGACGATTAAAGATTAAAAATACGATAATCATGCATTGCGCATAATATACGATTTTATACTGTGGTTTTTCCCATGTACACAGCTATCTGATTTCTCTTAAAAATTAAGAAAATTTCACAAATTTAGCATCCCGCATAACCTCGGCATTGCGCACATCTTCTTCACTGAGCCATGACACCGTCCCTCTTAGAACAGTTGCAACTTCGACATACATTCCAATGTAATGAAAATAAAAGAAGGTTCCTGTTTTTAACCTTAAAAGATAGGTCATTTTAAAAATAACAGATAACAATGAGAAAGAGAGAAAAATGGCCGAGAGAGAAATATCACAAACTTCACTCATCCCAGTTCTAAACAAAATAACATTTCCAGAAAAATGACCCAACGGCGAAAAAAAGCTATCATAATGCCATTGTCTAATAACGAAATCATTAAACTCGACGTGCATCCAATATTTCACTTTAGCAAATAATAATGAATAAAACTATTGGTCCTAGGCTTCGGCCGAATATATCTGTGTCCGGATCTTAGAAGTGCAAACTGTTTTTCAGTTGCAAATGATGATGCTTGTATCCTTCGGCCTAGAGGTAGCTGAACGCTTTCCATCAGGCGAAAATCACAAATGATTGGAGCAAAATGTTTGCTTTAATTGTTTCTAAAAATGACTAGGTATCCGTGGTTTAACCAGTCTGTCACAGTCTTTTTAGTTATTCTCAACTCAGATCGTATAAAATTATTGCTGTTACCGAAGTACATGTTTGTTGGAAATCGGCCTGTCTCGCAGGATTTGAAATGAAGCGACATATGAAGTCCTTTCCAGAAGTGTCAAGAACTGACGTGAAGAGACAGTTTGTTGTCTTTTGACTCTGGGGCTGTGTTCGCGAATGTGCGATGCAGTAATGTTAAAATTCGATCCCTTTTACTCTATAATTTTTTATGCTATTAATTAAATGTAATTTAATTGTTGAATAGAGATTTCTTGGTGATTTATTTAAATGATTCGAAAGCTGTTAAGCATCGGTTAGAAAAGCATGAAACCTCGATCCTACAATATGCGTAATTCACCAAAACCACACATTCTGAATTTACGCTTCGCAAACCACGAACACATTCGAACAGATCTCGTAAAGATACATCCACATGACTACGTTAGCGACGTAAATCGCATAACAAAACGCACGTCGCCGGCAAAAAGTCATCAAAACGGAGACGCGAGCAAAGTCTGTCTTTAGCCCAGTGTTTCTTAACCTTTCTAGCGAGTCGCACCCCATTGAATCTGAAAAATATATCTCCGCACCCCATTGAAAAATGTGTTTTAATTTTTATAGTCTAGAAAAATACATTTTATGCAAAACTTATTGTTTATTGAAAAACATTGTACATTTTATATAAATACAAAAAATATTATTTTTATTAAGGACTAGTCTGTTGTTTGTTCATTATTATACTGGCGAAGCAAGGTTCCTTTTTTGAGAAACATACGTCATCACTTGCATTTAAGCGATTTCTCGCTTTAGTTTTTATATGCAAAAGCGATGAAAATCACATTTCGCGCAAGTAGGTGGTAGCAAAGGGTAAGAGTAACTGCAGTGCTCTGTTCGCCAACTCTGGATAACGTTGTAACTTTGAACACCAGAATTGTTGCAATTCTAATTGTTTGAATTCCATTTGAACATGTCCACTTGCTCGCATTTCAATAAGTTGATCTTTTTTCAAATAACTATCATCCATCAAATTTAAGTCAAATGGAAATGGATCCAGTATCCATCTCTGAGTTTTGGTGATATTTCCGGTCGAAAAATATCCATTGAATGATTCGCTCAATCGTCTTAAATGTATAACATTGTCGGGTATAATTGTATTCTTTTCATTTTTCCCAATAACAGAATCAAGCAAGGGAAAGTTTTCAAAATTTCCCTTTTCTACTCGACGTATCCAAATTTCTAATTTTGCGATAAATGAAGATAATTTTTCACTAGATATTATTATATTTATACCAAATCCTTGCATTGATAGATTCAATTCATTTAAATGGCTAAATATGTCTGCTAAGTAGGCCAGCCTAAGCATTGCATCATTACTCTCAAAATCTTTTACTAAACAATTTTGACTAGTCAGTAATTGAATAATTTCCTCACGCAATTCAAAAACTCTGTTGAGCATGCGACCCTTAGATAACCATCGTATTTCGGTGTGATATAGGAACACGGTATGATCAGCACCGATTTCTTCGCAAAATGCACGAAAAATGCGATGATTAAGCGCTCGTCCACGGATATATTTTACTACATTTACTGCTGTAGTTAGATGTTGTTTTAAACTTTCTGGCAATGCTTTCGAAGCAAGTGCATGACGATGCAACATGCAATGCGTTATTATAACTTCCGGTAATTCTCTTTCCATGTGTGAAAAAAATCCTGAATTTTTGCCTAACATTGCTGGGGCTCGATCAGTGCATATTGAGCCAATCACATTCATTGCTAATTGATATTTAGTAAAAAAATCTTTGAAGCGATTGAAAACATCAATTCCTCTCGTATTCACCTCCAGTGGCTCACAAAATAGAAATTCTTCTATCACGTCGTTTTCCTTCACATACCTGACAAATACCAAAAGTTGGCTACAATTATCAACATCAGTTGACTCATCCAGTTGCATGCTTATTTTTAGTGGACTGATTTTTATGTCTTCAATTACTTGCATTAAAATATCTTCACCGAGAACTTGTATTCGTGATCGTATAATAGCATTCGATAATGGAATCTGTTGGATTTTTTAATGTGCTTCTGAATCCAAAACTGTTTTAGCAATAATTAAAGCAGAAGGTTTAATCAACTCTTCAGCGATCGTGTGAAGTTTCTTTTCTTTTTTTTGCACATAAATATGCCACTTGATATGACGCTTCTGATAAAGGTTTTTGAATTGCTGGTCCGCACAATTTTAGGATAGTTCCACTGGTATCAAACCGAGCCTTCTTTGACTTCAAGATATTCATGCTATGCCCTTTTTCCCCACCATGCAGATTGTTGAAATGCTCTAATAACTTTGATGGTTTGAGATTGCTGTTTGAAAGTATCTTGGAACACAAGATGCATTGCGGTCGTTGCGTGTCATCTTTTTCGGTTGCGCAGGAAAATCCATAACCGGCATACTTATTGTTCCATTGTCGTTTTTTTGACATAGTGGGGTTCACTATAATCGATTTAATTATTTAGAAATAATGTAATATAATGTATATAATGTTCTTATGTTTGTAATATCACTGAATACTATTCGGCTTGAACGGGCAATTAAGAATGTATTAGTCTCAAGAGGTTTCTGGACAAGTCAGAATACACAATTCACATGTCGCAGACACAAGAGTTGCCTCAACTTGAATCAACCTAACACAGGCGCAGTAGATGCAGATACAAATCTGTGAATCCGTAGATTCCATTCGAGTAGCACATATTGAACTCAGCGCATGCGTAAGCTGGGATAACGTTCTCCGCTTGTATTCCCACAAAGTGTTTTTTCTTTTCTCCGTCACCTAGCTGTCTGTTCGCTTTCGTTTATAGCGTTTCATGCCTTTTCGTAGCGTAGTGTATACTCCCATCGGCACCGGCTCTTTCCTGTATCTTTTGCCGATAAGTGAGCTAGGTGCTACCAATTTTTATGAGCTTCAATACTGGGGACACTATTGCAGATTTCAACTATTCTATTATAAGAAATTTAGTAAATGATATTTAATAATTTTTATGGTTAGGTAGGGGCTTCTCCCGCACCCCCAAAAATACATTCTCGCACCCCCGGTTAAGAACCGCTGCTTTAGCCAATAGAATTATTGAAAAGAAAAAATCGTGTGACACACACAGAAGGCTGCAAGTTCAAAGTGTTTCATCTGCTGTTTCGTAGTTTGGTCTGAAGAACATCACACTCGATTCGTTTTATTGTGAAATTTTGTTTATTAAGCAATTTAGATGCTCGGATAGTAAGATTAAACAGTTATTATAAGCATAAATCAGTTTTTATGCGAATTAAGATTCATAAAATTGTTTTGGAATAAAATTATTTATAAATTGTTTTGGAAGAGAATTAAATGATTTGAAACACCATCCACCATGTAATAAGATCAACTTCACATTTTTTAATAGTTCTCCCCCCTCCCTTGGCTTGCTTGTTTGCGTCTGGTATGGGAGTATGTCTAAAGGAATCTGTGTAATAAGTAAAGCGTTCTATAATTGGATTATTTCCTATATATTAAACATATAAATTAAAAGAAAAAAAGTTCATCCAATAAAATTTCTAAGGATATTCTGTTTTTAAATATTTTTAGCACAATGTGAGGTTAGCCAAAATGCTCTCGAAACGTGCATGTGTCTGTAGATGGACAAACGCTCGTTTGGGGCTGACATAAAATATGAAAGCTTTCAGGTTTTTCTTTTTATTTTCAAATTTAGAATAAGGTTCAAATTTTGGACAATTTATGTAAAAGTGTGTACAGAATAAAATATGCAATGAGGTGTGATGCAGATACTATATCATTACATAATTGGTTAATGGTTCCTATTTACAGTGTACCATTTTTAAACTAAATTGAAAACAATAATAATGATAGATAAAATAAGAACAACATGATTCTTGATTAAATATAAGAATTGCGTTTCAAAATGAGTAAAGCTAGCTTTCACTTACAGTGGTTACGGGTTAGATTGGAATTCACAACCTTTTCCTGCGCAATCCAGAGCACTGAACACTTAGTTATCTGGGAGAGTACCTTTTGCAAAAAATAATGAAACACCTAGAAGTCACTGGAAGGCAATTTAATTAATATTCAATAAATGAGTGCCGTATGACCCAAGTTGCAACTGTCCTCGAAAATTTCGTAACGAAATTTTTTACTGTTACACAATCAGCTGTTTTATTTTAGAATTTGTCATATTGTTGAAGTTAGTTTTTGGTGTACTTAATAATGAGATCCTTATACAGCTTCTTGTTACATATGAAATTGCAAACATTTGTAATAATTAAGGAGAATTTTGTAAGGTAGAAAATTTGATTTCGTAGAAACTGTAATTTATTTAGGTTCCTGTTACTTACGGTGTTACATGCAGATGAAGTATGTGGATATACTGGTACGATCATTGCTTTATAAATATACAGTTCTTTTCCCTTGGGAATTTGAAATTTATGCCAATATACATGGTTTGAGAGAACTGAGGATGCTATAAACATTGCTGATGATTTTATTCCTGTGGACAGTTACGATCTCTTTAAACAAAATCTGATTGCTATGTGGTTCCGAAGCCATGCTGAAAAGTGTAAATAAGAAGTTTTTTTCCAATTATGACACGTGATAAGAACTCATTCAGATATTTAGTGTTAGTTTCCGTCGTCGGTGAAAAAGCTAAACACGAGCGAACTCAGGTTTACGTCCTCTGCGTAATGCGAATTTGCGTCAGAGAAAAAAAAATAGCGGTAACTACGTCGCGAGCAGATGGGCCTCCGATACTTACATTTGTAGTCTTGCACATTTTGGGAGCATAAAATGTAGACTCTACTGAAGACGAGAAAGTGAATTCTCATTATGTCTTGAAAAGCGGATGAAGATGACTAAGGTTATAACAACCTTTTTATTTTAACTAAACTGAATAGAACATACGCACACTTAGTGTTCACAATTAAGCACCATTTCTGGCTAGGTAATTTAAAGACAAAATAGTACGTACAGTCAGAATGCAGCAAATTTCAACTACCCGACTGGCTTCTTCTTTAACCAAAATCCGATTTATCGGCTTCAAACAGCAAAACCGAGTCTAAAATATCAATATAATCTAAAGTAAGTGGCTAGCACAAATATTCGCCTACAGAGCCTACTTGCAAGCACGCAGCATAAACTCTTTCTCAGCGAAACCCACTCTATACGTAACTAACTCTTCTACTGACAGCTGTTCAATTCTGCTACTTAAATATTATTTCCGAACTCATTGAGATTTTGAATAGACGTTATTTAAATTTGCATTTTGGAGGGATATTGAAATCAGAAGGGAAAGGAAAGTTTCTTGAAACAAAAATAATTAATTAGTACAAAATAAGGTCCTTTGCACATTCACCTCGCGTAACTCTACACATCTACTCAGAACCATTTATATAGTTATTCGCTGTACCAGCTTCATATAAGTTTCAAAAATTGGATATTTGTACGACCTACCTTTCATTCAGTCATGCTTTCTTTTAGTCTTTTGCTCCAGTTGGTAAAAAAATCAAAATTCAACTTTTCATCTGTACTGCGGAAGCGCCAAAATCAGACAGATTCATTGAAAAATTTCTTTGATCCAAAGAAGTTTTCTTTGTTTTGAGTAGTTAAGATTAAAAATTTTAAATTATTTGTTCAGTATTTTCACTCGTTTGGTAAATCTTATGATGCATTTTTTGAGGGCTAACTCGTTGTGTTCGTAAATATTAACAATCGCACACAGTACGCAATAAAATAGATTTATAATGAAAAAAAATCTCGATTAGTAACATTATAAATCTAACAATTGAACTGAGCTAAAATATAACGTAAATTTTCTTCAAATATGAAGCTATAGCATAGCTATAACCTGTTTCTAGGAAGAGGAGTAGCGAATAGTACGTCATAAAAATATTTGTCCAAGCTGAAGACAAGTAAACAACATCTTGATTTGTGCAGCCTCTTCAAGGACTGAACCCTGCCAAATAATAAAAATAAAATTATACAAATTTATTAATGAGTTTCATACATCCTGTTTCATTTTATTCCGTGGTTATATAAGACGTCGGATTTGCATGCAGAAAATCTTAATTACACGAAAATTACCATCCAGTTACTTTTATTTTGTTACTGATAAAAATTTTAACGTAATTTATCATAAATTAAGAAAACTAAGAAAAGCAATAAAATTAATATTAAGCATTTTCAGAAGGGCAAAGTTCAGTTTGCTGTTTTGTTTTTTATAATTTAAAATCTTTTCGGAACGATTCCTACACTTCTAACCAATTTTTTGGAAGAATATTGTTGGCAACTACTCCGGTAAAAGAAAACAACAACAACAAAAAAAAAAAAAAAAAAAAAAAAAAAAAAATAAGAAAATATTTTTTCGAGCGTTTTGGCATCAGGAGAGAAACCAAACGATAGCCATAGAACTACCTTTTTTATTTAGAACTTTAACTTGGACTCTTTTTGGGAACTTTTGAATCGTCTGTAATCGAATATTGTTGTTTAAATGACTATCATTTTAAACTAAAAATGTAAATGATATTATGTCAATATATAACTAAGAAAAGTTAAGTTATGTTTATGATTATTTATACCTGATGAATGATTTATTAAAGAAGATGTTAGTTATTTTCCTAGCAGCTATCCGGAATGTAATCCAGCATCAAGAAAATAATCAAAAATACCCTTTAAGAGTACCAAAAATCTTTAAATTTATTGTGCCATTATATTAATAGATTTAACACAAATTGAAGTATATACTATTTTATTTTAAACAGACACAGTAATTATTTGCAACCTTCTGATATAATTGCCGCAATAGTAAAGTTCTCTTATTTCAATGAGAGTTTCCTTATTTATACTAATATCGTTTTTGAACTACGATATTATAAATGAGAAAACAATTAAGCACAAAATATTTTTCCCCCTTAGCCGAATACAAATCCACATTTTAAATATGACGATATATTTGACAGATTGAAAAACAGCTACTCTGACTTTGTAACGTAATCCAGATATGAAATAGCATTCATCTCAAATATTCACGCTCTATTTGGAATTTTTTGAAACTTAATATATTACATATAATTAAGCATTAAACATTGATTTTAAAGCAGAAATTCATGGCGAATAAATTTCCTCAGCAATAAGTTTATTCATGAATAAAACACAGATAATGCTTTTCAAAACACACACACACACACAAAAAAAAAAAAAAAAAATAATAACAGTCATAAGAAAATCAGAACTTACTAATCTATAAAATTTTGCCTTACTTCCTGAACATGATAAATTAACCTAACTGCAGAATGAATCTAAGAAAGGGAATGCTGTTTAAAATAATTTTAAAAACATTACAAACCATCTAAAAATTAAGCAATGTATCGTGATTTGGTGAATGTTACACTGCTCGAGAAGCGAAGGTGAGTATTGCATATTGCTCTCAGTGATACCATTTAACGATGTTTTATTAAAACTACGTTTTTCCAAGTTTAGTAAAAATATCCACGAAGATTTCAGGAGTTCTTTCTGAACAGGATACTTCTTGACCACACTGAAAACGTTTCCCCAAAATAATTCGCTAAGAACAATAACAATTTTCAAAATACGTCTTTCCAGCAATTTTGTAAAGTAACTCATCAGTAATTATAAATCCAATAAAAGAAATGTCCAATAAAAGAAATAGCAATTAAGAACAGTAAATTAAAACTCACACTTACTTGTTTCCTAATCTGCAGGGCACAGTTTGTAAGCAATTTTAATGCACTTCGAAAAATGCAGGATAAAAGATCTACATATTGTTTCTTTATTTCCATAAATCCAATGAAGTAAGAGTTAAATAAATTTGCCGTTGCTTTGTGTTGCTCAAATTCTCTGTCATTCTTATGAAATTGCGCTGTGTTTAACGTTCTTAGTAATTTGAAGTGTAACTACTGATTTTACTATGTGAAACTGAGAAGAGCTCTATGAGTAATTTTTTGTAGAAACATCCAGGACTGTAAAGAGTTTCTTCTGGTAAAAATAAATTTTATCAAGTTATCATCGGTTCTGCGTGCATTTAATCTATTACAAGCCCATAAGCAAGCAACAATACTTTGTTGTAGAAGCAATTAATCCTCCATTTCTGTACCATTCTAAGGTCACTTCTTATAACTTTCTAAATTCAGCCCTTCATCTCCTTAGTACTCAGAGAACACTTGTAACCAAATGACTAAAAGAACTCAAAATTCTGTTAACCATTCATATCGAATTTCACCGTCTTAAGACAGCTGTTTGTTAGGACGAAGAGAAAGCTTTTATAATGTCCGTTATGATCAGTTTTTTAGTTAAAAAACAAAGCTGCAGAAGCTTTTTCAAATTTATGCGCAAAGATAATTTATCATATGTCGTGAGAATTCGAAATATTATTCAAATACATAGTGTTACGGATTTTGTATTTAAATAGTTAATGTTAGTAGAATTATAAATAAAATTGTTTCATTCCCCGTTCAGTGCAGCGCATGACGAATATTAAAAGAAAGCTAAGCCGGAAAATTAAAAATACAAGAGCACGTGCATTTAACATTTAATAAAGAAAATTTTGATTTCGAGAATTTGCTAGAAAAACTCGCGTGTGATTTAAAAAGCTTATAAAAAGGAGGAAGACCTCTAAATTAAGTTAGTTAGTTGTTGTTTTAAGAGTTTGTTTAGAAAACTGCTCTTGTTGACTGTAGCGAAATCGCGGATTAGCTTTCTAGCTGTTTTGAATTAAGTTCTGTTGAACGTTTGAGTAGTTAAAAGACAATTACTGTGAGATATTGCACTATTGTACGAATACCTGAGGAATTTTAAACATTTTGTTTTAATTGTTTTCATAATAATAAATTTTGTTCATTTTTTCCATCGGACTTGTGCATTTAATTCACAACGAACCTGTACGCATGCAAAAATATTTAAAATCGTTCTGCATTTGTTTCATCGAATGACCTAAGAGAAAAGTGGTATTTAAGTCGTGAAGTTTCTCACCTTTTCACTTCCTTGTACGAAGTAAAAAGGAAGTATTGTAATCGCGAAAAGTTTCAGGCAGCATATTTCAACGAAAATATCCATTTTGACAGCTATCGAATGCAATTTAATGATGGTTTTGCGTGATATCTGTACGTAAGGACAGAATAAAAGACTCGTTTCCTCCAAAAAAATTATAAAACTGCTTTAAAATTAATTCTGAAGAGAATTTTTCGTGGCGTCTGTACGAACGTACATATCTCGCATAACTCGAAAACGAGTAGCCTCAGAACGTTGAAATTTTGTATATAGGACTGCTATAACATGTAGATGTGCACCTCGTATTTTGGTTGCAATCGGCCTCACCAAACGTATATGGATATATTTATATATTTATATATCCATATACGTTTATATATAAGTGGATATATATATAAATACTAAATTTATATATATATCCACTCTGTTACTCGGCACAGTAATCTCAGTTTGTTTACTCTTATATTTTGTAAATTGTACATTTTTTGCTTTAAAAATGATTGAATTATGTTGTTCTTATCTTCCGGTTAAGGTTTTTATGCCTTTCGTAATTCTGGAAGCAATATTTGTACAATTATCAACAATTTAAAAGCTGTTTAAGTGCGGTTAAGTTTTAAACAACATGGCGGACATATTTGTTTACATTTGAAACAGAAGGATTGTAGATTTGTTGCCAATCTAGAGAGACTAAGCTTCGCAACACAAAAATAACGCCTTCATTTATTATTGCGAATTAAATCATGCTTAATCTTTTCTGGAATTTTTTCGAGGAAATAAGTGTTTAAGATTTACTTCGTAATTTTTAATACAGATATTTTGAGTTTTTATATATTTTTGCCTTGTCGCGAAGTGAGAACTGAATTAATTGAATGAGAAATACTAAATCGTCTGTGAAAAACTGTTTCTTTTCTGTTTTGTTTGCTTAATTTCTTTCATACATTGTTCTAGCTTTATTATAGTATTTGAATAGAACACGTGGCAACGATAAGATAATTCTTCAAATGATATAAATTTTGTGCATTCAGAGTGTCGTTATAGTAAACAAATATAGTGAATTTTAAAGAGTGCATTTATTCTATTGTGGTTTATGCGCTGTCGACGAAGTAGATTTAATTCAATCCAATCAATTTAAATGAAATTGAAGAAAAAAATGCGTATAATTTAATATTCCGTACAAGGAAGTCATGTGGTGTACACATCAGATTTTTTTACAATGGAAAAGATGCATGAACGGAAGGGAAATCTCAAATTCCATTTTAAGCTCGTGTGCAAACCAATATTATGAGAAAAAGGAGCATCCAAAAATTTTGAATTCAGAGGTATTTTCAACTAATTTTTTTATAGAATCTGAGTGAAAATTTGCCGAAATGAGGCAACATTGGAAATTACATTTCAGATGCTTTTATTTTACTTAAAAAATAGTTCGTTTTATATCTTCTGCTGTAGTTGGGCAATCGATGAAATTCAATTTGAAGTTTTCATATCTCGAAAGTGCGACATATCACATTTTATATATAATTTTGTAATAACATAAGAATTTCGACACAAAATCCTTTTTTTCTGAAATGGCATGCTGATTTTTCCAATATGTGGATTCTAAGCCTCGAATAATGCCAAACTGCCGAATTCTGAGAAGATCGCAGCAGTAGCTATTTTAAAAGTACCACTCAAACTTTTAACCTCGCAACCTCGCATTGATAATCGAATCTTGTAACTGATATATTTTTAGATGTTGAAATTTTAAAATCATGAACATCAAATATTTGAAAACTTCGAGCGATGTTTGAAAACGTATTAAAATAATCAGAAATGGTGTTAAAAATTTCATACAAGTATCATTTAAAAGATTTTTTTCTTCTCGATCCGATGGTGTAAGCAGTAAATTTCTCAGAGTTTTAGTTTGTTCATTAAGCCAAGATATGTGTAAAGAATGAATTTTGTGAGAAAATTCGTTTCAACAATTAATTAACAAAATCGCAGTCTAATTTTGAAAAACACCTGCTTCTCTATATTGCATTGTCATAAAAAACAGTGTGTTTACAAAATTTGATAGCTCATGAGAAGTAGGTTAAATCTGTGAAAACGTGTCAACTATAACCACAAACCCAACTAGTAAGCTAAATAAAAGGAGCAAAAAATTGCAAAAATTTCAAACACCATTTGGGGTTTAATGCATCGACTTACTGTTCCTTTGGTGACTCGAGACAATTTTTATTTATTTATTTATTTATTTTTTTGTTTTTGAAAAAAAATTCTGTTTCAAAAATATAAATATAATTTATTCATGTTTGTATGCAGTTTCTATTCATAGCTATTTTATGCAATATAGACAATGATATAAGAAATAACAAACATAATTTAATAACTTTGTAGCAATATTTCTTGTGAATGTAAGGTCTATAAACTAAGTGCATTTGGATAATTATGCTTAATAACAAATTATAACTTATTTATTGTTTTATTTGAGCATTTTCATATTGAAGTGTTGTTTCAAGCAATGGAATGCGTTTCCATTTCCTTTCGCTTCTACATTAAAATCTCCTACAATAATAATTGATACGTCTGTATCTATATCGAATTCTTCATCAATGAGCAAACTTTGCTTAGAGTATCTCATAAGCGCACTAAAGAAGAACAATTTTAAATCGTCAAAATTTTAAATAAGCAACGTTTGCTGTTTTTCCGCTAATACTTCTGATTCCGTTACTTTCTCATTAGTGTCTTTCATGTTATAATTTTCTGCCTCTACATGTTCTGCACTTAGGAGAAGCATTTTAAGGTGTGAGTAAACTTCACTGCGTAACGTACAGACTTGCAGATGAAATAGTTTCACAGTAAAAGAAAAATTGTACTGAAAAGTACTGCAGTTGAATTTCACTATAACGAGCTCGAATTAGTATAAAAAGCCTGTATGTAACGATAAAACATTTCGGTCCTGTACAGTTTACTATGCATTTAATGATATTTTATACCGTCATAAAGAACTTTCAAGTGTTTGAAAATCGGATATATCAAACTGTATGTATATCTTGGATTTATTTATTTTTTTTTTTTCTCATTTTTTTAAAAATCTCTTTAGAATTTCTACAAGTTTTAACGAAAAAAAAAAAAAAAAAAAAAAAAACTATTAAATTCTAAAATCATCACGTTTAGGATATCGAGACCTACACACAACTGTCAAGCAAAACATCTTTGTTTTATTTTTCTTTTATCTTCACCCCCACCTTTCTCTATATTCTAAACGAATGTTATGCGAGACAAGCATGACATCCAATTCTAACAGCGATAATACAATAAGAATATCTTAGGACTCGAAACTCTACGAATTTTACTCATGGAAAAAATTTGCATATGAAAATAAAGAAAGGTTTAATATAGCGATGCTGAAGAAGAATTGTCATACTGATTCGCCATACAAAGAAACCATAATCTGAAAATATCTGGACCGATTCTCCAGACAAAGGCCAAAGAATTTTTCAGATACTTTGGAGAAATTGGGAAAGAGCGAACACTAAATTTAATAGCTGAAAATAATAATAATTGAAATTGAAACTTAATATGAGTTTTTTAATCAGATTTATTTTTCACTTCTTTTGGTAGATATGACAGTGTTTTACCTTTATTTAGCATTCTATTTTTATATTCTTTGTGAGGTAATCCATTTTTCTTATCAGATCGGATATAGTGAATCATACTTTTGGTTTCTCTAAGTTCGTGATGGCAGGGTTAGACTATATGCCTTTTCCCTTTTCTTTCTATACAATACTACTACTAAAATATTTAAGAAACTCTCAAGGAAAAATAGTGATCTAAAGGAGAAACGTACGAGGCCATTCGATACATCTTCGAACGGGGGCAAACGACTCTAAACCTTGGTCTTTGTAGAAGTCTTAAACTTATTTAATAGAATTTAAATTATTTTAAATAATATTTAGCCTATAAATAAAGCAAATAGTACATTTTTAATTGCTTAATTATATTTAAACTATATATTTTTACCAAACATTTAATTAATACGAAACGCAAATTATCTGAGAAAAAAGTCATTTCATAATCTTCGTTAATAAATAGTGATATAAATTAAATTTTTCCTTAACAAAAATAGCATAAACTAAATTTTCATATAGTATAATGCTTATCACAAAATGTAAATTATACAGCAAAAATACATTGTTATTATCTTTATCACTTTTGTAACTGTAGTTTTTGCAAGTAGAAATAGGAGTACTTAACTCATTTTAGGTAGCTTTCTATTGCTAGTTATAAAGGGATCAGTAAAATCGAGTTTAAAATATCTTCATCGCAATCTTCCAGATCCCATTTTCCTGAACTGTATTTCTCAAGTTTAAAATCTTTGTTTCGCGATTCCTGAGTCTGCTCTGTTAATTGTCCAGTGGAAAGCAAAGCAGAGAATATTACTTCAGATTCGTGTATAAAAAGCACTTGTTTACTGTGAGTGACATATAATAACACGGACACTTTTTCACAAAACATCTTGAAGTACTACGAGCATATTTTTATTAAGTACAATAAACAATGCTCAATGACTGGCTTCAGAGGCATGTAATTACTTGTTTGTAAGAACCGTGTCCGAAAGAACCTTAGAATTCCGACTTTGTAAGAAAATTAAAAGTTTTTCGGTTCTTGGCTAAATGAAGTTACAACATTTTTCTGCACAGTTATCAAACGCTCAACAGTGCAAGCACAAAGAATTTTTGCATGAGTTTTTTCTGGGGTGAAGATATTTTCATTTTCTTTTTCTTAGGGTCGCACTTCGTTTTCTCTATTTTCAGACTTTATATGACAGGAAAATCTGTCAGAATTATTTATTTTATTACATAGGCACCACTATTATGATGGTGCCTAGATAATTTAGGACTTAATACCAACGTTAGAGAATCTACAAAAGACTGCATTTCTGTAAGCACTTCATAAGTTTCTTTCTTAATACTTGTTTGCTGTTATTGGAGAGGTTATGGTGATTTCGTGTAAACGTTTGAAGCCTCTGTGTTTTCAAATGCTTTTGAACTCATCTGATAATAACAGGTGATATTAATATCTTATAAATAGCATAACGTAGTATAAGGTATTTTCTTACTCCTTTCTGCATGCCTTCGTTATGTAACGCTAGCACACTCGGCGCGTATTCGAGAGGTCCAGCTTCGAGTCCCGGTGAGAGCATTGCTCATTTTTCATGCCTCCTGGTTCAAAATAAACTTAATAACTCTACAGTAGTTTCACAAGAAGAAATATCTGCTGTATTTCTTCTATTTTTTTTAGCTTAATTCGTTCGTTACTTTGTTCAAAGGCTAGGACAACTTCGATGTTTAGTTATTAGAGATTTATAGCACTTCAGAGAAACTGAAATCTCCAACCAATTCCGATATTTTTGAAAACCTTCCTTCTGATATTCCTATACACTATAAATGTTTGAATTGCTTTAAAAGGGATAATTTTCGGTTCTTTTCCTTTAAATGGTCCTTACTTCATTCAATCTTATTTCTATGATAAATATTCATTACCATCAGGCAAGCAGAAGCATTTGATCTGACTAAATATTCATTACCATCATGCAAGCAGAAGCATTTAATTTGACTCCAAACTGAGCTAAAAGTTTATTCAGTTCCACTCAGTTTTTTAGAGAACTTTTAAGACTGCAAACTGCAACAGCTGTAATTAAACCTTTTATTAATATTTACAAAGCGTTAAATATATATTGTATTAAAACATACATATCTGAATTTTGCATATCTGTGAGAGAAATAATCAAATTAATCAGATTGTATGCATCGTACGAAAGCTTCGGTGCTCCCTTCCAACAGTCGCACGAATGATAGATTCTATTTATGGCACAGGCTGGGGTAATGTGTTATGACATCCAAAACATTAGTTTTCTTATGCTACGAAGTATTAACTGTACAAGAATAGTAGTAGCACATGTCTTTTTTTTAGCTTCAGGTTTCGATTAAAACTCTAAAACAGAATCTTAATTACTAGATGTCTTAAATGCTGTTTTCACATAATTAGAATTACTTTAAATACTTTGTTTATAACTAAAATAAACGAACATATTTTTAAATGTTGTTTCCAGTGAATTCTTGTATTTTTATTTTGGTAGCTTCTTTTAACTTGTTATGGGGGGTGAGCAAGAGCTTGATAAAACGTAAATAAAAATTATCTTAACAACATTATTCCAGATTACATTTTGTTAACTATGTTCTACATGCGCTTATCGCACCATTTAAAGACCTAAAGAAAAAATTCGGAAACTGCCGAATTCTACTTCCAATTGTAGATCTACGTGCATTTTCTTTGAAAGTGCTTATAAATAATAATAAACGAAGAATTATATTGATTTTTATTTAAAAAACCTTTATTGGATCATTATACTAATATTAAATGTTTTTAAAGATTGTTAAAAAATACTAATTCGGCATTTTAGAAATGACATTTGGGAAACAGATAATTAAGCATACATATTTTCTGGAAATAAATAAACGTTGATGGTGTTTTGAGATTATAATGGCTCATAACTACTAATTTTTATAAACAGCATTGAATGCAATCTAAAATATTATTCAAATTCTTACATAGTTCAACAATTAACACGCCTTTGCTAAAATGCATTTACTTGAGCAGTTAATGAGTTTAAGGTAAATGCCTACAAGAAAAGGGAAATAAAAAAAAACAAAACATTTTTTCCTTTCCTAAAAGTTATTCTATTCTCCTCTAGGGAAGAGAGTCTACTTATAATGCTGGATGCGTTTTTCAAAATCTCATGTAATGGCAGGTAATTCGATTGCGGTTTTTTGCCGTTGCTTGAATGATGTCGAAAAGAGATTTCGGATTAAATTTAATTGGATAAAAAGCGAGGTCTAGCTCTTTCTCAGTCTGATAAAGATAAGAAATTTCATTTATCTTATAGCGCTGGTACTTTCTTCATAAGAAAAATTCAAAAACATTGTCGGCTAGTAACTGTAAAACGCCAAAACGTGAAGTAAAATACTCATTGAAATGATTCTCATTATAAGTTTTTCCTCGCTTTTAATTTTAAGAAATATAACTTACACCTATACGAGTTATATTTCTTAAAATTATATTTCTTAAAATTTATGTTGAACCTCGAATTAAAGAAAATCTCCCCGAAATTTAAGATAAAATCTTAACTGAGATGAACAGAAGCAGACGCCAATCGGAGAAGCATAAGATCTTCTTTTATGTCACGTATGTAAAAGCATATATTATTTATTTAAAAAGTCGTTTTACTTAGACTGCCTAACAGTACTTTGTAACAAGTGTTATATTACTCTATGAGTGTTGTACATAAAATAGGTTCATAAATATCTTAAGACTGATCAATTGCTAAACTTCTAATTCTAGAACTTATTCTAGAACTTCTAATTCTAGATACATTCTATTTTCCACAAAGGGTTACACACTTTTTTTAATATGCTGACATTTTTACTGTTTGTTTAATTTTATGCTAAAAAAATACATGCAGGAAAAAAACAAATTTTCAACTTTGAATTGGAATTTCTTAGTTAAGTTTAAATTCTGTTCAAGATTCTTATTTTAGGATAAAAATATGATTTACGCATTGATAAGGGGTTGAATTTGGTGAGTCTCTGCATGCAGGATCTAGAAATTGGAAAGAGAAATCCAAGCTGCAAAAAAATATATAATGAACATATCTCCAGTCTGGCTTTACTTTCGACAACTATGATAGTAATATAAACGTCTCTTAAATTTTCAGTTTGGCTATGGAGATTATGAATCAAAATTAAAAAGCTATTTGAATCCAAGCATACGTCATCAGTCAAAAAAACCAAAAGAATATTTCAAACATTTTAGCGTAAAGAATAACAACAGATTGAAAAATATATGAGTGTTTGGCGAAAAGGATTTACTCGCTTCATAAGAAGTTTTACAGTTGAATGCTAAAAGAAAAAGGCCGTACCTCATTGGAGAATATCTTGTATTACCTGCTGCTATTAAGATGGCAGAAATACTTCACTAAAATAAATATGTCAATTAAATTCATAAAATTATTTGTTTAATGACACAGTTGCCAATAAAATTTGAGAAATTAGCGACGACCAGTTCCAGCAACTTATTACTGAAGTCAAAATTTACAGTTCAGTTGAACGAAAGAACTGATATTTCAAAAATAGCTTAGTTGTTGCTATATGTCAGATATATTTATAAATAAAACATTGATAAATAATTGTTGTTTTGCCTTTCTTAGGGAAAATATACAAGAGCGGAAGGAGAATATATAGAAAAGTTTAGGAATGTTTTAAAAACTGGAAGTTTAGAACGGTAAAACTAATTTCGAGTATACACAGATGGTGCTAAAGCGACGACGAAAGAAAATGCTAGTTTCGAGTCATTTTTTTGAGATGCTGGTAAAAATTATATAACATTTGCATACTCCCTGATCCATCTAGGACCCCTTGCAGCAAAACAGTTAGCAACGACGAAAATGAACGATAGGCTTCAAAAATTATAAATTTTATTAAAAGACGTGATCTTAATTGTCATTTATCTTCAAATCTCCGTAAATACAGGGAAATCGAATATAAATTTTACTATCTATCGTAAAAGTAAGATGGATGGAAATTATCTCTGATCTTGCTGTTCTTTTCAAAATGACTTATGGCTAATAAAGCTATGCATTTTGTCAGATTTTTTAGAAATTAAAAGATCTCCACTTGTCTTTCCAAATATAAAATAGTAATACATTTACTTCAGACGACAAGAATGAAGTTTTTTCTTTCTTTTTTTTAAGCCCAAAAAAGATGTTAGCACCGAATAGGATATTAGTCTCAAAACGGCATTTTGCGTTTAAACACAATAAACGGCGAATCATTTTTAAAATGTTGCCACCGAATATTATTGCTCTGCATTATACTTTAAGAAATTAAATAATGAAGAATCTGTATGAATGTATGCATGTTTCTTGCACTGTGAAAAACGACGGTACATAGAGCCATCAAATTTTGAATAACGTAGTCGTACACCCGAACATGGGTACCTGGAGGCCGGAATTTTGAATTTGTTTTATCATCTGTTTCATATTTTGAAGTGTTATATTACACTATTTAACGAATTTTTGATTAGCAAACGCAACGATTTCAAAGCGAGCAGTTGCAACACTAAACGGAATAAAACATGTTGCTGCAGCTCGCTAGACGGTCTATCGGAAGCTCAAAGATATTCTGTTTTTAAATATTTTGTGATTATGCTGTTGGATCGAGTTTTATGTGGTTTAAACCCCAAGAACGTTATATTTAATAGAAAAAGTGACCACACAAAACGTTAATAATAAAAAGACAAAAAAATTGTGTAAAACCATCTTAGTAAGAACTGAACATTCATATGATGAACTGAGGGGGGGGGAACCCTGCATTTAATATTTTGTAATTTTACTTTTGAATTGTATAGGGCGTAAATGCAAAGAAAATGATGCTTAATAATAAATATAAAAAGACAAAAAAAGTGGGCCTAGAAGGAGTGAGTGTAACAGGAGATTGGTAGACTGCGAGCTCAGCGAGAGCGTAAAAATATTAACAAACCCTTCTGTTTTGAGAGACCGTCAAAATCTAAAACCTTTGAGCTTTTTTTCTGAAATATTATATTGAAAAACTTAACTAAATGGTATATAGAAAGGAAACTGCTTGTCTCTAAAATATTATTTTTAAAATCAGTTGGAAGAATAGGCTAAAAACATTGCAAAACATTTTATGAATGAAAACAGTAACTGTAACACTCTAACTGAAAAAAAAATATTGTAGATTACTTAAAAAAATCTAGAAACATAGTTTTATAAGTCCTTCGTATCGAATTTTGATTTCAAAAGTTATCTGGAATTCCAAGGCCCTTTTATGTTAACATCGATGAGTTTAATTACCAGCTATATAAAACCCAAGAGGAATTTTTGAGTTGTCGAGTGACTCAAACATAAACTTGCGTTTCCACAAAAGACCTTGTTTGAATTCTTGATTGGAGCTAGAACTGAATTTTCCGCAATTTATGAAATGGCATTCAGTGCTCTTCTGCATTCAGTACCACATACTTATGTGAAACGGCTTCTTCAGTTTTAAAGCTTATTAAATCTAAATATCGTTTAACGCTGAAAAACGTTGAAGGTGCTATACGTCCAGCAACGTCAAATATTGCCTGAAGATTTAATCTGTTAGGCAACAACAGCAACCAGGCACATCTGTCTGATTTATGATTACCATTTTATTTCATCAAAGACTGAGACTGGATACTCAAAAGCATTTAAAAAGATTCTGTACTAGTTACAAAATATATGGCATTAGAGACATCTTTTATGAACTACAACAAAGCAGTAAATATTCATAAAATTATTAAACTAAGTAAATTTTAAATTAAATGTATCTATTATAGTCTAACCAATCAAATATATTATTAAAAATTAAAATAAAAATTTATTTGATTAAGTGTTCAGAATCTTCATTTCCTTTTCATCGTGGAGTTTAATGTGAAGTTTCAGATGAAAATACTTGTAAGTGCGCATGAAGTTGTAAAAGCTGCAAAACTCCAAGACCTATCAAAGCTGTTTTCCCTTCTCACATCTTATTGCTGTAAGTGTAATCGCGCACCCCGAATTTAATGCTATAGCTTTATTTCAGTTGATAAAGTAAAGTGTAAAACATGTGTAGCTCCCCTCACATAATAAATTTATGTGTGTCTAGATAAACTTTTTGGAGATTATGATGGATTCGGTGAGCTCCACATTTGGATAAGTATGAATTTAGTGCAGCAGCGTAATCTTAGCAATTATCTTCGTAGTAGTAATTGATATTGGCTTCATTTTATTGCACCATACTTTTGAATATCGTTTCGTTCTTCTTTTGAATATCGTTCGTTGTTTTGTATCTTTTCCTTGTGTATTTAAATAAAGCTCATTTTGTTCAACCGGAGAACCTCAGATTTTATCCTTAACGTAATGGCTTAAAATATGGACCAAATGCAGAATCTAAAAGTGACTGACAGGTCTCTCTTCCCTTAAAAATATAAAATATACTAACAATATAAAAAAATGATAAAATAAATTTTTTTAACTGAATTTTAAATTTCACTTACTAAATACTAATCAAAATATACATAGACACTGAAAATAATAATAATAATAACCCAATTGAAAAATTGAAATTTATATTTATTTTTCATCTGAAATCTAAAGATTGGTACACCTGAAATAACTGTTGGTCATATTTCAAATATACTTACTGCTAAATATTAAATTTCATGCAAACGTTAATTTTAGATAACTCTTAAAGTTAATTTAGTGTTTAGTTCAGTGATTTATCTACTAAATAACTTATTTTTAGCTTAAGCTGAAATAAAAAATTAAAAAAATTTCCATGCTTTTTAAAAAATCATTCCAAGTTGGGAAACAATTGAGAATAAATAATGATAACCTATTCTCCTTCTTTTATTTATTAAATTTGTCTTCGACACATGCAGACAAAATACATATTAAATATAAATATAATATATAAATAATACATATTAAATATATATGTAAAAAATTAAATTTTTCTTATTCCTTATTACTGTTTGGCGACAGAGTTTCTATTCTGATATAATTTGTAGCCTTAAAGAAGAAAACGTAAAATGTTTTGAGATTATTACAGATAAAACGTACAATCTTTTTTTTAAATTTTACACGATAAAAGTATACAATTCTAATTTTTTTGGAAAAAAAGGTCCTCCTTCGTCCATTTTAAATATCATATTATCCTTTGTTGCATTTTGAATTTCTTAGTTAAAACTCCTGTTATGATTTTACTTTACAGTTCAACGAGATCAGTTTTCGTATGAAGGCAACATTTAAAAGTTGGGCGCAGTTCCACACGATAGGTACTGATATAAAATAGATTTAATAACAAGCCAAAACAAGCAGGTTTTTTTAAAATCCACACCGTTTCCAACTAGATAACAAATGAAACCTGCAACTGTTAATCGAGCTAACAAACAACGATATGTTACTTTAGAATAAGCACTAAAGCTGTTTCTTCCGTCCAAATTATGATTCATAATTATGGCAAAGACTGCTGCCGAAAAAAAGTCGAATCCTCTAATTTGCTAAAATTCTCTAATTCTTTGTGTGCAGAGATGAAGACACGCATTACGATTATAAAAGAGGGGAGGGTTGCTCCGACCTCAAAGTGCCCTCTTTAAAGTGACAGACTGTAGTCATTGATTCGAGGAAAATGTACTTCAGCAGCATCAGCTCAGTCAGAAAAAATTGAAGCACTACACTACTAAAGCACCACCAACTATCGGCTGGCAAATTAAATTTGCTGATTGTAACTACGTGGGAAATTCTTCCACTTTGCTCCAATCACATGGCCTGGCATAGAAGCATACAGTGACAAAGACAAAGCCTATTCATTCTATCTGTTTTTCTTCAAACACAGTCGCCTGCATAAGCTAAGTCTATATATTTATGTCTCTAAAATTACAAGCACCGTATTTACAACAAATACGTAACTGAAATATGCTAAAAACTTATGAGAAGCTACCTATTATGAACACTATGCTAAAATGTTAAAAATCTCCCTTTGTTGTGTTATGAATTTTTTAAGTAAAAGAAAACCCCTTTTTATTTTCTCATGAACTACACAATGAACCACGCTTCGGAACACCAAGAAACACCTTTATTGTTTTTACAATAAACTTAGAATCGCAATCATAAATAAACTGATTAAATACGAAAGCTAAGTTAACGATATTTTGCTACGTCGAATGGTAATATTCTGAGAACTGACTATGAGCGAGGGGAGGAAGAATTTCTAGCATAGCCAATTAAAATTTTTATGTTAACACATTGACTACATTTGTCAAGGCCCTTAAATGACGAATGTTGCTCTTAGGTTTTTTTGTTCTTCGTCCCAGCAATTTTTCCGAAGTCTGATCTTGTTTACGAGTTTTATTTTGCCAGGACGTAAATTTATACGTTAATTGAAATAATGAAGCTCTTAAATTTTTTAAAATTTAAATAATTAACGGTAAAATGCATGATGAATTGCATTTTAACAATTTTTTTTTGAAATGGAAACACCAGATAACACAAAACAGGTTGTCTAGATAACCGGAATTCTATGCTTGTATTAACTTTCGCCATATAATTTTTGTTTCCTATTACAGCAATTAACTTTTAATTAATTTAACATAATAAATCTTGAATGATATTTATTTAATAAATGAATTTATGTGAATTTGTCTTTAATTAATTTAGATTAAAAGTTTTCATTATAGTTTGCTTTGTTGTCCACAGATGGCAGCAGTAAAAGATCTTTATAATTAAAATATCACGTATGTTTGTAGTTTACACTATTGTCGACAGATGGCAGCAGCAGAACAAGGTGTAAAGAGACGTAGATTACGGGATTACTTCTCAATGTATTGCGAATAATTTTCCTCTAAATAGCTTTTCGAGACAGCGACAACATTTTGCAGATCTCTAATTTCAAAATTTGAGCTTTAGGTACATTTAACTAAGGTGTTTTATTTGTGAAGTGTGGTAAAATGCTGTTCCGAACCGTCAAAGTGCTGTTTTCCTCGTTGATTATGCTTCTCATAGATGGCAGCAAGAGTACTTAACACATAGATTTAATTTGCATGGGTGAAATACTACAGAGATTAAGGTGCCAGTCAGTCTAAATCGCCTCTGACAGTGTAAAGGTGCATGAAATCAAATTATTATTAATTCTAAACTAAATTATCACTTTATCATTGCTAATTATAAAAATTTTCGATTCCAAAGCAGTTGAGTTAAACTGAAAGATTACAGCCAATTAGTCAGCACAGAGAAATATTTCGTCTTTATTTTCTCAAGAACTTCTCAAGAATTTCTCAAGAATTGAAAAATATTATAGTTTTTTTATATCTATACATATTATTTACAGAAGAGTTTACGAAAGAAACATCATTCGATTTTGCGTTTTGTGTATATGTTAAGGATAAATAGATAGAAATATAAGCAAAAGGAACATCTATAAAGCACCAAAAGAGAAGCAGATATAGTTTTCTCGTACGAAGTGTGAAACGTAATATTGCGCATAAAATTCTAAAATTCCTTCTTAAATTTCGCACAACTGGAAACAACATTCATTGCCGTAAAAATTTGCGCACCAAAAAACGATTGTTGTATCGAAGCGAAACTTGGCGTGAAGGTACGTATCAGATAGATATGCAAATGATTTTAAATTAAGCATGATTGCGTTCTGCGTTATTCCACCAGAGGACGGTGAACTTCGTTCTTCCTTATGCATAGAAAAGGTACGTAGATATATGTAGATTTTGCTTGTAGATAATCTGTTCCAGAAGGACGCTTTTTCACTGGGGATGTCGCTATGTTGCCATCAAAGACCATATGCTCAGCTGCCAGCGTTCGAGTGGGATAGACTAATTGGGATTATGGAAGCCAGGTAGCCAGCTCGGTGAGTATCCCGCCTCCTAGGCTATTTTGACTTTACTGTTAGGAAGTTTCAGGACCAGTGGATGACATACAGAGAGAGAGAAGGAGATTGCATACACAGCGGCTGACTCAAGATGCTTTCTGCAGACCAATAGGTGAGAACACCCGTCACGTCACCTAACACATGCAGACGCATTGTCCGTCATTCGGTCACAGGCAGTACTTTCAATACAGGCCTCTAAACTAATACTAATGATGACAACCAAGGGACTAAGCAATGAAGATAGAATAGCTCTTTCTCATGGGCAACTAACAGAAAAATATTGCTTGTACGGGTCGGGGAAATGAGATTATTTACGGAATCATTATGCCTAATTTTAGTTTGAATGTTATGGCTACTGCTCTCTTTTTTACACTGTAATATATCGACTGTAAAATTTCGAATTCTACTTCTCTACATTATACATCCAAAAGAAAATGGAATGCTAATAAGCAACTTTTGTATTTACGCACAAGATTCCTATTTCCTTTCCTATTTTTTTAAAACTTCAACTGATAATATACTTTTCTAATATTATAATGAATTTTTGTTTATGCCATTTTATATTACAAAAGGAAATAAGAAAGCAATCTTTTAAAACTAAAGTTCTTTTTGAACTGAATTAATTAAAGATTTAGTTTATGATTTTGATAATAGAGGATATTTTTTATTTAAGAAGAAAAGCGGAGTATTTGGCTCGATTTTTTAATTTTTGATGTTAAAAATGTCCTTAGTGTAGTCTTTCCTAAATTTTGAAGCTCTATTAGAGTTTGATACTTTACATTAAGTTGCGACGCGTTTACAAGATACGTGCTTTAGCAAATGTTGCCACTGAACGAAGCACTATACTGCCATGAATGATTAATTGCCTTCAAGGTCACAGGCTTCATTTTAAAATTTTTATGTTAAAAACAATTACACAGGAATCTTTTCAAACTTTATGGATTGGTTCATTGTGTTAAACAACAGCTACACGACCTTGCCATCAATTTATCCAAGGTTATTATACTGCAAAGTTTGCTCTTGTGTGACGTCACTGACTCCTAGTCTGCTCAAAGGCAACTACTTCCTTTATGCCTTTTTCTCCCAATTGCGTAAGTGATATGAGTGTTGTGAAGAACCTAACCTCGTTTGCTTTCTGACCTAAGTTTATCATTCTTGCAACAGCCCACTAATGGCTGAACGTAAAATTGCTGAATACGAGTAATCTGATAAAGTTTAAATCATACTGAATAGATTCGTGTCGGGAGAATTTTTATGTTTTTTCCACGTGTAATGTAAATACGAGTCAGCTTTCCTTAAACGTCCTTCCCAACAGTGACCGACATACAAGCGAGTTTTCCTTAAAATATTCTCCCGGAGGTATTCCTCCACTTAGGTAGTAATTCGCGTGAGTTTTGTCATATTCAATTAACTTGCAACTTGTCCTTAAAAGTTCTTTATGAAATTATCTATTTTAACAGGCAGACAGCGCTCTTTATCATAATCCAATTCAATCTAAACTGATTTTTGTGACTGAAAAAAATTTGTAATTTAATACTATATATAATAATTTATAAATATTTTTAAATTTTAGTTCAAATTTAATGGGTCTGTAGCTGCATAAGAAACCGAGCGAATTAAAAGCAATAAACTCACTTTTCAACAATTAAAATTATATTACGTTGTAGAGATTAATAGGATTTAGTTATATGAAGTTTGTAATCAGATGATGGCAGTTTCGAAATAAAGCTCCGTCAATTTTAGGGAATGATAATCACAATGATAATTGTGATATATTATTAAAACTCTTTTGTTGTAATTAATTGTCATCGATATCACCAAATTTGTATCAAATCTAAAAATTAGATGCATTTTTCTACGCTTAATGTGGTTTTAGGAAACGGTTACCACATCGATCCAGCACAAATTCATACATATTTTTCAACTATTATACATTTTAGTTAAATAACACTGGAAAACAAAACAAGCAGCGATTTCTCTTTTTTCTATTAGACAATTTTTCTCCCTCTTAAAAAAATAAGCCTTCCCCCCCCCCCCCCCCCAGATCTGAGGATGTTTTGATGCTGAACACGTTCCATAAAACGAGACGCAACGCCGGCTTATTGGATTGCAGTTTCTTGTCTTTGCCAGGATGATATTGAACAGATTTGGGATTAAATCCAGCTAGATAAAAATGTAGAACTGGTGTTTCCTCAAGTATTCAAAGATATGAATTTTAGTTATTTTAGTTTGGAAGATTAAAGAAATTAATTATCTGTTTGTGACAGTTGAAAGTTAGGAAAACTGACTTTCATTCATATAAAGTTAATTGTAATAAAGTATAAAATGTAATATAAAATTAATTGTAATACATTATAAAATGCAAAATTAATTATAATACATAATAAAATGTAATTCATTCATATAAAATTAATTGCAATGCATAATAAAATGCAATACAAAATTAATTGCAATATGTAATAAAATGTAATATAAAATTAATTGCAATATGTAATAAAATGTAATATAAAATTCATTGTAATGTATAAATAAAAAATTAAAGCATTAAGCTTCAAAACATGAGAAAATTGATGAATTCGCTTCGCATGTGGAAAGTGAATGAGTGAGTGACTGTTCACTAAACATTTAGATGGGGCTTACGAAAGTAAAGTAACGAAAACATTAAATATTACATGCATAACTAAAACGAATAAAAACAGAGAACAGCAATCTGGACTTCAAGAAAATAGATAAGTTCACTGGCCAAGTCACGCCGAAAATTTTCAAATCGCTTTGCAAGCATAATCTAGAGCCATCAAAGGCTCAAAGCATAAAAACTATCATCAAGGCATAAAAACATCAAATGTTCCACATTTTGAAGTACTTTTTTTAACATTCAAATAAATTATTTGATCTTAAATTGAAATGAAATAAGTAACTTGCAAATTTACCGTGACCAGATGAAATATGAGATACTTTAAAATTAATAGAGAGGAAAGCCTCGGAATGCAGTCTATGGTAAATAGAAGTAAAGAATTTTTGGTGCCCTCAGTATTTACAAGAAGAAATATGTTTCGCATGCTTCTTAGCTAAAAGCTTCTTATAATGAAAGGACTTCCAATAGCTCTTTGAAATACTAATATTGATATCTATTTAAGGCATCTTTAGTTAAGAAATCAGCTCTTTCATTTCCATACAATCCCCGTTGATGGATTGCTACAATCAATCTATAATTGCTTTCATACATACACTCAGTACAAAATCTTTGAATTCTATGTTTGAAAGGGTTGTTAAATTAAGGTTTCAGTGCCTTCAAAAATAAGAAATATAACCTTTCGGTCTTGATTTAATTTGATTTTGTTTGATTTCAAGGCCAAACTCAAACCCACTTAGATAAATTAATGTTTAGGCACGAGGTCATAAGGCCAGTAGTTGGAACAACAGACGAGGTCATCCAGAGAACTCATATTTCCTATACCTTATCGCAGAAATTTTAAAACGATGTAAACTATCTCAATCTCGCTTTTACTGGCTTCCGTTCTTACTGAAAATCCTTCTCCACTCAGTTAAATGGTCTCATATGATGCATTACATACCCAACCGTACGAAATCTTACGATGCATCCGTACGAAAATACTTGGATATTGGTTTTTTTACAAACTAATATCACAAAAATAAAAACAAAAATCAATACACAAAAGAATACTTAATTACTTACATTTGAAATATGTCATGTTTATAAACTGAGGGAGAAATCTATGTTTACCTTGATGAAAGAATATATAACAGTAAAGAAAGTTTTATGAGTACGTAGCGTTTGTTAAAAAGCACATGTCTCTGTACAGCTTTTAAAAAGTTTGATATCTGAAAAGTTTGATCTTGAAAAGTGGTGAGATTCTCTTGATGCAGCTTCGGTTTCAGAAAGAAACTTTTGCAGCTCGGAGGTGCTATTAATCCCAGATTCAATTTTTGTCCGAATCGCTTTTCAAACTGTTGCCACCAAATATTATAGCGATGTATTATTAAAAAAATTAAATAATGAGGAATCTGTATGTATTTATCTACGTATGCATGTTCCTCGCATAGTAAGAAAATGACGGCACATAGACCCTCCTAATTTTTAATACACGTTATCCCCCACCCTAATAAGGGCACGTCGAAGACTGAATTTTGAATTTCGAATTTATCTTTTATTTGTTTCATATTTTGTACAAATTTAATGAATTTTAGATTAACAAATTCAGCCGTTTGAAAATAAGAAGTGTCAATGCTGTTCTAAATAAATCAGTTTTATCTCCAGCGAGCAAAAGACATTTATCTTTTAATTTTAATCCACAGTCTCGTCTATTCGAACGTAATGTATTGCAACAAACAAACCATTTATTATCCCACGCACCAGAGTGTTGCCATTTAATCTTTCTGTTGGTGAGTAGCCAACAAATCATCGAAAAACAATACACGCAGATCTTAAAAATATTTTTT
This sequence comes from Stegodyphus dumicola, assembly GCF_044657685.1. Classification (NCBI taxonomy): domain Eukaryota; kingdom Metazoa; phylum Arthropoda; class Arachnida; order Araneae; family Eresidae; genus Stegodyphus; species Stegodyphus dumicola. The sequence goes on from NC_140770.1 coordinate 83,254,172, forward strand.
ACTACTTTTTAATATGATTGATTTAAGTAAAAAGGCATTTGAATAATGAAATGTCTAATTAGAAATATTAAATATTTTTATTAAGTGGTACTAGCTGGACTCATTTAAAATCATCACACACAATTTTTTTTTGGTAAAAAATAAAGGAAGTATTGTAATCATGAAAAATTCCGGGTACCATATTTCAACGAAAATATCTGTTTTGACCGCTATAGAATGCAATTTAACCATTTTTTTTTGTTTGATACCTGTACGTAAGGAGAGAACAAAGGACTCTTTTTCCCCAAACGAATTATAAAAGTGATTTACAGCGAATTCAGAAGAGATTTCTTTCGTGGCATCAGTACGTAAGTACGTATGTATGTATCTCCATGACTCAAAAACGAGTAGCCTCAGAACGTTTAAATTTTGTATAAAAGACTGCTATAACATGTAGTGTAGTTGTGTACCTCCCTTTTAGGTTGCAATACGCCCCACCAAATATATATATAATCCCCTCTGTTACTCGGCTCAATGAGCTCAGTCTTTTTTCCTTATATGTTGGTAAATTTTGCATTTTTTGCTTTAAAAATTATTGAATTATGTTGTTCTTCTTCCAGTCAAGGTTTTCATGCCGTTAGTTAATCTGCATGCAAAAGCTGTAGAATTATCAACAATTTAAAAGTTATTTAAGCGCTTCTAAGCCTAATTTTTTTTTTACCATAGCAGCCATACATGTTTACATTTGAAACTTAGCAGAATAGTGAATTAAGTCTTTTTGCACCTTCGGTGTCTTTTTGCCGAGTAGGACCAAAAGGAAACTTTTAGTTTTGTGTACCGAAAAATCTTGCCTTATTCCCTTTAGCCGAATTGCTTGTTTTTGCGTAGAAGCTGCAATTTTATTAACTGCAAAAATTGTTTTTTTAAATTGTTTTAACTATATTTGGTGTTTATGTCTTTCTATATATTTCAATTTTTAATGAAGATATTTTGAATTATGTATTTTTGCCTTGCCTCGAAGTGAAAAGTGAATTAATTAAATGAGAAATATATCTCTAATGAAATTCTAAGAAATAAGTGTAAATGAAATGCAGGAAAAATGCGTATACTTTAATATCCCGTACAATGAAATCATGTGGTGTACACATCAGCCTTTTTTTATTTTTTATTTTTGTCTTTCAAAAATGTTTTCTTTTAAAGAGACAAACTATATCTCTTATTTACATAAAATCAAATGAGATCTCTGATTCACAGATTTTTGATTCAGAGGAGAGAAACAGCTCTCTAATTCATGTGGAAATTTCCCCTTTAACTCTGCAGACAATGAAATTACACTTTATAGCACTATACAAGGTGATTCTAGATTACTTTTACAAATTAAGAGGCGTGATCGTACTCATCCAGATGAGCAATAATTACCATGGAACATAGAGCCACATTCCATTCTGAGAGGAAGAGAAAAGAAGAATATTAGAATTGCAATCTGAGCCTACAACAGTGTTGGGAGAGCGAATGAACGAGACCAAATGTTGCACAATCAGTTTAGTGACAACTCACAGACAGCGCACAAAACGGATAAAACCGAAAATTTGGCGTTCGAGTGTTAATTGTTGCAATCATTTGCGAGCCTGAGACCTTGCCAACCAAAGATGTGCATTTGAGTGTTAGCCATCAAAGTCTCAGCTCTAATTAACACTTGAACACCAAGTTTTCGGTTTTATCCGTTTTGTACACTCGCTGTGAGTTTTTCACTAAACTGATTGTGCAACGTTTGGTCTCGTTAATTAATATTCTTCTTTTCTGCCTCTCAGAGTGGAATGCGACACTATGCTCTATGGTAATTATTGCTCATCTGGATGAGTACTATCACCCCTCTTAATTTGTAAAAGTAATTTAGAATAACCCTGTATATATATAATGAAATTCAAGGATGTTTATTTCAAGTTGGAATTCAAGGATGTTTCACTTTATAACCATTTTTTTAAAGAATGGATCAGATTTCAAGACGATTCAGAAATCCTTTATTAGTTACATCCCTTTATACTATTGCGTAAAACACAATTTAAAGTACAATTTGTATCCGTGATGTCGCAAAAATCTTATTACAAAAATTCAATTTATTTATCATAAAAGCTTCACCAGCTTGGATTACTAAATATTTCACAAAAAGTGTTCTGCTTTTCGTATATAGTTTTCAGACGAGGAGATGTATGTAGTTTCCAAAGAGCTTTTTTCTAAAGAAGGAGAGAAAATAGTATGGCATGCGACTCTGCTAGTCATTCTAAGGAGAAAGAGTTGGCGTAAAGTAGTACTGCAGTTTTTAAATTATTTTGAAAATTATATATGCTTTCATTATACTTCTTTAATATGATCCTCCGTATGTAAGAATGCAAATATTAAAAATGCATGTAATTAATTTTTAGTCGTCTGTACTGTATATGTTAACCACTCTTCTCTTATTTTCAAAATTACGTATGTTTCTTTTCCTCTTCTTTTTCTTACTCAATCAAATATTATTACTTCAACTCTTAGAGTTTTGTGTCCTGGGAAAACAGAAATTGTTGTCACTTCACTTGCAGGAGATATTTGTAATATCTAGCAGTGTACTAATAAGCAGTTTTATCCTTTATACGTGAATAAAGGCTAACACTGCGTCTAGAATAATGAAGTGTTCTTTTTTTATTTGTTACTAAAATTATAGTTTGGGTTCGCGTGCGTAGATTTGTTTTAACAATTAAAATTAAATGATAGCCAAATACTGTACGATTAAGATTAATGCGATCCTCACTGGCACTCTGCTAGTTATTTTAATGCTTTAACCGTTGGTTAGAAAAAAGGCTTATCAAAAGGGTAGCGTAGAAAGACACAAAGGCATTAAGACGAAAATTTTCGGTTTTCTTGAAACTATGCGGGAAAGCATTACAAAAGTAACCACTGGCTAGATTAAGAACACTTCAAATATCCTTGCAGTTTCTCGAATAATCTAGAAACCTTTAATATACCAAAAATATTCAGATGTATGTTATTATAGTTAATAAATAGTAACAATTCTAGAAAATTTGTCTTCGTAAAGTTCTCCTGAAGTCTGCTTTCTTCTATTAAAATAAGTAGTTCTTAATCACTTACTAAAACAACCTTTCAGTTAACTAACGAGTGAGAAAATAATTATTAATATAATGCCTTTATATTTTCTACGCCCGCAAATAATATTTTAAAATTCTTTCCTTTTGAAAAGAGTGAATGTCTGTGAGTGTCATGGTATGATATGTGAGCGTCAGAGAAGATGACAGTGCAAGAAAAAATCAAAATAAGGTTACAATTATAAAAATTGGAACCTCGGAAAGCTTACATTTCTTACGATTTCCCGTCATCGATCACTTCATTCATGAAGCATTCCCTTTGGTTTTCAAAAATTGCGAGTTTTCTTTTAGACTTTTCAAAGCTGCGAAAAAATCACAGAAAATTAAATAGCGTACTTTTCATGTCTTGTTGCCTGAGTGATATTACAATTTCATTGCTATTCCTGTTCATGTTTCGCACATACCTTACTCTGCAATGAACAGAATGTGCAGTACGCTGTCAAAGTTAAAAATCATAATTTTTCTCATAACACTGCTTGTGCAGTTTATCAGATATTTCTTGGCTTTACGGGCAGTTGATGGAATCTGCTTTCCGCTCCAGTATTTTTTTTTTCTAAGGTGCCGAAGAATATTTGTGCCAGTTTAGGTGTGGATACATCGAGTCGTTGAGGAAACTTCTGAGTGAAATACGTACATACTTTGGCCTTTGTGGTAAAATTAAACAAAGTAATTAATTTGTATTTATTTAAAAGAAAGCGTACAACATATCTGTTCCCAGCTGAAATGAAACGGAGATTAGAAAATTAACAATGCAGTTCTTAATATTGCATTTTCAATTGAGTATTTGCAATAATGGTTTGGTTTATTTGAACGCATGTCCCGTTACATAGTAAAGCACTCGAAGGCAGTTTGCCAAAGGGAAAGGATGCCTTAGTGGACATTTAATAATGTAGTTATTATTTTCAAATCAACCTGAAAAAATTTAAAAATACGTAAATAAAGTAATAGGTTCAATTTTACTTAAGAAGTGGAAACCTAGGAAAAAGAATGAGACATCCGGATGACTGGAGTTCCGAATATGTTAGGTCCGGTTATGTGGAGTTCTAATGTAGAATTCTCAAACTGGGGGGGGGGACTATTCCTAGCTAGGAGCTTTATAGTTTCAGGGGGGATGCGATCAGCCTTTTATTTATTTATTATTTTATTTCCAATGGCGGGCGCTAGCTGTTGCCCACTACTAAGGCCCGAAGCGGTGCTCACTTTATTATGGAGGCTCATAATAGGTGGACCAACTTTGCCTCCTATGAAGCGACAGACAATTTACATCCATGTCTTGTCGATTAGAACCCGGGCCCATTGGTGCGGCAGTCAGAATTTAATTTTAGTTCATGGATTTAAAAAAAAAAAAAAAAAAAAAAGTACTTTTATTCAAATTTTGATATTTATCGACATTTTCTACGCTTTTTCTTGTTTAATTTATAAAGTACATTAAAGTACATTTATAAAGTACATTTTAAATAGATGTTTATGCATTTTTTGAGTTTGGGAAAGGAGGGAGAGAATCGTCTAGAAATGATGAAAGGGGTACATGAGGCAAAAAAACGTTGAGATCCTCTTTTTAATGGGAAGAGAGAAAGGAAATCGCCATGGCGATTTGGCGAAAACTTAAAAACATGCGGCAACCCTTGAGCGCTCGTCGAGTTCCACGCTTCTGCGATGTTTTCAGTCGCTTCGTGAGCATTTGCGGTGAAACTCTCGTTCAGATTCTCCGCGGGCTTGTGTGCCGTTATCGGTTGTGTTGAATAACATCGAACAACCACGTGCTTTGCTTGTCGTAACATACATGGAGTGTTTGCCTGTCTTGCGTCTTTTCATGTGACATACCGGCTGCTTAATCAGAAAATATACCCAATGGAAATAAATATAAAATAGATGGTATTCCTTGCGCATTAGCAGGTAGATTATATGCTACCCCCTCCTTGCAAATACTAACTAATCCGAATATTGATTTGTGACACGACATTAAGAGATGCTGTGAATCTATATCAGGTACAACTGTCTCAGAAAAATAAATATGTTCATAACATTTAATTTGTATTATTACAAATTATAGCGAATTCTGGAATTTCACATGCTTTGAAATTTTTAATATTCAGACAGGCAATTTTGGGAGAATTTGTATACAGTAGCGCTATTGTTTGTACAGTATATATGTGCATCTGATTTGAGTGTTCGTTTACTACTCAATTGGATACTGTTCCCGCTTTTCACTGGATACAAATAATATTTTTTTGCTTTCATATGATTAGCATATGATATCCTCGAAATCGCAATGGTACAGTGCGTTGTGAACAATTTGAGTTTGCCGTTTTAGGAGTCGTCATGCTTAATTGGTGTACTGTTGCATAATACCGCGTCATGGAAAGCGGTACACCCTCCAAAAGCAAAAAGTGCAACAAGGAGCGGTGCACCAGCCCGAAGAAGCATGGCCCTAAGTCTCCAGAGCACAGTTTGAAATCTCCAGAGCATGATCCCAAACTCTGGCAAGCCAAAGAGCAGGTGTTGAATATGCCCAGCCCGCGTCGGGAGTTCAGAGAATGCATGGTCATGAGAAACAGCAACAACAACAGCAGCAATATGAGGTCCCAGAGCAACAACGACACGTCCAGCAGCAACCATTCCATGTGCTGTGGGCCGGATAAGAAGGGGGAAGGTTTCTCGAGAATGGCAGTGTTGTACTTTATGTTCTTCTCCAGCGTCTTTGTGCTGGCCATCATCGGTCTACGGATGTTTACCATAGAGGATAAACTTTTGAGGTTGGACACGGATTACCAGCAACAGCAGATGAGAATAGAAGCCCTTGAGGAAAAAATTAGCCAGCTGACGAAGAAGGTAACTATGTAATTTTGTTTTTATCTTACAATCCCTGTCTTTAGCTGTTTTAGAAGTATTTGCTTGATCCGTATTTCAGTATTGTGGAAGCCAGGACGACTAAATTATTGGATCAAAATACAAGATTTACCCTATGTGGGAACGTAGAACTTTCCTAAGTAAACTTTTGTAAGCTGAAACATTTCCAGACAGCGGTCATTTTTCATGACTACAGGGACACGTTTTAGTTGAAGGGTGATATTCACGGCTGTGAAAGTAACCTTTGAATTTTTAAGCTTAAAAACAGTTGAGCTCATTTTTAATATTACGGTAGTCATAATCCCGTGGACTAGTAAACATCCATGATGCAAACAAGTGTTTAGTATACATAAACGCTGCATAGCATTCTGTGAGTGTGATGTGCAGATAACGCAGTTAAGTGAAATGATAATATTTTCCACTTTAGGAAAGCAATTAAAGATTTAACGCCATTTTTTCCCGTTATATGCATTTTTTTATCTGCAATTTCCAGAAATAAAACTGTCTGAATTTCGTCAGTGTTGTTCGTATAAAAATAAATAAATAAATATTCCGAAACGTTACAGATTTTAAGCATTGCCTAAAAGGATTTGTTAAGGTTTTATGCGCTCTGGCTGAGCTCGCAGTCTACCAGTGTGCTGCTACACTCACTCATGCTAACCCATTTCTTTTTGCATTTTTAGCTTACTTATTAAACATAATTTTCTTCGCACTTAACGCCTATACAGTTCAACAGCAAAATGCAGTGTTAAGTGTTGGCATAAATGTTTCTATATATTTCAGTCTTTTCTCAGTTTATCACATCAATGTTCAGTAAGATAGCTTGCAAAACTTTTTTCCCTTTTTATTATTAACGCCGAGTGTATTAACTTAAATGTCATGTTCTTTGCACTTATGTCACATAAAACTGAATTCAGCAGCAAAGTCACAAAATATTAGTGAACAACAGATCGTTAGAATTTCCAGCAGAAAAGTCTCGCGCTGGAGATAAAACTGTTTTATTCCGTACAGTGTTGACCCTGCTCCTTTACAAATTGTTGAGTTTGTTAATAAAAAATTCTTTAAAGTTTTACAAAATATGAAACTCCAACTTCAAAATTCGGGCATCCAGATGCACATGTTCATGCGGAGTGAATGGTTTAAGTTTTCCTTTTCCAATCAATTTATGAATGAAGATGATAATTGATTATTTACGTTATTCTTAATTATTATAAATTGCTGAAAATATTTTGTTAGATGCTGCTTATGAATGAGGGGGAAATAAAACAGCTTTAACTAATGTTATGAAATTCAGAAATATTTTTTTTCTTCTTACAGCAATTCATTTCCCTAACAAAACAAAACTTTATTCCAAAAATATAAATTTTTAATCTTTTATCAATTTAAAAAATCAAAACTTGCCTTCCTATGAAGATTTCGAAAATAGTTTTGCGCAGTAACATTACAAAATTTGTATTAATGTTTGTTATAGTTCAAAAACAGTCTACATAAACATTTATTTGGCAAAATCGGTGCATATTTATACCTACAATTGAAGAAATGATACATTACTTATTTTTAAACAAAGCGAACAATATATTGACATTCATTTAGCACTAGTTTATTTCGTTACTGAAGTATGAAATATTTTAAGCAACTCACTATTCTCTTTATATTGCATATCCTGAGAATTCCTCAGTCCCAGATACTTTCATAATGAGATCGAAATTATGCTATGCCTGCCTCAAGAGAAAGATATTAAAATATTTCCTTTTCTTGTTCGTTTTCATTATTGCAATTATCTTAGAACGCGTGGGAAATGATTAAATAGGAATGTTTTTATTGACAAATTATTTCGTTGATTAATTTATATTGGGACTTTTTATGATAAATAATTTGTTGGCTATCAGTTTCAATGCATGTTCGACGAAACGCGTTCCGGAATTTAGCAGAGTTCGAATATCAAATATGCATTTCCCTTGAAAAGTCCAGGATGATGTTCGAATTAAGTTAATTATTCCATTTACCGCTGCTTATGATTCTTATTATTTTTAATATGATGTTTTGTTGTATTTTTTCTAATATGTAATGAGATAGCTTACACATTATTTTACATACATTTTTAATTTTAAATTACAATCAAGTTAAGCATTCATCTGTAGCTTTTCTTTATTATTTTTTCATGCATTCTATGTTTTTACATTTTATATTGCAATGGGATATTTACTATGTGTTTATACTTATTTGCATAGGAACGAAGTATCACTTTACACGTAGGCTATAGCTTGAAGAATTACTTTTTAATTTTATTTTCAGATTTTGCAGCTCAATGAGCAAAATTCTTGACCTCACAGGTCTTTTTTGTCTATTTCATAAGCTTTTCTGACATTATATAATGTTGTATGAACTTAAATCCATTTAGTGCGAATACAAGTTATTATTACTTGCGCAATTGCTGCAAAGTTAGTTAATAATAATTTATTTCCTAAACCGTATTGATTAATTGATTATATTATCTCCTAAGTTTATCTGAGTCAGACACGAAGAGAACACACTGCCAACTCCCCCACTAGAAAGAATGTAAGTTACTTAATACCTTTCTGGCCTTTATATCTTCATTCACTGATCTTATTTATATTATTTTCTATTTTATTTTTATATTATTTTTATATTATTTTTATGTTCTCTTTGATTTGTTTTTGCAAAGTTTGCATTATTTATCTTTTTTATAATCTTCTATGTTTATTTCAACTTTACATTGATTTCGATTTCATAATGACAATTTCCAATGTTTAATTTCTACAAATAATATAGTACTCAAATACATAAAGATGATAGTGTCGGGGACGATTACTCGAGTTTTACAAGATTTCTCTACAGTAATTGATTTTTACTCCAAATTGAATTGACTAAAATGCTTCATGAGAATCAGTTCTTTGAGTAACAACTATTCGCGGAAATATTTGGCCTGACTAGAATTGCCGGTTTGGCTTTAATTTATAACTCGAGTAAAGACGAAACACTTTCATATTTACGTATTTCTATCAATTATTGATCATTGAACGGGAGTTGGTTTGTTCCCCTTGAAAAGTCAACTAATTTCCGATCAATGACAATAATTACATGTTTTAATTTTTACTTTTGCAATTGTAATATTATTCTTCGTGATGATTTAACTCCAGTCCCCGTTAAAACATTATTAACATTTTGCTTTCAAATTACTTCAAAACATCTTTCAAAATATAACTTACCAGTATGGATGCACACTTTTAAAATAATTCTACTTTAATTAAACTTAGGAGATAATATAATCAATTAATCAATACGGTTTAGGAAATAAATTATTATATATATATATATATATATATATATATATATATATATTTCCCTTTTTTCCTCCTTTCTTTTTTCTCGCGGTGCATATATATACTTTTGGTATTGACGATTGGAGTAAAAAAAGGGAGGTGCACAAGTAGATGTTACAGCATACAAAATTTCAATGCTCTACGGCTAATCGGTTTTGAGTTATGCTAGATGCGTATGTACGTAAGTACGTACAGACATTATGAAAAAGTCTCTTTTGAATCCAAATTGAATATATTTTACAATGCGTTTTGAAATAAAAAGTCCTTTATTCTGTCCGTTTGCACAGATACCATGAAAAAAATAATAATCAGAATGGTGTCGAGAACGTCCGAAATGGATATTTCCGTTGAAATCGGATAACCGAAGTTTTTCGCGATTATAGTTCGTGTACTTCGTGCAAGACAGTAAAAATAATTAGAATGAATAAACTATTTTGCGTGTAATATCTGGTATTACAAACATCGTTTTGAATTAAAACATTAGAAAAAATGCTCATATAAATTTTCATTCGGATGTATTGTAAGCTAAATTGTGTACTAAATGTATTATTAAAAATAAATTATTAAAGATCTAAAATTATGATCTTGCTTTTCGCCTATTGAAAGTACTTCGAACGTATGAAATGATAAACGTATGATAATGTTACGTAATGATCTAAGCATTTTAGGAGGACTCAGCTAAAGATATCCAACATCAGAATATAATTATGTGCTTAATTGTAGAGCATACGTTTGTAAAAATAAATTAATTTTTTACCTTGGTTGAAACTGATATTAAGCTATTTGTTTATACAGGTGAAAATAAAGGTTATTATCGAATTTCATCGAAAAAAGTGTTTCTTTTAACAGAAATTAAAAAATTTTCTTTTCTTTAACTACATAATCTTCGTTGAAAGGAAAAATAAAATTCCCACGTTTGAATTAGCCGTAATTACATATTTGTCTTACACACAAAAAAAAGCAGTTGACCGGACTTTTGATATGTGGATGTATTGTGGTGTCAACTACTTGGGATGTTTGGAGTTTCACTTATTTATTTGTACAGATGAAAACTCTCATTTAGTGCCTAATTATTTGTAAAAGATAAAAGTTTAAAATAATTCTGCGGCTTTTAAGTAATATGTAGTCGACCCCTGCTTTCTGGACTATTCTTTTCTCTGGAGATCTCATCATATGTTTTTAAATGGATTTAAGATACATATTTATTCTCTTTTTCAAATCCAGCGCATTTGTTTTATAAACCTCTTTGAAGCTGCGTACCTTTTTCGATCTGAATCGGTATTTTCCGCTTTGAAAACATTACGGGACATTTGGAATGTTTTCAGTTTTTATTCATCTCGATGCAAAAGACCCACCGTTGTATTTGCAAATTTCTCTGTCACTACATGATTGCTGGCCCTGTAACTTTGCTTGATTCTAAGTATCCGGGGGAAAAAAAGGCCGGAATTTAGCCTTTGCAGAATTTTTCGAACGAGGCACTTAAAAGTTTTTTTATATTATTACTTTACATGAGCTTCGGTTATGGAAGTTTTGCTGTGTGTGCAATAAAGCGCTCGACAGTTTTGAAATTTCATTTAAGTTATGCCTTTCTGTGCAGAAGTAGTTAGAAAGTTCATTTGAATTGAGTAAAAGAAATTGTAAACCTTAAGGAAAAAACATACAGTACCCAGAAGCGTAATATTTATATTATTAAAAAACCTTTTGTTAATTACAATAATGCTGAAAAGGTTCATTAACGTTAGTAATAGAATGTTCAGTTCATCGAGCAATACATTTCTAACTTGAAAGAAAAGCTAAAGATCTTATGTCACGTATAGTAGAATATTCCAGTTTGAAAGGTGATGTAAAAAATAAATTAAAGCTCTTATATTTCATGAAATGGCAACAATTTATAAGTCGCTTGGATGATAAATGAAATGGTAGCGTAAAGTAATGCCTAAAGTTCAGAAATGTTCATCTATATTAATTTATTAATGTAAAAGATCTGCTGTGGATTATACATATTTTATTAAATTATGCTATTTTTGCTGAACTTCATTTAAATTAATTTTCTCGGTTTATTCAATGATTCCTGAAGGAAACTTGAAAAAGGCATAAAAAATTTCAAATTTTGAAATTAAGCATCCTCGGCAATTTTTTGTCGTACGGGAGTCAAACTTCTTGCATTTTTATTTTTTCATAACGAGTATAAAACTCTCCCAAATATAAATAAAGGAACCGGGAGACCGAAGTAAAAGTTAGATTTCTTTATTTATCCAAAATAATTTTTTTTAAATTTGAAATTGCTGAAACATGAATATTTTTGTCATTTAAAATACTTCTGTAATTGAAAGCATGTGACTACGACCAACCATTGTGAAAGTAAAGGTCAGTGCAGACTTATGTGTATGTATATAATATAGACAGAGATATGTTTATTACTGCCGATTGCAATAAAGAGAGAAGGTGATTTACTAGATATTATAGCAATCTCATATACAAAATTTCAGTGTTCTAAGGCTAATCGTTTTTGAGATACGTACGTACTGATGTCACGGGAAAAAAAAATCTCTTTTGAATCCATTTTAAATCCATTTTACAATCCGTTCTGGGAAAAAAAATCCTTTAATCTGTCTGTACGTACACACATCACTCCCCTACCCACAAAAAAAAAAAAATCGTCCAAATGGATTCGGGAATGATCGAAATGGATATTTCTGCTGAAATGTGATACCTGAAATTTTTCGCGATTACAATTCTTACTTTTCTTCGTACAAGAAAGTAATAATAGGTTTTTGATTTCGAAATGGCTTTAAAAATGTTTCAGACTTATATATACTACGTTATTATGCTACTTTGTAATTTTTCATCCATGCGGTTTTGCGAGAGTTACTGTAGCATGAAATGCTAGATTTTTAATTTTTCTTGCACGCGTTTTCACAAACAGATAGATTGCAGAATGCTTCCTTTCCCAAAGAATGAGATTTTTAATTTTGCTCTCAAACTTAAATCATTTCATCTATATTACTTAACAGATGAACCGATTCAAAAGCCATAAACGATGATCTTCTTAATAATTTCAATCTCTGTTTTATTTTGTTAGTAATAATTCTGTAATTGATATATAATTCTCTAATTGATAAATATTGAAAGTGAATTTAATTTATCAAAACCTCAGGTTTTTATGAATATTTTCAGAATTATTTGTAAATAAATAAAAAAAAAGGATTTTTTATTCTAATCTTACTTAACACGGCGCAGATGTTTTATTGTAATAATTTTTTAGGATAAAATATTTTCCCTTTCTTGGGTATAAAATGTAAAATTAATTTAAACTTTTAACTTGATTGAGATAAAATACGATGAAGCGAAGAATTAAAATTGCGCCATTTTCATTTATGAACATGTATATTTGAATCAGAAAATAAACTAATCCAGTCACCCGTAAATATTCTAATGGATTTTGGTTCTGTTAAATTAGAAAATTTGGAGAAGTTCTAGTAAAAACTTGAAAATTTTTTATTATAGTCTAATAACAGCACAAAGAGTTTATTATTATAAAGTTGAAAAATATTTAGATATGACATATTTAAAAATATGAAAACAAATTCTGCTCAATTATTTCAGTTCTCTTCGTAAATAAAACTAATATATATTCCTACCACTCATGGAAACAAATCTTTGCTGTCGTGGGAACTTAACTTGAAAAAAGAACTTCGAATTCAAAAGCTCTGCTTGTTTCTTCATTTCCTTTCCCACCGTAAATCAGAAAGAAATATCACAATATTAAAATGTATGTTACCTTTGAACATAATTAAAAACTGAAGCATAATGGCTTGCAGTCTGTATATTGTTGTGAAATTTCTTCATAGTAATTAATTTTATAATGAAAATCTATGTAAAATAAGTTTCTGAATAATTAAATTTTCTGTAATTCCGCAACATATTTGGGAAAAAATGGTAAATAACTCGAAGAGGTTTTCTTTAAGGTGTTTAATAATAATAATAATTTAAATTTTCGATGATCGTGCCACCAAATCACGAATATTTAATGTAATAGGTAGGCGTCGAAAAAGATTTGAACCTGAGGAGCATTTTCGAAGCTAACAATAACAGTTGTAACAGTACCACTGACTAACAAAATTTAATATTTTAAGAAAAGAATGAGTGGTTCTTCCAGGTTTCTTTCGCTGGTTTCAAAATCTCTTTATGAAACGTTTCCATCACGTAGCGTATGTATGACTAATTCCACTAGAGACTAAGGTTATTTGATTGTAACAAAGCACACGACAGCTATCTGCCTAAAGGGAGGAAGGCATTGGAGGAGGACTCTGTAAAGGAAACTAGCTCCTACTCACGTTAAACCTGAGCAAAATCACAAAAACTAAGCATGTATATAACCCGTTTGCCTGGGTTCAAACCAAAGTCGAACTGCCAGTATTTAGCAATTTTACGACTTATCCATCGTGAGGCAACCTCACGAGAGGAAGCTACTGTAATGATAACGGTGAGAAACGGCAATTACAGTTTAAAACAATTAAATAAAAATAGATCCAATGATGATAGGGATAAAATGTGAGCTATGTGACTTTAATTCTTCTAATTAGTACATACAAGTACGCAATCAACACAGATAATAATTTTAACAAAATCGCAGTTCATCAGCGTAATTAAGAGAGTAATTGCATGGTTGAAAAAAATTCTCAACGTAAACTACGAAATTTTTTGTAAATTTTGTTATTTAAACTAACACTTTTGCGGATTATTTTATACTAGCATTTCCGGAGAAGGAGCAATAAATAATTGAAAAAAATTAACTGGGTATAAAATAATAACATAATGATTAAACGTAATCAACTAATATGAGTACTGTATTATCTATTTCCTAAATTAATATTTGTGCTTAGAAACTAATGAGATTTTGGTTATGTTATGAACGCTGTTACATAAAATTAATATTTATATTCGTGTTGAAGACACTTTAATACACTACCACTGTACGCAGGTTTTCTTCTTTAATGCAGTTCTAATAATTCCATAACACCTTTTTTTAAATTCACAGACGGATCATCTGGGATTCGTATTGCTAATGTAGATTCCCTGATATGATGACAACTTTATATTACTTAGGAAAAAGCTTGAGAAAGTTTATCTAGTATTAGATAAACGCAACCTGAGAAAAAATCTTGAAGGATTAACATCAATTTTTTTTTTGCTTTAAGTTTGTAGAGACATTAGGTATTTTTGAAGCAGAAGAGATAAAAAATGAGCAATGCCATGGTCGGGACTCGAACCACGGACCTCTCAAATACTCAAATACGCGCCGAGTGTGCAGACCACTGCACCACGAAGGCAGGCTAAGAAGGTGGGTGAAATACCTTATATATTCACTCTTTTAAAGAGCGACTGCAGATTAGGGGAACCAAACGCCAAATCTTGGTGGATAGAATCATCATCCACCACCCTTTTAGTTCGGGCGCCACTGTAGAGACAGTATGTTATTTCGCTCTCGCCGGGACTCGAACCACAGATCTCGATACGCGCCGAGCGTGCTGACCACTACACCGCGAAGGAATGCTAAGAAGGCGTGAGGAATACCTCATACATATTTGTGCTGTCCGCCTCACGCGGTGAATAGTGAGACATCATAATCTTATACGTTTTTTGCATAAATTGCAATGTAGAAAGTATTAACGTTACTTAATTTGAAAACAATTTTAAAGTTGAAACGAAAAACCTGAAAATAATGCCAGAAAAAAATTGGAAAATCGGGAAGTATTTGATTTTAGCTGAGAAATATGATATTCGCAAAAGTTGAGAAAAAATCTCCTAAAACAGCGATCTCAAATTGCGCACCCTAAAGCAATATTATGCGGCCTACAAATGCATTTCGATTAAGTGTTTGTTGTAAACCCGGGGCTGTACAGATTTCAATAATTTAATTATCTGAGGTCGAAATTTGCATTATTTTCATTACTATTAAAAATGAACATGAATAACGCACCAGAAATATCTATAAATGGAGCTAATTTGTTTATAATATGATAAAAATCTCATTCAAAGATTTGAAAGTACAGATGTTATTTACTTTTATTCACATTTATCAAAAAATGTAAATACATTCAGTTATAAATTTTTGCACTAAGAATAATCGCTTTGTTTTAGAATACATTTGTATGTGAAGAGTTTTCTTCCCCACTCTTGAAAATTAATAAAAATAGGACCAGAGTGTTTCGATGAACATCTACAATCTCTGATGAAGATAATTTCTAGCAATAATTTAATAAATAAGGGAAAGAGAATAGGTTGTAATTATTTACTTTCAAGGTTTGTTTTACTTGGAAAATGTTCAGAATTTGTTTATTTTAAGTAAGTAAGTTATTTAATGCTGATTAAACATATTAGAATTATTTGAAATAAATGTGAAGCTGGAAATTCAATATTTAGCTGTCAGTATATTTGAATTAGAAAGTTTAACGAGCAGAAATGTTTCTCAAGTACCGGACTTTAGATTTCAGATAGAAATTAAATATAAATTTGCATTTTTTCCTTTTGCGACATTGTTATTTGGGTATACTTTGATAAATATTTAGTAGCTAATATTTAAATATATATTAAAACATTTTTTATTCTTTTAATAAAATAAAACATTTTGTTCATAAAAGTCGGGCCCGTCTGTTGTTTTCTAATTGTGCATTCCGCCTGCATGTTGAATCTGTCCCTGTCCTAAAATTCGCAAAACTATTCGTGGAATTTATGTCGCGATAAAATTATTACTCGCTAATAACGAATGTTGTATTTCGTGAAAGATACGAACGCCATCTTTCTGTGAACTTATATTCTGAAATTTTAATGACCTGCTATCGAGATAGCTTTGCGTTTAACTCGTATTCGCACGGGCTGGCCGACATATGGAGCTGCAATCGGGAGTGTTGACGGAAGGAAGATGATCCACTCGACTTCCCGGAGAGCCCGGCGCCGGGACTTCATCAGCCGATAATCTGGGTGATGACAGTCCGAACAGCGATTGTTGGCAAACAAGGATTAAAAGATGGCTATGATGAGAGGGAGGTCAGGACCTTGACCTTGTTCGGGTTAGCATACACCGTTGAAAAATACTGCATGCTTCAAGCGAAGACAAATTTTAGCAGGAATAATCCTTGAACTTTTCATTTTCTGACTCTGAATGGAAAGTTCGGAGAGGTTATTGTCCTTTCCTTTCAGTAGGATTTTTGGGAGCAGTTTCACTTCCTCAGATGATGATGTTTCGGGCACAATATTGAGTCGACCAATATAAATTTTTCAATTTTATGAGATAGACGCTGCGAGTTTACGAAAGTCCATGCCATTGAAAAGTAACTGTGTGATGATTTAAAGTTTGGGTTCTAAATCATCACACAGTTACTTCAAACAGACTGATCTGGGATGCAGACTTCTTTTCAGAGCTGTAGCTAGGGTTTTCAGTGCCTGGGGACAACTGAATATTTCGCTCCCCCTCATGTTTGCCCATGGAGGTAGGAAGTAAGAGGAGAGGCCCTAACCGGTTTTTCCCATGCACTGCTTTGAAGCATTGGCGTTCCCTTCGTGGAGACTAAAACATTTAGTGACTTACCATTAAGATCAATGGGTTTTCACAACATCGGATGTAATTATTTTTTAATTACATTGTAAAGATATATAAATGTATATATTTTCTTTTTCTACAATATTTGAGCCTTAATTATGTAAAAAGAATACATTTTTAAACAACTTTTCATTCCGAATGGAATTAAATGCTATTCTTCTCACAGAGCAGTTCAATTTGAATGAAATATTTTCAGAAGTTTTCGTTAATTTCATTAGAAAAATATTTTAAGCTAATTCGATTTTGTTCGATTAAGGATTACAAAAATTAAGATCAAAGTTTACTGTATTATTAATATTAAAATTGCGCATTATTTCTCTTTTATTTGGAGAGCTTCTTCCTAAAATACTTTCTCAATTATGACATGATTTTTTAGCTTCTGAGGCATCTTTTAAATCGAAAATCTGAGCCAATTTATAATTAATGCTGTATTCGGTCCATTTCAAATTAAAGCACCTTTTATTTTAATAGTGAAATACGTTAGATATAGGTGCTGATTTTCATGTACTTAACTTTCTCTGAATATTTCTGAAAGAGAATGATAATTTTTTTTTTTTAATATTATTTAAACAGTGAATTAAGTCAATTTTTGCACGAACTTCAGTGTTCTTTGGCCGAGTCGGATCAAAAGTAAACTTTCAGTTTTGAACACCAAAAAATCTGTCTTCCTGCCCACAAAATGCTTGTTTTTGAGCTTTTGCGGGCCAAATTGCTTGTTTTTGCTCAAAACCGAATTACTTCTTTTTGAGTATAAACTCTTAATTTTAATTGTAAAAATTTGTTTTAACTGTTTTTAGCTGTATTTGGTGCTCCATGTTTTTCTGTATTTTACAATTTTTAATGAAGATATTTTGAGTTTTTATGTATTTTTGCCTTTGTGAGAACTAAACTGATTTATTGAGAAATATATCTCTAATGAAATTGGAGGAAATAAGTTTAAATGAAATGCAGCAAAAAATGTGTGTAATTTAATAGACCCATACAAGGTTATAATGTATTGTCCACATTTAAATTTTTGTATTACCCGGCAGGTTTTTTTTTTTCTTCCAGCCCAAAGAAACATTAGCCTAGAAGGGCTATTATTCTCGAAGCAACATTTTGCGTCCAATCACAATAAATGGCTGTATCATTTTTCAAATTGTTGCCACCAAATATTATCGTTCCGTATTATATTAAAAAAAATTAAATAATAAGAATCTGCAGGAATGCATGTATGTTTCTTGCATCGTGAGAAATAAACGATACTTAAAGCCATCAAATTTTGTATAAGGTAATTTTCAACATGGACATGGGGACCTAGAAGCCCGAATCTTGAGTTTCGAATTTGTTTTGTTATCTATTTCATACTTTTTAAACGTTAACGAATTTTTTATTAAAAAACTCTGTAATTTCAAAGCGAGCAGTGGCAACACACTGTACGGAATAAAACATTTTTATATCCAGCGCGCGAGGCTGTCTATCGGAAATTCTAAAGGAACGCTGTTTTTAAATATTTTATGCCCAAAAGGGCGTTAGCCCAAATGCTCTCGAAACGTGTATGTAAAGGAAAAAAACGCCCCTTTGGGTGTAGTTTTAAAATCTGAAAGCTCTCAGTTTTTTAAATCCAAATGGGCAATTTGCCTAGAAGGGCTTTTAATTTTGCTTTAGCATTTTGCGTTGCTTCACTATAAAACGGTTTTTCACTTTTAAATTTGTTGCCACCAAATATTAGAGCCTTGAATTATATTTACAGAAATTAAGTAAAGAATCTGCATGAATGTATGTATGTTTATCGCATTGTGAAAAAACAATGGTACCTACATACATGGAATTTTGAATAACGTAGTCTTCCACTCAAACATGGGCATCTGGAAGCCCTAATTTGGAATGTGTGTTTTTGCCTATTTCTTATTTTGTAAAACTTTAACGAATTTTTGATTAACAAACTTAACGTTTCAAAGTGAGCAATGGCAGCACTATACGAAAAAAATATTTTTTTTTTTAATCTCCAGCGCGCTAGACTGGGTATCGGAAATTCTAAGAGCTGCTCTTTTAAAATATTTTGTGATATTGCTGTTGAACTTAATTTTGTGTTTTAAGTGCGAAGAGCATGATATTTAATAAATTATGGTAACAGACGAAATACTAAGAAACGCCTCTTTTTGGGCGTAATATAAAATCTGAAAGCCTTCAAACAATTTTTATGTGTTTTGCTTTTTTATTGCGAATACAAAATTTTCTTAAATATTGGTATAGGGACCGGAGGAATATATAAAGTGTAAGAATTCTTTGATTTTACTAATTTGATTTCTTTATATTTAAAAATGCCACAACGTGAATATTTGTATCATTCTGTGTCCGTTTTGTTACTATGGGGTATATGTCTACTATAAACGGTTGCGAAAATGAAAGCCAGAAAAATTTTTTGTAGATATGATGTATTTATTTATGAAATGTATTATAACTCCGTATATTCATTATATCCATTATCCGCATATTGTCCCGTATGGGCTTCTGAGTTAGTTTCTTTTAATAAAATTATTAGTAAATGTTATTATTTTGATTTAATAATATTAATACTTAAATATGTTTCTAATTACAATATAAACCTCAAATTCCTCACACTATGAATAATCCGTAATTTCTCATGATTCATAACTGCAAGATTTTATAACGTTTGCTATTTTATTCATTACTGCTTCATTTATTGCCAAAGGAAGATTTTTTTGTTTTTCTAGTTGTTCCCTGAGGCTTAGAGAATTTTAATTTAGGTAGAATAAAATAAAAATATAAGCGCTGAAACCTGATATAGTCAGCAAGTTTATTTTAAAATATAATCATAAACTTTCATATAACCTTTTACATTGGACATATTAAAGCGTAATTAATATTTTACTATCTGAACTTTTTTACTACCTTATTTTGAGAAAATTTATAATTGGAAGTGCATGTCTAGGATCAATATTTAAGAAAATAAAAGCTTTACCCATTTTGTATCAAATACCCGAAGTGTTGCTGACAGAAATGTCCGTGAGGTTTGTGAGTTATTTCATTTTAAGGTAGGCACAAATATTCCTACGAGTCTGGCATAAGTGTCAAGATTCTTTGTGTTTTCTTATATATCTTACGTATTTATTTAAATGTCTTATCTGTATTTTGTAACAGTTAATAGTCGTTTTCTTTAGCACATTTAGGAATCTGAAAAATTAAAAGTATCAAAAGAGAAGAGGAACATGCAAGGCTAAAACCGATATCTGGGCAGGAAAAACAGGAAAAGTGGTTGACTTTTTTTCAGAGACAGCAGTTATGCTGGATTTGATTTTCATTATGCAGAACTTATTATTGCTGGAAAATAATTCATAAGAACAAACTATGACCTTTATGATAGTAATATTATTCTCTTTTAAGAGCAAAAATAAAAGTATTATAATATATTTGCTTCGATAAAAGAGTAGAAAATTTAAGAGACAAGAGTTCACAGCTTTAAAAAAGTGACTGCTGGTGACATAGTTTTTACAAATAAGAGTTTCCATCAACGGTTGAGTGGCTAAGACCGCTGTACACTGATAGTCCGTTCCGGATTCAATTCGTTGCCAGAAGTCAACTGCGTAGAGCGTAGATGTTTCCGTGGTTTTCCACATGTGTAAATGAATACAAAACGAATTCCTTAAATTAAATGGGGAAAAATTAAACAAGAAAATGTCCATATCTTTTCTGTGATAAATTTGTGAAAATGCTTAAGAACACAATTTACTGACTTAAATATTATGCAAGTCAATAAATTTGTTATAATTCAGTAATAAGTGCTTATTTCAGACCAAAATTAACTATTTTAACTCCGTTTTTATGAATATTGGTTTGGTTTATTTGATTATGGCAACGTGCTCTGAGGCTATCTGCCCAAGATGAGGGATGCTTCGTGGAGGACTTTCGAGAGGAAACTGGCTGTTATCTGCGTTACATATGAGGACAACCAAGAAAACGCCCAATGAGCTTGCCTTTTCGCCTGGTATCCAACTGAGGTCGAACTACCAGTGTTTAATGACATTTTAGGAAAAAGTTATGAAAAACAAGTTGCCGATTCTGGCAATTATTTGTTCCACATAAAATAGTCGTGGCCATATTTTAATCCTGAGAGTCCTTTGATGCGTCTTGTATCGTATAACCGGAAGAAATATATAAAAGAATGAGAGAAGGCGACATTTAATTTAGAAAACCACAAGTGTTTGGTTGGTTTTTACCGCATACGAATATTTACTTAAATGAATTGAATATGCATGAATCTTAATGGCCAAAATAACTTAAAGCTAGTTTTTGTCACATTTGCGACAGGCAAATGAGGAATATTGCCTTTCATGTTGGAAACTGACAAGTATCTCTTCTGCTTACTTTTATCTGTAATTCACCTTTTCAGCACTGCGAAATGTTTTTCTTAAAATTAGATATATTTTTGCCGTAACATTATCATGAAACATGGAAGTGCTGCGATAAAATGCCCAAAGGAAAGTTTATTATACGAGATCAAGATTTCCACATTTTCTGGCCTATGTTGTCTGACATCATCAGCCCCGACTTAATTGGTCAATTACTGGTGGGAAAAAAGCTGCTTAGAATTGTCTTCTTTAATGGCCGGATATCTCTGCTTGAAGCATTTACCTATTTTCATTAAGTTACATTTGCACCGTTTTCGGTTTTGGGGTCAACATATACCCTGAACAAGTTTTCTGACACATGGAAGCTATTTTGAACATACGGAGAAATATCTATTATGTAGGGAATCAGAAGTCTGTGAGTATCTCAAAGGCATCCAATACTCATTTGTTATTTGCAAAATTGATTAAAAAACACAGGAGAATATTTCCTGTAAATTATTAATGATTAAATTAATACTAATCATTGATTACCCATATTAAAATTTCAGATGTGGAATTTGCTTGAATTATTTAATTATTTGTTCTTCGAATTATTTTACTTTAAAATATAATTTCAAACCAGTGTGCTCAGAACATTGTTTTCGCAATAAGTAATTGTTGTATTTGTCCTTATATGCTTTAAAATTCTGAGAAGTCAGCGAGCAATATAATAATAATTTAACTTATTATAAACATGTTAATTAAATTAATACGCTTCTTTGGCGGTCGTATATAAAAATATACTTAATTCGGAAGGTTTACTTTAATTAACACATTTTTGCTTTTGTTAAAATCTGCCCTATGATCCTGCTGCTTTCCTCAACTTTACCAGAGTATATAAATGAGAGGCGTTTGTATGTAACAATTTAAATTAAAAAATGATGAGAGGAATAGAAATTTCAGTCGGCCGTAAAAGTAACTCGTGTATTTGTCACGTGAACGACGTTTCTTTCAATTGATGAGCCTCCCTTTTGCTTTGAATTTGAGTAGTAATTCGAGCCGCGAACTAGAATATAAAATAAACATTTGTAGTGTAAATAATTTAATAACGTACTGTCTGTTATTTCCGCAGGAATCGGAAGTGAATGGGTGTTAATTAGTTTAGTTCTGTACTTCAAGCTAAAATCAACAATAAAAATTGTAATTTAAAAAATTTTTTGTTGTATCATTCAATGTTCTTGTCAATTAAAGGCTAGAACGGAAATTCTTTTGGCAGGGTAGAAGGTCGGATAAGTATTCTGGGTTTAAAAGTTTAACCTGGCACGCGCGTGACTATGCAACATTACTTTGGATCGACGCTTCTCGAAGATTACCATAAAAAAAAGAGTGCCACCTAGATGCTTCTCGTTAGCATAAATGAAATAAAGCAAAGAAGCATTTCCCATTGTTTTATGTTAAAAAACAGTTTTAAGTAGCGCTCTGCTGGCATAGCAGAAAGAGAGATGACTGCCATAGTCTTGGGTCCTGGTCAGGGGCGTAGCTAGAGTTTCCAGCGCCCGGGGACAACTGAAGATTTTGAGCCCCTTTCTGTGTGCGAATAATGGAAAACATTTCATTAAAAACATTCGTAGCATCAGTTTGGCGCCCGGGGACAGATGTTCCCTCTTGCCCCACCCTAGCTACGCCACTGGTCCTGGTTCAAACCCGGAAGAAGGCAAAAATGTTTGCAAGTGTATAGTGTTGCTTCGAAATGGGGATATTTAAAACATTATCCAGCTAAACGTCCTGTTAAGAGGTTAGTGGTAATGAAAGAGGGTTGCAGAACCCTTGGCTATGTCCTCCTGGGCATTATCCATAAAAAATTTGGAATGGAGTTGGACATGTTAGTACCGTCATCTATAACGTGCCCATCTAATAAGCCTAACTGAACGACAGTTGCAACCGTTGTCTCTTTGTTATGGCAAAACTTGTGGACTTAAGACAAGTGAGATAGATGACAACAACGCGCATTTTTTGATGTTCCTAAGTCATCGAAGAAAACTTAAATTCTACTCAACATCTTTTATAATCAAAATAACACTGAAAGAAAGAATAGGATGTTAAATACAAGTAACATAAATGTAGATATAGATGGTATACTATAATTTCACCATTCAAAATTGAAAATATAACGAGAACACTGGAAGATTTATAGATGGAAGCAATGATAGTGAGATTTGGTAGCGGGAAGTACAGACTTCTGCTGTATGAAAGAGACTAGACAAAGATCATCATTAATATCTCATAATATAGTTTTATTCATCAGATCAGGGCTTGTACAGTTTGTATGTAGGCCTGCATCATTGTTGATAGTTAAAATTTGTCGCGTGCTCTAATGATGTGTAATGTTTGAACTATGAGGGTTTGTCCAAACTGGTACGATTGACAGATTTATTTTTTACTTCACAGTTTTTCACAGGCAGTCAGAAATCGTTGCAGATCAGCTTTCATAATTAGTCTTATGTTTTGGCAATCACCCTGTAGGTTGGAGGAAGAGCGCTTAGTAATTTTTTCGTTGCTGCCTTTTATTACAAAAGAGAAAATCATCTTAACTTCTTTCATTAACTGAACTGAATTGGTACTAATTTACGTTTTTCTTGAGAGCAGAATGATGTAGAGCAGAGATACCTGTATATACATCGTGTTCATAAAATCCTCACCTAGCGCCCGAGATATTTAATTTCAAAATCTGTGATATTTGGAAGTTGATTCCCCCCCTTTAAATGACATTCTTTTGTGATTTACAAAGTGTCTGTATAATTTGATTAAATTTTTTTCTTTCTACACAAGTCAAGTAATTTATAAAATTTCAAAGTCTAAAAAATATACGTATTTACTATGTATAAAAGCAAACATTTTACTCTTCAATATGTATGCGGCCCCTGAATATGATCTCTGATTTTAATATTAAAAATCTGGATCAGTTTTTGTTCTACGGGAATCAAGTGTTTTATTTGTGTAATCAGAACAAAATTTTCCTAAATATAAGTATTGGGACTGCAAAAACGTATTAACATTTTGATTCTGAATTTTTTACAAAATTGATTTTTTTAATGTAAAAGTTCTAAAACGTGAATATTTGCTCCATTTGAAATGTTTCTGTGAGTGGAAGTATGTGTCTACGACTGACGATCGCAAAACTACAGGCTGGTTTAAAAAAAGAACTTTTTAACAGGGCCTCTCTCTCTATATATATTATATATATATAGAGAGAGAGCTGATAACTCATTGTATACCACTTTTTCGAACACCTGGTATGATAACGTTTTGGCAGCAAATCTTTGAAAAAATGGGATTTCAGAATGGTTTGGTTTTTCAGCTTGGTAAACATTGTAAGTGTAAACGTTTTCGTCCCTTATACGTAACTTTGACCGTATATGCCTTCCAGTAATTTCTAGGAATGAAAGTAGTGTAAGTTTCTCGGCGGCCGCGGGGGAATTATATAAAATCGGAGAGAGCAATCAGTTCTCAGTTTTTATTTCAGAGTATTAAGAGATCACCGTGCGAGCTTCGCCTTTTAGATGCATTTTGCATTTCGTTGTGTTTAACGTTCTTATTACTTTTAAGTTTGATTGTGCTCTGTAATACTGAGAAGAGCTGTACGAGTACTTTTGTTGAAAGTTCCAAAACTGCAAAGTCTTTCTTTTGGAAAAATATTTTTATCAAGCTATCATCGATTCTGTGTTCATTCAACCCCTGTTCTGACAAGGGTAGTACTTTGGACGACGTTCATTTGTTTATGTAAATTACGAACCCGTACGCCCGCAAAAATGTTTGGTGTCAGAAGAGGGATCTCGAACTTCATGATCTTCACATCTCTATAAAAAGTTTCGTTGAAATAACGTGAAATGTAATAAAATTCGTAACAATATATTTTCTACCACACATCATTTTTGTTCTCAAAATATTCATTCTGTATGTGTCAATAACATGCCGAATAGCGTAAAAATTTCTTTAAAAAAAAGATAAACCGATTAAAAAATTGAAGTGCGAAGAAATAATACAAGAAACGATTTTGGAAAATAAAACAACTGTAACGATATATTTTTCTTTATCATATTTAAACATCTTGAAATCGTGTTATTGTTTCCAGCTATCAGTAAATTCTTGTCATTGCAAATAAAGATCACCAGGTCCAACAGCACTTTGATAGCAATCGACAATAAATAAAGCCTCTTAGTTATCTTCGGTTTTGTAAAACCGCATTGCTCATGAATTAAGAAGGGAATTATTTGAAAAGTTATTTTAGCTGTACTTCTTAGTAACATTTTTCAGGATTTATGTTACTTTTGTAGAGACATTAGGTATTTTTTTGGCAGCAGGAGAGATGAAAAATTAGCAGTCGCCTTCGCCGGGAGTCGAACCACGCACCTCTGAAATACCGGCTCAGTGTGCTGAACACTACACCACGAAGGCAAGCTAGGAAGGCGGGAGAAATACCTTATGTACTCCCCCTTTTAAATGGCGACTGGGGTTTTTAGGGGACCCAATCGCCAAATCCTGGGTGAGGAGAATCATCATCATCTAAACATCCTTTTAGTTCAGGTGCCACTGTAGAGACATAAGGTTAATTGGAAAAGTAGGAGAGATGAAAAATTAGCAACGCATTCGCCAGGATTCGAACCACGGACCTCTGGAATACCGGCCCAGCGTGCAGAATCACTACACCACGAAGGCACGCTAGGAAAGTGGGAGAAATACCTTATATACTCTCCTTTTAAAGGGCGACTGGGTTTTTAGGGGACCAAATCGCCTAATCCTGGATGTGGAGAGTCCTCATCCAACACCCTGTTTTAGTTCGGGTGCCTCTGTAGAGACATTAGGTATTTTTTGGAAGCAGGAGAAATGAAAAATTAGTAGTCGCCTTCCCCGCGAATTGAACCACGGACCTCTGAAATATCGGGTCAGTGTTCTGACCACTACACCACGAAGGCTCGCTAGGACCACTACACCACGAAGGCGGGAGAAATACCTTATACTTTTATTACGTGGTAAATAACAAACTCCAATAATAACATATACCCGAATCTCCCTTTCCTGCTTTACGAAAGTAGAGTGTTGCTGCTGTGAAACTTTTTTAAGCTAAAATGGCAGTCCCCGTTAAATGGAATGGCAAACATTTTTTCTAGCCTTCCCAGACCTTTAAAAGTGACAACTAAATCTTACGAATGAGGTTTATAACACTTTCAGGAAGTTAATGATAAATGCTTAAGCCCCAAATTAGGAACAATATGTACGGTACAGTTTCATCATCCAAAATTGGGAAGACAACTGGTTTATTGCAAAGCGTACACTGGATTGATCAGTGTAGTACTGGGGTAGGGCTAGAACTTTTCGCCGTAGCCATTTTTTCACCGTGACCTTCTCGTCGTGGCCGTTTCGCCGTCGGGTTGTTTCGCCGTCAAGATATATTTTTCTTTACATGACTGCATTATATCTTGCCGTATTATACTAGTATTAAATTTATTTAGTTTAATAAAGGTTGCGTGTAATATATATAGTTATTTACAAGTATGAGATATAAAGAAATTACGCATAGTTAGTTGGAAAATTATGTCAGTATCAAAGAGAACTGGGGCTAAACTTCTCATATAACAGAAGTTATATTATTGATTTTAAAATTACGCGGGTACAGTATTTACATAATTCTCCAAAATTTCTTGAAATTTTAATCGGTTAGTTCAGAGAAATGACTCATACAAGCAGGAAATTCACATTTTTATAAAATCTGAATGCAAAACGGAGTTACTTCGGAATCTTGTCAGCACATTACTCTCTTAAAATTAATATGTCATGTGTAACGATATATTTGTATAAAACTGTACACAAAAACATTTTATATAAACTGTTTATTAAATTAAATTCAATTATTAAATTAAATAGAGTTATTAATTTAAATCAGCTTAATTTAATACGGCAAGATATAATACAGTCGTGTAAAGTAAAATACGTCTTGACTGCGAAACGGGCACGGCGAATAGTCCCATTCCTGTACTAGGGACGGCATTAATTTGGTTATGCAAATTAAATCAGCATTCAAAACAATAACACATTTCAAAACGGAAAAAACAGTGTTTTGAGTTGTATTACTACTGCATTTTGATAGGTGCCGATGGGAAACAGAAGATTAATAACTTATTAAGATTATAAGGTATCCCCCCCTCCTTCTAGCATGCCTTCGTGGTGTAACGGTAGCACACTTGGCGCGTATTCGAGTCCCAGAGAGGGTCTTGCGCATTTTTCACGTCTCCTGATTTAAAAAAAAAAAAAAAAAACTTTCTACCTATTTAAAACTTATAGTGGTGCCCGAACTAAAAAAGGTGGTGGACAATAACTGGTCACCATTAGGATTTGGCGATTGGATCCCCTAATCCCCAGTCACCCTTTAAAATGGCAGTATTTTCTCCCTCCTTCCAGCATACCTTCGTGGTGTAACGGTAGCACACTTGGCGCGTATTCCAGAGGTCCAGGTTCGAGTCCCGACGAGGGCATTGCACATTCACGTCTCTTGATTCGAAAGAAAAACATAATGATTCTATAAGATTAATAGTTAATTTATTTTTGATGGATGACGTGGTGACGGATGAGGGTGACTCCAGATTCTGAGCAACTGAATTACCTTCTATTGTAAACAAAAATAGTTCTTAAATCCTGTAACAGCATCTGCTATCACTGCTGCTGTGTCGCATATTTTCTAATTTTTGTATTTTAAATTTCGTACAAATTTGGGCTTATCCTGATGGCTTTCGATAGTAATTTTTCATCGTACCTCAATAAACTAGCTTCAGCGTTTTTTTTCGGTAAAGCTCAGTTAACTGCAACCCATTTAATCCGTTCTCGTTTAGTCGGGAGTTGACTGTATTGCTGACCATTGAACACTAAGCAAAGTTGTCGGTTGTTAGACGTAGTGGAGGATGCAGATGAGTAGAGATAGAGGACTGCTCTATCTGTTCATCACGTCGTTACGACTACATTTTCACTGTCTGCCTTATTGTCGAAAATTGGGTTAGTTATCTCCTGTGGTTAATGTAGTTAGTTCAAAATATATACTGTTATTTTGCACTAACTACGTTACCAAAGAGTTATAAAGTGATGAATCATGATATGTTGCATTATAAAGCGAGGAAACATGCACCAATTTAGCCAAAGAATATAAAACTTAGAATGTAAATATTTATTATTATACATCAGAATCACATTAATAGTTCAATAACATGAATCATGCATTATAAAGCGAATTCAATTCTTAAAGTTCTTTTAAAATCGCCTGACAGTGCAGCACAAAAATCTCCTGGTGTTGCACATTTCAAGGCTGGCAGCTGTGGCTAACTTTGTATCCTTAGTTCAAAATATAGTATGTGTCTACTCTTCCATATGTTAAGTCTTTTATTCTACTTGAAGGTATATCTCCACTTAAGTAGACAGCCGTTGGGAATTTGACCGAACTAACCAAACAGCTTGTTTATAATGAATAAGCAGCTAAAATTGTAATTTGAAAACTCGCGGACTCCTGAGTAACCATTAACTGACCACCAGGAGTCACTGGACCACATTTTTAAGAATTAGTGTGTTAGATTTTTATTTTACACTTTTTATGCGCAACATAAACTTAATGGTAGGAAATCCTTACAAGTTAACCTTACCAAATTTAGCGTCTTCATTTCAAAGATATCTTTTCGTCTGTTGTACCAGACGTGAGGTAATAGCCTGGAGAATTTTATTTTCATTAGTTTGAATTCTTTTTCCATTTCATTTTTGCCCATTTTCTGACTGTTTTGCCGCGGGAAAGTAATGTACATTCTTGCAGACTATTTCTGATGGATTGCGCAAACTGTCATCGCACTAATTACACCGGAAGGTAAAAAAGGGCTCTTAATGAGTCTCTCTCTTATGAACTGTTAAGGCTGCATGCCATCATTGCGCAAAACGTTGCTCGACGAACGATCGTAAAAACCAAATGTTTGGCTACTGCTTTTGGACGTTTCTATTTCGAGCCTTTTCGAAAGAGGCAAGCATCAGGCCGACTTTTCATCTTTACGCCGGCAGTCAACCTTTTCTTTGTTCACCCCCTTCATTTTTTTCCTTATATTTATTTTTAGTGGTTGGCGGAGGGAGAGGCATTTATCTTTTCCTTGCGCTAGCTGACAAACCTCGGGAAAGCGGGCGCGTGGTAGTGAGCGAAAGGGGTTCGTTCGTAAGTTCTTGGCCCTCACGGGGAGATTGCTCGCTTATCTGGATTGAAATCAGAGGAAAGAAAAGGATTTCGTTTTGTTGTTGTTTGCTGATTCTTTCCGGAGATTAGATGAAACTGTGAATGACTGATTTATTTTTTCCCAGCGTTAGGGGTCCTTATAATCCTCCTTTATTTATTTATTCTTTAAATCAAGGTAGTGTCAAGATATGTTTTCAGGTTGTACTGATTTATTTAGTTTGCCAGTTTAAACTGTCATTGCGATTGAAAGTGCTTGAGATTTTACAACATATGAATTTGTTTTTTGGAAATCAGACTTGATTAAATTTTGCACTTTGGAAACACACAGGAGGAGTTTTTATTTATTTATTTATTAGAATAGTTTTAAAGGAATAATCTTTTCGAAATTTTCGCTTTGTTATGTTACATTAGACTACTAAACACTTATCTTCCATGCGCTTTGTCCAATTTTGCCACTGTGAAAACATCAAGTTTTTACTTTATTCTCCATGAAGCTTATCTCATAATTAACGCTCAGATTTTGCAATTCGGAAGAGTATAATATCTTTCCTATTTAAGAAGCATTCCTTCGAAAGAATAATTAAATTGTTTTAAGCTGAGTTTATTAATCATCAGCAATTAATTATCAAATTGAGCCATTTAAAAATAATAAGCGATTTCATAATAATGTTAATCTTTCATTTACTTTTAATAGTACGCGTATTTACTACAATTTAAAAAATGCTTAGTTTTCAAGATATTTAAGTGTAATTTTTATGAACATTTCCTGTGCTTTATAATTATTAAAAAAGTTTCTAATGGACATATATGGCATACTTACAGTATATGGCTTTCTATACATAGCATATTCGTACAGAAGTATTCAGTAATTTCTGATATTTGCTACTTTCCGAAACTCGTAAGGTTACTAATGTTTCTGAAAAGATGTAATTGTACCTGTGTTTTTCGAAATGCGTTCACGAACGATGAAATTTATTCGTGAAGAGCAAAACTATGAAGATAACTACGATGTGTTTATAATTCAAGTTTAGTGCTATTATATATGACTTCATTTTTGCCACAGATACTTGTGAACCGAAATTTCATTCCTGTTCTCATAAACCCGAGAAGCGCCGTCCAACGCGAGCAAGAAGGCTAAGGAGTGAGAAGAACGTCGCGCAAATATTAGCGACGTGGATGCATAAAATTCACAGACTTCAAGGAAACCGCTATTAATGGAACGCCACACACAAACAAAGTGATAAGTGGTGTTTTATTTTTGGAAGAGATAATCATTGTCTAAGGCAGTGGTCTCCAAAGTGGAGTACGTGTAACCCAGGGGGTGATGACACTTTGGGGTACGTCATAGAAGTACGCTACTTGCGAATGCGTGATCGTACCACGGGTTTTCAGAAAAGGGATCATTAGAAATGTTTCCATCATTGTGTGACCTTACTTCTGAAAATGAATTCAACGTCGAATAAAACCAATTTACCGATCTTCCTAATATTAAAACAGGGTTTCAATGGACCACAAACCCATTAGCTGAAAATGTAAAAATAGATTATTTTTTGACTGCAGCTCAAAAGCAGTTATTTGACATGAGAGAAAGAACAACGTTACAATTATATACAGATTATGTAAGCACAAATGTATTTTGTCCTAGATATCTATACGAAGTAGTGTTTTCTGCAATGGCAACAACTAAAATACAAAAATAAAATAAAGTTAGAACCAGAACTTGGAACTGCATTAACAGAGGGCATGAAATTAGATTTTTCCGATAATACTAACAAATAAAATCACATTACTCAAATCAAATCTAATTAAAAATTTAAATTTGTAATTTAATTTAATTGTATGTGTATTATTTAAAATGAATAATAATAAATAATTTGATATTTGACTACACTTTTTGATGTTGAGAGGCCCCTACTTGTCAGCAATAGTAGTAGTGACTGCTATGAACTGGAAATTACACAGACTCTTAAGAAGGGTTTAACTCCCTTTTTATTTCACTTTAGAAATCACAGTTGCGTTCTACTTGACGCTCACAAACTACGCCGACCCGGCGGTTAAACAAAAATAGAAAAGTACAACTAAAAATAAATGACAGGATGCATAACTAACGAAGTCACTATCTACGAGGCTCTATACTTGTAACTATCTTAACCGCGTTCTAAGATACAGCTGAGATTCAGCAAACTTTCTGATTAAGAATTTGAAAGATTCAACGAACTGTCGAAATAGGCACACAGGCCGAAACGCACTGTTCTTAAACTTTCTACCAAGCAACCTTCACGCTTGTGATTCAAGAAGCATACTTACAATCTCATTTCCCTTCTATTTAACTCAAATTACTTCTGCAAAAAATTTGAATACTCTGCGCGTTCTACTACGATTTACATACTCTGGCATTGGCAATTCCAGGAAAAAGTAAAGGCTTGACAGGAAAGATAGCTTAAAATAAATGTTAGTTCCCTAAATAAATGATCCCTTTTCTGAAAACCCGTGGTACGATCACACATTCGCAAGTAGCGTACTTCTATGACGTACCCCAAAGTGTCATCACCCCCTGGGTTACGCGTACTCCACTTTGGAGACCACTGCCTTAGACAATGATTATCTCTTCCAAAAATAAAACACCACTTATCACTTTGTGTGTGGCGTTCCATTAATAGGGGTTTCCTTGAAGTCTGTGAATTATATGAATCCACGTCGCTAACATTTGCGTGACGTTTTTCTCACTCCTTATCCTTCTTGCTCGCGTTGGACGGCGCTTCTCGGGTTTAAAAATAAATATAAACCCTACAACTTACACACACATATATGTTATTCTATTTTATATTACATGGGGTACAACTTATAATTTTTTCATCTTAGGGGTACGCGATCGAAAAAGTTCGAAGATCGCTGGTCTAAGGATACAGAAGTCTTCTGTAATCCTTGTCTAAATCTTTACTTTCAAACGGCACACAGTCCTCATTGCAGACACAATGGCATCGAGCAACTGTAATCTACAATGACCAAGTGCTTTAATAAAGCTCTAGGGTGGAACATTGACGACTTAACATATGAGATCCTTAAATGCGTGCCCTTCGAGGTGCGATATTCCAGCAGGATAATGAGCAGGCAAAAATGATAGCAACTGATCAGGCGCAAATGAATGCAACTGTTCCCTGTGTTCGGGACCAACTGAAATGCCAACTCTTACTGTGCCGCAGTATCCAGATTTGGAACATTCCATCCAAAAATTGTGCCGTTTTTTTCTACAGGACAACATCAAATGTCTTTTCGATCCTGCCCCGGATCAAATTGCAGCATATATCGCAGCAACATGGAGGTACATTTCTCTGTAATTGTTCTATTGCTGTGTGTGATTATTTGTATCATTACATCAATGAAATTGCAGTTCAATCTGGTGCTTTGTTCTCTGTGTGCTAATTTGAATGTTGAGTACAATATTGAATTTAAAAATTTGGAATAAATTTTTAACTCTTGCGTAATTAAAGTTTTGAATTTTTTATAATTTGAATTATTTACAAAATTATCTTCGAAATGCTGGCATTAAAAACATCTTTGTGGAGACTTTCCAAAGTTTGGATTACCTTGCGTCACGACATTTATGATAAACGCAGCTTAGCGAGTGCATGTTGTGTTTGTTAGCAAGACTGAACGTCTTTATATTCCATTTTGTCTTTCAAATAGACAGTTTGCAGAATATTTTCATTCGATGTGACATAAGACTTTTATCTTTTTAACGGTAAGCTAATTGTTTAACAAGCTGAGCAAAAAAAAAAAGAAAGCATTTCTTAATAATTTAAAATTTATGTTGTGCTTGAGTAAGTTACTTTCCGCTTAATATTATTATTTTTTAGCTAACTGATATAGATAATAGATTAAATTAATTTATAACATAATCCAGTTGATAATTATGAACATTTATTTATTATTATTTTTCTGTACTACGGAATCATCTATACACGAACTAGCTTAGGTGGAGTCATTTCCGATAACACCTTTTATTTGGATGAATGTCAGGTTTGTTTCTTCAAAATAATAAAAATGGCTTATTTTTTCGGTGTAATTTCCATAATAATCTTGTTCTGAACATATTTTGCATGAAACAAGCTCTGAAATTTTATTTAAAACTTCTAATTTTATTTGAGCCGCAAATAAATAAATTAATTAAAAATATATAAAAATGCGTTTTATTTTTATTGCATTTACAGCTTTTAAATTATTGAATCAATGTCCCGGTGAGCAAATCTGGAAAACGCATGTTGAAAGTTTATAATGCTAAAGTTTAACCATTTCGCTCATTACACTTGTACTTTATTTACAGATTTTGTGCTGGAATCTTCGTTGACACGGTCAAAACAAGTTTTAATCTTTCATTTGGATTATGGAAGTGCTACAGGCGGGAAAGCAACACTATAATTCATTCTGAAATTCTTTCCGCACAAAACCCTGCAAAGGAAAATAGTTGCAGAAAATGCAAGGTTACCAGAAGAATTGATAAAAATGTTTAAGTTATCTATATATTTGAGTCTCATTTGACTTAAAACTTACCTGCGAATCTAACAAAGGAATATGCCAGCGGCCGAGCGGTAAATTCGCTGAACACTGGTAGTTCGGTCCGAGGTTCGAATCCCGCGAACAGGCTAGCTGCACGGGCGTTTTCGTGGTTTTCCCCATGTGTAACGTGTAGACGAGCCAGTTTCCCTTAGAAAGTCCTCCACGAAGGCATCCCTACCCTTAGGCAGATAGCCCTAGTCTGCTTTGCCATAATTAAATACACACACAATACTAACAAAGGAATATACACAGTTGCATTCAGGCAGACATAGTAATGAAACTATAAGTAATTAAATATTTATTGAAACGTTTCTTGTGCCTCACGGACATTTTTTCTCGTTTTTTTCTTTAAAAGTAATTTTTTAAAAGAGAATATTTTTAACAAAAAAACTTTTGCTTCGCATGAAGTGCATAATTTTTTTTCGAAAAGAATTCTCGCCTAGTATGACGCTTTCATTTCTTTCTTTTTTGCTTATATGAAGCGAATAATTAGTAAAGCAGAACATATGTTTCAAATGGACATGGCCCACTGGTGGCTGTATTGGTAAGACCGTTGTACGCATAGCTCGACCCGGATTCGAATGCCGCCGGATGGGCTGGATGGTGTTTGCCTGCTTTTCCTTATTTGTAATGTGAATGCATGCCAGTTTCCTTTACAAAATTCTCTACGAAATCATCCGTTCCCTTAGGCAGATAACATTCATACGCTTTGCAATGATCAGTCAAGTAAACATTTAAATAAATACCCTAAATCCACACTTATGTCCAAATTTATCTTTACATACTCAAATACAATAGTATTTCATAAAATGTCCAATCGATGCAATCCATTTTTGCAGGAAATGTGTAAATGACAAATCTAATTATCTTTTTCCAAAGAAAAGTGATCAAATAGTTTTTAATATGTAAATCAAGGCGTTGCATCATGTAGCGATGAAGCAAGTGTTTTGCGCAAAGTGAATTCTGACTGAATTTCTACAGTTTAGTGTTTGATTTCAGTGTATAAGAACTCATACGGTTTCTTATGACTTCGATGCGTCATTTGGAAGAATCTGTGAAATGACGAATCATTGAGCGTTTAGAAGCAGGGCAGACAATCATGGATTATGTGAGATGAGGAAATATTTCAAGACAGGTTGCATGCTAGAAACAATTTCAGAACTCTGGAGCTGTTGTGAGGAGAACTGGAGAATATTGTAAACGATTAACAACTGCTTCTCATGATCGATATATGGTAATATATGCCAGTCATGACAGGATGTCTACTTTTCAGCAGTTAAATTCAGAACTTTCAGCCGCCTCTGGAACTTTTGTATCATGACACATATATAGAAGACTCAGTGAAAAATGCCTTTATTGCAGAAAGCCAAAGATATGTATTTCACTGTCTTCAGAACAGACGAGGGTTTGCTTTTAAAAACCATCAGAACTGGAGTAAACAGCAATGGTCTCAGGAATGCGAAATCTTCTGTTGAACATATGGATCGTTACCGTTTCTATAAGGCAGATGTGGTGTGATGGTATGGAGAGGAATAATAATTGATGGCCTTACATCTCTACGCGTTTTCAGCAGCGGATTTGTGACCGGTCAGAGATATCGGGTTGACGTCTTAAAACCTTATGTACTTTTCAGAAGTACATATGGATCTGACTTTTTATTTGCGGATGATAATGCTCATCGACATCGAGCAAACTTCGTTGGCAAATTCCTTTTAAGTGAAGTCACTGAGCGAGTACAGTGGCCAGACAAATCTCCTAATCTTAACCCGATAGAGAACTTATAGGACTAACTTGGAAAAGTAGGTTGCACGGAGACATCCTTTTCGTGAAGAAATAAATGCCCTGATGACTGCATTGCTGGAGGAATGGGCTTAATGCCCCAAACTCTGGTTAACAACGTTATTGGCAGCATGAAATCATGTTGTGGTATGTATGTACAAGTCAGAGGATATCACATTCTGTATTAAATTCATAAGCTATGATTCTGTTCTGAGTTATCCTTTTTTCTTTTATTATTTATATTTTTATTTTTCCATGCTGCAATTTCGTATCATATGCAATGATCTTAAATTTTTTCTTTTGCATTTCTTTGATATATTTTATGTTTAGTACCGTTAAGTTCATAAAATTTTAGTTCACATTTTCTGAGAAATCCGTATTTCGTGCATGTAAAGATAAATTTTACATGAGTATATTTCTGCTACTTTAACAAACTGTTTATAAATCCTCTCAAAAACATGCTTTGTGTTTAAAAAAGTTGTGTCTATATTCTTTTCTTAACAAATAGTTTTGGGATTAAATATGAAATTGATTTTATTTGACGGATAGTAATATTGACCGTATAATTGATGGTTTATTTTGCATGCGAGCTTGATGTATCTTTGTTGGGTTGCGCGGCCTCGGAGTAAAACTATCCGTATTTCTTTTTCTAAAAGCGGTTTCTTATAAAACAAATTCCTATGCTATTTTAGGCTTGACAATCGGTCTTGGGTCATAAAATATACATGATCGTTCCTGTTTTATCTTAATCGATACGTAACGATAAATCTAAATCGATGATGGGACTTTTAAAAACTGCTCAGTTGGGACAAGAAATATCCGAAAGAGAAATTTTTACTGAAATCATCCATCAGGATTTTCCCTATTTGTTTAGTTTGGTCGTACGAATTTGTTTCGAAAATGGGGTCACCATCAATGTAAATGTTGGTCCTTCATTCTTCCACTTTTATGAGCCCGTCAAGGAATGTTGGAATAGTTTGCCCGAATAGCGAGCGCTCTCGGGAGGAAAATTTACTGGTCTTGCCGTAAATATTACGTCATAAATATCCCCGATAAATTCGCTTAGTCTTTTGATGATAAATGATGTGTAGCTGCTTCTTTGGAATGCTGGAGTTTTCATCGAAATAGTTTTCAGTCTTAGAAACTGATTTTAAATGTTAGAAGTTTTGTTTTTGTAACCAATAATTTGGGGAAAACAATTTTATTCATCCTTCCAAATCCTTTTCTTTTCCATGAATATTTTCTGACATTAGATATATTTTAGATGAATCTTTTAAAATTTTTGGCTGTTATATTACGTTAACATGTTACTTGCTATTCGCGCAGTCTGGCAAGCACTGCCATTGCATAAGATAAAAATCTTTAATTTGCCTTGGTCTATGAAATATGATATTTTTTTTAGAGAGGATGTGATATAAGATTTCTTAGTTATTTTTTGATTCAATCAAATACTTGGTAAACTAAGCAGTTTAAAAACAATAAATGAACTTAATATTAATACGAATATCCTACATTTTTAAGAGTATTTAGATATCGAATAGATTTAATTTATAACATTATCTATTCGATAATAAATTAAATAAGCTAATGAATTTAAGATGCATTTAATTAATAATTTATTCTATTGATAACTTATCCAAAAATGTGCAGCATTATTACGAATTTTAGCTGATATTTCTAACGCCATATATATGTACATATATGTGATAAAAAGTGAAAACGATGTAGCAAATAGGGATGCCGTAGAACGTAGATCCATATTGAAGAGGAAATCTGGCAGTCGAGGCGATTGGAATTCCATTTTTATTTAAATTGATATTTGAGGTCACAACTCACTTGGCACTCTAATCGTGCCTATTTTCAGAACATTTACATTTTTGATACTGTTGCGTTAGGAAGCGAGCGCAGCGAAATAGCGTCCAACCAGCACAGGGGTTCAAGCTAAAAGTGCGCATTTGTCCAATATGGAAGATCGCCTAGAGGAAGGTTTTGGCTTAGGTCAGGAAGGTTTCAGTTCTAGCGTTACGCACGCAGGTCATGCGACATAGATTTATCTAGAAATTAAGCAGTCCAGAAATGTTATTAATTGTCTTATGTAAGAATTAAGATGATTAAATTATTAATTACTAAAGTCTCGCAGTGTGCTATGTAATTAATTAAATAATCAAGAGATAATAATTAAATTAAAAAGATGGTCATCTAGCTAATAGGAAGAACGCAAATTAAAACTGAAAACAGAACATCACTAGAAAATAATATAATAATGTAATAATTAGTTTAAAACGCTTTAGTCTTTTTCAGGGAGTTTCAAGTCATGTTTCTGAGTTACATGTGGATGATTAAAAAACAAATTAATAAATAACTCAAAACTAAATGTAAAAATAAACAAATTTAAAGTAATTGAAAAAAGTAAAGAATGCTATTAAAATTAAATAAATTTTTTTTCTAACGATACAAACAAAATTGCTTAATGATTAATCATCTAGATATGATCTGTTCCGACGTAACCCTAAAAATAGTATTCAAATTAAATGGCATCATATAAGAATTCTCCGAAATATAAACCAGACAAACAATTGGGCAAATTAAATGCAATTGGCTGAATTAATATTTTCCGATAAATGTTGAACCTAAGATAATGTAAAACTGCGCTAAAAACTGTTGCAGATCAAAAGAAACTAAATTATTTAGAAGGTAATTTACTTTAAACTACAATAAACAAGAATCTTTTATGATAATTTTTATCAGAAATAAAAAGTTTCCAAATTGAGGGGAAAACCATATAAAAGAATGGAAGACTATAAACCTAAATTGCTTTTCATTAAAAATAATAAATATTTCAAAACACAGTAGGCCTTCATTAGGAAAAAGAATTAGTTGAATGCAATAGGAAAATAATAAAAAAAAAAATCTGTCATAAGTTTTTTTTTTTCTTAATTTTCATTGTAAATGTTTCACCATACTGCTAAGATAAGTAAAGTGAGGTATTAAATCGACTTAGAATGGTAATTTGATAAAATGGAAAATAAATTTAGAGAACTGCGTTGAGTCGTATAAATGTCGCATGAAAAAGTGAAAACTAAAAATATGGGAGAGTGTAAACCAATAATTAACTTCTTAAATTTTATTACAGAAATGAAATGTTCTAAATTTTGTGAAAAATTAAGTGTTTTATAATGTGAAATTTAAAAATCATTTAAAAAGAAAATTAAAAATAAGACTAAATTAAATTCAATGAAGATAAATTAAATTTGCAAATGTATAAATAATTTGAAAGTTGGGAATTATTTATTGTAATAGATAAACTTATAAAAGTATTTTAAGTGGACAGACAATTTTAATAACGCTAGTTCTGAATTTAATAATCTAAAAAGTAATTTTTATGTAAGGGAGAGTGGGAAAATTTCTGAAAAGGTAAAAGGTGATTAACAGTAAGAAGTCTTCACCTATTTGGATGATAAAAAGTCTTCATTAGTTTGATAATAGAACTAGAATGGCCATTTCTATTCTAGTCCTATTGTATGTCAAATATATTATCACAGTCTACTTCAATTTTTATACATATTTTTGGTTAGTAAATATTAGATATTTTTTACTTTCAAATTGCCTATGGTTATACTATGGGGCACCATTTATACGTTTCTCGTTTCTACGTCTTTAACATTTTTAAGTCGTTTAATCTTGGTCCCGATTCAGTAGTATTTATTTTAATAGTAAAATATTTCTTTTATACGTCTCATAACTTCGGTTATACGTCACCTTTGCTTGACTTACTGCATCGGCTTTACATTTCATAGTTCCACCGTTCAAGTTTCTTTCCCAGAAATAAGGATAAGAGACAGAAACAAAGGAATGAGACATCGCAGTGTGGCACAGAAATTTAAAACCATTTCATGAATAGAGGGGATAACTAGAAGGAAAAATATATATGTATTTTCTTCTGAAAAGGACGCCGTATTAAATAAACTAGATATAACAGAATTAACTGATACAAAATATCATGAAAGAGAAATGCAAAATAAAAGGTAAAATTCAATTCTTAAAGAGATAAAAAAGATCGTGAAAAAGCTAAAAGGCCATTTCGAATATTCGTTAAAAGATAAAATTCAGATCTTTTAATAATCTGATCAGAATGCTGGTTTGATGAAAGTTGGGGAAACAAAGAAACTGGCTATTCCTGTGGCAACTCCTAAACGGTTGTTTATGATAGGAAAAATGTTGAAGAAAGAGCATAAATTTATAGACAGTCAGCTTCAGTGAACTTACGTATTCAAGATGGAAAGTTTCCTGACGTCGAGGCCTTTTTGCCAAAATTTTTCATTCAGTGTCTGCGACGAATGACACCATGTTAATCTAGGAATCAGATAAATAGGTAATTTTTGGTAAAAGAAATAGCATTTCGATTGAATGTGAAGGAAGCTTGCTTTTTAGCTGGATAGCTACATAAATTTGAACTGCGGCAGGGATGGCTCATCTCATATAATAAATGGGGAATCAAAAAGCATTCCTGCTGAGTTCAAGAATTTATCCACCAAAATAGATGGATATGAATTAAAAGACATTTTTAATATTGATAAGACTGCTCTTTTCTTTAAACTTTTACCTGCAAGAATCCTAGCTTTCAAAGGTGACCAGTGTCATGGAACTAAGCAAAGTAGAGAATGTCTGACTATTTTGCTTTGTGCAAATGCTGATGGTATGGGAAAAAGGACTTCTTTAGTTACAGGAGTCATAAAAACCAACGTGCTTCAAACATGTTAAAAC
The DNA here is from genome assembly GCF_044657685.1 of Stegodyphus dumicola. Classification (NCBI taxonomy): domain Eukaryota; kingdom Metazoa; phylum Arthropoda; class Arachnida; order Araneae; family Eresidae; genus Stegodyphus; species Stegodyphus dumicola. The sequence goes on from NC_140770.1 coordinate 83,294,770, forward strand.
TCAGATATTAGAATATAAAGCAAATAGAAAGGCAAGGATAACTACGAACAATTTTATAGAATGGCTCAAGAAAGTAGACAAAACCACAAAATTCCACACTTTATGGATCAGTCTACCACCCATCCTCAAATGATAGATTTCTTGCAAAATGTTAAAGTTGTTTTCTTCTCGGCAAATTGCACTAGTGTAGTACAACTTTTAGATATGGGTGTCATTAAGAATTTGAAAATATTCTACAAGCAAAGGTTGATCCAAATAGGCCTTCAAAATATAACTATAGGAAATACACAAAAAAATTTAAATATTCTTTAGGCAATGAATATGATTTCATTTTGCTGTTGGAATTGTTGTTGTTTGGTCCATATTACATAGAACAATGGTTGCCAGAGCCTACTCCGAAGAGAGGTTGGACTTCTACTGTTTACCCACAATTTTTGAGGGAGAGCACCCGGGGTCTCCGGGGTCTTCCACCCTCTCCCCTTCTACCAATCCACACGAGGGAACTTCCGGCTCGCCGCATATTTAAAATGCCGCCGTGCCGCACCGACACTATGCATTTACAAACATCCGTGTCTTCTCCGAGATTCGAACCCCGGCCCTTCGGTACCATAGCAGGCGCCCTTATCAACTATACCGTTTGGGCGACTATGGCTTCACTTGCCTGGATTAAAACCACAATCGAGTAAAAATTGCGAGATTAAAGGAGGATTTTCAAACTCAGGATCAAGTCAAAGTGTTGACGATGAAATGATGATGAAACTGTTATTATGGATGAAGAAGACTGGAAATTACTGGAAGTAGATATTACAATCGAGGAATACTACGCAAACTGATGCTAATATAATAACATCAGACTTATGCCTAGTTGACGAAATCATTTTACCTGATGAACATTTAAGTAACAGAGATAATTTAACAATAATATAGGAGAATAAAATTTTTAAAAAAATCCCACCTTCTTTTCAAAATGCTATCAACTGCGCTGACACATTCAGAAATTTCTTATATGTTATAATAAATATGAGAAAACATTTGAAGAATTGAATTCGATTCAGAGAGTTTTACTTAAATTTCAGAAACAAAAGACTCATCAGACATTTAAAGAATTTCTTTTTAAAGTTTAAATTTGCTTTAAAATATTCTTGGAAAAAATATTACTTATTCAAAATAGTAATTCAAATAAAGGTACGACTTTTTTTTTAAATTTTGACGTAACTAAGTAGAGAAATTTGCATTTTTATGATTTAAAAAATGTTACACTAGTATTTATACCATTTCAAAAATATTAATTATAAAAACATTGTTTAAATTATTTAATTGTTTAAAACATTAATATTAATTAAATATTAATTTTAAATTTCTTTCAACATAGCTAATATTTTAAACAAATTGAAAAGTACGGTAATAAAATTGTGTAATATGAGTAATAGCTTAGTAGTATCAAACTGTGAAGCTAGTATATGTGTTTCACATCGGAAATTAAAATTTAGTTTATATGTCTTTCTCATTCATACGTCCTTTGTGAATGGTCCCTTGTAAGACGTATAAAAAGTTCTCCACTGTAATGTAAGTTTTGACTGTTACATTATATTATGCCTCCATGAATTTATTAGCCACGCAGCTTGGCAAGTATGAGCTTTGATAGAAACGTAAACTCTTGAGTTTACTTCATGTAGTGTCGTAAAAAAGCAGTTCTCAGAATATTGCCATTCAACAAAGCTTAAGATCTTTAATTTAAGTTTTCAGATTCAATCAGTCTGAATAAGTCCTTTGCAAAGTAAGCAGTTTACAAAGCATTAAACCCGTTTTTGATAATTTATTTTATATAATATTTTAATTCATATCGTTTATAATACGTTCAGTCTACTATTAGTAACCGACTGAAAATTATGACCGTTTTCAGCACTATTTTCTTTACAAAAAATTATTTCTAATGTTTTCTATTTCTGTGTAAAACTGTTTTTTCCTTAAATGTTTTCCGACCTTTGCACTCTGTACGTGAAATAATTCATGAATGTCTTATTTTGTTCTGAGACATAAATGAGAATTCAAATTTATCAGCGCCTTCAAATAGCTGAATTTGGTTCAATAGAATAGATAGATGAATTCAATACGGGAAAAGAATTTATTTAATGTGGGATTAGAATTCATTATGATGAAGTAATATTCCTTTGAACAGTCAGGACAAAAGTGAGGCAAGGACAAAAGTGTCTTTGGTAAAGGTGTAGAAGAGGCACCAAATTAAAAAAAAAAAAAAAAAAAAGAGTAGAAATACACTTTTTAAAAGAGAGATTTTAAACTTGCTATCCTTAAATCTTGAATTACTTCGAAAAAGTACTCATAAAACCATTTGGATTTAAATTATGTTTAAGCAATTAAAAGAGAGAGCACTATATTTTAGACCCTGCGTTTCATTTACCGGTGTTTGATAGCCTATTTGGTTTTCATTAATCATTTTTCGAGTCATCTACTCGGGCTGCCACTTCAGTTTTCGTTTCGTTCACCGTTGAGTCAAGCAAATAAATACAGAATTACTTAATTTTAAACTAACTAATTTGCACGATTACTTTCTCGTTTGAATATCATATACGACTGAGTAAGACTGAAAGCGAAAGGTTGTCGCATATCAGTTTCTTGGTTAAATTAAAAAAAAATCGATCTTGATATTTTTAAATTTTGCTCGATGTTTCTTTAAATCCTAAAAATTTTCTGCTTTGCGCCTGCTGCCTTATGCAACCGTACTTGTTTTACTCGCTCTGGCATCAGCCCTACATCTACGTTGCGTATGAGGAAAATTATGCAAACCTCGTGCAGAGAGCATGAAGACAGTACAGTTCATGGAGATTTGTACCGTTTTGATCTGTGAATCTGTAAGCAATCTTCCGACAGTCTTGCCTGTTCGATTACGAGTGGGTAAGGCTTACGGTATCGAGATGAAAGAGTAATTAATTGATATATGTTCAAAGTGCAGAATTATAAAATTATGAAAATGTAAATTCATTATGGTTTCAGAATTCGAACCAACGAACAGAGCTAGGTTTGGAAAATTTTAGGAAAGCCAAATGTTTTCATCATTAAAAATATATTAACGTTGCCTCAGTGTATGAGGTAGACAGAGTAAATTAAGAAGAAATATTTAATATTATGTATTTTGAGATAAGTAAATTAAAACTATAAATATTTTGAGATAAATTCATTGTGGTAGAAAATCACTGTAAATGTATACAGAGAAAACATTACAATGCTCTATATAGGATGGTATTTTTTGAATTTACCAAATAACTCAATTTAATGTTCCGAGAGAAAATCCTTTTCATAGGTCCAATTTAAGAGTACTAAATGCTAACTCAAAAATGTGGCTGATAGTTATCGCGCCAAGCACTGTATATAATTTTTCGACTAGTCGGAACAACAAAACCGAATGTTATAAATCAAAGAGATAGCACTTTTTTTTATTTTTCTCTTATTATTTTACAGTTTAAAGTTTTATATATTACTTCTGCAAAATAGTTTCTAGCGTCATTAGGATTTTTGAAGTAGGAGGCACGAAAAATGAGCAATGTCTTCACCACGACTAGAACCTGGACCTCGAATACGTTAAAGTGTGCTACTGTTATACTACCAAGCCATGCTGGAAGTCTGTGGGGATTAGGGGACCCTATTGCCAAATCCTGGTGGTGATGAATTATTGTCTACCATCTTTAGTTTAGGCGCCACTGTATTCATTATAGTTATTTTGAAGCAGAAAACACGAAAAATGAGCAACGCCCTCGCTGTAACTCGAGCACTGGACCTCTCGAATATGCGCCGAGTGTTACATTCTTAAGGCATGCTGGAAGGCGGGAGAAAATACCTTATAAGTTAAACATATTCAATATACTTCGATATCGGAATACATTTCGGAACTTCGAGATAAATATACCGACCTGACATGAAAATTAATGTCTCGCTTTCGCTTTCATATATTTAAAAAAAAAAAAAAAAAAAAAATCTCGAGATAGGGTACCACGGAAGCGTGCGCTGTCTAAAGGGGCAGGCAGGTTTACGTACGACGAAAAATATTCTCTAAGACAGAAATCTTCATAACATTGATCTGGTATAAATATCCAGATATAAAGAGACGAATTTAACTAAAAAAAATCTGATGTGTGTACCACATGACATGTACGGAATATTAAATTACACACATTTTTTCTTGCATTTCAATTTAAACTTATTGGATTGAATTAAATCTACTTCGTCAATAGCGCATAAACCACAATAGAATAAATGCACTCTTTAAAATTCACTATATTTGTTTACCATAGCGGTACTCTGGCCCTAGGTTGACTTAACAGCGTTACATTTCATTCATTTTTTTAACTCAGAATGCACAAAATTTATATCATCTTAAAAATTATCTAATCGTCGCCACACGTTCTATTCAAATACTATAATAAATCTAAAACGATGTATAAAAGAAATTAAACAAAGAACAACAACAACAACAAAAAGAAACAGTTTTTTCACAGACGGTTCAGTATTTCTCATTCAATTAATTCAGTTCTCACTTCGCGACAAGGCAAAAATACATTAAAACTCAAGATGTCTGTATTGAAAATTATGAAGTAAATCATAAACACTTATTTCCTCGAATAAATTCCAGAATGGATTAAGCATGATTTAATTCGAAATAATAAAAGAAAGAGTTATCTTTGTTATTGCGAGGCTTACTTTCTCTAGATTGGCAACAAATCTACTATTCTGCTGTTTCAAATGTAAACAAACAATGGCCGCCATGGAAAAAATTATTAGGCCTAGCGGCACTTAAACAACTTTTAAATTGTTGATAATTCTAAAAATATTGCATACAGATTTACTAAAGGCATGAAAACCTTAACCGGAAGATAAGAACAACATAATTCAATCATTTTTAAAGCAAAAAATGTACAATTTACAAACATATAAGAGTAAACAAACTGAGATCACTGTGCCGAGTAACAGAGTATATATATATATACATATATTTATATACTTTTGGTGCGGCCGATTGCAACCAAAATATGAGATCCACATCTAGTTGTTATAGCAGTCTTATATACAAAATTTCAACGTTCTGAGGCTACTCGTTTTTAAGTTATGCGAGATGCATACATACGTACGTACGCACAGACGCCACGAAAAATTCTTTTCAGAATTCATTTTAAATTAGTTTTACAATTTTTTGGGGAGAAAAGAGTCCTTTATCTTGTCCTTACGTACAGATGTCACGCAATAACATCGTTAAATTGCATTCGATAGCGGTGAAAATGGATATTTGCGTCGAAATATGATGCCTGAAACTTTTCGCGATTACAATATTTCCTTTTTACTTCGTACAAGGAAGTAAAAAGGCCTACGTAAAAGTAGTAGCACCTTAGTACCGGGGCATCCTTATGCAAGTTGAGTTTATTGTCTTATTAATAAATAAAACGTAAATAGCTCTTGAATAAGAAAGGCCTTCAAATTTATGAAAGTTTGTTTTGATCAACGACCTTTTGTAAAGGTGGAAGTACAATGGTACCTTTAATGGCGGATAACCTTTTGAAGTTTTCTGTTTTGGCAAATAATGGCTTACTAGCGTATGGTTGTAGATGTCTTTACGGCTGGGCAATCTGATGCAGTTACTACATGCTGTTGCAATATCTTCTAACATACAACAAATGTTAGAGCATTACAGAATGGTTATTATGAGACTAGTATCGAAATTGTGCTGCTGATTCGAGAGAGAAGGGATTACTTGTCATTATTTGACTAGTCAGCGAGTTCTCATCATACAATTCCAGTCTTGTAAGAAGAATAACTCAAATCATCCCACAGAGCGCGACAAATTACAGTGTTTGAAATTTGTAGAGTTTTAACGTGAAGCATGCGAGGTTTATGTAATGGAGGTTTGTGCATTGTCAGTGCGTTCTGAAGAAAACAACGTGTGAGGTTTTCCAAGGATGCTGAGCCCCTTATCCGAAATTCTTCACGCGTATCTTTTGATGTTATTTGATGGAACACTGCCATTGCACTAGATACTGAGATGAGAATTTAAAAGGTGAGGTGTTTTGACAATAGATTCATTATTCTTTCAGGATGCCGTTACAGGCAAACGCCTGCTATGTATCTTATTCAGGAAACAGATTCTCAGAAATCATTTAGAAATATGCCAGAATAAATACACTATGGGCACAATACCAGTGAAAACTCTGGTATTACTAGAAGACATACCAGAGAACTACCAGCACATAAGAGAATTGCAGTTGTTGCAACCAGCAGTGTGGCGATAGTTATGAAAATGGAACATTGTTACCAGTGATTGTAGTTACTAAAGATTGTGCTTTTCAGAGCTTTTACTTTTTCAAGCTGTGGAAATTCTGGAATTAATAATTAATTTATTTCTTGAATTCACCGTTCCCGTTTTGGAAGTTCCTGAGAATCTTGAGATTATTAAAAAATGTTTAGTTAATTTTTTTTAATAAGGGGATAATGACTAGAAAAATCAAGCAAAAATGAAAGCAAAAAATACTGGGGTTTTCAATATCTTTATATATGAAATGATTTGTAAATGTTGAAGTCATGATGTTGAAGCATTACGAAGTAATCTCATACGTGGCCGCATTAAAAATAGGCCTTTTTGATTTTGGTTGACACGCATTTCCATTAGCCAGCGCAAATTAAACTGGCGCAATAAGAGCACCTGTTCTAGAACATTTAAAATTTTTTAAGAAAGCAGGCAACAGCAAGTTCACAGAAGCGAAGCGGAGAAGCAGATGCCATGCTTTCGAGACGAAATTTGATTTCAGAATGACAAAGTCATAGTTTGCAAATTGCCTATTGATTAATGAAGTTTCGATATTAACTCTTTGAGTTTCAGTTTTCAAAGCTATCTGCATCATCAGGATTACATAAGAGTCATATGATGGCTATTAATTTTGAAATGACGCAGTTTAAAGAAGTTTATTATAAGCTATTGCTATTTTTAGGACAGAAAAGGGAAATACCCAAAGTAAAATGAAGAGTTAAGGGACTATTGAAATTAAACTTAGTTTTGTTTTTACGATTTTTTTCTTACGTTTTCTCTTCCAGTAATTAGCGTATCTTTATAATAAAGTGATTTAACGCGAATTTTGTCTTAACTGCCAGTGCTCGTCAATCGGAAACTCATTATTTTTGAGTGAACTTAATGAAGCAAAACTGTTTTTCAATGAAGCAAAACTGAAATGTGTGCAATGGTTTTTAAATTTTTACACCCAATGCTTCTGTTTTTAAGTTTGACGCAGATAGTTTATGTATGCCTTCAAAATACATAAGAGGCATACATTTGAAGGATTCAGCATACACTTTAGAGGATTATTAATTATCCTATCAAATTACATCAAAATCGGAACTAACTCATTTGAAAGCAGTAACTTTTTCTTTTGTCCAAGGCTTTCATTTTGGATGAGTCACATTCTTCGCTCTATTCCGCCAAATACTAACATCTGCGGCTTAAAATGTATTTAAAATTTATCGATGTAATTTTCAGGAACAGGAGCCATTGCACCTATCAGCCATGACGGTGAGCATCATCTTCACGCGTCTACTATGCTACCAACTTTTCTAAAGTATTACATACAGTGATTCGCATTTCTTACTAGACAAAATTTTCTTCTCATGTATTACTTTTCTTCTATTTCAAGCCTTGCGTATTACAAAATAAATATAATCGAAATATTCCCTGAAATAAAAGAATTTATTGAAAAAGTGTTAATTAATAACTCACATAGTGTTGATTCTGACACGAGTGTCAATTCTGACCCGAGTGTTGATTCTGATCCGAGTGTTGATTCTGACCCGAGTGTCTGATTCACATAGTACACTCGGGAAGTTTTGTTGAGAAGTTTGGGCAGGCTATTTTTCTTGCTATAATTTTATTGTTAAGTGAAACTACATTCTACTACATTTAAGCGAAAATACTAAAGAAGAATTATCGTCTGCGTTAAGAAATTAGTACTTGTTCAGCAAAATGTATTAAGAGTTCCATATCTGAAGCAAACATGGCAAGACGTTAAGAATTAACTAGTTACAAATCTAACTATTCCCTATTTTAAAGATCATCAAAGTATTCAAAATATCCAAAAAATACTTGATGTAAAGCGTTCAGCTATCTTTGATATATTAAAACGATGGTAACTGCATTTAAATGCACTGAATTGTGGACTACATTCCAAACCAATACGAAGAAATCAGACATTAATCCTGCGAAAATTAAAGTGAAAACCAAATATTAGTATTGTAAAATTTGCAGCGGATTTAGAAAAACGATTTGCAATAAAGTTAACTGAGAAATTGCCAGAAGAAGCCTTAGAGTACATGGCTAGAATGAGCGATCAACAAGAAGAAAATTCTGTGTGAACAAATAAACGCTTGGCATTGACTAAAATCCGTAGAAAGTAAAGACTTATCACATTGGAAACAATATTATACTTGCAGATGAGTCAGAATGCAGTAGATTTCGGCAGACGACTCAAAATGTAGTAAATTTCTGTACGATGGACGAAATTCTTTTGGCGAAAGCCGAATGAAGAAATGAATCCGAAAAACCTACTGTCTACTGTTAAGCACGAGGTTGGAAGCATAATGGTTTGAGGATGCTTCATTGCCTCTGGGATGGCAAATTTAGTTTTTATAGAAAATAGTATGAATCAGTATAAATATATACATATTTTTAATGAAGTTATGAAAGCATTATAAGAAAACTTAGAATGCAAAATACATTTAAGGTCTAATAGGATAACGATCCTAATCATGCAACCCCAAATTGTTTGCTTTTAATTATGATACAACTATCTCGAATTTACCCCAAATTTCTTAAAATTCGTCGAACATTGTATTTTATGTTAAAAACATTTTGAAAACCTTTTTTAAAAAAAACAAAAAACAAACAGGCTTTAAAAAATTATCAAGTATACTTGAAAGAAAATAAATTTATTTCGCTAGTGTTTAATAACTGATATTTCCAAATAGAGCTGATAAGCGCAAATGTTCGAACACAAATGTGATTTTGCAATTTTATTAGGGAAATAAATAATTATATATGCTTAAAATTACTAAAAGCTTTTACTGTCTATTAATTTGTGTTATGTAAATAATGCATTTTCCAGCATTTTTTCACATTTTCCCTATTATATAGCCATACGTAATGTATTTTTCTCTAACTTCCGTAATCCTGTGCCCTATTGAGTACTTGAAAAAAGAAACCTCCTAATAAATGTAATAATAATGAGTATCTGAAATAAACACTGCAAATAAAATAGATAGTTATACAATTTGAAAATTTTCTTCCCCATGGAATTTTATTTCGATTTTAAACGTATTTTATTTCAATTCTGTGTGGTAGCAGTTGTGAAGGAATGCATTCGATTGCTCTTCATAATCCCTCTATTTAAAACTGTAACGATCGATTCCAGTATGATTGCATTCTAAAAATTTCGTGGAAAACTCATCGTGTAGAAAACGGAGCATAAACGTCGTACTTTGAGATTTTATTTCTAGATCTTTCAGTGTTCTCCTTGTGGTGTAGTGGTAATGCTTCAACGGTGAAATGACAACGCTAATGATGGAACACCACAAGAAAGTTTTATTGAACGCCCAAAAAATTGCTACATACCATCAACAAGAAAAAAGCCTAAATCTTTTTCTTAAAACCTAATTCTATACATTTTACATGCGAGAGCAATACGTGGCTCTCCCGCCTGCGTTTTTAACATTGCCAACAATTTAATTATTTTAATAACAACTATTTTAACAACTATTGAAAACGTATTTGGAAGTTAAATAATAATAATTTTCATCTTATGCTCACGAGACATCCTTGTCCATATTAATCTTCAGTTTCTTCTTTATGCGACCTTATCACATCCTAATATATAATTTTCTGAAACTGAATTATTCCCGTGTTTCACTTGCGTAGTTGAGTGGAAAAAGTAATCAGCGGGTTTCTGAAATCCTAATCTGTCAGATAAATGGAAATTTTCTTTTAATTCCTCCCGAATGGTTAAGACTGTGTAACACTGGTAATTTGATCCAAGTTCAAATCACAGTGAATTGCATGGTTGTTTTCGTGGTTTTTCGCATGTGTGGAGTGAATATGAGCCAGTCTCCTAACAAAAAATTTCATAAAAGACCATATTTTTCCTTAGGTAGACACCCCGCATGTGCATTGCCTTAATCAACTGAACAATCAAATAATAAGAAGTAACTAGCCTTTTCTCAAGTTTTCTAAGAATTTTTCTCGAGAACCAGTAATCCAGAAATTTAAGGAATGAAAATTCTGGAGGAAAGGCAGTCGAGATTTTGGTGTAAATTTCCATAGTCTTCAAGTAAAGCTGCTAATATTTAGAATAAATCTTTTTGAAGCTCAAACAAGTTAATAAATTAAAAAAACGATAACTCAATCATCGTTCAAAATTTTATATGATGACTGAAAGCAACGAGGACCCCCCAAAAAAGGCTGCGCTGAAAGTAATATTTTTCAGGTTATATTTATGTTAAATGCATGAAAGTAACCTATTATAGTGTATTAAAATTAAGGAAATAATAATCAGGTTTTGCATGAGATCTTTAATTCTTTAACTTGTCTTCGATCTTTTAAAAAGACTTTGCTATGAGCAAAACAAATTTAATCAATTAAAATTTAATATTACCCCAATTTCTTAAGGACATTCTTGCCGTAAGTATTATAAAAAATGCATTTCCGTGTATCCAGTAATAAAAGATTGATTGCTGTATTTATACGCTTCTTCTAATCTTCATACAGAACAGAGTCAAATGATGACAATAAACTATTTTTAATTATTATAGATTGCATGCCTCTCTATATTTCTATTCTGAATTTTATTCAAACAATAATATATACAGTTGCTATTTTTTACTTCAATCCTGCAGCTATAGCGCAGGACGGGTACATTTTTTTATTTTTAGCCTCTTATTATGTTTCTTCATATATGTACATATAAACGTAAAGCATTTAAAGTTAAAAGTAAATTGGAGTTAAAGCAAGGCGATTTCTCAACAATATTAATAATTAAAATCGTGTATAAAAGGTTTAATATAATATCAAAATATATATATATATATGTAAGATAAAAATGTATGAATCAGAATTATAACTCTAAAATCGTAATAGCTTATCTGCATTGCGTCATTTCTAGATCACTCTATGGTCCGCGCAACTCTGATGACGTAATAATTAAGAACTGAAACTGACCTTGCAAACCAAAACTTTTCTCTTCGCGTGCCTCCATCTTGCATAACTACGCACTTCAGCTTTTGATCTCTGCTGTGCTAAGAAGTAATTTCGCTGGCTTGCTTTCTATCCCAACAATATCAAAAATGTAAATCTTCTGTGGAAAGGCACGACTAGAGTGCCAAGTGATTGTGGCCACAAATATCAATTGGAAATAAAAATGGAATTAAAACTGTCTCGACTGCCAAGTTCTTTAAATACTATGCAATCAAAATTCTTCTTCGATATGGGTCTAATCACGCATCGACACTGCTCCGTCATTTCCTTTTCCTTGTTTTGCTTTCATTATGACAATAAAGTCGACAGGATAATTTCCTTCAGCCTGAAACCTCAATGGAAAATTTAATTCAGCTCTTCAAATCATCTTTTTTGATAAATCCAAAATAATGTGAAAGAAGTGAATCATCAAGTTTGTTTTTTCAGTGTTTAAAAAATAACAGATCATTCTTCTGCTGTGGTGCAAGTGCTTCAAAAAGAAAAATAATCACGCGTAGTGTTTACAGATTGAAAGTGATCTCTCGATAAATTGAGAAGTTCGAATGTCTAGTGAAAAGGAAATCATCAGTGAATTACCGTTTAGGAGTTCAGCATTACAGCGGGTTCAAGGTCAATCTGAGTTGGTGTTTGCAAGTATGTGCGACAGAAAATTATTTGCACTTCCGCTTTTTCAACAGCTCAAAAATTATTACATTCGTGTGAATCTAGCTCAGGAACTAAATTATTTAAAGTGCTTCGGATTCTATAGTTTTCATTTCAACTTTGGTTAAAATTTCTTAAAATTTCTGCAATTTGTTTTGAGAAAATCTGAAATTCTTGTTCATTAATTTTTCATAATTATGTGTGAGCAAATTAAGTAATTAATTTTAAGCTATTTAAATTATTCATAGAGAAGGATATTAAGATAAGTTTTTATGTTTTTGAAATTTTGTAGAGAATTTTGAATACTATTTTTATAATTATTCTAAAAATGAAGTAGGTGTAAAAAATAAGTGAAATTATTACAGAAACGTAATATGAAATTATGGTAAATGCATGTTAAATTTATGGGTGATTGTATGTTAAGTATAGTGTATGTCGAGAGAGTACTGGTTCCTTCAACAGAGGCCTGTAATTACCTCTGTACGGTTGTTCCTTTTACCCTCTTCATGCAAGATAATGTTGGAGGCTCTCATTTTATGAGTGTGTGTAATTTTTTTATATTATTATTATTATTATTATTATATTTTTTATTATGGAATGTATTAGTGCAGTTCGCAAAGGCCAGTTACCTTATGCAAGGAACGGAGGCCTTTTCAAGTAACTGCCTAGGCACCCTGGGCCACCAGTGCATAGAACACACTGGTTAGCTCAAGAGGACAGCCCTATTGATGGATATGTTTGTTTAGAAGTATTGCGAGGCTTCCAGTTTGGTAAAATACAGGAATTGTAAATGAAAGATGATAACGGTGAAACCATAAATTCTGAAAATCTTAATCCTATTATTTATGATGTTAAATTATAATTTATCAGTATAGAAATAAGTATCATAAATATTTATGTGCATTACATTTAATTATAAGTAATGATTATGTAAAAGTTTATTTTGTGATATTCTGCGATAACAAGAACCTTCCCTGAAGAATTATGATTATGTGAATTCTCAAACAAAAAGACTATTGGACTGAAATGCTGAAAAATTCAATAGGACTCTAAAAATTAAAAATTTATTTAAAAAAATTGATATTTATAAATTATACTTTACAGGACAAAAATTTTATGATTTATGTTTTTTTTTTTTTTTTTTTTTTTTTACATTTGATAGTGCTTTAACTCTTTCTCTTTCAAAAGGCTTCTCTGTCGCTACACCTTTTTCTTTTTGAAGGGGGGAATATGTGAGATAAAATTATATGAATCAGAATAACTAAAAACATTAATTCTTCCTCTTTATTCTAAAATCGTAATAACTTCTCTGCATTGCGTCATTTCTAGATCACTCTATGGCCCGCGCAACTCTGATGACGTAATAATTAAGAACTGAAACTGACCTTGTAAACCAAAACTTTTCTCTTCGCGTGCTTCCATCTTGCATAACTACGCACTTCAGCTTTTGCTCGCTACTGTGCTAAGATGTGATTTCGCTGGCTTTTAAAAAAAATTATTTAAAAAAAATTGATATTTATAAATTATACTTTACAGGGCAAAAATTTTATGATTTATGTTTTTTTTTTTTTTTTTTTTTTTTTTTTTTTTTTTTTTTTACATTTGATAGTGCTTTAACTCTTTCTCTTTCAAAAGGCTTCTCTGTAGCTACACCTTTTTCTTTTTGAAGGGGGGAATATGTAAGATAAAAATGTATGAATCAGAATTATAACTCTAAAATCGTAATAACTTATCTGCATTGCGTCATTTCTAGATCACTCTATGGTCCGCGCAACTCTGATGACGTAATAATTAAGAACTGAAACTGTCCTTGCAAACCAAAACTTTTCTCTTCGCGTGCCTCCATCTTGCATAACTACGCACTTCAGCTTTTGATCTCTGCTGTGCTAAGATGTAATTTCGCTGGCTTGCTTTCTATCCCAACAATATCAAAAATGTAAATCTTCTGTGGAAAGGCACGACTAGAGTGCCAAGTGATTGTAGCCACATATATCAATTGGAAATAAAAATGGAATTAAAACTGCCTTGACTGCCAAGTTCTTTAAATACTATGCAATCAAAATTCTTCTTCAATATGGGTCTAATCACGTATCGACACTGCTCCGTCATTTCCTTTTCCTTGTTTTGCTTTCATTATGACATATATACACTCGTGTGCAAAATTAAGATAACTGCTAAATTATATCTATTTTTACGAAACGCATTGAACCAAAAAGCACTAATTATGCCGCCGAAGAATTATGCAAATACTCAGTCTAATACGTAAGTGTATTTACGTGCATGTCTGGCGGAGTTGTAATTGTGAAGGGGATATAAGGGGATGGAGGATTTTCAGCGATTTGTGTGCTCGTACTCTTTCACGACATTCGCCGTGTTTCTCGCAACAGTTGAGTAAATTTTATTAGGTATCAAGTAAAACGTGTAGCCACGAACGTATGGATCACGGAATGAGATGGCGAATTGCCAGTAGATTGGAGGCAGGCCATCGCAAGCGCAGGTGACTACTGAGCTCAGTGTAACGCCCAGTGTCATCTGCATTTTGTAGACACAATTTCAGGCACTGAATCCATATCGAAAAGACCTGGAAAAGGTCAATCAAGATTCACAGCAACGAATGAGGATCGTTATTTGACACTATTAGCGCTGTGACACAAGGCCGCTACAGCTTCACAGCTCTCAGGTGAGCTGTATGTTGTCATTAGAACCAGAGTTTCACTGTCTACAGTTGCCTGAAGGCTGTATAAGATAGAGCTGTGTGTCATAAGACTGGTTGTTTGCGTCCCGCTCACTGCACTTCACAAAACATCACATTTTGCACAGTACAGACAACATGTGCCTTGGACCAGACTTCAGTGGAGCACAGTACGCTTTACGCGTGAGTCGAGATTCAGCATGGACACTGATTCTATATCTGGAAAGAGTCTAGAACACGATACCCTTCTTTCCTCATCAGGAATAAGGATCGTTACGGTGGTGGAGGTGGAATCGTTTGGCCAGGCATTATGTTGGACGATCACACACACCTGCGTTTGTTTGATAAGGCTCCCTGATTGCTATGAGATATAGAGAAAAGATCTTAGAGCACTATGTTCGACCTTTCAAGAGTGCAGTTAACTCTAGGTTCCTGTTGATGGATGGCAACGCTCTTCCACATAGATCTTAGCCGTAGGACGATTACCTGGAAAGTGAGCATATTTGCTGCATAGATAAGCCAGCCAGATCTCCTACTATAACCCGATACAGCATGCCTGATACACCTTTTGGGAGAGCAATTTTATTTTTCATCTTCCTCTGAAAACTATGTCGGAGTTGAAAACTGTTTTGCTGCAGGAGTGGGATGAATTGTGTTAGGGACTCTTGCACTTCCTCCTGACCGGTATGCCATCACGAGTTCGATATCATACTGTTGATTTTGAACACCTTTCACTGTGAGCTTTACTAACAACCATGCGTACATAAAATGAATTTTAAATGATGTATCCCTTTCTCTGTTATGATGTTTCTCTGTTATGAATGTGTATTCGTACCGAATTTCATTAAAATCTCTTCATCAGTTTTTAAGAAATTCGACATAATATGCAAATTCTGTTAATTTTATACACTAGTGTGCATATATACATACTGTAATAATCAATAAAAATGTAAGTTACCATAATTAATATCCTTCTCTAGGAAAACGTACTCTCTAGGAAAACTCTCTCTTTTGATTTTTTACTTCCTTGTACGAATTAAAAAGGAAGTATTGTAATCGCGAAAATTTTCAGGCAGTATATTTCAACGAAAATATCCATATTGACCACTATTGGATACAATTTAACGATGTTTTTTCGTGACATTTGTACGTAAGGACAGAATAAAAAACTCTTTTCCTCCAAAAAAATTATAAAACTGCTTTAAAATGAATTCTGAAGAGAATTTTTCGTGGCGTTTATACGAACGTATGTACGTACGTAAGTATCTCGCATAACTCAGAAACGAGTAGCCTCAGAACGTTGAAATTTTGTACATAGGACTGCTATAACATGTAGATGTGCACCTTGTATTTTGGTTGAAATCGACCGCACCAAACGTATATAAATATATTTATATATATATCCCCTCTGTTACCCCGCTCAGTGATCTCAGTTTATTTACTCTTATATGTTTATAAATTGTACATTTTTTGCTTTAAAAATGATTGAATTATGTTGTTCTTATCTTCCGGTTAAGGTTTTATGCCTTTAGTAAATCTATGTGCAATGTTTTTAGAATTATCAACAATTTTAAATTTGTTTAAGGGCCGCTAAGCCTTTTTTCTGACGGCGGCCATTGATTGTTTACATTCGAAACAGCAGACTAGTGGATTTGTTTCCAATCTAGAGAAACTTAGCTTCGCAACAACAAAGATAACGCATTCATTTATTATTGCCAATTAAATCATGCTTAATCCTTTCTGGAATTTTTTCGAGGAAATAAGTGTTTTAGATTTACTTCGTAATTTTTAATAGAGATATTTTGAGTTTTTATGTATTTTTGCCTTCTTGCGGAGTGAGAACTGAATTAACTGAATGAGAAATACTCAATTGTCTGTGAAAAACTGTTTTTTTTTGTCTTATTTGCTTAATTTCTTTTACACACCGTTCTAGCTTTATTATAGTATTTGAATAGAACGTGTGGCGACGATTAGATAATTTTTAAGATGATATAAATTTTGTGCATTCTGAGTTAAAAAAATGAATGAAATGTAACGCTGTTAAGTCAACCTAGGGCCAGAGTACCGCTATGGTAAACAAATATAGTGAATTTTAAAGAGTGCATTTATTCTATTGTGGTTTATGCGCTGTCGACGAAGTAGATTTAATCAACCCAATAAGTTTAAATGAAGTGCAAGAAAAAATGCGTATAATTTAATATTCCGTACAAGGAAGTCATGTGGTGTACACGTCAGATTTTTAATTAAGTTTTACAGAACTTTGCGCAATATTGATAATAATTATTAATTATTTCGAATTTCTGATCTGCAAGATATTTTTACCAATAAGATTTGCATTTTATAACGCATATACTGAATTCATTTTTAATGTATATCCCCAAGGAGGTTAAGTTTCTAATTTGAATTTTGTTTTTGATAGTTTCTATACGTATCTGACTGTCAATTGGATTTCAGCTTCCGGTTTAAATTTATAACGTCACTGAACAAGTATTTTATATTAATTTACTTTTATTTCGCTTTTGATTAAAAAATATTTGAAATTATTAGCTTCTTTTATGATTTCCTATTACTAAGTTTGCTACTATGGTTGGATATTAATTCTACGTAATTTAACTTGATTAATTTCGCAGTAGTTTTTATGCCATTAATAATAATTACTAATTATTACTAATTTAATGAAATTTCTGATATATCTATATCTATCTACCTATATACTGACTGTCAATTGGGTTTCAGCTTCCGGTTTAAATTTATAACGTTACTGGACAGGTGTTTTATATTAATTTACTTTTATTTTTCTTTTGATTAAAAAATATTTGAAATTATTATCTTCTTTTATGATTTTCTATTACTAAGTTTGCTGCTATTGTTGGATATTAATTCTACGTAATTTAATTAATTTCGTAGTAGTTTGTATGCCATTAATAATAATTAATTATTACTAATTTAATGAAATTTCTGATATATCTATATCTGTCTATCTATATACACTGCTGCCCATTAAAATTGCGACACCATGAAGGAAAGCAAATACAAAAAATATATTTATTGCGCGTAAACTGTATGGCATGAAAACAAAATGATTAAATTTGTAACGAATTCGGAGGTTTACAGGGATGCGAATTTAGTAGAAAGGCTAAAACGGCCCCTGGCAGTTAAAACGGCCCTTGCCTGGAGTTAGGCATGGAGTCAAACTTGGCTTAGATGACAGAAATGGGCAACTCATTCCATGCTGGTTCAAGTCTATGTCACATTTCATCAACCGTATTGTTGGAGAGAGGTGGCGGGCCAGTCTCTCAGCAACCCATGACCAGATGTTTTCAGTGGGTGACAGATCTAGAGATCGCGCAGGCCAGGACAGTAATCGAATACCCTGTGTATCAAGGAAGGTCAGAACACGATGTGCAACATGTGGTCTTGGATTATCTTGTTGGAACATGGCGTTTGGGGGCCTAAAAGATAGAGGCCAACCACTGGACGTAAGATGACAGAAATGTACCCATCAGCGTTTAAATTACCATAGATCTGAATTAGAGATGTGCGTGTCGTGTACCCAGTAGCTACCCAAACCATCACACCAGGTGCAGGCGCCCTATGCAGATATCGAATGCAAGCGGGCTACGTGCGGTCTCCTCAGACGCTCCAGACACGTATACGGCCATCAGAATTCTACGCGTAGAACCGGGACTCGTTTGAAAAGGCGACTTGTGCCATTTCTGTACCCAGCTTTGTCGTTTGGCGCACCAGAGTCGCCGTCTTTCTCTATGCTACATTATGACATTACTTCTACTATTTACATTATGACATTACTTCTACTACTTACATTATGACATTACTTCTTACATTATGACATTACTTCTAATGGTCACCCTGCTGATAGTCAGAGCTGCTGCAAACGTCGACGCACTTACGAGCGGATACTGGGCATGCTGCAAACATGCCCATTTCCTGACTAATGGTCCGTGATGTGGTCGTACGGTTTTCTAGGGCTAACCTCGAAATATGTCTGTCCTCTCTGGCATTGTCATAGGAGGGCGTTGAGATCCTGCATGCCGTTCAGTATTACTTTTAGCGAACCATCGATTCCATATTTGCATGACAGTGGTTGGATGTCGACCATTGCGACCGGCGATATACCGGAACGATAATCTACACTTTCGATAGGCCACGATCATGCCTATATCGAATTTCGAAACTTGTTGGTAAGCATGTCCTCTTCTTATTCGAGGCACAACACGATATTCTAAGCAAACTCCAACCTTGCAGAGCACTTTCCGAAATGAGAAGTAAACTGCACAACTTTTCTTTTATGCAGTGTTTCAGATGTCGTTTCTCCCTCCTGTGTCGTCTAAAATGCGCTGAAATACTAATTAGTTGCATATCCGAACTTCTTCCTTTCATGTGATTTTGGCGTTCGTCAGATCATTCATTCCTGGTGTTGCAATTTTAATGGCCAGCAAATATATTTATATATAATGTTTTCATATTTTTCTATTGATGATTGATTGTCGAAACAGATCTATGGAGAGAAAGAGCATAACTTTTCAAGCGGAAATTCTTTTTATGTTGACTTTTAATTTTATTCAGTAGAATAGAAAAATAATAGTATAAAATTAATAGAAACTTTTTTTTTACTTTAGTGTATATTTAATATATCGATTAGAGGGGAGGAATTGAAATCGAATTTCTTCCTTTTCAAGGTGGGGATGTTCCGCGGTTAAAAAAGATTTAGTTTTATGAATTGACAACAGTAAATAATTTCATTTTAGAAGAGAAACGATGGTTAGTTTTTTACAATATATTTTTAATCTTTTTTACATTTTTGTTTTTAAAAACGTTTAATGATAAATGCTTTCCGAAGTGTTAGATTGTTGTTTGTATTTTTCAGATAGCAACTTAATTTTTTGTGAATATTTTTATACAATTATATTAATTCCTTTCTAGAAATGACCGTCACTAAATAATTTATTTAACAATGATTTGCTTAATAAAGAAATTTCATAACCTAGAAAGTAGTCTTAACTGCCATCTTTCCATTGCGAGTATCTGCTTCCCTAATAGCTTCCACTTCTCCCGTAATGTTCAGGAACCTGTAAATGCATTATGCCCCGACATAACAAACCGCTTGTTAAGGGGTTGCTTCATTGTCATCCTAACTTAACTGTTCTTCCTGTTTGCTTTCAGGGCGACGAGAGTATCGACTATTACGGACAGAGAAGACGCACCAAGAGGGAAACAGCAGAATGCATTTGTCCTCCAGGTAAGTCCATTTCCTCGCTGCCTCATCATTATTACCCGGCTATTAATCTTTGACTATGATTCTTAGCGCCAGATGATGAGGGTTATTCTTCACAGTACTTCCGTCAGTTAGGATAGGAACGCTGACAATAGCCTACATTATTGTAGTAGATTCTAGGGTAGAGTATATAGTACCAGTAAATGGTATAGCTATGCGAAGGGTAATAGCCTATTATTATGATTTTGTTCATAGAAATTATTGGGAATTAGTGAAGGTCAAGGGCTTAAATGTATTGAGTGCTTTCATTTTAAATCACTGCTTAATCCTGGGTAAATTTTGCCGATTATTTATATATTTGTTTCTTTATTTTATGCGTGTATTTTAGAATTCCATTGTAATGAATTAGAATAAATAAAAATTATGAAATCTCATTCGTAATACATATATGTGCATGCTGCCCACCATTGGCAGAGTGTATAAGACTGCTGAACACTGGTTCAACCCGGATTCAAATCGCAAAATCAAATTTTAGAAAAGTCTTTGTTTTTTATTTTGAATTAGGGAATCGAAGTTGCAGATGCAGCTGAGCTTCAGTTAATGTTCACTCCTCATTAGCTGATTGTCCCTGAAATCTTGGGGGTCCGGGTTCGAATCCCAGCAAACGGGCTTGCTGCATGGGCATTTTCGTAGTTTTCCCCATACAAGCTAATTTCCCTTAGAAAATCATCCACGAAGGATTTCTTTCCTTAGGCAGATAGCCTTGCAGTGCTTTGTCATAATTAAATAAACCAAATCAAACCAGTATCCCTGGACCCTTGGAGCTTGAGAGAAATGCATTTCCGTTTAGTGGAGTTAACGAGAGAACAATCTATGTATGTTCATAGCAGGATTTAAAAAAAAAAAAAAAAAAAAAAAGTGTGGATGTTTAAATACGAAAAAAAATATTACAGTAAAAAGACCTATTCTCTTTAATTTCCATTCAGAATATTCCCCTTCACTTTTACCCTTTGCTGCACAGTGTGTCCGGTCTAGAAACACCTAAAATTTCCTTCTGTACGCGCAAAGAAATTGAATGAAAAGGATTTAAAGGTTACTATAGGTTACTATAGGTTACTTTGAACCTTCTTTATTTATAGTAGATGGCAGCTCAACACAAACCAGTCCATATATTTTAGCCATGTTTAGGTTTTTAAGACCCTCATTTTTCAAAGAAATCTTCCAGATTTTTTTTAGGATATAAAAGGAATTGTTTGAAAAGAAATTTCTATGTTATTTTTTTGGCTGTATACTAATCTCTTTATTCTATATTACTTTTAAATTTTTACCTTGAAATCTTGCCTAAAATCAAACGGCGAACCCTAGGTGTGCCCAGACAGGGCGCACCGATAATCTGGGACAACTGAAAGTCTGTATGTTTTCGTTTCTCCGCATCTCATCGGTCAGTTCATTGACAACAATGCTCGTTTCAGCACTCTTTTCGAAGCTCTATTCAATCATTGTGCCACTTTGGGCACATCCATAGAATTAAAATGATAAGTGCTATCTTCACAAAATTTTACTTGTGTACTTCTCCAGGCCTAATTAGACTGCCTACCCCCCCTTTTTTTAATCAAAACTCGACTTTAAGAGGTAGCGTGCCGGAAAGGGTTAACTGCGTTAATCCTATTCTTCTTGAAATTTTCTGATGGCATTTTCGAAATTCTCTATCATAACTTGCGTTGTCGTGCCTATCTTGATATCCTTAATGTATTTAAAATATGTAACCTTTCTAGAAGATCGCTGAATGCAGGTAGTTTAACCTTGCACCTTCGATACCAGGCGAACGGTATGGCTATATATGGTTGGTTTTTGTGGCTTTCCCTATGTGAAGACGAACCAGTTCCTTTTAGAAAGTCCTTCACGAAGGCATTCCTCTCTTAAGCAGATAGCTTTTGTGGCTTTGCCATATTCAATTACCATAATCTACATTTTGTAAAAGTTAATAGTTGTACGATAAAATATCTGGCTAGCAATACGGTATTATGTTTTTATTTGACAGACATAAGTGAATCTCCCGTTAGCTGACACTTATGAAGCGAAACCTTTTACCCCTATCAGAAAGTGTTATTTAAATGGGAGTGCTTTAGTATCTATTTCGAGGGGATTCAGGATCTGTCCTCTGATGTGAAGTGTCCGCTAAACTGATGGTGCATATCAGCGGCAGTTCGACTTTATTGCCGTATTAGAAGTGATATATGACAAAGAAATTGTCGTAATGGAGGATGAAACAGTTTGCCCTTATTTAAGCTCATTTGTTACCCACAGTACTTCTTAAATTCTATAATAAGTACTTACACCATTCAGAGTCCATTATAGTGTTTTTGGATATAGTATTATCGAGTTCTAAAACACAGTGCGTATCATTTCGATAATGGATTGTGACTGGGCGAAACAGACCTTCGTACCACCCTTCTCAGCAATTTTCAAAGTCACTTTACTCTCACTGTAAACTAGTTTTACTTTCCATAGCACATTTTTGTAGTTTTGTCGGGTGAAAAGGTCGTTTTAATACATTATTCGTAATCCACGATTTACGGCATACTATTTATATACACCTTCTGTCAACCCCAGTTCCTAATTTAGTAATTTCACAGTACAAACTAAAAGTCGTAAGATATTTTTAAGAATTATGTGTAGCATTACATACTGAAGATGTAGGATAGCATTTAATAGCCTTATTTGCATTTGTTATCAACTCTTGCGTACGTATATTAAAAAAATTAAAATGAACGTATGACGTGAAAAATGTTGCAGTAACTACCCCAATGGATAACTTTTATAGTCTGAAAGATGTATATTTTGCATAATAAGACAACGTATTTAGGAAGTAGAAGAATGAGAACTTCTTTTTTATGCCCTGTGTTATGCAATAAAGTTAATGAGTCTGCAGGGCTGGCTAAGGCGAAAATCAATCGCAGGGTCTCTAAAACGTGTTTTCTGAAAACTTCCAAAATATCGCCAAGCTTGGTAAGAAGTCACTAAATGTCACCCATTTGAGAATCAAAATTCATAACCAAGCCCATGTAGGTATTGGCAGTATGTACTTCTGGTTTTCCTAAGCTATTTTTAAAATTAAAACAGCTCTTTAATGAGAATTATAATTATTACGAAATAATTAAGTAATTAAAAGCTCGCAAATACCGCTTGCAGGTTGAAGACTGCACAAAACATACGATAAACAACTGTAAAATTGCCATAAAATGTATTAAATAAATAAATAAAACACAATGATAAGCTAAAATTCCATTATAGAGCAAAATATTAAACAAAATCACAAATATTTACCTAAATTACGAGAGTATTGCAGATTAAAGTTTCTTTGTCGCTTATTTTTACATTTTTAATATCGCTGAAACTCTTATTTTTTCCCTTCTTACTGAAACCCTAAAATTAATCTTTAAAGATTTCACGAAACCCAGGTTAATAACCTCTGCGTATAACAATTAACTACGGGCAAGAAGGAAAGTAGTTATTTAATATTTGATGTACCGCAGACTTTTCGATTTATCTCGTAATCACATGTTTATAAAATTTACTCATCGTGAACAGAATTTCTTGGAGCTGTAGAGTGTTCGAGTTTTATCTATTTGCAGATGGTTCGTTGAAAGAAACGCTACAGCCGAAAGTAACATGTGTTTTCTAAACGCAGGGGCGATTTCATCTGGTCAGGAACTCGAACGCAATTCCTTTATGGCGGGTAGAAATGTGAAAAAAAAAGTATTTCGCCTGATAAATGGTTGTTTCACATTATTCTTTAGCGTTGCATAGAGCATTTTTTGGGTAGTATTGTACTTATTCAGTACAGCCTTTTCAATATTTTAAACCCGGGGCTTCCAACGGGGTCACATTCGACCCCAGACGGTCGTTGAAATTATAATTATTATTTATATCGATTATGTATTAACAATTTTGATTGTCTTATTTAAAACCGCATTCATAAAAAATTAATAAAATTGGTAATTAGTTTTTTATTGATATTAAAGTCCATAAAGTAAAGAAGAAATAATATAAAATAATATAAGAGGAAAAATACACTAAAACTATTTAATATATTTTAAACTCAATACTATTTTTTAAGCATATAAATTCTTTTATGCAGCACGTGCAGTAAAAAAAAGTAAAATTCAAAAATACAAGAAAAAAAAATCGCGCAACCAAAAAATTGGAAGAACATAAAACTAGAATGGAAAACAAGAAACAATTTGAATATTTTTGAACGAGGTGGTTTAAAAATTAAGTAGTTTTATGTCAAATATCAAAGCTATTACATCAATACCTTAAGCGCAGCTACATATTCATTAAAATCGAACTTTTGCGCTATTAGAATATGATTTTATTTCTGAAAACTTGCTTATATTTGTAAAATTAAATAATAATAGTAGTAATACAAAAATAATTAAAAATATTTTTTCAAAACTTTTGCTCATATTCTTAATCTAATTATTAAGTTATTTATATGCAGCAATTTGTATTATGATTACCATGTACTCTGTATATTATACAGAAAAATGTAAAGGGATCGGTGACGAAAAAAATATTCCTTTGATGCAAGAAAAAGGTTGGGAATCCGTGTTTTAGACAGTTGTGTACTTATATTATAGTGCTATCAATTTACCATCCATGAGCTTGGTAAGTGTTACCGCTGCGCGAAACAAGGTTTTTATTTCTATGCTGCCGCGTACCAGTTGTCTACGTGTTTCCACTCGATGAATCTAAAAGATTAAAATTACTTTTACTGAAATTAAAATTAATTTAATCTTCAAACCCGATAGATGAATTTTCATCTCGCCATCTGGTTAGCAGAATATCGGAATGCTGTATAATCATATCATAAGAACAAAATTAAGCAACTAAAACTCATTGCGGACTTTGAAGTGCGGATCATATTTAACACAAAATTATTTCCACTTCTCGAGGGGCTAACAGACAACGTATAAATTGAGACTATCAGTTATTTCCAAATTAAAATCTAACCTAGCTCCTGGGTTGATGAATTTCACGAATCAGCTACGTAATATGCAGCACTAAAAGGGAAAATCATCAGCTCAGAGATTTATAAGAGGCCTGTCAGGTACAATTTGAGGAATTGCTTAAAGGTCATTGATGATACCAATATTTCTTTTCGTAACTTATATCATTCCTCTATTTAAAATTCCTTTCATTTACGTATTCTGATGGAATAAGAGAAAATAGTAGGAATACAGGACAGAATTTAACACAGCAAAATGTGTTAATTAAAGTAAACATTGCAGAGTCATTTGGTTTCTTGAAGCAGGAGACGCAAAAAATATGTAACGTTCTTGCCGGAACTCGACCTTCCTATGGCTAGCCGGACGTGCTTTCGTGTTGAAGGCACGTGGTAAGGAGAAAGGAAAACGGTATAGTCTTCCTCACTTAAAGTTAGATTAGGAAGGAGGGATCCCATTCGCCAAACGCTATAGATGACGAATTATAGTTCACTTCTTTTTAGTTTGAGCGCTGCTTGTATAGTTCGACCGTTTGAAATGCAACCTTGGTTGGCATTTTGCGAAAACGCATAGACTCGTCCAAAAGGGGCGTTATTACTTGCTGCGACAGAAAAGGTCACGTCAAGTGTTTTCTTCTCCAGAAAGAGAGAATTTAGAAAGTCCTCATCCTTCCACCTATTTTGAGAATAATTCGGTCCGAATGGCGCATGCGTGTTTGCGCTCATGGTCGCGGATGAGGCGGTCGAACTATTGAAACCACTAGGATTTTCGAGGTAGAATATGTAAAAAACGTACAATGAAACTCGAACGCCGGACCTTCTGACTGTTATCTGGGCGTTGCGTTCGTATTACACCAAGAACGTACGCGGAAAGGGGGGGGGAATTGCGGCCTTAAAAATTGGGCAATTAAAATACAGTAAATACACGTTTTAATAATTCATATCTTTATTTAATGCTTTAAGAATGATTTTAATTGATATAATGAAGAATGTATTTAATTTTTATTATCATCTATGTATAATATTTTGAACACTTTCAGCTTTATTTGAATCAATAGATGGTGTTTTTAACGCTATGCATTGTTCGTGTACATATAGAGTCTAACGTTAGACTGCAACTTGAAGTTGTCAGAATGCAGGTTTTTTTCTCCTCTGGGAGCTTATGGATTTCGAGTGTTGCATTTGGAGAAAAAAGATTTACATCAGTGGCAAAATATACTCGCACCTTCTCATATCCCCGTTTATGTACAGAGAACCCTTTCCTTTTATTCGATGATAAGGCCACATGAGCTTAGTCCTGTCACGAATATGTCAGCTTTCGGTTTGACACTGAAATGCCCTTAATGGCTTCCAGAACATATACTTTCATCCAGGAGAGGCAAAAGGATCATGATACATAATCCTTCGATCGCGTTATTCCTTCCGCTTGAGTGGAGTTTTTAAAACATGGCCTTTATTCGATGGAGTGCATCGTCTTTTCAATCGAAAATCTGGTCCACCCGCTAACGACGTAATAAATATTTGAAATCCTCTTCTGCTCCTCATTTTGGAGTTTTCTTCATTACGTCTTCCTTAATCGCGAATTAGGTGATAAGACAAATAGGGGGAAGGCGTAGGAGAGTGGAGGGAATAGTGCTTCGCGCAGGCGCGAACAAAAACACTTCGGAAATGTCCCATTGTTTGGAATTCATTTGCATTTCGGAAGTCGGTAATTTATTTTATTCCATTTCTTTTTCTTTCTTTAGCGGATGTTTTTGTTTCCCTGTGGAAGTGAATTTGTGAAGTAGTGGCTCCTAAATTCTATCGAAGTAAAAGTTTTTCGAGTTTGTGTACGTTTAGGGTTTTGAGGGAAAAAAAGGATAAGAAAAAAGGTGTTCATGAATTAGCGTGCCCCCTTACCCGTCTATTTCGCATAGTAAAGAATTTCAGAAGAGTCG
This sequence comes from Stegodyphus dumicola, assembly GCF_044657685.1. NCBI lineage: Eukaryota > Metazoa > Arthropoda > Arachnida > Araneae > Eresidae > Stegodyphus > Stegodyphus dumicola. Next base: position 83,321,575 of record NC_140770.1, read on the forward strand.
ACGTGACTGCCATGGTTTTGTTTTCGGAAAACTAGAAAGAGACCCTTGTGGAATGTTTTGGCTTCTACTTATTCAAATGTGTTGCTGTTTGGAATGAATTTGTTCTAGTTTCCTGCTTAGAATTTTTTTTTCCTTTTTCGCCTACGAACTGGCTGCTTACGTTTTTGTGGTGGCAAACGTACATTTACTGAATAAAAATAATGGCTTTTACAGGAATGGTGGGAAAGTTTCTTTTTGCGCTGGGGGATTACACACTTAGAATTTAAAACCTAAAAAAGTTACACGCTTTTGATAATATTAATTGGAATTAATTTTTTTTTTTTATTTATTTATTTATTTTTTTTTTTTTTGTACAGCTTAAATAAAGAGAGCAAAAAGAAGTGTTTAGGAAGTTAAAGATGAGCGAGCATCTTCAAAGAAAAGTAATAATTATTTTCCAAACTATAAACATTTTTATTTTTATGCATCATTATTAGAAAAGTAACTTCCTCCACTGAGGTGGGGGAACGGGGGACAAAATTTAGCGAGACGGTCGCAAGGTAAATGAAATTTTGAGGCCGAATGCTTATGTTACATGGGCTATCTTCACTTAACATTCTACTATTTAAAATATAATCAGTGTGTACAGAATTATGGCGTGCTTATTGCACCCATAGTGTTGTGGAGAAAAGGAAATATGAGAAATTATTCTTCAAGAAAGAAGGATTATTAAAAAGTATTCAAGATCTGCAAGTTTGTTGTTCTATCATGCATCCTACTTGTGTGCGAGCTGCAGCTCTCTACAACATCTCGGCATGAATAAAAAGTAAATTGATGCCTTCTTAAAAAAAAAAAAAAAAAAAAAAAAAAAAAATCTGAAAGTTTTCATATTTTATAAACATTTTGTGTGTAACCTTTACTTATTAAATATCACGTTCTTCGCACTTAAACCATAAAATTCAATTCAACAACAGTATCACAAAATAATTTAAAAAGAGAATATCTTTAGAAATTCCGATACATAGTCTCGCGCGCAGGAGATAAAAATGTCCCCCCCCCGCACAGTGTTGTCATTGCTCGCTTTGAAATCGTTGAGATTGCTAATCAGAAATTCGTTAAAGTTTTACAAAATGTGAAATAGATAATAAAACAAATTCCATATTAGGGCTTCCAGATGCCCATATTCGGATGGAGGATTACGTTATTCAAAATTTGATGTCTCTAGGTGCCATTGTTTTATCACATTGTCAGAAACCTACATGCATTTATGCAGATTCTTCATTATTTAATTTCTTTAAATATAATGCATGGCTCTAACATTTGGTCGCAACAATTTGAAGAGTAATCCGTCGTTTATAGTGATTCGACGCAAATGTCGAAACGAAATTAATAACCTTTCTCGGCTATCTCCCTTTGGGCTAATAAAGCTAATTTTTCTTTTCCAGAAAGACCTTTTCTATTACATCGTTTTCCATAAAATATCAAATATTTGTCTATGGGATAATCTTTTGTACATCAGATTACACAGATAAATTTACATTTATCTACAGAAATAATTTAAAAAGAGAATACCTTTTCGAACTTTTCTTGAAGCATATTGGCTTTGGATCTAGTTTTCATTTACATTTTTGTCAAAAATGAATAAATTCTTTAGTCAAACAAATGAAAACAACATTAAATCATGAAATACTAAAATTACTCACTTGAAATTATTCAAAACAAAATATTGTAATACTGATTTTAAAGACGGCATGTTTCAATGATGCACAGCTTTAATGTTTGAGAAAAAATTAGAAATTTAATTTAGTCGATGATATTTCTGATCCATTCAATAACACTAACTTTCAGGTCGACGAACGCAAAAGCAGTGGCAAGTAAACCGTTTCCATGACTTCACGATTCCGCAACACTCTTTTCATTATCTATAGACGACCTTGAACCCCCCCCCCCCTCTAGCCACGTTTCGATGGAACACACAGAAGCACGTGAAAATGCGCGCATGTAGGCTTTTAATGTCATCTCAATTTTATAATAATTTTGCAGAAGGCGGAAGCAATTAACTTAGTCTTGTCCAAGATGTTACAGTGAGATGTCGCTCGCACACGAGTAGTAAGAAGAAACTTTCAGACGTTGAATATTTTGTGGGTAACAGAACACATAATTTTATTTTATTGAAGAATAATCTCTTAGGACCCTTTTTCGTCCCCTCACTATGGGTGTGACAAGCACCTCACTATCACATATACGTTGATCACATTTTTAAATAACAGACGATACAGCTAAACATAGAAACGTGAGTTATCCAGGCAGGAGCAAGTACAGAAAGTGACTGCTTACTTCAGAAGAGCCTATAAATTAGCTCAGAATCCTTTGTTTGAATGTTGAACAGCGACTGGGCAACAGCTTTCGCAATGCAGATCATTGCAGAAGAAATAATGACGTAAGGGACGCAGTACAAATTTTTTGAAAGGGGGCGTAGGCAAACGAAATCCGGAATTAAATGGACTATTACCAAATAAATTAGTAGTTTTCTTCCATATATATAAATAGAAAATAATAAAATAAATGTCTAATAAATTAATAACTTAATTAGCAATAGCTCTTAAATTTCTTCTTTAGATTTTTATATGTCCCATTTCTATCTGTATTTTCGCTGTGTTTGTTTAATGTCTCGCTGCTGTTTTCGTATTGCAGCGGTGTCAAAAACGTAATTGTTTTTGAATAGGTACGATTAGATTGCCATGTGAATTGCGACTGCAAATGTCAGTCATAGAACTTCACAGCCTCTCGCTGCTGATTTATGGGTTGACACATAAGTCACCAGTGATCAAGTAGATCACCAATGACTTGACATTTACTAGTTTTGGCGGACTCTTGTATCCTCTATTTTAATTTTATTTTAAAAGTCCATTTAAATTCACTATACAGCTAAACATTGGTGATGTATGGATTGATTAGTAGTGATCCTCTCGGGAGCCTGCCCTCAGCGGTGACAAGTAGTAGTAGTAGTAGTAGTGACCCTCAGGCTGTAGGTCTTCGATGATCAAGAGTTTTGACTGGCATTTGTATTCTTCTGTTTAATTTTAGTTTAAAAATGTACATAAATTTACTGCATCACCTTCTATCGTAGGATCTTAAGACCCATATCCTATGGTCCACGAGTTGCTTGCCCCTTATTATTCGTCAGATGTCGCTACTAATAAAAGCATTTTGCAAAGGAGTATTCTGAGGTTATGGCGGTTGCTTGTAGGTAGAAGATTAGTAACCGAATCGTGTTACTATCAAATAGCTGTTTGAGATGAGTTGGCTGCGAGTTGTTGCTATTCATTTCGTTGTTTTAGTAAATGAATATGCTCGCAAATTTTATTATTTTTAATGATTACTTTAATTAAAAATTCATTCTTCAGAAGTTCATGAAATCAGCTCAGAAATCATAACTATGTTACATTTGAAGTATTTATCTTGAAGCGACAGTGAATTCAGTTATTCAGTTTTCTGCCTGTGTAGTTTAAATATTAATGTGCTTATTTTAATTGCGATTAAATCATAGCATTACGCAGAAAACAATTAAATATGACTTTAAACTAGAAAAACAATCCAATTACGTTTTTTTAATTCACATAACTTCAGCAACAAAAGAGGAAAGATCTGCAAACATATTTAATTATATTGTTCGAGTTGTGTACGTAAATATATATATAAATACCAGTGTATGCTTTCTCAAAACAATTAAGAAAACGTGCACATTCTTAGACTATAGAACATGCACGAATAATATGCAAACTTTAAATACTCTTTGAATAATTATTTATTTCCGCACTTTTCAGTTACCTGCGCGCCACTTAACTCCAAATGTAAATGTTAGTGGGAAATTGAACTAGATATAGAATGACAACTCTAATGATATGTACAACTTCATGAAAAGAATGGCTATTTTATTAAATCCAGAATAAATACCTGAAACAAATACAAAATTAAATAGGAATACGCTTAGTTATTCTAAATGACGCTTGAACAGGATTTCCTTCTGACTGCTGTTAACAGAATTCTACTAATGATAAGTAGAAGCGCTGGATATTAGAAATAAATAAACCGAATAGCTACCAGAAAACGCTTGTGTGAAACTTCGAAACAACATTCATTCTGTAAATCTTTATTTTAGCGACAAAATCTTTCAATGCTGCGCCAATTCATGCTCCAATAATCCTTTATCAGTTTAAAATGCAATTTAGTTTTGTGCTTTACTGAATGAAGTCTTTTGATATGAATTCGACATGGTTCTTTTGCTTTGAAGGAATTTAAGCGCTACTCTTCGTCATTTGGCACTTCTCAAGTGACGCAACATAGTTCGTGATATAAACAGGTTACGGCGTTTTGTGACATTTTGGCACACAGTTTAAAACTAGCGCTACGTTATTTTAATATTCATTCCTCATATATATACAAGTGCTGGAGCTATAGCAACGACAGTTCCAAAATAATTTGAATTTTGATTTTTTCTATTAGCGGACACTTAGCCGACTTATGATTGGTCACTACTAAAGCCGGGAGTGGTGGTAGCTTTACTGCAGAGGTGCCTAATAGGAGGAACCCCGTTACAGCCCATGAAGTTATCAGGTTCAATGTTCCGTCTTACTTTCTTCGGGAACATGCAAGGACCTGACTCGGAACAGAGAGCTTACTAAAGCTATGTTCAATAACTGTGGGAAGTAGACAGGATACACAAGAAGGGTAAACAAAACCCTTTATTTTTCTCTATTTACAATAACTTCCGTACATCGGAATACAAAGACCCACTACTTGTGGTCTAAAGGTAAAAATATAAAAATAAAACTAAACTCTAATTTAACTTTAAAATAATAAACGTGGAAGATTGGCCTTATATTAACAGGAAGCCGTATGTAGTACAGAGAAGTGTGAACACTACAATACGTTTAAAAATTATCAAGAGGATTAAACCTCTGGCCTGGAAGGCAACGAGCAACTGAGTAAAACTTCTAAGGTAAGCGGCCTGCTTCGACTAACTGCTTCCTCTCTCTCGCTTGGCAAAAAGCCACAACTTAAATACTTGGCGTTCGCCAGACAAACTTTGCATAAATACGTTAACGCTTATAATTCTGGCCGGAAGTAGAAAATAAGAAGTGATAGTAAAGATTTAAAATAAAATAAACGTTTGTAAAACTTAAGATCCTTACATACTTCCCGCCAGAGTTAATTAGTTTGAAACTGAGGTCTAAAACGACCTTGTTGAAAACTTTTAGCTCTAGAATCTAACGCGAGGCCAATCTTTTACAAACATTTTTCGCTAGAAACTAGAAATTTAAAAGAAAGAAATTTGTTTTTACAATAGCAGCTCCCAAGACACGCAATTTTTTCATCTGTACTGCATCTAAACAGGAGCTTTTATTCAAATCTGGTTCCTTCCAGAGATCTGGAAGGAAAACTAATGAAATGTTACACAATGAAATGGCAAGTAACATGTATAATTATATTTCTCTTAACATTCTTATTTCATTCATGACTATTTTAATTATCTCTCCCCGTGCTCTCTGACATGTGTTGTAAAAGAACACCAAACACGAATGTTTTTATGTCTACGTGTTCAACACTTCCTCCTACAATCAAAGCACTAACGTGTTAAAAATTCAACATACCAAGACCTCGTAACACACCCTAACTTCAACTCTAAACCCTGAGGTACTATTCTGAAAGTGGCTAACTCTGAAGTGTAGCGTCAGAGAGCCTAACTACATTCATTCAACCTTTAACACATATTCACCATGATTTAGTCTTTTTACAGTCACACGAATAAAAAAAAATTTTAACATTACTTTCACTTTTACCATATCACGGTATTTCTTAACATTTGAAATAACAGTTCACATTGTATACAAGAACATATTAACATGCCGTTAATTTTACGCATTTGACAACATACATTAGTAGTACATTGTTAACTTCTATTCTTTTCAAAGCAAGTGCCAATTTTTCTACATTGAAATACTACATTTCAAAAAGTTTTTCAGACTAAAACTTCTTTCTTGCCAGAATGTTTTAAATAAAATTTATACAATAACTTTTACAATATTTAAGTCTTTACACATCGCTATTATACATCAACTTTAGTTTTACACGCGAGTAATTGAAAAACATAATACCAAAATCGGTAACAACTCATTTCTCGCCCTTTTGGCGATAAAGGTAGACCTCGCATGAGGTAAAACTTCTTGAAATCTGCCACTTGCAGTAAGAATGAAAGATTAACTTAAGTTTGCAAAGTAACATAAAATTTTACTTATCTTTGTCATATTCGGACATTCTTTTCTGAGCCCAGTCCTGGAAAGTAGCGTAGATTGTTGTTTGATTTATCCTCCTTCGTGTGCGGGCTCGCCCTTCAGTGCCTTCCTCTAAAAGCTTTCTTTTTTTTCCAGTTCGGTCACCCTTGAATACCTTCTTTTTCGCCTCTGCCTGTGGTATTGGCCGTTTGATGGCAGCGGGTCTTGGCGGAACCGGGAAACTTCTTTCGTGTTCCTGCTTGGACGTCGTTGCTGGCCGTTCAAATTTTCCTTGTAACTTTTCCTCCGCCGCTGGTGGCCCTTCCGCAGTTCGGCGACATTTGCTGCGGATAGTCCTGTCGGATGAGTAGATCTTCCGTTTTAGAGCCGGGTTATAGTTGCCGTCATTTCTCCTGGCTCCTTTTGCATACGTCGTCCTTCTCCCTTCTTCATTCTGGGGGTGTTCGTGAGCTCTCTTTTCTGGACGGTGGAACGGCTTCTTTTTCTTGCTACTTTCAATTTTCCCGCGGGGAAACTTTCTTTTCATTTGCTCCTGCCTCTTAATGGCTTGCCCTTGTACTTGTCGTTGTTCCACCTCTGGAGCTTGTGCCTGCGGTGTGTGCCGTGCCGGATCCTGCAAAAGATCTGTAAATATTTGCATTTTATTACGATCATAGTAGGGTTTGATTTGATCAATGTTTGCGGAGCAGGTTTCACCATTTCTAGCTTTTAACACTACTACAGCGTGAGTTATTTTTTCTATGACATATGGTCCTTCAAATCGTGGAAAAAATTTGGCAGTTTTATCTTCTGGTGCTGAAGAAAGTGAATGCTTAATTTTTAATACTTCATCCCCTACTTTATAAGTTACTCCCCGTCGTTTCAAGTCGTAATACAGCTTTTGTTTTCTCTGTGCTACTTCCGTATTCTTTTTTGCTTCTTTAATTAGTTTTTCTATATCACCCATTTTAAATTCTGGGGCTCTTTGTTGCACATAAAATAATTTATCTAACAGCGTTATAATCTTTCTGCCTAAAAATAACTCAGCAGGAGTTTTGCCCGTTGTATCATGTTTTGCGGTCGTAAGGGCGAAAGCAAATTCATTGACATAGTTATCCCAGCTTTTATGAAAATTTTTAACATAACTACGGATAATTTTAACTATATTTCTATTGACCCGTTCCGCTATATTTGATTGCGGCCGATACGGGACCATTTTGAAATGACGTATGCCCAGTTTTTGGCACATGTCTTCAAATACATTACTTACAAATTGAGGACCATTATCCGATATAACTTTTAGGGGCGCCCCGTATTTTAAAATATATTTATTTAAAATAGAATCAGTAACTAATTTCGCGGAGGCTCGTTTTAAGGGAACAATTTCGGTCCACTTACTAAAATGATCAACCATAACAAGGAGATACCGACTTTTATTTAACTGACTTTTTGGGAAAGGGCCCAATAAATCGATGCCAATTATTTCATTTGGAAATTCAGATTTAATACTATTTAGAAACCCGGCCGGGCGGAAATTAATATAATTAACTGCTTGACATGTTGGGCAGGACTGGACATACGCCCTTGTTAACTTTTGCAGTTCAGGAAAGTAGACTGCCTCGCGTACCCGTTGGATAGTTTTTCGAATACCAGCATGAGAAGCTAAAGGGCTGTCATGTAACTCCTGCAGGATATTTAATCTAAGACTAGCTGGGATAACAGGTCGAAATTCGTTGTTGGAATTTGTAGTTTTTGTATAGAATAATAGACCATCTATTAGTTCGTAATGGGCCGCCCTATTTCTTATCGCCACAATATCTTGGTGGCTAAAATTTTCAGGATCCTTTAAATACTCATAAATGCTTCCAAACTCAGGATCCTTACCCAGTTCGGTTATTACAGTTTCTCGGGAATTTATTGTACATGCTGTGAGCATTGCCACGTTTACGGTATTACCTTCCTCATCTATTTTAATTCTGGATAGGGCATCTGCTACGATATTTTCCTTTCCGGGGGTATGCTTGATTACCAGATTGTATTCTTGTAGCTTGAGTGCCCATCTTATTAACCTTGGGGATAAGTTTTCCCCTGAGTACAATCTAGTTACCGCCGCATGATCAGAGTACACTGTTATTGGCGCCTTTCCAAAATAGACTCGGAACTTTTGCACTGCTAACAGAACTGCAAGTGCCTCTCTCTCAGTCGCGGAATAGTTTCTTTGTGTTTGATTTAAAGTTCGGCTAAAAAATGCCACAGGCTGCTGATTTTGCGAAAGTACCGCTCTTACCGCATAATCCGAAGCATCCGCTGAAATTTCTAAATTCTCATCCTTTTCAGGAAATTTCAACACAGGGGCTTGCGTTAATGCTTGTTTTAATTTTTCGAAAGCACTATTGGCTTCGGCCGTCCACGAGAATCTTGCCTTTTTCCTTTTTAATTTTAACAATGGCTCAGCAATAGCTGCAAAATTTTTTATAAAGGACCTATAATATGAACAAAGTCCTAGAAAAGAAGAGATCTTCTTCGCCGTGTTTGGAGTCGGGATACTTTTGTACAGCGATTATTTTTGATTCGTCTGTCTCGATTCCTTTCTGAGATATTTTGTAACCTAAATATTTTAATTCAGGGGCTGCAAATTTGCACTTTTCGACATTAACTTTTAGACCGTCCTCATTTAATAAAGAAAACAGTCTTAAATCCTGTACATGTTGGTCGAGATTATCACTAGTAATAATGATATCGTCTAAATAGATAAATGTGGACTTTCCAAGAACAGGTCTTAACACAATGTCCATACATCGCTGAAATGTTGCCGGCGCCCCTGAAAGGCCAAACGGCATACGCAAAAATGCATAAGTCCCAGACTTGGTTATAAAAGCAGTCTTAGGCACGTCTTCAGGCCGAACCCCTATTTGAAAATAACCAGTCGTTAAGTCTAAAGTCGTCATATATTTGGTGGATGTTATGTTCTTTAGAATTTCTTCAATAATAGGTAACGGATATACCGGATATTTAGTTATGGAGTTGAATTTACGATAGTCAATTGCGAATCTCCACCTTTTTGGATGTGTCAAAGGATAGTCATTATTTTTCTTACATAAAACCACCGGGCTAGCATAACTACTTAAGATGGGCGTTATGATCTTTTTACGTAGCATATCGGTGATATGCCATTCTATAATTTTTCCTTATTCTTATCGTACCGGTATGCTTTGTGGCGAACTGGCATTGAATCTCCGGTGTCAATACTATGGTTAGTAACCTGAGTAAATCCTGGAATATCACTAAATAACGAAGCAAATTCACTTACCACTTGTCGGATTCTTCGTTGCTCGTCATTAGGCAGGTGGTCAAGATTTAACATCGGCGGTTCAGCCTTTTGTCCACGAACTGGTTTCATCGTCAGCTTAAGGGACGCTTCATTAAAATTCAGCGTTGCTTGTGCCTCTGAAAGAAAATCTATTCCTAAAATAATATGTGCTTGCAGATTCTTTACTATGAAAAACATCACCTTTACTTGTTCGTCCTTGATACGGACATACAGCGGTAATTTACCTATACACTTACATTTTTCTCCTTGCGCCGCTAACACTGTCGTATTATCCGAATTATATATGCGGTATTTCCGAAAATACTTCCTAAAAAAATCTTCTGCCACACAGGAACACTGCGCGCCTGTATCCAGGAATGCGGTGGCTGGGATATTATTCACCAACACTTCAATCTTCGGAAGAGTCAAATTTTTCACCATTACTGTATTTAACTTGAAGGAAGAGGGGTTTTCGTGGCCTTCGGATTTCCGCACCCTCCCGTCAGAAGATATCCGTTTTAGTTTAAATTATTTTTCATTTCCGTGCTTTCCTTCTTTTTCCACTGGCCTTGAGACTTTTTTCCTGGATTGCTATTGAACTGTCGACGTTCGCCGGCTGTTTTTGAATGCTCGGGTTTCCTTGCCCACTGATTCGCTTTTTCTTCGTAGCCATGTGCTTGAGTTTGCTGTAGTCTTGGCGTAACAAATTGGTTTCGCTGTTGATACTGGCGTCTTCTTTCGACGTCCGCCGTTCTTCTACTTTCAAACTGGATTGCTAGCTCAAATAACTTTTCCAGTGTAGCCGGATTTCTTAATTCAATAAAGTCTTGCACTTGGGGCAGTAACCTCGGCAAAATCACTTGAATTATTTCAGGATCCGGACGGTTTCCATGCAAGAGTTTGAAAACGTGAATTTTTCTTAAAATAAAGCTCGAGAGGTTTTCAATTCTTTGTTGATATATACTGAAAAGTTCCGTTTCTAATTTCGCACGATCCCTTACAACAGGGAAGGCTTTTAGTAGGGCAATCTTGAAATTTTCGTAAGTATAGGTGGGACTTCCTGCTTGACCCAAGAGACTTCTGCCTATACACTTGAACCAATTAAGCGCTTGGCCCCTCAAAGCGCTGGTAGCTAAGGTAACTTTTTGAAATTCGTGCACGGGGTAGAGCATGAAGTGGTCATCCAATTTTTCCAAAAAACTGGTTACCGGTGAGATTCCATTAAATGTTGCTTCTGGTTTCATCGAAGCGCGCATGGTCTGGACGATGTAACCAAATCCTTCCAGGGCGGCAGCTGGCATTTCTGGATTCTGAGCCGCTTCTGCAGGCAGCACAGGTTCTTCTTGAAACTCGGCCATGGTTATTCTTCTTCGTTGGGCGCCACTATCAGGTTCAATGTTCACGTCTTACTTTCTTCGGGAACATGCAAGGACCTGACTCGGAACAGAGAGCTTACTAAAGCTATGTTCAATAACTGTGGGAAGTAGACAGGATACACAAGAAGGGTATACAAAACCCTTTATTTTTCTCTATTTACAATAACTTCCGTACTTCGGAATACAAAGACCCACTACTTGTGGTCTAAACGTAAAAATATAAAAATAAAACTAAACTCTAATTTAACTTTAAAATAATAAACGTGGAAGATTGGCCTTATATTAACAGGAAGCCGTATGTAGTACAGAGAAGTGTGAACACTACAATACGTTTAAAAATTATCGAGAGGATTAAACCTCTGGCCTGGAAGGCAACCAGCAACTGAGTAAAACTTCTAAGGTAAGCGGCCTGCTTCGACTAATTGCTTCCTCTCTCTCGCTTGGCAAAAAGCCACAACTTAAATACTTGGCGTTCGCCAGACAAACTTTGCATAAATACGTTAACGCTTATAATTCTGGCCGGAAGTAGAAAATAAGAAGTGATAGTAAAGATTTAAAATAAAATAAACGTTTGTAAAACTTAAGATCCTTACATACTTCCCGCCAGAGTTAATTAGTTTGAAACTGAGGTCTAAAACGACCTTGTTGAAAACTTTTAGCTCTAGAATCTAACGCGAGGCCAATCTTTTACAAACATTTTTCGCTAGAAACTAGAAATTTAAAAGAAAGAAATTTGTTTTTACAATAGCAGCTCCCAAGACACGCAATTTTTTCATCTGTACTGCATCTAAACAGGAGCTTTTATTCAAATCTGGTTCCTTCCAGAGATCTGGAAGGAAAACTAGTTTAATGAAATGTTACACAATGAAATGGCAAGTAACATGTATAATTATATTTCTCTTAACATTCTTATTTCATTCATGACTATTTTAATTATCTCTCCCCGTGCTCTCTGACATGTGTTGTAAAAGAACACCAAACACGAATGTTTTTATGTCTACGTGTTCAACACTTCCTCCTACAATCAAAGCACTAACGTGTTAAAAATTCAACATACCAAGACCTCGTAACACACCCTAACTTCAACTCTAAACCCTGAGGTACTATTCTGAAAGTGGCTAACTCTGAAGTGTAGCGTCAGAGAGCCTAACTACATTCATTCAACCTTTAACACATATTCACCATGATTTAGTCTTTTTACAGTCACACGAATAAAAAAAAAATTTTAACATTACTTTCACTTTTACCATATCACGGTATTTCTTAACATTTGAAATAACAGTTCACATTGTATACAAGAACATATTAACATGCCGTTAATTTTACGCATTTGACAACATACATTAGTAGTACATTGTTAACTTCTATTCTTTTCAAAGCAAGTGCCAATTTTTCTACATTGAAATACTACATTTCAAAAAGTTTTTCAGACTAAAACTTCTTTCTTGCCAGAATGTTTTAAATAAAATTTATACAATAACTTTTACAATATTTAAGTCTTTACACATCGCTATTATACATCAACTTTAGTTTTACACGCGAGTAATTGAAAAACATAATACCAAAATCGGTAACAACTCATTTCTCGCCCTTTTGGCGATAAAGGTAGACCTCGCATGAGGTAAAACTTCTTGAAATCTGCCACTTGCAGTAAGAATGAAAGATTAACTTAAGTTTGCAAAGTAACATAAAATTTTACTTATCTTTGTCATATTCGGACATTCTTTTCTGAGCCCAGTCCTGGAAAGTAGCGTAGATTGTTGTTTGATTTATCCTCCTTCGTGTGCGGGCTCGCCCTTCAGTGCCTTCCTCTAAAAGCTTTCTTTTTTTTCCAGTTCGGTCACCCTTGAATACCTTCTTTTTCGCCTCTGCCTGTGGTATTGGCCGTTTGATGGCAGCTGGTCTTGGCGGAACCGGGAAACTTCTTTCGTGTTCCTGCTTGGACGTCGTTGCTGGCCGTTCAAATTTTCCTTGTAACTTTTCCTCCGCCGCTGGTGGCCCTTCCGCAGTTCGGCGACATTTGCTGCGGATAGTCCTGTCGGATGAGTAGATCTTCCGTTTTAGAGCCGGGTTATAGTTGCCGTCATTTCTCCTGGCTCTTTTTGCATACGTCGTCCTTCTCCCTTCTTCATTCTGGGGGTGTTCGTGAGCTCTCTTTTCTGGACGGTGGAACGGCTTCTTTTTCTTGCTACTTTCAATTTTCCCGCGGGGAAACTTTCTTTTCATTTGCTCCTGCCTCTTAATGGCTTGCCCTTGTACTTGTCGTTGTTCCACCTCTGGAGCTTGTGCCTGCGGTGTGTGCCGTGCCGGATCCTGCAAAAGATCTGTAAATATTTGCATTTTATTACGATCATAGTAGGGTTTGATTTGATCAATGTTTGCGGAGCAGGTTTCACCATTTCTAGCTTTTAACACTACTACAGCGTGAGTTATTTTTTCTATGACATATGGTCCTTCAAATCGTGGAAAAAATTTGGCAGTTTTATCTTCTGGTGCTGAAGAAAGTGAATGCTTAATTTTTAATACTTCATCCCCTACTTTATAAGTTACTCCCCGTCGTTTCAAGTCGTAATACAGCTTTTGTTTTCTCTGTGCTACTTCCGTATTCTTTTTTGCTTCTTTAATTAGTTTTTCTATATCACCCATTTTAAATTCTGGGGCTCTTTGTTGCACATAAAATAATTTATCTAACAGCGTTATAATCTTTCTGCCTAAAAATAACTCAGCAGGAGTTTTGCCCGTTGTATCATGTTTTGCGGTCGTAAGGGCGAAAGCAAATTCATTGACATAGTTATCCCAGCTTTTATGAAAATTTTTAACATAACTACGGATAATTTTAACTATATTTCTATTGACCCGTTCCGCTATATTTGATTGCGGCCGATACGGGACCATTTTGAAATGACGTATGCCCAGTTTTTGGCACATGTCTTCAAATACATTACTTACAAATTGAGGACCATTATCCGATATAACTTTTAGGGGCGCCCCGTATTTTAAAATATATTTATTTAAAATAGAATCAGTAACTAATTTCGCGGAGGCTCGTTTTAAGGGAACAATTTCGGTCCACTTACTAAAATGATCAACCATAACAAGGAGATACCGACTTTTATTTAACTGACTTTTTGGGAAAGGGCCCAATAAATCGATGCCAATTATTTCATTTGGAAATTCAGATTTAATACTATTTAGAAACCCGGCCGGGCGGAAATTAATATAATTAACTGCTTGACATGTTGGGCAGGACTGGACATACGCCCTTGTTAACTTTTGCAGTTCAGGAAAGTAGACTGCCTCGCGTACCCGTTGGATAGTTTTTCGAATACCAGCATGAGAAGCTAAAGGGCTGTCATGGAGCTCCTGCAGGATATTTAATCTAAGACTAGCTTGGATAACAGGTCGAAATTCGTTGTTGGAATTCGTAGTTTTTGTATAGAATAATAGACCATCTATTAGTTCGTAATGGGCCGCCCTATTTCTTATCGCCACAATATCTTGGTGGCTAAAATTTTCAGGATCCTTTAAATACTCATAAATGCTTCCAAACTCAGGATCCTTACCCAGTTCGGTTATTACAGTTTCTCGGGAATTTATTGTACATGCTGTGAGCATTGCCACGTTTACGGTATTACCTTCCTCATCTATTTTAATTCTGGATAGGGCATCTGCTACGATATTTTCCTTTCCGGGGGTATGCTTGATTACCAGATTGTATTCTTGTAGCTTGAGTGCCCATCTTATTAACCTTGGGGATAAGTTTTCCCCTGAGTACAATCTAGTTACCGCCGCATGATCAGAGTACACTGTTATTGGCGCCTTTCCAAAATAGACTCGGAACTTTTGCACTGCTAACAGAACTGCAAGTGCCTCTCTCTCAGTCGCGGAATAGTTTCTTTGTGTTTGATTTAAAGTTCGGCTAAAAAATGCCACAGGCTGCTGATTTTGCGAAAGTACCGCTCTTACCGCATAATCCGAAGCATCCGCTGAAATTTCTAAATTCTCATCCTTTTCAGGAAATTTCAACACAGGGGCTTGCGTTAATGCTTGTTTTAATTTTTCGAAAGCACTATTGGCTTCGGCCGTCCACGAGAATCTTGCCTTTTTCCTTTTTAATTTTAACAATGGCTCAGCAATAGCTGCAAAATTTTTTATAAAGGACCTATAATATGAACAAAGTCCTAGAAAAGAAGAGATCTTCTTCGCCGTGTTTGGAGTCGGGATACTTTTGTACAGCGATTATTTTTGATTCGTCTGTCTCGATTCCTTTCTGAGATATTTTGTAACCTAAATATTTTAATTCAGGGGCTGCAAATTTGCACTTTTCGACATTAACTTTTAGACCGTCCTCATTTAATAAAGAAAACAGTCTTAAATCCTGTACATGTTGGTCGAGATTATCACTAGTAATAATGATATCGTCTAAATAGATAAATGTGGACTTTCCAAGAACAGGTCTTAACACAATGTCCATACATCGCTGAAATGTTGCCGGCGCCCCTGAAAGGCCAAACGGCATACGCAAAAATGCATAAGTCCCAGACTTGGTTATAAAAGCAGTCTTAGGCACGTCTTCAGGCCGAACCCCTATTTGAAAATAACCAGTCGTTAAGTCTAAAGTCGTCATATATTTGGTGGATGTTATGTTCTTTAGAATTTCTTCAATAATAGGTAACGGATATACCGGATATTTAGTTATGGAGTTGAATTTACGATAGTCAATTGCGAATCTCCACCTTTTTGGATGTGTCAAAGGATAGTCATTATTTTTCTTACATAAAACCACCGGGCTAGCATAACTACTTAAGATGGGCGTTATGATCTTTTTACGTAGCATATCGGTGATATGCCATTCTATAATTTTTCCTTATTCTTATCGTACCGGTATGCTTTGTGGCGAACTGGCATTGAATCTCCGGTGTCAATACTATGGTTAGTAACCTGAGTAAATCCTGGAATATCACTAAATAACGAAGCAAATTCACTTACCACTTGTCGGATTCTTCGTTGCTCGTCATTAGGCAGGTGGTCAAGATTTAACATCGGCGGTTCAGCCTTTTGTCCACGAACTGGTTTCATCGTCAGCTTAAGGGACGCTTCATTAAAATTCAGCGTTGCTTGTGCCTCTGAAAGAAAATCTATTCCTAAAATAATATGTGCTTGCAGATTCTTTACTATGAAAAACATCACCTTTACTTGTTCGTCCTTGATACGGACATACAGCGGTAATTTACCTATACACTTACATTTTTCTCCTTGCGCCGCTAACACTGTCGTATTATCCGAATTATATATGCGGTATTTCCGAAAATACTTCCTAAAAAAATCTTCTGCCACACAGGAACACTGCGCGCCTGTATCCAGGAATGCGGTGGCTGGGATATTATTCACCAACACTTCAATCTTCGGAAGAGTCAAATTTTTCACCATTACTGTATTTAACTTGAAGGAAGAGGGGTTTTCGTGGCCTTCGGATTTCCGCACCCTCCCGTCAGAAGATATCCGTTTTAGTTTAAATTATTTTTCATTTCCGTGCTTTCCTTCTTTTTCCACTGGCCTTGAGACTTTTTTCCTGGATTGCTATTGAACTGTCGACGTTCGCCGGCTGTTTTTGAATGCTCGGGTTTCCTTGCCCACTGATTCGCTTTTTCTTCGTAGCCATGTGCTTGAGTTTGCTGTAGTCTTGGCGTAACAAATTGGTTTCGCTGTTGATACTGGCGTCTTCTTTCGACGTCCGCCGTTCTTCTACTTTCAAACTGGATTGCTAGCTCAAATAACTTTTCCAGTGTAGCCGGATTTCTTAATTCAATAAAGTCTTGCACTTGGGGCAGTAACCTCGGCAAAATCACTTGAATTATTTCAGGATCCGGACGGTTTCCATGCAAGAGTTTGAAAACGTGAATTTTTCTTAAAATAAAGCTCGAGAGGTTTTCAATTCTTTGTTGATATATACTGAAAAGTTCCGTTTCTAATTTCGCACGATCCCTTACAACAGGGAAGGCTTTTAGTAGGGCAATCTTGAAATTTTCGTAAGTATAGGTGGGACTTCCTGCTTGACCCAAGAGACTTCTGCCTATACACTTGAACCAATTAAGCGCTTGGCCCCTCAAAGCGCTGGTAGCTAAGGTAACTTTTTGAAATTCGTGCACGGGGTAGAGCATGAAGTGGTCATCCAATTTTTCCAAAAAACTGGTTACCGGTGAGATTCCATTAAATGTTGCTTCTGGTTTCATCGAAGCGCGCATGGTCTGGACGATGTAACCAAATCCTTCCAGGGCGGCAGCTGGCATTTCTGGATTCTGAGCCGCTTCTGCAGGCAGCACAGGTTCTTCTTGAAACTCGGCCATGGTTATTCTTCTTCGTTGGGCGCCACTATCAGGTTCAATGTTCACGTCTTACTTTCTTCGGGAACATGCAAGGACCTGACTCGGAACAGAGAGCTTACTAAAGCTATGTTCAATAACTGTGGGAAGTAGACAGGATACACAAGAAGGGTATACAAAACCCTTTATTTTTCTCTATTTACAATAACTTCCGTACTTCGGAATACAAAGACCCACTACTTGTGGTCTAAACGTAAAAATATAAAAATAAAACTAAACTCTAATTTAACTTTAAAATAATAAACGTGGAAGATTGGCCTTATATTAACAGGAAGCCGTATGTAGTACAGAGAAGTGTGAACACTACAATACGTTTAAAAATTATCGAGAGGATTAAACCTCTGGCCTGGAAGGCAACCAGCAACTGAGTAAAACTTCTAAGGTAAGCGGCCTGCTTCGACTAATTGCTTCCTCTCTCTCGCTTGGCAAAAAGCCACAACTTAAATACTTGGCGTTCGCCAGACAAACTTTGCATAAATACGTTAACGCTTATAATTCTGGCCGGAAGTAGAAAATAAGAAGTGATAGTAAAGATTTAAAATAAAATAAACGTTTGTAAAACTTAAGATCCTTACATACTTCCCGCCAGAGTTAATTAGTTTGAAACTGAGGTCTAAAACGACCTTGTTGAAAACTTTTAGCTCTAGAATCTAACGCGAGGCCAATCTTTTACAAACATTTTTCGCTAGAAACTAGAAATTTAAAAGAAAGAAATTTGTTTTTACAATAGCAGCTCCCAAGACACGCAATTTTTTCATCTGTACTGCATCTAAACAGGAGCTTTTATTCAAATCTGGTTCCTTCCAGAGATCTGGAAGGAAAACTAGTTTAATGAAATGTTACACAATGAAATGGCAAGTAACATGTATAATTATATTTCTCTTAACATTCTTATTTCATTCATGACTATTTTAATTATCTCTCCCCGTGCTCTCTGACATGTGTTGTAAAAGAACACCAAACACGAATGTTTTTATGTCTACGTGTTCAACACTTCCTCCTACAATCAAAGCACTAACGTGTTAAAAATTCAACATACCAAGACCTCGTAACACACCCTAACTTCAACTCTAAACCCTGAGGTACTATTCTGAAAGTGGCTAACTCTGAAGTGTAGCGTCAGAGAGCCTAACTACATTCATTCAACCTTTAACACATATTCACCATGATTTAGTCTTTTTACAGTCACACGAATAAAAAAAAAATTTTAACATTACTTTCACTTTTACCATATCACGGTATTTCTTAACATTTGAAATAACAGTTCACATTGTATACAAGAACATATTAACATGCCGTTAATTTTACGCATTTGACAACATACATTAGTAGTACATTGTTAACTTCTATTCTTTTCAAAGCAAGTGCCAATTTTTCTACATTGAAATACTACATTTCAAAAAGTTTTTCAGACTAAAACTTCTTTCTTGCCAGAATGTTTTAAATAAAATTTATACAATAACTTTTACAATATTTAAGTCTTTACACATCGCTATTATACATCAACTTTAGTTTTACACGCGAGTAATTGAAAAACATAATACCAAAATCGGTAACAACTCATTTCTCGCCCTTTTGGCGATAAAGGTAGACCTCGCATGAGGTAAAACTTCTTGAAATCTGCCACTTGCAGTAAGAATGAAAGATTAACTTAAGTTTGCAAAGTAACATAAAATTTTACTTATCTTTGTCATATTCGGACATTCTTTTCTGAGCCCAGTCCTGGAAAGTAGCGTAGATTGTTGTTTGATTTATCCTCCTTCGTGTGCGGGCTCGCCCTTCAGTGCCTTCCTCTAAAAGCTTTCTTTTTTTTCCAGTTCGGTCACCCTTGAATACCTTCTTTTTCGCCTCTGCCTGTGGTATTGGCCGTTTGATGGCAGCTGGTCTTGGCGGAACCGGGAAACTTCTTTCGTGTTCCTGCTTGGACGTCGTTGCTGGCCGTTCAAATTTTCCTTGTAACTTTTCCTCCGCCGCTGGTGGCCCTTCCGCAGTTCGGCGACATTTGCTGCGGATAGTCCTGTCGGATGAGTAGATCTTCCGTTTTAGAGCCGGGTTATAGTTGCCGTCATTTCTCCTGGCTCTTTTTGCATACGTCGTCCTTCTCCCTTCTTCATTCTGGGGGTGTTCGTGAGCTCTCTTTTCTGGACGGTGGAACGGCTTCTTTTTCTTGCTACTTTCAATTTTCCCGCGGGGAAACTTTCTTTTCATTTGCTCCTGCCTCTTAATGGCTTGCCCTTGTACTTGTCGTTGTTCCACCTCTGGAGCTTGTGCCTGCGGTGTGTGCCGTGCCGGATCCTGCAAAAGATCTGTAAATATTTGCATTTTATTACGATCATAGTAGGGTTTGATTTGATCAATGTTTGCGGAGCAGGTTTCACCATTTCTAGCTTTTAACACTACTACAGCGTGAGTTATTTTTTCTATGACATATGGTCCTTCAAATCGTGGAAAAAATTTGGCAGTTTTATCTTCTGGTGCTGAAGAAAGTGAATGCTTAATTTTTAATACTTCATCCCCTACTTTATAAGTTACTCCCCGTCGTTTCAAGTCGTAATACAGCTTTTGTTTTCTCTGTGCTACTTCCGTATTCTTTTTTGCTTCTTTAATTAGTTTTTCTATATCACCCATTTTAAATTCTGGGGCTCTTTGTTGCACATAAAATAATTTATCTAACAGCGTTATAATCTTTCTGCCTAAAAATAACTCAGCAGGAGTTTTGCCCGTTGTATCATGTTTTGCGGTCGTAAGGGCGAAAGCAAATTCATTGACATAGTTATCCCAGCTTTTATGAAAATTTTTAACATAACTACGGATAATTTTAACTATATTTCTATTGACCCGTTCCGCTATATTTGATTGCGGCCGATACGGGACCATTTTGAAATGACGTATGTCCAGTTTTTGGCACATGTCTTCAAATACATTACTTACAAATTGAGGACCATTATCCGATATAACTTTTAGGGGCGCCCCGTATTTTAAAATATATTTATTTAAAATAGAATCAGTAACTAATTTCGCGGAGGCTCGTTTTAAGGGAACAATTTCGGTCCACTTACTAAAATGATCAACCATAACAAGGAGATACCGACTTTTATTTAACTGACTTTTTGGGAAAGGGCCCAATAAATCGATGCCAATTATTTCATTTGGAAATTCAGATTTAATACTATTTAGAAACCCGGCCGGGCGGAAATTAATATAATTAACTGCTTGACATGTTGGGCAGGACTGGACATACGCCCTTGTTAACTTTTGCAGTTCAGGAAAGTAGACTGCCTCGCGTACCCGTTGGATAGTTTTTCGAATACCAGCATGAGAAGCTAAAGGGCTGTCATGGAGCTCCTGCAGGATATTTAATCTAAGACTAGCTTGGATAACAGGTCGAAATTCGTTGTTGGAATTCGTAGTTTTTGTATAGAATAATAGACCATCTATTAGTTCGTAATGAGCCGCCCTATTTCTTATCGCCACAATATCTTGGTGGCTAAAATTTTCAGGATCCTTTAAATACTCATAAATGCTTCCAAACTCAGGATCCTTACCCAGTTCGGTTATTACAGTTTCTCGGGAATTTATTGTACATGCTGTGAGCATTGCCACGTTTACGGTATTACCTTCCTCATCTATTTTAATTCTGGATAGGGCATCTGCTACGATATTTTCCTTTCCGGGGGTATGCTTGATTACCAGATTGTATTCTTGTAGCTTGAGTGCCCATCTTATTAACCTTGGGGATAAGTTTTCCCCTGAGTACAATCTAGTTACCGCCGCATGATCAGAGTACACTGTTATTGGCGCCTTTCCAAAATAGACTCGGAACTTTTGCACTGCTAACAGAACTGCAAGTGCCTCTCTCTCAGTCGCGGAATAGTTTCTTTGTGTTTGATTTAAAGTTCGGCTAAAAAATGCCACAGGCTGCTGATTTTGCGAAAAAAGTACCGCTCCTACCGCATAATCCGAAGCATCCGCTGAAATTTCTAAATTCTCATCCTTTTCAGGAAATTTCAACACAGGGGCTTGCGTTAATGCTTGTTTTAATTTTTCGAAAGCACTATTGGCTTCGGCCGTCCACGAGAATCTTGCCTTTTTCTTTTTTAATTTTAACAATGGCTCAGCAATAGCTGCAAAATTTTTTATAAAGGACCTATAATATGAACAAAGTCCTAGAAAAGAAGAGATCTTCTTCGCCGTGTTTGGAGTCGGGATACTTTTGTACAGCGATTATTTTTGATTCGTCTGTCTCGATTCCTTTCTGAGATATTTTGTAACCTAAATATTTTAATTCAGGGGCTGCAAATTTGCACTTTTCGACATTAACTTTTAGACCGTCCTCATTTAATAAAGAAAACAGTCTTAAATCCTGTACATGTTGGTCGAGATTATCACTAGTAATAATGATATCGTCTAAATAGATAAATGTGGACTTTCCAAGAACAGGTCTTAACACAATGTCCATACATCGCTGAAATGTTGCCGGCGCCCCTGAAAGGCCAAACGGCATACGCAAAAATGCATAAGTCCCAGACTTGGTTATAAAAGCAGTCTTAGGCACGTCTTCAGGCCGAACCCCTATTTGAAAATAACCAGTCGTTAAGTCTAAAGTCGTCATATATTTGGTGGATGTTATGTTCTTTAGAATTTCTTCAATAATAGGTAACGGATATACCGGATATTTAGTTATGGAGTTGAATTTACGATAGTCAATTGCGAATCTCCACCTTTTTGGATGTGTCAAAGGATAGTCATTATTTTTCTTACATAAAACCACCGGGCTAGCATAACTACTTAAGATGGGCGTTATGATCTTTTTACGTAGCATATCGGTGATATGCCATTCTATAATTTTTCCTTATTCTTATCGTACCGGTATGCTTTGTGGCGAACTGGCATTGAATCTCCGGTGTCAATACTATGGTTAGTAACCTGAGTAAATCCTGGAATATCACTAAATAACGAAGCAAATTCACTTACCACTTGTCGGATTCTTCGTTGCTCGTCATTAGGCAGGTGGTCAAGATTTAACATCGGCGGTTCAGCCTTTTGTCCACGAACTGGTTTCATCGTCAGCTTAAGGGACGCTTCATTAAAATCCAGCGTTGCTTGTGCCTCTGAAAGAAAATCTATTCCTAAAATAATATGTGCTTGCAGATTCTTTACTATGAAAAACATCACCTTTACTTGTTCGTCCTTGATACGGACATACAGCGGTAATTTACCTATACACTTACATTTTTCTCCTTGCGCCGCTAACACTGTCGTATTATCCGAATTATATATGCGGTATTTCCGAAAATACTTCCTAAAAAAATCTTCTGCCACACAGGAACACTGCGCGCCTGTATCCAGGAATGCGGTGGCTGGGATATTATTCACCAACACTTCAATCTTCGGAAGAGTCAAATTTTTCACCATTACTGTATTTAACTTGAAGGAAGAGGGGTTTTCGTGGCCTTCGGATTTCCGCACCCTCCCGTCAGAAGATATCCGTTTTAGTTTAAATTATTTTTCATTTCCGTGCTTTCCTTCTTTTTCCACTGGCCTTGAGACTTTTTTCCTGGATTGCTATTGAACTGTCGACGTTCGCCGGCTGTTTTTGAATGCTCGGGTTTCCTTGCCCACTGATTCGCTTTTTCTTCGTAGCCATGTGCTTGAGTTTGCTGTAGTCTTGGCGTAACAAATTGGTTTCGCTGTTGATACTGGCGTCTTCTTTCGACGTCCGCCGTTCTTCTACTTTCAAACTGGATTGCTAGCTCAAATAACTTTTCCAGTGTAGCCGGATTTCTTAATTCAATAAAGTCTTGCACTTGGGGCAGTAACCTCGGCAAAATCACTTGAATTATTTCAGGATCCGGACGGTTTCCATGCAAGAGTTTGAAAACGTGAATTTTTCTTAAAATAAAGCTCGAGAGGTTTTCAATTCTTTGTTGATATATACTGAAAAGTTCCGTTTCTAATTTCGCACGATCCCTTACAACAGGGAAGGCTTTTAGTAGGGCAATCTTGAAATTTTCGTAAGTATAGGTGGGACTTCCTGCTTGACCCAAGAGACTTCTGCCTATACACTTGAACCAATTAAGCGCTTGGCCCCTCAAAGCGCTGGTAGCTAAGGTAACTTTTTGAAATTCGTGCACGGGGTAGAGCATGAAGTGGTCATCCAATTTTTCCAAAAAACTGGTTACCGGTGAGATTCCATTAAATGTTGCTTCTGGTTTCATCGAAGCGCGCATGGTCTGGACGATGTAACCAAATCCTTCCAGGGCGGCAGCTGGCATTTCTGGATTCTGAGCCGCTTCTGCAGGCAGCACAGGTTCTTCTTGAAACTCGGCCATGGTTATTCTTCTTCGTTGGGCGCCACTATCAGGTTCAATGTTCCGTCTTACTTTCTTCGGGAACATGCAAGGACCTGACTCGGAACAGAGAGCTTACTAAAGCTATGTTCAATAACTGTGGGAAGTAGACAGGATACACAAGAAGGGTATACAAAACCCTTTATTTTTCTCTATTTACAATAACTTCCGTACTTCGGAATACAAAGACCCACTACTTGTGGTCTAAACGTAAAAATATAAAAATAAAACTAAACTCTAATTTAACTTTAAAATAATAAACGTGGAAGATTGGCCTTATATTAACAGGAAGCCGTATGTAGTACAGAGAAGTGTGAACACTACAATACGTTTAAAAATTATCAAGAGGATTAAACCTCTGGCCTGGAAGGCAACCAGCAACTGAGTAAAACTTCTAAGGTAAGCGGCCTGCTTCGACTAATTGCTTCCTCTCTCTCGCTTGGCAAAAAGCCACAACTTAAATACTTGGCGTTCGCCAGACAAACTTTGCATAAATACGTTAACGCTTATAATTCTGGCCGGAAGTAGAAAATAAGAAGTGATAGTAAAGATTTAAAATAAAATAAACGTTAGTAAAACTTAAGATCCTTACAAAGTGACAGACAATTACAGCCATGCCTTCTCCGGGATTCGAAGCCGGGATCTTCCCTATCACAATAGTCTCCCCTAACCACTATACCATACGGGTGGCAATCTGATATTGTAAAAACTGTGTAAAGAATTGAAGAGAGAAGGTTTTCTTTACACAAGAAGTTAATTTTTATTTAGCTTTATAAATATATAAGGAGCTCCTGAAATGCAGAAAAGTTATACGGCGATTCAATTGCCCAGTGGCTGAAACCCCAGACATCAGATAATCCCTCGACAAAATGGGTTGCACACATTAGAATTTCCGTGGATTTTATTATGCAAAATGTAGATGGAAACCATTAACCTTTAAAATGCCTTTTACGAATCACGAACGCATTCGTTTGAAAGCTCAGAAACTTTTTGCCACATATATTTAACCTAATAAATAATCTCAGATTTATTATGTTTATTGTTTATTTTATAATCTACATTATTGACAACGAACATAATCACATGATCTCAGATTTACTATCGTTGGCACTTATTTTACAGTTAATATTAGTAAAAACGAACAGAATAACATCTGAAATATTTCGCTGTAAAACGAGATTAAGTGATTTAATGTTCTTTGTTAACTGCACTATTTAAGTCCTAATAAAAGTAATAAAATCATATTCATGTTTGCTTTGGAAGTTGATATATTGAATTTTGCTTTACTTTCGTAAATGTAATAAGTTGTGGATCATCAGATATCTGTATGAGGAATATGTTTTTTGTATTACAGGCTCAAAAGTTCCAAACCGAACAAAAATTCATTTTATTGTTCATTTTCAGAGTTTTTTTTAATTCACACGAAAGTTTCAGTTATTTTTAAATGGAAAATGCCACGCTGTCGACATTATTAGAACTGTGTACCAGTGTTATATGTAGTTTGTCACTGTTTGTGTCTATGGAACCAAATTTTAGGCAGGATAAAAAAATCGAAAAAAACAAAGAAAATAAACTTTATAGATTTTAAATCATTCAAAAATGTATTATATTTTCTACATGAGCATTTATTAAACTTACATTTGCTTAAAAATAATTATTGTTGCTACATTTAGTCTAAAGTAAAATTTTGCAATTTTGGCATAATGTGTTATGATTAGCTAGCGAGTTAAGAAAATGATGAGTTTTGCTGAAACTAGGTATTTGTTATAACCTAATCTATTAAAATTTTACACAGCTCGTAATAATAATTTACCACAAATTCCATTTTAAAACGCTTTAAATAGAGAATTTCTCTTTAAAGAGAGAAGGGAAATGTATAATCCAAAAAAACTAATTCTGTGCTTCCAAACAGAAAGGTATAGAAAATTATATACCTGACGGCAAAACAACGTTTTGGGAGAGAAAGTTGATGGTAACTTGACTGTATGCTACATTCATTTCCGCTTCGCGCTGCTTACTCACATTAGCGATGAAAGCATAAAATCTCAATTTCAGAAGTATTTTGTTCCTGAAAATAATGCAGATTTCCTCATTACTCTTCAGTTCTTCGTTATATCTCGTCTTCTTAATTTTCCATAGTCTTCTGCGCCTTCTTCATTATCTTATGGTAGCAGATGACCATTCTCATATTGTTTCATTCAGCATCATTGTCTGTGGTTTCCCTGCAGCCTGGAATCATATTAAGCTGCTAGGTGTATATTATTCTGATATTCTGTCTTTTTTTTGGGTTCTCTTGGGACTTATCTTCTGAAAGACTTGAAGACCGGTGGTGGCTGGAGCATAGAAATCATTTCATCAAGGTAACGAAACAATCAATAATATCCTTTCAAGAATTCAGGCATCTTCTTACCAGTTCAAACAGGAAATAGGAATACGGAAAATCGGACTTACGCTACAATTTATTTATTTTACCCATTTTATTTATTCATTTGGATGAAAGAATATCGAGCTTGTGGGCCTCTGTTGTATTTAGGTTTTGCTTTGAACAAATCGAATAACTTTTTTACACAGTTTGGATTGGCTTCTCTGTTTGTTAGTGAAAGTCAGAGTTTGAAATTCTATTAATTGTTTGTTCAAATTTCGATGCGTTTTTTTTAGTTAAATCCCGAAGCGATTTTTTAAGAATGTGTGGGGTATTCAACGATCAAACATCGCAGCATTTTGATCTTGGCACCAGCTCATAGATTATTACAGCGGTTCTCAACTTTTTTTTTTCTCTTGGGTACCATTTAATAAGACAGACTAATTATAGAGTACCGCTAACCTACGCTTTAAGAACCTATGACCCTTTGATCTTCTTTCAATATTATCGCAATATATCTTGCAATGCTTTTATTTTAATACAATAAAATTGATAAACTGCAGTAAAAAAGTTATTATCCTACCTGTAAGAGATTCGGCAAAGGAAATGAATGTGGAACGGTAGGTGATGCAGTTCACTACCTCTTCAACTTCACACACACCGATAAATTGCGTTTAAAAACACCAAGTAGTGAATAGTGACCACAATGGGCGGAGAACATCTACGGCAACAAGAAGGTAAAATGAAGATAGAAGAGGTGATCAAACTATTCTCAGAAAGGTATTAAGAATTTTTGCCCTTAAGAATTAGATCATCGCAACATAATTTCAATAGCAAACTAAAGTGGTGAGAAAGGGCTCTACAAAAGTGGAGTTCATTGAACTGACAACTCTCGGATAACGGAGTAGCAGATTATTTAGTTATCTGTAACAACAATTATTTGAGTCACGTAACTTCCTACCCAGACTAAGCCAGATAGTCTTACAACGATTGAAAATCAACATTACAAAAATATCTCGCCCCATTTATAAAAATATACCGTAGAATAGTAATTGGGCTGTAAAAGCACAAACTATTGTAATGTAAGCTTATTATTATACTACATTTTGCATGTACTTGTTAAAAATAATATTGTAAAGCAGTTAAAAATAGCAGAGAAACTCCAGTCAATATGTAACTGAATTACAGGTTTACTGTGATTATCTCAGTGACAGTATTGTAAATATGAAATAACGTAATGTATAAATGTACACAAAACTGTCATGAATATATCTAAGTACCTCATGTAACTGTATATAAGTCAATGCTTGTAATTAACATTTCCATTCTTATATACAGGCCTTTTATGCCCATGTAATATTTATGTATGGAAGAAACAATCCCTTCTGCCAGGATGACTTTTAACATAAAACTTTTTCAACAAAGTCAGGTCAGTGGTTATACCAGACGGCGCTCAGTAAAAAAAGTCATGAAAGTGAAGTAGTTCTTTTTCAAAGAATATTCATTTTTAAACTTTAAGGAAACTTTAAAGAAATTTTCATTGATAGGATCTGAAACTCAACTGTCCTTCTCACTTCGTTTAGACAAAGGATGCTTGAACGACTCTTGGATCCTTTTAAGTGGGTTCTTATGCTCTCTTTGACTTCGTTTGTAAACTGAAGCTAATTTTTCTTACAAGAATTTGTAAAGTATCTCGAAAATTTCATTGTAATTTATTTTCAGTTCATAATTCCTAGAAATCTAACTTTTTCAGCGTACTGAGCATAGAATCAGTTTCGTCAGACGGTTTTTTGCCCAACAGTTATGGAATTGTTCGGTAAACTTAAGCCATGTTTATTTGCTTTTGAAAAAATATCTGATAGTTATACGAGTCCTTGAGCCATTCATTCATCATTGTGCATTTTCAAGCTCATTCGAAATGGGTGGTCTCTCAAAACTTGCTTGGGCAAGACGCCAACTATTTTATACAAGTAATTTCTGTTCTGTGCAAATATCTACTTTTTAATTATTTATCCAGTTTTATAACAACACTACTTTAGAATTCGCAACTTTAAAACAAATACGAATTTAAAAGAAAGATCTACATTCAAACTAATTTGCATATCACAATTTAAAGAGAGAGAACTACATAACTAACTTGATTATTCGCTAAATGCTAAAACTACAATTCCTATGTACGATACGTTATGATAGAACAAGAAAGAGAATGGATGTATATGGAACCGAGTAATATGACAAATGTTCGCGGGACTAGCTACAACGCATGACATTACTTTTAAACACATTTTGGATCAGAGTTACACATTCACATCGGCGTTAGTCCAAACTGATTCTCTTTATAACTGATGTCAAATTTTAATTTTCTGAATTTTTTTTATTATTCTAAACATTTATAATAATGGATTGTTATGTTTCGCCATTGCTGATAATTTTTTCGCGTACCCCTGACTAATTCTTCACGTATCTCCACAGGTACGGGTATCACAAGTTGAGAACCCTTTGGTTAATAAATAGTCTTCCTAACGAAGTTTTAAGAATGTCTAAATTAATTTACCGATGTTCCCCAAATCGATGGATAGCTGCTAAAATTCTTTGCTGATAACGTATGATTTCACATTATCAAAAGATTTTAAAGATAGGTAAAGGTTTGTACTTGCTTCCTACGCTGATCAAAAAGAGTTGTATTCCTACTATCATATGTATTATTTTTTCCCTTTGCGATAAAATAACATGCATAAAATTAAACATATAAAAAACGTTTTAAGTTTTCGATTTTAGTTAAATGTATTAAAACGTTAAAGTAATAACTTCTTGCATATCACAATATACTTGCTCTTATATTACTCAGAATAAAACAGTGCAGCGACCATACAAATCGTATTGAGACAATGAACGAATTTTTATGAGCAACAGTTGAAAGCATAGAAATGAACTATATAAAATATGTAGTACTTCATCTTTCTTAGCAGTTTTACGATTTTATATGGTCAAGTCGTACAATCATATATAGTCAAGAATGCTGTGATAGCTAAGTAGTTTTTACTTTTTAGTGCATTGTGTTTGTAATTTGATAAGTCTTTTCTGCGCATATTTTATTTCCATGTACTTTATCTTTCATTTAAAAAAAAGCAACTTACTCCTTCTTCTTATTCGAGTTCGCCATTTAAAATCCGCGCAGATTAAAGAAACATTAAGAATTAGCGAAAGAAATGTTGTATAGTTAGACCGCCTCATCCGCGACCATGAGCGCAAACACGCTTTCGCCATTCGGACCAAATTATTCTCAAAATAGAATGCCAGGATGGGCTCTTTCTTTCTCTTGAGCATATAAATTCTCTTTCTCCGGAGAAGAGAAGACTTTAACGTGATCTTTCACATCGCAGCAAATAATAATGCATGCCCCTTTTGGACGAGTCTATGTGTTTTGGCAGAATGCCAGCCAAGGTAGTGTTTGAGATGGTCGAACTATATACAGGATGCTGCTGCGACACAAAAGACACAGACAACAACTACAATAGTAACAGAAGTGTATGGTCAAGGACTTGAAAAATTATGATAACCTTTACTTTCTAGACGAAATAATACAATGTCTGTGAGTACAGGGCATTTTACCTAGAAATCAGAATAAATATTTGATAAGCGGAAATAAAAATCTTGATGAAAATAATTAAAGCGGGAAACCAATTAAAATGAAAACCGGCTAAAGAATCCGCTAAATGTGTCATGAAGTTAAATAATGCCTCTCATCGTCTAAAAAGGACTAATATATATATTTTTTGGGAACTATTTACTTCATTTTTAACAAACGAGAACTTTATAACATAAATTCTTATTGAAACTGAAGCAACAGAAAATTAAAAGGATAATGAAATAATATTTATTGCTTTATCGTGGAGTTTGCCATAATAGAAAAAAAAAATTAAGCATTCAAATTCGGATGTAAAAACAAATTTCTGCATTGTAGTTCTTTTTTCTGCACCATAGATTAAATTCATTCCAAAGGGGTGGTCGCAACTTCCAAATCCTCCCCATCTACGCTCTTACGCGTATATGCGCACATTGTTCCGAGCTTAAAAACAATTTCCTCTTTCAGGAACTAATTTACATGAGAGGGTTGTTTTGTTACTCTTGTTGATTGAAACTTTAAGCAGATGGTGGTAGCTTTTGGGAATTTAAAAGTTTTTTAATCTTCGGTTACGTTGGTAGATGGTTGAAGGGAATTGAATGTTTACTTCAATTTAATTGCTGTTTTGTGTTAAGAGTTCTTTCAAATAAGTGAATAAAAAATTCAAAAAATTCTGTACCTTAGCGTTCGAAACATTTTTTTGTTACATAAAATTATGCTGAAGATGTTTTAAAAAAGTATGAGTTGCATATATTGTAAATTATATTTACATATTAGTATATATACCTCAAAACATAATCCTGACATTGGATGTGATGTTAAAAAGTCCCGGAGTCTCCAAAAGTTTTGGAGCTTAAAGTTGCAATTACATCAAACTATGTTGCGCTACAAGGCATTTATCATCCGTATTGGCAAATGTTTCAACTGCACTCCACCCCGATGATCATCACCTCTTAGAGATCTAGAGAGTGGCCATTTACTAGTGGCTTAGAAGATCACCGTATTATTCCACTCAATTTTATTTTAAAAAATGCGTCTAAATTTATCGCATTGTTTCAAAGTAGTGCCTTGTGCGCTCAAGAATTATGACAGTCAATACCTAAGTCATATGTGACCAACTGCCTTGATGAGCGTCTGTGTCCAACTGCCTTAATGAGCGTCTGCGTCCATGGGCTTAAATTTCTTTAAAACTCCTGGTGGCTAAGTTTATTTAAGTCCTTCACACTAGTCACAAAAAAATTATAAAACTGCTTTAAAATGAATTCTGAAGAGAATTTTTCGTGGCTTCTGTACGAACGTATGTACGTATGTATCTCGCATAACTCAAAAACGAGTAGCCTCAGAACATTGAAATTTTGTATATAAGAATGATATAACATGTAGATGTGCACCTCGTATTTTGGTTGCAATCGACCGCACCAAACGTATATAAATATATTTATATATATATCCCCTCTGTTACCCAGCTCAGTGATCTCAGTTTATTTACTCTTATACGTTTATAAATTGTACATTTTTTGCTTTAAAAATGATTGAATTATGTTGTTCTTATCTTCCGGTTAAGGTTTTATGCCTTTAGTAAATCTGTATGCAATACTTTTAGAATTATCAACAAAATTGTTTAAGTGCCGCTAAGCCTAATAATGTTTTTGATGGCGGCCATTGCTCTTGTTTATATTTGAAACAGCAGGATAGCGGATTTGTTGCCAATCTAGAGAAACTTAGCTTCGCAACAACAAAGATAACGCCTTCATTTATTATTGCTAATTCAATCATGCTTAATTCTTTCTGGAATTTTGTCGAGGAAATAAGCGTTAAGATTTACTTCGTAATTTTTAATACAAATATTTTGAGTTTTTATGTATTTTTGCCTTGTCGCGAAGTGAAAACTGAATTAATTGAATGATAAATACTCAATCGTCTGTGAAAAACTGTTTCTTTTTTGTTTTCTTTGCTTAATTTCTTTTATACATCGTTCTAGCTTTATTATAGTATTTGAATAGAACATGTGGCAACGATTAGATAATTCTTTAAATGATATAAATTTTGTGCATTCTGAGTTATAATATGAACGAAATAGTATAATACTGTTAAGTGAACCTAGCCGCCAGAGTGTCGCTATGAAAACCAAAGTGAATTTTAAAGAATGCATTTATTCTATTGTGGTTTATGCAGTGTCGGCGAAGTAGGTTTAATTCAATCTAATAAGTTTAAATGAAATGCAAGAAAAAATGCGTATAATTTAATATTCCGTACAAGGAAGTCATGTGGTGTACACATCAGATTTTTTTTTCTTTTATTTACTAGATTTCTCTATGACGCATACAGAAAAAATATTATTTGTATGTAAACAATTATAAACTTCTTTGTTTCTTATTACAACTTTTAGTTACAACTCTCATGGCATTTTGATTTTCACGAAGTATGAAATTTTTTTGGAAAATTATTATAAAGTATCTTATTTACAAATTGTGAATATTAATCGACAGTATGGTTCTTTTCGTACATTTATTAACTTTCAACTATTATTCCCCCCCCCCCAAAAAAAAGAAAGAAAGTAAACTGTTTAAATGTAAATGTTCTCCCAAATAAAGAGAAAATTTGTAACAGATTGCAAAAATTTGTAACAGAGAATATTTATCTTTTGACAAGTAACAAAATTTTATCAAATTTGTATCTTCAAAGCTGTGTATAAGATTTATATTGCAGTGTAAATTAATTAATTAAATTTTTAGATTTTATGAAGAGTTACTCATATTCGTTTTTGGTAATGAAAATAACGTAAAATTGGATTCCAAACCACTAAAATCTTAACTGTTTCTACAAACTTTTGTCATAATAACCGTCTTCAAATTCTTTTCATAATTAATTAGTATAGTAATATTAATTAATTTTAGGGAAATATGTCCGCAGGTTGCATACGCTTCGCGGACAGCCAGTTTGAGACCACTGCTTTAAGGGATACCGCTATCCTTGTGTTTAATTTTGGTTAAAATACTTATGTAAGTTTGCTGCCCCGTACCATACGTGATTACCATTAATTTAATTTTATTTTTATAATCTAGCAATTGATATCATTTTTAATAAAATTGGTTTATGATATAGAAATTGTTAATTTATACGGGCATCTTCAATTTAATTTTTTTTATAATCTAACAATTGATATAATTTTTAATAAAACTGATTTATGATATGGGAATTGTTAATTTGTATGGGTATCTTCAGCGTTATTTTAAATTGGTAAAAAAATTTCTTTTGCTACATATTATGTATATGGTATAAAATTGCTTTTAAAATTTAAATTAGGAAATCAGTAAATTGCACATTACCTTTAGAACTGCAATATCCAATTTTTTTGAGCTTCTGCATTGTAAAGTTCAAGAAAGGGGTGCCAAATTTTCAGTCCCAGATAAAAAATAATAAAATTAGAACTAAACCTAAATACTCATTGGTAGCCATAATATAGCCTCTATTACTATTCCATCTGGTAAAATTTCAACTATGTACTTTTAAATTCAAGAAAATTACAGGAGAAACATGAACACCGTATTTTTTAACATTACCAGTGATCCTGTTTATTAAATACTGGTGAATTTTTATCTACGAGTACTTTACTTGAAATCAAAGGTACTCGGTTAAATGTTTTGTTCTTAATTTACATTTTATATATTTCTTATTAAAAAAAAGAAATGTTGCTTATAACAACGCTTTACCTTCAAAAGAAGATGTGGTGAATAGGAAACGCTCTTGAAATATTAGAAGGTTTTATTTAGTCACATTTATTAGGTAGGCACATTTTTATAAAAGTACCTTTAATAATTTTTCTTTATTCTGCCCATCCGTTTACAGCTCAACGCATTCCATTTGCCATTCCGCATGTGGGCCTGTATGATAACCAAGAATGGAGTAAAAAATATATAGAAATGCACTTGGTGTTTTCTAAAATCTTAAAATCTTTCCCAAAGTATTCCAAAGAAACGGCTATGAATGTCGCATATTTCTGGACGTTCACACGGCGTTTTACAGGCCAAACTTCAGCAAGAAATTAAGTCGTTGCTATTAATATGAGACGGCTGCACTCTCAATTAAATTTCAAATACTGCTACCCTTTGAAACTCTGCATATAATTGCTTTTGACCTTAAAAACAGATGCTGAGTTTGTTTAAGAAAACTTTCATGAACGTAGTCCATAAATGTCGCTTGCCCTTTTCATTTCTTATTTGTACGACGTGGCTCCCTTTCCTGTCGGTTCCGACCCATTTTTGAAAATTGTTCTCAAGAATGTAAGAGAAACCTGCATGAACGATCCGGTAGCGAGAAACAACGTCACTAGGAACGATTTAAGAAGCGAAGCAAATCATCAGGATAGGACAAAGGGACCAGCAAAGGTGAGTTAAGATGCGAAAAGAAACAACCATACGAGAAGGTCAGTAAGCGCGAGGAAGGTTTGTAAGGCTACCAGGAGTATATAAGAAACAGAAGCAAGGGCAACATGAGTGAGGAAGCAGTGGGAACTAAGCTATCAAAAACACGTCAAGCACAGCGAAAATGGAACGAGGAGCGAGATACAAAAGAAAATAACGAAGCAGAACAATAACACCAAAAGAGAGTTAAGGAAAAAGAGCGGGTCTTTTAGAACTGAGTTCAGGAAGTGATGGCTTCGATACCTTTCCTGACTCGGTCCGCGTAAAAAGCGAATCAAAAAGCAAGAGCGAGAGCAATAAGCGAAGGAAGCGGATTGAGTCAATATGAACGAGTCAAGAAAAGACCTTATCAGGGCATACCGATTTAAATAGCGTTTTTGTTTGTTATTTAAATTAATAAAGGAAATGGAATTCTTATTTGGTGTAAAGATTACGATAACATTTTTTTCATCGTTCGAAACTTTTGAATTTTTATCTAAAAAAAAACTATTGTTTCAACTTAAAATTTATAAACTTATAAAAACTTATTAAATAGTTTTAGGTCAAAGGAAAGAATGCAATTATTGCAGTTTCAATCACCAATATGATGTCATGGCGCCTAAATGCCATACTCTTTTGCGGCGTTCCTAAACGCCATACTATTCTATGGAACTCAGTCATACTTTACCCAAGGATTATTGTCTTTTTATTCGGGCTTCCCGATTTAAACAATGTTTTAGTTTGTTATTTTAATTAACAAAAAGAAATGGAATTTTTACTTGTTGTAAAGGCATCTTTTTGAAGTCTGCTGTTTTAAATTCAAAATTATGTTAATCAACTTTCCAACATCTTTGTACCGAAGCAGCCTTGTTTCTACCCTTGCCGAGCACTGGCCGACTTAGAGAAGACTGCTTGACCATGTATAATGAAGCACGTTTATGCAGCGGTTCATTTCCATTGACAAAGAAAGTGAAAATCGTTTTTGGTGAGTGATAGCTTGCTATAACGGTGCCAACATCCTTACGAAGCTTGCTAAATTTTTAAATCCAAAAACTGACCAGTATAATATTTCGGTACCTTCATTTGAGGTTATCTCTTCTGTCTTGGAGATTTGTGGCTGATTTTAATAAAAGTGCAATCATTTTTATGAACGGGGCATCGTTATGCAGCGGTCCACTTATTCTATAACACTGTGCGGTGCCAAATTTTAACACTCTGGTAGCTCTTGCGTACATACTTGCAGCGAATAAAACTACATAGTACAATTGTTAAATGCTTTCTCAGTGAGCCCAGTTTCTGCCAGAAGAGATGATTGCTTATCCAATATCCCTGGAAAACAGATTGAGAGAACGTGATTTGCAAAAAGGAACGACCTGCCCCTTTCGAATGAACTTCACATCCCCTCAGGACAGAACTAAATAAGATTTTAAAGTGGTAAAACCCCGAGAGACGAACGAAATCCTTTCCTTCTCGTATGGATTATCGATAATCCTTTCGCCGATACTTCGCTTCCGAAGACTTGTGTCTTCTGCTCCACCCCTCCGTGCCGACGGAGAGAGATCCTTTCTTCGAGTTTCTCCGATTCGTAGCAGGGAAAGCTAGGGAAAAGTTGAGTATTGAAATGCAAAAGGACTTTTGAGTTGTCTGTTTCATAAGTCTGTGGGAACTAGAAATTTACGATTCTCGGTTCCCACAGACTTACTTTTTTCCTCTGCTCAGGTTCTCTTGAGATAACAAATTCCGTGTTATGTGTACCATTTTCGGTACCGGTTAGAATTTTAATTGTTTTTCGATGTAGTTGTTATTTTAGTCATTAATAGAGGGATTACAGTAAAATAATTTACAACATTGCTAATGGTATCTAATAATTCTGTAAAACCCCTTCCCCCTTCTCTCTAATTTCTCAATGAAACCTGATAAAAGTGGTACCATTAGAAAGACTTTTCTTATTTGATATTGATGAATACTAATTAAACTGCATACAAACGCACTATTTTCTACCATGGTATGTAATATACGGTATTAGAAGCCGTTTTATTAATTACAGTAGGGCTGAATGAGTTTGTAGATTCATTAGGTTTTTTTCGGAACAGGGAGCAGGAAAAATCAGCAATGCTCTCACTGAGCTTCGATTTCCGGACTTTCCGATGCTAGCCGAACGTGCTTTCGATTACACAGCCGTGTCATGTGGTAAGGAAGCGGCAAATTCCTTTTATGTTCATAAATATTAATTGGCATTTTTGGCAGATTAGATGTGTTTGAAATCGAAAAATTATTAAAAAATACTCGTATCCAGATTTATCATTACATACCCAAAAATAATGAAATTTTATAAAATATCCAATAGATGTAATCTATTTTTCAGAGAATATGGGAAACAGAAGCCTAACCGTTACACCACGAAGGCATGCAGAATAAAGGTAGAACATATTTGAAGTTTGTTTAAGAAAATTCATGATGGCCTATGTTTATCGAATGAACATGTTAACTTGATCCAGAAAGCAAGTACCGTCTGCTCATATCTCCCGCGCATCTCATAGAAGGTCATCTGATGATGAATCAAACGTTTTGAGCTTTTATACATCTGACGATGTTTAAGAACTCAAAAGGTTTATTATGGCTCCGAAGCATCAATCGAAAGAATCTGTGAAGTGGAGAATCATCCTTGGAGGCAAAGCAGACAATCAGGGAAGCAGTGAGATATGAAAATACTTGAAGACAGAGTCTGTACGTTACGGAAAAAATTTCAGAACGTTTGAACTGTTGTCAGGAGGCCTGGACAAGCTTCTAAACGTTTAAAAACTGCTTCTCAAGCTCGATATCTGGCAATAACTGCCTGTCGTAACAAGACTCTACTGCTCAGCATTTATGTTCAGAGCTTGCAACCTCAATTGGAACTGTTGTATCACAGCAAACTGTATACAAAAGGCTCAGGTTTAATGTAAAAGACCTTTATGCCCAAACGCCAAGGGTATGTGTTTTATTGTTTTCACAACAGAATCTCTTTAACTGACACAGAGATCGTAAGATCTACAGTGAACACCAGTGGTCCTATAGTTTCTTTACTGATGAGTCGAGGTGTAGGTTAACACCTGATTCTAACCTTGTTTTACATTTGAATAGAGTAAGGAACTCGAAATCTTCCTTCGAACATTATGAAACATAACCGTTTCGATAATGCAGGTATGATGATATGGGGAAGGAATGATAAAAAACGAACGTACTGCCCTACACATTTTCAACAGTGGATCTGTGATCAGCCAGAGATAGCAGGATTTAGAACCTCATTTATGGAGTGATAAGGCTTATTCATATCGAGTAAACTTTGTTGGCGAATTCTTTAAACGTGAAGTCACTGGCGAGTACCGTGGCCAGCAAAATCTTCTATATTAACCCGGCAAAGAAATGAATGTGTGCAAATGAATGTATATCATATCTCATTCATTTACTGTTTGGCAGTTGAGGATGATGGTTCGGTAAAACCTGTGAAACTAGAACTAGTCCTGTGAAAATTTGCAAATATAACGCTGATTTTTGTTGTTTGTCTTCTAAATTAATATTTGTTTGGCGTGTTATTTTTATCTAAAATATTTTGCTTAGTCATCTTGCAGTACGTGAGATGAAACTTACTTGAAACATCATTCATATTTTTATTCTTGAAAATAATATGGCAGACATAACATAACACTAAATTGCGTATGACAAATCTATAAGAGCAAAAGCAGTTAGCCCTTAACTGAATTCATTGGTTCGTTATTTTGAAGAGACAATAATAATGCTGAATAGATTTACATAGTGGAGGTGTGCTCGCCGATACAGCACGTGATTTCCATACGCAATTTCTTGGACTCTTGCAAGTCGCCAGCAACTTTGTTTATCGTCGTGCTTGTTTATTATTATTACTTCTGGCTCTAGGACCTACAACATGTTTCCTTCGTGACGGTAATACGTAGACGGATAGGTGCAGGCACCACAAACATTTGGAGAAAGTTTTCGGAAACATGTTGCCTCGAGTAGACGGGACTTGAGATGGTACGTAATTCACGAGGTTACTAAAAATTTTCTCAAATCTCACTAACCCTTTATGTAAGAAAAATAATAAGGAATAAGGTTTATTTATTTGATATTAAAAGTTTTTAATTAAAGCACAATTTGAAGCTTGCGTTTAAGATTGGATTGGATTATTTAATTATGGCAAATCACACGAGGACTATCTGCCTAAAGGGAGGAATGCCTTCGTGGAGGACTTTCTAAGAGAAACTGGCTCGTATACACGTTACACATGGAGAAAACCACGAAAACGCCCATGCAGCCAGGCCGTTCGCGGGATTCGAACCTCGAATCGAAATACCAGTGTTCAGCGTCTTTACCGCTCGGCCGCTGGTGGGCCCCCTTGCGTTTAAGAAAGAAATTTAAGAATATAATTTTTGAAAAATACAGCTATATTTACAGAGAGCATACAGATAAAATTTTGTAAGTGCAAAATAAAAACAGTCTAACATTCAGGGGCGCCATGAGATCATGCTGATGATAGGAATTGCAATTCTTTCTTTATTAGGCACTTTTACTACATGTCCTAAGGGTATTTTTCAAAGTTTTAAGTTGAAACAATAGTTCTTTAGATTAGAATTCAAGAGTTTCGAATGATGGAAAAAATGAGAAGATTCGAGAATCATTCTCGAGACTCGAGGAATTTGATGATCCAGATATAGCGGAATTTCATGATCTTGATTCGCGGAATTAGATGATGGTTTGGATAATCGTATTATTTGAAGCACTGGGAAAGGAAAGAGCAGTTTTTAAGGATGAAAGGCATAAGAATGGTAGGAGCCTTTATGAGACGATTTAAGGTAACGAAGGTCCGAAAGTTTACTATGTCCAGTACAATAGAGGTAGAGCTCGGACAAAAGCAGTAGTAAATATAAGTCATTGTTACTACATGTAATAATTAATATTCTTAGATAAGAAGTTTATATTATTCTAAAAGCGGCTGTTAAACTGTCTACGTTTTCTCACAAGGCAGTAATATTTTAATGTGTCGAAAGTTACGACATACTTGAATTTTGTACGTTTAATGATAACGTTGTAACTGTACCTGTACTGTGTTCAAGGAAAGAGAGTACGCAACCGATTATTATTTTTAACATATCGAAGACGTTTTCGCGTTTCCAATAAATGATAAATTCCTCTCCTTACAAATCAAGACTGACACGCGTTTTTGCCGTTCGACGCTGCATGCGATTTTTTAATTTATTTTCAATTTCTTAAATGTTGTTTCCTCATCAGTTTTCCTGAAAAATTTCTAACATTACTTCTTCTGTTCAGTTTCGTCTAGATTATGAAAAATAAAATGGTGATTAGAAATGAAATTTCATGCTTGAATGTTTTTGAAATCATTAATTGGAATACTGTTTAAGTCTGTAGTTGCGTTTTCTGAATCTTTTCAATGCTATGAAAATAATGATGTTTGAGGTGAGATTTTACTTTAGGGAAGAGAAATGAATTTGTGGTTGTCGGATCTGGAGAACAGTGGGGATGACTGAGAATTGTGACACTTTTTCTTAATTAAAATCAGCCTGGTGGGAACGGAATTGTGTGACGGTGTATTGTCACACGCTGAAATAAGTTATTAGACTGCGATGTTTTAAATGTAGGTTTTTTGAATTTGTGTAAAATATCTGATGGAGTTCACCATCTCTCTTACGAGAGCAAGTTTCTTTGGAATTATTCTTTACGGACTCCCTCCCGCCCCCTCAAAAAAGAGAAGTGTCACCAACATGGCCTTTACTCGAGATTTCAGAAACCAATGTTTCTGTGGCTGAGTTATTTCCCATGTATTACGTGAATATGAGCCAATTTACCTTAAAAACGTCCTCCACGAAAGCAACCCTTCGATTAGATAGATATCTCTCGTGTGCTTAAATAATTATGTAAATAATTCAGTCTGTGACGGTGGTGGATCTTTTCCAGTCTGAGCAGACAATTGCTGTTTTGTCTTAGAATCGTAAGCAAAACACAAAATTTCAGGTCCAGTCATAATTTATTCGTAAAATTTGGATTAAGTTTACAATGAAACTTTCATGTATATTCATTGCTCAACTTTCGAATCCATGACAGTAGATGTTCCCTGGCGGCATAGATTAACGCAAAAGAAATTTCTGTCCCTCAGTAGACGGTAAATTTAGGAAGAGGCGTCATAGTAATAAAGTCCATTTGGCAGGTTTGCTGGAATTTGGTAAAAAATTTAATTCTAAATCCTTACTCTTTTAAATTTGTTGTAAAGGTAAAATAATTATTGAATATATTGACTTATATTTTCGTACTATTGTTGTCTTATCCATGTATTTCATGGAAGAATGGTTGCCAGAGCCTCAAGGAGGTTGGACTTCTACTTTCCACTCCAGTTTTGAGGGAGAGCACCCCGAGGGAAGTTGGTCCGAGGGTCTCCCCCCTTCTCTCCTACCACCAAACCACACGAGAGGACCTTTCAGCTTGCCGTATAGTTAGAGTGCCCCATGCCGCAAGTACACTATATATTTACAAACATCCATGCCTTCTCCGGGATTCGAACTCAGGCCCTTGGGTACCGCAGTAGGCTTCCCTAACCACTGTACCGTTTGGGCGGCTTTACGTACTATGCTTTGAAAAGAAATGCAGGAAGAAACGCGACACCTTTTGTAATTGAAATTCTTTTTGAATTGAGTTCTAATTTTATTCAAGACTGAAGATTTAGAGTTGTTTATTAATAGCACTACACTGCATTTTGGACTAAAACGAGAAGGGAAATACTTGAAAGATTTTTAATATTTTTTAAAATTACGCAACATATTATTTTAATTCGCTAGAATTATGATAAATTATTCTCTGATGTAATTACATAATTTCCAGAAAGCTGTGGAAGGTTAGCAGACACTACCTCACAGTGAAATACATAAATTCAGACGTTTGGCTGAATAACTTTCGAGCTTCCAGCACTATAGAAT
This sequence comes from Stegodyphus dumicola, assembly GCF_044657685.1. Classification (NCBI taxonomy): domain Eukaryota; kingdom Metazoa; phylum Arthropoda; class Arachnida; order Araneae; family Eresidae; genus Stegodyphus; species Stegodyphus dumicola. The sequence goes on from NC_140770.1 coordinate 83,362,621, forward strand.
CATTGTACGACAGAATAATGGATATTAGAATCAGGTTGTATAACATAATAATATTATATCAAACCCCCTTAGGAGATACCTGAACCCTCATATGCCAGGTTTGAAAGCGACGCTCTCTGCTACTCATAAGCGCATTAATTGTCTCATTACTCTTCGCGCTCAAAGTGGCAACACCAGAGATGCGTTTGATGTGAGCTGTTCATGATACCTGGGTGTGTAAATGATCATAATTTCTCTCCGGAGGACAGTGTGTACATACGGACTGAGAACATGTGTCAACGAAATATAGTTCTATTTGGGAGGAAGGAGACTGCGACAGTCAGATTTGGGAGCTTAGTTGGCGATTTGCTGCTGACAGGAACTAGTCAGGTAGATTCAGATGGAGCCATAAAATACGATTTATTCCAAATATTTGACTGAAGTCTTATTAGAACACGTTACCGTCCCATATATTATCCAAGAAATCTAGCGAGTGTTCTGATTGCTCAAGATATAAAATATTTGTCTCCCACGCGTGTTGGGAGACAGTTTACAAAATGTTATTATCCGATTGTTACATAATATAATCGATTAATTGAACCGATTAATTAAACGTAATAGAACCACTTTACAGATTTAGAGAATTAAACGCAATAAAAAAGCGTTTTGAATAATTTAAATATTTATTGGTTTTAGAAAAGTATTCAGTAGAATAAATCTAAAGATTTTGAGTCATTTCATTACGCTATTATGCGTTTATCACATATATACTTTGAAAAATGCTATCTTTAGGTGAAATGTATGTATGATTTCTAATTTATCTTCCACGTACTGTCGCGTATAGTCACTTTTCATAATGTTGCTAGTTGGAAAAACTTAAGTTTTTAATTTGTCTTTCAAAGTTATTCTGTTATTGCTTAACCAAGTGAATGATTTAAAAGCAGTAAACTTTTTACTTTATGTCTTAAATCTTTATTGTATTTTTTTACCTCCATTTTAAAATTAAAACACATTTAATTCATATATTCAACTGATAATTTTTATGAAAATTTTCAGCATCACTATATTGTGGCGCTCTACGGGTTCGTAGATTTGTAGTACTTGACGATAACACAATTTTTTCGGCAGTATTACACAGTAGAGTTTCAAAGGAGAGTTTACAGTCGTCGAAAAACTACAATAATAAACACTCTGTAACAATCAGAAACACAACCTTCAGGCTACAACGGTGAAGATAGTTTCACGGCAAAGCATTAAACTGCAGTTCCCGACTCGGTTCAGTCGCTGTAATCTGTGAACTCAAAACACTACTACCGAAATCAACATACTACTTTTTCCGAGTATACGCAGGGTATATATAGCTTTATCTTACTTACCTTCGAGAACATTCCCGAAGAAAAGCACCAAGAATGCGCTCTAGAATGTTCTCACTCCGTCTATCGTATATCGCGAATTTTATCACCAAATGGGCTATTTCGCACCAAATCTGGCAAACCTGTTTTTTCTTGCCACTTTCTGGAAATCCTACCTCCGGTTTGCGAAGCTGTCTTATAGTCGAACATTTCGCAACAATATTGTAATTAACAAAACAAGCTTCTCGGATCTTTTATTATATACCTCAGTATAGAATGATTTGGTTTTATTTTTTAATTACGTTACGATTTGTTTATTGCAAAACAAACTGATAATATTTAAAGACATATATATCCTGAATGTAATTAACAAATACAAATACGTTTATAGCGCCATACTCTACTACAAAATTATAATTTGCACGCAACTTAACATCTGCCTAAATAGAATTTTAAAATTTTTGAAACAAATACTTAATGAATTGAAATCTGAAAATTTCAGATTGCAGTCTCAAAGTGTTTACCATCAAAGTTTCAAAAAATTAAAACATGTTTAGAAATTCAAAAAATATAAAAATAATAAATGTGTAAATACATATTATTTACATAAGAAATTGAACTAATTACATTTATTATTATGTATTATTTACATAAGAAATTGGGGTTTTACTATTTTTTAAAAAATGTGTGATTAATATATTTTTCAAATTTCAATTCAGGAGCTCATATGCCGAGTTTACTGGTTTAAGAATTAATCGCTCAAAAGTTCGAGATATAGAACACGCAATTATATGTTTCAAAGCAGCTATTCAGAATGCGGAAGCGAAATGGTAGGGGGGAGAAACCTGCTATTTTACTCGTAATTGTTTCCACTGGCAATTTAAGCGCTTAAGTAGCAAACAAAAGACTTAATTATTCGAGTCGTAGCTACGAATTTATTTCTCTGGATCCCATGCGCACGAGGCTGAAAATAAATATTCTTCTTCTATATTAATATTTTTATACGTTCTATTTAGCTAAGACATGTTATCAGGTTCAGTGTTTCTCCTTACTTGCTTGGGGAACATTCAAGAACCTGACTCAGAACAGGGAGCTTTCTAAAGCTATGTTCAATAAATGTGGGAAGTAGACAAGATACACAGGAAGGGTATACGAAACCCTTTATTTTTCACTCTTTACAATAATTTCCGGACTTCGGAATACAGAGACCGACCACTTGTGGTCTGAACGTAAGAATATAAAAATATTAACTAAACTCTAACTTAACTTTGGAATAATCAACAAGGGCCTACGTGGAAGATCGGCCATATATTAACAGGAAGCCGTATGTAGTACAGAGCACTGTTAACACTACAATACGTTTAAAATTATCAAGAGGATTAAACCTCTGGCATGGAAGGCAACCAGCAACCGAGTAAAAACTGCTAAGGCAAGCGGCCTGCTTCTACTAACTCCTTCCTCTCTCTTGCTTGGCAAAAAGCCGCAACTTAAGTACTTGGCGTTCGCCAGACAAATTTGCATAAATAAGTTAAAGCTTTTAATACTGGCCGGAAGTAGAAAATAAGAAGTGATAGTAAAGATTTAAAATAAAATAAACGTTAGTAAAACTTAAGATCCTTACATACTTCCCGCCAGAGTTATTTAGTTTGAAACTGAGGTCTAAAACGACCTTGTTGAAAACTTTTAGCTCTAGAATCTAACGCGAGGCCAATCTTTTACAAGCATTTCTCACTAGAAACTAGAAATTTGAAAAAAAAAATTGTTTTTACATTATCAGCTCCATGGACAATTACTTTTCATCTGTACTGCATCTAAACAGGAGCTTTTAGTTGAAATCTGGTTCCTTCCAGAGATCTGGAAGGAAAACTAGTTTAATGAAATGTTACACAATGAAATGGCAAGTAACATGAATAGTTATATTTCTCTTAACATTCTTATTTCATTCATGACTTTATTTAATTATCTCTCCCCGTGCTCTCTGACATGTGTTGTAAAAGAAAACACCAAACACGAATGTGTTTATGTATACGTGTTCAACACTGCCGCCTACAATCAAAACACTAACGTGTTAAAATTCAACATAACAAGACCCCGTAACACACCCTATCTTCAACTCTAAACCCTGAGTTACTATTCTGAAAGTGGCTAACTCTGAAGTGTAGCGTCAGAGAGCCTAACTACATTCATTCAACCTTTAACACATAGTCACAATACTTTTCTCTCTCTTTTTTTTTTTTTTCAGTCACACGAATAAGTTTAAAATTTTTTGGCATTACTTTCACTTTTACCATATCACAGTATTTCTTAACATTTAAAATAACAGTTTACATTGTATATAAGGACATATTAACATGCCGTTAATTTTACGCAATTTAAAACATACATTAGTAGTACATTGTCAACTTCTATTCTTTTCCAAGCAAGTGCCAATTCTTCTACATTGAAATACTACATTTCAAAAGTTTTTCAGACTAAAATTTCTTTCTTGCCAGAATGTTTTAAATAAAATTTATACAATAACTTTTACAATATTCAAGTATTTACACATTCCTATTATACATCAACTTTAGTTTTACTCGCGAGTAATTGAAAAACATAATACCAAAATAGGTAACAACTCATTTCTCGCCTTTTTGGCGATAAAGGTAGACCTCACATGAGGTAAAACGTCTTGAATTCTGTCACTTGCAATAAGAATGAAAGATTAACTTAAGTTTGCAAAGTAACATAAAATTTTACTTATCTTTGTGATATTCGGACATTCTTTTCTCTGCCCAGTCCTGGAAGGTAGCTAAGATTCGTGTTTGATTTATCCTCCTTCTTGTGCGGGCTCGCCCTTCAGTTCCTTCCTCTAGGAGCTTTCTTTTCCCTCCAGATCGGTCACCCTTGAATACCTTCTTTTCCGCCTCTGCCTGTGGTCTTGGCCGTTTGATGGCCGTTGGTCTTGGCGGAACCGGGACACTTCTCTCTCGTTCCTGCTTGGACCTCGTTGCTGGCCGTTCAAATTTTCCTTGTATCTTTTCCTCCGCCGCTGATGGTCCTTCCGTAATTGGGCGACATTTGCTGCGTAGAGTCCTGTCCGATGAGTAGATCTTCCGTTTGGGAGCCGGGTTATAGTTGCCGTTATTTCTCCTGGCTCTCTTTGCATTCGTCGTACTTCTCCCTTCTTCATTCTGGGGGTGGTCGTGCGCTCTCTTTTCTGGACGGTGGAACGGCTTCTTTTTCTTGTTACCTTCAATTTTCCAACGGGGAAACTTTCTTTTCAATTGCTCCTGCCTCCTAATGGCTTGTCCTTGTGCTTGTCGTTGTTCCACCGCTGGAGCTTGTGCCTGCCGTGCCGGATACTGAAAAAGATCTTTAAATATTTGCATTTTATTACGGTCATAGTATGGTTTTATTTGGTCAATGTTTGCGGAGCATGTTTCACCATTCCAGGCTTTTAACACCACTACAGCCTGAGTTATTTTTTCTATGACATATGGTCCTTCAAATCGTGGAAAAAATTTGGCGGTTTTATCTTCTGGTGCTGAAGAAAGTGAATGCTTAATTTTTAATACTTCATCTCCTACTTTATAAGTTACTCCCCGTCGTTTCAAATCATAATAGAGCTTCTGTTTTCTTTGTGCTACTTCATTATTTTTTTTTTGCTTCTTTAATTAATTTTTCTATATCACCCATTTTAAATTCTGGGGCTCTTTGTTGAACATAAAATAATTTATCTAACGGCGTTATAATCTTTCTGCCTAAATATAACTCAGCAGGAGTTTTGCCCGTTGTATCATGTTTTGCGGTCCTAAGGGCGAAAGCAAATTCATTGACATAGTTATCCCAGCTTTTATGAAAATTTTTAACATAACTACGGATAATTTTCACTATATTTCTATTGACCCGTTCCGCTATATTTGATTGCGGCCGATACGGGACCATTTTTGGGAGCCGGGTTATAGTTGCCGTTATTTCTCCTGGCTCTCTTTGCATTCGTCGTACTTCTCCCTTCTTCATTCTGGGGGTGGTCGTGCGCTCTCTTTTCTGGACGGTGGAACGGCTTCTTTTTCTTGTTACCTTCAATTTTCCAACGGGGAAACTTTCTTTTCAATTGCTCCTGCCTCCTAATGGCTTGTCCTTGTGCTTGTCGTTGTTCCACCGCTGGAGCTTGTGCCTGCCGTGCCGGATACTGAAAAAGATCTTTAAATATTTGCATTTTATTACGGTCATAGTATGGTTTTATTTGGTCAATGTTTGCGGAGCATGTTTCACCATTCCAGGCTTTTAACACCACTACAGCCTGAGTTATTTTTTCTATGACATATGGTCCTTCAAATCGTGGAAAAAATTTGGCGGTTTTATCTTCTGGTGCTGAAGAAAGTGAATGCTTAATTTTTAATACTTCATCTCCTACTTTATAAGTTACTCCCCGTCGTTTCAAATCATAATAGAGCTTCTGTTTTCTTTGTGCTACTTCATTATTTTTTTTTTTGCTTCTTTAATTAATTTTTCTATATCACCCATTTTAAATTCTGGGGCTCTTTGTTGAACATAAAATAATTTATCTAACGGCGTTATAATCTTTCTGCCTAAATATAACTCAGCAGGAGTTTTGCCCGTTGTATCATGTTTTGCGGTCCTAAGGGCGAAAGCAAATTCATTGACATAGTTATCCCAGCTTTTATGAAAATTTTTAACATAACTACGGATAATTTTCACTATATTTCTATTGACCCGTTCCGCTATATTTGATTGCGGCCGATACGGGACCATTTTTAAATGACATATGCCCAGTTTTTGGCACATGTCTTCAAATATATTACTTACAAATTGAGGACCATTATCCGATATAACTTTTAGGGGCGCGCCGTATTTTAAAATATATTTATTTAAAATAGAATCAGTAACTAATTTCGCGGAGGCTCGTTTTAAGGGAACAATTTCGGTCCACTTACTAAAATGATCAACCATAACAAGGAGATACCGACTTTTATTTAACTGACTTTTTGGGAAAGGGCCCAATAAATCGATGCCAATTATTTCATTTGGAAAATCGGATTTAATACTGTTTAGAAACCCGGCCGGGCGGAAATTAATATAATTAACTGCTTGACATGTTGGGCAGGACTGGACATACGCCCTTGTTAACTTTTGCAGTTCAGGAAAATAGACTGCCTCGCGTACCCGTTGGATAGTTTTTCGAATACCAGCATGAGAAGCTAAAGGGCTGTCATGTAACTCCTGCAGGATATTTAATCTAAGACTAGCTGGGATAACAGGTCGAAATTCGTTGTTGGAATTTGTAGTTTTTGTATAAAATAATAGCCCATCTATTAGTTCGTAATGGGCCGCCCTATTTCTTATCGCCACAATATCTTGGTGGCTAAAATTTTCAGGATCATTTATATACTCATAAATGTTTCCAAACTCAGGATCCTTACCCAGTTCGGTTATTACAGTTTCTCGGGAATTTATTGTACATGCTGTGAGCATTGAGACCTTTACAGTATTACCTTCTTCATCTATTTTTATTCTGGATAGGGCATCTGCTACGATATTTTCCTTTCCGGAGGTTTGCTTGATTACCAGATTATATTCTTGTAGCTTGAGTGCCCATCTTATTAACCTTGGGGATAAGTTTTTCCATGAGTACAATCTAGTTACCGCCGCATGATCAGAATACACTGTTATTGGCGCCTTTCCAAAATAGACTCGGAACTTTTGCACTGCTAACAGAACTGCAAGTGCCTCTCTCTCGGTCGCGGAATAATTTCTTTGTGTTTGATTTAAAGTTCGACTAAAAAATGCCACGGGCTGCTGATTTTGCGAAAGTACCACTCCTACCGCATAATGCGAAGCATCCGCTGAAATTTCTAAATTCTCATCCTTTTCAGGAAATTTCAACACAGGTGCTTGCGTTAATGATTGTTTTAATTTTTCGAAAGCACTATTGGCTTCGGCCGTCCACGAGAATCTTGCCTTTTTCCTTTTTAATTTTAACAATGGTTCAGCAATAGCTGCAAAATCTTTTATAAACGACCTATAATATGAACAAAGTCCTAGAAAAGAAGAGAGCTTCTTAGCCGTATTTGGCGGCGGATACTTTTGCACAGCGATTATTTTTGATTCGTCTGTCTCGATTCCTTTCTGAGATATTTTGTAACCTATGTATTTTAATTCAGGGGCTGCAAATTTGCACTTTTCGACATTAACTTTTAGACCGGCCTCATTTAATAATGAAAACACCTGTCTTAAATCCTGTACATGTTGGTCCAGATTATCACTAGTAATAATGATATCGTCTAAATAGATAAATGTCGACTTTCCAAGAACAGGCTTTAGCACCATGTCCATACATCGCTGAAATGTTGCCGGTGCCCCTGAAAGGCCAAACGGCATACGCAGGAATGCATAAGTGCCAGACTTGGTTATAAAAGCAGTCTTAGGCACGTCTTCCGGTCTAACCCCTATTTGAAAATAACCAGTCGTTAAGTTTAAAGTCGACATGTATTTGGTAGACGTTATGTTCCTTAGAATTTCTTCAATAATAGGTAACGGATATACCGGATATTTAGTTATGGAGTTTAAATTACGATTGTCAATCGCGAAACGCCTCTTTTTTGGATGTGTTAATGGATAGTCATTGTTTTTCTTACATAAAACCACCGGGCTAGCATAACTACTTGAGATGGGCGTTATGATCTTTTTACGTAGCATATCGCTAATGTGCCATTCTATAATTTTTTTTATTCTTATCATACCGGTATGCTTTGTGGCGAACTGGCATTGAATCTCCGGTGTCAATACTATGGTTAGTAACTTGAGTAAATCCTGGAATATCACTAAATAACGAAGCAAATTCACTTATCACTTGTCGGATTCTTTGTTGCTCTTCCTTAGGCAGGTAGTTAAGGTTTAACATTGGCGGTTCCGTTTTTTCTTCTCGAACTGGTTTCATCGTCAGCTTAAGGGACGCTTCATTAAAATCCAGCGTTGCTTCTGCCTCTGAAAGAAAATCTATTCCTAAGATGATATGTGCTTGCAGATTCTTTACTATAAAAAACATAATTTTTACTTGTTCGTCCTTGATACGAACGTATAGCGGTAATTTACCTATGCACTTACATCTTTCTCCCTGCGCAGCTAACACTGTCGTATTATCCGAATTATATATGCGGTATTTCCGAAAATACTTCCTAAGAAAATCTTCTGCCACACAGGAACACTGTGCGCCTCTATCCAGGAGTGCGGTGGCTGGGATGTTATTCACCAACACTTCAATCTTCGGAAGAGTCAAATTTTTCACTATTACTGTATTTAACTTGAAGGAAGAGGGGTTTTCTTGGCCTTCGGATTTCCGCACCCTCCGGTCAGCAGAAATCCGTTTTAGTTTAAATCCTTTTTTCTTCCACTGGCCTTGAGACTTTTTTCCTGGATTGCTATTGAACTGTCGACGTTCGCCGGCTGTTTTTAGATGCTCGGGTTTTCTTGCCCACTGATTCGCTTTGCTTCCGTAGCCGTGTGCTTGACTTTGCTGTGGTCTTGGCTCACCAAATTGGTTTCGTTGTTGATATTGGCGTCTTCTTTCAATGTCCGCCGTTCTTCTACTTTCAAACTGGATTGCTAGCTGAAATAACTTTTCCAGTGTAGTCGGATTCCTTAATTCAATAAGTCTTGCACTTGGGGAAGTAACCTCGGCAAAATCACTTGAATTATCTCAGGATCCGGTCGGTTTCCATACAAGAGTTTGAAGACGTGAATTTTTCTTAAAATAAAGGTTGAAAGATTTTCGATTCTTTGCTGATATATGCTGAAATGTTCCGTTTCTAATTTCGCACGATCCCTTACGACAGGGAAGGCTTTTAGTAGGGCAGTCTTGAAATTTTCGTAAGTATAGATGGGACTTCCTGCTTGACCCAAGAGACTTCTGCCTATACATTTGAACCAATTAAGCGCTTGGCCCCTCAAAGCGCTGGTAGCTAAGGTAACTTTTTGGAACTCGTGCACGGGATACATCATGAAGTGGTCCTCTAGTTTTTCCGAAAAACTGGTTACCGGTGAGTTTCCATTAAATGTTGCTTCTGGTTTCATCGAAGCGCGCATTGTCTGGACGATGTAACCAAATCCTTCCAGGGCGGCAGCTGGCATTTCTGGATTCTGAGCCGCTTCTGCAGGCAGCACAGGTTCTTCTTGAAACTCGGCCATGGTTATTCTTCTTCGTCGGGCGCCACTATCAGGTTCAATGTTCCGCCTTACTTGCTTGGGGAACATTCAAGAACCTGACTCAGAACAGGGAGCTTACTAAAGCTATGTTCAATAAATGTGGGAAGTAGACAAGATACACAGGAAAGGTATACGAAACCCTTTATTTTTCACTCTTTACAATAATTTCCGGACTTCGGAATACAGAGACCAACCACTTGTGGTCTGAACGTAAGAATATAAAAATATTAACTAAACTCTAACTTAACTTTGGAATAATAAACAAGGGCCTACGTGGAAGATTGGCCATATATTAACAGGAAGCCGTATGTAGTACAGAGCACTGTTAACACTACAATACGTTTAAAATTATCAAGAGGATTAAACCTCTGGCCTGGAAGGCAACCAGCAACCGAGTAAAAACTGCTAAGGCAAGCGGCCTGCTTCTACTAACTCCTTCCTCTCTCTTGCTTGGCAAAAAGCCACAACTTAAGTACTTGGCGTTCGCCAGAAAAATTTGCATAAATAAGTTAAAGCTTTTAATTCTGGCCGGAAGTAGAAAATAAGAAGTGATAGTAAAGATTTAAAATAAAATAAACGTTAGTAAAACCTAAGATCCTTACAATGTTAACTGAAAACAATAAATACCTTTTCGGGATGTTCAATGGAAATTTTCAATGCATACCACATGAGATTTTGTGGTGCTCTATTTCAGAAGGATATTCTTAAACGAATGAAAGAAGAATAAAGAAAGATGAAGAAATAAGTAAGAAAGCATAAATACGTAAGTTATGACAAACTGCCAGAAGTAAATAAGTTATGACAAAAACAGTAGATCCTATTACAGTATGGCGTCACTACTAAATCATGGTATTAAAAATAATTTTTCTTAGAAAAATATTTTCTTGAGTGTGGAAGTTCTTAACTCATGGACTTAACGTATTCCGTTACTTTTTCCATAAAATTTCGAATTAATTCTATTTTATTATCTGGTTTTTTATCTTAATACAGAACTCGGATTAAGTGAGGCCAAAGGCATCCAAATATTCGAAAACTCCAATTAATTGAATTACAATTTTATTTCCTGTAATATATGCAAAGCGATAGTATGTTTCCGTTTGTCATATTTTATTTGAATAAAGATTACATAGTCAAAAAATAAAATATTTTTCTTTCATAAAAAGAAAAAGAAACATATTCTTTTTCTTTTTACGCAAGAAAAGTATTTTGAAATAAATATTAATAAAGAAAATTATTTCGTTCTTTTTCGTAAAAAGAAAATATTTTTTTCACAAAACTAAAAAATAAGTTTTTTCTTTCTACGCATATAGTGAATCCTTTCTAAGACGGCCACCTACGGTTTTAGATCCGTTTGGTCTCCTTTGGAAGGATTGTGTTAGGTATGACTATCGGAGGTCGCGGTTATCGATTTGCGTAATGGATTGATCCCATCCAAAGTTCATGGATTCCTTTAAAAAAGTGCTAAATTGAAAGTGCGGTACTCCAATTTATTAATACTGTTATATTAGTCAAATTGTGTATACTAATTAAAAAATAATAAAAGAGAGAAAAACTTTTAATTAAAAAATAACAAAAGGGAGAGAAAGCTTTTAATTAAAAAATAACAAAAGGGAGAGAAAAAGTTAAATTTATTTTATGCTTGCTTTACTGAATTTCAATAACTGGTAGGAGATACCATTTTAATAATATAGCATTTCCACTTTCTACAATTACAAATAGAAATACTGTAAGTTTTGTGTACCATATTTTAAAAAATGGAAAACAAATCATGAGATGGTTATGATCAATAATACATTTCATTTTATTAATCTTTTTTATGATCAAACCATAAACAGCTGGCAAAGCTGAGTTAAAAAATGTAAAAATATTACGTCACAAATTTTATTTCAAAACATTCGTTTCATATTAAACCAGCAGAGTCTATCTGCTTCATCTTCGTGATCTTCCGTTTTGGTTAATGATTTCTTCTAAAATAATTTCAACTTTTGTAAGTAGAAACTGTTTAACCATTTCTAACTTGCCATTTCTAAATTATGCCGCAATTCTTTTAACTTATTTACAAAATTTAGAATTTAGAGTCTGAAACTTTACTGAACTTGAAAGCTTTTTCGATAGGAGCCAAAATCTTTGGAATCGAGGGTTTACAGGTTTACGTGTTAATATTTCGGTCACAAGTTTCAGATTCACAGAAAGAAATGATTAGGCATCTTATCGCTCATAATGTGAAATTCAATAATAAACCTTTGAAACCAAATCTAACTGCGAAAGAAAGAGCTACAATGCGCGAAATTCATCCTAACCCGGAGATTATCAATTCAAAAGCCGACAAAGGTGGCCAGATAGTCGTCATGGATAAGAACACTTACATCGATGGTGTCACTAAACTCTTAAACGAAGGACCATATAATCCAATCCCTAAAGATCCTTCATCTTCGGACTTATCCAAAATAAAAACTGCGATCAAATCTTCGCAAATCATTTCAAGCAACTTAAAACATTCAATTATCCCATCTGTTGCGAATTGTGCCAGATTATATGCTCTTCCCAAAATTCATAAAAGTGGTATTCCTTTCCGCCCTATTGTATCAAATTTAGGTACTGTCTCGTATCCATTAGCTAAATATTTAGTTTCTAGATTTTCCACTCTATTAGACAATAACATTTACACCATAAAAATTCAATAGAGTTTGTAAAAAAGGTTAAAAACATTTCTCCTAGTAATTTACTCATGGTTTCTTTTGATGTAAAATCATTATTCACCAATGTCCCAGTGGAGGGTGCATTAAGATGTCTAGAAACCAGACTTCGCGAATTTCATTTCTCTTGCATCGAAATTGATGAGCTAATTTCTCTCACTCAACTCTGTTTGAAACAAACACATTTTGTTTTCCAAAATAAATATTACAAGCAAACTGAGGGATTAGCCATGGGAAGCCCCCTCAGTCCCATCCTGGCTGATATCTACATGCATTATTATGAATCAAAATTGTTTGAAACTTTAAACTTCCCGGCATGGTTCCGCTACGTAGACGATACTTTTACCCTGTTTGAAGGTAATAAAGATGATTTAAATAAAGTTCTTTCAACAATGAATTCTATTGATCCTGCTATACAGTTCACTTTTGAACTTGAGACTTGCAATTCTCTTCCGTTTCTCGACATTCTGGTCACACGTAACACATCCAACTTCAGTACTACAGTTTACCATAAACCTTCATCGGTTTGCCTTACCACACTTTAAATCATGTCATCCGACTAAACAAAAGTTAGCTTCATTTTATTCCTATGTTTTCCGTGCTCTTCAAGTTTGCTCCTCCAAACTAGCCCTTGATGAAGAACTAAATTATTTAAAAGCAATTGCTATTGACAGGGGCTTTTCACCCAACATTATTAATCAAGCAGTTAAAAAATTCTCATCTCAACACACTAAAAGCCACACTCTTATTTTAGGAGATTATAAAAATTCTGTTGTCATTCCCTTCTTTCCATCAATTAGCTATAAAGTTGCACATATTTTGCAGAAATTTAACTTTCGGGTTGTTTATTCTCCCATCAATAAAATTCCGACTTCTATACTCAAGGACCCCATTCCGGATATGAATTCCTGGGGTATTTATAGGATTCCTTGCCAGTGTGGTTTAATTTACATTGGCCAAACTAAGAGAGCCTTAAAATTTCGCGTCAAAGAACATGAGGCATATGTTAGAAAAAAGGAAACACAAAAGTCTTCTGTTGCTCAACATTGTTGGTCTGAAAATCACACTTTCAATTTTTCTGCTGCCAAAATTATTCAAAAAACATCTTCCATTGGAGAACTGGATTTTCTAGAGGCATTTCACATTCATAAAAATCTTTCTGTTCTAGTTAACGATCCTAATTCCAATCCAAATTTGCCTTCGGCTTTTAGAGAAATTATGTTTTAGTTCTGGTTTCGCCAACAGATGGCGCCACTTGCTTATTCTTGTCCAGGCTTTCTTATCTTATCTAATCATTATTTCCTATCTTGTTCATTTGCGGTTTTGCAGCTGAAGATGGTGGTTCGGTAAAACCATCGAAACTAGTCCTGTGAAAATTTTGTAAATATAACTCTGATTTTTGTTGTTTGACTTCTGTCTTAGTAAGTTAACTTAATTAACTTTGTCAGAAACATTCAACCTGTTTATTGTTTTTCGCAGTAAGTTATTCCCTTGACTAAAGTAGTAGACTAGTGACTGAAGGCTTGACTAAGTAGAGGAAAATGTCACTAATGTTGGTCCAGTAAAAAAACTTAATTTGGGAATATTTCTCTCGAAGGACTTTTAAACTCCAAAAATTAGCTGTTTTGAATAAGACTTGACTCATTTGCATCATAAAGCTTTATATCAATAAACAATTAATTCTAAAAATTATTAATACGTTTTTTGCAAACAAGGGAATCGACCCATGATTGTATTGATCAACAGGCAGCGCATATTCGGCTTTCAACCTTCAATCGACATTTGGTCATCATAGACCCCCTTCAAAATTTTGTCGACTCTCATGGAGATCCATATTTCCCATTAGGAAACCCTAGTGTAAAAAACACTTACTGCAAATTATTGTTAAAAAATCAGGTTAAAATGATTTTTTAAACGATTAACTTTGTCTTAAGAACTTCATTTTTATTACATCGAAGATGAATGAAAAATATCTTATTTATCGTCCACCAGCAAAAATGTATGTTTATGTCGGACACATTGTTTCATAACTGAAACAATAACACTTCTTCAAGAACGTAAAAATATTATGATGCGCATATCTGGAGTCCTAATAACTGAAGTTCTACTCAGTTAAAAATATTCGCGAAATTGTATTTCATTATTGGAGTAAATTTTCATGAGCTGGGTACTGTACCGATGTAAGATAATTACTCATACAGTGAGTAGGCTGTATGCATGTCAGAAATTATATGAAAACGCAAATAAGTGTAGAATATTTCCGTAATTGCCAAACAGCAACAATCTGCGTTTAATTTGGTAAACAAAATAACTCGGTGTACATTTCAGAAAGAGGTGCTAATTTCCACAAACGGACTTGCTTAATTCGATTTAAACCGCATATTATTTCGCGCTGAAAAATCTCTCACCGCTTTGCTTTACACAGACAACTAAGTGAGAAACGAAATTCAATTATGGGGAAAATTATGAGGGGAGAATGATCTCTATTCTGCATAATTTTATCCCTACTGGAAGATCCAACGAGTTTTGTCCCTTGTAACAAAAGGCTCCGATAAAGCGTGGTTTCTGAAACAAGAATTTCATCCTAATTCAATCTTAATAACCGACGAGAAAATTGCGCGCTTTGGCGCCGTTGAAAATAATGCCCCCCCCTTCTCCGGAGTCTGGTTGGCTACACGAACGCCCTCTATTAAGAACAACAACTGTATTGTCTTTGTCTACGGCCTGGGTGGTGAAACAAAAGGAACTAATGTGCGTGGAATTCCGTTAGATTCTGCAAAATTCTACTGCTACCCCATTCCCCCTCTCTCTAAAGATGCGTGGGGAGGAAGCCAGGAAAGTGGCGGTGGGGAAGAAAATGTTGCACTCTTTGTGGTGTAATTAATGAAGCCACAAGTCATTTTTGGTATGTGACTTTTGCTGTGCTGTATAATGTGCTTTGATGGAGTGTACTGCCTGAACTTGCAACATTTATAAAAGTATTTCCGTAAAGAAGTTAAAAAAAAATGAAAGCTCAAAATTTTAGATTATAAAGGGTATTTACACAATTTTAGAATGATTTCGAGACCAATTAATTAAAGTATAAAATGCAAAGAGTATTCTTTTTTAAATGTTCGATATGATAGCCTTTTCTGGGGCGCTATAAAGCTGCATCGCGATTTTCCTTATAGTAGAGTTCTTTCTAAAATTTCCAGGGTATTCATTTCCGTTCTTCTTCCTCTACTTTTCAGAGTCCATCAGTTGTGGTGGGTTTGCGCTTAGAAGGAGCTCTCTTTAAGATACTAAAAGCACAATAGTTCATAGGTGAAAGATCAGAGAATTCTCAGGAATATTTTAAAAAGGTATATGTGCAATACCTGTATGAGTCTTCATTTTTTTCAAGGAATGCAGTAGTAGTTTTGTAAGTGTGACTTGTTGTTTTTTCTTGATGAAGTTTTACAAGCACAGCACTTAAAAATGAATCTCCAGAAATTCAAGAGCCAATAAAATAAAATCTCGTATTGGAAAGGAGCTGTTCATAACAGCAAGGCTAATCTGTAGGGAGGAAAGAACTTATTTTAATAGTACTTTGGTATAAATAAATGCCGCCGGAAGTTTTTTGCACTTATTTAAAAGGGAAAACACTTTATTATTCAAGTCATAACTGTGCACTTTTTTAGCTAGATCTTCCTCGTGGGAGACTTACAACAAGTATGTTTCGCAAGTGCAGTGGCAGTAAGTTCTGTTTTCCCAGAATACGAAATTCGCACGAAGAAAATATTAAAATCTCTCTTCGCGGTGTTAAAATAATTGCAGTTATCTTTGAAGGGTTAATAAAAAAACACTTTCTTCTTTATCTACTTCAGAATATTGTAAAACTGGAACACAATACAAAGAAACACTCAGTTTTCTATAATCCCCTTATCCTATGGGTCAAACATGCCGTTACTTTATTGAAGCAATTTCATGTTTTTAAAAATTTATGAGGCATTACTTAAACAAAGGTTATAAGGATTATAAATTTAAACCCAAATCAATAGGTGTTGGTGTATATAATCTGTATCTATCGAATGTACATAATATATGTCTTTCGAAGCATCTTAATTTAGTTACAATTACGTTGTAAACTTTTTAAAAATGGCCGTTTGGATAATTAGAAAATGAATAAGTTTTAATTCATACCAGATAGATATATTATTAAAAATAAAAATATAAGTTATTAAGAAGTACATATGTTGCTTTGAAATCGCTGCTTCTTAAGCAATTAGAGACTGGTTAAATTAGAAAGAGCTTATGCTTTCTGGAATACCAACATTTCGAGATCTGGCTGTTTCCAAATTTTCAAACGAGATACATTTAAGATGTTAAGTTTCGTGCAATAGCCCGTGGGCAACATTTGTCCGCAATAAATGCGTCATAATATAACGCTAACATTAATGTAATGCAGTAATCCAAAAATTTTGAAAAGGCATTTTATCAGAATTTTTTTCTTCTAGAGTAGGCAGCATAAATGTGAGGTATGTCGTAAGCTGATGCCTCGTAGTGCATGCATCATTTTCTCATACGAAAAGATTTGAAAAGACTTTAGTGAAATATATTCTAAAATTCAAAACTTGAAATACTTAATACGCGTCCTTTACATTTAAAAAAATCTCCGAAAAATAAAATTTAAAGTCTTAAAACTAAACATTCTAAGCTAGTCGTGTCTCAGATTGCTTATTTCTGTACCGAAATCTAAAATGCACAGAATTGTGTACTCGTTAGTTTCTCCTTCCAAAATAAAAGTTGCTTCGTCCGATAAAGGAAAACGGAGGAGATCTTTTGTGGTTGCTCATTAACCTTAATGAGCTCGTCGGAACGAAGTTTTTATTCTCGATCAAGCGCGACTCGACTGTTGATCGAAGCTTTGTTAAAACATTTTGCATTCCCCTCCCTGATGAGGAACGTTTCTGTGCGGCATTCAAAAGTGCAAAAATGGTTAACTTCTTGTTCTTCTCGTATCGAAATATCAGTTCTTGAGGAAAGAAAACTAACCAGTTTATGATTATAGGCATCTTCGGAATTTTAAAGTATTTCTAAAATAGTTAATATAGTAGTATCAACTCTCGGAAGTGCATATTTTAGATTTTGTTTCAGGATAAAACATTAGAAGATATATGCAGAGGCTTACACTTATTTTCGGACACTTGGGTTTTTCAAATTTATTTCAAATATTAGTTACTAAATATTAGTGAAACGATTTTATTTTTCGTACATAGTATAATATCGATAATCTTTTTAAAAATCTGCTTGTTTCGAAAAAATGTTCAAAATGTTTTTGGAAAATAAAATAATTTATTGAAAAGTTCTAAAAAATGAACTTCCATAAATATTTGGGCACGTTGAAGATACAGATTTTATTTAAGAAAACACGAAAATAATAGGACAATAAATATTTTAGACATCCTTCCGTTGGATAGGCAAAATTACACTTTTCAAGCGCCAAAATTACACATTTCATGTATTGCTTCATTTAATTTTTTTCGTGTGAAAACTTTCCATTCCTAGGTAAGAATTACTTTTATTAGACCTTTACAAGAACTATCATATTCTTTTCTACAACTCATTCTATACATATTCAGTAGGATTTTCAAGAGAATTCGGAGTTTTGATATCTTCAATGTTATTATACAAGCGAACGGCTGATAGGGCTGTATGTTTTGGTGCTTAGGATCATCATCATTCTAGAATCACTTGAATCTATATTGCATTCCAAATTTCCTTACGGAGGCTTTCATTAAAAACATTTATATATTTATACTGATTTACTATTGTTTTCTATAAAAATTAAATTTCCCATTCCACATACAGAACAAGGGACGGGGCGGTAATTCTCCTGAGGTGGACTGCTGACCTTATAGCTAGAAAACCTGCAAAGGGCATTGACCACTTGCACCATTACCTGCAAGGAGCGCCAGAAATTCACCATTAGTGATACGCTTATAAACAGTTCGCAATAAATATGCAGCTCCCCCAGAGTTCTGATTGAGAGCACCTCGAGGGACTATCTGATAATTTCCCATTCCTCTTTCTCTCGTACCAAACCACTTGAGAGGACTTTTAGCTCGCCAGTATTTTTAAGTGTTGCTATGTCGCACAGACAGCATACTCCACAAACATCCATGTCTTCTCAGGAATTTGAACCCGGGTCCACCATTTCTAAGCCCCAATAATCTTTAAGTAGCATCCCCAAGTAATTATGCCTCTATCCATGCTCATCCAAGCTCAACCAGGTTTTTGGATTCAGTGCTTCATTCGGCTTTCGCCGCACAGTAATTCGTCCATCGGATCCAAATATAATAAATTTCGACTCGCTTGAAAATATAACGTACTTTCAGCATTATAAATTTTTGCTTTCCGTGGATTTTTCGAACGCCAGGCGAAACTTTTTCTGTTGACAATTTCCTTCTCGCTGATCGCCCATTGTGTCCATGCGCTCTAATACAGCGGTTTCAAAATGGCGTCTCGTGGGTAGAACGCTGCTCCATCAGCAGTTTTATGCGGCCCGCGAACACATTTGTATTATGTATTTGTTGTAAATATGGCATTGCAAATATTTCAACATTTTAGTTATTGGAAGTCTGAGTTTACATTATTTTCATTACCATTTAAAACGAACACGAATAATGGATTAGAAAATGTACAAATATAGGTAATTAATTTACAGTGTGATATATCTTATTCAAAGATTTGAAGATGCAGGCTTTAACGTTTATTCTTGTCGAAAAATAAATAAGCTGAGTTTACACTAAGAAGAGCCTGCTTTGTTTGAAATACAATTAATACATTTAACAGCCCTTTTTTTCCGAAGTTCAAAATTAATACGAAAAGAACTCGATGAGCATTCGCAATCCGTGATAATGATAAATTATAGTAATTTATCTCCAAGACTATTCAGTTTATCAGAATCAAAACGCCATCTAGTGTCAAACTGTAGTAAGAAATAAAGTAGTTTGTAATTATTTACATATAAACATAGTATGTATATTTATTTATTTATGCGTCAAAGAAAAGTTTAATAAGCAAAATAAAGGTTCGGTTTCGTTTATGTGATAAAGGCGAATTCTCGAGGACTATCTGCCTAAGGGGAAGGGATTCGCCCGTCCGTGGAGGACTTGGGAAAATGACTCGTATACACGTTACACATGGGGAAAACCACGAAAACTCCCATGCAGTCAGCCCGTTCGCGGGATTCGAGCCTCGGACCGAGCTACTAGTGTTCAGCGACTTACGGTAGTAAAATAAAGAGACAAGGTCGCTATTGAGCAGTAAAATAAAGAGAAAGGTTGTCATTTTTTCTTAAAGTTTGTTCCACTTGGAAAAATTTCACTGAAAACTTCGAAAGTTTTCATTATTTCTATGTTTTATTTTAAATAACATAAGTTATTTAATGATTAATTAAACATGTTAGAACTATTTTAAATAAATGTTTGTTTGAAAATTTAATATTTAACTATAAATATATTTGAATAACAAAGCGTAATCAATAAAATTGGTTCGCGGGTCAAACTTTAGATTTTAGATAGTAAATAAATTTAAGTTTAAAATCTGTCTTTGTGATATTACTGTTTATGCAATGTTTAGATAAATATAAATAACATATACATTTTGTAAAAAATATATGTTATAATAAATTAATAAATTTCCATTTTGTTAAAAAAATTCCAACCCGTCAGTGGTTTTCAGATCGTGCATTCAGCTGTCATGCAACTTAAGTTGAGTTTTATTGTTACTTCTGAAGTTTTGCAGCTCTTCCTTGCTGAGCTCAGTTTAATGCTTTCTCCAGTAACGTCGTATTTTCATTGTTAATTTCCGAGCCCGCTGCAAGCTGTCCGAGAGGCAGTGTTACAAATAATGATAAAATTCCTCAGCATCAAAGCCCTCAAGTCTTTGTGTGCAAGGCGTTCTGGCTTTGACTTTCTCCTGACCGAATTCATGGCCCTATAAATAACCATTATCAAGCTTCGTTAATGAGAATTAAGCAACGAAGAATACTAACATGATGCTTCCAGAAGTGTCTGAATGTTGATTCTGTGTCAGAGGTTACCGAAAAACACCTATGGAAATTATTTGTTGCCGGCTTACACATCGGTTAGACAAAGCCTTTTTTTTGGGTTCGTTTAGAAAATTTGTTCGTGATGATAAGGGATTCGTGTAAGGCAGGGATGGGCAAACGTTTTCTGTCGCGGGCCAAAAATCGAAAGAGAAAAGTTTGGCGGGCCGAGATAAGTTTTTCTAAAATTTTAAAAACAATATACAAGTATTACAAGTTAAATATGTTAATGAGATGAATGAAATTGCAATTTCATTTTTAAAAGTTCCTTATATTGAGGTTCGAAGTGAGATGTACTGATTCTAAGGAACGTGGCTAAATGCTCATTTGTCAGTCTACTTCTGAAATAATTCTTTATTATATAAGTTTTATAGTTGAAAATAATTTTTATAATAAGTTTTATAGTTGAAAACACTTGTTTACATATATAAGATAAAGCAAACATAGCACTGATTTTCTGGGCGTGAGATATAAATTTGGGAAACTTACTTTCGATAATGATTTGTAAAACTCAAACTTTGGCATATTTAGAAACAACTGCTTGAGATGATTGTTAGATTGCAAATAAATTAAGTCAAGCTGCAAATATGATCTCACTGCTTCACAATTTATGTTGAAAGCCATGGTAAAAATATCTAGTTCTGTTTGAATGGCACTGAAATCTGCGTTCGAACTCAAAATGCAGTTTTTTCGAGCCATCTTCATAATTCCGAAGCTTCTATTCACTTACTGGGGGTACTGAATTAAACCTCGGAAAATGAGACAAGTCGTTCTAGATGCCCAGCAAACATATTAAGTTTTATTAAGTCAAGATAATTAAGATTAAGGTTTTTGTAACAGGTCTAATTGACTTGTATTGGATTCCCATATTGAAAGCTGTCTGTGTTGCAATTTTCGTCGATTTATGTTTTGTTGGAAAAAAAACAGAGGAAGTAAAAATATGATCAGTCCTTTGAAAACAAGGGAAGCAAAATAAAAGTATTTAAACAAAGTGGAAAAGGAGATAGATATATAATATATAAACTTCTTTTAATTTGCCTCAGGCCGGCAAATTAAAATTCTATCCGCGGGCCGGATAGATGCTTCCGGAGGGCCGTAGTTGGCCCGCGGGCCGTAGTTTGCCCATCCCTGGTGTAAGGGATGTAAGGGATTCGTGATTCGAATTTCTACAAGTTGTCCAAAATAGCAAGAACGGGAAAAATTGCTGTGATATCATTTCACCATAAATTAAAGCCACGTGGATATTTATTTAATAAAGAAAAGACTGAATTGATTCGGGTGTAAGATGTGCATTTTTTTCACTTGATCGCTTGCATACGAGGATTACGACAAAATATTTCAAGTGGCAGTACTTTTTTTTTTTTTTTCCAGAACGACAAATCAGCGGCCGACACACCGAAAAAGCTGTTCTTCAGTGTGACTAAAACGGCTCTTTTACTAGACAGTCAGACGATTTAAATTAAAAACTAAGTTAAAAATTATTTTTGCTATTTATTGGTGATAGAAATATTTTCAGTGTAATGTTTCCAAATTTCGGATGCTATTATGATTTTGTTATATTACGATAACCTGCCAGGTAATTAATCATCCATATCAAAAATACCTTGACTAATAAAATAAGACTCTTGATTCTAAGAAAATAAATAAACGAAATAAAACTCTAAAATTTGCTTAGCAAGAACTTTTCTATCACCGACTTCTAGTTATTAAAACGCTATCATTCGCATTTAAATTAGTTATTCGGTAGATTAATCATTCGAAAAAAAAAAAGACATTCGCATTTTGAAGCTTCTCCTGGTTTTTAGCAACTTTATGGTATGGAAAACAAGGTGAGTCTCAAATCTGGAGAAGGATTATATATATATCAATGCAGGATCGTTTGATTATTTGTTCGAAATGCATTGAAAAATAAATTCCTGGAGAAAATGGCTTGTAAAAATGGAATTTATATGTTTTGTATGAAAGAAAGCTTATTTCGGATAAACGCACTTTCACTGCAAGTCTTAACTGATACCCAAATTAAGATCAGAAGGAAACAATGAACAATAATGGACTAGCTCTTTCAAGGCGGTTGAGCTATTTATGTATTCCCGGTTATGGAACTGATCGATGCCATACGCCCCAAGAGAAGATAAGAGAAAAATATCGTCATTATTAAAGTTTACGTTCGGATAACAGTATTAGGAAGTTCGGCCGACTATATCCACAAGCCGCTGACAGTCTGGACCGCCAGATTGGACGTGAAGACTGACAAACAAGCTGCCGTCTATCCTGTGGAGTCTGCCTGGCACCGCGCCAGATTGGAAGTTGCACACTGTGTGAATGAAATTTGTTCACTACTTGCGGGATGAGTACATAACGGGAAAGCTCCTTTTAACCATCCTGCGCTCTGAAAGAAAAAAAAAGTGTTCCATGAGTGACAGTTATGTTTTACGATCTATGAATAATGTTTTCAGCTGGGTTGGAATGATCGGCTCTTGTTTGGATGCTAGGCGATACGTATCAGTGTCTGCCAATTTCTTTCTGGTTAGTGGCACGCTGCATATCCCGTGCATGTTCTCTTTGCAGCACATTTTTTTTAATCCATCGTAATTTTGTTGTCATTCCAAAATATTATATTAGTCCCCTGCTGTATTTGTAAGACAGTATTTCTTTCGTAGTGCACTATAAAAGACACATGTTCTATTCGCGGCACACGCTTTATGTTTTGTTTTCCCACCTCGCCATACCGGATTAAGCACGTGCCATGCATTGCAGGAAATTTAAATCAAAGCCCTTTTAGTATAATTTCTAATGGAATATTAAAGTCATTAAAATTTTATTACTAATTAATTATACATACACTTTAAAAAACTGTAAAAATTTGTTTCTGGCATAAAGGAGGGGGTAGTATGATATATTATATAATTATAATCATTAATCCATCTTTCAAAAATTTAAAATTGATTAATAATTGCTTTCTATTCTAGTTCTTCAAAAGTTTTCTTTTGTACAGCAAATATTGTTAAAGACTTTAGCTTTTCAAACTAATTTTAAAACAGAGAAAGCAGTATTTTTTTTTATGCATTGGTAACTATCGTTCGGGCCTCGCGAATTTTATTTTCTCAGCATTAAAATAAATTGCGTCAACTCACTTGTTATATGAGCAACTGCAATTTCAAACAGACGGTCGGTGAACAGTGTACATATACTATGTATTCATGCATATTTCGGATTGTCACAAATACATATCTTAGGTACACTCACTATGCAGTCGTACAGCACGTAGTGTCGAGTGTCGAATCCAATTTAGTGCTTTATCAATTGTTATTAAGGCATTTATCTGTATTCTTTGAAAATATCAATATTCATTGCTATTTAAAATTCATTATAAAATATTTTTGTAAAGTTTTATTTTTTAATACTTATTATTTTTTTTCTTAAATAACTGTTGCTATTATTTTTATCCTGCTATGAACCCGGGCTCTCCAAATTAGAAGTCATAGACAGTTAGTTATCTGTGGGAAAAGGAAAAACACAAGTAATTGTGATTTTTGAAAAATCTGATTAGTGTTGACAACGAGTGCTGCGTACTAAAGATGTAAGACGTTGGCTGTTATTTTAAGCTGTGTATATGCTAGTATTTTATGTATGTTTTTATTCATTAAAATATCTTGTCAGGCAGGGAAGTTTTAATACGTTTTACCAGTGTGGGGAACAGACGATGTGCTTGTTTGCATATTTTTTTTTAGGCAAGGATGATTTAGAATAACCGATATACGAATGTTTTGATGTGTGCGAATCGGACGACTAAAATTTAGCGTAATGTACATTTACTATGCGGCTTATTTATGTTAAATATTCTCCCCCTCTTTATGTTCTATAGTTAAGTGTTTAAAGAGATTTCAGCAATTTGGTCGAAGACCAAACAGTTTAATTTTCCAAACTTATCGAACTAAGACATTCCCAGAGAAAGGTTCTTCAACCGCTCCTCAAGCGAGTGTCTATTTCTCGCTGGGTATTTATTTGGTAGCGTAGCAACGCAAAGACGTTACAGTTCTTATCGTTATTTTTTTGAAGTGTTACATTGATTTAGAAAGATATCATTTACAATTTTGTTTCTGTAGCTGTACTGGTATGAAATTTTTAGGGTACATTAGATGGGAATCATTCATACACATGCACACACACCCACGCATGTCCCCAAAAACTCGACCTTTATTTTTGCAACCGTTGGTCATAGACATATACTTCTTACAGAAATATTTCAAATGACGCGAATATTCATGTTTTGGCATTTTTAAATTTGGAGAGATTTCTTTTGTAAAAATTATAAAATCTAAATTTTTACTCGTTCGTCCGGCCCTATGCATATATTTGGAAAGTGTTGTACTCGTTATAAATATTAAATGGAAAATGTGTTATTCACGTAGAATAAAATTTAACTCAGATATTTGGTATGAAATTTGGAGATCATATTTAGGGGCCGTACAAAAAATGAGGAGCGGAACTAAAATAATATAAAAAGTTTTTTTAAAGTCAATTCCTACTTAGGTGAACAAAGAAAATTTTTATTTTAGTTACTTTTTATTAACATTTTTTTGTGTCTAATTTATGAAGGTGATGATAATTTATGAAGCAATTTGACCGAGATATGGGATTTTTTATATTATTTTTCATAAATAAGTAGGAATTGGCAGTGGCGTAGCAAGCATAACTGGCGCCCGGGGCAAAATACCTTTTTGGCGCCCGCCCCCCCAAAAAACTTTCAGTATATAATGTATAGAATATATTCGTAATAGGAAAGTAATGCAAATAATAATAAAATGCTAAATCTGCCATAAAATACTCAAAAATATATTAAGAATAGTCACTACCTAACTACACTAGCCTTGGGTTCGGAAATGCATCTGTGTCGGCGAAAAAAATCAGACATACGATGATCTAGAATTAGATAAAAAGCTGTTATTTATTTTACATATTTATACAAGTGTTTTTAAAAAGTACAATTTTTAAACAATTAAAAGTAACGATACATTATAGATAAATAGATATGTGGCAACTTGCCTACTACAACTCAACTCTGCCAGTCTGGTAACCCATATCAACCAAAAACAAAATAATATTTATTCTATTCAATTGTTATAATTATTTAACGATCTGTCTAAAAAAATTGTACTACCATAATTGGTGACCCGTATTTATTACGAGTAGCAATCTTCAATATTGCACGAATATGGAGTTTATATGTCAAAATTCTGAGCACCAGTAAGTTATCCAGTGTGATGAGATGCAAGTAAGACATTTCACCTGTGATTTCAAGCGTTGTGCCGCATTCCGATGAGTCAATATACACTCATGTCCATAAATTAAGGATAATGCAAAATCAGGCAAAGGAAGACTTAGAAGCAAAACAAATTTGACTTATTTGTAAAGCTTATTTATTAAACAAAAGGTAAAGAGCAAAAAAAGATGCTATATGTTTAATATTATTAAAAAAATAGCGATTTTTTCTCCCTGGAGCAAATTAAAAAAAAAAAAAAAAAAAACAATATTACATGGTTGGTATGATTTTTTAATACATTGTATGTCTCCCAGACGATGCAATACAGTCCGTACAACGCCTAGGCATGCTGAGTATCAAATTATCGATCTGATCTTGGGGGATATTACACCACTCAAAAAGCAATGCTCTCCGAAGTTCCGGTAGACATGTAGGAGGAGGTTGACGGGCTGCAACTCGTCGGCCAAGCATGTCACACACGTGCTCTACTGGATTCAAGTCCGGTGAGAATGCTGGCCAGTCCATACGGGTGATATCCTTCCATTGAAAACATTCACTTACGATGTTTGCACGGTGAGGACGGGCGTTGTCATCCATAAACACAAATTGTGCGCCCATGGCGCCCCGAAAGAAACGTACATGTTGTTCCAGAATGAAGTTGCGATAGATTTGGCTTGTCATGGTTCCAATTTGAAAATGCAGGTCAGTTCTGGAACCCAGAATAATTCCACCCCAAACGAGCACTCCGGCACCACCGTAACGGTGTCGTTCAATGATGTTTTCTTGGTGGTAACGGGTATCTGGAGCTTTCCATATGAAAGTCCGGCGAGAATCAGACTGCAAGCTAAACCTGTACTCGTCGGAAAACATCACACAAGCCCACTGTTGCGGTGTCCACAATGCATGTTCTCTACTCCAGGATAACCGGAGGCGACAGTGAGTTGCAGTAAGTGGAACGCATCTGACAGGTCTACGAGCATATAGACCAATGTGACCTAAGCGTCTGTACACGGTCTGCCTTGAAATTGTCGTACCAGTGGCTGAAGAGAGCTGACGAGACAGGTCTGAGGCTGTGCTCCGCCTGTTTCTTTTGGCAGTAACTGCCAAATACCGGTCCTCATTCGGCGTCGTTGTAACTCTGGGGCGACCTGTGCTGTAACGTCTACTCACATTACCATCATCTTGGAATCATTGCCAAAGCCTGGAGATGACACTTTGGGCAATTCCAAGTTCGTCTGATACTTCCAGTTGGGTAGGCCCACATTCCAGACGGCCGATAATTCTACCACGTAAAAAATCATCCAAATGCGTCCTTTGTGTCATAACTATTCGGTTATTGCACTGAAATGCTTATAAAGCGCCTGCGAACAATTTTACTTCTTTGCCTGTATTCCTTATATATCACTCTCTTACACTCTCGTCATTGTGACGTACCATCGGTGTCATCTGGTTACTTCCTGAAATTTGCATATGATTCTTGAAGACGTGTGTAGTGATTTTACAGGTGATATATTTATTTTAGATTCCGATTTCCGCGTGACTCCGAATTATCCTTAATTTATGGACATGAGTGTATTTCTGTCATAATTTGCTGCATTTGAGCCACCAAATTCTCTGATTTCAAGTACCAAGAAACTGTGTCACTATATACATATTATTTTTCTATACATATTATTACTGTGCATATTTGATTGAT
This sequence comes from Stegodyphus dumicola, assembly GCF_044657685.1. Taxonomy (NCBI): domain Eukaryota; kingdom Metazoa; phylum Arthropoda; class Arachnida; order Araneae; family Eresidae; genus Stegodyphus; species Stegodyphus dumicola. The sequence continues at coordinate 83,389,886 of NC_140770.1, forward strand.
CTAAAGTGGTTGACAACGATGCTGCTTCACAATTGGCGCGAGTGGCAGTTAAGCCACCGCCTTTTTGTCGCCGAGACCCATCGTTATGGTTGATTCAATTGGATGCGCAGTTTAAATTGAGTTACATTACTGTCGATGAAACTCTATTTTATACAGCGATCGCCGCGTTAGAATCAGAGGTACTGCAATCAGCTCGTGAAATAATTTTGAATCCACCGGCGATGGACAAATACAAATCTTTAAAAAAAGATTAATTTCTGTTTATGAAGAATCCGAGATAGTTAAAATCTAGCAGCTGTTGCAAGATTTACAGTTGAGTGATATAAGGCCTTCTTAGTTGCTATCTAAAATGTCAGACTTAGCCGCCGGTAACCTAACGGATAACATTTTTAAAACATTATGGACGAATAGACTCCCATCTAACATGCAAACCATTTTAGCGGCCAGTAGCGAGCTACTTAACAATCTTCCCGAAATCGCTGATAAAATTCACGAATTGGCCATTCCTGCGCAAATACACGCAGTGCAGGCTCCTGGTCCAGGTATTGTGGCGTTACAGGCTCAAATTGATGATTTGTCCAAACAGGTTGCTCAGTTAGTAGCCATCCAAGCTGAACCTTTTCACCGCAACCTCTCCACATCACGTAGTCAAATACACGTCCTAACCCACTGAGGAAACGTTATGAAAGCCCTCCTCCGGGTATTTGTTTTTTACCACCACAAATTTGGAAACAAGGCAAACAAATGCCACCCTCCGTGGGACCCACCGTGCCAACAAATGCCACCCACCATGACCAGGGAAACGAGAAGGGCCGTTGGTCGAAGTCATGAATGACAGCGGCCGGAATTTTGCACGCCTTTTCGTCATCGAAAAGAATTCGGGCTTAAGGTTTCTTGTAGACACCGGGCTGATGTTTCTGTAGTTCCACCACATTTTCACGAACAAAAGCGCTTTATTAAGTTACAACTTTATATAGCAAATGGAACTCATATTCAAACTTCTGGTGAACGCCTGATATATGTTGATTTAAGATTGCGCCGCAACTTCCAATGACAATTTATTATTGCTACTGCCCTATTATTGACGCTGACTTTTTACATAAATTTTCTTTGCTTATCGATATTAAAAATCGCCGTTTGATAGATTCCATAACCAACTTAACTTATCATGGAGTAATTTGCAATAGTGAAGATTTGAGCATTAAACTGATTTCGGGTAACTCCCCATGACATCAACTTCTCAGAGAATTCCCTACAATCACGCGCACAGTTATGGGTATTTCCGAACCCAAGAACGATGTACTACATTATATTGAAACTAACGGACCTCCAATTGCCGCTAAACCTAGACGCTTACATCCGGACAAGCTTAAAGCCGCCAAAGAGGAATTTTAATACATGATGGAAAAGGGAATTTGCCGTCTTTCAAAAAGTTCATGGGCCAGTCCGCTCCATCTAGTTCGGAAACAAAATGGTAAGTGGCGATTATCGCCGGTTAAATGCAGCTACAATTTCTCATCGTTACCCAATCCCGCGCATTCAAGACTGTATGCAAGTTTTAGAAGGAAAAGCTATTTTCAAAACCCTTGATCTTGAGCGGGCGTATCACCAAATGCCCGTTAACCCAGCTGATAGTCCCAGCTGTTAACCCAGCTGAAATTGCGGTTATTACGCCTTTTGGACTATTTGAGTTTCCGGTCATGATTTTCGACTTATGCAGTGCTGCTCAAACGTGCCAACTCTTCATGAATCAGGTGTTAATCGGCCTCGACTTTCGTGTACTTTATTTTGATGACGTCTTAATCGCCTCCTCTACAGAGCAAGAACACCTATCACATTTGAGAACAGTTTTTGAACGTTTTCAAAGGTACGGTGTTAAGTCTTAATCCTTCCAAATGCGTTTTTGGTCAACCAAGAGTATTCTTTCTTGGTCATGAAATTTCCGCTGATGGCGTTCAACCCCTTCCAGAGTCACCGTTATCCGCGATATGCCCGAACCATCTACAGTGACGAACTTAAGATTTCTTGCTATGCTCAATTTTTATCGACGTTTCTTACCTCATGCAGTAACCATACAAGCACCTCTAAATTCTTTTTTGGTTGGAAGCAAGAAAAACGATAAACGCGTTATAACCTGGACCACAGAATCTTGCGAAGCGTTCCAAAAATGCAAAAATGATTTAATTTCGTCAACAAATTTGCAGTATCCTTCCGCATCTAAACCATTATCACTCTACGTTTATAAGGTATTTCTTCCGCTTTCCTAGTGTGCCTTCATGGTGTGGTGTGGTCTGGTGATTCTGCATGCTGGGCCGGTACTCCAGAGGTCCGTGGTTCGATTTCCGGCGAAGGCGGTTGCTAATTTTTCAATCTCTCTTGCTTCCAAATATCCTAATGTCTCTACAATGGCGCTCGAACTAAAAGGATGAGGATTCTCCACACCCAGGATTTGGCGATGGGGTTCCCTGAAAACATCAGTCGCCCTTTAAAAAGGCTTATGCTTTATGCTTTTCAACAGGATAAAACTTCTCCTCGTCAAATGAGACACCTAGACTTCATAGGGCAATTTTCAACAGCTATCCGTTATATTGAGGGTTCGCAGAATATTGTTGTAGACACCTTGTCTCGTATTGAAGAACTAGCCGTTCCTTCGCCAATAAAGTTTGCTGCCCTTGCCGATGAATAACACCAGGATTCAGAACTACAAAACCTCTTGAAAAGCAAATCTTCCACCAATCTCAACTTGCAGCCGATGCAGCTGTCACCTGGAAAATCACTTAATTGTGATGTTCAGGATTCAAGATTTCGACCTTTGTTCCCTCCGGATTTCACCATGCCATTTTTAGTCAGTTACATCGTCTGTCACATCCTGGCATCAAGGCTTCGAAAAAAAAATGATACACCAACGTTTCGTATGGCCTAGCATGCAAAAGGACATAGCCAACTAGACACGTTCGTGCTTGGAGTGCCAAAGATCTAAAATTGTTAGACACACAACCAGACAACTTTAAAATTTTAATTTGCCCTCATCTCCCTTCAATCACGTGCACCTCGACTTGGTCGAGCACTTATATTTATTAATAATAATATAATACATGAATACAATTAACTACTATGTATACATTTTTCTTACCTTGTATGAAGCAAATTTATTATTTACTTCACCAAAGTCGACCCTTTCAAATTTTTCTCTTTCCACACTTAAAAATGCTAGATGACTTAAGGGATCTTGTCACATCGTTGATCGTAAATATGTGAAAATTTATTTAATATGCTGAACGAACGTTCATAATTAGCATTTGATAATGAAATAGTAAGTAGTATTTGAAGTGCGACACTTAGGTTTGGAAAAACATTTTATCTATAGATCTGTAATGGAGTTTTAGGTTCCGTTTCTTTTCTACTGCGGAGTAACGTCATACAGTCACATTCACTGCTCAAAACAATTAGGGGATATTGTGGGTTCGGTATGAAATAACCATATAATCAACAACCTTTTTGAACAAAAGGAAATAGAAGAGATTATAAAGGAAAATTATAACGTTTACAAAGTTGGGAATATGCAAATTTAGTCTGTGACGTCAAAAACTATGCGTTTTAGATAAGGAGTGAGGAGCTACCTGCAGTATTCCTTTTGTAATTGGAGATTAAAAACAATTCACATGCGTTGAATGCTTCGTAGTAGTGAATATACGATGTCTCAGCAAGATGACATAGTTGAATCGGTAGCCAGGAAGGACATCAGTCGTTTACAGGAGAGTCAAACGCAATCCATTGTAGCGGAAGCGTTAGGATTGTCCCAAAATGTCATTTCCAGATTATGGAGTCGGGTTTTAGAAACTGGATATGTTTGAGAAATCGTTTTAAAATAAAAGCAGAACATATACGTGCATTTCGTTAAAAAAAAATATAAATATATCTCTACTTTGGAGAAATAAAGTGGTCAGGAAGAACGTTTTGGTTGATGTACTGCAAACATTTTGTTACACATTTTATCAAACAAATCAAGAAAATAAATAATTAATTATATATAAATAATTACAATAGTTATTAAGTTTAAATATATTTTCCAGAAATCGATCAAAATGAAAACTGAAATTTTCCGGAAAATCTTGTTTGGAGACCATTTGGCGCCCCTCTACGAGCGGCGCCCGGGGCATCATGCACCCCCATGCCCCCCTCTCGCTACGCCACTGGGAATTGGCTTTAATATGTGAAAAAACTGTATTAACATCCACTACAAGTTTAAACAAAATACATTTGAACTTGGATGGATGAATAAAAGTATTTTATTAAGGATTGAAAATTTGAACAAGGTACAGGAAGAAAGTGAGCTAATAGTAAGAATTTAATAAAATATCGTTTAGAGAAAGCTTCAGCTGTTAAGACATTAATTAACGAGCACTTTTATGGAAAATATTAAGCAGTATAATGTTTTTCAAAATGGAGATCTTATTCACAGACTCTTATAGAATTCGTATTCTAGAAAACACTGTCGGGTTTCAGTACTGACACACAGCCATCTCGTAATATTAATTGTATGAATTAAAAATGAAAAATATTTGTACTTTATGGGATTTGTTATACCTTAACCAGGTTATGATTCTAAACCAACAAACTTCATGAGAATGTTAGAAGCGTATTTTTTATATTGTGAAATCTTATAAATTATTTGTGTGTAAATTCTTTCGGTCTGCGAAATGTAGCAAAACATTAAATTAAAAGAACTAGTAAATCTAAAAAATGCATTATTGAATGGCATTTAATCTAAAGGCAAGAAAAAAATCAACCTCAAACTATTCAAATTTATGTATTAGAATACAAATTAAAATTTACTGTGCAATTAAAATTAATTATACCCTAGATTTTGAAATTAAAATCCCGATAAATTTTTATTGCAAGGGAATCCAACAATTCATTTTGTATTTTTGATAACGAGTACCACTTAAGGCTACCAAAGAACCAAGAAAACGTTAAAGTAAGAAATCAAGTTATATCAACGTTATTCTCATTTTCTGGCTCATGAACTAATAGAAATATATCCACCAGTAAAACACTGAAGACTGTTAATTCCTGTTAGTTCGACTACAGTTCGAAACTTAGCGAGTGGAAAGCTGCATGGGTATTTTTGTAGTTTTCCCGATGAGATAGATTCCTCTAAAACATCGCATCACAAAAACATTTCTACCTTTAGACAGCCCTTGCGTGCTTTGCCATAATCTAATTAATCCAATGCAATATTTAGATTCTTATCTGTATTCCATTTTTTCTATGAAGGTACCAACAAACAAGACCCTGGTGTAAAGCTAGTTTCTCTCAGAAAGTCTCCATGAAAGATCTCTTCCTCTAAGCACATACAGCTCAAATGCTTTGCCATATTTGAACTGAATAGTAGCTAGCTGAAACGTAAGCAGTAACGTCCGAAACGTGTGTTTAATAACGAAGTAAATACTTCTTACGATATATCCGGGTTATAAAAGTACCATGATGCGCAGTATTCTTTTGAAGCCATATAAAAATAATTTAATTTTAAAATAAACTACAATCGTTACTACTGAATAAAACTGAAGTTTAACTGAAAACCAAATTCAACTGTAAAAATTTATGGTGTGTATTGGACGAGTTAAAGCAACTAATAAACTCGTAAATTTACAAGACTAGTTTCGAAAGTTTTATATTTAAACCTTAGAAAATGGTCTTGCAAATTTATAAATATTGCATCAATTCTTGTTGCTTTATCTCCACCAATAATCGTTATAGGTGTGTTAGTTTAACTCAAAGTTATGGTGTTTGATTTTGGCTTTTTCATTTGAATGAGCTGGTCAGCAGACAAGAGGATTAGTCTCCTGAATAGTAGTAGTAGTTAAACCCAGTATTTGTAGGGGGGTTCCTATTTTTCTTCATATGTATAGGAGTCACTTTTCCTTCTAAAGGTCTTTCATGAATGCATTCTTTTCTTTAGGTTTAGTATATTTAGGGTTAGTAGGTTAATTTAGCTTTAGTATATTTGATATAATCTAATGCAATCCAAACTCGTATTCAGTATAAGATTGCATGAACAGAAAAATATCAAAATGTTAAAAAATATTATAGACTGAATAAAAGTAAAGAAAAGGAAAATGTAGAAAGGCTTGCATGCTGGTATGTTACTACAAAATTTAATCATTACGATCCGAATTTTTTTTCGGAAGGGTGGGAAGGGGGTACTTAAAAAACATAGCAAGGAACAGACTTAAAATTTTATAGTTGAGGTATTATTTGCAGTCTTACTTTGTAGGCTATATACATAGAAATGTATTTTATATTTATGTAACTTAAAATATAAAATAAATTTATCATCAAATATTGCTAAAATGTTTCACTAAGACGAAATTTTCGTGTTAATTAGTAGGTCACATTTAAAATATAAGAGATAAGTAAAAGCTGTTATACATTGTCGATTGGCAACATCATGGTATGAAGGTTTTGATTTTTTTTAAATAATGGATGCGATTTTATTGCTAGGTGAAAAATAATGTCTTCAATTTTACGAAAATTAATTTTTGTTACATTTAAAAATTAATTTTTGTTAGATTTAAAAAATAATTTTTATTACATTTTAAAGACAAATTTTATTACATTAATTTTTTTTACTACATTCGAAAATTTAGTATGCTTATAGAGCACAAAACATTTAAATCATCTTCTCCAAAATCCCACAACAATTCTACCAGTTTCTAAATCTGTAGCATTTCTCAAGAAACTCTATTTTCCTCGTAGAAGCGTTCAGTAAAATATGCGAACAATCAGTAAAATACCACGGCGCATTAGCAAACTCAAATGTCCTGCATTGATATTTATTTTCACCCTTGTGATATAATGTCACTAATGGCATTTAGCTAATTCGCATCCTCTGCGAGCATTCTAGAAACAGACGACTATAATTAGTCGTGAATGTGTGTCATATCAACTCAGAGTACGAAGTGACAGCCGAGGAAGGAGGGAAGAGATCAACTACGATAATGCCGAACGTTTATGGGCACTAAAAGCCGACGCTTTAACTGTTAACCAGCTCTGCTGTGCCCCGTTAGCCGGGTTAAACATTACTCAGGTAATAGTTAAACTGAGATCGAGAAGTTGTCCCTGCAGTTCGATGCGGGAAATTGAGTCCCGTAACATCAAATGGTTTCACAGTTTGTGATTAAGTCTGGAAATTGGCTGAACGAGCGAACTTTAAGTGTAGTCGAGAAAAGTGCTTGAAGTTATAGTACTAAATTAGTGTTTGAAAGTGACTGTTACGTCGATTTTGCTCGACTTTGCATCAGTGAGGAGGGTTCCTGTACTGTTTATGAATTTCATTAATCCAGTGGCTAATATTTAGGTAAAAGATGTATTTTCTCCCTCCGTCCAGCATGCGTTCGTGGTGTAACGGTAACTCACTCGGCGCTTATTCGAGAGGTCCAGGTTCGAGTCCCGTCGGGGGCATTTTTCATGTCACCTGCCTCAAAATAGTCTAATGATTCTACTAATGAAAATACGACTTCTAATAAAGTTGCTATTGAAAGTCACAAATACTTAAATGTGAAATTGATTTGGCTAATCAATAAACAATTAAAAAAATCAATCTTCATGTATATGTCTAAAAAATCAGACCCTCCTAATTTTCTTTTATTTAAAAGATATTTGCATTCTATATTAGTTTTCACTAGCAAATTATTGGAGGCTATAAGTGTACTAATGTAGCTTACAAATGCACGGAATTTTATTTCCTACATTAACTTAAAGCACACTTGGTGTGTATTCGAGAGCTCCAGGCTCGAGTTCCGGTGAGGGCATTGCTCATTTTTCACGTCTCCAGAATCAAGAAACCTAATGACTCTACAGTGGCATCCAAACTAAAAGGTGGTGAACAATAATTCGTCGCTCCCAGGATTTGACGATTGGGTCCCCTCATCCCCAGTCGCCCTTTAAAAGAAGGGGCTGTATATAAGGTACCGGAAGAGAGCGCAGCCGACCTAGTACCTAACCAAACAAGTTGGTTTTATGGTCATAACAAGCCACGCCCAATTCAACAAAGGAAAATAATTATATATTAATAATAATTAAAAACATAAAAGTATAAGGCATATTTATAAGCATGATAAAGGTGTATATAAGGTGTTTTCTTCCTCCTTCCAGCATGCCTTGATGGTGTAATGGTAGTACACTTGGTGCGTATTCGAGAAGTCCAGTTTCGAGTCCCTGCGAGGGCATTGAACAATTTTCACATCTCCTGCATCAAAAATTTTCGAGTGATGCTTTATATTACTGTACCATTTGTTATCAGTGTGACATGGTAAGTTCTATCCTGGCACGACATGTTAGACTTTTAAAACAAAGCGTGACAGACAGATCTTTGAACCAAATTGCTATTAAGTCCCTATTAGAGGCGTGTGAATTCATGTTTTTTTAATAGGATCCGATCAGAACCGTTTGGTCACTGAACTGAATAGGTTCTTTTTATGACTCGCTGTTCACTAACAATAATCTTGATGAATATGAACGGGAACAAGAAGCGAAACAAGAATGGTTAGCAAGTATGGAACGAAGAGCGAAAAGAATCGAGCGAGGAGTGGAATAGAAAGAAACGACTTAGTCAAACCGCTAACTTCTTGGATTGATTTCTTTCAGCTGCAGTTTTGAGATTTTCTAAAATTTCCTTTCTACGTAAAACTAGTGATAAAATTCTAAAATAAAAAAAATGTTCAAAAAGTTTCAGAAATAATAAAAATTAAACTTACTTTTAACATGGGAGGATAAGCATTCTTTGCTTTTCTAAGGTGAAAATCGAACTTTCTTGGCATTCTTCCAGCAAGAACTCCCAGTGGATGAACTCTAAGAGAGCTAACACTTTTTTTGGACGAATCAGTGTTCGCTTGCTCAGAAAAATGAATCGGTTCTTTGAATTAATTCGCGAGCGAATAGAACATCTCTATTAAATATTCAACCCCGAACTTGAGAAACGTACTTTGTAGTTTATGAGATTCATCTTAATATCATTTTTGGGTATGCGCGGCACAAATGATATAATAAACTTAATTCTACATTACGTGAAAATGCTCCAGCAAATTATTATATTTAGTTTAGTTTCTCAAATACGATCTTGATAGCATTAGGATAGCAGAGTCAAAAGATAGATTAAAGGGAATCGAAAACATTTTATGCGAGACATTTTATCTACTACCTACTCTAGCAAATAGCCAATATCCAGAGTGTTTGTCTTTTCATTAATGAACGAGTAGATAAAGCGGCTAAACATGGGTATTTCAGCCTTAATTCAGATCCCACTGAACGGGATGATTTCAGATTATTGTTTAAGTCTTCCCCACGTGTAACGATTCACGAGCGGCTGACCGGTAAGGTCGCTAAACACTGTAGTTTGCTTAGGGATCAAGTCTCAGTGAACAGCTGGCTGCCTGAGCATTTTCGTGGATTTTTTCATATGTAATGTGTATACGAACCAGGTTTACTCAGAAAATCCTACATGAAGGCATACCTTCCCTTAAGGCGGATAGCCCTGGAGTGATTTGACTATAATCAGATAAACCAAACCCCACGCATAACTTTAATTCGAGGTATTTGCCTTACTGTTTTAAGGTAAATATCTTTGCTTCTTTGCTGTTACATAGTCCTCGCTATCTTTTCCTTAATCAGCCAACTAAAAGTTTTTTGAATCTTATCCTAACGTTGCGCTGCTGTACATTCATAGTCTATGTGGTTTGTGAGTATCATACTCGAGATTTTAAACTTAAATTTCACGTGGCTTGGTTTCACGTATCTGGGAATCTTCCAAGATTTCCTAGTTTGCTATTTGGTATGTCAAAAGATCGATAATTTATTTTTTGAAATAGTAACATAAACATAGAGACAGGCGGAAGATGTAAAATGTTAGATTTTTATAATTTTTACTCTAAATCCATCATGAGTAATGTTTCAATTTGTCGTCTTATTCAAACTTGACACATGTAAATGCTTCTAAGCTGATTAATGGGACTTAATGCAGGCAACATTTACAGAAGCCTAGAATTGCAGAATAATCATCATTAATTGCCTTTTAGTTAGGCAAAGTAAGCAAAAGATTACAATCCTTGAAATCGTTTGATAATATCATTTTGAAATGATTTACTAATGAGGCAATTATAGATACAGCCGCTAGCAAGATCAATGATAAAAATTAGGAATTGGCGATATATACTCCTGCGATTTATTTAAGAATTATATAAGACTAAAATTTTGTTAATATTAATTTTTTAATAGTACCAAGCATAATTGTTGATAAAATATAATAGATTCAGCTTCAGTTTTATTTCGAAGGCGTTGTATTATTTCTACTTATTACTTAAAATCATGTTATAACAAAGTAAAATCTGCAAACGGGATCATGTCTTGGAAAATGATGAACGAAGACGGCTGTACGACACATAAAATACTTCTATTTTCCGTGAATTCACGCAACGAATTTGAGCATTCTCGATTGTGACTGATTCTCTGAGCGTTGCCGTTCGGTAAAGCATAATTAAATTTATCTTCTAAATTTATTCAGTCTGTTAGTGTCTAACATGATGAGTGATTTCGAAACAATATTATTCTTAACAATTTAAGTCTTCATTATAACTTTTTAATAACGCATATAATTTGTATAAACTATATATGTTACTGTGAAAGACCGAGATTTGGAAAATTTCGACATTCACCGGTGAATGTCAACATTCACATAGTCGCTAGGTGCATGTTCAAAATATTTGCCAAATATCCTTATTTCTGACTTAACGGGCAAATGTCGACATTCACCATGCACTAATGGTGAATGTTCAATACCTCGGAGATTTGCATTTTGTTCTTCGTATTTCAGGCGCCATAAAACTTCAAGGGTGACGTAACGTTTTCGCCTGTCTTGTTGAGAGGAGTAACCAATTTACGAACAACCAAAGAAGAGTTGTTCGTAACTCTATAAAGGCGTTTTCACAGCGTGACATGTAGCTTTTGATTCTAACGCGAGACTGGCTACTCGATATTACTTGACTTCTTAATAATGACAGCAGTCGTGCTTGTTATATATAAATGTTAAGCATTTAATTTTAAACTTACTCAATAAAGAATTTTTTTTTTTACTTTTGCATTTATACCATATATGTCAAAATATGAAAAAGCTTAAGTAACAGCCCATGTAAATAAACTTTTGAACTTAAACAATACATTCTAAATGAGAAAAGAAAATAATACAAAAAAAAACTTAATTATGTGGTCGAAATCTGATTTATTGCAACATAAACTTTTATGACATTTTGAATTGCACAAGAGTCCCTTGCTTTTACAACTGCATTTAGTTGTGGAACACTTCCATTTGCAGTGACAGCGTGTATAGCATTACCCCTACTTCTGGAATTAGATGCAGCTGCTTCTGTCAGCGACATTACTTGAGAATGTATCTCATCTATGGAAAGTAACTTTTCTTTACAAATTACGAACTGATTACGGGTTTAAAGCTGCTTGAAGGTGTCATTTTTATTTGTTAGTTTATAAAAGCCAGAGTCTTATTCCAACAACTGCCAACACATTTCGGCCATCTATACGACCACGGTCGACATCAGGAACTTGTATTCGTATTGTATCACCAATTTGAGCAAGCGAAAAATTTGTTCGAGGTTCGTAACAGTTTCTTTGCTTGCAGTAAAAGATTCTCTTTCACGGGCGATCTTTTATAGAAATTAACTCATGTTGTTCAGTCCAGGCTTGATACGAAGACGTGGTAGGTTGTAGGTCCTCCTCAATATTTTTGTTTGGAATATGGTTTGCAGTATGGGCGCTGCTCAGATTTTCTTCAAACGTATTAACAGTTTCTTCAAGCTGTTCTTCGATTTCAAAAGTATTAGCAATTTCTTAAGAGTTCTTCTTCGGTTTCAATATTTGCAATTTGTTCGCCAGGCAAAAGAGACGATGGTTTGCCTCGTCTTGGTTTAATGTCAAACATAGCTTCATAAGAAGTAATCAATCCCACTGAGGAGAGATGTGTTTGAAAGCTGTGTTTGAAAAATAAAAACAATTGTCTTCTCGTTTGCTCGCAATTAATGCATTTAACTTTTCAAGGAAAAGTTCACAATTCACTGCAGTATCCATTCAACGTAAATTAGGGTATTGGATAAAAAAAAAAAAAAAAAAAAAAAAATTAAGAAAACGTTCCGCGTACCATCAAACCTAGCATAAGACTGACAAACAGTGTTCCAGAATATAACAAATACATGCTACATAACATCAATCACAGCAGAGCAAATTATTTGGCGACATGCAGTCGCCGCTCTGTTGAATTCGACTTCTCTTATTGACCTCCACCACAGTATATCTGTGATTGTCGACATATACCGGTGATGGTCCGAATGTACAAGAATGTAACCAAATATTTGTTCTTTCACCGACGTATTTGGTATGTGTTGACATTCACCGGGAATGTCGAAATTCTCCAGTTTCGGTCTTTCACAGTAACATATACATTATTTTAAATACAGAATTTTATTAAAAATTTATCCGACTGATAATTTTTATGACCATTTTCAGCTTTGTTGCAATCAGTAACAGATACTTCTAGCACAGTAGCGAATATTACGCAGTCAATATACTAGAGTACAATATATTACGCAGTTGAGAACGAATGCATTATTTTAAATTTTCTTTTACAATCTTTTAAATATTTCGAAGATGTACTTCTCAGTTTACAATTAAATCTTGTCTGCAAAAACTTGGACATTGTTGCCAGTCAACGACGTACATGATTTTTATTTTGCTTCAGTATTATAAAAGTGCATTGTTGAACACAGAGTAAATTAATCATTTAAAATTTGATTTTGGACTTTGTAACAAAATTTGCAACAAATGCAGTTTTATATCATACAATTGAGAAAATGAAATAAGTTTCTTGTATCCTGTAAATGATAGGTTTTACAAAATATGCTTTTTCTACTGTGCTCCCAAAATTATAATTATAACGACTCCAAACTAGTAACAGACTCTTAATATCACCTCTCTATTCTAAAAATTGTAATGCCTTTTTCTGGACTGCGTCACTTCTAGATCAATCTATGTCACATGGCTTGCGTTACGTTTATGACGTAATTAATTAGGAACTTGAACTCAAAATTTCGAAAACTGAAACTTTTTCTTAAAAGCAACCTAAACCAAAACCTTCTCTTGGTGAACCTCCATCTCGGATAACTGCGCACTTTTGATTCTACCTCTGTTCCCTCTTAAACGCCATTTCGCTCTACTCTGTTCCTATTACAACAGTATAAAAGTGTAAATGTTCTTGAATAGGCACAATAAGAGCGCCAAGTAGCTTGCGCTTGCAAACGTGAATTGAAGTAAAGCTGAATATTTAATCTTACTCGCCTGACAAGTTCCCTCATCAATATGGATCTACGTTTTACTCAATCGACGCTACGACGTCTTTTTCTGTTTTCATTACATACATATATCATATAAAATTTTGTTGAAAGTTTTGTTGAATTTGAATGGATTTTTTTTAATGCTTTGATAATAAAAATCGCGATTTACGTCAAATTTACGAATTAAAAAAAACGAGCTGTTGAAAAAATTCTATTAGTTTTTCTCATAACAGCCGCTATTATTATCCAAAAATAATTAATTATATCCACATAACAGTTTTAACACATTGCCTTTTTTTTTTTCTGTATACCAGGTTTACAGTCACACACGAAATTCGTCATTAAAATTGCAGTAAAATGAAAAACATTTAAAAATAAAAATAATTTTATTCTTTTCTCTCTCTCTCTCTCTCTTTTATTTATTTATTTTTTTTATATACTTTTCAGTTCAGTGTGCCCCGTTTCTATTATTCAGTTTAATGATCTTTTCAATTCAATAAATTCAAGGAAAGAAAGGGTATCGAAGGTTGGGGGGCAAGAAACCTCATTTAGCGTTGGCGGGAAAGGAAAGTCGTGGAGTCGGAATGTCGATATTTCACATTTGGAAACCTATAACCCTTTCATACTTACGTTCGATATTTTATATACATTTTTTTTTATCGGAAAGTGCGGACGTTTCCTCTTATTGACATAAAATATCATCTCTCGCCCTTGTCCTGGAAGCAGTTTTGATAAATGCAGGTGGAGAAAAGGATACGAAATATTGGTTTTTTCTTTTTGTACGCATATCGAGGCTACAGTAATGTTGTGCTCGATGTATGGGATTCTTAAACTTTCGATTCTGAAAATTCAGGAATATTTTCTGATTTAAAATATTTTTTCTAAACAATTTTTTCCCCTCTTTTAGTAAAGTAGAATTCCAATTAACCGGATATTACTTGTTTTTTCTAGCCGAGTATGATTCAATTTATTATGCACTTATTTAATATTATTATTATTTGTTTTCAGATGCGTCAGAGGAAGTGTTATTGTTTTCACTACATGAATTTCATTTTTCACTACACGAATCTTCAGTCCTCCCCCTTTCCCAGTTTTCAACATCTTTTTTTATTTTCCTTTCATTATCATGGTTCCCCACCAGTACCGAGCAGGTAAAGACTACTGATCACTGGTAGTTCATCATGGGTTTGAACTCCAAGGGGAAAGGGCTGGCTGTATGGTTTGTTTTCGTGGTTTTTCCCGAGATTACTATACTACAAGTCTATACTGTACTACAAAAGTACTATATTACGAGTTACTATATACTCATAGAAGTCTGAAGCCATTGACTCATAGTCTGCTCAAAGCAACTATTCCCTTTGCAATTTCTTTCTCATATTTCTATAAACGAGTGACGTCAGCGTTCGGAAGAGTCTGACCTTGTTTGATTTGGCTACTGACCTTAGTCTTCCCCATAACGATTCCCCTTGGGGTGTATGCACTGGCTTGGTATCTTATCATAACAGTAGCACTTTGGGTGTAACATTATTACAAGCCTGGCGAATAAAGAACCCCAACGGAAGATTGTTTATACGGTTGGACGAAGGAAGGATTGGCTGTAAGTTCTCAAGCTGGTAGTCTCAGTAGTGGGCGTGGCTTGCCACTTGACCTGTATTCCGTATAACTCCATGGTATTGGTAGCAGTGCGGCGGCCAGTCCGTTGTACAACACCAAATTCCGTGTCAGTCCTTCAGTGTGGGGCTGCCCGTGTAGTAATAGCGGGGCACTTTGACGACCAGTGAAATTTCCAAGCTTAAAGATCCGCACCTCATGGTGGTCTCAGTTCGCTGGGAGTGGTGATCCCGGTCGGCCTGTACAGCCATGAGTTTCGAGAGTATATTTTGAGCTGTCGCCTGTAAGTGTGGGACGAGGTGCCAGTGTAGTGAGTTCAAGAAGCTCTCGGAGGGTTATTTTTCTGCCCGACAGACCCTCCTCTGGCCTAATTTGGAGTTTTCTAAGTTGGGGGTCGGGCCCGGTTGTGCGTCTACTTTAGATCGCGGTGCCAGCTTCTAACAAACTAGTTCCCTATAACGCTAATACGGGTCAGTTTTCTTGAAAAAGACCTACACGAAGTCATCTTTCCTCTTGGGAAGATAATTCTGGTGTGCTTTGCCATATTCAAGTAACTATCTATTATTACAGGGAGGGGCATTCTCCTTAACCTTCCTAGTAGAATCCGCTTGGTTCTGTCCAGCTAAGCCATACTTAAACAAAGGTTTGATCATTAAACGTTTAGACTTAACGTTTAGGGAATTGTACAATACAACATGGCAGTCATTTCAGAAATTTAGGATAACATAAAAAAAAAAATAAGGACCTAAATTCATTTTTATCTGCATCATACCATCCGTGCGAAATAAAATTTTTATTTAGAGCCTTCGATGCCAGTTTGGTTTTAGCATAGTTGTTTGCCTCTTTTTACGATATCATTAACTAGGTCGTAGAGGAAAAAATTTGAAAACTGTGTTGATTCTGAAGTCTTTGAGGAGATCTGTGGTCAGACAAATTCATTTCGCTGCGAAACAGCATTGCTTTCTGTGATATCTTCCTACTCAATGCTTCCAACTTCTTCTGTGGAAGTACTGTCACTGTCGTCAATACTATCAATAATTTGAAGGTTTTATTTTATGCTAATTAAACCACTTATCGTTTTAGTTTGCTTGTACTTTCACTTCTGCTTTCGTCAGCTCAGTTCTTAAGTTTGAGGAACTACTTTTGGCAGCTCTTGTTGAATCATTACTTCTGTATCGGATTCAACCTCGGCAAGCCCTATTTGGTTCATGAATACTTAGGGTCATAAGCAAAGCTTATTTAGGTACATTAATTTGTATTTCACATTTTAATTTCACTTGAGCGGTTATATATTTTCGGCAAGTTAAGGAGTTGATTTGTTCTACGGTACAACACAGTTACTAGTATAACTAAAGTTACTAGTATAACAGCAGTCAGAAGAGCTGTTATTATATCAATTTTATGCAGCCGTCCTGTTAAACTGTCACTTCAGTTTATAATTGCTGTAGATAAAATGGGACGGTAAGTAGTTTATCCGGCTTTATGGTTCTAGTAGTTGGCATTTTAAGTGGTGTAGAACCTTACAAACTTAATTTTTTCTTTCGTTATTTACTTGACATTTATTGCAATGATATTTAGGGTTACAAATAATTTCATTGCAATCTACCGAAGTTCTTTCTCTACACAAGGTAATTGAGTATTATCTGGCAAAACTGTAAAGAAAGACAGATAGAAGAGATCGAAATAAGCAGATTTTATCATGAAACATAAGCATGTAAAAGACACATTGAAATGGCATAGAGTAGTGTTCAACTGTAAGTTAAAGTGTTCTTCTGGTGTAAATCATCATTCCCTGGGCAAATTTCGAGCAGTATGCATTGCTGTACGAACATGAAGCTTGCGGTATACATGTTCTCTATGGGGCTGCTTCTGAAATGGAACTACTCAAAGCAGGTTCAGAAATCGATTCTCGAGTACCTCCTTTAAGCAGCTTTGTCCCGCAGTGCCATAGATAAAATAATACACATTGGCTAATCCCGCGTTCATCAGATTAAGTGAGGTTAACTGAACATGAGAAAATTCACAAGGTCTATCTGCTAAAAGGGAGGGCCGCCTTCATATCGTCGTAGCAGAGCTTAATAGAGCTGCGCAGCTAAACATGCCTGTTGAAATCATGATGCCTATGGGTGTGCATTTGAAAGAAACACCAGAATATCTCCAAGATTTTGTTTTCATTTATATCAGTTTTAATGTCATTTAATGATACGCGTCCAGTTATCAGAAATTTCCTTCATTGTTTTTTTTTTTTTTTGATTAAAATGTAACTTTTGCATGCGCTTGAATGAAGTAAAAGAATACGATTTGACATCGGTTTTTAAATTCGAGCCATAAATTGAAATATTTACCAAATTGTCAAATTGACTACAAATGCTGAAACTATAGGAAGGTACGGAAATTAAGTATCGATGTATGTAACATCCGGAGTTACAAACATTTTGTCTTAATCAAACTAGTAATGCAAAAGCTGTAAAAAATATCATTTGGACTTAGTATAAATTTAATTTATTAAAGATTATAAAAATCAATCAGATAGTTAATTTACATTTAAGCTGAAGATGACGGTCAAAGCTCCCAGGGCATTAATCCAGTGACCTACCAGTTTGCAACCACTGATGTGGTATGGCGTAGTAAATTGTCACTAATTCTTTGAGAAAGGCCTCGTGGGGATAAAATTCATATCTTTGGTTTCACGCATTGGAGATACAGTAATTAATTAAATAATCGCAGTAATATTTCGCAACTATTCCGTAACGTCATGTATGAATAACATCCCCAAATCTGGAAAAACTCCGCTAAAAGTGTTTTTACCGCCAGAAGTACGAGCGTGACCCATCAAGCCTGATGACAGATGGAATTGACAGTGAGCAGTGTTGCGCAGTGCAATAAATTCAAACCTAATGTTAAAATAGTATTGAATGGTGAACATGAAGGCTGTTGATCATCGGCGATAATTGTTGATCATTGACTTGATAATCACTGGTAACAGTCCAAAAAATTTGGAAAGACCCCGCTAAATATATTTGTAAAAAGCATTAGACTGGAACTCCGACTCGTCAAGTCTGAAATCTAGACCAGAAAAGACAGGAAAGGGTAAAAATTGAAAATGAGTAGTTAGAAAAATAAACTAGACGTTACAAAATAGAAGCGCTGGATAAGACAACTCAATGCATCAAAGTGAAACATGGTAAGTTGCGCCGAAAGGATTGGAGATGGAAAGCGAAGATAAAACACTTTTACCAACTTCATTAATCATAGAAGCGCCGAGGTGCAGAGAGTGAGGAAAAAAAATGTGTATCCTACCTCATTCTGACATTAAGGTTTCTTGCTGTTCTGGTTGCGTTGATTAGTTAGAAGAAGCTGAAGGTAAGCACAGCTGATTGTAAACTTTTGTCATGTTACCAGAATACGCAAGTTCTTTCTTTTAGCAGAGGAAGAAGTAGAGTTTAAATCAATCTTTCCCAATGAAGTGGTATTTGAATTGTCTAAATTTTCTAGGTTTCATTTAAATTGTCTAAAGGGCGTTAGGCAATGGGAGAATTTGGAATAGAGGGAATAATTTTTATAGCAATATTATAATGAGATTGCAAATAATTTATCCATCAACTTACTACGTGAAGAATAGCTACTCTTAATTCTAAAATAAAATCAAAGCCAACCTCCTGTTTAGTGGAACCAGATTTTAATGCAGCATGAGAGTAAGAGAAAAATTGGTAGGAATTCCCTAATAAACTGATTTTCAACTTCTGTTAGATTATGCTGATTATAATACTGATTATCTCACAATAAGTCACAATTCCAATGATTAAACAACAAAATATTATTGAAATACTAACATGCTACTGCATAACACAATACTTATACTATTACTGTTATTGCATGATTATATTATATTATTTAAATGCATGATTACATTATATTATTAAAATAATTTATAAATTAATGCCGCAACGGAGTAGAGAAATGATTCACATAATGATGGAGGTTGGTGCATTAAAATGACCGTAGTTGGCCGAATTAAATTTTCTGTATACTTGAGAATTACATTTTTAATTTGAATTACACATCACAATGCGCGCAATCTGCGTGTCAGTTCTTAATCACGTTTGCGTCTTTTTCACACCTCCATAAAAATTAATTTCGAAAGAGTTAACAAAATGTGCAGCAGCGCAGAGCATGCAAAACGTGGTAAGAACGGAAGCGAGGGAGAGAAGATAAAAAATATGTAAACCAAAATTCTAACTTTAATTTAGAATAATCTCTTGAATTTTCATTTCAATTTGTTATTTTCCCTTTCTGTTTTCAAAATAGTAATTGCTTATAATAAATCTCTAGACAGTGTGTCGTTTCAAAATTAATCCATGTAATATCATTCTTGGATAAAATATATTTGATTCTCTATAAAGGCTTCAGTGATTCATGAATTTAATTGGGGAGCCAACATTTATTATTAATCAATAGGGTAGGTTTGGTTTGGTTTGGTTTATTTGATTATGGTAAGGCACTCGAAAGCTATCTGCCTAAGGAGAGGGGTGTCTTCGTGGAGCACTTTCTAAGGTAAACTGGCTCGTAAACACGTTACACATGGGAAAAAACATGAAAACGCCCATGCAGCCAGCCCGTTTACTGGAAATCGAACTTCTCGGACCGAACTACCAGTGTTCAATGATTTCGTCGTTCCGCTGGTGGGTGAAATGTGTTCAAAATTGTTTTCATACTTTTAGTTGTTTATTTATTTATTTTTAATAAAAAAAATCTTCTCTTAGATAATGTAGCTACATTGTCTAAGTAAGGATTTTTAAGTATCTAAATGTCACACTCTTCTCTCATCATTTTTTCTTTTTAAATATTTTACCAAATTTTTACCCACCCTATATATTTTCCAGCAATGGCCTATATATATTATATAATTTGAAATTATTTAAAATTTACATTATATCCGATTGATAATTATTACGAGCATTCTTAGCGCAATTTGTGAGATGTATATAGCGCCATATATTATATACCTGCGTTTATTTGCCTGTTCATATACCTGTTTGTGTTTATTTAAGTGTGATTTGATTGCAGTACAGCACTCTGTGGCTGTCTAAGGGAAGGGGTGTGTTCGTGGAGGAATCAAGGCCATTCAAGCTACCAGAATTCACGGATTTTACCCCTCGGTCTATGTTGGGTGGTTTTATTCCAGAACTTTTAAGTTTAGACTTCATTAAAAAAAAACTTCTTAGGCGCT
This sequence comes from Stegodyphus dumicola, assembly GCF_044657685.1. Lineage (NCBI taxonomy): Eukaryota > Metazoa > Arthropoda > Arachnida > Araneae > Eresidae > Stegodyphus > Stegodyphus dumicola. The sequence continues at coordinate 83,410,121 of NC_140770.1, forward strand.
GATTTCTTATCCAAGTTCTAGAGTAATAAGTATCAAAATTGACTATCTACTAAAAAGTAGATATTTAGTTTTAGTACTGATATAATTTTAATAGACACTTTGTACCATACTGTCTAGTAGAGGTACCAGTACTATAGTTTTAATGAATAAAGGTATTCCGTTGTATGTTATGACGCTGCAGCCAGAAACAGTATGTTATGGCACAGAAACTGTGCAGAAACTTCTTCATTCTTACAAGCTTAAGGAAAGAATATCGCATAAAGAGCGATAAAGATCTCATTCTATCAACCGAACTTGGTTATGTTCCACCCATTTCCCTCTTGAGCGAACGGAATCGGTCACTGATTTTATCAACAAGCCACAATGGGCGCTAACGAAGTCTTTCTCTCTTTACGCTGCCTGAAATACGCGCTTACAATCAATAACCGATAGTTATATTCCCCCCACACACAATTTAGGAGCTTTTTTCTTATTCGAACCCCTCTTCTGAGAGCGTGCGGAATGAATTATGGTTTTGGTATTATCTGGCTTTCAAACGGAAAAAATGCTTTAAAGCGATATTTTAAGTTAATGTCATATTAAAAATTTTGCATTATTCTGCTAAATAGCCTTTCTCATGTGTTGCCATTTGATGATTATTGAAACCTGTATTGAAGTAACTTCTGCAATTTTTTATAATTGTTTAGTGATATCTTGAATGCATGGTACATTGAATATTTTGAAATAAGAAGTGTAGAAATTTAAATGAAAAGCAGACAGGAACAATGTATAAGAAGAAACTAGTGAACAGTAACAATAATTGCAAACAACTGATCTTATTACTATTGCTACTTCCACCAACATTTGTAGAGTATGCAACTGTATTTGATGAGCAATGTGAAACCGCCTATTAATATAATTCCTTACTTTAAAATAGGTATTTCAAGGTCTTAGCGATCCTCCCTTCATTTACGATCGTAACGTGTGTCGTCATCACCGCACAGACAGATCTAGGGGATTTTAGCAAACTAGAGGATTCGACCTTATTCCCCAGCAGTCGTTGCCACGGTTGTGAGTCATGATTTGGGGAGAGAAATGGCCTCGGAGAACCTATTCTAAAGTAACAGACTGTAACAATAGACCGTGGAATATAATATTGAATGAAACTAACAAAACCGAAAAATTTAATAGAAAAAGGAGCAAACAAACTTTCCAGTCTTCCTCTATAAAGTACAAACGGTGACTCAAGAAAATGATTATACGTGTAATTTTGTAAAAGATTATAGAATAAGGAAAACCGCTTGAAGCAAGCAATGTTGCTGTGAATATTTAACAGCATTTTTAACGAACCGTTTTAAATATCACGCTTGAAAGCCATATTATAAACATTACTATCGCTTTCAAGCGCGATATTTGAATCAATTTGCGAATATCTGGCTTGCTGCCGAACTGGCGCAGTGATTAGGGATTCTGACTGCCGTGACGAAGGGCTTGGGTTCGAATCCAATTTATTCCTAACAGTAGTTTTTTTTTTTTCAAGTTAGCAATAATTTTACATTGTGTGCCGTAAGCTTCTGGTGATTATTTTACTGAAATAAAAGAGGAGTAACTGATCCTTAGACAGAACAATCATTGTTGCCGGAATCCCTCGAAAACTTTAATAAATCAGCACCAACATAAAATTGAAGTTTTGCCAAGTGTTTTATTTTTAATTTTTTTTTTTTTACATATCTCTTCTTTCCATTTTATTGTGAATGAAGAAAAGGGGCATCTATTGCCCCATTCTCTGAAATCGATGCAATTTTCTTATAAACTAAACGCACTTCCTTCATATCAAATATATGCCTGCACTTCATATATTTGATATGGAGTGCAGGCATTACAGCTGGTCAAATCAATAAATTTGTCGGCTGCTATTTGAGAGATGAATGATGGAGAATTTAAATATAAATTCTATATTATATTTCCAGTCCTCTAGCCCTTAGGTCAGACTATAAAATGAAAAAAAGTATGTTGCTCATGTTTTGCTTTGCTCAACGCAATTTCGCTGTTGCAATAGACTTGAAACGGATGACACTGTGAGTGCCGAACTCTATGCCTAACGGGTGGAACTGGGCGGGAGTTCCGCTTGTTCTACCGAGAAGTAAAGATGTTCCTAATGCAATTTAGCCGTGACTTACATCTCCACCCCTTTGCAGCGGAACACTTTAATTGGACCATTTATCTTCGCAGTCCTTGCAGAAGTCGCTGCTACTCCAGAAATAATGGAGACAAAGGAAGTTGTATAAATCAAGGTCGTTCTGAGGAAAGGTATACTTTGGAAAAGGGTGGAATTTTGTTTCTGAAAATGTCCATTCATGAATCTCCATTATTTCGTTTCACAGTATCATCTTCGGAGTTAGGAAACAATGAAATCGTATAATGAATGGCAACGAGTCAGCGAAATATTTTTTTTCAAATATTCGCAATTTAAGAATATTTATTTTCAGTCTTGTAACTTTTGGTAGCACTGAAACAAGGAGGAGGAATTTTGTTTCATATTAGATAAAATTTACTTTGGCGTTACTGGCATTAAAAATATCTTTAGCGGAATTTTTCTAAATGTTTGGACTCTTATGCGCCCGTTACTCGAAGCTATGTTATATCTCATTCGACTTACTAAGAATTGCCTCTGATTATATCTTTAAACTGTCCCACGCGCGATGTCGCAAATACGTAGTTTTTAGATTGCTACCTTTCGGTAAAGCCTAAGAACTTTAATTTCCTTTCAGATTTAATTAATTTATAATTTTTTAACAATCTGGCCGTTTAGAAAGTGATGGATTCACTGTGAAATGTGGTAAATCTGTTGCTTTCAGCTATTCTCCTTAAGTAGTATAAGTGAATTGCAAATCTGAAATAGACTTCCTTTACTTATAGATTTACATAGTGATATATATACACTAAGTGGTCAAAATATAAGAAGCAATCACTAATAATGAACTGGAGGCCCACAAGCGGCCAAGCGGTAAGTTGCTCTGGTAATTCGGTCCAAGGTTCGAATCCCGCGAACGGACTGGCTGTATAGGCATTTTCGTGGTATTCCCAATGTGTAACGTGTATACGAACCAATTTCCCTTAGAAAGTCATACACGAAGGCATCCCTGCTCTTAGGCAGATAGCCCTCAAGTGCTTTGCCATAATCAAATAAACCAAAATCAAATAATGCATTTGTCCAAATTTAATTTTTTGACTCTACAAATATTTCCGTTTCGATAGTCTTCTGTGAATCGAATCAACTGTCCTGATATCATTCTGGGGGAATGTTAACTCAAAATAACATAATGGAAGTTCTAATTGCGTTCAGTTTGGATGGTTGCAGTTCTAAGTTTTGATCTTCTCACTTCATCACACAAATGCTGAATAGAAATGAAATGAGAAAATTAAGCAATATGAACTCTAAAAACCAATTTGCAGTTCATTCGTGAACGTTGATAAGGCGCATTACTGTTGAGAGTGGCCATCTGCATTAAGGAACAGCGAAGCCATAAACGAATGTCGTTATTGGCAACGATAGTGAGGTAAGATGAGGTACTTATTACTTATTTCTAAACATATCAAGGGATTTAATGTACTCCAGAAAAGTACTTCCCAGATCATAATCCTGTGTCTACCAGTGGGAAGATCTTCCATTAGGCAAGATGAATGCATGAATGAATTCATCCTTGATGAATGCATGATCCTTCTATTTATATCATTTTCTGCCCCTGTCATTCTGCGTCATAGAGCAAGAAATGAGAGTTATCAAACTAAGCAACATTTTCTCAATCGTTCGGAATCTAATTTTGTTTTGTCAAGCCCACAGCAGCCGCGATTTCCTATTTATTAGTGACATAATAAACATCGGTCTCTCGCTGTTAAAGTACATCCATTGCAAAGTCTGCCGTGTTGTGTATTCGGCTATGCTATGTAATGCACCTAAATCGTATTGAGTTGGACTTTTTCTTGCCGTTGCCCTTCTTTTGCTGCGGAAGATTTGTACCAGCTGGCTTTCATATCTTTCATTCACCAGCATTTTCCGACAAGAATTACCTTTACTGACGGACGTTTGCTTGTTTAATTGCCATTCTCTAAACCTCCAAGATATAAAAGAAAAATCTAGAACATTAGGCATTTCCGAGGGCTTAAATCTTTTACGTTACCCATTTTTGCAATAATCAGGGTGCTAACTATTTATACTAATCCTAATTATTAATTCCTCTGTATAACGTGATTATCACGCATATTGTTGCAGCTCTTTGAAGTGATGTCTCTGTGAACTCCTAAGGATAGAAATTTGGATTGTAGTCCCGTGTTGTGTAAGCATTTGAAGGGAGATGAAAAAGAATAACCATTTCTCACGCGAGCACGAGGCGGCCATCTGGCTGCCTAGACAAGTCCAGGATAATCCCACTATAATATTCTTTACATGGATCACAAAATCACAAAATAAATACAACTTTTAATTAGAAATAGCTTTAAAATTACATCATAAATTATTTACAAAATATACGGTCCAGATTTTATGAATCGAGATCGGTAATAATGTTTTTAGAAAAAGTTATAAGGTAGTTCCTCCTTCCTTCCAGCATGTTTTCGTGGTGTAACGGTAGAACACTCGGTACGTATTCGAGAGGTCCAGCTTTGAGTCCCGGCGGGGGTATTGCACATTTTCCCCATCTCCTGCTTCAAAATAATCTACTGTACAAATTGAATCGTCGGATTCACGTTTAGCGCAAAACCACATGTTGACTTTAAAGTGTAATCAATCGAAAATATTTGGGAACCATTCATGAGATTTTTATTAGTTGCGAAATTTTTAATGCGCAGCTCGCTTTTTTTACGGCTTTCAGGCGGTCGGGTCTTGATTTTAACTTTTCGCTTCCTCGCATCAAGTGAAACATTTTCTTAAATTCTTGCACGTATTTGCACCGGCAATACATTATTTCCGCAACAGTTTGTTCCAAATTATTTATTGAATTTTTATTATTATTTTGCTTAAGGATCAAACTAATCATCGAAACATTTCAATGTTTTTAATCATACATTAGTAAACTGAAGAGTGATCTTCTAAATGAATTTTTTGCGGAAATCTGAGTGCAATTTACCTAAGTTTAGTGGTTCTTTTTGAAAAATCAATTTCTTAAATATTTGGCTGCTTCTGAGAGTGAGAGACAAATGTTTAAGTTAAAGATTTAATTCGTCATTGTTAGCAGCACGAAGTAAGGGGAAAGTATTTTTGAAACAAAGGGAAATTTAAATAAACTGATTGTAATCTTCACCATCGGATAGTTCTGCTTATTAGAAAAAATAATTTCCTGCGTTGCGCTTATTAGAAAGAATAATTTCCGTACGTTCTGTGTTTCCTCTTATTTACTTCCTACTATTCATCTCCAAGAGATTTCGATAGGGCGGGTATTAAATTCTTTATGTCCTTTACATTCCATGGGAATGAGGTCTAAAGTATTTTCTCCTTCCTTTTCCCATGCCATCGTGGTGAAATTGGAAGCACACACGACGCGTATTCGGGAGGTCCGGAGTTTGAATCCTGGTGAGGGCTTTGCACAATTTTCATGTCTCCTGCTCCCTCCCCCGTAAAGAAAATCTAATGACTTTACAGAGCATCTTTTTTCCATGTGAAAGTGCAAAATAGTTGCAATGATTGAGTATCACTCCATGTCTTGCTACCGACGGGCCGCTTCTAGACATACTTCTAGACTTCTCTTACCACAGTATACTAGGAGCACAGAAGACACACTCTTCAGTTCTCAATGCTTAATTTTAAATTGGTTTTATTTCTAAGGTGCTGAATGCTATTATTTTATGCTACTATTTTACCTTTTCTAAATACACTCTTGATTCATTTTTCTCTCAAAGTTTTAATTATTTATTTATTTTTTTTTAAATAAAGATTCATTAAAACGCACTTACGTTTCTTCGTTAAGAAGCATTATATGGGAACACAAAATTATTTAATTTTCTATAATGTATCAAACAGCACATCTTTTATAATAAAATAACAACTCGTGTTATTAATTAACATGTTATAGTGAATGAAATGTACAACAGGTTATGAAGGCTCTCTATCCAGACGTTTATGGGAAATCTGCTGAATATAGACGATCGGAATATTAAGCAGTCGAACAGGGCTTGTAGTGTAGTCGGCCATGGCGTACAAAACGAAATATGCAATGCAAGTTGTCCGTTATGTGTCAGAACCATCACTGAAAACTTATGACCCGTGTCCGGTAATAATGTTCAAAATCCAGGCGAATGTGTCATCTGTATGAATGCTCTTGTGGTTTCTTTCATGTATAAGTTAGTACGATTGCGTTGCCCTTCGAAAGTTCCCTATAGAGGAATATCTCCCTTTATGCAGATAATTCTAGAATACATTGGAATAATTTTAATAAATCCAATCCGTTTGCAAATCATAGATGTAGCTATTGTGTCTGCCATCAAGAGAAAATATTAAACATAATTTTCAGTGCTGTTCCTGATGATAATTAATAATTATTGTCAGTGGGATATATAATCATTTAAGAGTGAAAATTTGGACTAACTTCTTTTCTTGCATGTACAAAGGTACATTGTGGCTTCAATAGCCATTTAGTTTCATGCAGCGTAAAAAGGCTTTTTTTATAGTAAATTTGATTGACTTTTATAGTACGTTCTCATTCATATATATTCTTCCTATTGCTTTATTTGTAACAGTAGTTTGCAATTCACTTTAATCTGTGCTATACAGAAAATTTTAACGATTTCCGAAACATTTATGTGGCAGCTACAATACGCTGAGCTTTCTCATCTTATTTTTGTGTTACTAATCGAGGTTTATAACACGGATTTAATAAATAAATATTGGAAGATTAAAACTTATTTAACCATTTAAGTAAATGAACGGTAAATTGTTATCTTACTTTTGAACATAAAATATATTTCAAATATTTAGATAAAGTTATAGTACTAATTTTTGAAATTCTTATGGTCTTAAGAAGCATCACATGTATGGAATGAGTGGAGGGTTTTCTTTAGGTAACTGTGCTGTCGCAAATAATAGGAATATTATGTTCAAAACGTTTTCGATGCATTTAGAATTATGTGTTGGCACATACATGCTAAGCTTTTTTCCTTCTTTAGTTCTTTGCAAAATTTATTATTTCAAACTTTTATTTGTTAGTAAGACTTCATTAAAACGAAATGGATAACAATCTTTTATTGCATGCTAGGGTTTGTAGAGATTTCCTTATTAACTACGCTAGATCAAGAGAAAGAAACGAAAACTTGGCTGAAATGGATAATAACTCATACAGCAAGATAAAGTGCTATAAATAGCCCCAAAAAAGAAAACTATTGATCAGTAAAATTCGTGAATACGCGAAGAATATTGTAGATTACCAAAACCACTTGCAGAACAAAGTCTAAAGCAGTTAAATCTGCGACTGCATAGCTAACTGACTTACAATCACTCACAGTGTATGGTGCTCAAGTAGGGAGGATTGAGTGCTTTTGGAATCTTAGAGAAAACATTTTCAACACTTCAAAAATATGTTTTCTAAATTTGGTACAAATTTTCGTCCAATAGTAGTGTTTCTGCCTTTACAGAGTATCCGTAATTTATTCACCGGATAAAGGCATATTTTAAGTACTACAGAATAAGAGAAGAGACAGAGAAAAACGACAGGCTGCATTTTATTCAGCACTTCAAAGAATTTTATATTAATACACTTCAACATGAACACCATTAGTTCCTCGGAGAATATCAAGTCTGGCTTAGATTTTCTTCTTGCTGTTATTAAGCACTTGTGGATTCGCGGTAGTTGTTTCTCTGCTGATTCGATTTTGTAATTCTTCGATGCTGCGAATATCTGCAGCATCAACTCGGTTCTTCAGCTATCTCCAGAAAAAGACGTTGAGTGGTGTGATGTGGATGTCCATGAAATTGGTCCATTTCTACCAATACAACGATCTGGGAATATTTCGTCAAGGAAATCACGTATGTGTGTAGCCCAATGACAAGGGTCCCATCCTGTTGGAAAAAAAGATTTGGCAACATTTCTTCTAATTGCGGTACAGTAAACAATCTCCGCGTGTCAAAGTAAACGTCAGTATTAATTGATGCCTAGAAGAAAAAGAAGGCGCCAGTTACTTTGTTGTGAGTCAGAGCACACCAAACTTTAATTTTAGAGCTACCTTGCTGAATTTACCTTACACAGTGCAGATTTTCTGATTCCGAAATCCTGCAGTTAAACCGATTAACCTCTCCTGAAACATGAAATATTGCTTCGTCACATAAGTTGCTTAATATTCAGAAATAGTGCTTCGTTTTCTGAAGAAATTGATCATCATTACTGATATGGCCAAGAATGGCTACAGAAAATTCTTTAAGAACGACTCGACCATTAGGTTTGATTTTTTGATAAATCTGCAGCTTATTCGCAGTCATTTTCAACCATTCAAGAACAGTTTTATGAACAATCGACTTTAGAATTCCTATGTACAGGCTGGCACAGCGAATGGATTTACTAGGACTGTGCACAAATATGTCTCGAAAGGCGGAAACACTTTCCTGACTGACTCTTGATTTACCTGCACCTCCTTTATGCAAAACATGTACAGTCTCTCGAAGTTGTTTTAATCATCTTTTAACTGATTATTCTGTTGTTGGAGGTTTATTAAATCCATGTCGGAACCGTCTGTGTTCTGTTTTCGGAGATTTTGCTTCCCATAATGCACACTTCACTACATGACGCTATTTTATCTGCAAACAAACAAGTTACTTCTTTCCATTTCTCAAAATTAGAACAAATGAAATTCTTTGAGCTAAATATTATATCAATATAAATTGTTTCCTATTATAAATTATTTATTATTATTGTTACTTGTAAAATTGCGTTTCAGTTTTATTTTGTTATCCGGTGATTAAATTATGGACAACTTTACATTTTTTTCTGCTTGAGAACTATCCTGATAATTCAAACTTCATTCGATACAGAATCAAATATCTACAACATAACACACTATAAATACAACGAACTCGGTAAGTGATCGTAGATTCAAAATTAAATAGAATATGCAATAAATAAGCATACAATTATTAAAATGACACTAATTAAATGAGTAAGTGAATATAAACAAGTCCAGCAATACAGAAATATATAAAAAAAGAAATTAGAATATTTACATGAATTTGCAACAATACAATATTAAAATAAAAAAAGTAACACAAAATCACTAAATACGAGTAATATTTATATTTATTTATATAAAAGTCGTTGAAAACGTACAACACAATGTACTGTAACTTGAATACTCCAAGCTTTACAAAATGAAATTTTGTAGGTTCAAACATTAGTCCTTTGAATATGTTGCTCAGTATGTTATCCATCTACATTACTTCACAACAGCCATCTTTGTATTCACGAGACGAATGCTCGTCTATTCCATCGATTGTTATTCTCTCTTAAGATCGGAAAGGAAACAGCTGGATTTCATCACATGTAATGATTTCATGAAAGTATTCTGGACAATCCCCAAAGAAACTCGGCAAAAGATCGTCACACATGTTTTTGCTGATTTTCATAATCTCTCTTGTCGACAGCCGCGGAACTCAGCGAGGAAAATTATTTCTAAATCTCGATCGATTTATTAGCATTATGTCAGATCCTTTTGCCATACCACTGTGCTCCATGATCTGTCTCATGATGATGCATCTGTCATTTTGGATAACTTCTTTGATTTCTATGCGTTTTCATTGGTTTTGACGGTTGGTAGGCTATCTGACTGTTGATGGTTATGGATGTTAAAATCACCATCCGAAAAACACTGAAGCTGCCGATATACATTGCTTCGATTCATTGCGTTGGTCACATAGACGGCTACAACTTATGGTGAAAATCGATATTGCTGTATTATCACCGAGGAATTTGGTCGTTGCACGTCGGCGTACAAAGGTTTCACTTTGATGACCCCTTGCAACAAGAGGAAATAAAAATTATGATTAAGTTAGCTGGTAAAGGACAAATGCTTGTATATGCAAAACTTCAGTTATCTAACGCTTACCATTACTATTAGGAGCGAATGGAGATATTCTAAGCGGCGCGGCCAACTTGCATAAAAGTGTTATCATCTTTATGTAAGTTCACCGTTGTTCGATAAGGTACAAAGAGTGCCTAAAGGGACCAACATGTCCGGCACATTTATGAGGTTCACTTTACCTCATGAAGAAAGTAACTTTCATCAAGCTGCTGGGATACTCATGAGACGATGTTGGCGAGAATTCGTCAACTTGCATAAAGTGCCAGCATCTTTTTATTTTATTAAATTGTCCGAGTTGCGGGACATGAAGATAGCTCGTTTTATGCAACAAAATAAAAAATTAGATCCAATGATTATGAACTTGTAACAAGCTATCGACAAAAGGTTTAATGCGGCTACTATTAGTATAACTTTCGATTTTTTGTGTATCATTAAATTATTTTCTTCCTATAAGTTAAACGTTTTTTGAAGCGGGAGTTCTATAGTTATGAATAGTGTTTTATTTATTTTTAAACCATCGATGTCAAGAGACAAGGCAGCGCGATCAGACCAGCGTCTCGCGGAAATTCCTCCGGTTTCTGATAGCTCTATCTTCCTCTGAATACCGAACTACAGTTGAATTTGCATTATTTTTTACCGATCTATGTAAATGCTTTTTAATCATGTAAGTTCTTCCCTAGAGTTTCTTCTCAGAAGTTGTGTGTACTGCATAATTTTTCCTCTTGATTTCTTTGCGGTAAAATTAAAAGGAAAGAGAACGTTACGGAAGTAAATACAATAAATGTATTCTAAAGCGCAACATATTTTTTTACACAAATGACATTTTTCGTAGTGTCAATAACAATTCAAATCCAAAATTACTTTATCATAAAATCGCAGGTGAATATTTAATTTAAAATTATTGCTAACCATTCATCTAATTTATATCATTTACATCATTCTTGTATAGCAGCGTAGTTCTCTTTATAACATCGGTTAGGGAAAGAGATTGCCTTTAGTTTACAAAGATGAAAAAGCAAAATTAAATTCTCTTTTCTTCAACTGCATAAAAGCATTTGATCAGATTTTATTATTATGGCATATATTTTGCAGCGAAATGGAGAAGATGATTCTGGTCTGATACATTTTTCTTGTTTATTTTCGCCATAAGCCTTTCAGGGAACAGCTGTTTCTCCTCGCTGCCCAAGTAATAACGAGTAATGATGTTGGTATAACGAGAAAAAGTTTCCGAATTGCATTATAAAAGTAATTTGATGGAAGAAGAATATTTTTCCTGCGTCAAGTAATTATAGGAGATTTACATTATTAAAAAAAAGGCGAAGCAAAATATCTTAACAGAATTCACAACGGAGTTTCTGAAACTGTCGTTATAGTGTATTTGTATACCTTAAGAATAGTAAATTCTTAACGGGAGAAAAACTTTAGAAAGCAGCTAAAGGAAAAACGAAACAAAGCAATCTTCCCACCCCCCACACCAAGAAAAACTGAAATTTGAAAACCTCTCAGTTTAATATTGCACTTGGAAGAATAATTTACTGTTAAAATTTTATTAAAGATAATAATATGTAAAAATTTTTAAATATTAAATTGTTTACAAATATTTTGTTCCCCTTCTTAAAGGAAAACACATAAAAGTAAATATTTACTGTGTATGAAATTAAAACTCATTTCAATTTTAATGATTTCGCCGTTTGTTTCTCCTTTTAGTATAAAGGGAAAATGTAAAAATATTGAAAAGTATATTCCCGTTTAAATAAAATTAAATGAAAAAAAAGAAAAGAAAAAGAAAGAATATATGAAGGCTTTCAGATTACATATTACGCTCCAAAGGGCGTGTTTTTAACGTTTTGTGTGTTACTTTTATTTACTGAATAGCATGTTCTTCGCACTTAAAACACATAAAATTCAATTCACCAGAAATATCACAAAATATTTAAAAACAGCATATCTAAAAAAATTCCCGATACATAGTCTCGCGGGCACTGGAGATAAATATGTTTTTTTTCCTTACAGTCTTGCCATTACTTGCTTTGAAATCGTTGAGTTGGTTAATCAAAAATTCGTTAAAGTTTCACCAAATATGAAATAGATAATAAAAAAATTCGAAATTCAAAATCCGGGCTTCCAAATGCCCAAGTTCTGTTGGAAAACTGCGTTATTCAAAATTTGATGACTTAAGGTACCGATGTTTTTTCACAATGCGAGATGCATTCATGCAGATTCTTCATTATTTAGTATCTTTAAATATAATACATGGCGATAATATTTGGTGGCAACAGTTTTAAAAGTGAATCGACGCAAAATGCCGTTTTGAAATTATTAGCCCTTCTGGGCTAACGCCCTTTGGCTAAAAAGAAAAGCGTAAAAAAGCTTTAAAACTTGTTTGTTACTATAAAACTTATTTTAACTCCTAGATTTTATTTTTAATAAATGCATACAAAAATTTAGAAATTTTGCAATAGACCTATATTAAATAAAATGAAAGTTCAACACAAAAGAATTAAAAAATTTTTATCTTACTTTTAAATTGGCGTAAACAAAAAGTTATCAAAATATTATAAAATCTCGAAATTTCAGTTAAAATGTGTTGCAGTCTGAAGAAACACACAATCAGAAACATACATTCAAAACATTTGCAATGTTAAAACTTCAGAATACAGGCTTACAACTTGAAAAATAGTTAAAAAATAATAAATAAATAAAAGTTAAATAAAAATTTTAAAAACGCAAACATTTCAAATATTAAAAAAATATTTTCTGTGCCAGTTACGTAAACTATTGCATTGGAAATGTCTTTTATTAATTAATACAGCTCCAGGTGTTCATAAAAATTATCAGTTGTGTACATTAGAAAATTTAATTAATTTTATTGAATATTAATTAGGTATATTGTTAAAAGTAAAATACACGTTTATTATTTTAAAATTCATTCAGTTTATTATTTATATTTAGCTCAATTAAATTTAGATTGTTAGTGAAAGATCTTATGCTTTGCTGAATAGCAACACAATGAGAGTCGGCTATTTGTGAGGTTACTAGGAAGATAATTTTAACGATCTTACATTTCCTGGAGTGTCAAAGCTTAACAAAGCATATGTGTCATAAACACTGCTTATAGATAGTTTTCTATCTTCTATATAGTTTTCTATCTAGTCATCAATTTTCGAGTCATGATTGTGTCTGCAGATTTTGTTTTCTCCGGACGCGTATTCACGCGTTCACATGTAAAAGCAATACATTTCTGTAGAGGTGTTAAAAAATTACATAGACTATTAGTTGCTTATTAATTACCTATTCTACCTAAATTACCTATTTAGAGGTGTTAAGAATTCCGTCATAAAGAATGGATTTTATTTTTAATGCAGGCGATAGAATAAAATAGCAAAATCGTGTTAATACAGGTTAAGGAATTTTAAAAAGGTGCAAAATGCAGGTTAAACAATTTTAAACAATTCATTTGCTTATTGTTGATAAGAAACACATTTTTATAATATCAGAAGAAAATGAAAAATCTTGCACATTGACGATTGGCAACTACATAATATCATATTTCTGATCCTTATCTGTAACAGACAAGATTTTGTTGTAAATTGAAAACAATAACATCTGTTTGACGTGTAAAAAAGTCTGAAATTTAGTGAGTTGTTTATAGTTTAACTTAACCAATTTACAGTATTTTAAATGATTTCTGGAGCCTGGAGCTGAAGTAAAGAATATATCACTCACTATCTATAATTTGGTTAAACAACCTGGCCAGTGAGTTTTTTCCTGAGTTTAGGGAACTTAATAATTTGTATGAAAGCGATGAGATATTCTTCCTGGATGAGGCCCCACAGAAGCACTTCTACGAAAACCGTCGCCAACAGAACTGCATTATCTATATTTACCTCGTCTTTTAAGAACAAAGCCTCGTTCAGTGGAGGCAGTCTTCCAAAGAACAATATTGCAACCACATTCTCCGCTTAAAGGTTCCCGTTTTCATCCCTTGTCGGTGGTAAAAAATTCCTTCTCGGGTCCTCTTCATGTTCCAGAGAATTCTGGAAGCTAGCCTTGTCTAAATAACCATCGACAGAGGTTTTCTTGTGCGCCTTTTACAGTAGGGAGACGTTATTCTTTATTCTTTGTATTATTGGATGGCAACACACAAAAGCATTTATCTTTTGTCGTTCAGAGGCTTGGGAGGTACCGCTAGTGGACGTGCTAGAGAAATGCGGAGAGAGGGAGAAGTCACTCTACATTGTCGCTTGGAGCGTGAAGAACTGTCTTCCCCTCTTCTCTTTCCCTTGACATGGATAGTCATCTCCAGAAGTTGATTCATCGTTCGCCAGATGGCGCGTTTATTATGTGGCGGAGGTGAGTTGTATTATTAGGATAGAGAGACGGGGATATTATTTGATATCGGGTACTGATAGATAGTGATCGGAAAATGAGCCTCGTCGGGTTGAGTGTGGGGGGTATTCTGGGGTGGTCGTCTGCTGCGAAGAACGTTCCGTTCCGCTTGAACTTCATATGGATACACTTTGAGAAAAGGCTAATAGATGCTAACAAGAAGGGCTGGAGATATAAATCAAGAAGAGCGGGGAGGAGTTTTATAGTTCTTTTTTCTTTCTACAGATGTTTCTCCACGATCTTGTTGCCTCCTTTTAGCATCTCGTTTTGCATGTAGTGGAAAAAATACAAAGATTTTGTACAATAAATTCAAGCCTTTCATTATATCTACGTTTTTATTAGGACTATGTGTGCTCAAAATTTCGTTGCCTTAGATGCCGCTGTTTTTTACAGAGCGAGGAACATGGGTACATACATACATACAGATTCTTCATTACGTAATAACACAGATTTTATTCTAGCCTTTAGAGGTAAAAACATACTTTATCATGTGTGATTAGTATATTTCTATATGTATCGCATTCAGTAATCTATAAAGCTTCTAATGACAGAATAGATAAGACATTTGAAAGTGATAGTTCCACCTGGATTCCATTCCCGGCAAACAAGCTGGCTTTCCCCGTGTTCAAGGTAAATTCAAGCCAGGTTCCACAGGATATCCACTCCGAAGGCACCCCTTCTCTCAAGGTAATATCTCGGAAGATGTACTGTAATATAATTAAATTATTTTTAATAAATGGGCGATAGTTATTAATAAAAGGGAGAAAAACCTTTTGGATTGCGATAAACATAAAAATTTCCTTTTTTTAACCTATTTTCTTGGCAAATTTAATTGAACAGTTAAGACACTTTTTTATAGAAACTACCTATTAATGAAATCTGGAGAACCTTCAAGTAAAAAATGTAATATTTATCCTCAATATTATATTTTGGGAAAGAAATCCTAATTAGCCTTTGATAGATTTCCAGTGTATGATCACTCTTGCGATAAACACTCACAAAAGTTTTATTCTTCACAGGATCACTTCGAATTAGCATTGATATATACAGATATATTTGGAAACTTAAGTGAACCTAATTTTATTCTATCATGTCGAACTAAAAATTTGGAAAACATTTTTAATTCATGATAATTTGAATTCTTAAAAAATGAAGCATATTTTGTGCCTCAGTAATTCATTTTTGCTTGTGGGTAAATTCCAATACATTCATTAAATACACATAGGAAAGTAACGTTAAAAAATAATAATGAAGGTGCGTTTGATGAATAGAATTTTGTAAATATGTTGCCTAAATATTAAAAAAATTCGTTTCAAATTTGAGCAAAACGTAAAAAAACATAAAATGTCGCTCTATTAAACGTATTTAAAAAAATTAATTTTTCTTTCACCACAATCATGTTGTGATGACTGCTTTGAGATTTTATCATTCCTTTTAGTTTGTCTTTTTAAAGATCATTGTTTCGTAAACAGGGCAGGCGCTAGACTTTTGCCTTTGCGATTACTAAATTTTGCCGCCCATAGGTTCCCTAAAATGTAAACCTTTTGCTACCGCAACTGGTTGCATAGATACTGGTGCTGACCTTGTTCATGAGTGATTTTAAAAGTAATTGTTTCAGTTTCGAAGAACGGATTTTGCTAAATTTTAGAAGCCCTTTTTATGTGTTACTGATCTTTGTAATTTTCAGCACTTCAGTTTGACGGAAAATAGCGTCGTTGAAAGCTACTATGATTGTGTTCTTCTCTTCAGGATTTTGCAGCAAAGAAGTTTTAATTTTAGAAGTTTCATTCCTTCCATATATTTACTCAAGTTAATGCTATTTTGAATTCAGATTTCTGAGAAGTATTTTTGTCGCTATAAATGCATAATACTATTGATATAAACAGAGTATAATAATAAGAAAATTTACTGATATGTTAAAAAGTTTAGTTAAAAGCTATTTAAAAAACAGATCTTAAAATTATTTCTTTAAAAAAGGGGGGAGAGATCTTAAATTTACTAGCGTTTCAAACCTAAACATAATACATTAAACTTAAACCATTAGTATCTTAAAAATGATAAATATCTTATGCACTTACAAATAAAATACTACTGCTTTACACTAAGAACGCATTTAACAAGCGATGTGTGAAATATGTAATCATAATTTCCCTTAAAAGAAAATCAGTATTTTATAAAATTCAGTGATATCTGTTCTTGTTCCTAAAATAATAATAGTCGTTGCATCGCGAGAGTTTTAATCTTATATCATCCGTTTTCTGAGTCTCTTGAATTTTAGATCATATTGAGAAGAACTGAGAGTAGATGTATTAATGTATCTTTCGAATTTATTCTATCTTAAAATAAATTTTTGTACTTTTCTAAAATTGATGTTGCTCATTTTCGAAAGATGGATTATCAGAAATTATTTATAAGCCCGTTTTTTTTTGGAAGGAGGAATTGATATTGGCGTTTAATGTATATCTTCAATGTCTTTTTAAATTGCCATGAAAATCTCTTTCGCGGAGGCAGTTTTGAATGCAAATTCTTAAATTTCTGTTGTTTTGAATATTATTTCTACCTGCATGTGTGCATGAACATTGAAATGTATTATTCCACACACTTCCAATACGAGGCAAAAATGATTTGTAAAAATAGTATAACTTTATGTATATACGCTGTAGATTTACAATTTGAAATAAAGCCCTTTCTATAAAGAAACACATTAGTTTTAGAAAGATGAAAGAAACGAACTTTCCGCTCATTTCCTTCATCTTTCAATAAACACTAAAATGCAAAATGCAAGCATTTCTGAGACTTTGAAAACCATTATCCTATATTAAACGTGCATATAAAAGGCTCAATTGTGCGCAGAGGATTCTTTTTTAACGGCAAATTTCTAATTAGCGCAAATTTGATTAAACGAATCGAAGGGGTATACCAATTAAGAAAGAAAAACGTTTACTCTTTGAAATGGGATAAATCTGCCATTCTGTCACACGCTTCTTCATATTTACGTTGATTATAATAAAAATGAAAGTAAATAAATAAAATAATTCTAAGGGAAAAAAGTAATGAAATATGCTCTTTAAAGCTCCTCTTAGTTTTTTGTTTTTTCCCCCATCTGGCCATATTGCTAATTATAAAATGTACACCTCTAAAGAACAAAACTACAGGAAACACGAGACGATGGCATCCTTCCCCTTAGGCGTACAGTCCTCGTCTGCTTTGCCATCAAACAAACCAGTTATATTGCAATATAAACCTCAGAAAAGAATTCAGAAGTACAAATTTAAAAAAAAAATGTAAAAAAGATATTAAACTAGAAAAATGTGATCTGAAAGTTTCATATTACTTCACTAATATATTAATAAATTAAATATATCTTAATTTATGTCAAGTAGATAAATTGTCAAACAAAAGCAAAAGAAATTTTATGACTCTGAAATCAATCACCTTATTAATCAATAAAAGGTTTTTTAAATTTGAATTATGAACTGAAGAACTTTTGTTTTGCCAAATGGCAGCACTCTAGAAATCGGCTAGGCACGTGAGTCCAAGGATGATTTTAAGAAGTTACATTTTGCTCAATAGCAACATTAGCCAGTGTTGAAAATGAAACTTCTTGTTCTTCGTCAATTTCAGTCTGATTGCGGGCAGCTGCAGTGAAGCAGAGAGAGTCCTGCAACTTCAAAATACTTATGTTTTTATTTCAATTTCAGATCGTATCCACTTATTTTCTTTTGTAAAAATACAGTTTCATATGTTAAATTGCAATACGACAGCTCCTTCGAAGTGAAAATCATAATAATAATAGTAGTAGTAGTAATATTAGTAGTAATAATAACAATTATTATTGCACTGTGATTTTTGTATGTATAGTCATGTTTAACATCTGAATTAGTTAAAATTAAACAAATACTGTTGGCCAAATAGTTTCGGAATGAAATCTCATAGCGGTATCGGAAAGGAACTTTCTGTGATACTTTTCCAACGTACAGTAACGCTATCTAGAGACTTTTACACTAATTTCACAGAGAAATAACTTAATTATTCTGGACATCTATGCTTTTTTTTACGTAGTTTCTCTGTTCAGTTTTTCGGTCAAATTTTGAAATTAGTTTCTGTCCTTATAATGAACTAATTCTCTTGAGATTTTGTATCTTCATATATATTTAAATCATAAAAAATCAAATAAATAATCGCAGATGTTTTTGTCGTGCGATTATTAATAGTGATGGACTATATTAATTGTTCTTTGTTAGCAACCTTGATATTTTAAATCGTGGTGATATCAGATTTTAAATCAAACAGCAGTTTATATTTAAACCGTATGTCATGTTGTACAATCAGATAGATCAGAAGACTAATAAAAATGGCGGTGCTATGGAAGAATGACTATAATTTTAATAATTAGTCATGGCAAAAATTTTATTTCTTTGTTGTTTCCTTTTTTTTTTTTTTTTTTTGTAATTCAGTATAAATAAATTTAAAAAAATTAAAAAGGTTCTCAGTGTTTCGATATATATATATTATTGGATATATATTAGATGAGATGGAGAAAGCTGCAACGCATTGAAGATTGTTCTCTGCGTTATAAGCTGGAGAGGCTTTAATGCGTAGTTAGAAAGATAGCACTCGAAGTCAGACGTAGCAGTAAATTCCACAGATTTATTTATTCCTGGATAATGAATTCTGAGGACAATTTCCTTTTTCATTTTACATCATCATTGTAAGTTACTATGCACCCAAAATTTTATACATATTATATTTTTAGAACAATGGACAATATCTGGCAGAGGCTAAGCGAGCGAAGTAGCGTCCTAGCGGCAACAGAGGTAGAAGCAAAAGTGCGCAGTTATCCAACATGGAAACTCACCAAGAGAAGATTTTGTTTTAGGTTGTTTATTAAGAGAAAAGTTTCAAGTCTCGAAATTTTGAGTTCAGGTTCCGAATTAAGAAAATTATTACTATTTTTAGAATGTAGAGAGGAAATACCCAAATTAAAAATGAGGAATTAAGAGGTTATTGCTAAAATATTCTCTATTCGTATAAAGTTCTCTATTCGTATAAAGCAAATATAAAATTAAAATTTAAAATTTAATTAAGAAATTTTAATTGCAAAGAAATAAAAATAAAAATAATTATTGATGCGAACAAATTTATAATATCATTTAAATTCTAAGAGCAATTGCTCTTATCTAAAACCATGAAAAGTTATATCATTCCAAAAGATTAAAATTATTAAAATCATATTATTCCAAAAATTTATATGAATAGAGAATATTTGTTAAATTCAAATTTCATTCCTTGCAGCAATGGCACAAGAGAATTATTTAAATTTAATTTTACTTTACTATTTTCTTGTGAAACAATGGAAAGTTTATATTATATTTTTTATTGGCGTAATAAAATAAATATGTGTAATTTATAAAAATAATTTTTTTAAATTATATACGGTATGAAATAAAATATATCGTACAAATGTTTTTTAACTACACCACTTTAATCAAATGCGCTCTAAGCTAAAAAAAGAAATTCTTTATTTCTTATAATATTCTTTATCATATCCGACTAAAAATAAAAATTTTGGCCTCCCATATAGGAATTATATTGGGACATAAATAAAGTTTTTAAAGAAAAGCGGAAGTGAAAACTTAGAAATACCTTTTATAAGAATGATTATGTTTGGTTCATTTAAATTTCTCTTTAATTCATTTAAATTCTGTATTCGAATTCATGGTTGTTAGCAGCTC
The DNA here is from genome assembly GCF_044657685.1 of Stegodyphus dumicola. Taxonomy (NCBI): domain Eukaryota; kingdom Metazoa; phylum Arthropoda; class Arachnida; order Araneae; family Eresidae; genus Stegodyphus; species Stegodyphus dumicola. The sequence goes on from NC_140770.1 coordinate 83,430,280, forward strand.
TATGATTTTATTTTTAATCACATAGAGTCATAATCTTTTGAATTTAGCAAAGTGAAAATTGTTATTGTTTTCACTTTATAGTGCATTTAACTAAACAATTTAACTTGACAATTGTTTTATATTTTTAATTCAGTAGGTCGAAGCTTGAAATAAAGATTTCTCTAAGAAAGTGACGACAGTTTCTGTTTTGGCCTTGACATGAAATTCGTATTGAAAACGTACATGCTGAAACCAGGGACACCAGCTTTATGATGTTAAAAATAAATCGATCATAACTAAGTTTTCGGACTCTCTAATCGACTGTTATTTTGTTGGCGGTTTCAGTTGTAACGAAGTTTTGTTGAACAAAATTCAGTTAAATTGGTTTCAACTATCTCCAGATACCCATTTCAACACCGATTCAGCTGAGAAAAAAGAATTCAGGTCCAGTTGAGTAACAGCCTTCTGTCTCGACCGTCAAACATCTTGTCAATATAAAGGCGAGAGAGAGTGAAAAAGTCATAAAAACCACGGCATAGAAGGAAATGCTTCGAACGGCTTTAGAATCTCCTCAACGTTCATTCGTCTGCAATAAAAAAGGTCTTACAATCGATTAGAGATTGGAATATTGTGTTGGATGCGATATAAAAGGGAGATTTTTGCGGTCCTTGAGGTGAGGTTGGTTCGGAGGAGGAGAAAGGAGAATAAAATTCTTCCAAATGGCACTTTCGTGAGATGTGAAGTGCTCGAGACCACCTGACGATGAATATCTTCCTCCAAGGAATGGAAGAATCGAATACGTTCTAGTTGCTTTCCCGATAATGATACTCCGTTATTAGGGCGTTGTTAGCGTTCGAATTTAATGATCTTCGACATGACATACAGAGGAGAGCAATCTTTGAGACGTTTCGAATATGGTTTTCAAAATTGATGTGAAGTTTTTTCAGACAACATCAGTAGATTTTGAATAAACACGTCGATACTAGTTATAGTCTGGCAAGTTTATATCTTGATTAATGATGAAAGTAATAATTTCGCTTAAATGCATAAAAATATGTTCTCTATCTCATATTTCTACTCAAATTTTAGATGTAGTAAAGTCTAAATTTAAAACACTGTTATATTTATATTAACAATACAGCCTATTGGTGGCCGAATGGCTAAAATATCTGAGCATTAGTAGTTCGAACCGAGATCGTATCATAGCGAATCGATTGGCTGTAAGTGCACCTACTTGTCTTTCCCTATGTGTAACGTAAAAACAAGTCAGTTTTCCTTGGTGAGCTCTTCTCGAAGGCATCATTTTCTTTCTAAAGGAGGGATGCCTTCGTGGAGAACTTTGCATATAGCACTCGCTTGCTTTGCTTTTGTAATCAAGCAACCAACTAACACAGACCGTTTATCCCAACCTCTCGAGACCTACACCAGTTCTGGGGCAGACATTCATATTTTTGTTTTCAAATTAGCATTGTGTTGCTTCAAAGACCACTTGGATCAAAGTGATGTTTAGTCCCTTTCATAATTTTAAATCTTCATAATTTTTAAATCTAAACATTTCTCAGGGCCCGCCAGCACCTGAGTTTAACGAATATGAGCCATATTTCTTTAGAAATTTCTCCACTAGGCCGATAGCCCTCGCGTCCTTTACCATATTCGAATAATCTAAACGTAAGCATTTCCGTAACTTATACGTAATATGGGGCGTTAGAAAGGTGTTTGATTTTTTTTGTTATAAAGCTATAGATCTTCATAAAAGTTATTATTTGCATATATTATGAATTGACTGTGCTAATTAATATCAGTTAATTATGTAATAATGTTATTAAATTCAGTTTATTAAGAAGTGCGTTTATTTCTTTTATCACTTATATGTTAATCAGTGTATAAAAACTTGTCACGATTATGCTCACGAATTCACGATTCTATTTTTCACGAGTTGGGAGAGCATCAAATTAATCAAGAATATACTAGTGTAATCAAGAGTCAATATACCATGTTCACGTAAAGACTCAACTTGAAAATAAGAACTTTCAGTTGAAACACAGAAATATTTAATGAAGAGCTTATGTACATTATTTACATTATTGAAAGCACAAAATATACATATAATATAAATTTTCCCATCATAGAGCCAAGATTAGTTTATCAAGAACAATTATTATAATTGTTGATTACCGCTATGCGGCCAAGAACAGATCATTTCAAGCGTCGCACTCAAGCTTAACTAAACGAGTTATTACAATCTTTCTCTGCCGCCAGTCACGTGACCTAGTCGGCGACAGACGATAAATAATAAAAGAAAAATTGGTTCCATCGGAGGGAAAAAGAAATAATTTCAACAATCAGTAAGAGGCTGATTAAATTTGATATATAAATTAAAAGGTTTACGCTTTTTTCGAATGGCAACACTTAGAAATGGAAATGGGCAAGACCACATAAATGATGAATTAAAGACCTATTTTGCGCAAAGACCACACTTGCCAATGCCAGTTGGACAAAAAACATGGTTAAATTTTTGTAAATGATCAGTTACATATAATTGAAAGTATTTTAATAATGGAACGTATGATATAAAATAGCAGTTACTACAAAGTGTGTCTAAGTTGTCGAGATAAAATGATTTTATAAATATTGAACTTTAACGCTGTGTGCATCATCGCACATTTGATGAAACATTGTTAATTGGCAAGCATATGTTGTTTTTGAGGACATGATTTTGCTGAAACTGGAAACGATATCTTCGAGGCGATGAAATAAATCCGAAGTGTGATGTTTTAAATTACACTTTAACCACCGTCATTTGTTTTCACTTTGTTCTGCCGAATTGGGTACACAAAACTTTAAATTTATTAAATGTTATTTTTCTTGAAATCTCTGGCATTCTGGCACAGAGTTTTTATTATGTCACAAATGATTTGGCTTTGCTGGTTATTTTTTCTCACAAATTGCGCTGTTTTAGATTTTTGTTTGCAACTAAGTTAACTATGTTTTCTTTGCCATTAAAAACATTAGCGTCTTTCGCTTGATATGCATTAGTGTCTTTTCGGCGTGAAACCACCGACTGAAAAAAATTAGGAGGGAGCTATTCATCAGATTATAAAAAGTAACTCGTATATCAAACGTTGTTGTGCTTGGCGCAACCGTTCGCGTTCAGTGTCTAAACTGTTGCCATCGCAAAACACGGTACATAAAAAATCTCTTTTTCTTACAATACTGTGCTACTGAACATTACCGCATTTAGCGACTGTAGGGGAAAAATATCATGGCTCACTATTACTCGAAAAAAATGAGAGGAAAGGTGCATCTCAGCCGTAGACGAGCCCCGTTGGAATCGTTTATATGTCGTCGAGTGAAACGGAGACGTGAACGACGAGGTGTTAGCAGGAATGCAGAGCACGTGGTTCTTTTGCCAGATTTGCTTCCAAAGACATCTTTTATTCAGCGCTTGCCTCCCAGTCGTTTGTGGTTGGCGGGTGGTTGCGAAGTGAGTCGCAAACTAAAACCCCAACCCCTAAATTAACCATTTTAAATGTATATTTATATGATACGAAACTTGATTTTCATATTATACAAAATTATATTTATAAAATTTGATCCCGATGGAATTTAAAATGTGTGTTATAGGCTCAAAATTTACGGTTAAAATTATGTAAATTTTTTTAGGATTATAATTTTGTTGGTTTCTTTTTTCTTTTCTTTTCTTCCGTCACCGCGGGTAGTATTAATTTTCTTTTCCTCTTGTCGTGTAGAACATAAACTTAGAAATAAGTTCTGAAATTATATTGCTCTGCGTCTTGGTAAGTTACTCATGATGCATTCTTTTTTTTTTTTTTTTTTTTTTTTTTTTTTTTTTTTTTAGTATGAAATATTCGAAATTTAATTTTTATCCATTTAAGGAGCTAAAAACTTTTCTACTGCGAAAAACACAAAATATTTGATTTTAAATAACCTGACTATTTACCTAGCAAAACTCATTGCATAGTTGAAATATTTATTAATGTGAACTGCATATTATTATATTTAAATAGTAATGTAAATTTATCCTCAATGTTATATTTTTGGAAGGAAATCATGGAATGTCATTGAAATGGTTTATTTCAGAAACATAATCACATCTTAGGTATTTATGCAAATTTTTCTTCTCTGTACAATCACTTTGAATTTGTATTGATATTTACGAATATGCTCATAAATATAAAACCTATAACATCTAAAGTTATATACTTGAACTCCCCCCCAAAAAAAAGTTAAGTTCTTAAAAAAAAAGTGTGAAAGCTTTCAGATTTTATGTTACGCACAAAGGGACTTTTTTGTTTCATTTACACACATATCCACGTTCCAAGAACACTTAGGCTAATGTCTCTTTGGGCTAAAAAAATTTAAAAACAGCATGTCTTTAAAATTTCCGACAGACAGTTTTGCCAATGCTCGCTTTGAAATCGCTGAGTTTGTTAATCAAAAATTCGTTAAGTTTTACAAAATGTAAAATAGACAATAAAACAAATTCGAAACTGCAGATTCGTTCTTCCAGGTACTCATATTCGGGTGGAGAACTAGATTATTCAAAATTTGATAGCTCTAAGTATTTTCTCACAATGCGAGAAACATACATAAATTTCTGCAGATTCGTCATTATTTAATTTCTTTAAATATAACAGGCGGCGATAACATTTGGTGTCAACAATTTGAAAAGTGATAATGCTTTTAGTTATTCAACGCAGAATACCTTTTTGAGACTAACAGCACTTCTTGGCTAATGCCACTTTGGGGTAAAAGAATATATTTTTAAACAAATTATTTTATCAATAATTCATTCCCACTCTCAGATAAATTTAAATAGCTCCATTCAAACCATTTAAGTAAGTAAAGTTATAGAATAAAATTTCAAATTTGGTGATGGAAGACGTTTTATAAGTTATGTATCTGTTTTTCTACAATTTTTTTATAAGAGCTACCTATCACTTAGTGGCTTGCCAGCATTTAATAGCGTAGCATAATTCGTTCGCGACTTTCTGAAATCTTTTGAGGAATGAAACCTCCCACTGAGGCAACTTCAACTGTAGCTGCTAACGAGTCTCTTAAGATTCACTCAAAAGAACATCCATTTCTCCGATGGCTAATTAAGGCCCAATTAGCTGCTCTTCCATCTCCTAAGATGGATTGTGATTGCCAGGGAATTACTTAAAATCAAAATTTATAGTCGATCGATGTCTTCATTCTTTTTTTTTTTTAATAAGACTGGTGTTGGAAGAAAACATAAATAATGCTTGAATACGGAAGGGTTTATAGGAGCTCGAGGAAGCTTAATTAGGGAGCGGAATCATCATCTGAACATTGTAAATGTTTCATTAAATATTTCAGGTTATACATATGTTCATGCATTATACTCTCCACTTTAGCGGCTTAGTCTACTCTGGTCATCGATTTCCTATACGACTCATATTAGCGGAAGAATTAAAAAGAGAGAACTTGCAAAATAAACGCAGAAAAAATAAATTAAACCAGCATTGATAAAAATCTGAAAGCAATTCAGATTTTAAAGTTGCACCAGAGTGCTTGAAAATCCTTTCGTAAGGCTCTTTAAATTAATACTATTCAGGAATGGAATTTTTGTCTAATAAATAATGAAAAAAAAAAATAAAATGTAAAAACAATATGAAAATAAAAAGTGAATTGTACTATTGTCAAAAGTACACAATACTATTAATTTATGTTACTTAAATTTATTTAACAATCGCTGCTGCTTTAGAGTTGAATTTTAGCTTTGAAAGTCCTTTTTACAACATATTTCATATTTTCTTTTAAATAAATATATATATATGTTCCTTATATATACATATATAAACTTAAAGCATGTGTATTAATTAGTAAATTGGAATAAAAGCAAGGAATTGCTCTCTAATATAAAAATTGCAACCGTGTATAAGAGGTTTAACATAATATCAAAACTAATTGAATTAAAGAGAGAATTCATAGTAGAACAATCTCGAAAAATAAAAATCCGAAAGAGAAAATATACAAAATTATACAAATAAAAATTAATCTCCTTTCATTGAAACTCCAATTCAATACTTATCAGGGGAAAATGAATTAAAGCTTCATAAAAGTCGATTAATATGTTTCGTTCTCCTGGTCCATTTGAGATCAAAAACCGTAAAAAGATTTCATCAAATTTTTGTTAAAGACTTTAAAATTCATATAAAACCGAAAACTCGAATCTCAAATGTACCAGAATTTTCCCTACATATCTTCGAAATACTTGGAAAAAAGAATAAAACATTACAAAGTGCCAAAATGACAGTTGAGAAACCATAGAACTTTATATTATGTACATTGAAATTAAAAAAAAAAAACTGGTCTAACACCAGTATATGCTAATCTGAAATTAAAAATCAAGTATAAATAAAGAGGAAAACTTATAGTTAGAATATCCTGCAAAAACGTTTCACGGCCGTACATCGGAAACTTAAAAGATTCGTAAAGAAACTTAGAGAAAGAAGACTTAAGAAAAAAGAAGAAAAGAGACTTAAAGAACGTTAAGATTCAATTATTGTTTCAAATAGGTTTTTATTTTTAGCTGTTTAAAGCTCAAATATAACCTTTTTATCTGTAAGTACAGTTTTTCGTTTTCTTGATTTTAAAAGTTTAGTTTAGCATAATCGGGGATCTTCCAGTTTTTTTATTCGTTTAAATGACTATTAGTTTTGCTCTTTATTTATACTTGATTTTGAATTCCGAATTAGCATATATTGGTGTTACACCAATATGTTCTTTTGAATTTCAATGTACATAATGTAAAGTTCTATGGTTTGTTAATTGTCATTTTGGCACTTTGTAATGTTTTTTATTCTTTTTTTCCAAGTGTTTCGAAAATATGTAGGGAAAATTCTGGTACATTTGAGATTCGAGTTTTCGGTTTTATATGAATTTTAATGTCTTTAACAAAAAGTTGATAAAATCTTTTTACGGTTTTGATTTCAAATGGACCAAGAGAACGAAACATATTTTCGGAACATATTAATCGACTTTTATGAAGCTTTATTCATTTTCTCCTAATGAGTATCCCCTCATAAAAGGAGATTAATTTTTATTTGTATAATTTTGTATATTTTCACTTTCGCATTTTAATTTTTCGAGATTCTTCTACTATAAATTCTCTGTTTAATTGGATTAGTTTTGATAATGGGTTAAACCTCTTATACATGGTTGCAGTTTTTATATTATAGTGAAATGCCTTGCTTTTATTCCAATTCACTAATTAATTTAGATTCTTTAAGTTTATTCTACTTCAATTCTGCAGCTGTAGCACAGGACGGTTTAAAAAAATTATTCAAATTTTTAATACGAATTTTTAGCCTATTTATATATTTCTTCTTATATCTATATATACACACACTCTTAGACAACAACAAAAAAAAAAAAAAAAAAAAAAAAAAAACGACGCACGGAAAAAAAGCAAATTGGACACAAACAAATTGATATGCATACAGGTTTCGACGGAAAATGCAAAATTTTAAATTTTGGCTGCCAAGGAATGAACGGTTGTCGCTACCGCGCATCTGATCTGCGCAACTGGCAGGATATTTAAGAGGAGAAATTACGAATCAGAGTCATAAATTCTTCATGAATTTCATTCCGTGTACTCTGGTAGACAGTAACTATGCCTCGCATACAGGTGCTCGAACAATATGCGCATATGTCAGAATTTGAGAGAGGTCGTGTAGTTGGGGTCAGAAGCCAGTTGGTCTTATCGGCGAATAGCTCGAAATTTGAGCAGGAGCGATGCCACTATTAGACATATTGGCAGGAATGGGTGAACCATGGCCGCACACAGCGTCAAGAAGGAAGCGGTAGGCCTTGAGAAAAGACAGAACGAGAAGACCGAGCAGTCGTCAGAGCGGCACTCACAGCCCCAGATGCATCATTATCATGGATTGTAGGTGCAACTAGTGCTTCAATGACCTAAGAACCATTCGTAGACGACTCACAGGAAGAAGGCTGAGGTCATGGCGCCCCTTGCGCCGATTGCCATTGACCTCTGTACAACGTTAAGACCGTTTGCAGTGGTGTTGTGCTCATTCGCACTGGAATGTCACGGACTAGAGTAGAATAGTCTTCAGTGACGAGTCTCGCTTTGAACTGAGCCCCGATGACCAGCGAAGGTAAGTCTGGAGACGCCCCGGACAGCGGTGTGATACCAACCCGACTGTCCTCCGGCAGACAGGCCGACAACCAGGAGTGATGGTCTGGGGTGCCATTTCATTTCATAGTAGGACCTTTTTGGTTGTCATTCGTCGCAACCTTACGGCACAGCCGTACGTTGACGAAGCTCTAAGCCTCGTTGTGTTGCCCTTCATGTCACGCCACCCTGGGCTTACATTTCAGCAAGATAATGCCCGCCCCTTCACTGCACATATTTCTACTGCTTGCCTTACTGCTTGTTGATCATTACCTTGGCCAGCAAGTTCGCCGGATCTCTCTCCTATTGAGCATGTTTGGAGCATTATGGGCAGTTCCCTCCAACCAGCTCGGGAGTTTGACGATCTAACGCGCCAGTTGGACATAATTTGGCACGATATCCCTCAGAGAACTTCCGTAACATCTATCTATCGATGCCAAACCGAATAACTGCTTGCATAAGGGCCAGAGGTGGACAAACGCGTTACTGACTTTTTTACTTTGTGAAGCTCTATCACTTCAATAAATCATACAATTTTTCTCAAACTAAAATCATTTGTTTTTCTGTACGTGTACATTACTTCTACTGATTTTCGTCCCATTCGGATAATTCCTTCTTGGTACGTAGTCGTTTTTTTTTTTTTTTTTTTTTTTTTTTTTTTTCTAAGAGTGTATATATAAAGAACAAGAAAAATGTTTAACGTTCGTGGCAGTTTGAAATATAACTACTGATTGTGCTCTGTGATACTGAGAAGAACTGTACTAGTTCTTTTGAGTAAAGTTCCATAATTGTAAAGTATTTGTTTTGGGAAGATAAATTTTATCAAGCTATCATCGGGTCTGTGTGTATTGAATCCATCACGAACCCGTACGTACGTAATTTAACATTATACGTTTTGTAAGCGCGACTGATATAATTTAAATAGTTACAAAAAATTTGCAATAGTATCGATTCTGTTAAAGATTCTATAACACAAGGTTAGCTGTTTGTGTGTGTGCGTATATATGTTACACTTTTGATTTACGATACGCCGAAAAAGTGATTTAATTCAGATATGAGTGTGGAAAATAATAGCTCCTTTGGCGCTAATTATATCAAAGCACTTAACTTTTAACTTCTAAGAAAATTAAAAATCTGCGTATGTGATATCATTTACCTTTGAATTTTGTTTTATTAAAAAAATTAAACTCTTAAAAAATTATAAATTGGGTATATTATAAGTTTAACATATTAAAAATTATGTTATTTACGCAGACTATTGAAATAAAATTAAACTGAAGGACATTGATGCCCGTTATGGCAATTAGTCACCCGTAATATGAATAGACTGTTTCTGCTCTGAATCTAGAGGTTACCGATGTGGGGCATCGTAGTATAATTAGATAGATTATTAAAATAAAATTAAACACCATGACAACGATACCTGTGAAGGACAGTGGTCGCCAATGATCCACGGATTTTCGGTCATCGGTGACGTAGGTGTAATCATTACTGGCGGTCAGTCTGTAAATCAACAAATATGGGGGCTTTGCAATAAATTAAAATTACATGTTAAAATAAAATTAAACTGATGTTCACCAATGACCATCAAATAATTTGGTCATCCGTGACTTGTGAGTTGACAGTCACCGGTGTGGGGCAACTATTGCTGAAGTACAAAAATGGGAAATAATAATAAAGTAACATTCTACAAATTTACGGCAGAGTTTGTTAAGGATGTCTCTAACATCAATTTTTTTTTATCTGCGTAATATTTTACCATCCAGTTTTAGGTCATAAATGCATTCAAACTAGTATATGTCGGTTTAATTGTCGGTGTTCTGGTATTTGCACCGCTGTTGTTAAAGACAATATAAAATAAGTATGTTTTGAGGCGGTTGTAATGTTTCACAAAGCTTCTGGAACCTTTTATCCATTTAAGCATATAATTGCTGTTAATCGTTATAATATATTGTTAAAACTTTTACAGTATTATTGAAATAAATTTTGTGGTCACTTCGGAGCAGATTATGTCTTGATGACTGATTAAAAAATTTGTAAACTTTCTTTTATAGCGTGTTTTACCAATATTATAAAAAGTTTTGGAGTTATTTCGTTTTTGCTTCAGTTTTGATTTCTGTTCTTCCTGTTGGCCACGAAATCTTGATTTAATTATTATTTCTTGATTATTTATATATATATATATATCATCCAGTAAGTACAATAAGATAATGAATACTTCAAAATTTTCACCCGACTCACTGGTGAGTAGTTAATTAAACTTTGGGAAACAATGGCGTAACGAACAACATCATCCCTATCATGCGTTCTGTTGTATTGTAATAATTAAAACATCCAGCTAGCTATTCGCAGAATTCGTGATTTAATGTTGTTGAGAATTAGGCATATTTTTTCGCTTTCCGTATTCTAAATATAACTATTCCTTTGAAATAAAGCTATCCTTCTAGGATGCACTCTTAAATTTTGCTAAATAAAATATATTATGCAGTCGTTAGAAGCTGATATATATTTAAGAGTGGGCTTCCTGTGTACAGAATATGGCCATTTCTGTTGTGTTTAGTTCTCCGTCTGTGCATGCAGAGATTTTCTTCTTTAATATAATGTTTGTACTCATGTAATATATTTTACTTTAGAAAAGGATCTTTGAAATCTGACATTGTTCGTAGGTAACAGCAGATAACAAATGACGATGTCATGAGAGAAAAGTGGCCATTTTTCATCATCCAGAAGCATGAAAAACTTTCTGTGAGCCTGAATCTGACCTGAAATCTTGAAGGATAGATCAAAGTTGTGATTGCAGTTTTGGAGTAGGGTTATTTTGCAGTATATTTTGTTGAAAATTCTTGTGAAGGATATATACAAATGGTTCAAACAAAAAACAATTTAACAATATAATAGAAATTAATAAATAACAGCCGGAAATCTGGATTTTTGAAAATTTATTTAATGCTTGCAAATTAAAAAAAATTAATAAGCCCGAACATTTACACCATGATAAAATAAGTACTTTAATTCATCAGTAATATGTTCACCCTCTGTTTCTCAATTTTGTTTTAATATTTCTTATCGATTTCACATTGCTGAATTTAAATGTGAAATTTAGCTTTCATTATTATCCACCACTTCGAAAGGAATCAGGGAACGTAACAGATTTGAGATAGGAAATTGTTCTTAGAATCCATAATATTTTAATCATATCTTTAAAAAGCTTCCTGTCCTTAGCTGGAATTTTTCCTCAAAATATCTGTCAATTGTTGCTGCATGTTTAATATAGCTTCTCTTTCATCATTTTCACTCCTGCGGCTAAAGAAGTCGAAACTAGTCCTGCAAATTTATGCAACTTCCAAACAAATTGTTTCATTGTAGTTGTTTTAGTATCTTCAGCATCAAATTAAGTTATTTGTACATTTGAGATTTAGGTAATTGTTGCAAGTAATCGTAATTTTAGCACTAAGGCAAGTTGCTTAAAACTGCAAATTTTGTACGAGAAGAACTTTACCCTATTTTAACTTTTGTAAACACCACTAAGTGTGATTAAGGAACTGACGTTTGATTTTATAGTTGAGTTTGTATATTGTATTAATAGTTAAATATTATCATGGGAGATATATCGCCGTGTTAGTAGTTAAACAACATTAAAGCTGACACCTCGTTAAATGATCCATTTCTATGGTTTGCCGTCAGGCAGTAGGGTTATTTCACTATGTAGAAGTAATGCAGTTCTTTCATAAAAATATAATCATATCACCTATGTGATGTAAGACAGATTTATATAGTTGCGCTTGTCATAATTGCAAAGGTGCTAGCTTTCTGAGGGGTCTCCGAATTTAGGCTAATTGCTTTTTAAAAATATTAAACACTTTGCCTTAAGATGAAGGGTTCCCTAAAGTTCGGGAGAGACTGGCCTCCATTTCATAAAACCGCCATTATTTATACTCATGCGTAATGCACACTGCGTAGTGCACAATTGACTGTTGAAGTACGCAAGTTTGAATGTCGCGATTTTACTTATTAACGGATTGTTTTCCAATAAAGAAGAATGGAAAAGAGTTTGTGGTTTTAGAGCAGTTTTAAAAACTACAAATAAGTTTGGTGCGCTGTAGGTATCACAAGAGCTTAAAATAAATAGTTGTGCCGTGACTACCTAAAAAATACATAAACATTATTCTATTTTATAATTTGTTATTATAAAATAAACACATCTATCATAAAATGTCATTTTCACCATTATTATCATATTTTCTAAACTTCACAGAATGACATGCGTAAGCAGTTAAATATAAACAAACATAAAATAATTGTAATATATATTATGCTAGTCAAATATCTGCAGCCACCTCCCGCTGTGAAACTCTTATTCGTTACGGTTAACCTCAGTTTTATTACCAGTTAGCCGTGAGACATTCCAAAGGGCAAATAGAACCATGAAAGGTAAGCGTAAAAACAAAACACAATATCATAATTTAAAACCGTAAATTGTAATTTAAAACATACAGTATTTTTTCTTATTGTATTTAGAACAAAAATTTCCAAACACTGCTTTAAAGCCAGTATAGCAGAACTGCTCAACAAAGTTTTTCCAAGAAATATCACCATGCAAGCTACTTGGTAATTATGGGACATAATATTCTCTATGAATAATTTATCGGACAATTTGTAAAACTCTCTATGCTAGCGTATGAAGTTCCTAAAGAAAATTTTGTTCGTGTGCGACAGTCAGAAATAAAACTGAGATTAGGCGGTGCATCTGTTATGTTAAGGGTATTTTATATTTATTTCTCTGTGGTTAGAGACAGTTTTCAGTTTATTTTAAATATTACAAGTTTAGTACGTAAGAGTAAGCATTCTGTAGAGCTATAATATAACCACTTTGAGTTCAGTGAAAATGGCTCTTTACTATCGACTGCATGTATTTGGTGGAAGGAGTTTAGCTTCTATTATCTGACTGTTTGTTATCCATCTCAATAACAGTTCTGAAACTGACGGATAATCTTTATCCGTTAGTTACAGCATATTAGGATGAACTCAGGCATTGTATTTATCTACTTATAATGCATTTAAAAACTACTCATAAAATTAAATAATTATTTTGAATACCAGCTTAAAATTTGCCTACTGGATTGATGAATTGTTCAGAAAAATTTAGTAGTCAAGTAATATGAGCGCTGTAGTAAAACGTGATCTTCTGCAATTCTTGATTAATTTTCATCCTGTTCAATGTATTTCTGTTAATTATGCTAGAATTGTTCCGAAGGAGCCGGGAAAAGTCATGTTAATGATGAAACAGTTGAATTGTTTGGTGTGCACTACAAAGTTTTCAAAACATTTCTTTGTTATAAAACTGTTTATTTTTTATGTGCTTTTTATTATTGATGATGTTTTTTTAGTTATCACATTTGTGCTATACTTAATTTATGTAAAACTTTTAATGTAGATGCTGATAGACATCCTGTAAAACAAAAAAACCTGAAGCTTAAGATAGCGAGTAATACAACATAGTGCTATAGATTTATTTTCTTTTCTAAAAGATTTTCCAGTACAAAGTGTGTTCGTAAATTTAACGGGAAGGAGAACATACGAAGGTATGCATAATAAATCTTTTAGGAAATACTTTTAATTAATAATATTAAGTTTTTCATTTCGATAAGTTATCAAATGGTTTTCATATTAAATAAATATATTTTAAAATGAATCTGCTAATTTTATAATTAAAATTATTAAAAACTGCGTTACCTGCTTTTAAATTCTTCAATTTGTTAATACATAATTGACTGATTTGATTTTAAAGATGAATTAAGCACCTTGTCCTTTATCAAATAGCAGCAGTCTGAGAATAGGCTATTTAAGCAAGCCTTTTTATCTTGGAATGAAAATTAAACGCCCCATAAAGAGGGAATGGAGAGAAGCACAAGAGTCAGTCGATTAAATAATCTAGGTAATGATAAGTTATTGTTCACCACATTTATGTTCAGGTGCCGTCAGTTCGAAAATTAAATGGCTGAAACAGTCGAACATTATTTGCAGTGTCTCGTGGGTGATAAAGGTAATCCGTATAATGAAACATTTAGCACGTCATAAGAGTGGCAGATACACGATAGCATAATGTAATGTAATGATCATGGAATTTTGGAAAAACGCAACTAAAGTAGTTTCTTACGTCAGTAAATTTGCTAGGTTTTAATTCTAAGAACGGGCTGCTTGTTGCTCCACGTGAAATTTGAATTAAAAATTGTATTACAGAAACAACTAGGCATTTTATTTCGGAGTTGAAAACGGGAAAACTGGGTAATGGCCTCGCCGGAGTTTCGACTGCAGACCTCCCGATTGCTTGTTGGAATTGCTTCCAATTACTATATGAAGGCGCGTGGTAATGAAGAATAAAATACCTTACGTTCTTCCCAATGTAACGGGAGACTGGGAATAGGGGAGGCAGTCGCGAAATCCTGGCTCTGACGAATGATCGTCTACTACCTTATTTCTTCGAACGTCACTGTAGAATGAGTAGAATTTTTTAAAGTTAGAAAGCATGAAAATTATGCAGTACCGGACCTTCCGATTGCTATCCGGACGTGCTTCTAATTACACTACGTTGACACGCGATAAGGAAGGACAAAATAACTTACAATGTGTTTAATATAATCTAATACTTAACAATTTGCGTGCATGTTAAATGTCAAACAGCATAACTTAACTAGACGTAACATATGAGTCCAAAATATTGTCAAGAATACCTTGTAAACTTGGCTGACGTCAATAAATTAGTGCCAGACATTTTTAGGACTTATATTTTATATCTAACTACTATTTTTTCTAGAGTAAGATATTTTCAATGCATGCTGCTGCTGCTGCACGTAGCACACTCTACAAACCCGTATATATTGCATGCTGTAATTTCCAAGGACGCTCACTATTTGACATCTTAAAATTGAGTAGTTTCGAAACAAATGTCACTGTTCGAGAGGGCGATTGAAATACCAACGAGGTAAAGAGAAACTTAAGAAACAGATTGTGTCTCTAACTCTTAAGGATTGCGAATATTTCAGGCCAAGCGTCGTTTGGCTGGAATGCTTTATTGAATGGTTGTAACGGGCATCTCGGAAAACGATTGATACTTTATTGCCGAGGTACTTTATTTGAGAATAGCAAGTGACTTTATCTTTTGAAGTGGTTTCCGATGTGGCTAAAAAGGAAGCAAGGGAGGTTATTTTGAAGACCACTGATTTGCAGAACAGAGGCCTGAAAGGGAAGAGTAAATAAAATCAGTTTTATTTTTCGATTTCCATTAGTTGTTTCTTATTTGAATATTATTGCCAAATCTTAATACAAAAGTTTAATAAAATATGCCAAGAACTTTGAAAGTAATTATATTTAAAGTAAAATTGGATGAAATAAATATATTTTAATAATATCTATTAAATACCTTATAAAAATGAAAACAAAAAGTTCATTACTGATATACACAAAATATAATGTTAGAAATATCTTTTAGAATTAACGTAACATATGTTGATGAAAATTATCAGTTAGATGCATTATAAATTAAATGCATTTGAAATATTATCAATTAAATACATTATTAAAAAATAAAATAAATACCTAAATACTGAAGAAGTTTTTTTTTTATTTTTTATTTTTTACTTTGTTGAATCGCTGAGTTATACGAGCTACTGTAATTTGAAAGATAAATTTAGCTGGAAATGCTAAATACTTGTAGCTCCATGTACATACTTGTAGTAATGCTATGTGTCCTGAATGCTGGCAAACAGTCTGGCTGGTTCGGCATTTCGTGATTTAACCCGTAACGGTCATGGCTTAACTTTCCACAACTATTAACCATGTACTACAAACTAAAACTTTCGTCTTTTGACCATGGTGTGAATATGAAGCGATTGACACTTTATTGCTGATTGATATTCACGTCACACAAAATTTACGCGAAGATATCCGCATAGGATTTACACCACAAAGGCACTTCTTTCTCATGTTAATAGCCCTCATATGTCTCGTCATAATAATCAGTTGAGTAACGGATAAACGGGATATAGGAAGGAATGAATCTAAAGTGACTGAGATAACTGTCTTGACGATGCCAGCGGTTAGGTTTTAGCTGTAATACTTTAAAATGATCAAAATCTTCTTGTCGGTGCAATAAAATTAAGAGAACAACCCACAGTAGTCAGGTAGAGAGTGGTGAGATTACTGGAACGGTGTATGTCTGGGGTGGGGAAGCTGATGGAAGATGAGTAAGGAAGGCAAGCAACAGGAACGAGTAAGGTTACTATATTGCAGGCTTTGTTCTTTTCGTCTAGAAATCTAAAACACTTTCTTTTACCAATTTTACCATTTTTTCACCAATTTTATTGTGAGAAACATAAGAACTTTAATTTATCCTTCTCCTGGCCTGGTAGATGAGCTACTTCGAAATTTTTGCCTTTTCACATAATATAAACATCCGGAAAAGTATAATGCTTAATGAACGCCGCTGGGTTTAAAGTAGCTAAGATATAAATATTCTACGAGTCGAAAATCTTTTCTTACTTAATGAAATGATAGCCTGGAAGTCGAGTTCTTGAAAAGAGGGAGAGGCGTAAGAGACTTTAGCATCTCAGACCCAGAGGCTCTTGGTAAAAAATGCGAGACAACTTATGCAGATACATTTTATGTACTTTATTTAAATCACTTTTCTGTAATTCTTCCAAACACTTTGCAAAAGTGTAATTTTATACTACGAGTATCATAAATATCTGGGAACATTATCGTCTAAAAGAAGAATACATCGATTTGTTTCAATGAACTTTTGTAGGAACATATTGTTTTCAAACCTCTGTATTTTTTTTTCTATTTTTAATTTTGTGAAACGGTAATGCATTTTTTAACCTTAGATTAAGCACATGGGTGACAGGTGTTAATTTATTTATTATAAGAAAGGAAAGAAAATTGGAGCTATTTTAATTACTTGGTTTATTTGATTACGAAAAAGCGCGGAAGGTTATCTTTCTAAAAGGAGAGGCGCCTTCATGGAGAATATTTTATGGGAAAT
This sequence comes from Stegodyphus dumicola, assembly GCF_044657685.1. Lineage (NCBI taxonomy): Eukaryota > Metazoa > Arthropoda > Arachnida > Araneae > Eresidae > Stegodyphus > Stegodyphus dumicola. The sequence continues at coordinate 83,447,478 of NC_140770.1, forward strand.
TGACTCTCATCTATGTCACATAAAAACACGCAAACGCTCATGAAGCTAGCCCATTAGACAGGATTCAAGCCCAGATCGAACTACCATTTTTCGGCGACTTTACCGCTCGTTACTGGTGGGCCTCTAATTTCAATGAGTTACTTTATTGGGAACCATCCTTTTATTTAAACTAAACTTGGCTTGCTTGTGAGACTGCCAAAAACTTAATTATTGTTTAATGCGCCTCGGCCATTAAAACAACCCCCACTCGGAAATGGTTTAATCAATCTTTCTGTTAAATTTTTAAACTTAATAGTGTACTGCTCGTACTTACAATACCAATCTCCGGTACTGACGGGATTTCAATTTAACATAAATAGCAAGGTAAAATATAAAGTAATTAAATACTCAAGACTAATTCCTTGCAGGCTTTGGCTCCGAAATCTACAAACGCCAGTTTAAAGTAAATCTTCGTTCTTGGCAACGAAATATTGCGATGATTCGCTATCAAAGCTATCTCTATTTTTTAACTTTATTGTCTATCATCACTAACACTTTTTATCACTTATTATCGTAACCTTGTTCTATACACATGTACACTATCTGGTAAAAAGTATCCGATGTTCTCAGAGCCCCGATTTAAATCCCATAGAACACCTTTGGGACGAATTAGAACGCAGATTACGTAGCCAGCCAAATCGACCATCCTCACTCCAACACTCACTTCAGCTGCCATGAACGCCTGGAAGTCAATTCCTTTTGGCCGCCTATCAAAAACTTGTGGAAAGTGACGTGTGCGGGCTGTGCAATGGAAAAGGGGAACCAACATCATATTAATATATGCCTCAGGACTCTTCGAAGTCCATACCATTGGGTGTCCGGATACTTTTGGCCATACAGTGTAGAGAATTTGCATCCTGGTCGGAATTGACGAAAATAGAAGTGGTAGTACAGATAAAATAAATATGATAGTGGATTAATTAATATGAAACGTACATTAATACTGTAATTCGTTCGTCTAGCTAATATAATTTCATAAAAATATTTAATAAGTTTTATGATAAAACCAAAAATATTTTTTGATCGCACTAATTTAATCCATCTTTACAATTCATCGATTATAGACTTATGTAAGAAATTATACACTGAGCTGTAATGTAAACTGCAGCTCACTGTATGACTTCTTTGATATAACAAATACCAGTCTTGTTCTGCTTCAAAAAGGCCTATATTGTAGAAAAATGTTTTAAACCGAATTAAATTCAAAATTCAATCGTATCAATCGTCACAACAGATATTACATTTATCATTTAATGCTAAAATTTCCTAAGCGCTATTGTATTTCATTGTGAAAAGTATTTTACATTTCTATGTATATAACGCATGTTACTTATTTATAGTTTTAATCGATGTATAAATTTGCAAAATATGTCATATTTGAAATTTGCATGCAAAGAAGAATGAGTACTTTTCGTTTGAGATACGCCTTTACGGATCAACGTACTAGACTTCATACAGAAGGTGTTTATATGCCAAAAGTGGTTATGATTATCGATATACTTTAGGCTGGAGCCGAGCATTCCTCTACGTGACGAGGCATGAAAATGAATCTGCCCGAGATACCCTCAGGTGCGGCCGACTAATAGGATTAGGGAAAAAGTGTGGGCAGAAGTTTCCCAGCTGCCGAGTTCCTCTGTTGGTTTTGGGAGCTTGGGGGATTATGTTAAGTGTGGCTTAGGAATTCTTGGGACGCGTTTGGGAGCTGCATTTTAAGGACTTTAGGACTTTTTTAAGTTATTTTGGCAATTTAAGAACATAGTGGTAATACGGCGGCATTATGTAACATTACTATAAAAATACAGTTTTCGCTGACCTTACTAATCAAAGTGGCAAGTTTTAATCTAACAGCCTTCGCAATGCCTTTTCATAAGTGTGCCGGAGCATTTAAGAATATTATTTTTTCCTTGACTCGGAAGCGTTTTTAACGGAACCTTCTGGAAGGTTTTCGAGGCTTACATTACACTACTATGCTTTAACCCCGGGCCTTGGGAAGCCACTGGTGAATTTGTCAGTCACTATTATGTTTCCTTTTAATTGTGATGCTTAAAAACATTCTTAGAGAGTCCTTTGAAACTTTTTGGACTGTTATGTGACGTTACCGTGCATTTATCTTACCAAGTACTGCCATTGTGGGAAACATTTTTATCTTTTTATAATTAATTCAACTGTATTTGCTTAAAAAACTCATCGTTTAAAGGAGAATGAACATACTTCTTGATGATAACTTTACTTAATAATGTAAGTTAAATTCCTTGTTGCCCCACTCAACTGAATGCCAGTGTCAACAGTGACCAATGTCCTTGACAGTTTACTTCAGTCCTTCGATTTAATTTATTTAATGATTCGTCTATATCGGGGGTTCTTAACCGGAGGGGGGAATTCTATAGTTACAGTGAAGAGAAGCATCAGCTTTTTATTAACCTATTAAATATTTAATTTTATTTTATAAATATAAAAAGTATCATTTTTCAAGTTTTGCTATTTATCAACATTTTCTGTACCTTTCCTTGTTTAATTTGTAAAACACATAAAAAAATAATCTAGATTTAAATAAATGCATATGTATTTTTCGAGTTTGGGAATGGAAGGGAGGATGATCGTCTAGCGATTGGTGAAAGGTGTACGCGGAACAAAAAAGGTTGGAAACCACTGCTCTAGAATCTGCGAAAGCACATAGAGCTGCAGATAGTTTTAAGCGGCTGGGAGTTCCAATTGCGTGTGTGTTACTGGTGATATTACTTGTGTGAGGTAGAATACCGGAGACTTCAGTGTGTATGAGTATTGTCGTTCTTCAGCCTGGATGTTTAAGATTGAATAAGCAAAATTCATCCAGTTTCAATGTGATTATTTTTCAGGAATTTTACTGAGGTTCTGTACAAAAGAAAATATAATCCACTATGCAGACGGAATACACACTTACACTAAAAAACTCGAAGGAACGATAAATCTTATTGCATTGAATAGTAGTGTAAAAATGGTGGGTTCTAGCTGTGAGGTTGTATCTTTCTTTGACCGTTTAAGTTCAGTTAGCATTGAGCAGACCGCATGGTTGCATGCTATTTTCATGAATTTTCCAGTACGTCACATAAATATGAGCCAGCTTTCTACAAAAAAGCAGAAGAAAATTTCTACAAAAACATCCTCTCATAGGACTGAGGATGGCCGTCGTATGTTTTGCCATAATCAATTAAATAAGCATATTCTGTTTGACCGGGCTGAGTTTTTTTATAATAATCTAGATTTAAATAAATGCATATGTATTTTTCGAGTTTGGGAATGGAAGGGCGGATGATCGTCTAGCGATTGGTGAAAGGTGTACGCGGAACAAAAAAGGTTGGAAACCACTGCTCTAGAATCTGCGAAAGCACATAGAGCTGCAGATAGTTTTAAGCGGCTGGGAGTTCCACAGTTATTTTATTTGCATAATTTCATGTTTTCTGTTTAGAGTTTTCCTTTAATGGATATGTTTATTGAGATCACTCCCTGTATGTCGTATTAATTAATTTTTATTTTCTAACAGGAGTGAGATGAGATTCTGAAATAGGAGTAGGTAAATGCCAGAGTAGCATAAAATATTTTAATTAGGCAATTATCTTAAAATTACGGCGAGAGAAGTGCACACTGACTAGAGCTTTAAAAAGTTATCAAAACTCATCCTTTCCAATGAAAATGATTGGTTTCTTGTATCTGCTGTTTTTGTGCTGCCATCCACTTTTTAACAGAGTATTTTAAAGCACATTGAAAAGGCTGCATTTTTTCGCTGAGTATATAAAATCTGGTCGTGTTAAAATTCACGGATGCAATTTTTGCCTGTTAGTCAAAAATAAAAATTCTTTAATTTATCTTCTGCATGCCATCAAACATATCTGGTTCGCAGTTCGTCTTTGTTCAGCTAGTTTTAATTTATATTTTAGGCATAAAAAATTTAACAAACTGAAGGATTTAATAGCAACAAATATAGTTCTGACTTATTTAGGTTTTATTTTACTTTTTAATAATCTAGCTAACATATATTAAAATACATTTAATTTATAATATATTGAACTGATTACTTTTCTAAACATTTGCCGCCTTACTATTGGCCGAGCGGCTAAGATCGCTGAACACTAGGACCCCTACTTTTATTTTATCCCAGGAAGACGAGTTGGCTGCATAATTGGTTTTCGTAGTATTCTCCGTGTACAACGTGAAACAAGTCAGTTTCTCGTAAGAAGTCCGCCATGAAGGCATCTCTCACACAGATAGCGATTGTATGCTTTGCCATATTCAAATAATCTAACATTTGAATATTAGCAACTACTTTGAATTTAATGAAAATTTATTCTAAACGCCATATATTAAGCAATAGAATGATTTTCAAATTTTATGATATATATAAAATTGCTCTTATAAATTTTGTCGAGTGATTTTGTTAATTTTTTGGGTTTTTTTCAAACTTAGTAAAAGTTCTTAATTTCTAATTCCTCCCTTTCTTTTATTTACTTTCAAAGTATATTTTTATTTGAAGCAACACAAAGTGTAGTTCAGTTTTGCTATTGGATTGAACAGTGCCAAGTCACGTAGAAATGTGTCCTTGTTCTTTTAATGGCCCGGTATGTACTGTTGCGAAACTAGCACTATATCTTGAGTGTCAAATCGTAGACAGCATTCCTTAACAAATATAAATGAAGCACTAAAGTCGGAAGAGGAGAAATTTCTTGAAAACTTGTAACTGATATAGATAACTGCATTTGGAAGTGATAAATTAAATTTGTCTTCAATAGTAGATTAAAAGTTTAGTTGGGGGAAAGGAATACTACGCAATATAATATAATGGGAATTCTCTCCCGAAAACGTGCGCACTGAATATATTATCTAAAAAGGGATGGAATCCAGAAACTTCGCATTAAAATCTAATACAGCAGAGAGAATTTTCCTCGTTGCCAAATACAGTAATAAATCTTCATTGTTCAGTAAAATTAAAATTTGAAAAAAAAAAAAAAAAAAAAAAAAAATTTAGTCTTTAAAACTTGGTTTTGTTTCTTCAAGAACGAACGATTGAAAAGACGGTGCCTGTGTTTGTACTGCTTTCCAGGACATAAAATGACGTTGTCAGATACTGAAGTGAGTGGATATGGCGAAGGTATACAGAGTGAATATTTACTGTTGAACTGTAATGCATCTGAATTGCCAAGAAACAGCTTTAGAATAAACTTGAAACGCCGGGTTTTAAATAGCTACCAAAATTTTATAGTCGTATTAATAGAGATGGTTGTAATAATAGCAATGCCTTCTTCTTAATCTATAACTTTTTGCATTGCAATTAAAATTTCGCTATATTTTTACGTACAGATTTTTTTTAAATAATGAAAAATTTTTTACAATAGGAATGTAATCTACCATCTAAATTTAAGTTATATATTCAGTTTAGGGTGTTTTGTTTTCTTAACGGAACATTTTTTACAAGCTCTCATTCTGAGATAATTCTTATTTTCCTGTTAGATATATGGGTACAATAGTATTTTTTTAAACATTCATTAATGGGTATCACAGATATGCGTTCTTCTCTTTTAGGAAATTTGCGAATAAAAATTAAATTTCCTTTTACCCCCTTTAATTTTGATTTTTTTATGTATTTGTAAACTTGTTTTTCCCCTCTTTGTAAGTCTTGTGTGGTATAGTATGAAGCAAATTCATGTTCAAATATAATATACATATATGTGTGTGTAATATATTAAAATATGAAAGAAAATTATTAACTTTAATTTGGCAATAGCCCTTTTTATTTGGCTATTCTCATTTTTGTTCTAAAAGTAGAAACTGTTTATAATATTGTTTATAATAACTTTTTATACTGCGTCTTTTCAAAATGAATACGTTTCATGCTTACTTATGTAATCCGGCAGTGCGGATAGCTCAGTCAGATTAAAGAAACGTTTTTACTATATATCTCGCGCTTTGCTGATGCCTACCCCTTTTTTTTCTCTCACTTGCTGTTACCAAAATGTGATACTTATCGCTCTGCTTCGCCAATTTTTAAGGATGTAAATAGCTATACGTAGGGTGTATAGGGCACACATAATGATGATGTGAAAACCTATTAATGCTTATAAGGCTTTCTTTATCACGAAATAAAACTACGTTGAATCAACGGCCACGTCTGTTTTCAAACAACGTGGTCGTGTTTTCAAACAACGTGGTCCACGTCTGTCAAAGTTTTTCTCTGTTATGTCATCTTTTGTATATACGCAGTTATCGTTTAACACTCAAACTATCACAGAATTATTACACATATAAATAAATAAAGATTAACGACGATGTAAGTTAGTTTACTTATTTAAGTGAGTGTTGCAAAGTGCATGATATTTATTTGCATAAAATGTGGAATGCTTTTAAGGAGGACTTCTAAGGAATTACCAGTATGCTGCGGACTTTTTTGCTTCGGGCCACAGGTGAACACTGAGTTACGGGGAGCGAGAAACAGCTATTACTATTTGATATGTTAGTGCTGATAAGATCTGTATCTGCATACATCATAGATTAAATATATTTTAAATTAGTTCCATTAGATATATTATTAAAAAAGAAGGTCTAGAGAGTAGAAGGGAAGAGTTTATTGTTTTTAAATCGATTAGTTTATTAAGCAAATATGGATTGTTAAAACTTAAAATAAATAAATAAAAATCGATGTTTTTGGGTTTGCGTAATAGTAACAGTCTGAAAACTTTCGATTTGCGATGCAACGGGAACATAAAGCTAAAAGATCTTATATGCCGCGTTGTGGTAAGACTTGCGTAGTTCACATGCTTGATAAATGTATGATTGTGTAGCGTAGAGGCCCTAATATTTTGGAGGCTTCTTTAAAAACATCAAAATCAGCGACCAAAGTATGGCAGACAGCTTTTGAATACTTTCTAGAAAATAAATTAACTTTTCTTTAGGATCCATTCATTCAAGAAATATTTTGAATAATTTTGGCTGAAGGGAAAACAGAACCGTCAAAAGTACAATAATGGTAAACGACGGAAGCTTTTGTGACTTTCTTATTTATCGAAATAAGTATAACTTCTTTAAGCTTCTAAGACAGAAAGTGTTGTCATCTAAAATCTGCTAGAGAAGAATAATCGTTAAGAATGGAAGCCATTTCTTGTCCTGTTTTATTTATTTATTTTCTTTTAGAGTGGCTGTATAATAGTTGAATACTTTTCATAAAATACTTTTTCCCTCAACTGTTTAAGATTGTTATCTGAAAATTTCAGATTACACTTAAAAATCTTTTAAAATGGGAATAAATTTTTAAAATGAAAAAAAAAAAAAAAAAAAAAAAAAAAAAAAAAAACACTACCTATTCCAATAATTCTGCGCCAGTTACATAACGTTCATAAACAGTTTTCATTAACCATAATAAAGTTGAAAATATTCAAAAAAATTATTTACTGATTGTAATACAATGAAATGTATTTCAATTTATGGATATTAGACATTATTAAGAAAATATTAATAAAAATTAAAATTATTAATAACTTGTTTTACACATTTTAAATTGGTCGGTTTGATAATCAATAACAGACTGATTAAATTCGAAATATCTTGTTTCGAATGGCCGTATATTTGTAACATGTTGCATTCGTCGGACATGGTCAGTACTCATTGATCATTTAGCCATCTCATCGCCGAGAACGCTGCTCAAGATGCGCCGCTGGGAACGATTGGTTTTAGACCTGTGAGTATGGATAATTTTCTGTCCCAGGTTTCGCAGAATTTTTGGTGCCCCCATACCGCTAATCTAACGCTAATTTTATTCTACCCCCTCCCGTTGGTGCTATTGAAATCAAAGAATACTTCTTAGAATCAAAGCTATACGTTATTTTTTATTTTGAAAATATTTTTTTATTTATAATACTTCCAACATCTACGTTATAATTTTTATGAACATTTAGAACATTATTTTAGCGAATAAAAAGTTTTTCTGATGCCATATATTAGATAACTCGTAAATATTCTTTTATTATTATTATTATTGTAAAATTAAACTTTTAGTAGCACGAAACATTCATCTAACTAGTCTCATTCTTTGATTTTTTTATGATCCAATCACTAGTGTTATGGGGGCTCTCGCATCTCGTAGAGGGAAGGAAGGTGGATGGAATTATTTTCACGCTTGAGCTGATCCTCTGCAGGTTCCACAGCTAGCATCCCACACATCCCCATCTGGAGGTTATTAAACAAGAAGAGAACGCAGAAATAAGTTCTCATTTATTTATCCGTTCCACGGAAATTCTGTCTCGATTCCATAAAGGAGATTAGATAGGTATCTTCTACAGCTAGTACGAAAAAAAAAATGGCAACGCCCACGATGCGAAAGAATTTTGTTTTGAATGGCAGAAAGGGTAGATTGTCTTTGGAGAAGCGATTGGGGGGTGGTGGAAAGTTCATTACAAGAAAGTAATATTTCGATATCGCCCCCATTTATCTTTGTTTTTATCCTTTTTCATCGGGATTTACAACCGAGAAATCCAAAGTAAATACCAAAATGTATTTAGATATATTTGATATTTTGTATTAGAAACATCGTTTATTTAATTAATGTACTTTGGTTTGTTTTAGTTTATTTGACTATGGCAAATCATTCGAGGGCTATCTGCTTGAGGGGAATTGTGCTTTTGGGAAGAGCTTTTTAAGGAAACCTCGCTCGTATGCACAAATCGCCGCGTCACATGTGATAAAATTTGCAAACGCCCATGCAGCCAACCCATTCGCAGGGTTCGAGCTATCAGGGTTCAACGACTTTACCACTTGGCCGCTGGTAGGTATTAATATAACGCTGCAAATGTTCTTAAAAATTGTCAGCTTATTTGTTATAAATTAAATGAATTTTATGTTACCGGTTACTTTTTGTGTATTAGTAGAGTTTTTTAACTATTTTTTTATTACTTAAGTTTGGAAGCCGGTTAAAATTTGCACATATTTGTCAAAATACCAAATGATGCGTATTCATAAAAATTGTGAAATTTGAGAAATTAAAAACTGTGGCAGCAAAATGCCTTTGCTGTCATCTCTATTTTTTGAATCGAAGTTAAAAGTGAATTGGCATTTACTTTTGACTCATCTGGTAAATTTAAAAGCAAGTTAAAAAATCAGTTTTTCACATTTTTAGGTGATATATTATAGCTGGATTTATGGGAAGATTTTGAGCACGTATGTTCAATTTTGAATAAATATTTTACACAAATTTTAACGCTTAACACAAGGATCGGGTTATGTTTGGCATCGAATAAAAAAGTACAGAAATGTTTATATTAATAGTTTATGCATTTGCTACCTTTAAATTGCTGCATTTTTTAAGCAGTACAATAGTAACGTAGTCAATATTGAGGATTTTCTTGTCCCCATCCAGTGGCAATACTCTGAAAACAGGCTCTTTACCGAGACATTTGGAACGATGAATTAAGAGTACGTATTTTTCATGCACTGGCAACACTTTCCATTAACAGCGAGGTAGCGTAACATTAGTTCCACCAAGTAATATAACTCCCAAGTGTTTTGGAAAACTCCGTCAGATACGTTTTAACCTCAAACATTAAAAGGAAATATGCAAGCAAGATGAAGAAAATTTATCGTAAAGGAACTTGAGCAATGCATTGCACCATATTCTGATAACCGAGGTGAAAAATACGAGAAAAAAGAAAGCTTTTTCTTATTTTTCTCACGTGTTCTCGGAGGCAAGTCTTCCTTTAAACACGAATAGACATCTTCGTGAATCGAATACTGAGCTTCCTGTGAAAAATGGTAGCGGTTGCGATCAAAGGACAAAATATTGTCCCGATAAAGCTTCTTTCCTTAAATGCCTAATAAGCGAAGTTATTTCCTTTCCGTGTGACTTGCTTCTAAAAATGATTGCAAGGATATATCTTAACGCCTTACACAAAACGGGTTCGTATAAATCACTTTCAAGTATAGGATTCTCGCAACTGATTCACATGTCTGCTAGCTGAGAATTTTATCCAAGTCTGGATTGGGGGGGGGGGCTTACCAACATGTATAAAGTACCGGCACTGTTTTGTAAGATACAAAGAATGGCTAGCACCGTTATGAATTTCAATTTGTACCAGAAAGAATGAAAAATGCAACATTCATCAAGATGCCTGGACGTCCATACGGAGATCTAAGTTGTCGACTTGCACTAATGTGTCGGCATTTTTTTTTTTTTTACCACTGTTTGCCAAGACCACAAGGATACCAGGCAGTCGCATGAACAATGCAACTTTCATTAAGATGCTGGGATGCCGATGTAAAATCTAAGTGAATAATCACTGATTTGCCTGCATCGTTATGAAATCGTCGGGGCGGCGGTACATGAACATTTTCTGCTTTTATGCTATGGAGTTAAGAATTAAATCCATTATGAATTTACGACAAGTTAATGATGGTGAAGTTAAGATAATGAGTTTAATCCTTTTACCATTAGTTTATCTTTCAAATTTATTAGTCCAAAGGGGCAATTTGCTCTGAAGGACTATTATTTTCGTTTTGGCATTGTGCGTTGGTACACTATAAATGCCCGATTCACTTTTTAAATTGTTGCCACCAAATATTACAGCCCTATATTATATTTAAAGAAATCAAATAATGAAAAAACTGCACAAATGTATGCATGTTTCTCGCATTGGGATAAAAGGACGGTACCTAGAGCCATCAAATTTTGAAAAACATACGTTTCCACCCGAATATGGGCATCTGGAAGGCCAAATTTGGAATTTGTTTTATTATCTGTTTCATATTTTATAAAACTTTGACGAATTTTTGATTAACAACCTCAACGATTTAAAAGCGAGCAATGGCAACACTTTACGGGGGGGACGGGAATTTATTTCCAGCGCGCGAGACTGTGCATCGGAAATTCTAAAGAGATGCTCATTTTAAAATTATTTTGCGATATTGCTCTTGAACTGAATTTTATGGTTTAAGTGCGAAGAACATGATATTTAACAAATAAAGGTAACACACAAAACATTAAAAAACGCCACTTTGGGCGTAATGTAAAATCTGGAAGCTTTCAGATTTTTAGTCCAAAGGGGCTTTGTCCCTGAGGGACTCTTGCTTTCCTTTTACGATTTTGCGTCGAATCATTCTGAATATCCGTTTCACTTTTCAAACTGTTGCCACCAAATATTATTGCCCAGTATTATATTTGAAGAAATTAAATAATGAAAAATCTGCATAAATGTACTATGTATATTTCTCGCATTGTGATTAAACAGCGGTACCTAGAGCCATCAAATTTTGAATGACATAATCCTGCTGCGAGTATGGGCATCTGGAAGCCCAAATTTGAAATTCGTAATTTGTTTTATTATCGATTTCCTATTTTGTAAAACTTTAACGAATTTTTTATTAACAAACTCAACGATTTCAAAGCGAGCAATGGCAACGTCGTACAGAAAAAACACTTTTATCTCCAGCGCGTGAGAATGGGTATCTAAAGACATGCTCAATTTAAAATTATTTTGCGATATTGCTCGTAAACTAAATTTTATGGCTTAAGTGCGAAGAACATGATATTTATTTAATAAATAAAGATAACACACAAAATGGGGAAAAAACGCCCCTTTGGACGTAATTTAAAATTTGAAACCTTTCAGATTTTTATTAATTTTTTTGTTTTTAATATTTTATTTAAGTTTACTTTGGTGTCATTAAATCATTTTCTTCTAATGCGTTTGGTGCGTTTGCATGAATTCTGCAATTAAGTTTAATGTTATACGTTTCTAAACCATCGATATGAAGAGATAAGACGGACTTTACGGCTACCGACTCCTCAAGAGATTTCCCGGATTCCCAATGCACTCATTCGCTTCTATATGTATCACTGATGCTTCTGTAAACTCTGACACTAGTATAATGGTGTTGGGTATCTTGGATTTTGTTTATATAAGGAATATTATCCGTACCTATTTAATCTAGTGCTGTACGAATAAGCAGAAATTTGAATAATTAAATAAGCAATATAAAGTTACACTACATAGACACCGATCTACCGGGATAAAAACGAAATTTGCCACTTTCCTCAAATTTAAAATGCATAAGAGAGCCTCTATAGCATTACGTTACGTTAATATGCTGCTACATTACGTTGTTATACAAATACCATTTATGCGACTAAGTTAAGCTATATTTTATCTTCTACACGGCTTGGCAGATAACCTGTTGTCAAAGTATTGCCATTCATAATAGTGGTCTATTTTTAATTTATTTTTAAGTCTAATGAATTTCTTATTAAATAACAAACTGAACGATTCAAAAGTATCAAACACTGTTTAAAGAATTAAAGGTACTTTAGCAGTAATTGCATGATCCTGGCGAATTTCAATCAAGCTTTGCTTCGAGAGGTAGGATTCGAGGTGGTGGCGAGATGTTCCTCCATGTTTTTACTCGCTATTTTTCACTTCTTCAGATCAATTTCAGATTATTTTATTTGTGGTTCCCTAGGTAATGAATATAAGCAAACTTTTTCAGTTCTTCCGTCTTATGCCCCTTCTAACAGTCGAGAAAGTGGTCGGTACGTCCAGTTTATTATTTTTTGTTCCGGTTCATAAATGCGGTAGCACTTTGATCGGGGACCACGATGAATAGATTAGGGAGGGAGTGTTCTTCCAGCATTATTTTTGCGTGTCGCCTAATCCTACTTTCGTCCATATCCACAATACAATCTACGCCACGAATTTCTTCAGCTTCTATTTCCACCATTTTAAGGACATATATTCCCTGTAGATAATTAATCCAATCAACAATGGTTTTGGGTGCCATTCCTAGTAACTTTTGGCAGAGTTTCGTTCTTCACACTAGCAAAAAGTGAATCATAAAGCCTATGCATATGTTATGCAGATTGCATTATCGATTTTACGGTAACGTGCTGTAATTCTGGAAATAGTGGACAGATTCCGTCTCATTTTGAGGTAAGTTTTAGAGATTCATAACGATCAAGCATTGCATGAAAGTTTACTTCGACGGAAAAATAGGTAAAATACAACGCGAATATCTAATGTAACTATGCACTGAGCACTGAACTTGAGGTTCTGAAAGAGGTTTCGCAAAATAATATAGATTATTTTATTAATATAGATTATTATTAATATAGATTATTATTAATGACGATAGCGTCATTGATCACTTCACTTCAGCTACCATCAGCAATTAATCTGGGATACTATTAATACGAAAGTACCTAATAAAATTTATATTTTGCTTTTTCAATAACAGATCTAATTGAAATAAATGTGTTTAATACAAATGATAATTTTTATAAACGATTGACATTGATTGTTATGATTGATAAAAGATATTTCTAACGCCTAATATTACGGAACTGGTGCAAAATCATTAGTTTTTCAACTTTTATATTGTTTTACACCTTTTATTCTTTAAACTGTTTTTAATTAAAAAAAAATTAATGGTGAACTCCTTTTTATGGAATGAAACTTTAATGTAAAATATATTCCCTCTCCCATTTTCGATTTGTGGCGTTCTTCGGCAGGAAAAATTTTAGAAATTATGACTTCTTAGGAATTGCATTTCACCATGTTCAGTTATCATAGCAATTTGTACTGCAATATAGGAAGACGATGTTCGTTCACGATGAGTTCTGAGAATTAGGAGCAAAAAAGTGGTGATGGGAAAAGTAACTTCAACCATCCAGGTAACTTATATTTTTCCACGCATTTTTATGTGAGTTCGAAAGGCGGGAAAAATCTTATCCGCGATGCGTGAGGTCTTCTCTTACTTCGAATAAACCAGTTGCCAAACGAGTTCTGATAAAAAGTTCGGGGTGAAGCAGAAGAAAAATGGCAAGGTGTTTGGTAAGGGGGGTGGGCAGGCTAGCCTTTAATCTATCGCTGGTATTGTGCGAGTTGAAGTTTGTAAGTACTTTTTGTGTTTCACTGCACATAAAAATAAAATTGCTGTCTCAAATCTCTTACAGTTTCTCAGGTTATCTCTTCTCTTATATTATGTATAGCGGTCTCCTGTTTCTCGATGTCTGGTATAATAATTTATTAAAGAAGGGGCATATGTACTTACTTTTTCAATTAAGGGAATGTGATGGTGTAAGGATGGTGTTTCTCGTTGTAAAAGGTCTTCCAAACCAAAAACGCTGATACACAGTATATTTCCCTTGCCCTTTAAAATGCGTTGTGATGATAAAGCCTAAACCCTAAATTTCTAAAAATATGTACATTAAATAAATTATTGATATAAAGATGTATAATGATAAAATGTTACAGATAGGCAGATAAAGGTCGATTTAGAAATGAAGGGTTCGTTATATTGCGATTTTTGGAAATTTCAAAATGCTGTTTTCTGAGCTCCTAGATCAAGGTCAGTGTACCGGCTAGAGTCTAATAACCTAGCCATGGCTACGGATTATGTTCAGAATTTAGGAGCATCGTGTTTTACTTTTTCGTAATTCTCCCTTCCCCCTCATTAAAATAAAGAAAATGACCCTGATATGGAAAAATGAAAATGGTCTAGAATGAAAAGAAAATGGCCTGGGAATGCCCTGAAAAAGGTGTAACGTCAGTCTGGGCTGTAGTTAGGGCATACAGGCTGGATTAACTTTTCATCCCTTCAAAAATTTCTTGACAGATCAATTGATACTGCAGTATGGGAAGGCGAGGTCAGTTATTCAGCTGTGTAAATTCTCTTTTAATTTATTGACATTTCATTGGCTTCTCAACATTTAAAACTGGGTGCCTTTTTTAAAACGTAATTTTTCAGCACAGCGAAATGAAAATTATTAACATAAAGAAAGGAATATATGTTTTTAGCACGAAGAAGATGACAATGTTTTTACAAGAAGTGCCTCTGGAATTAATTTCTTCTGGTCTTATTCGGGGGGTCTTATTCGGGACTAAACCGCTTTGTCGTGCAATCATTAAAAAATTTATTTTGTTGAAAAAAATATTAATTTAGGTATTGTAATATCCAAGAATCTAAGCGTTATTATGCATTCTGCATTTTTTTTAGCGTTTTCTTGTGTGTTTCGACGTCAGTAAAATGAAACGGTAATGCGTAAAATGTTGTGTTTAAGCATAGGAATATAGCTAGAGGTAGAAGGCGGTTAGACGCCAGAATTTCAGCATTGGTTGTACAGGTATAGTTCAGCCACACTAGTTGTGCAATTCCGCCCATTTTAAAGGAGAACACCCCGTTTACTCTACTGGCAAGGCAGTCTGTCACTGTCTGAGCATACAGTTAACATGCCACAAGCAGTGGATTTTGATAAGTACAAAACCTCGTGCGAAAGCCAAAATGACAAATCAGTCTGGCATAAGTGTGGTGGTGTATTTAATTATGGCAAAGCACACTAGGGCTATCTGCCTAAGGGAAGGGATGCCTTCATGGAGGACTTTCTAAGGGAAACTGGCTCGTATACACGTTACACATGGGGAAAACCACGAAAACACCCATGCAGCCAGCCCGTTCGCGGGATTCGAACCTCGGACCAAACTACCAGTGTTCAGCGACTTTACCGCTCGGCCACTGGTGAGCCCAGTCTGGCATAAGAGTTGCATATAGTTGTGTCCAGCAACTAGTATTACTCAGTAGATGTGTGCACAGGTCAAGACATAAACCTGGGGAACCGTCTGAGGTTCTCCCACCCCTCTTCCCTTAGCCCCAACGTCTCGAGAGGATTTTCGGCCCCCCGTATATTCTGATGAGTGCCCCTTTGCCGCACAGACACTATACGCTAACAAACGTTCATGCTTTCTTTAGGATTCGAACTCGAGCCCATTGTCACAGCAGTCAACGTCACTAACCATTACACCGACTGAGCGGCATCCTTAGGCAACTAAAGGGGAATGCAAAAATGTAAAGGCAGCTAGAAGTGACCAACACAAGCAGATTTTCTAATAGAATGTGAGTGCTGAACACAGGAAACAATTCTTGAGAACTTGTGTTTAGAGTAGCTGCTCCGTTCCCTTCCGGAGTTCCATAGATAAAATCCATGTCGGCGAGCTTAGCGTTCGTTTAGCGATGTATACTGCGCCATGTATGCATTCAATAGCGCCATGTTTGTATCAAATGGCAAGGGGTTTACGAGATGGAGAAAGAGAAATCCAAAATTGTTGATCAGAAACTACATTGTTGGAAGAAAGAGGCAGATCATCGTGCGTCTGATTAAATGGATAAAAGACGTTTTACTTAGGCTGCTAAATGAATACAAACCTCACGGAATTTATAATACACACGAAACTGGACTGCGCTGCAGAGCATTGAAGTCAGCACTGGTTATTGATAAAAACAGAAAAACTCGATGTTTGAAAAGCGTAAAGAATTTAAATCTAACTTTACCATAGCAAGAAAAACTCATGGATGTCAACTAATATTTTTACTTTACTGATTTGCTTCTCAAATGGGACAGCGAAATGAAAAAAGGAAAAAAAAAAATACTAATTAGATTACATGTTTCTGATATAGGAAACATTTATTTTTGAATTGCTTGTACAGAAATAGGCAACAGTTCTTTTTATTCTTCAAAATTTTTTAATGCCAGTCATAATTTTTAAAAATTCAACTTACATCTCGTACTAATAATGAAAAATGTGTTTCTCATAAATCTGGCGTCACACCAGAGATTTCACCTTTCGTTTTTATAAAAAGTTCTAGTCTTCGCCATTTGATAGCTACGATAAGAACTACTCTGAATGGCCACTCAAGTTAACAAGTATCATCGAATGCAACAAAGGTTTCCTAATTGCGAAAGTGCATTTTCCCACTCCTTGTGAAATACGAAGCGTGAAAAATTGGCTGCTTTTCGAAATGACGCCAGCTTTGATGTTTACGAGCTTACGAACGGAGAAATTGCGTCGACTACTAGATGACGTAGCACGTGAAATGAAAGAATTCAGTGCATGGTTATGTCGACGCAGCTTACTTCTAGAGCCTATTTAAGGGTGTGTGGTCCTGAAAAAAAAAAAAAAGAATAAAATACAGATAGAGCGAAAGAAAGCAATTTGCGGCCTGATCCTGAAAAAAAAAAATATTTACCACTAAAATTTTCAAAGAACTTAAAGAAATGTTAAAAATTGTCTAATATCATACATATTTCGAAAAATAAATGCTTCTGTACCAATTACATGAATCTTTTAGTCATTACAACGAAACTGCAAATGATAATTAAATTAACAATTTCATGTAATTATTTTAATGTAATTATCATAATACGTTAACTGTTTTTTGTTTTCTCTCTTTGTTAATAAATAACATGTTATAAAATTTCAAAGATAAATTAAAGTTTTTATATTTTTGCAAATGACAACACTATGCGAGACGACACGTGAAAGATACGGTCTTAATGATTTGCTAGGTGGCAATGCTTGCCAGAGATTGCTCCTAGATGCTTTCCTTTCTGGTCCATTAGTTTCTGAACCCAGATCGTGTACAGTGATTCTTAATTTGCCAGAACATCATTTAATAGCTTAAGCAATACAATTTTTTGAAGAAGGACAAATAGAAGGAAAAATATAAAGAAACGTTTAGTGCTGCAACAAGTCTTTGTCATAATCATTCGATTTCATTTGTACTAAGAATTCATTCGATTTTTCCCTTTTTCATTCGATTTTATTCACTACTAAGGCCGGAAGGGGTGGCCACTTTATTGTGGAAGCACCTAATAGGTGATCCACCGTTACCTTCTATGAAGTGACGGACAATTACAGCCATGCCTTCTTCGGGATTCGAACCCAGGCCCTTCGGAATTGCAGTAGGCTTCCCTAACCACCATCTGGGAGGCCCGCGTATCCCTAAATTAAATGATTTACACTTCTTGGAGACTTTAAAAACATAACTTCTTGCACTCGAGGAAAGTTAAAATGTATCGGACCTTTTATCAGTAACCAAGTGAGCGCTAAACTATTTTGAATTTGTGTGTTGTTTAGATCATGCTAACTATATAAACCTGCACTTAAATAATGGCATAGATATTCGCCAACCCAACGAGCATATAATTCACCCGAAGCAGTTCTCAACAGAGTACTAAGCGCGGTTTCCCGCCATGATTCATGACAAAACGATACAGTGCTTTATCCTGCAATATAGCATTGAATGATTGTAGAATGCGTCTTAGACGGAACCGAGGTCGCTAGATAATGTGCCATTCACTAACGTAGAAATATTAGATATCGCAAAGAAATTAACTGCGGAGAAAGTTCTAAGCTCTGAAAGCAGTGACAATAACGTTGTAAAACTGATCCACAAAAGAAATGCATGTCTTCTCATGTAGCTTTCTAATAAATGCTTGGACTTGGATAGGTTCCTCAAATGCTTGGGGACTGAAAGAAAAAAAATTAATAATCAGTAATAACCAATATATTAATAACCGATAATAATTGAATAATTTAACCATTAAAGAAAAACAATAAGGATCCAAAAAGCTCATGTACCTTCCGAACACATAGCCTCCTACCAGCGACGGGGAATATTCTCGAGAAAAAGCAAAATATTACAAAAAAAAAATAGGTTATAAGCGATAAGTATTAGGCTTTACAGCCCAACAATCGACATGTCACTCCACGGAGAAATTATTTAAAAGAAATCCAATGTAATAAAAATAGAAATCTTCATAAATACATGGATCCTTTGGCTTTTCTCTAGTAGCCAGCAGCGCCACATGAACTGCCCCAAAACATATACCAGTTTTTGATGAGATGTCGCTTGAAAAAAAAGCGTCATAATATCAAGCAATAGTATATTACTGTGAGATCATAAACCGGATAATACATCTGTACATACATCTGGGTGCAGATATTCGAAACATTCAACACCATCCTATCTTACAACTGGTCACAACGCAGAACGGTTTTAGATAGCATTCACAGATCTTACATTTATTGCCTTGGGATGAATAAAGGATACGTGTAAAGACATTAGGTTATTTCGAAACAGGAGTTGTGAAAAATGAGTAATGCCCTCGCCGGGACTCGAACCATGGACCTCTCGAACACGCGCCAAGTGTGCTGACCACTACACCACAAAGGCGTGCAAAGAAGGCGGAAGAGATATCTTATAACTGTATAAGACAAGATTAATGTAACTGTGGGAATTTTCGATTCCCAGTGTTGAGAGCAACATTTAAATTTTCTCAGAAGTTCATTGTTATAGTACAGTTTTGTGTCAGGTGCTATATTGCTGCTTATATATTCTCTACCATGTGTCTGTGCTCAAGAAATATGATAATTAATCATTGTTGTGTGGGGATCCTGAAAATTACGCATTCATATTCTCATTTATCCATGATTTGCATGCAAACCACACCAAGCGGAAATCATAGTACAGTGCGGCGCTAGAAATGTCACAGCATTTATGTTGTTTGTTATACATTTATTTATCATATCATTAAATATTAGAAAGTGAATGCTTAATTAACTATCTGAGCCCGGAAAGTGATGTTTAGCGTATTATGCTTTTAGTGTTGTATTATGCTTTTAGTGTTTTTTGTTTCCCAACCTCTTGCAGGCCAGCCTTGGCAAAATTCATCTACTGAAAGTTTAAGTCAAATGTATAGTCAACTCACAATTAACCGGACTGTGGACTAAACATGCTATCTCTAAGAAAAGATAAGTTGTTAATTGTGAAACAATGGAAAAATTACTTTCACTAACTGTCGGTGTAAAGCCAAATTTTTACAAGATATACAAAAGAGAGAAGAAATTGCGTTGAATAACAATATTGATAGCAAATGATGCCTCTATGATTAGGAATTGTCTTTATCTACGCTACTACACAATTTAGTCGTAAGTAATCTGAAAAAAAAAAATAACATTGTTAAATTATCCGGTAAGAACAAGTTACTGAAGCTAATGAGTAAAAATGTACAGCACGTACATCTTTTGTTCCCCATCAACTGATATCGAAATACTAAAGTAATATAAACGTGATTTTGTGTGTGTGTTTCTATGGGTTTAAGTGTGGTCTTGTTTTGACGGCTGATTTAACATAATAAGCGAATGAATTTATTTTCCAAGTCAAGCTGTTTGAGTATACAGGGAAATTGTTCATAGCAGTTAATTATGATAAAAATTCTACTTTACGGTGCGTCTTGTTAATTGCTATCGCATTAATCATGATTTCGATGAACTGTGGACGTCGTTTTCGATATTGTGTCCATGAATTACTAATTTACTGTATTTAAAACTTATATCAATTACATTTATTTAAATAAAATAAAACGCAGGTGACCATAAATGCTGTTGATCGTCTTTGTCCTATGGACTGACTGCCAATACAACGTAATAAATTTAGACAGATTATTTAAATAAAATTAAACTGAATATTGGTTGATTATTTCAATATGGCAAGGCACACACGAATATCTGCCTAAGGATAAAGATGCTTTCATGGCGGTCTTTCTGAAAGAAACTGTCTCTAATTCGCATTATGCATAGGAAAACCCACAAAATCATTCATGTAATCAGTCCGTTAGCCTGGGATTGAAACCTGGATGAACTTCCAGAGCTCAGCAGTCTTTAATTGCTCGGCAAGTTGTAGAGAATTAGGTTATTTTGAAGCAGGAGAGCTGAAAAATGAGGAGTGCCCTCGGACCTCTCGAATACGCGTCGAGCCTGCTGACCCTACACCAAGAAGGCATGCTAAGAAGGTGGGAGAAGTACCTACTGGTTGACAGTCACTGATGTGAAACTTCCGTAGTATGGAATATTGCTATGTTTGTGGCGTAGTAATTTCAATAAGGAAGTTTGAAACGTCAAATATTAGTTACTTATGAGGTGTGTCTGAGGAATGATATGACGTGCGTCGTAATTCCGCATAAACGCGAGGTGTTAAGATCCAGGTTTCATGTCATCCAACAAATAGTAAGTAGTCCATATTTGTTCAGTCGCCATCCTGGAAAGAGCAAATGTTCTCGAAAGCGAATGAAAAGCTCTTGCATAAATTCTGTAAAGTGAAGTATTGATCTATCTTGATCAGAATTTCCTATCTCTGTTTTTCCATAGCTTATGGGAAAATAAAAATGCTGCAGAATCTTCTACACACGCGGCAGTTCTAACACGAAATACGCCATTAATTTTTGGGTAATCCGCAGACTTATATCCCGCTGGTTGTAACACTGCCCATTATATCTCATATTCAGGTGCAATGCAGGTCTTTCCTGTTTCCCGTGGCTTTGAATGAGACTACGAGAATGACGGACACGCTGCTGAAGCAAGCTTCCCAGGAAGGTTTTGCCACTCGAATAAATCAATTTGTTAATTTTTGCTCTGATCACTGATAAAGTGCTGTTTTTGGAAAGAAACCATTTTATTCTTTAACAGAATTGTTGTTTCTGTGACTTGAGCTTAATTCGTGTGTTTGTTTTTGTAGATTTCGAAACAAACATTTCAATTTTCGAAATATAAAAGTATCTAATATGTATGTGGAATCCTGTAATTAATGGTGTTTTGATACAGAAATGTACTTATTTAGCACAGTTATTCCAAATTTGTTGGACTTTACATTATCATGCATTAATTATGCATGTGATTTTGAAATTTTTGCCATTGCGCGTAAAATAAGATCCTTTATTGATCTTCCAAGCAATCTTCCGGATAACCAAGCCTCAGAGTCTTACCATTTGGCAAAGCGGAAGAATTTTAATTAATTTTTTTTTTAAATTTATGTAAGTGAATAACAAAGTCAGGGAATAAAAGACAACAAGTGGGCTTTTTAATAGTTTAAATATTCGTTCTTATTTTTACATCCTTTAATTTAAAACACATTTAATTTGTAATACATCCAATTGATAAATTTTGACATCCGAAACGCTCTTCCCGAATCTTTCCAGAATTTTGCAGCTTGTGTTGTTATGTTGCCGTGCATGTATTCATAAACATGTTTAGTTCGTGTTACCATAGTGCGAAATTTAGCAATGTCCAAAAGTGATAATTATCAGTTCATAGATCACCGATAAGTCATCTGATCACCGATAAGTCATCTAGTGGCCAAGTGGTTAAAATTGCTCAATACTTGGGAGTTCGATCTGGGTTCGATTCCAGATGAATGGAGTGGCTGAAAGGTTAGTTTTCCCCTTTCATGGTGGAGATGTGGACATAAAACTGTTCCGCTCAGGAAGTTCCCCCACGCAGGTACTCCTTCCATTAGGTAAGTAACCGTTGCGTGTTTTGCCATATTCGAATAACCTAAAATAATATCGCCAATGATTCTTAATGCTTGAATCCAATTTGAATTGAATCCAATTGAATTCCAATGACCTTAATGCTCATCTTCGTTTCATTTTATTTGAATAATATGTCCAACTGACATATTATTCATTTTATTTGAATAACTGACATATTATTCAAATAAAATGAATAATATGTCCAATATTTGAAAACATGTTTGATGTAAAATATGTCTTATTGATTATATTTATGGACATCTGCCCTATTATTCGAAATAGTAAAACGTATTTCTGCAGCCATTTGTTATAGATCGCAAGTATTGGTATAATGGTTTGCGGTGTTCGCTGCAATATCGTTGTTCTGGTTTCGAATCCGAGAGAAGGCTAGAATGTTAGTAAGCGTATAGTGTTTGTACGGCACGACGGCATTTAAAATACTGGCCAGTCGGAAATCCGCTCGAGATCGTTCCTTGGGGGCCCTGTCCATCAAAACTGGGTGAAAATCTCCGACCGATTGGCACCGGCCATTCTTGGTTAAAGAATTAAGTTACAAGTATTCGACCATTTGAAATAACAACAAGACATTTGTTATATAGCTGATACGCAATCATCTGGCTTCTTTTAATTTTGGTCTAACTAAAATTGGAATGAAGTAGCTTAAGTAATTTTTAATGGCGGTTACAAAGCTGTAAAACTGAAAGTTATCTTATCCATGATGTAATCCATTATTTGCGTGCTTTTTAACATTTTAACTTTATACAATATGTATAAAGTCCCCCTTTTCCCATAAGCTGATGAATATATTCTTTTGTGACCCCTGGTTTTGAAGATGCTTTCTTTTATCTACCTGTAACACGCGCCACGTGTTTTAGTATTCTCTGGTTGGTCAGTTGGAAGGCTTCATGTATTTACCGCCTAGTTCTTTTAAATGATGGATGATTTTTTTCCCTCTCTTTCTTCGATGACTTGCACAAAAAAAGGAGGAAATAATGATTATTAGCTTAGGGTTCTAGTCACGCTATTTCCAGAGAAATATTTCTTTTTCCTTCATAAATGCATTATTGTATCGGAATTATTCCATGTATTTTTTCTTTTCTTTTTGAGAGGTTTTCTTTAATTTCCCGTAAAGATGGTTTAAATAAATAAATTCTCTGTGATAATTAACCTGTTTAGAATAGATTTATTTTAATTTTAGAAATGTCTTTAATTGAGTTTTTAATTTTTGCGTTACGGTACGCTATTCTAGCGTTAATCATCTACCTGTAAACTGACAGTTGTCAAAGCTGTTGTTACTAGATCTTTAATTTATTATTTCTAGCAAAGCGCTGTTCTAAGACTGTTGCTAATCTTGGGATAAAATATGTTACTATTAGAATAAATGTTAGCGGAAATTTTTCAGACTTCTCTAAATGACGTGCATGCTAAGCTGGTATAATTTGTTATCAACGTGCAAGGTTATTATATGAAATGAACCAGTTATTTATAGTTTCAGCCTTTTCTATAAATTCTGCTTTCCGTTTCCTCACCAGAATGAAAATGAGTTAGCTAGTATTTAAACTGAGTTTTGGGGGATTGTAAGACAGAACGTGTCTTTGCCTGTCGCATCACGTCACATTAGTTCCTGCCAGCTCTGATAAATTTGTAATTATTCGGCTTTGCGCTATTGCTGCCAACATTTGAATTTCATTGTCTGATTAGAAATTCTGAGCAAGGTTAAATTTAATTGTAGTCTTTAACTACTGTTCTACGTTTTAAACTTGAATTTGACTGCTACTTTAGTTGCATCGCCACGAGTTGTGTTTGACTTTGTTAGCAGAATAACGAGCATTTATGTTCAAAGTTCATGTTTAAATAAAAAGTTTATTTTAATCCTTTCCAACTCTCTATAATTACAGACGTAGCGATAATTCGCTTTTTCTCTGTTAGTGTTTTGGACTATTTAAGTTTTACCAGAGCAAGTAAAACTTTATAAGCATAACTTGGCGGTGTATTTATTTTTCAAGGTAGCTTTTCAGGTATTACCATTGCACGAAACGGAAAATGGTACTGTTCTGTTATCAGGACCGGATTCAGAAATGTGTGTGTATATGCATGCATGTGTTCATATGTGCATGTATATATGTAGTACATACGATACGTGTGTGTTTACAAATACACATATATGCACATACATACATTTCTGAATGCGATCCCGATAACAGAAGAGTACCCGAAAAATCTTTAAAGTATATACTGTACGTTATTTCAAATACCCAATTTCTTTTTGCCATTCGGCAAAATATAAGATTTTTAATCATTCAAGTTTAACTTGTCTAATTGATTAATAAATTCAGCGGCTGGAAAGCAGTGAGCGCAATTCATACATTTTAAATATTAATTTTACTTTTGCAATAATTTATCTGCCTCCCGTCAATTGAAATACTTTTAATTTGTACTTTATCTAACTCTTATTTTTTAAAACATTTACAACATTACTCTAGTCAGTAAAACTCTATTTCGGTATAGAATAATTGTTCACAATATATTTACGTTCTCTGAAGTCATTTATGTCTGTCTGAAGTGATTTATATCATTTAAATGCATGCATTTAAAGAATATTACATTAAATTAACATTAAAATATACAGTGAGAATATATTAAAAGGTGTGTTTATTTTTTCGCAAATCGCACAATCTTTTAAGCAATTAATAACTCATTTTAAAAGATTAAGATCTGAATAAAATATTGAATGCAACGCTTTGAGTATTCTGTATTTGCTAGGCTACGTGATAGATGAATTACGGATTTCATATCTTGTATAGCGAAGTTACAGTGTATGTCGAATATATGAAATATACCTGGTGGCGTAACGTGACGTTACTTTACGGAGTAAATTTTTTTAAGGGAAAACAGTTTGGAACATGTAAATATTGCTAACGTCAGTATTGTCGGTGAATGGTAGTGGGGAGAAGACTATTGTACATTTTACTTTTTTTCATTTCAAATTCGAGATAGTAGTATTCCATGGCGTCCAGCACTGATCTTTAGAGGAAATTTTCCAGGAAAAGAACGCAAACATTTTAATTTAATTATTTAATTTGAAAAGTTCATAAGTAGTTTACGGAATACAGTATTACACCAATACAAAAACATATATGTTATGCATGCATCAATGCAAAAATGAGGGTCCATTCCGGAGGATAATTATCCAATTTTGTTCGTCCCGCGGACACCCATGAAGTGCTCGTTTTCTTATTAAAATTTTGGGGAAATTTGTAATTTTGTATTATGCTCGTTTTTAAAGGGAGATAACCAGCAGCCCAGCGTAAATCAAATAGCAGACAGACTGCAGATAATATGACATCCCGGATATGACATCTCGGAAGCCATTCCGGAGGATAATTATCCAATTTTGCTCGTCCCGTGAAGTGCTATACCCATGAAGTGCTCGTTTTCTTCCTTATTAAAATTTTGGGGAAATTTGTAATTTTATATTATTCTCGTTTTTAAAGGGAGCTAACCAGCAACCTAGCGTAAATCAAATAGCAGACAGACTGCAGATGATATGAAATGCAGCATTCAATATAGAGCATAATTAAAAAGTATCTAGAAAATGAGATCGAAATAAGCAGTTTTTTTCAATGCAGTATATGCTGAAATGTCGCGTTGAGCTAGTACAGGGCGATAGCTAAGAACATTCAGGTCATCGCTACATGACAGCCGATATGCATTTTATTTATGGAAACGCGATTCAAATGGACTAGTGATTCAAACAAAATACAGAAAATAATTCCTGTGTACCTCCTTTGAGCAGCTGCTCCTTTCTGTCCTCAATTTCATAAATAAAATTAATATGAGGGAATTCCGCCTTAGTGTATCGAATATATCACTCGAAACCCTCACAGAAAATCATGATTTACGCCTCGAGAATGCTTTTATCTACCTCTCAGCAGCGCCTCGTGCCACCTCCAATTGCCATTTTCACTTGCCGTTCTGTTACACAGTCTGCTTTTTTTGGTTGCCTCTTTTGAATCATCCTATACATATATATGAGCAGGAAATTATGCTTTCCTTTGTATTTGTTCCTTATATTTTTGGATGCAACAGGCGCAGTTAAATAGTGGAAAAAAATTAAACAAACGATTCTGTGCTGAAATATGTGATAAAAAGGAATAATTTTATTGATTACGATACGATTGAAAATGCATACAAAATAATCATTTGGATATATTATAAATTAAATGCATTTGAATTATGCCAGCTCGATATTTCCTGATGAGCAATAAATTTTTTGCAAATAACAAGTCTTTTTTTTTAAAAAAAAAAAAAAAAAAAAAAACTGTTAAGAGAGAAGTGTGCATGCGGTGGCTGGCGATACGTCAGTTTAAGAAGTTAAATTAAGTCACCAACATGATGCTTCACTGGTGAACAGAGCGCATTTTGTATAAGACACTCATACCAAAAGTAAGGATGCTTATGCAGCTGTGTTGCTCTTGTATCGGTTGCATTGCAATTTAAACGATTGCAGTCAGAGTCTCAGTGTTGATTTAATTAAATCATGGCTCAGGAAACTCGAACAAACTGGTTTCTTTACAATGGTAAGAAATAAACAGGACAGTCGAGATGAAGAAAATGTGCAATTCATAAAACAGAGTTGCAAGAATTTGAAGGATCAGAATGCAGCTAGATAATGAATACCATATTCTATATGTCAAACGTGTCCATCAGGGGCGGTTAAGAATATCGTGTACTCGGGAAATTTACCGCGGCGCGTGGCTTAAGTCACCTGAAATCGTTGGTTTATAAATGGATGAATTATAATTGCAGGATTTAGGGAGGAGAAAAATCCGTCACTGGAAGAAAAAGATTTATTACGCTCCCAAAAGTCGAAAAATGAACTAATGATTAAACGTATTAAAGTCATCGCGTTAACCTCGTTATCACTGGCTGAACTTCCATAACCGTTATATCTGTTCTGTACTCCGTAGAGTAAAACCCAGAATGTGGCAAGTGTCCGAATATTTGGCCGCCTCGACGATTTCATAACAATGTTGGCGTTTTTATTCAAGTCTGCGACTATTCATTAAAATAAGGCTCTTCTCATATACGTCCCGGCATCTTGATGAAGTTTCTATTCTTTCTGTTCATAAGTTTGCCAGGCACCTTTATGTTTTTATGTCGGGCAACCTTCTGTAAAAACCTCTGTGCAAATTAACCGCATCGGTAAGTTTGGTAGAAGCTAAACCAAGATCCGGGACCTGTGCATCCATGTATCCATATTAAGTATCGTCGGGCCATGCTAAGTGTTAAGTTTCCATTCCAATTGGAATGCCAAAGGAGAATTCCCTTGTCCGGAGTGCCATCTGAAGGTCTCTCATCCCTCTTCTTCTACCAGCAGGCTGTCGAAAAGATTTCGGCTTACCAGGACTTTGAGCCTCCCCCATTACCTCGCAGACACTGTACTTACAAACATCTATCCCTCCTCTGGGATTCGAACTCGAGCCCTTTCGTATGGCAGGCAGCGTCACTAATTACTATCCCGTCTGGGCGGCGCGCCCGTTAGACAACTCTAATTCGCTCTGATGTCCATGCTCATGGTCTGATATTATTCCTAATAAATTGGTTTCTTGTAGAGGTGACATGCTATGACCATCGAAGAGTTCGGATCTTGCTCACGCTGATTTTTCTTTTATGAGGATCCGCAACAATGTTTCTACCCAAAATATTGTGTACAGTGAAGTTTTTTGATTATTTTCAGAATTGATTTGTTTTTAAGATACAATAATACGCCGAACTAATATTAATTTAGAAGTCAAACAACAAATATCAACGATATATTTTCAAAACATCGAAACTAGTCCTGTGAAAATTTGAAAATATAACCCCGATTTTTGTTGTTTGACTTCTAAATTGATTTGTTTTGTTAACTGTTCTGTTCACTGCTGCGGAAACTTTGAGTTATATTTTAATTCATCTCCATCTTTGTTTATTATTTATTTATTATTTAATTAATATTTATTTATTATTTAATTAATATTTATTTATTATTTAATTAATATTTATTTATTATTTAATTAATATTTATTTATTATTTAATTAATCTTTATTTATTAATTTAAAATTAATCTTTGTTATTGTTTATTTATTATTTAATTTTGTTTAATCTTATCGCTCAAAATGTATATACAAGTTAAAGTTTTTATTTTAAATTTGGAATTATTCTGTACTTTTTATTTCTCCCATTCGCTTATTCGATTCGCTAGAGAATCGGGGGCTTACTAGTATCTTAGTGTATATTAAAATAAACTGACAACAATAACCCAACTGAAACAAAATATCGTGATGAGATAGTTGCAGTTCCATCAGATATGAGTTTACATGTTTTGTGACCTATATTCTTCACTTTCCAGAATGCCAAAAATATGAAGATGCAATTTCGACGATATTATTTTTAGGAACGAGATTCCCTGATATTTTTATTCTGTTATAAAGAAGATGGATAAGCTATCTTAAATATACTTTTTTATTTGATTTCCATAAATGAAAAAATTATTCCCCACTTTGTATTAATAAAAATAAAATAAAGTTTTAAATTATTAAAGAATGCGTTTATTGATCTTAGATCACTTGGCATATTAAGCAAATAACATGATTAAGCATGTGAGGAATAAATAAATAAATAAGTAAGGCGTTTCTATACCAAAGTATGCAACTCCCTTTATTAATTAAAATAATGCTGTAAATGCTGAAAAGAATTATCTGTTGCATGTTTCACGAATTATGTTTATTTAAAATTACATCGGTAAACTAGGTTATTAAAATAAAATCTGAACGATGAATGGTGATTAACAAGATCGTTGGTCGTTACCTACTTGTGGATTGACTGCCAGAGATGTACGGCAATTCAGTGTAAAATAAATTCAGCTAAATCGTTTAAAATGAAATAAAGTAGACGGACACTGGCTATCGTCAAGATCGTTGGTTATCGATGACTTATCAGTAGACAGTCACCAGTTTAGGAGATAGCAATAAATTTAGATACATTATAAAATAAGGATAAACCAATGGCCACGTTGTTAGTGACTTGCGGCCGTTGGTTTGGTATTCACCAACTGGGACAAGGCAGTGTTTCATGCAGAGAGAATACTTGCCAAAACACAATAGGGTAACGAAATGTCTCATAACGTTGCAAACATTTTAGTGTTCTATTAAAAAATATTCACGATTACAGATTGCACAGGGAATTCTAACATCCTAACAGTTAACTAAATAATGTATAGTACATTTACTTAAAATATTTTTTAAATTTCATGGGGGATATTAAGCTCAATGTAAGACCTTCATCGGTATCCATAATGACCATTACTCTTTCAATGTTTTAGGCGCAAACTAAACTAATTACTTTTCTAGAAAAATTTTAATGCTATAAATGCGCCTTCTAAATATATTCACCGAGGTGGTAAAAAAAAAGTTCCATTCGCTTATTCTATTTTAAGAAGGTTCTTTCTTCTGAATCTTCTGTTCGACTGACCTTCGGGTGGTGATGGGGTGCAGGGGTCAATTGATTGCAGACAGGAATCAGACGATTCCTCGGAGGGTCAATAGGTCACATTCTTTCCTGCCTCGAACGTTTCGGAAGAATAGTTTTGTTTTCAAGCTCACTGGGCCGAAACTTTCCTCTTTTTTCTCGCGCTTCCGAAAGCAGTTCCGTCTGATTGGATCCGCAAACCGATGTTCGGGGGCCCAAGAGCGATGCGCAGTGCAGGGAGAAAGTTATGCCACATACGCATGACGTCATGTGGGTGACAGCGTTAGTTCTTGGCGTTTGTTTACTTTCGTTGCATCAACAGTTTGATTTGATTTGTGTTGTTAATTTGCTATTATACCTAAGCGGAAGTGGCAAATTGTGCTATAGCGTTGTGTCAGAATTATACACGTTAATACGTTTTTTGGCGGAAAACACTCTTTACAACCAGATAAAATAACTATTTTTTTAATGAATTTATGTAGTTTTCATACATAACTGTGATGTAATTTTACATTTATTTTTCATTTTACTGCTATTTTACATTTAAATTGAAAAATTTCTCATTTTAAATAATTTTTTATCATAATCTTCATTTTGTGTATGAGACTTACATCGTAGTGAGATATTTAAACTCACTGTCATGTTTACCAATACTGAGTACCTAAATGATTAGTTAATAAATTTGCGTATCCAACTTCATTCACATGTTTTGGTTACTTTCTTTACATCCCAAACGTAACTCTATGTATTGAAGCAGCGTCTGGGTTAAGCTTTGCGAACTAAGTAAACTGATACATGCCTCACCGTGAGGAAAGGACAATTTCTCGACCACACTATGCTGCAAACATCGAATGAGTGAGTGACATATTTCCTTCAGTGTTATTTAACTGATGCATACAGGTATGTGTGATGTAATTTAATTGATATAACTTACACATGCTTGAACCTGAAGGAAAACAAATCTGTGTATAATGCTAGAATACAAATAGCGAAAGAGAAAGTAAGATATTCTGTTTAGTGTTATTTAACTGCTGCATATGTTTCAATTTTGATTCCATATAACTTGTTTTTAATTATAAGAGAAAGAAAAATAATTCAATATTGAACACATATTTCGAGTATAACAAAAGTATTTTAAGAAACAAGCTAATAAAAATACATTAGTGATTAAAAATATTTAATTTGTGTACAGACTGAATTGAAATTAAGATGTGGTGGTGTATTTAATTATGGCAAAGCACACTAGGGTTATCTGCGTAATAGGTGTGATGCGTTCGTGGAGGACTTTCTCAGGAAAACTGGCTCGTATACACGTTACGCATGAGGAAAACCACGAAAACACCCATGCAGCCAGCCCGTTTGCGGGATTCGAACCGAACTACCCAGTGTTCAGCGACTTTACCGCTCGGCCGCTGGTGGGCCGAAACTAAGATGTAAGGCAAATTTATTATTATTATTATTGTGCGTATATGTGTAAGAAAATGTATTTTAATTGTTCCATTTTTAATATATGGAAGGAAGAATAGGATGCCAATATCGAAGATTATTTACTATAGCAAATAATCACGTCAGGATAAATGTTATATAGAAATCTTGGGAGTGTAAGGGATTATAAGAGTACTTTTAGATTATACTGAAAATATACGCGCTTCTGCTAAAATCTGAAGTGAATCAGTATGAAGTGACTTTTCACTTTAAAAAGAATAAGTATACTATTTAAAAGTATAATGACGGATATTAAGAAATTTGTAGAATTTTATGGTATTTAAATATGAATTTGTTAAGTCAAATCTTTTTATATATATTTTTGCTTGAGATATGTAATTTAAACTGAAAATCACGATCATATATTTCTCATGGAATGTCAAAGTTCATTTGTATTAAAAAAAGTGCATGAGCAATGAAAATAAATAGAATAATACTTTTTGATTATGTTTTTACCATGGTCTTAGCAGTTATGCCATGATGTGTTCTGTTCAACAAGATTTATTTAGTGCAAACAATACTACGAAAAAATATTGAAAAATACCTTGTTTTACAATATTTATTTCCCTTAATTAACTTAAATATCGTTTTTCATTTTCTAATGCTTTGCTTTACGAAAAGAATTTAATGTTTACAATTATTTTCAGCATTCGTACGAATTCTGTGCATAAAATAAACATTTTCTTTAACTAAATACTTAATCGGAAAGTATATATCCGGTATTTCCGGTGTATCTACCACATGTAAAATGATCATTTTGCTTTAGTTTACATTTTTTCCATTACCAAAATCATGTAGCAGACGCGTCGGCCGATGCGTCTTGTCTCCCGGGTGACGTCACTGCCAGCAACCAATGGCACGCTTTTTCCGTTCCTGGCCTAACCTTGGTTCGCTTCTGTGTTTATTATTCAGTCGTACATTGTTGTTCGGTTGTCGGGTTTATTGGTTCGACGCTTGTAAACACGAAGAATGCCTGGCGCAGGTAGAAAAAATATTTTCGGTAAAGTTGTCAGATTGCAAGGAATTCTTTTCAGTCGACTTCGAGAATATAAATTAATCGACAGGTTTCTCTTTGTCGTTTGTATTATGCACCTTTACGTTTCGTTGATTTTTATGCTGAGCTGAAATATGATTAGCGTGGAACAATTTTTACCATCTCGAAGAAATAGTTATTACTTCGGTACAGTTTCAACAAAATTGCTTCAAGCATAAATAAACATTGGTGTCAATCGACAGTGCGCAAGATTTTTCATTTATCTTCGAATAATATCAGTATGCATTATTGAATATAATGTTGAGTTAATCATATTTTATTTTATATGCTCTCCTTAGCAATATATTTAACAAGCGTTATTTTACACCATGAGTGTTGTAATAAATAGCTCTCTAAAACTGAGTAATTGGTCGAATGCAAAATTTCTAACTCTACTTCTTTTTTTTGCTAGCATCTGAATTTAAAATTATGGTGCTTAAGATGATGTATGTAATAAAGTACACATTAATTATTCATGACTTAATTATTATTGTTCAAAATAAACTTGACAGTGCTGATATTGAATTTATTTATTATAAAAAGCTCTTAAAACAAAGCTGATATGAGATTTTCAAAAATTTGTGAAAGGGAAAATTATTACAAAATGATTATGTAATAAGGTATGTATTATTTGGTATTAGAAACATTTTTAGTATTTGCAGTTATGCTGCATATTGTTTTTAAAATCACGAGTTGAATAGACCATAAATTAAATACATTTTGAATTTCATGGATTCGGTGCGTTAATTTAAAACATTTAAACTAATAAGTAACGTGTTAATTATCTTTACATTACTAAGCATCTTATTTTAGTTTACTAAGCAATATCGGCGTAAATTGAAAGATAAATTTAAAATCACAATTTCTTCAAACGGCAGTACTGTTCTAAGAGCTCGTAGAATATGTATTAAAGATTTTTTTCGCTTTTCAAGTTTTGCCATCGAGTCTCAGTTTCTTAAATAGTCCTAGATATGAAAGATAAAATTAAAGATTTTGCATAACGTCGAATGGCAACTCTCAGAAATCTAGAAATTAAAGATTTTGTATAACGTCGAATGACAACACTCTGCAATCTAGCTATTTGTGTGGTCATTCTTGCAAAATAAATTAACTCTAGTGCAATGATAACAATTATAAGGCAGCGGCAAAGTGATAAATGGCATGGCAGTGTAACGTAATACAACGTACTAACGTAATTGCTCAAAGGATTTGGGAAGACCTTTGCTAAAGTTATAGGCTGCAATCTTATCAGAAATTACCATTTAAGAGCTTTCATTAGCAAACACTCTAACATTTTTTGACAAGCGAGAACTACTTTAGCTCGTACCCAAGCCTTTTGCTCAGCGATGTGCCGAAGGAAAATAAAAATCCCAGCAGACACGGTTTCGCAGTCGTAACCGGAACGAACAAGCCTTCTTTTTTGCTTCTTCCCTCCCTTCTTTTCCATTTCTCTTAAAAGAACAAGCCTATTAAGTTGTAAAAGGCTTGTCAGACTTCTCAGTGGGCTGGCTGTCTATGTTGTATGTTCGCTTCGTTCGAAATCCAGCCGGCTTCAAATTCCATTACGAATGACATGCTCAATTCCCTCTATGTTACGTACGGTTTTCGTGTTACGAAATTTGCTTTTTTATTTTTTTATTATTATTATTATTATTTTTTTTTTGAGTTATTGCCTCTTTCTTCTTCCTTTTTTTTCATTTTTCTTTGGTTTGGTTTATTTTGCAGGGGCGTTTAATTTGTTGTTTGGGTTCATTTTTCTGTCTTCCCTTGTCTTCTTGTATATACTCGTATTTTGGTGATCTCCATGTCTGACAGAAGGACTGTAGATGTCTGAATGACGTAGCAGAAAACTGCTAACTGTTATTTTAGGACAGATGGTAGAATTAAAGCTCCCATAAACGCCTGATAAATCTTACCTTGTTGATGAATCCATAACAATAGAAAGCCAGTTACATTTATCGCAGAGTCCCAATTATATATGTCCCGATTACTTGAAATTCTACAGTATAGGAGGGAAATGGTTAGCGTAAAACTTTACCTTACGGCAATTGTTTTAAAGATGTAAATCTCTACTGTTTAGTTGAAGGGGTTCGTCTCACTTGTGTAACTACTTGGCCTTTACTGAGACTGTCAGCCGACTTAACGCTCAGTCTGTGAACAGACAGACACAGAAAAACTAACTTAAACTAATTTAAAACTTTGACATATGCTCACAGTTTGGTCTCTGCAGCTTGATTTCAAATAATTTAAAAATGTGAAGGAAAAATCAAATAGCATTTAACGTTGGACATTTATAAGTTCAAAAGCCTAACAAGCGTTGGATCTAACTAATTTTGATGATGGCGAAAGACTAACGTCTTATAACCTAATTTTTAAAGCTGGACGAGACATAACAGAACGGTCAGTGTCACTGTTAGAGCTCTCTACCTCTTTTTTGAAAGCTCTCTTTTTATATAAACGTATTTCATCCACATCCTGATGAGAGCTAACGAAAAGCAGTGGTGATAGTGTGCTTCAAAAAAGATAATGGTTTAATTAACCTAAACTTTACATAGTTCCTGACAGAAATCAATAATTATTCGTAATGGAAAGATATGAACAGGATGATCACGATTATTACTTTCGCACTAGATTTAGTAGGTATTATAAATTTTCATGGTCTAGCTGTGCAGCACATTCATGAACAGATAGATCAAGAACATTCTTTCTTTCTAACAATAATAATAACATGAGAGTAAGACATATGAATCCATACCTTTGCGTGAGTGCTATATCAATTTGCTAATAAAAAGCCATATCAATTTTAACTACGATACAAACCAATACAGTATATGTAATTAAAACATGTTTTGACATTTTCATAAGAACTGTAAATCTAAATTTGATTATGAATGCAATAAATATTGCCTTGACCTTCAAACTGCGTCAGTAGAAGACAAAGTGAAAAAGGTCATATTGATATACACTCGTATATAAAATTAAGAAAATTTGCGCATTATGCCAAATTTGTGAAAACCTACTAATTACAAATTTCCGAAATGAAAATTGCCCTCCCAAAGGCCTACCAGGCATGCTTTATAGGTTAAGGTTAGGAGATCTGGCTGGTCAATACATGGAGAGAATAGCCTCACTTTCCAGGTAATCGGCGACCAGTGGAGCCCTATGCAAACGAGACTTGTTGCCAATTAATGGGAATAAAAGACTAACAGCGCCTCTGAAAATTTGAACATAGTTATCTAAGATCTCATATGTGGACTTTGTAGCAGTCAAAGAGTTATCAAATCACACAAGGGTGCGCGGCTAGTACATCATAATGTCTTCACAAACCATTACACTTCTCGCACCATAATGACGCTTCTCCTTCATGAGGGAGGGATGGTATATTGTTCCAGCCTCTTTACAGATAAACGTACGTCGAGAATCAATGTCCAGGCTGATTCTTAACTCATTTGTAAATAGCGCAGTGCTTCACTAAAGTATCATCCAAGGTGCATATTGTTTGCACCACGCTAAACGCGTTCTCTTTTTGTGCTGCAGTGAATAGGACAGAAACAGTGGGTCTTCTGGCATATAACCCTATGTATCTATGTCACCTTCGGGCAATTCTAGATCGTGAAACTCGGGTTCCAGTGGCAGCATACAGCTTACGTGAGAGTTTTGAAGCTATACCAGTCCTGAGTCACCGCGCTGAAAGTACCAAGTAACGATCCCCATCCACCGTTGTGGATATTGGCCAACCTCGTTCACTTCTTCTAGATAAGAATCCAGTGTTCTGAAACTGTTTTCACAAATTGCAGACGGTAGTGGGCGTTACATTTAGCTCTGTAGCCACTTGCGCTTGTGATTGGCCTGCCTCAAATCTACAAAGAATTCTCCATCTCATTCTGTCATCCATATGTTCGTAGCTGCTCATTTTACCTGATATCTTATAAAATTCACCCAACTCTTGCGAGAAACGCGGAGAATATTGTGAAGGAGTACGAACATACAGATCTCCGGAAAGCACTCGTGCATTTATACTATATCCCATCAACAGACATGTCTGCGGAGAAGTGAAAAGAGTCTGCGCACGTGTACATTTTCGTATTCGAAAAGGCATAAATAGTATCTTTGGTTCAAAATTTTTCGTAAAAATAATTTGAAAATCTTTTAGTTTTGCACCAGAGTGTATTTAAGTAAGGCATGGAATCAGCAACGCAGCAACCTTGTGTTTGGCGTAAATTTTGCCAAACAAAAAGTTGTTGCATTGCTACTTTTATGCTCCTCTCCATGTTTGTTGAAAATCTATTAATTAGTAGTGTTACTGACAGCTTATACGGTTTTGAGGTATAATTTCGTAAATTATTCTAAAAAAGATAAACAAAGAAATAAAAATTTAGTATTGTTCTGGAAATCTTTTTTTGCATAAGTTGATATAAAGTACTTTTTCCGGGTGGCCACCTTGATTTTGAAATTCTCTTCTGTATAATTTTATACCATTTACGCATATTATAATGTTAGAAACATATTTCATGCATTTAAATAACGGTGCAAGTTGTCATAAACACTGCCAGATAGATATATTACATGATAATTATATAATGAATTTTAAGTTACATTAAATGATTATATAATGAATTTTAAGTTACATTAAATGATTATATAATGAATTTTAAGTTACATTAAATGATTATATAATGAATTTTAAGTTACATTAAATGATTATATAATGAATTTTAAGTTACATTAAATAAATATGTTATTCAAAATAAAAAAAAAAAAATAGTAATGAGCGCTTTCATCGCTTTTGAATTTCTTATTCCATTTAGTATTTATTGATTGATTAAATTTAAAAGACAAAATTAAAGGTCTTATGCTTTACAGGAAAATTCTGTGACGTATAGTTATGCGCAAGTCCGCGTGGTAAATATTTGGAAAAGTTTTCTAAGGACAATTTTAATATCCTGTTGAACTAATATATAATTTTTAGTTAATCGGTAACAGTTGCTTGTACAGGGAATATTGTCTAAGATAACATCCCTCAGTTGCAAATGGTTTGAATTTTTGTGCTGTTTGTCTTTCTACAGGTATAGAGGTATAATATTCAAAACCGGTATTTATTTATGGTCTCAGAAAAATTAGTTACTTTCAGATGTGGTGCTATTACTAAGGAGGCGGTCGCAGGAGAGAGTTCACTGCATTTTATAAGTCTGTCTGAATGATAATTTTTATAAGAATTTACGGGGTACTGTTGTTATTAAAAGATGATTCTGACAACAATATCCTATTTACGTTAATATAGGATCATTTACCTTCTTTTTTATTTTTTTAATATTATGTATAACTAATGTAGTACAAAATACATTTATTTATAAAATGATCAACTGAAAGTTTTATTTGAAGCATTACTGCAAATAGTATTTTTTTCTAATGCTTACATTACATACTTTTTGACGAAATTTTTTGGGATTTTGTCTTAGAGATGAATTTTTTTTATATCTCACCTTGCATTAATGTTCCATGTCAAAATGACTGCTGCTGCCCAGTCGTAGTCTTACTCTAATATCTATGTAACTGTATTCTAAAATAAAAACAAGTATTTACATGTTCTCAATGAAGTTAAAAAAATCATTAGTGAAACCATTTATTAAGCTTTAGCGAGTCAAAAACAAGAAATTCCGAACATGCCTAAGATAAGACTGTCAAGGGACAACCGCTAAATTTAGTTTCAAGTGTTGTTTTATCCAGGTCAAAAGCATTAATCATCAAAAGGAGCAGCATTCACATTGCCTTCGAAAATTTTGTCTTCACCTCAATAAATGTCGTAAAAAAAATCTTGAGTTTTTCTCTGCAACTTTATTTTATTGCTACCATGCATTTATGATACTCCGTCGTTCTCCATATCGATGACTATGAATCCATAGGTCATCGATATCTCTCATTTCAGCATTTATTAAATATCAAAGTTTACTGCAATTTCACATTGGTGTCTTAGGAATCGATAGCCAGTCGCCATCAAACTAACAGTCATTAGTGGCCATTGTCTTTGATAATAACCGATGCAATTTCTTTCAAATTTAATGATCTATCTAAATTTATTGCATTACCCCACGCTAGGGGTCTATCTATCTTCAAGTGATAGTGACAGTCGTCCTGTAAAAATTAGGATGTACTTAAATCCTGTAAACCTAGGGTATACGACCTTAAGTTTACAGTAAATTTAGGGTGTACGACCTTGAAGGATGTTGTGTTCTTTGGTTAAATTTTGTTTTAATAACCTCCTATAACTCCTATAGTGTCTAGTACTAATGACGCCAATGCATAAGTCACCCGTGTTCATTGGCTTACCTTTCATGCTTGGAAAATTCTTAACGGAGTGTTTTTCAAAATCTTTTGTTTGTTACATTGAATTAGATTATTGCCTAATAATCCATGCCATTCAGACAGTGTTGCCGTTGCTCTAAACATGAAGTTTTTAATTTATCTTTTACACGACCATTCTCAAAATGTTGCCATTTAGCAAAGTATAATATCTTTAACTTATCTTTTAAATGCGGTTAATCTGTAATTGCTTAGAAAATTGAGGGAATTAAAAGTAATAAATATAGTACCGAGTAATTTACAGTGCAGTGCCATACAGACTGTTAAGCCACAAGGTATTAATAATTAGTGGTTATATGGTCACTGGTGAAGTTCAATTTAATTTTATTTTATGTTTATCTAGATTTAATATGCAGTCACTGATGACCATCGACCCGCCTGTCGCAGGTGACCAACTGGCTTAAAATCTCCTTTGCTTTAAGCTGAATTTTATTTTATTTTTATATAATAAATTACACGATAAAATTTTAAATAAATCCAATTAATAACATGTAAAAATGGTAATTTGTATGAACATTTGTAACATTACTGTAATTAATAAAAGATATTTCTAATGGTATATTGTAAAGTTCTTTTCCTCGCTCTTCATATTGCATGCCTTCATGGTGTAATTGGAAGACTGTTTGGGATCGGGCCTCCACTCGGGAAGGAATAGCAACCGTGAGGTCTAGAGCTCGAATCTCGAAGTGGGTACTGTACAATTTTCTCGTTTCGTGCTTCAACAAACCTAATGACGGTACAATATATTACGTTAATTGGTGAAAATTATTTGTCTGTGATTATTTGTTAATTCTGAGGGATCTCATTCAGTATCGTCCTCGATATTTTCCCACACGGAAGCAAGAAATTTTAAGTTTGGAGAGGAGGTTGTTAATGGTACAGATCGTTTTTCTACAGTTCATATATAGTTTCAGTGAGAAACGCTGTTACTCATACTCGGCATAGCGTTTATCAATTTTTTTTTTAATTTATGTAATGATTGCGATGCAAAAGTGTAGTTATGTTTTCTTTCATTCTGCTGATATAATTTAAATGATCTAATTTGATTCTTTTTCTTTTTACAGGTAAGAAAATTTCCTTTCCTGTGGCTATAAATATGAATAATATAGGTTTTGGATACAGAAACTGCAAACGTATTATATTTCTCATGGAAACGCAGGGCTGTTACAGCAGTAATGATTTACGCAATCAGACCTGGACGACATGTATTTGGTAATACTATTTAAAATTTTAAATTCTAGTGTGTAGTGTTCTACACAACTAATTTTAATACTGCATTTTAGTCTTGCGAATGTGTTGTATTCTATTAAATGTGTACGAAAATGAATTTTCTATTAGAAGAAAAGATCGAAATAGCCTTTATCAAAATCTTTTTCAGATATTACTAACCATTTCTCAAGCCAATTAGGAGTTTTATATTCTTAAGCCAACTAACAACTTATATTTATAGAGACATTCTGGCTTTGTATTCGGTATAGCTTTGTAAATTACTCAGATAAAAATATTTTTTTGCTTTGCAATGTAGCAAAATAATATTTCCAATGAATTCTCAGTAAGGCCTCTTCTGTTTTCAAGGGTAGGAGTGGGACAGACGCCTGTTTTCAAAAGTTAGTCATCCGTTGTTTCCACCCTTGGTCAGTTTTAACTTTAATGTAAGAAATCATACCTTCCCCCTCCCTGACGAGGCATGGAGATAAAGGGGGAGATGCCGTAAGATAGGTGACACGTACGGAAGAAAAGTGAAACACAGCCCACCTAAATTTGATGCTGATGGCTGGGCAATGAACGAAATATTCCAAAGCCCGAGTGCAAAATCGCCAGCACAGATTTCTACAGTGACAAAGATTCTATAGCTAGAAACAAGAGACTGAATTCATTCAACAGGAAATTGGGAATCATTTCAGAATATGGCCTAGAATTAAAATCTTCAAAAATAAGAATCTCGCCCTTTTGAAAAAAAAAATCCATGTCGCTAATTTTTGACTGGAGAAGAAATAGGGTTGAAAAAAATACTGTGAGAAGGGATCCGAAAAGTTTTCATAGATATCCGGCTTGTGAGTGTTGGATAGTCCTTGACTGCTCAATGTTGATTAAGAAACTGAAAAACCTTTACCTAAAATGTATGTTCAGACAGACTGCATCAGTATTTAAGATTTTCCGTCTAGAACCAAGAGGTTCATGCAATTGAACAGGAAACGAGGAATCCTAGCAAAATATGGCATTATGTCTGGTGTAAACATGTAAAATTTGGAGATAAGCAGAGCTATACAGTAACATAAGAAAAACAATGCACTTTGCTTTTGGCAAGTAATGGGGAAAAGGGCCGGGGAGAAAATCGGATACGGAATCCAAATGAGTTTCACTTTTGAATGTTTTCACTGTATTTTTTCCTGTGACTCACGCCAGGTGTCCCACTCCACTAGACTCGCTCTTTAATGTGTTTCGCTTCCAGAATACTAGCTCTGCAGTCCGGTTGCTTCCAATTATCTCCATCTCCTTGTCACAGGGTGGACTCGCTCCCGCTGTCTTCCCTCCGCAATCTGACTCCTTTCTTGTAGTCTTTATTCATTTTTTGATCTATCATTCTTGGCTATCCCCCCTCCCCTTACTTGTCTTATTCCTGGTGACCTAGCTTTCTTCTCTGATTTCTGACTTGTGGCATCTGATTCACACCTGGTGACATTCCTCATTTTCTTAACTCTCTCTATGTCTCGGTGGTACTGTTCTTCTTTTCGACAACATTTCTTTTGGCCTTGCTCTCTCGCATAAATCACTCCCTCCATCCCCCAGATCTGCCAGACTGTTTCCTGGTTCCCGCTTTCCTTTGCCTGACCAGCTGATGGTGGTCTTTCTCCTCTAAAGGATTTCTACCCGTTTTCTTCTACCCCTTTTTATCTAGCTGAAATTCTCATTCAGAGTTCTCATCTCATTCAGAGTGTACCCATCTCATTCAGAGCACTGCCATCGGTCGTAGATTAAACTGCAGTGGCAAGATATGCATGAATAGTTGCGCTCTCTAGTGTTTAGTCACAGTTCACGCATTCTAAAAGTGAAAATTATTTCTTCGTTTAGTGTGTTTGAATTTCTAATCCAGGTATGAACTCCTTCAAATGTCCGACGCATTTTACCAGGTAAGCATTTTTTATCGACTAGAACAGGCACTAGTATAGAAGGGCTATAACACGATTATCTGCCATTGCCTCAGAACGTCTCAACTAAGTGTTAGCAGCCTTTACAATTTTGGTTTGGTTTCGGTTTATTTGATTATGGCAAAGCACCTTCCTAAGGGAAGGGAGGAGTTCCTTCTAGGAGGACTTTCTAAGGGAAACTGGCTCGTATACACATGCAACCATCCCGGTTTCTGGGATCCGAGTGATCCCGGAGTGAATTGCCAGTTTTCAATGACCGCTAGGCCGCATTTTCTGTTAGAAATTGATTTTGAGATTTTTGAAATTTTTTAGCACTTTGTTTCTTAAAATGAGACTTTTCATTATACACTACGACATGAGTTAATTTGCATGGTTTGTAAGAATGTATTTTCCTTTGTTTCGTTTTATTTGTTGGCTATTATTAAGATATCTAAAGTTTTTTGTTTGTCTACTTCGATGAGTGTGTCTTCACTTTCTTCACTCTCTTTACACGAATTTTCAAATTCGTTGGATTGATATTATTAATAACTTTGTTTTTACCTCCACGAGATGTGTCTTTTGCATTGTTTGGGTATACCTATATTCTTTTATTCTTTTAATTCTATTATTTTATTGGACGACAGCGGTACTTTGATTTGGCTCTTTCTTCTTCCTTTTTTTTCATTTTTCTTTGGTTTGGTTTATTTTGCAGGGGCGTTTAATTTGTTGTTTGGGTTCATTTTTCTGTCTTCCCTTGTCTTCTTGTATATACTCGTATTTTGGTGATCTCCATGTCTGACAGAAGGACTGTAGATGTCTGAATGACGTAGCAGAAAACTGCTAACTGTTATTTTAGGACAGATGGTAGAATTAAAGCTCCCATAAACGCCTGATAAATCTTACCTTGTTGATGAATCCATAACAATAGAAAGCCAGTTACATTTATCGCAGAGTCCCAATTATATATGTCCCGATTACTTGAAATTCTACAGTATAGGAGGGAAATGGTTAGCGTAAAACTTTACCTTACGGCAATTGTTTTAAAGATGTAAATCTCTACTGTTTAGTTGAAGGGGTTCGTCTCACTTGTGTAACTACTTGGCCTTTACTGAGACTGTCAGCCGACTTAACGCTCAGTCTGTGAACAGACAGACACAGAAAAACTAACTTAAACTAATTTAAAACTTTGACATATGCTCACAGTTTGGTCTCTGCAGCTTGATTTCAAATAATTTAAAAATGTGAAGGAAAAATCAAATAGCATTTAACGTTGGACATTTATAAGTTCAAAAGCCTAACAAGCGTTGGATCTAACTAATTTTGATGATGGCGAAAGACTAACGTCTTATAACCTAATTTTTAAAGCTGGACGAGACATAACAGAACGGTCAGTGTCACTGTTAGAGCTCTCTACCTCTTTTTTGAAAGCTCTCTTTTTATATAAACGTATTTCATCCACATCCTGATGAGAGCTAACGAAAAGCAGTGGTGATAGTGTGCTTCAAAAAAGATAATGGTTTAATTAACCTAAACTTTACATAGTTCCTGACAGAAATCAATAATTATTCGTAATGGAAAGATATGAACAGGATGATCACGATTATTACTTTCGCACTAGATTTAGTAGGTATTATAAATTTTCATGGTCTAGCTGTGCAGCACATTCATGAACAGATAGATCAAGAACATTCTTTCTTTCTAACAATAATAATAACATGAGAGTAAGACATATGAATCCATACCTTTGCGTGAGTGCTATATCAATTTGCTAATAAAAAGCCATATCAATT
The DNA here is from genome assembly GCF_044657685.1 of Stegodyphus dumicola. NCBI lineage: Eukaryota > Metazoa > Arthropoda > Arachnida > Araneae > Eresidae > Stegodyphus > Stegodyphus dumicola. The sequence continues at coordinate 83,490,970 of NC_140770.1, forward strand.
TTAACTACGATACAAACCAATACAGTATATGTAATTAAAACATGTTTTGACATTTTCATAAGAACTGTAAATCTAAATTTGATTATGAATGCAATAAATATTGCCTTGACCTTCAAACTGCGTCAGTAGAAGACAAAGTGAAAAAGGTCATATTGATATACACTCGTATATAAAATTAAGAAAATTTGCGCATTATGCCAAATTTGTGAAAACCTACTAATTACAAATTTCCGAAATGAAAATTGCCCTCCCAAAGGCCTACCAGGCATGCTTTATAGGTTAAGGTTAGGAGATCTGGCTGGTCAATACATGGAGAGAATAGCCTCACTTTCCAGGTAATCGGCGACCAGTGGAGCCCTATGCAAACGAGACTTGTTGCCAATTAATGGGAATAAAAGACTAACAGCGCCTCTGAAAATTTGAACATAGTTATCTAAGATCTCATATGTGGACTTTGTAGCAGTCAAAGAGTTATCAAATCACACAAGGGTGCGCGGCTAGTACATCATAATGTCTTCACAAACCATTACACTTCTCGCACCATAATGACGCTTCTCCTTGATGAGGGAGGGATGGTATATTGTTCCAGCCTCTTTACAGATAAAAGTACGTCGAGAATCAATGTCTTTCTCCTCTAAAGGATTTCTACCCGTTTTCTTCTACCCCTTTTTATCTAGCTGAAATTCTCATTCAGAGTTCTCATCTCATTCAGAGTGTACCCATCTCATTCAGAGCACTGCCATCGGTCGTAGATTAAACTGCAGTGGCAAGATATGCATGAATAGTTGCGCTCTCTAGTGTTTAGTCACAGTTCACGCATTCTAAAAGTGAAAATTATTTCTTCGTTTAGTGTGTTTGAATTTCTAATCCAGGTATGAACTCCTTCAAATGTCCGACGCATTTTACCAGGTAAGCATTTTTTATCGACTAGAACAGGCACTAGTATAGAAGGGCTATAACACGATTATCTGCCATTGCCTCAGAACGTCTCAACTAAGTGTTAGCAGCCTTTACAATTTTGGTTTGGTTTCGGTTTATTTGATTATGGCAAAGCACCTTCCTAAGGGAAGGGAGGAGTTCCTTCTAGGAGGACTTTCTAAGGGAAACTGGCTCGTATACACATGCAACCATCTCGGTTTCTGGGATCCGAGTGATCCCGGAGTGAATTGCCAGTTTTCAATGACCGCTAGGCCGCATTTTCTGTTAGAAATTGATTTTGAGATTTTTGAAATTTTTTAGCACTTTGTTTCTTAAAATGAGACTTTTCATTATACACTACGACATGAAGTTAATTTGCATGGTTTGTAAGAATGTATTTTCCTTTGTTTCGTTTTATTTGTTGGCTATTATTAAGATATTTAAAGTTTCTTGTTTGTCTACTTCGATGAGTGTGTCTTCACTTTCTTCACTCTCTTTACACGAATTTTCAAATTCGTTGGATTGATATTATTAATAACTTTGTTTTTACCTCCACGAGATGTGTCTTTTGCATTGTTTGGGTATACCTATATTCTTTTATTCTTTTAATTCTATTATTTTATTGGACGACAGCGGTACTTTGATTTGGCTCTTGGAGTTTATTTTCTGACTCAAGAAATATACCAGCAAATATTCCCTTCTGCTAACAGCATTTACTATTGTTGTTTCAATTTTTCTTTTTCATAAATTCTAGTTTAAAGTACATTTTTTTTAATCGCTTGATTTACAATCATATCATGTAACATTGATAACTTCTCTTTCCTTGGCAATATTTCCCCAGTTTCTTCGAGAATGAATTTGGAGTGATTGTAGTTTGGTTGCACTGCACATCGTTTACTAATGAAAAGATATAATATTGAACGCCAACATATTTATCAATAACTTACAGAAAGCTTAATATTATAGTAACATTACTAACAATATCAACAATAGCTTCAGAATCAAATAATAAAAACATAGGAGCAGGATTTAAATTAACTTAAAAAGATAAGTGCAGTTAATTGTCACCATTGAACGACAAGGTTCTTGCTAGTAGAAAGAGCTTCTCTAGATGAGAGTTTTAGAAGCTTCTGTTATACTTGCTGTGTCTGGTATATTTTACAGAATGAACTATTCACGCCCTTTTAGTTCAATTCTCTGATTCGTTAAGACTGAAGACGATATCAGAGGAGCTGCAGAATTATTGGTCGATGAGTCCTGAAATCGAGAGGCTTTATTGGCAGACAAAATGTTGGTAAATCCTTTGACGCTGATCGTGAAATTGCATTTTTTTTTTGTAATTTTAAGCAGAGGCGGTATTGAATAAGTTATTGCTTCCGTAATATCAGAACTTTTCATCTCACATCTCTTAACGCTTCTACTGCCTGGCGTTGGCCTCTAGATTGCGATTTTGAGGTGATGGGATATAAATTTCTTACCTTTCTGAGGTTCGCTGCATCGCCCCACAAAAAAGATATTGCTCCAAATATCTTTAAAACGTGCATGCCAAAATAGTTCACAGATAGCTATTTTGGCATGCACGTTTTAAAGATCGTACTGCCGACCATTAGGTCCGAGGTTCTATGCAGAGCTCGTACAGAGCAGCTAAAAAAACATTGACCTTCAAAGGCACCATCTGTCGGCGAATAACGCCATTAATAACTATGAGCTACGTTGATCAACAAACCAGAGCTTCCAATTACCAAATATAGATGACATTCCAAAACAAACAATGTTTTCATAACCAGCGGGGATGACCAAACATCTACAACGCCCTGAAAATTCAAATTGATTGATAATACTCTTTGAATCTTCTAAATTGTTATTAGTTTAAATTACAAATATTGTTTGTTCTGATTCATTCGTAAATGCAACAGGACTCTGAAAGTATCACAGTTTAACGTATTTTCAGTTCTCTTCACTGATGCTTTAAATGGCAATGATATCAGAAAAATGCATTTAAAAACTTAATTAAAGAGAGTTTTAAAAATACAAATTATTCATACAAGGGAGTAATCAAAAGTAAGCAGAATTATTTTCAAAGAATTATATTGTGCTTTAGAGAAATTATTATTAAGTTTTTATACTTTATTTTAACTTCTTTTAATGCATTCTTCGCTACCCTCATTACATTTGTCCCAATGTTTTGCTTACGGCTAGAACATGGAAACAGTTCTGGAATTCTTGACCGGAATGTTAAAGGCACGCAACGCATTTTATGAATTGCTTTTTTTATTCGTTCAATTGTTTTTTGACAGCTTCTTTTATTAAAAAAAAAGTTACCGTGAGCAAGAATCAGTGAGCAGCGTGAGTGTAGCAAACGCGTAATATTGTTCTTTTACTGTGGGACGGAGAAAGTATCTTCAGAAATCTGATCAGTGATCTTTGGACAATTTGTATTAGTAGTCTATTGCCTTTTTTCCAATGTTTTTATTATTGCTGTTCACCAATGGATGGATATGGATGGCCAAACGTCATTATCTGTTCTTCATCGTTGCCATCTTGAGTTTGGAAAACCCTGGTACACTTGAGTTTTACTCAAACTGTCATTTTAAAAAGTTTGTTGAAACATAACAACACTAAAAAAATTCTATAAAAAACAAAATTTCGCACAGAGTGCTTTGCGATTGCCGTAAAAAAAGTGGCAGGGCATTTCAAACAAAAATCAGCGATGAGTCTAAGTAGAACGAACCACTTAGTCAACCTGATACCATATGCGAAAGCCCCACCGCACTAATTGTGCAGTTCCGCCCTAAATTTTGAGGGAGAACAGTATGAGGGGCGGTCGGAGGGTCTCCCACCCTCTTCCCCTACCACCAGCCATTCGAGATACAGCGAAAATATGTGACAGTGCATTAAATAATTCATACCAATGTTAAAGAATTAATTCTTCTTCAAAATCAAATACATTCTGGAAACCGAAATTGTTCATTGTAAAGTAAATAGTCAGTAGAAGCTACATTAAATTAAACAACAGCACTCGAAAAATAACAGATTTAAATCAGTAAATACAAAGTGCTAAATTCCAGCTCTGAAGAGTTAATCGAATGAAAACTAATGACTAAAGAAATCCAAAGTAAATACAAAGAATACTTACAAATAACTCTGATTTTAATGTTGCATAAAAACGCACCAACACCATCAAAACGCTGCTAGTGGATCCACCTTATGCTATAAAATAATACATGTTCCAAAATATCTGTAAGAGGTGCAGATAACATAACTTTTCAAATTACTGTTTTCTTTACAAGGCAGATGAGCTACACGCATTCATAATATTAAAGGTAAACCAAAGATCTAACACATCATCGAGAAACGTGCTGTCATATTTCTGCCTTTATTTGTTATGGACAAGAAATTTGATTTCTAAAGGAAGATAATAATACCCTTTGAAGTGTTAAAAATATGTGAGATGATGTTTTCGTTTTTGATGGCGAGTTAGTGTGCAACTAACTTTTTTTAATTTTGTTAGTTACACGCAGATTCAAAAATTGGTTGATAAGGAGTTTTGTAAAAAGAGCGCGAAATAATCAGACAACGAAGTTATCCTTTCGAAAATTTTGCAAAAGCGCGAAATTCATTTTACGAAGGAAGTCTCGTAAAATCGCATTTTTATGTACCTGGTTAGGCATCAAAGGCTGAAGACTGCTTATCATCTCGAGTACATACGTGGTATTGGACGATGTATTTTTACGCGGCGGTTGTCGCTAAATCTAGGGATTATTTTCCTCGGCGTCTTATAAATTATTCATTTTATTTCGCCCTAACACCCTAAGTACACCTTTTCGCTGAAACCGCACTTTTGATGTTTTTCCGGGAATGGAGGATAGAAAAGGGCAGTCGCGGTTTGGGTGTAACTGAAAATTTCACGGTGAATTTAATTTTCACGCCTTTGCGCGAGCGATATTTTTCATTATGATTCTGATTATTACTGTTATTAACTAATTATTGACGCCAGGGATGGAGTAGTAATTTTGAAAAGTCATATAAAAGGACAGTACAACTCCAATTATACAGAATTCCATTATTTGGATCTTTTATTACACTTTTTCAGGCCATTTAAAAAGTAATCTATCTATTCATTTATTTACATGCTTTTATTAATCCCTGATAACAAGTGTTATTTTTTCATAACGTGAATCATCGGTTTTTGGTAAAATACAAATTACTGTGTCTTTATATGTGTAAATAATTGATACGAACCTGATTCGCAAGCGATACAATGAAAAAAAAAATAAAAGTTAAATATTGAATAATTAAAGTTTCTCTTTTTCTTTATATCTCTTTTATAATTGCAATCGCGAAAAATTTCGGATATCGTATTTAGGCAAAAATATCCATTTGAACGATGATTTTGCGTTACATCTGTAGGTACGGACAGAATAAAGAACTCTTTTCCCCAAAACGGATTGTGAAAGAGTTTTAAAATGGATTCAGTAGATACTTTTTTTCGGTAACGTGTGTACGTACGTATCTATGTCTTGCATAACTCAAGAACAAATAGCCTCAGAACGTTGAAATTTTATAAATGGTTTGTTATAGCATGTAAATGTGCACCTCCCTTTTTGGTTCCAATTGGCCGCACCAATAATATATAAATATATGTATATACACTCTGTTACTCGGCTTGGTGAGCTTATCTTTTTTATTCCTATATGTTGGTAAATTGTGCATTTTTTGCTTTAAAAGTAATTGAACTATATGTTGTTATGTTCCGGTTAAGGTTTTATGCCTTTAGTCAATCTGCATGCAATAGTTATAGAATTATCAACAGGTTAAAAGTTATTTAACTTCCACTAAGCCTAACGACACAGCCATTTGTTTACATTTGAATCTTAGTAGCATAGTGAATTAAGTCAGGTTCTGCACCAACTTCAGTGTCGTTTTTCCGAGTGAGGCCAAAAAATTGTGCTCCAAAAAATCTGTCTTTCTGTGTAATTTTAATTAATTTAAACTCTAATTTTAATTCTAAAAGTTGTTTTTTAAATGTTCTTAACTCTGTTCGGTGTTTTAGGTTTTGCTGTATTTTACAATTGTTAATGAAAATGTTTCGAGTTTTTATATATTTTTGCCTTCCCGCGAAGTGAGAACTGAATTGAATGAACAAGAAATATATCTAAAAATACTTTCGGGGAAATAAGTTTAAATTAAATGCAGCAAAAAATGTGCATAATTTAATAGGCCGTATGAGGAAGTTATGCGGTGTCCACTTTAGATTTTTTATGTAAGTGCAAACGCGTAGTTAACTTTAGTAATATGATACAATAGAAGTGAAGAATGCATTCTGTTGTATCAAGTTCAGTGTCGTAAAAAATTATTAAAAATAAAATCGATTCCTGGGAGGAGAAAATTTGAAGTTTGAACCGTATGTATGGTTCCCTTAGGCGTTTATTAAAACGTTAAAGAATAAACCCACCTGCTCAAGACCGATTTTCACGAATGAAAAAATTGCTATTACTAATGTTGAGAAGGCCGCAGGTCTGGTAGACTACTTAGAGCAGCAATTCACTCCTAATCAGACGCCCAGAGACCTTAATTTTGTCTACGATATCTGCTGTAATGTTAAAGACTGGCTAAATGCCCCCACGGCAAGAAAGCAAATTAAATACGTCACGCCGTTGGAAATTAGAGAGTTGACTGAAAAGCTAAAAGCACGTAAGGCGCCTGGCCACAACACAATTTCTAATATGGCTATTAAGAAATTCCTACTTAACGTAATCACGAAATTCACAAGTATATTGAACGCTTGTATGAATATCAGCTATTTCCCTAGTGCGTGGAAACACGCAAAGATTATATTACTCCCAAAGCCTGGTAAGGACGTTACCAAACCTGAGGGGTACAGGCCCATTAGTTTACTCTCGGGTCTGAGGAAAATTTACGAGTGAGTTATTTTGGATAGGCTCAAGCCATTCTTAGACGTACTGCCACCGGAGCAATTCGGGTTTCGCAGTAAACTTTCCACGACGAAGCAACTTCTCAGGCTCGTAGAATTCTGCGGAGATGCTCTACATCATCGTAATAATGTTGCTATCCTCATGCTAGACGGGGCAAAAGCTTTTGACCGCGTCTGGCATGAGGGGCTTATTTACAAATTATTTAATTTCAACATTGATAGAGAATTGATTGAACTTATCGTATCGTTCATCACTAGGAGGAAATTCACAGTTTCTATAGGTAATGATTTATCTGACACAAAGGTGATCAACGCTGGGGTCCCTCAAGGGAGCATTATTGGACCCGTGCTCTATTTACTTTACGTTGCCGACTCCCCTAGGGCCCACCTAGACAGAAACATTTTTCTAGGATGCTACGCGGACGACACAGCTTTAGTCCTAATCACGCCGTCAAGAAACTACAAAGTATCATGCCGGAAATTGAGGATTGGTGTACTAGGTGAAGTATCTCCATTAATGCCCAGAAATCCCAACTTTTAGTAATCAGAAAAAAGCACACTAATACGCCTCTCAAAAGAAAACTTCATTTATTCAATGAGGAAGTTCCTCAGGTTAGTAAGGCCAATACCTGGGTGTCGTGATTAACAATAAGCTGAACTGGAACGACCACATCACAAATGTTCGTAAGAAAGCTTACGGTGTGATCAATAGCCTGAAGCCACTTTTAAACAAATTTTCCTGCTTAGACCTACGTAGAAAACGTCTCATTTACATAATGAATATCAGACCAATTTTTTCCTACACTTCCCCGGCTTGGAGCGCAGCGAAGAAAAAATATCTGCACAGGCTCCAGGTGTTTCAAAACACGGTACTCCGTATAATTACAAATGCCCACTTTTTTGTTAGAAATGATACATTGCATAGAGACTTGAAAGTCGACCCAATTGAGGCACACTTACAAAAAGTAAATAGAAATTTCTTTACGAATTCATTCAACTGTACTTACCTGCAGAAATTTAATACCTTCGATTATGTCATTCTGAACGAAGAGTGCGACAAGCGACCACAAGCGGCCCACCTCGTTAAAGACTCCAATTTTCTGACTTAACACATAGTGCAATATCTTATCATTGTATATTTGTATATAGCCATACATATGTTTATTTAGCGTTTTAGATATCTGTTTGTATACCTAAATTAATTGTTTTCTGCGTCATGTTTCTTTTCCCTTGTGATTTCAAAATTTTTATGATACTACTCCACACGCCTTGCAATTCATGATCGGATTATTTCTGACTGAGAGATGTATCGGCCCCCTTTCTTTCCTACCTGCCTAGCTCCCTTCGGGGATACTACGCCCGGACTGTACCACGTGATGCGCCCTTGCGACATTATTTTATAGAGCCGAGCCGGACACACTGTGTGGTATTCCGGCAATACAGGAACAGTCACTCAGTCAGTCATAAAGGATCTTTTCTGCAAGAGATGGCGCCACCAGAGCTCCAGTCAACTACAATACTTTTAATAGATGGCGTCACACGAGCGCGTCATTTCTTCGAAGTTCATCTATTCTACGGACGGCGGCACAGGAGCCTCCGTCGCTAGTAATCTCTGAGCTCTAGCACAGCATGTGCAGTTCCATATATTGTTGGATACAACTTATTCGATTCTTCACGCATTTAAAAGTCAAGTATAATATATTGGTAAAGGCCGTTAATGGCCGATTGCCTCTTACTAAGTGATAAGATATAAACATAGACATAGGTAAGGGATAATTCTTGCACTGATGCTTTTGTGCGAAGAAGAAGCACTTATACTTCATTTTTGTGCACTTTTGCAAGTAATGGAAAAGGCTGCTGATATAAGCGAATTTCATAGAAGGTAGATAGTAATCGTCCAATGCCTCGGAACGAGTATCTCCGAAACTGCATGACTGGCAAGTTGTTCACGATCTTCCATTGTTTGTATGTATGCAAAGTAGATAAATGACAGTGAAACCAGCAGTAAACGCTAAGTATCGGACCCACGCGTCATCAAAGGAAAAGGACGTCGGATACTGTTTCGCTTGGTACAGCAAAATCGGCACCAAAATCAGCTGACAGCCGCAGTGCAGGCCCAAATGCAGAAGTTTCGGAACACAGAATTCAGCGAACACTGGGATATGGGACTGCGAAACAGACGTCCCACTCGTATGCCTCTGTTGACCAAGCATCATTTTCAACTACGTCTACAGTGGGCCCGGGAACATCGAGACTGGACTATGGATAAGTGAAAGAGAATTGCTTGGTCCACTATTTCTCATTCTTCACATCGATGACCGTTTTAGCGTACGCCATCTTCCAGCCGAATAGTTGCTCCCCTCTCCTATACGGCAGGTCTTACACGTTGTGGTGGCGGTATTATGCTTCGGGGGATGTTCTGATGGGCGGTTCTGCGACCCTTTGTTGTGGTACAACAGACCATAAAAGCTGCGGGGACTATATGAGTATATTTGCGGAGCACTTGCACCTTTACATGGCGTCTGTCTTTCCTACTGGAAATGGAATCTTCCAGCAGAACAACACACCATGTTACAAGGTTCGAATTGTGTTGGAGCGGTTCGAAAAGCATAAGAAAGAATTCCAATTAATGACCTGACCACCTAACTCACCGGATCTTAATAATCTGATAAGCCGATCTTAACCGACATTTGGATTGTCATGGAGCGGCAGCTCAGAGCTCGAACACCAAGTCGGAATATCTCGACTTTGCGTAACCGCTGCTCAGACATTTGGTACATCCCGTCTCCAGTCATTTGCCAAGAACTTGTGTTATATTGTCACGGCATTATACATAGCTTTTGATATTTATAATAATGCCGCTTCGATATATTATGAATTAAACGTATTTTAAAATTAACTGAGTTATGCATTTTACTAAAACTTTAGATAGAAATTAAAATTATAAAGAAGTTTCTTTGATGCTTTTAAATCGCTCGGCTTGTTAAGCAATTGCAGGTCTCGGCTTGTTAAGCAATTGCAGTCTGTTACGTTTTAATTGCTTGTTAAGCAATTAAAACGTAACAGACGAATTAATTCTTTTTATTCTGTTCAAATAACAACACATTGAGAACTTACTATTTGAAACGCCGCATGGAGATAAAATGAATGCTAAGGTCCTTAATAATGAACAATAAAGATTGAAAAAAATTAGAAAGATTCCATTAAAACGTTTTCTAACATTAAAGCGGAAAGACAACTATATTAAAGGTCTTTAAGCTAAGTGTAGAGCCGCAGCTCGTAAGCTTTTCGTTCTCGCGTACTCCTTAATAAAATTTTGTGATAAAGAATACAGTAACCTCTCCTTTCAGAACCATAACTCCCTCCCCCAGCCCTCTCAAAGTATCCTCGTAATATATCTTACTGCAGCGCCTTTTGACTAACGCGTACCATCTAAACAAAAAATGAAAACCTTTAGTACCAGCACTACAAACAAGTACCACCACTCTTGAACAAAGCTCAGATCGTATAAATTTACGAGGGTTCTAGAGAAACTCAAACAGGATGTTGGGATTTTAATTTTTGAATTTAATAGTTAAAAACACTTTGCTTCTTTGCGTACCAACTCTTTTCCCCTTGCGTACCACCGGTTGAGAACCCCTGTCTTACTGTATTATTTTAATGTCATAATTCATACACTGCAATGAAAAAGACCAGAAAAATGTAATGAAATAAATATTGATTATTACATTATTTATTCAAATAAATTCAATTATAACCTATATTTTAATGTTATTAATATAATGTAATTATTTTTAATATTTATTTTAACCGGAAAGGAAAAATAATGAGTGAATTTACGAATTTATTACTTATTGATAATATCTAGACCTAAACTAACCCGCAAGCATTCTTAAAATAATGCTGTACTGTAAGGTATACTTTTCGTCCTTTCTGCATGCCTTCATGGTGTAACGGTAGCACACTCGGCGCCTATTCGAGAGGTTCAGGTTCAAGTCCCGTCGATGGCATCAAAATAGCCTATTGACGCTACAGTGGCGCCCAAACTAAAAGGGGGAACAATAATTTGTCACCACCAGGATTTGCGATTGGGTTCCCTAATCCGCAGTAACTCTTTAAAAGGAGCAGTATTTAAGGTATTTTCTCCTTGTTTTCTGCATGCCTCCGTGGTGTAACGGTAGCACACTCGGCGCGTACTCACGAGGTCCAGGTTCGAGTCCCGACGAGGGCATTGCTCACTTTTAACGTCTTCTGCATCAAAATAATCTAATGACCCTGAGTACCATAGTAAAATATTAAACCTATGCTTATTTTATTTATTTAATGCTACTTATATGAGGTTACATAACTTCATATATTTTAAATTAAAACAAAATTAAGACTCCGCTTCGAAAGTTTCAAAACACTGATACTCTCATCAACATTTACAGAAAAAAATAAGAATATTTTTTTTCGCAATTACTGGTGATTAAAAAATCATTAGACATGTGCTTGGTTCTCCAAAAAATTGCATCGTCTTAAAAGAGAATGCTGATAATCTTTCGAATGTGCTTCTTAAACATGCATTGAGCAGCATCAAAGTTTTAGAATTTGTATAGTTTTTTTTTACCATTTTTAGCGACACTGTAACTTATTCTGTAGGACGCTTGAATTGCATTTCACATTATGAATATTTGCGGAGACATTGTAACCAATAAACAACGTTGCCAATACGTTACTAACGCATTATGAATCGGCGCGCAGTTTCATTTGTTTTTTAATCCTTGTATTATTTATTTATTTATTGATTTTTTACAGTACAACTTTTTTTTCGGGGGGGGGCGGTGAGGTAAAGAAGTTATGCAGTTTTCCTCAGCACATTGTTAAAACATTATGTTAAAAAAATTTCATTCAAAAAACATCGCACTGCCAAATGAATTCACCTTGGAACAAAAGAACAGATCCAAAGTTACTACCTATACTATCTGCTTTATATATGGCATGTCTCTCCTTCTTTTCATCTTAAGACTGCATTTTATTTCCTTTTATAACTTGAAGTTTCTTACACTGCATTCTAGCAGTTTTCTAAGTATCTTACCACCCTCCAGCTATGTCTGTGGCTGTTGCATGAGCACGACGGAGAAAATGTTTTTTAATTACAGAATAAACTTATCGGAGAACTAATTCCATTCGGGGCATTTGTTACAGAAGAAAGTACATTGAATTCTTTGTTGTCTTGTCAAAGCATCCAACTTGCTTTCTGTTACAAAGGAAAAATGCATCGCAAAGCTATGATTATTGCTGATAAACAGGTATTTAGCCACGCCGTGTTTGACTTGCCTTGAGCAAAATTATCCATTCATTATAAGGGGAATATTAGGGGTTTAATCCACATTTAAGGAGGAATTTCGTCATGGAGTGGGTGCAACAGTGTCTCGGTGAATTTTGTTTACGATTTACGGCAACGAAAACAGCTTGTGATATGCAGTTTGTTGTCTTGTTACATCTAAAATATCACCACCTTGCCAACTAATAGTCTTTTAAAGGTTTCTTTATATTTTTTGGTTGTCGACAGAAGGAACGAATGTTTCTGTTTCAAGAGCCTTCTCAAGGTTATTATTGGACATATTAAAATGAAGGTAAAGTAAATTTGATTTTCTTTGAAGTGGATAATTAAATAATGACGTACCAGTTCCTTACTACCTTTTTTACTCATTTAAACGAACAATAATTATATATTACCTATTTATTCAGAAAAATAATTCTGTACCGAGGTATGAAATACGTGCTAGGGTGGAACATATTTATCAGATTATGGCAAAAATGTGCACTAGGTTTGTCTGACTAGTATTTTTACCTCTGTATTTCATATTTTTGTGCTAACTAATAAATATTTAACATTAAAAAATTTAGAAATAGGTAAAAATTAATTTTACTTCTAACAATTAATGAAGTTATAAAATTTAAGTTACAAACTAATAAAAGTAATTATTTAATTAACCTCTTTATAAACACGTATTACATGATTTTGATGGAAAAATATAATGTTAAAAATATTAAAAAGAGGCAAATATATAAGCTTAAAATTCTATTAACTGCTATATATAGCATTAATTTTTACTAGTTTCCAGGTTTTGAATGCTTAAGTTTCCTTCTTGCTTTTTCAGTAAAGATTTGTTAGTGAATATAAAAATATGAAATACAGAGTTAAAAATATTACTTATTTCTACTTGTGGTAACAAATCATAACACGAAAATTCTCTCAAATTTTGTTCAGTCAGAAAACGCGTGTCTACAAAGTTATCATCATGCATTGATTTGTTAGTGCTTCACATTTTACCACGATATGTTTGCACGACGGATATGTTAAAACTTCGAAGATTTTGCATCGCTTTATTTTCTACCTCGATGTATTTATGCAATAGTGTTTCAGAACTGTAATGTTAACTTCTTGCTTTCTTTTGTCGCAACATGTTTTACGCCATAGTTCTTCTGTCTGCGATGTTTTCGCCTATGACCGATTTTATAATAGAGAAATAAGATAATTTAATTTGTTGCAACATTACTTGTCGATAGAAGAAAACACGTCTTAAAAACTTGTTAGGCTATCAAGGAACCTGACAGGTTTATATTTTAAATTTTGCCAACCAATTGTGATTGTAATTTGTTCTATCTTCCCAACTTTTTCCTGTGTTTGATTCATATCCCTCATTCAGATGCACTCGCATTCATTAAATACGAAAAGAACATGCGCGTAATTGACATAAAGTAATAGAGATGTCTTGGACAATCCAAACGAAATTTTCAACGCTCCCATATGATTAGAACTCCTCATCAAATCTCTTGCAAATGCGAAAACGACCATCATCGCGTCAATCAGAATAAATGAGAAAAATCGTTCATATTTTACCGATACCTATTCAAGTCTTTTCTCTTTGTATCCAAAAAATCGTTAGCGATGAACGCAAAATGTTTCCCCGAAAAGTGAGCTTCTAACGAAATAGATCGAATTAAATCAGACGATAAAAGTACCCTCTCAGGTCACGTGATCCGTGATCAGGACGTCACGTTATCCTCCCAGGTCACTCCTGCACGTGATCAGGACTGAAGCAAAAGAGCATAAGCACAAGGAACGAATAAATTGACGTTCAGTCTGAAAAATCGAACAGTTTAATGTATCTAGAAAGAATCCTAAACTGCAGTAATATAGCTTTTTTACTCTTCTTTCGTAGAACTTGTCTCAATTAAAAGGCAAAAAACACAAGAAACAGAAAAATAAGAAAGTAAATAAAAATTTTGTTATACATAGACTGTAGTGAAATAATAACTGTAGAAGTATCTAGACTTTATATTTCGCTAGCATAGAAATTTACAGTAAAAAACACGTTATATTTAATACCAAAGATTTATATATTTAATCCTATCGTTTATATATAATTCAAATAAGTTACAGATGCGGAGCAAAATTATGTATGTGTTAGGATCAAGTGCCTTCCACAGCTCGTCGCTTAACACCGTGAATATTTTATCTGTCTGAACAGAAAATCTTTGGGTTCCAACGGAGTGGCGCTTAGTAATAGATGTAAATGAGCAGCAATTCATTGCCCTCTCTCTGACTTTACAGTGGATTTACTATATTTTAATTCTGACTAACTTTTAATGGTGGACATTTCCTGAAATTGCAGTACGTAGTCTCAAGGTTTTAAACAGTAAGTTTTCCTTTCTTTCTTTTTTTAAATTTAATTAAATGTGTTTTACCATTGCGTTATTATTGTCTAGTAGAAGAATATTAAAGATAATATATTCACTGGTGTTAAAAATCTGTGACTGTAATTGCATTCAAAAGTTAAGTGCGATAAGTCAGGACAAATTATTATATATGTTTCGCACTGCTGTTCGAAACACACAATTACTGAGAAAGATTTTTGACATGTTTGCAATAAAAATAATGTATTCTCTAATCTGCTTCAGAACAGAAATTTCTGAATTTCGCCTTTAAAATGCAACGAAGGGATTTTACGAGAGAGCGAAGTTATACGCTTTTATCGGGATAAATTCGAAAATAACGAGCTCCTCTTGCAAAATTGTGATTTAAGAACATCAAGTAATGATTATTTATTTTTCTCTCTTAAAATCCTTTCCTGTGTCAATAGTGTGAAGTCTTTTTCTTGAGACTTCACTTCACGACATTCTTTATCGCGTTATGCAAAATCTAATTAAAACTGAGCAGTATTCTCTTTCAAAATTGTTGACAAAAGTTTACGAGCGTGTATATAAGAATGATATTTTTATCTGTGACCCGACGCCCATTTATTTTAAGACGCACATTTATTTTATTTTGAGACTTGCTGAATACTGTTTATTTAATAAATTTAGCTGTAAAATATGCTTGTGTTATACCTAAAAAATTGGATCTATACCAGCAACAATATAATTTTTTTCATAAAAAGTTTCAGTGTTCAGTCAATACTAACATTAAATCTACTATTCTGTCAATCAAGTCTAAAATATAGTTTATTCCTTATTTATAAAAAGTTTCCAAAAAATATTGGCAACAAAAGTTAATGTTAACATATCGAGCTATGTTCTCATGATTAAAAACGGTTTTAAAATGTAGGACTTATGTCTCGAAAATATTAAATTTGCTCACCAAAGCGTGGCAATCGAGCAGAGATACATCTTTCTCCTGATGATAGCTACGGCGTGAGTTCGAGCCTCAACTCCGACTTACCTTTTCCTTTTTTCAAGTACTACATACGCCAGAATTTATTTCTGAATTTTTTTTTTTTTTTTTTTGCTTTACATGGCAAAGGAATAGCTCCTTTTTAGGAATTTTCACGAACCAACACTCTGATACTCCTAGGATATAAATGAAATGTAGTAGTATAGGCCGTATACTTCTCAAATAAGTGCCGATCTCCGATCTCTGATCTAGAAGTGGTATAGATGGAGTTGACTTTTAAAAGTGATTTTTTTTTTTCTAAGGAGTCTTTTATTGTAGTTTTGGGCCTTTGTTTATTAAATATCTGGTCTATTTTGTAAAGATAAGTTTATTTTTTTTTTGGTTGAAATAATATTTTTTAGCATGCTTTTAGCAACTTTTAGTTTGTATTTATACCATTTTATTAAAAACTGTATAGTCAGATTTATAATTGTTCCTCCAACTTGTTATCTTTGTAATTGCAATTACATGTTCATGGGTTTATACAGGTTTGGCCGAATCTGTTGTGTGGCACATATGCTTTCAATGTTTTCTAAATTAGCCACTCAAAATTTACGTATACTTTATTACAATTTACCTGCAATATGTTATTAAAAATTATTCATTTCTTAAGTTCGTACTATAATGAATCAAAAGTAACATTTATTATTTTTAATAATACTGAAAATCCATCAAAAATCGTACGTTGGTTATACTACATAAAAATGCATTTTAAATTATATTCGTTACATATGTCATTAAAAAAAGACGTTTTAATTATTAAACAATGCTTTTGCTGCTTTAAAATTTTGCAGTTTCCGTATCACTTCCAAACTGATTTAACTGCAAAGATAAATCAAAGATATTATGCTTCACCGAATGGTAGCACTTCGTGAGAAGCCACCTAGAACACGAATTAACCCGTTAACTTCCAAGCATTTTTAAATCAAATTTTATGTTAAAATTAAGTTCCTTTCACCTTACAAAACATAAATTAAATATTTGAAAAAAATCAAATATGGCAGTTACAAAAATTTTGTTATGGATTCCAACACTACATTTGCTGCATTGATTTCTAAAATTTGTTGTCTTGTGACCTATAACATCAGAACAAGCCCTCGAAATTTGTCGTGGCAAGGAGTGTAAGTTTGTGCCCTGGCGTTGGTAAGAACCTTGACCACTATACAAGTGACAGTACGACTTTGCTCAGTTCCGCCCCCAGTTTTGATGGAGAGCACCCCCCGGAGGTACAGGTCAGAACTTCTCTTTCCCTACTACCAATCTCGAGGGAGGACGTTCGGCTCACTATATATTTAGAGTGTCCCCATGCCGGACAGACACTATACATTTACAAACATTCATGCCTTCTCCGGGATTCTCTTCGGTACGGCAGTCAGCGTCGGTAATCACTATCCCTGTTGGGCGGCCTAACGTTTGCTTTGCACATAGCACATTTCCTTCGTTATCTTTCGTAAGGCGTAAGAAATCCCAAACGTACAAAATGAACTGACAGTTACACTTATCCAAGAAAACACAATGCACTAAAATTACCAGAGGGAAGTTAAGTTCATGGTATTTATGTTAATCAGCCTAGTTATCTCTATTATTTATAAATTTATATCTATACTATCATACTATAATTTTTACTTTCGTGAACTCGTACCAGAGTGCAAATTAGTTAATGTGATGTCTGCCGAAAATATCGCGGAGACAATAACGCTAGGGGCAAATGTCGTCATACAAAACATTGTGGGAAAAAATGAAGCCCCCCCGAAAAAAAAATCCCAGTTTCGAAACAGGCTGGTATAAAACACCGTCGTAGAAAATAAAGCAGTTAAAAAATTTGTGGCTTCAAATCAAATCATTGCATGAAAATGACATGAGTTTTCTGACTGTAAAAACTTTAAGTGAAATTTTATTTAATGATTTACAAGCCAAGAAGAAATAAGTAATATTCTTACCTCTATCTTTCATATGTTAGTATTTATATGTTAGTATAACTAATAATTTTTTACGAAACATGCAAGAAGAAAATCATTAAAAACTGCAAAATTAGTAAACGTTAATGCTACGTATAGCAAGTAATATAGTTTAAACTTATGTTACTAACCTGTTGTAATTATTCAATTAAACTCTTTTAGAAAGTCGTATTATCAGATCTTTATGAAAAAAGTGCCGTGTATTGGTAAAAAAAGATCAGAAAGAAGAAGATAAGTACGTGTAAAATTTTGTTAATTGCTGTACTTTTCTATTAACTGCGTGCTCAGTTTTGTTAATTTGCAGATTTTGAATGCTTAAATTTACTCCTCCTTTCATTAGTCAACATTTATTACTTATTACAAAAATATAAAAGTATTCTTTATTTTTTCTTGTACTAACAAATCTCTACCTAAAAATTCACTTAAATTTTTTATAGTCAGAAAATGCATGACTGGGTTATTATTGTGGGGATTGATTGGTAGGTGCTTTATTTTTACCACGATATTTTGTACGACGATGTTTCAAAGCTGCGAAAGTTTGCTCCTCTTTATTTTCCACCTCAGTGTTTTAGAATGCGATGTTTTTTTCTTGCTTTCTCTTTTCGGACAATGTCCTTTGTACGACGACATTTCCCCTTCACAGATTTCTGGATTTGTTGAAAGAGCGTTTGGCCGCTTTGCTGACCCGCTACTCTGTTTACTTCTCCCTGCTTCCTGAATTTATTTACGGGCTTTGCATCGGCAAGCCGCGTTTGCTTCGCGAATACTTAACGCCTGAGCTTACCTGTATTATTGTATGGCACTTGAGCATATTTGGTACGTGTTACTTTGAATTTCATACTTTGATTTACTTCAAAATTTATTTGCCGCTCCTCGCAAGCTTTCTAGTTAATTTCTGTTAGTGTACCTGTTTTGTGCAGCTGTTAGGATGACGTGTTAATCAGTTGGATTCTTTTAAATCATAATTTGAGTGTATGTCTGTTGTACTTAGAAGATAAGACGGGACGAGAAGTATTCCGTCTAGCTTTACTGTGCCACAGTCTGTTTTTTAAAATTGACACTCCAAACCCTTCCATTTGCAATCCTAACTCGTGCCATTTCTGTGCGACACTTACTTTCTCCTCTTCATTATAGGTTGCAGTTTAAATTCATGCGCTTTTTATGAAATGAAACACATTAACGCAAATGGAGTGGGAGGGGAATTAGGTGACTCGAACCATATAACTTATTTGTCGTTCCTGTGATTACAAGGGTACCCGGGCGGCGAAAAATTACCCTGAAGTCCATATTTTAAGGTAATAGACTATAATATGTAAGATTCTCACTAGTGTATTTCTCAGTTACTGTAGAAAGTGAGTAACCTTAAGAACTAGTTAGCGAATAATCGCTTAAGTTCGTGTAACAAGAAACAACAAGATGGAAGGGTAACTAACCTTTATTATTCCAATAAGATTTAACAAAACTCCGTCTTGGAATGTACAATAAAAGCCGATACTTGGGCTTAAACTTAAGAGACGAAATTAAAACTAAGATTAACTAAAGATATAGCCGAAGCTATTAAGATTCTAGTCGAGTTGGCCCCTTAACGTTATTTGACTACGAAGCTTATCAACGGCCTGAGTACGGCCGAGCGTAATAACAGCTTTGAGAGAAAGAGTTGCCAAAAGGCAGAAGCGCGCAAAACAGAAACTCTGATTCTCTCTAACTCAGCAAGTATACTTCGCGGTTTAAATACCGCTCCTCCTCATTAAGTATTCAGAGTGATTCCCAAACTACGTTGTGGCCGGTTGTAGTAAGTTGAAGTTAAGAATTTGACAGGAAACGAACTTAAAATTTAACTGTGAATAAAATTAACATAATCCTTACAAATAGTTGGTATTTAAAGCAGCGTTGAACTGTACAAATTCAAGTAAAGCTTTCGTATGATTGCAATACGTCAGCTGTAATCAAACAGAACGGCGAGCACGGAATTTCCCGGAATCGAGAATAAGAATGCAGTGAGTTAACGTTTTTTTTAACGGCAATATTCGCTAAGTCGCATAGATAACAAAATTTTGGGATCGTGATCGTGAATTTCTTAAAAAGACTTCGCTAAGGACATTTCTAATATAAAAATAAGACAAAATTAAACTGGTAATTATCGAAGACAATTTATGTACCATCTGTGAAACTAATCAGTTCGTGAAAATTAATTAATTCTTGCAATGTTGAAGGAAATCATGCAAAATCCTACGGGATTTAATAAAGCAGAAATGAATTAACGACATTAAATACTAAGAGTAAATTTTTAAATTTTATTAAATAGCTACAATCAGCACTGTTACATGGATTGATCGCCTTTGTTGTGTAAGTTCTTCGTAATTCAAACATTAAATTCTAAATTGTTTGATTCTTTTCAGTATTATGTTGTCGTTTGGTAACTTAAAATCTTCAGGTAAGTGATTAAACACGAAACTTGGCTGAAATTTAGTGGCTGACTAGAAAATAAGGATTTTCAAATTCTGAATTAAAAGACTAAGTGGATTATAACGAACTGTCACTTTAATCTAAACAAAAATTGAAAACCTTTAGTACCACCTTTACAAAGTACTATTACCACCACCACTCTTGAACAAAGCTCAGATCGCATAAATTTATGAGTGTTAGAGAAAAAACTCAATCCGGATGTTGGGGTTTTAATTTTTGAATTTAATAGTTAAAAATACTTTGCTTCTTTGCGTACCACCTATTTTTCTCTTGCGTACCACCAGTGGTACGCGTAACCACCGGTTGAGAACCCCTGCAGACTAAAACATTTTCTTGTAAAATTTACTTTTAAATAAACTTATAATGTTAGAAACAAAGAAAGAAAGCAAAAAACACTAGTTCTTTAACTGTCTAAAAGACCACGTGCATTCGAAGACGCATGCTAAAATTTTCTATCGAATCTTCTCAGCAAAGTTGCCAACACTTTATGGAATGCTTCCAGAAATCACTCCTTCAAACCCCTCAGCATATGAAAAGCAGAAGGGCTAGAAGTTTCTGTTTTTATTTGCTTATTTATTCCCCTTCCTTTCTTCAATAGCCGGTGTTTTCTAATCTTTTTGAAGCGACACCTACAACAGGAGGCACCTGTCAGAAGGTGCCAGGAGACATAGATGGATTTTGCATTCTTCTTCCTCTAGGGGGGAGGCGATGGGTAAGGAGTGCGACGATGACAGCCGCGTTAGGAGGATCAAGAATAGACGAAACAGTTCTCAAAGGAGGATCACTACACGACAAAAAAAATCGTTGCATCACTTCAGCTATATTTCTTTTGAATTGTTTTTTCCGTAAAAATGGAAGAAATTCACGCTCCTTTTTCAAAGTAAAGAAAGGCAACTGAATTGTTAATGATAGATACATATCAGAATGGTAAAAACTGTCAGTATTTATACAATAGGAACCCGATTAAATGGTTCATTAAAATTCAGATTAACAGACTATTCCAATAATTAAAAAATGTCAGTATTCAGTTTAAATAAAAAATAATTGATATAAATAGATCTTGTTGCGAATCGACGAGAAATAAGATCTTTCTTTTACCTCCAGTATTAAAAATGTCAT
Organism: Stegodyphus dumicola; assembly: GCF_044657685.1. Lineage (NCBI taxonomy): Eukaryota > Metazoa > Arthropoda > Arachnida > Araneae > Eresidae > Stegodyphus > Stegodyphus dumicola. Next base: position 83,512,067 of record NC_140770.1, read on the forward strand.
TTGTTCATACAGCATTCAGTGAATAATATGAGAAGATATTTTATTCATCATGTTCAGTTAATCATATGAAAAGAGGTTCGTAGCAATTTCAGCAACTATTTCTTCAGTACTGTGACCTAGGTAAATAAAATAGCTTAAAAACTGTAATAATTCGATTACGATATTTTATAATTTGTGTATACTATCTTCTGCATCGTAAATAAAACGCAACGGTTGTGATGAAATTTTTAAATGACGTTCAGGTTACAAACTTTCGTGTCTATTTTTATTTTGAGTTTTATTCAAACGGTTACATATCTTTCTAATTTTTTGGTAATTTCCTTCTTATACCATTTTGCATTCCAAACCGAAATGCCAAAACAGTATCGAAGCTTTTAAAATTCAATTGCTTTGGAACTGAGTTCTCATTTTCTTATTATTATTCAATTGCTTTTGAGTTTTTATTTTGTTCAATAGCTGAGAAATAGTTAATTAGTCGGCAACAGACGATATGAGTTCTGTTTGAGAAGAGAAGAGAAATAGCTAATTACTTTTAATCTGTTTATATTTTTTAATAAAAAAGGATAGTAATTTTTTTCCTTCTGAGTATTAAAACATATGAATTTTGAGAATTCGTGACTACTCGGTCGTAGGGTGCTTGACTGCAACGTGCCAGAACTGCTCGATTTTTAATTATTCGATCGTACGGTATTATTGGCTTTGCTTAGGAAATTTTGTTTTCTACACAAATATCAGAAGTTGCTGCCTGAAAACGAGATATACAATATTTCACTTATATTTGATGCTGGTTATCTAGGGCGCAACAAAATAAAATCAAACGGTAACTATTTGAAATTTTGTATTACATATAGTATATTACAGTCTTTTCTCTAAGTCCCTGTAATGAATTTAAATGTTGATATTTCTTCCCTCTTTTTCAGAGGAAAAGTGCTTTCCAATAATTAGGTATTTTCCTGTTCATATCATTGAGTTCGAGAGAGATAGATATGAAAAGGATCGGTGAATCTCTGCGGCCACCGAGCAGCAGAATTTTGGGATGGTAGGTGTTTTGGAATTTAAGGTGACACCAGATTTTAAGAAACACAAAGATAATATTAGGCAGCAAAAATTCCTAGCGTTAGTTGCGGAATAAGGTGAACGTATTGTTGCGTGCGTACGGGTTCGTTACGAAATGAATGCACAAGTCCGATGAAAAATTAACAAAAATTTATTATTATCACAACAAAAATGCTTAAATTTTCTCAAATTATCATGCAGTATTACAATATCTCACAGTAGTTATCTTTTAACTACTCAAATATCCAATAGAACGTAATTCAAAACAGCTAAAGAACGCTAATCCGCGAATTCGCTACAATCAACAACAGTAGTTTTCTAAACAACAACAAACTAAGCAACAACTACAAACTGAGATGTTTTCCTCCTTTTATAAGATTTTAAAATCACGCGCTAGAATTTTCCAGTACTTTCTCGAAATCAAAAAGAGATATTTATTTATTTAATGCACGCGCTCTTGTATTTTCAATTTTCCGGCTTAGCTCTCTTTTAATATTCGTCACGCGCTGCACTGCGCGAGAAATAAAACCATTTAATTTATAATTGAACTAACATTAGCTTTTTAAATACCAAATTCGTAACAGTATTTTAGCTTTGGGTTTAGTTCATTTTCGTTTAGAAACATCGAGATGTTTGCCTGTTAAATGGGCTTATTTATTTTTAAAATACCGTAACAGAAGGGAATGTTTCATCGAATGATTCGAAAATTATTCGTAACAAATAATATATGAAATAACTGTCATTGTATTTTCTTGCAGGAGTAGCATTTCGTTTTCTTGATGCTTCATGAGATTTAGGATTAAACCAGAGGTGAGTGTCTTTTGTTAGCCGTTTCCTTTTGATTTTTCTATTCCTAACCACTCGTATATTAAAACAAGATTAGGTCAAAAAGGGTAGATAAATGCAATAATGCAATTAAAATAATACAATAAATATTAAAATGTGAAGCAGACAACTCTAATCTAATTGGTCGTTTTTCGCAGCGAGAATGTAAACGACTGTGCTCAGGTTTAAGTTTGTGGAAATGCGCTTAGCTTTCAAAATATGAAGTGGAAAATCTAGATGGTGTGACGGTAAGATGCTCCAAGTTAAATTATTTAAAAATGTGTAGTTTACTCGTTTCAATATTTATCCAACATCTGTGATTAACTTATGATTAATACAGCCGCTGCCACTGGCATCGATTTAAGAGAAGGCAGCACCATTTCACATTAATTTAAATCTTCAGTGTAAAAATTGTACCATGAAACACGATTAAGGTTCCATTATTAGTGCTTGCACATAATTTGAGGTTTAAGTTTATTTGATTATGGCAAAGCACACGTGGGTCATCTGCCCAATTGAAGAGATGCTTTCGTGGAGTTCTTTCTAAGGAAAACTGGCTCGTGTATACGTTACACATGGGGCAATCTATGTTGTTCAGCGACTCCATTGCTCAGCCGCTGGTGGGCACCATGGTTTGAGAAACGCTGTTGCAAAGCAAAGTTTTCAGATTGAAATTTATTTAATTATATTTTTCCAGGCCGTTTTAAGGAAATAGTTAGCATGAAATGTACGTATATTCAACATGGCTTTTTTTATAAGATGTATGTATCTAACCGTTTGTTACGCGATAACAGGGATATCTCTATTCATCGTTACTGAAAATGGGCCAAACCATATTCAGTAACACAAATTAAAGGGCTGATGTCACTCAGGGTGTTAGCTGCTGCACGTAGAAGAAAGTTCTTTGAAATTAAATTATTTTCGAAGAAATAAGTATTTTATGTGTTAGTGGTTTCATTTTAGTGACAATTAATAGAAATTAACTGGACTGTAATATCACGAAGTAAAGTTTCTCTTACAAAACTGATTACAAATTTTGATAGTGCATGCATAGTGTTTAATATGTTTAATTGTATTTTCAATTTACTTTTTACCCTTTTTTAACTTAGCCGCTTAGATTTCGTTTCTGTATATCATTTAACATACAAAACACTCCCCCCATTTTGCATTTTTGTAAATGAGCAGTTTTTAAATCATAATAATTTAGCATAATTAATCTTAATAATTTAGTATAGTTAAGTTACATAAATTTTCTTTATATAAGCTTGTATCCTCCGTCTGGAGAGTGTCAATATGCTAAAAGAGAGGGAGGGATGCTTTCGTGAAAATATGCTTGGAAGTAAAAAACACTGAAAAAATCTACGACACATTCAGTTAATTTCGGACCCGGGATGAACTGCCAGTGTCCCGCTAGCAGACAAACCAGCTGTTACCATGCTACCATTGGTATACACATTTGATAGCTAATAATTTTAGAAGAATAAAACAAATAATATTACTCTCTCATTTTAAAATGAATTAGAATTTTGGGGTTAGAAAATTAAAGGATGCGTACAGTTATGTGTATCTTGCATAATGAATTGCATTTCATGTATCACAGATATTTGACTCTGCGCACCACTCGCCGAAACATTTTCAAACAGGAAATTATAACAATTTTAATGCGTGTTGAAATTTAATACAGTAACCTGATAGAAATTAATCTCCGTGACGTAAAGTTAGGTTAATTGAAGGTTATTCCACAATAAAGGGAAACAAAGGAATTCGGAAACTACACACGCAGTAAAAGTTGTAGTTAGTTGTCGTCAAATGATGTGCAGCTGCCAAGAGAATTAAATTCCGCGCGTGCTCGCATGAAAGAGAAGCTGCGAGCGCGAAATTTTTAATTAGGAACTGATGCCAGTAAAGTCACGCAAACATTTAAACATTTTCTGCGTTGGATAAAATATTACGGTTAATACAGATAAAGTGTAGCAGTTGTCATGCGTTGTATAAATCGTGATTTGCAATTTCTAATGAGATATTAAACAAAAGTGTATTTATATTCCAGATATTATTTCTGTAACAATAAAATTGTTTTTGCACTTTTTCTGTAAGGTATAATTTATAGACGAAAGTGAAATGAAATTTCCTTTAAAAATTCACATTTTGTTGCTCAATTTTGGGGGAATACTTGTTCACGTTTTTTGCATATTGCTGTCGGGACCAAGTGATAGGAAGCATTTTAAAAATCAAAGCATATTATGAAAAAAATAGCACTTTCATTCTGAAAACACTTTAGATTACCATCTAGTACTTTAAAGAACCATTAAAATATTTAAAAAAGTTTAAAGTTGCGCAAAATTGAAAAGTGGAAAACTCTATGCATTTCTACTCTTGAAACAAAAATATAAATAAATGAGCAAATAAATCATTTTTTGAACAAAAATAAAAACAGTTGTATGCATAGAGGCTAGGAATCTCTATGTCCTAAATAATTTCATTAGAATTATAAGATGTTACTTAGCTGCAGAGGAAACTGCGCTCAAGAAATAGAGTTATTTTCCGCTGGCTTGCTTTAGGCAGTTATAGAGGGCAATTTTATTGTGACATTTCTGATAAAAACACTAGTTTCAGAATATTGTTAATAAGTACAAAATAAAATGACTTTTTAAATGATCAGTTTTACCTCTATGATGAACAATGCATTTCTGTAACGTTAGAAATAAGTAAAAAATAGTTGCTTTGCGTTTATTACTTTGAAACAGGAACTTCAAGGTTATTTTTCGGTACCCGATTTGTCTCGTAACCATGAGAACAGCAGTTGAGGAAAAAATGTCAGATCGCTTAATTCCTCTCCCCCTTCCGTGTACTTCATTTCCACTTAAAGTCTTCTAAATCTTGAAAAATACGCAAATGAAGCATTTGTTTTCTCCAGGTCGTCTAAACTACTACAGCTTCACAAGACGTGGTGAAAATATATATTTTGTGCGGTGATGGCGACAAATAATAAATAGGGAGCGCAATGTCTTCGAAGTGACTATTTTAAAGTAAACGATTAGAGCACGGCTGGCCAACCCGTGGCACGCGTGCGACAGTGTGGCATGGCGGAGTTTTAACAGTGGTACGCAAAAGTATAAAATTTCCTGTTAATTTACGTGTCCTTGACTATTAGAGCTTTTATGGAAGTGACCAGCAATTATTCCCTGAGCTTCCTACAACAACAAGTCCAAAGAAAGGTTAAAATACCCTTTTTTTCACTCCAAAGAATGTTAACAGACGGCCCCTTCTGGGGCTTACAGGAAAGTCACCACTTGGTTTTTAACTTAAGATAGGAAATAGGAAATTAAACTAATTCTAACTAGCTACACTTTAGACGAAGCTGTACAAAGATAACTAACCGCAATTAAACCTCATCGGCAAATAATAACAGGCACGTAAGATTACGGCCGTACGTAACTAGCAAAATTGGCTTACTCTGCTCCACGTGACCCTAAAGGTCCGTACTACAGATCCAACTCCCTCTGAGGGGCCAGAGCGCAGGTTCAATCTCCGTCTGGCCCACCACCTGGGATTTTCCCAGGCAGCACTTGTCGTTAGATTTGCTACTTGCCAGTCGCTCGGGCTGCCCGTTGCAGTGGGACATTACCCAGCGAACCGGGGGCGTTACCATACCGCTCGGGACGTGCCAGACCCCCGAGGGGGCTGGCCAAAACGTGAACTTTCCCAGGGCCTTCAGAACCACCAAGCTCCTAAATTTTATACCCCCGTGGCCGAGACTGCCTAGGTACAGATACTAGCCAGTAGCTTCGCAGAATTCTCAACGTCGACTCCCTGTGACGACGGCCGTACGCAGTAACGACGTGGCCCGAAGGGAGACACTCTGTATTAAGAATTTATGAGCTCTTCTATGGAAAAAAAATGAAATGAAAATCGTACTATCACAACTAGGTTTCAACTACGTAATGAGTTTTTACCTATATCTCTAGTTAAGACCGAAGGCCGCTCATTTTTGGTTAAATAAATCAAAGGTACGCTTAGCACCCCGCCCGCAGGCGAGAGAGTCATGGTCGTGGCGGCAAAAGCCTCGAAGTCAAGCAAAAAATTTCTTCTCCTTAGTCAAGCTCCTCCTCTCTAAATGTCGAAAGTTGAGTGGTCGAGGCCAGTAACGTGAGTGGTCACCCACCCAAGTACTGACCCCGACGGAAGCATCTTGAGACAGGAAAGTATGAAATGAGTGAAAATTTGAAGTTTTTTGAAAAATAAGATAAAGTTCATTTATCCATCGTCTCTGTGAGGGTATCATAGAAGTTCAAATTTATTTTTCTGCGACTTTTATCACGAACACTGCTGCTTTGAAGCCTGCTGCTAGTTTTTCTGCTGCCGTTTTTGCTTCCTTAATTTTTGCTATGTGATCGATAACGTTACTGAGTAGATCTTGTATCTTTTCAACTTTTAGCCAAGATATAGCTTCAGACATTTCTCCCGGAACTTTTCTGGGTTGAAACTGCGACTTATTATTATCAGGAGGTCTTTGCGACTTTCTTTTTTGTTTTCTGAAGTAAGTGAAGGGAAGTCTTCTTTTTCCCACGTTAAATGCAGGGGTTTTATATTAGGTATTCTTTTCTTCTCGAATTTTTGGCGATAGACTTCACAACCTCTGTAACTACAGACGTGATCTTTTTTACAAAAGATACAGGTTGGTTTCTCTTCCTTTTTCATGGGACAGGTGTTGCTTCGATGATGTTCGCCGCATTTGCAGCACTTAACTTGGTTAGTACAAAGAGGCTGGGAGTGTCCCCACTCCTGACACCTGAAGCATTGTATAGGTCTCTTTTTCGGATTATACTTTTCAATTACAACATTCAGACTAAACATATTGTTTAGTAAATGAATTGCATAGCCATTTTTATTTTTGCTCAGTTCTAATAGCCAGATCGGTAGTTTTTCGAAATTATGCTTTGTACTTCTGCAGCATTTTTTTTACCTTTTTTATAGGAAATTTTCTTCGCTCCAGGTCGTCAAAAATAGTTTCTTCTTTGATATGGGCTGGGAGATTCTTTAGTAAGACTCTTAGTGGTTTTCAGCATTCATTTGAAATGTATGAAAAGGGATTCCTCTCAGTTGGAGTAATTTAGTGGCGTTCTTATAATCATCTACTGTTTTTACATGCACGAAAATTGAGTCCGTTTTCAGATTGGCTTCTATTTCTTCTTTGCAAATTTTTCTAACTTCTTTTTCGATTGTTATCCATTCGATTTTTACTTGCTGGAAAACTATGGGGGTTAGGGTTTCTTCAATTTTCGCCTCGCCACCTTCGGCGTTAACTTCCGGCTGCAAATTTTCGAATCTATTTTTATGTGTTATTTCCATTGGTTCTGGGATTTTTGGAGGTTTTGCAACTTTCTTTGGTGATTTCCATTCTTTTTCTTTTTCGTCAGTTTTCTATTCCGCAGCTTTGGCTTCTGCTTCCCATCTTGGTTTTGATTCTTCGATGTATCTCAGAATTTCTTTATTAGGGTGTTCTTTCATCATTGTAGCTACTGTTGGTAATCCAAATTCACGTGCTAATATTGTTTGTTCTTTATCATTTATATCATATATGTTATCCACGTTATATCTGGACATCAGAGCGTCGAGTACAGATTCCTGAACATTCTTAGTAGTTTTGACTTTCTTGACTTACATTTTTGGAGACTTGATATAATCTTCTTTTCTAAATTTCTGCGATTTCGATGATCTAAAAGATTTGTTCAAATCCGTATCCGTTTCGTCATCTTCCGTAGCGTTCGAAGGTGTCCTATAAAAGGACATGTTTAGCGTACCCAAGGGTACCTGCAACGTTAGAAATTTTTTAAAGCAAAATATCTAGAGAACTTAACTGTCCGCCTACGGGACTGGGACAGTTCACTGTGAAAATCAGGAGAGCTCAGCAATGCGTCCTACACGCTCGGCAGCTACAGCTCGAACGATGATGATAAATGATGACTGATGAATCATGATCTGTGGAAGTGACTGAGCTTCCCATTAAGTACTGGTTCTACTTCATTTACATAAAATGTGATACTGAAATCTCCTTCGGGCAGTTGTAGGCGGAAAACAAGATTTTGAAGGAAAAGGTTTTAAGATTAAAAATAACTATTAGAAAATTAAAATAACCTTTACAGATTTATTGAAAAATTAAAAGATTTGGAAAAATAATAATGTCATCTATACAATGCCTCCGATAGATAAGCACATAAACACATTAGAAACAATGCAGTAATTCAGTTTCTCTGCAAGACGTTAATTGTCACCCAACTGAAATTCAAATCGAAATTATTGACCTACAGTTGTATATTACACTGAAACGCAAATACAAAGGAAATTATATCAACTGCAAGTGATCCAAATTATATTGAATCCTGGAAATTTATACCAACAAGAATTTTCCAAATTTACACGATTTGGCTGTCAGATATTGTTGTAGGTTTGGATCAACATATGTTCGTGAACAAATGTTTATTATGAACATAATAAAATCAAAATATCGTTCGAGATTAGTTGATATGCATCTAGAAAACCAATTTTGTTAGCATCTTCAAGAACTAATCATGATATAATGACTTGAGAAAATAAATACATATTCAAAAACCATATTAATTACGAACTGACTTTTTAATAGTTGTTTAGAATTAAATGTTTCAAATTCTTCATTTTTATTTTATACGTAACCTATGTGACTGAACCTTTAAAAATGCTGTTAATAATAAAATTCTAGTTTGTACATTTATTTTATTTATTATATATATTTTTTAAAAATAAGTTATTCAAACGGAGGGTGTCTGAGCAGTGGATATTTAAAAGATGTGCCAAAAAAAAAAAAAAAAGGCTGTTTGCCTAAAAATCCCATAATCAACCGATCAATAAAATTTTTTTGGCCTTTTTTTAGTATGTTTGAAAAGTTGGAAATGGCACGCATAACTCTTTTTTTTTTTTTTTTTTTTTTTCAAGTTAGTGGCACTCTTCCCAAAACGATCGGCCACCCCTGGACTAGACCAACAACATAAATATTTACAACGAACGTAATTATAGCATTAAAAATTTCAAAAACTAAAAAATATAAAATATTGTGTAAATTAAAAAAAAAAAAAAAAAAAAAGACCGATTTTGAACTCTTATTTTATGTAGATTGCTAAAAAACACTTTACGCATAAAGTATATTACCGTTTCAAAGAAACAATTTTAAGCTAATCGTTTACTGCAGATTAACAAGGTTAGGAATGAATCTACACATATTAAAAGTAAAGAAAAACATTAAATCTTTTATTTAAAACGAGCCGTTAGAAATCAATTTTCCAAACGACAGAAAAAAGCTTTGTCATTATTCCATTATAAATGAATGTGGAGATATTTGTTCTTCATTTTATTTAACAAATAAAAGACTTAATCATTCAAGCTTGTAGTTTTCTTTTCTTTGGATCACACTTCTGGCTGCTAATATATCCTCAAATGCAGATAATTTTTATTTTGTTAAGACACGGAGTTTGTATGGTTAAAAATAATAATACTTTTGTTTGAGGTGTTTAAAAAACTTGCAATTTGGGAAATTCCAGATTGCATCCAAACACCTCCATAACATTTATGTAAATATTTATCTTTTCAACGAGTTACACATATCCTCAGATGGAAATGGGAATTAAAGCTGCATCATTCAATTATTTATGAAATATTTTATTTTTCGTTTCTAGATGACATTTCGTAAAAATGTAACTTTGAAGGTTTTATTATATTTTCACTTCGATTATTTTACAACAGTTCGAAATTGTGTGGAAAGAAATTAATGTTTAAAAATTCAAATTTAAATTAAGTAAAATGAACTGTTTCGTTTTATGAATAACCCTGAATCATAAAAATTATTTACACTGGGATCGGGGGATTTTGTCGAAGGTTTTATTTTAATTAATTAATGAAGAAAGAAGATTTCTAATTCAAATGATAAAGGTGAACGTAATGAAGTAAAGAACTATCAACTTCTTCAAAGAAGTTAGTAATTTTTCACCTTTCCTAGCAATAGAAGACCATTTTGAAGAGACAAAAGAGACTGAAACAGCGGGAAGGGGATAGAATACTAAACAGTACGTATTGGTATTAACATAAAACTATATTCTTAACGTTGACTAAAAATTAAAACTCAATTTAAAAAAATCTGATGTGTACACCACATGACTTTCTTGTACGGAATATTAAACTATACGCATTTTTTCTTGCATTTCATTTCAACTTTTTGAGTTGAAATAAATCTACTTCGTCGTCGACAGCGCATAAACCACAATAGAATAAATGCGCTTTTTAAAATTCACTATATTTATTTACCATAGCGATACCCCGGTGCTAGGTTCACTTAACAACAGCGTTACATCTCGTTCACTTTCTAACTCAGAATGCACAAAAATTATATCATCTGAAGAATTATCTAATCTTTGCCACATGCTCTATTCAAATACTATAATAAATCTAAAAGGATGTATAAATAAAATTAAACAAATAAAAAATAAACATATTTTCACAGCTACTTACCTAATGCGCATGCGCTCCGAAACAGTCTGACGACTGTATTTTCTGTTAATATGAAATACTTATTTCCTCGAATTTCATTAGAGATATATTTCTCATTCAATTAATTTAGTTCTCACTTCACGGCAAGGTAAGAATAATAAAAGTCAAAATATCTTCATTAAAAGTTGAAAGATAGAGTAAAACATAAAACACCAAATACAGCAAAAAATTTTTAAAAAGAAAAGTTTGTACAATTAAAATTACAGTTTCTACGCAAAAACAAGCATTTCGGACAGCGGGCAAGAAGACAGATTTTTCGCCGACGAAACTGTAAGTTTACTTTTGGTCTCACTCGGCAAAAAGACATTGAAAGCGTATAAAGTGATTTAATTCGTTGTGGAAGCTATGCTGAGTCAATATATAGGATAATTTAATTACTTAAATGATAATTCCAGAATGGATTAAGCATCACTTAATTCGCAATAATTAAAAAAGACATTACTTTGTTGTTGCGAAGCTTAGTTTCTCTAGATTGGCAACAAATCCACTATTCTTCTAAATTTCAAATGTAAACAAATATGGCTGCTATGGTAAAAAAAATTAGGCTTAGCCGCACGTAAACAACTTTTAAATTGTTGATAATTCTACAATTATAATATGCAGATTAACTAAAGACATAGAAACCTTAACCGGAAGATATAAACAACATAATTTTTAGAGCAAAAAATGCACAATTTACAAACATATAAGAATAAAGAAACTGAGCTCACTGAGCCGAGTAACAGAGTGAATATATATATATACACATATATATTTATAAACGTTTGGGGCTGCCGATTGCAACCAAAAAGGGAGTGCACATATACATATTATAGCAGTCCGACATACAAAATTTCAACGTTCTGAGGCTATTCGTTTTTGCGTTATGCGAGGTACATAAATACATACGTACAGACGCCACAAAAAATCTCTTTTGAATCCATTTTAAATTAGTTTTATAATTCGTTTGGAGAAAAAGAGTCCTTTATTGTGTCCTTACGTACAGATATCATGCAAAAACATCGTTAAATTGAATTCGATAGCGATCAAAATGGATATTTTCGTTGAAATATGGTACCCGGATTTTTCCGTGATTACAAAACTTCGTACAAGGAAATAAAAAGAGTGTAAAAATTTAAATTTAAAATACTTATGGTTTAAGATATTAAATTAAAGTATCAAATAAATGATTAGGTAATCATAAAAGACTTATATCGGATGAATTTTCGTCCCGTCTGACTTCTAAATTAATTGAAAGTATCCCAACCAAAATAAAATTAAAAAAGTATGATATTTTTTAAATGTTTACTTGATCTTTACACAAAATGAAATTAATGCAATCCGAATTTTAAACTTGTGGGTAGAATAACAAGCTTCACAATCAAATATTAAGACAAACTAAATATCTTTCCAGTTTAAGCAAAGTTGATCTTAAAATGGTGCTTCTTCTGGCTGATGGCATACGAAGGATCAAAGCAGGCACATTTTTTCTAGTAAATTAGTGTATACAGCAGAATTTCAAAGCAGTCAACTGGCAGTTGCTTTCTGCTAAGCTTTGAAATTTGAGTCTTATTTGTACTTTAAACTAATTTGTATTCTGGCGGATGTTAACGAACAGCAAAATTATGGAACAGCCCAAATCATAAAATAACTAGTTAATGAAAATAAAATTTCACAAACTGCTGCATTTCGTTTTGAAAGGTAAAATATTATGAAAAGAAAATATCAAAATATTAAGAAAAGTACATTATCTTTCGAAAAATAAAATATTAAAATAAATAAATAAATAAATAAAGGTTATAGGCAAAGGTTTAAGTTTGTATGTTCTTAAAATCTTTCAGCGCAAGCATCTGATTTTGTTTTGGATCCAGATAACAAGTACACTAGAATTTATGTTAAGAATTTTTTAATCATTCTATTCAATCAATATATTTAATTTTACTTATAACATTTGTGCTGTAAAATAAAACTTGCTGCAAAATTTTGATTTTTTAAACAACTAACGTCCGCTGTATTATTGTAGCGCTGTTTAATAATATAGAATGTAAGAGAAAGATCTTATGCGTTGTCGATTGGCAAAAACGTTGATTTAAGAACTGAGTAGATTATTAGGAGGATTAATAACGGGCAGCTGGTTGTACGGAAACCCGCTATGCTTTCGAAACAGCATTCGCAATTATTCAAAGTGCAACATGCTTGCCATAAAAGTTATACCTGGTCTTAACGTGTTTTGAAAAGAAGTGTAAACTGTTTCGTCCTCTTCGCCGACTGGACCAACTCCAAGTTTTAAATCAAACTAAAGACGGCGACATGAGTCGCTCTGCCACCAATGCTGTTCTTGCGAATCCCGAACGCGAGGCACCTGTCAGGGAGATGTGTCACACACGCCATTCGCTTAGCATTTTAAATCCTTGCAACGCATTTTGGAACACACATCCCGCAGAGAGAGAGAAAGAGAATTTTCCGATTTTGACGACAGAAGACAGGACAACCCTCAACGGAGAGAAAAATGAATTTCGAAGAGCGATTGATAAAGAAAAAGTGGACTTCAAATTCCTCAAGTTCAGTTCGAATTTTTTCTTACAAACGGGCACTTGGCGAATGCAAATATATAACAACTTTCGATAATATGCAAATTTTGTTGCATTTATGTATTTTCATCGTCTATTTGGCATCTAAAATGATAAAACTGAGCTTTGAAACAGCAAATGTAAATGAAAACTGGTTTGAATTTGCTTAAGTTGAAAAAGTCTTTTTTAATGTCTGCGCTTTTGACAGAACTTGAATTGTTTTATTAAAAGGTTAATATTTTTTTTTAAAATAATCTTTCATCTAAAAGTAACTTAATTTAAGCAATATCTTATTGTTTAAATTTTTTATATTTGAAAATAAAAAATACGTCATAAAAATTATAAGTGTCATTTAAATGCTTCAAAACTTAATTAAATTATTGAAATAAATTAATACTAATTTCAGAAATGAGTTGAGCGGGGTTCGCGAAACTTTTGCGGCGTTATAAAACTTGACGCTAAACTGAAGTTCGTTCGCAATGGCAAACGTTGCTATTGCATGAAACATTAGATATGCCTATGGGTTACTATGTCTGTGAGTAATCGATTCTAATATTTCAAATTATTTATTAACAAAAGAAGGTCATATAAAATGTTCATGTTCTCAAATAATAATATTAATGCTTTTCAAAAACAGCTTCATAAACAAAGGCAATTTCTTCAAAAATTTTATCTTCAGTATGGAAAATTCATTAGAACCAGAGAGGATATTGCTATTGATCCTCACTTTTGCGGTGTATCACATTCCAACTGCTAATTTTCATTAATATTTACAGCATACGTTTGACTCATAAAAGATGTTTGTAAAGCTAAATATTGCTCGCTGTTATAGTGAATCTTCATATATTTTTCGTTACATATATAAATTATTCTATGCCGCCCAGACGGTATAGTGGGTAGGGGAGCCTGAAATCCGAATCCCTGGCTCGAATTCCGGAGAAGGAATGGCTGTAAAATAGTCTGTCCGTTCGTAGGAAGGTAATGCTTGGCACCTATTAGGTGCCTTTGCAGTAAAATGGCCACCACTTCTGGCCTTAGTAGTGGCCAATGCTGTTATAGGCAAGTGCCCGCCATTGAGGGTGGGAATCATTCTCTTTAGATACAGGCATTAAAATCTTTAATTTTTGAGGAAATTAAAAAATGTGGATCAATGTACTAAGCAAAAATGAAACATTTTATACTAATCTAACCATATATTACTTGCAACTCTTATTAGTGTATAATGATATAACTCATTAATAAACCTAAGCATATATTACTTGCTATTCTCATTAGTGTCGCCCAGACGGTATAGCGGTTAGGGGAGCCTACTGCGGTACCGAAGGGCCCTGGTCCGAGTTGCGAAGAAGATATGCATGTTTGTAAATGTATAGTCTCCATGCGGGATGGGGACATTCTAAATATGCGGCGAGCCAAAAGTCCTCTCATGTGGTTTGGCGGAAGGGGAGAGGGTTGGAAGACCTCGGACCACCCCTCAGGATGCTGGGTGGAAAATAGAAGTCCAGTCTCTCTTTGGTATAGGCTCTAACAACCATTATTCCATATGATATGGACGCGAAAACAACAAGAACAATTCTCATTAGTCGAATACAATGCCTAGGAAATGTTACTTTTTATTCATTAAATTCCTCTGAATGAAAAGATATACACATTTAAAAAACAACGCTGTATGAGGTAGAGATAGTAGAAACTACCCTGCGAGGTTTGATGCGCATGGCTAAATTCATCTGGCATTCCTTGAAAACTTGAATAAAAACTAGAAAAAGCGAGCAAGTTGTTTCGTCTTTCTGAAAGCGTAGATTCAAGTTTCCTTTTGATGTATTCAAGTTTTCAAGGATGAAGATACGGCATAGTTGTGCTTTCTAAGGTGAGGTGTCTAGCTTACTAATTTGTGAAAGTTGAGAGACTGACGACCGAATCTGAAGCAGATTATTTTACGGCAGTCTGTAAAGTATCATAATTTTTTGAGCTTATATATCACGTAATTCTGCCCATTCGAGGAACTGTTACTACTTATACAATAGAATTAGAAGAGGATTTTCCTTTTCAGATTTATTCCTCGCTTCGAAGTTGTACTCTTAAATCACCGGTGTACAGAAGTTTTTCTCGAATACGAATTTGCGATTTGCGTAATTGAGATTTTTGGCTTACGAAGCCTAATTTAGTAGTATCAAGAATACTCACTTCTATGAAACTCTGCTAGTTTGCTCATTTTTTCAACTTTCATTTTAGCTCTTTAGTACACAAAATTTAACATTTTAAAAGTTTTAGTTTCTCGGGGAATGAAAATGTTCTGAAGTTTTGACTACTAAATAGCAATATTCAGCTAATTTCGATATTCGCTTTGAGGCTAAATATATACTTCCAGAAGTTTTTCAAAAAATTCTAGACCATCAAATCAAATTAAGCTACTCTGCATTTATAATTCGTACGCTTAATGGAATGTTGTCACTTTTCAAGTGTTGTTACTGGAAGAAACATTTTATAATACCTGTTAACTCATGGGTTAGGTTAACCTATTTTGATTTAATAAATTAATTTACTGTGCATCGGTGAACGTCAACTATAGGTCATCAATGACATACGGCCTTGATGGTCACAATCCTTAACGGAATCCTGAAAGAGAAGAATTTTGAAATGAATGAATGAATGAAATTTTGAAAAATGAATGAATTTTGAAAGATTTCTCTAAGGACCCCCTAAAAAATAGTAACTCAACGGTAGCCGACTTAACCAGATCACTTGAATACTGGTAGGGCATAAACCTTTCATAATATTCCGTGTGTGTAAATGTGCATATGAGCAGTTTCCTTTAGTAAGATTTTCTTGAAGCCATCTTTGTCTTCAGGCATATAGATCCTGCGTGATTTCATATAGTCCAATCAAATACTTTCTGACTTAAGGCATTTGTTACCATGCATTTATTATCTCTGATATTTGGCGAAAAATATGATATTTAATATACCATTCGTGCGGTTTTCTAAATAGCCTGTTCTTTTAATGTTCTTTGATAGTAAAAAAGATCTGCATTTTTCATATTTAATCAATCTGCAGTTGCTTAAGAACTGAATGATTTAAATGAAATAAAAGCAATAATTCGTTGTGAAATCTGCTTGTATTTCACTTGTGAACAGTCTTATAAGGGACCACGGCATAAGGAAGGTATTTTCTCCTTCCTTCGCAACATAATCGAAAGCACATCCAGCTGACAGTCATGAGGTCCAGAACTCAAATCTCGGCCCAGCTATTGCGGAATTTTATGTGTCCTGCTCCCAAACAAACTAAAAGACGCCACAGCCTTAATGATAATTTGGTTTAATTTTATTCAATAAATTATACAAATTCATAGGATTTGAAATACGTTTAATTTACAGAATCTCCAACTGAAAATCGAATTCGAATTGAATCTAGCTCTAAATATTACATATCGCGTTACGCCATCATTTTTTTAATGTACATGAGTTTAGAAAACTTTTTAGATGAAGAGTATCAAATACTCGATAGCTTTTTTTCTGCCACTTCAGCTGTACGTATCCCTGAATTATTCCACTTAAAAGCACTTTTCTTCGAACCATTACTTCGTAATTCAGCAAGTCCATTCGGCTGTATAAGAAGACCCGATTTTAATTTCACGATTATTCTATTGTTGTTGTGTTGTGACTTATCTCACTTGTCTGATAGTTACATCAGAACAAGCCCTCGAAATTCATCGTGGCAAGGAGTGCAAGATAGCGTCTGTCGTTGGGAACAGCTTTGAGCACCATGCAGTTTGCCAGTACGATTTTGCTCAGCTCCCTTCCCAATTTTGATGGAGAGAACCCCGGGGGCGACTGGTCCGACGGTGTCCCACCCCCTCTTCCCATACTACCAAGCTCTTGAGAGGACTTTCGGTCTGCCGCATATTTACCGTGCCTCCATGCCGCACGGACACTGTACATTTACAACGACCCATATCTTCTCCGGGATTCGAACCTGGGCCCTTCACTACCGTAGAAGGCTTCCCTAACACTATATCGGCACGATTTTTCTATTAAATTAATGCAACAAAAGTACGGTAGAACCACCTGCTTTGGAGGCTGGATAACTGCATTGACAGCTTTCTACGAGAAATTGGAGCTTATTTTGAGATAGGTTTAAAAAAAGAACGTTGGTGGTTCTAATCCGTGTTCAGTGGTCTTATCCGCTCGGCTTCTGGTGAGTTTTATTTCTGAAATTTCTTAACAGTGAAATCACAATTTAATCTAAAAAATACATCACGGAGCCATTACTGAGGTAATAAGACTACTGAATGCTATTAGTTAGACACGACTCCTAATTCTGGCGAATGGTATGCCTGCTGGTTTTAATATACCCTCCCCTAAATCCCCCAAATAATTTACAATTTGACAGCTTAAGCTATAACACTTGTAGGGATGTGCTTGATCTGGTAATTAGTTAAGAAAACATCTAACAGATATAAATCAAATTATCGCTGTGTCTGTAGTAACTACAAAGTTGTGAAAATATTTAAATAACCGTTTTATTTAAACAAAATTTAGGGCATAGACGCACTATCTTCTACAACAATATCAGAAACAGCTTATGGCGATGCAACTAAATCAAACAGTCAAATTTAAATCAAATGTGTAACAGTGGTCAGAGACTACACAATTAAATATTACTAGAAGCTGTCTCAGTAACTTTACCGGATCAGTCATAACTAAAATGTCGGTAGCGATTGAACATAAAGCCGAACATTTACAGTAACAAATCTGGCAGGAAACTAACATGCAGCACCCACCCTAAGCCAAAAACACTGGCTTCTGTCATAAAATACAAAAATCTCAGTTTAAACACTGGTTACTCATTTGCATTCTTGTGAGTAATACGGAAAGGAGAAGTTACAATAAAGACAAAAATTGTAATAACTGGTTAATTTAATTAATAGCCTTATATACTTCAGAAAGTGTTTTACCATTAAATAAATAAAAGTAATATCAGTTTCTGACAATTGATAAATTAAGCATCTATTATAATATAAAATTAAAATTCAACTAAATAAAAGAATATACGAGTATAGGTTCGCAAATGGCCAAGTAGAGAAACATCGAACTAGTAAGGTTTAAGACGTGTTCGGTTGCCCAGGCAATTTTTTTATCTCTATTCATGTGTGTAATGTAAACAAGAGTTAGTTTTTGAAATCCTTTACTTTCTCTTAGGCAAATGGTTGTTTTGATCTGTTGATGAATCTAAATGTCACCTGACTTTTAGACTTAAATGTCACCTGACTTTTAACTGTCTGTTTCCAAGAGGTGCGGGGTCCAGTTGATGTTTTAGAACCATTCTCCTTTGGCATTTGTTTCACATTGATTAATGCTCTGGACCTTCAGAACTCCGTGGATCCCCTCTTCAAAGTTGCTGTTTTATAGCAGTCCTCGTTTCGATTCTTTTCTTGTGTTGAAATATGTTCTCAGAAGAACGTCTGGCAAAATGCCTAGAACCTGTATTTTGAGATGTCTTATTCTGAAATAGAAGTTCTTTCAAATGACGGCCTTGGTTTCTTGCAAGAGATAACGCAAAACGTTTTCGGAGCTGTTGCGGAATCGTTTTTCAGATCACCCACGTCGCACTGATTGAAAACCCAGGCAAATGAACCGTGACGAATGTTAAAACATGTTCTTTGCTGTTAGGAAACATCAACTTCCTGTTAAATGATCAGACAGCTAATGAACGATGTTTGCTGGCCCTTGGCAAAGATAAGTTGATGGAGTGGAGTTAATCAAATTTTGTGGCTCTGGAGGTCTTTCTTGGAAGAAGAAACTTGGTCCAGTTAGTGTTATATAGCATTGGATGAATCTTATCAAGTGTTCAGTTTCAAATTTATGATGGGTGTTGGCTGTGTTCTTTATTTTAATCAGCTAAGGTTTACCATATTTCATAAACTTACAGGTCTATGCAAACTGTTCATTAAGATTTATAAAATTATGAGCTGAGTTTTAAAAATAGGTATCTCGAAGGCAGATAACTTATATGAAATAATACTCAGATTTGAAAAAATTTCTTTATTAAAAATAAGTTACACTTCATTTAATAACTATTAACACTTATTGATAATAATTTTAAATATACATTGCATGTTTCAGTTATTGAAATGTGCTTGAACTGATTTTAAATCAATCAGTTTGTTAAGGAGTAAGTAGATATAACGGAAGTGGCTAATCTTCGTGGCAACTGGAGCCGCATGCAAGAATTCAGTTGAGTTCATGAGCTGCAACCATATTTTGAAAGAACTGAAATTCTGTGTTTATACAATTTTGAATGCTTTAAACATAGTGAAACAGGCTTTGACTAGAAAGAAATTTTCGAAGCATTTTAGAGAAAAGTTCGCATTTTTGTGTTATTAATGTGGTTACATATAAATATAAATAAATGACTGTAATTTTTCCTTCCCTGTATTCAACTAAATATGTTTCTGTGATATTAAAACCTGAAACCGTACGATGCATAATAACATAAATAATAATTGGTCATATAATAAATAATAAATGCATTATACGATACTCTTAATTTTGGAATAATTTGTGTCCACTGGATTTTATTGCTTGATCATACTATATTCTGTGGTGATTTTCTAGCTTGTATTTCTTGCTTTCGAAATTCAAGCCTCTTAATTTCTAATTCAAGCTCTCTTGCTTACAGAGCTTTACGTTCTTTCGCTTTCTGAGCCTATTGTTTTTCTTCAGCTTCTCGATCTAGTACTTGTTTTGGAAATAACTTCTTCTTCGTCGTAAAACTGACTTCCTGTGATTACTTTTTTAAATTCCTGGGACCGTTTTCCTTCATATTTATTCACACAAAAGAATTTGTGTCTTTTCTATTACAAGAGCTTTCAAAATTTCAAATAGAATTTCAAAATAGAAATGTTCCAATATTAAATAATAATTTTACTACTCTAATAGAAAAGCTCTAATTAAAAAAAGAACATTCTGATCAGACTAATCAATTTGAAATTTTAATATAAAGCTTCAAATTTAGAATATCAAACAAGGATTGGTATTCACGCATCCTGTATTCCTTTCGTTTTTAAATATGAATACTGGTTTCAATTAGTACCACCAGATAGTCTGTAGGTGAAGTTTGTAAAGAATTTTACTATTTTCATCGAACGCCAAACTTTTTATTTTCCAAACTTTAACAAAAACTAAAACATTTCTAGCGCCAAGATCTTCAGCGCATCTTCAAGCGAGGGTCTTTTAAACAAGATGATTTTTATATTTCTCACTGGATATTTAGTTGGTAGCGTAGAAACGCAAAGACGTTTCAGCACACGTTATTTTTTATTTCTTTCCGTCTTTATTCTAATCATCATATCAATATACAATTTTCTTAGGAAGATGACTTACATGATTTTCTTGTCTTTTGTTTTATTATCCTTTTTTGTGTTTTTGACTATATTTACTAAATATCACGTTCTTCTCATTTACGCCACATAAAATTCAGCAATAAAATCACAAAATATTTAAAAACAGCCTATCTTTAGATTTCCAGATCGAGTGTTTAGTGTGAAAGGTACTTTCCCACTCTTTCTAAAATGCATTTGTAGTGTAATTGGAAGCATACTTGACGCGTACTCGAGAGCTCCAGTATTCGAGTCCCGGCAGTGCACTACAAATTTTTTCACGCCTCCTACTTCCCCCCCCCCCCAAAAAAACCTTAAAATCTCTACAGTAGCTCCCGACTTAAAACGTGGTGTCAGTAATTCGTCACCACGAGGATTTGGCGATTGTATCCCCTAATCCTCAGTCTCCCTTTAAAAGGGGTAGTGTAAAAGATACTTTATCCCTCCTTTCAGCATGCCTTCTTGGTTTAACGGTGCATATTTGAGAGGTCCAGGATCGAATCTCGGAAAGGGCATCGCCCATTTTTCACGTCTCCTGCTTCAAAAAACACCTAATGACTCTACAAGTATTGCCATTAATTTTGTATATGTTATTTTTTAAAACCAGCCGCTAACGCAGCGGGCAGTCTAAAAAAGTTATCATAGATACGGAAAAGTATATAATCATTTTACTGAGTCCAGCTAGTTTGTTTTCATAAAATATTTAATATTTCTGATTAGACATCCCATGATTTTAATGCATATTTATTTAAATCGATCCTATTAAAAAATAGAAAAAAATATGCCTAAGAACTGTGGTTATTGTTTTTAAGTCGTTTTATTTATTTATTTATTAACTCAATAACCTTCTTGATTAAATGTGAAAGTTAAATATCTTAGGCAACAGCAGGCTGACGAGGGGAAGATACGAGTATTTTATTTCCGGCAGTTACAACACATTGCTTTCAGATAGTAGAGAGTTTTAATTAAAACTGAAAGGTAAATAGTTTATATATTTCCAAATGGCAGCATTTGACAGGCTGAAGATAAAAATGTCGTATTTCGTAGAGTTTGGTCACTACTGGCTTACAGATCGCTGAGCTTGTTAATGAAAAACATCATTAAATTTTTACAAAATATGAAAAATATATAAAGAAAAAGTTTGAAAATCATATTTTGGACTTCGAGGTGAACTTGTTGTTTAGGTAAGAGATCGGAAGTCACTTCGACCCGCCTGGCTAAGAAGTAGGCTTATAATCGCACTGAAGTGAACTCGTTCGTACGTGTTTAGATGGAGGACTATATATATCAAAATATGGTGGCTCTAGGTGCCGTCGTTTTACCACAGCGCAAGGAACATACATATATACTACATACAAGCTGTCTATTTGTATGAACATTTTGGCTTTCTCAAAAAGACAAGGATGACGTTCAAATAGCCTCCATCTGTTATATCAAATGCATTTAAAAACATTTTCTCATCATCGAACGACTGGGAGAAAAGACTCAGTCCATTTGATTCTCACGCTTCCAATAATACAGAAGCGAAAATTTAGCTTTTCCGAACATTTTAGTACTCACTTTATTCAGGCTAAACAGAAATTTCTGAGCGAAAGGCATCCAGCTAAAAAAATACATCTAAGTCCAAGTAAGCAATGTCTGGGAAAGCTATCTTCAACGCTGATCGCTGACACGCTGATGGATGATGGTCTAGCTCCGGCATTCCAATTCATTTTTTAAAGAGAACATTTCCGCGTATTTGCATACCCTGTGCAAGAAGGGGAAAAAAAGGAAGAATTCATAAAGAACTGAAAAGAACTTCGGGGTGAAGTGATCTTCCGTTTTCCAGTTTTTCCAAAAAGCTAAAAATTCATAGAATATTCGTAGACGAGAGTTCGAAAGAAAAACATTTCTCAAGTGGAATTTTCAAAGCTGAAGAGTGAGTAAAAGTGGTTTTCTGAGAAAGAACCAGAAATTATGCTTTCCATTGGATTTTAGATTACTCAGACACAGTCGTTATTAAGATGTATGCATTTCATGTAATTATCGATTCGCTATATAAAGCAATTAGTTAATTTTGTCAGATATACACATTGCATCTAAAACCTTTTAAAGCTTTTTCTTTTAATAAACTCCAACTAACCTCCGAAGTAGACAGCAGTTATGACTATGACAATATTAGACAGCAATTATGACTATGACTATGACAACTAATTATCTAATATCTCTTACTGTTAAATGTGCTTTGCAATCTTACAAAGTTTCCAAACTCTTGACGTTAAGCGACGTTAAGTCTAAAATAACAACTGAAACTTGAGAAGGTTGTAAAAGATACTTTATTTAAAACTATATAAGAACAGAAGGCACGCTTATTACAACCATCCACCTGTGGCAAAATAAAATAACTGTAAGTCAAATGTAAAAGTTGAATTTAAATAGCTGAAGGCTATTCAAGTCAGTTAACGTAAAGTTGGCTCAAAATTTAACCGGCGTGGATATCAACTACCGGAAATTATAATGCAAGGTCGAAGACTGCAAATACTATCTTATATAGCAATCCCAGTAACGTGGCCTCTAGAGGAACATCACGCTCTGTGTTCAGGCTAAAATCCTAACCTTAAATGCATGCCAACTAAATTTGCATGGTGGCGGAAGAGAGAAGTGAGATGAAGATCCGAAACATAAAAATAAATGGTTAATTAACGTAAAGAAATCTTACAAATTAATAGTTTACTTTGATCTTGCGAATGTTTTTGATATGGATTCAGTAGCTAAGCAATAAAGAGCAAATGATTTCACTCAAATGGAGAACATTAATCTTGATTTTTTTCAATTAAATTGTCATTACAGATGAAAATTGGCTACATTGTCAAAACGGCAGTTATATGTCTGATCTGCAGAACTTTCACAACTGCCACAGAATTTTTGTTTTCAATTTTCTTAAATAAAGCTTATGTTGGAGGCATTTTTTGATGGGAAAAAGATGATTCACAAAGAATATTTTTCCTGAAAGACAGATGACGAATTTTATATTTGTGTCACCCAAAAAACTGTGGAGCCACAAAAAAATTTCATTATATATATTATATATATATAATGAATAATAAGTATAAGCATTTTTTTGAAAAAGATGATTCACAAAGAATATTTTTCCTGAAAGACAGATGACGAATTTTATATTTGTGTCACCCAAAAAACTGTGGATCCACAAAAAAATTTCGTTATATATATTATATATATATATAATGAATAATAAATATAAGCATTTTCTTGTTTATGACATTTTTTTTCCATCTCTCCGACATCAGGAAAAATCCTTTTTTAGAAACGTCATAACGTTTATTCGTAAAAAAGTTACCGAGGTGTTGCTTGATAGCCTTCAGAGATCAGGCCTTTGGAGAATTTTGATCTGAACTAAGGAGATGAAAATCGGAGGTGACAAAGTTTGTTAAATGTGGAATGGGACACAAAACATCCCACTCATATTCAATAAATCTTTATTCAAGAAGTTTTTGTCTGAAATTCATCAAAATGAGAAGCCGAACACTGTCATGAGGAAAATAACATCTCGACGATTGCTTACTTATGGGATCTTTGATTTCTGTATATAATATCCAGAAAAACTCTAAATTTGGAATCACCAAAGTCCCAACAAGTCTGGATCTCGGACTGTACTGCAATATAGGAGTAGTTCTAACATCTGTGTATGGCGTAGAATAATGGTAAACAAATTTAATGGATCTTTGTGTTTTTATTTATTCCAATATTTGTAGATTCATTATGAACCAGGAGTAGATGAAAAATGAACAATGCCCTTGCCAGGACTTGAATCTCGATCTCTTGAATACGCCTCAAATGTGCTACCGTTATACCACGAAGGCATGCTGGAAGGAGGAAGAAAATACCTAGTAATTTCATTAAATGTTTATTTGGATACACAGCTTTATATTTCATCAATATCATAAACTAATAGTATTTTTTGAATTTATGTCTAATTTGATGAAAACAATTCATAGAATACAATTCCTTTGTAGTCCCACCATAAATTAAGCATTATTATTTATATTATTATTTTGGATTCACGCCACTTCTTGATGTTACTAAATTAGGTTCGCTTGGTTTACAACATGATCTTTTCGGCTTGCAACAGGATCTTCTTGACTTTATTATATAGTACCCTTATTGAATAGCATGACCTTATTATATAGTACCCACTTCTCATCTTCAGCAGTGAGTCAATTTAGAAAAGGAGTTTGTTACTTTTCAGGAAAGAATCACATGCCGAAAATTATAGCAAGCATATTTTGCTTTGTTAACGTATGCAATCTTCTTCACATGATATATTATTATGTTCTGTTTAAAACAATTAGTCTCTCTGATAGTTCCTAAAATGTATAGCATGGATTTTCAGTGATATCGTCTTTTAATACGTCTTTGAGTGTAGAGGATGGTCGTCCAGAGGGGCATCATCTTCGAGGCTGACATTTCCATTTTTAAACATCTCAAACCACCTTCGCATTGGTGATCACAAACAGCACGTTATTCATATACGATACAGATTTTACGAGCAGTCGACCAGCACTTATTTTCTTTAAAAAACTTAAGAAATGAAAGAGATTAAGAATATGACGAAAATGAGTTTGGTTTCTCTATTCTTAGCATTGTACTAAAATAAAAATTATGCCAGAGCACTTGCTAAAATTATGCAGCGTGAGGAAAGAAAATCTTAGTGTAATCATCTGTTTCGATCGAGGTCCCTCCGTATCAGTAGTAATAAAATAATTAGGCGAAAACTGCTTTCGATTTGAAAAATCGCAGATCTTTCCGGATGTTCCATTATAAAGACGCACGGATTTCTGGAAAGAATTCAGCGCTTTAGGTCAGAAAAAGTTCCGTCGAATAACTGGGATCTGCAGCACGACAGTGGGTAGTCACGCAGCTCCATTTTCCTCAATTAGGTTTTAGTAAAGAAAATTGTCTCAGCTTCCAAACACCAACTTATTCTTCAGGTATGATACCTACAGATTACTTTCTCTTTCTCGAAGAGAACTTTCAATTCAAGAGAACGTTCTTTTAATGGTAGTGAAATGTTTCAGAGAACCAGAGATATTGTGTCAGCAGCGTTTCTCAGTGTGTGGTCTTCGAAAGTTTAGAAAAGCTTTCCATTGTGGTACCCCAAGGTTTCTGAAAGATACAAAAAACAAAATTCTAATTAACTGTATAATCAACAGTACAACTGAAATCTCAAAGTCTGGAAATTACACATAGGAGTCATATTCCAAGGCTGATATTTTATAAATTTTATTACCGGTTAACCCTACTTACGGACTTACAGACCACTCTAGTCTTAGCTATAAAAGGATTTAAAGCACTATGAGAATGGTGCTTTTTTACCAGCATACATCGAACGATAGAAAAGCCTGCCCAACGTGCAGAACCACTACACTACGAAGGCACGCTAGGAAGGCGAGAGAAATACCTTATAAGGTAATAGATTAAAAAATTCAGTTTAGATTTCGTCTAAAATTTTGTATCGTGGATAATAAAATGGTGGGGCACCTATGATAAAATCAAAAAAATAATTTTATTGCATTTTACAATGCAATTAAATTAATAGATTTCTTTATTTAGGTGGCCAACACTTTTATTATTTGTGATATAAAATTGTAGATGAAGTAAGCACATATTAATTTGTTATTCCCATTAAACTATATAATAAGTAAAAAAACAAATTCGAAATTCAAAATTCGAGCTTTCAGGTGCACATGTTTACGTGTGGAGGACTACCTTATTCAAAATTTGAAGGCTGTAGGTACCGTCGTTTTTTCACAGTGTGAGGATCATGCATACATACATGCAGATTCTGTATTATCTAATTTCCTTAAAAATAATACAGGGCGATAATATTTGGTGGTAATAATTTGAAAAGTGATAGGGCATTTATTCTGAACTGATGCAAAACCCCACTTCGAAACAGAGAGAGAGAGAGCCCGTTTTGGACTAATAATATAAGCAAAAACATTGTTCTTTCTGTTTTTAAGTGGATTCTTGTTTTGAATGCTGATTTAATTTACGTAACTAAAAGCACGTAATTAAATAGACTTATTCTCTGGTATAAATATAAATACCAGTTTGAAAATATATGTTGCATAATGCTGATTTAGTTGACCGAGAATTATTTATATTTCTGTTTTGTATTCATGAGACCTTTTTAGAAATACTAATGTCGTGGATATGAAATTTTTAGGAAATTATTTATTTAACTGAGTTGCAACTTATTCGTGAAATCATTAGCGTAAACGTTAGACCGCAAATATTTTGCGGAATCATTAAAGTCTTAGACCGAATATTCGCGAAATTCTGAAAGCGTAATTTTTCTGCGATAAAGTAATTGCATAAAGTATAATTAATTATTCAGTAATTTTCTCTGTTAATATCATATTTTATATTGTTAACGAGTCTAGTATGTCAACTTTACAATATTTAAAATATATTTTGTTGTCAAAAATATGTCGAAAATAAAAGAATTATTTCTTTTTTTAAGTGGGGAATTGTGAAGAAAACCTCCATTTAATTAATTTCGCAATGCAAAAAATTTAATTACACATGCTGTTTCATTTTTAAAATGCTTTAATGGTGTTATTTTCTTCGATGTCTTATACCGCAAATTCAAGTTTTCAGATTTAAGTCTGCTGCTCATATTAGCCCGCTCTGCAAGTAATGTACGGGAAAATTCAAGAAAGTTTGTTTGCCTTCACTCAAATTCCGATTAAAGAATGCGAGTTTAACGCTTTTGTTGGTTTAAAGATTTCTTTTTTCGTTTTCCCAACAAAAAACGAACTAAAACAAATCTCGATTAGATGACTATTTTATTTGAATTTAATTTTATTATATATAATTTTATTTATGAATTATGGAAAAAGTTACAAATATCCGTAATTTTGAATTTGTAAAGAATTTTTTGTGGATCTCTCTGAAGAGATAAAAAATTCTCCCTCTTTCTGAAAGCTCATTTAAATAAGCTGGTGGGAAAATTTATTTAAAATAATTCTTTCCTGTTTTTAAAGTACATGTGCACATGCAAATCGGAATTACCGTCAGTTCAACCGTAGTGTAGAAGGCTTTTTTTCCCATACCATACGAAACTGTATGAATGAAATACTGTCTTTTGATATGTGGTAATTTCAAATGAAGAAAATCGGGTCGTTTCAAATGAAGAATAGAAAACTATTAGTTTTACCCGAGAAAAATTCTTATAAAAATTATTTACTTCTTATACGTAGACCGTCTTTAATATGTCATATTATGACGTTATCGGAAATCGCTTTTTTAATAACGTTGAGCAAAAATGAGAAAACCGAAGACCGTGGGAAAATACTTTTAACTTTTTTTTAGCCCAAAGAGAAAAGGTCTATTAATTTCGTTTTGGTATTTTGTGTTGATTCACTATAAACGGCGCTTAACTTTTCAAATTATTGCCACCAAATATTAGAGCCCTGCATTATATTTAAAGAAATTATATAATGAAGAATCTGTATGAATGTATGTATGTATGTTTCTCGCACTGTAAAAAACAACGATACCTAGAGACATCAGATTTTGAATAGCGTAGTGCTTCACTCGAATCTGGGCATCTGGAAACTCAAATTTGGAATTTGTTTCATTATATATTTCATATCTTAAAACATTTTAACGAATTTTTTATTAACAAACTGAACGATTTCAACAGCGAGCAATGGTAACACTATAAGAAAAAAACATTTTTTATCTCCAGCGTGCGGGAGTGTATGTCGGGAATTCTAAAGATACGCTCTTTTAAAATTATTTTGTGACATTGCTGTTGAACTGAATTTTATGGTTTAAGTGCAAAGAACATGATATTTAATAAATAAAGGTAGCACACAAAACGTTAAAAGGACTCCGCTCTCGACTTAATTTAAAATTTTAACCTTTCAGGTTTTTATATATATATATATATATATATATATATATATATATATATATATATTTTAGAAGAGGAGATTTCCCGAAATTCCTAGAGCATTGATTTGCATTACAATACACTAGGTTGATTT
This sequence comes from Stegodyphus dumicola, assembly GCF_044657685.1. Classification (NCBI taxonomy): domain Eukaryota; kingdom Metazoa; phylum Arthropoda; class Arachnida; order Araneae; family Eresidae; genus Stegodyphus; species Stegodyphus dumicola. The sequence goes on from NC_140770.1 coordinate 83,540,506, forward strand.
CTCACCCATGAGCCTTGACCATGGGTGAGAATATTACTTCTGTATAGAACAGTGCAAAGTTCCTATACTACTGGGTTTGGTTTTGTATGACGTCACTAACTGTTAGTCTATTCAAAACAAGCATTTTCCTTACTTCGTTTTTGTTTTCCATTCTCTTACTTCTGTGAGTAACTGACGTCAGTGTTGGAAAGAGCCTAACTTTATTAGATTACTGATCTTAAAGCAAAGCTTATCTTCAAACTGTAGGACTTCGGTGACAATGGATTTGTTGGTCGTGTGTGACCAATATTCTTAAAGGTAACCTGTGCCCTTCCGTTTACATTTATTTTAATAATTTTTGTAAATTTACTCCATCATACGACATCAGTGATTTAGAAGACGTTAGGCAGGATTTAGTTACCTGTCTATATTATTCATATTCTTGTAGATATTTTCACTCCACGTAATATAAAATCTTTAATTTACTCTGCAGGCGCTTTCGTTCGTTAGTCATTTATCAGATTGCCATCTGAAAGCATGGAATCATAATCTTTCTAATTTAATGAGTATGTAATTGCTTAAAAAGCTGATCGGTTTAAAGTAATAAATTTTGAAAAGCTGATCGGTTTGATAATAATATTTCTTATTAACCTAACTATGTAATTGATACAATTTTAAATACATTTAATATACAATGTGTTGGACTCACAACTTTTATAAACGTACGCAGCATTACTCAAAAATCACAAAAAAGAAGTTTCTAACAGCTTATTTTGCAAAGCGGGAATAAAATCGTTCAGTTATTAAAAATGCGTTTGAATTTAAAATTTTTGAATATAAATAGCTAAAAGAAATTTGACAGGTTATAGAACCTTTTTTAATATTGTGAAGCAATATTTCTGTAATTTGCATTTAATGTCAGATTCAGAAAAATTATTTAAAACGTTTTTTATCCTTAAAATGGCAACATGTAAAACTGACGTCAGAGCTCTGAAATCTCGTAACAGAAAACGACCGAATTCATTATTAACGTCTCTTAATCGACATTCCGCAGTGTATTAAATGGCAATTGTGAGTCGCTTCTTGATTTTAAAGTTTTGAAAACTGCTTATGCGGTGCGCAAACGATTCTTCTGTATCACAGTGCGCAATTTAAATTATTAGAAATTTCATTCAAAAATAACGATGCAGTTGCTTTAAAGAGTCATCAATGAGGGAAAAAGTCTATAAATATTCTTACACGGTCTTGTATTAGCAACTGCAGGGTGTCCGCCGATAACATCGCGGCAAAATCATCGCAGGCGAAAACGTCGCGGAGAAAACAACGCAAGGCGAAAACGTCGTGCTACAAAACATCGTGGGAGAAAACATCGCAAAGAGAAAACATCGCAGTTCTAAAACATCGTGGTACAAAATATCGTCGTCGAAAATAAAGCGGTTCAAAAACTTCGCAGTTTAAAAGCATCGTGGTCGAAAATATCGCGGTAAAAAATAAAGTATCCACAAATCATCGCAGGACGATAACATCGCAGACCTGCTTTTTTCAGGCTTTAATAATTGTAAATGGATATTCCCATAATGATTTGTGATCGGGAGATGGAAAGAAAGATAACTTTTACTTTCATATTTTTTATTAACTAATAAATTTTTGCTAAAAAAGTAAGAAGGAAACTTTATACTATAGAATAAACTGAAGCAGAACAAGAAATAATTTTCATAATAAGAGTGTTAGATTGACAAAAGTAAAGAAAACAATCTCATAATTAGCAATTTTTTATGGATAAGGTCATGCAGTTACGTAGCTTCCTTTTTCTAAACATTTTTAGATTATACTTTTAGTGAAAAAATACCAGTAAAAACTTTATAAAAATGATTTATTAATGACCTTTGTTAGTTAACTATGTCAGTTTAAAATTCTATTAAGTGCTATAAGTTGCCTTAATTTTCTATGCTTAAATTTCCTTCTTACTTTTTCAGCAAAAATTTATTAGTTAATAAAAAATACGAAAGTAAAGATTATCCTTCTTTCCATCTTGCGCTCACAAATCATTATGGAAATATCCATTTACAATTATTAAAGCCTGAAAAAGCATGCCTACGATGTTATCGTCTTGCGATGATTTGTCGATACTTTATTTTTTACTGCGATATTTTCGACGACGATGTTTTTAAACTGCGAAGTTTTTGAACCGCTTTATTTTCAATGACGATATTTTGTATCACGATGTTTTAGAACTGCGATGTTTTCTCTTTGCGATGTTTTCTCCCACGATGTTTTGTATCACGACGTTTTCGCCTTGCAATGTTTTCTCCGCGACGTTTTCGCCTTGCAATGTTTTCTCCGCGACGTTTTCGTCCGCGATGTTTTCGGCTGTGAGCCAACTGTAGACAGGAGGTAGGCAGTCATGTTTTGGCTTTTTTTTAATTTAAAAAAAAATAATTTTTTTAATTATGAAACCTGAATTTTTATACGATGCCTCTATCTGTATAATTAATCAGTTTATATTCATTCTAAAAAAGCGAAAAATTCTGACACCCTCATAACAACAATTTAAAAAAAGAAATGATAGTTGTCTTTTCATGGGGCTGGTAAAAATTCAATTTCCAGAGCACCGTCGTTCTGCACGATTTAAGAACTTTAATTTATCTTTCAAATTATAGCATCGGAAGAAACTAAGTAATTTATGATTAACATACATACTGCTTCAAAATTTTATGCATCATTATTGTAACTATTAAGTGATGTTTATAACAGGATATATTTTTCATAACTGGAGACGAAGAATTTTTTCCACTCCATTAAGTATAAGCTTTATTTTTGCGGGGTTTAGAAAACTTTAATTGAACGTTTGGAGTTTCCAATATTTTGGATCCAGAAAATTGGACCTTTTTGGTGTTTCACTTGAATTTCCCAACTGTTTTCATACTTTCTGAGTGTGGATCTTTTATACAAAACTGAATTCTTCTCAAACTGGAAAGACCTTCTCAATATTTTTGGATCTCGATTCAAAAAAGTTTCCGAAACTGTTCCATTCCATAACTTCGAGGAAATATATATATATATATGTATGTATCCGGGAATTTGCAATGCAGAAGAAAACTTTCCTCACTTTTTCAAAGCGAGGGTTTTAACAAGTCTTTGAAATTTCTACGTCAAAATATTTGGTGCAATAAATATCTTTTTATCGCTGTTTATTTCTGAGCACTTACTTTGAATTGTTGCTATTTTGAATATCATAAAAATAATCAAATGCGTTATTTTAAGGTGTTGTATTTTCTTGAATTATATGATCTTTCGAGTTTTACCTTTTCCTGTTGATTTTGCACTTGGGAATATTAAAACAAAGTACAAAAATGCGTCGGAATACTGCGTTCGGAATGTTGTACTGTTTGGGTCCTTATGTGGCAAAGAAGAAGGATTGAACTTTGTCGGTAGTTAAATATAATCAGTTTTTTTTTTTTAAAATTTCGGTCGGAAAACGTTTGGAAGTAGAATCGAAAGGATTTTTTTTTTCACACTGTGCTACAACTTTCTACCGCCGCATGAACTCCGCTAAATACGACTTCAAATGGTGTCTTGCTACAACCCTATGGTTCTTGTCTCTTCTTCTGCCCTATTGATAAACTCTATATGCACTTGATATTTTGCGTATGAACTCCAGAAATGGATCCACAAAATTTAATTTGTGGTTCACTTTGAAATGCTGGAAACCGACTTTTTGTATTCGTCTATTTTATAGGCGGTCCAGGAGTCAGAATAAATGGTCGTTTCCTTTTTCATATTTTTTTTAAATAATATGTAACAAAGTCGTGGGTTTTCGCTCGGGCATTGTAACAAGAAAGTTTTCTATAGTTTTCCGGCAAATACCGCCGAAAAATCTATTGAGGTTGCAGAATCTATTGAGGTTGAGAATGCGGCGAACGTTATTTTGTGTTGTCGAGAACACGCTTGCAGCGATCTCTACGATTAAGCCATCGCCACTTGTGTTTGCATTTTCATTACTCTGCATCTTGTAGACTCATATTTCTCTCAAATATTCTTCCAGTCTATAAACACAATAGTATCAAGCATATTGAGTTCTTTTATGCAAAATTTTATTGTTGTTTCCTTTGACCAGGTGAATCTGATGGCAGTAACAAATGAAAACTCGGATAAAACTTCATTTCTTGCAAATTGGACGTTGAGGGTTATTCGGCAATATATTATACTTTTGTAAGAAACTAATAGTATTACCTTCATTGTTTTGCAGATCCCATTCATCCATGATCGAAGTATAAACTCGAAAAAAAAATAAAATTCCCTTCTTAAAACTGAGACTTATAAGCGTTCTTAAAACATAGCGACGTCATACAGTTGCAAGAGCGATTAATTTCTGTTATGATACCAAAATTGACTGCTATTAATTCCTTTTTGGTGAATTTTGGCTTTTCTTCTTACACACTTAAATACTTGATGCCTTCAGTTACGTTGATTTACAGGAATATTTTTGTAATTTATTTTTAAATCTGTCAGTTTTACTTTTTTTCAAAACCTCAATTTAAATGATTCTTCATGCACGACGTCAGATGCGGTATCTTAAAAAACAGCTGAGACTAGAATATTGAATATTTTGATTGCTTATTAGAAAATAGCATATTGTTATAATTTGTGCTAATTAATTTATTAATATTAGTTATTAATTTAATAAGTATAATGACAATGTAGTTTTGGCATAATTTAAACAGCATCTGAAAGTTAGTTACATATCTCAGTATCAAGTTAACTCCAAAATTATATAATCATTTGAGGTATTTTCTGATTACTCCCACCCCCTTCGCAAAAAGTCGCGTACTCGTTGGTGACTAATTTTTCGCCAAGCTAATACGCAAAATGCAACAGCCATTTTTAAAATGATGGTGTACTAAGATTCCGATTGAAGAGCAATCAATTAATAAAGTTAAAAATAAGAAACATCTGTACGGAAACTCTTACCTTTTTCAAGAAAGGTTTTATGTAATTTTTTTCCTGCTGTTCTTCTCATGCACATAGTGATCTGTTTTTGTTTAATCAAAGAATTGCACAAATTCGGCATCTCGCATTCTAACACTTTACTTGCTGTTTTTTTGTTGCATTTCCATAAAATTCGATCGGTTAAGAAGTACAATAGAACGCGAATTTTTACGATCTCTAATATTGAGAAATTGCCTTATTTCTGAAGAAATGCAACGCTCTTCTTTTATCAGCAGGGGAAACTTTACAGTCCCTTTACCATTTGTTACAAGAAAAAAAAAAATTACATTTAATTAGGAGGGCGTCGAATTTGGAGGGATATGTGCGCGCGCGCACCTTGGCTGCCACATATATGCATTTTAGAAACGTCATGCTTTGTGATATTAAGCTTTCGGAGGCACAATGCGTTACGTCGTGAATACTCTTCAGAGGGGGGGGGGTGCAGAAATCCATTTGAATGCATGTTATATATTTGCATAGTATAATGAACTGAATGATGCTAATTTATCAAACATAAGGACAATGATTGTAGATCACCGCTTTTCAAATTCATGTTGCAGAATAAAGGAAAAGGAATTCAGTAATATATAAATTTTAACTCTGAATACTATTTAGGGCATATGACTGAGGAAAATTGTAATCACAGAAAGAAAAAGTGTGTACGTTACAGCAATCAGACAAAAACCAAGTACTAGAAGTACGAAATTGCACCGCATAATGGAAATATTTCGCAAACAAAGATGACTTAGTATAAGGTATTATACTATTGCTCCCTTCTAGTAAAATTTCAAGATTCTAAAAGAATGCATTTGTATTTTTGCGCAAAAAGTTGAAATGTCTAATGTAGAATGTAAAATGAAGCGCAAAGTAAATTTCTTGTTGAGTTTTTCATTCATTTTCTTCTGCCAAGAAATGGCAAACAAATTGTCATACAAATTGTCAGTTGGATATATTGTAAGTTAAACGTACTTTAAGTTACACCATTTGTATAGATTATAGAAAATATGATAAAGATTTTAATTATTAAGAAGTGCCTCCGGCCCAACCAGTATGGTGGTTAGCGTCGCTGACTGCCGTGCCGAAGTTTCCGGGTTCGAATCCCAGAGAAGGCATGGACACCCGAGCGGCTTGCGTAAATGTATAGTGTCCGTGCGGAATGGGGGCACTCTAAATGTACGGTGAGCCGAAAATCCTCTCGAGAGGTTGTTGGTAGGGAAAGAGGGTTAGGAGACCCTCGGACCCGTCGCCCCTGTGTGCTTTCCATCAAAACTGGGGGCGGAACTGAGCTAAATCTCACTGTCACCTGTCAGGTGTTCAAGGCTGTTACCAACGACAGCTTGGGCTGACTACAGGTCAGACAAGTGAGCATTTCCTTCATCACATGCAGCATCAAATCTGTGAGAATTCATCAACGTAGTGCTTGGTGAATGGTGACAGGCAACCCATAACAACTTTCGGCAACCCATAACCAGTGGTTCTCAAACGGTGAGAAATATCTGGAGAACGTGCTATCCAGAGCAACAGCTGACAGATGAGAGCAGATGCGGACACCCGGGCGGCTTACGTGAACTAGTCGGGTATCGTCCGGATCTCGGAACTATTTAAAGCAGCACCCCGAAATCAAGACATTACATGGCCATACAAGAACAAAGTAATAGATTATTCTGTATGCGTTGCATAAAGTAGAATAGAGAAAATACAGATAGTCTGCGGTAGTCTGAAAAGTATGCAACTTCGGGTGATACTCTGAATATGTTTCTAAGGCCTGGCGTGCCGCATCAGGAACTGAGGTTTGGTGGCTTGTCAATTCTTAACTGATCATCGAGGTTCTTTTCACCTCTGCGAAATTTTCTGAACAATCCTTCATTTCTTTGGTAAACTTTCCTTTTTTCGTATAACAAATGTTTCTTGCTGTTTCTGTATCGTTATGACCCAGTTAAAACGTGTATAGGAAAAATTAATTAAATGTTTGACTGTTACCTTTTATGTGATACACCACAGACAGAACTGTGAAATTAAAATTTTTTAAAGATAATAACCATCAAACATATAAATCTTATCGCCGAGTGACTTGCTCAAACAAGTCAAACACGTGATGTAGCTGCCACGGAACATATTCTTATACACGTATTACAAAGCCTCTGATTCACCGCACTACTTCAGAGATTTAAAGTCAAATTTACAGTCCTTAAAGTTTTAAATCCTTTATTTTAGAGAATGCATATGTGGGAAAAGTCGTAAAAAATCCTTCGTGAAATTTAAGTTCTGTTATCTTTTTCTGTAAAAATCTCTTTCCTTTCGGCGATATTTTCATTATTGCTCGTGAACAACTGAGCGCATATAAACGCTTTATCCTACAAGCCTTCAAAACTGCCACCTTTTAAATGCGTCATGGAAAGCAGTTATTTGAAGAAGTCGTATTCTTCGTGTCACTGCGGCAGAGGCAGCGCCCCGAGGCAGGTTATGAATCCTCCTCCTCCGAAAAAGAACAAAGGGGGATTGTTCTTTTCCATTGCGATTCGATCGGATTGCCTTTCGGAGCACGTGCCGTCTTTATGAGAAAAATAATGGGATATGCAATTTTTGGCGGGCGGGGTTTTGGTCTGTTCGTTTTTCTTCTGCTTTTGCCAATTACGTGGACGCCTGTTCATATCTTTAATGTTCAGTTTTCGAGATCAAGTCTTTATGTAGTAGTTTTTCGGTCTCTTTTCAGCGTGGATAGCGAATTTCACTAAGTACGCCAAATTCGGCACAATGTTTTAGTTCTTCAGTCGATGTTGCTATATACGATTTTAATTCTACTCTCGTCGTAATAAATTTAAGTTACAAAAAAATTGATGTGACGATACTATGCTCTTCATGCTGCATACGTAGTAAATTTGGTCTGTCGAACTACTACATTACCATTAAACATTCAGTTACACTGAATGAATATAATAATAAAAGCAGAAAACCGGAATGAAATCCTTTTCGGTACTATTCGGTTTCGAGGACCGTAAAAAATCGCCAAACTATTGTTGATGCCAATGCTGCAAAAATAATTGCGGCAAGAAAGGAAGTATAATAGTAAATAACTATCTAAGATTGATGTTTTAATTTAAATGAAAGGTTAATTTCATATAATACTTTTTTATTGTTATAATTTATATAAAAAAGGCTAAACATGACTGAATGGAAGCATAAGAGTCAATAACTATTTCAGATCATTATTATAATTTATATAAAAATTGCCAAACATAACTGAATGGATGCCTGCATCGCTATTTCGCTACCGACTTATCGCTAAAGCATAATTTCATCTCGTTGGTTGCTCAAACGTAATTTTCTATAATGAATGATGCCTTTTCTTTGAAAATATTCTCGGTAAAGTGCAGAATCGCTCACTTATATGTTTGCCGCTTTTTACAAGGAAAAAAACAATTGGATTTTTGTCGATTTTCTTTTACTTTTTAAGTGAAAATAGGTCGATGTGTACATAGATAAAGTCAAGGGTGTGCGCAGTGACATTTTTGTGCAATTCTAAGATTTTTTTTTTTAAAGTGAAAATAGGTCGATGTGTGCATGGATACCGGAGTATGTGGAATTCTTAAAAACGAGGCAAGCAGTGGGTGATTCTGCACTTTACCCAAAATTGTATTGCCGACTTTTCGTCATGGGCAATTCCCAAATTTTTAAATCCATAGGATATCAAAAAAGGATTTAAAATCAAAAAAGGATTTAAAAATTAAACTAGTATTTCAATGGCGTCTTAAGAAATATAGAACTATATAAACTTACGCAATCTGAAATCAGCGCGTACGCTAGATTTGTCGCGCTGTTAAATGGGCGCGTTTGCTAGATTTGTCGCTTTTGCGCATACATTTTCGCTGCAATTTTTTTACGGTCCTCAAAACGGAATACTATTTTTCTTACGATTATTTTATTTTTGAAACTTTTTCAATGCAGTCATTCAAGAATACTGACACTAGAAATTTCTTCCGCGGTGTCTTTCCAACACTTCCTATGTTAAAGACATCCTTAATGAAGATATTTTCAAACGATTTGTTATTTTACTATATATATATCACCCGACTGCTTTGCCTATGTACCTAACATAAGGTATTAAGGAGCTTCGTACATAAGCAAGTTTCAGAGTGTTGAAAGCCGTTAATTTCTGCTTCAGATTTAATCAATCTGTAATTCGTTAATGTAATAAATGAACTATTTAAATACGATCTACGCACTTTTAAAGATTTAAATCGTGGGTGTCAAAACCTTTTCAGTAGCCGAATTAGATTTTAAAAGTGAGATTTCCTGCCGGGCGGCACAATCAATTTTTATTATTAAAAAAAATAAGATATATGAGAAATAAAACAAAACTGAGAAATAAATATATTTATTAGATTAAGTTTTGATTTAGATAATAATACTTCTAAATTTTAGTGAGATGTCTGGTTTTGTTTGGCAGAACTAAGTACTTCGATGTCGATATCGACTGAGGTTGTTGCTAGACTTAAACTAATTTCCAAACTAACCTCATTCATTCGTGTTCTTGTCATTTGATGTGCTTCATCTGATTGAAATGCTGTTCTCATTTGTCAGTGGTTCCAAAATAGCGCAATCATCGACAGAGCGTTTTTGTAAAATGCAGGGTATTTCTCCTCATCCAAGCATGTTTTGTAGAAATCTTCCAAACCAAGCTGAGGGAAATTCTCTTTTAACTGGGCATCTCAGCACATTTCACAATAGATCATTTGTAATCTTCTCGATAATAAATTCACGTATAATAATGTGTAAGTAATAGTGTTACAAATGCAGCAATAAGTTCACAATGCGTTTTAAAATCTTGAAATTTGTTTGCGAATTCAAGGTTCAAGTCAGATATCAACGAAGCATATTTATCTGCACCAGCCACTGTGACGTCTGGTTATAATAACAATGTATTTATGGATTTGTTTATGTATAATGTATATTGTACACTAATGTTGTTTTTAAACTTCACGCAGATTCATGGGCCACAAGCTCACGCTCTCAATAATCATCGCTGATTTAAATATTTTATTTTTAACAGTATATCAGGTATTTTATACCTGTACTATTTATACCAGGTATTTTATATCTGTTCATTAAGGATGTTTGTTATTTTTAACAGTATATCTGCTATATTATAAGTGGTATTTTTATGCATATTGCAACACTGATCTAATTAATAAAAGAATATTTCTAAAGCCACGTATTACGTTCGTCAGCAGAAAATTCATTGGCTTCGTTTTAATGGATCTTTAAGAGATAAAATAAAAGTTTTAAGACATCGCATCTATTTCTCATCTTGTTATACAGTAAACTCGACAGCAAAATCAAACATGGGAAAAAATCTGCTCCCATTGTGTTAACTTCTTGGCAGTTACACAAGTTCTTCATGCATTAGGATATGCATGAACGTACGCCATGTTTCCAAAGATGTGGGCGTGTTTGCAGACTAACTCGGAACACACATGACAAGAAGCTTAGAACTATAAACACGGAAGAGGTAGAACCGGGGGATATGCTGTGGTATGGAAATTCATAAGGTTCATCTGCATGCGATGTGCATATAATAATAGTGTCAGTGGTTTCATGAATCCTGACTTATTTCCTAAAGAACAATTTTATCGACCAGTATTGCTGGTATTTAATTACAGAATAAACAGACGTTATCGAACGAAGAGATAATCGGCGAAATATTTTTCTCAGGCTGATAACACCAGTATCAGAATTCAATGTATTTTTGGTTATAGACACTCGAACTATATGTTGTCCACTAAAGTGTATATGTTACTGGAAATGTATGAAACGCCGGTATTCAATAGAATAACTAGGCATTTTTTTAGAATGCCTGCCATTTTTAGGCAAAGTATGAAATATGAAAATTATGATACATTTTCCCTAGTGATTGTATATAATACCTAAGCATTCTTTGGAATGACAGATGCTATTTAGGGTAAGTATGGAAAAGGCTATGATAAGGGTGTTATTTAAAAGATATGCGTTTTTAAAAAATACAAATGTTGTCTATTTTTAAAAATAATGAAAGCGCCATTAAAAACTTTTATTCAAAGCACGCAAAGAAAAATTAAAGTTGTTCCACACAAAACTGATGGCTTTCTTATTAAAGAAAACATTATATGAAAATGCATGGAAATGAATGTATTAAATGTGTGGATTCCGCGTGAATGTATTAAATGTATGGATATTCGAAACGAACTGGAGATCTATTTTTTACTTTGCTTTTGGTTTATCATTTGCCATTATAGAATGCCTAGGAAATGTATGAAATGCTCATCGTTTCGTATCCTGTTGGTCAGCTTTCAGCATTCTATACAATGCCTATGTTTTCTATAGAATGCCAGCTTTCATACATTACCGGTAACATATGCGTGCTTGAATAATCCTAATATCACTATTTATTAAAGTAATTTTTTATTCAAATTTTAAAAAATCTGAAGACATGAATAATGTTTTGCCAGTGCTTATTTTTAAATATAACATATTGATTCAAGCATTCTTTTTTTTTTTGGAAACCGTGTATTCACATCTTGCCCCAAACCATTTGTAAAGCTGAGCATTGGATTGTATTCACTGTTACCATGGATTGTTTTAAGAATGTAACGTTTTCATTGACAGTATTTCAAAATGCGTTGGACACGGGATTTTTAAATTCCCATTTGACAATTTACTTGCCTCACGTTTCCTCAACTCTAGCGATATTTTTTTTTTTTTTTTTTTTTTTTTTTGTCTTGTGAAACTCTTTTATATTCCAGAAAATGTTTCTGAGCATTCTGAACTGTCTTTTCTGGTGCAACCTGCCCACCAAGTCAAGTTATGGTAAATCTAGTAATTAGATAAACTTTTAATCATCTTCTAAACCGTCACTGCATTTTTAATACCATATTCAAACCTTTTATAACTCTTAGATTTTCTTTCTTAAGCTCTTAACTTGGCTCCATTTACTACATTAAATCAATTAACCTGAAGAAAGGGAAAAATTATTTTATGTATACATTGACTCAAAAATACTTGTAAAACATTTTGAAAGGGTAAGGAACGTCTTAAGCGAAAAGTTGTAGTTAGAAAACAAAGTTATAAAAAAATTTTAATCTACACTAGAATATTGATATTCAAATACCAGTTTAATATCTACAATTTGAAGCTGAACGCATATCGTAGAATGAATCCATCAAAATACAGATCATGAAATAATTCATTTGAAAGAAGCTATTCAAAATGGAACTGCCAAATGGAATGAAGGAGAAAGTAGGATATTATTCATAAAAAAGAGCAATTTTTAAAGAAAAAAAGGATTTATTTGTTTAAGACGTAGCTGTGCCCGTCTTGCAATGGATGGCTTGCGCCTGAGGTTTGCAAAAATTATTTAACGCAAGAGAAGACGCAGCAGTTTCTCTTTTGCCTGGACATGGAATTCGGATAACGAAAACAAAATCACGCAGTTTCACACATTAAAAAGTTACATGAAGGTTAGTGAAGAACTTAAAATCTTTGGAAAGCATTAAAAAAGACAGCTTATACATTTTTACAATGATTAGTTTTAGTATTATACATTTTTTCTTTTTGTTTCCGTAGAGCTAATTGCCGAAGCACCTAGAGGGGTATCAAAGGACCTAGTTGACCTATTGTAGGAATCTTTACTTAGTGCGCATAATTTGCTACAATTCGACCTGTTTTCTGGATGCATGATTCCGAGATATTGGTTGAAGTAGCCAGTAATACGTATGTACAGAGTGATTTTACCAGCTAATTAACTGGAATTGCCAGTGCAGAAATTAACAGCTATATCAAATGAAAACTGCGTGAAAAAATTAGATATGTTATTTTCCCTTTCAATCTTTCTTTAGGTAAATCTATGCACAGACTAGTTGCATCGTATAGCATATATCTATTGCTGGATAGTCGGACGAAAAAAGATCAGTCCGTCAACTAACTGAAACTTTTAACTTTTTTTTTTTTATCTTGGAAGAGAAATAAGGCCTTTAAAAATTAAATATTTATGTCCGTCTTAAAAAAACTATTAAACCAGTAAAACTTCATAAATCTATGCAGTCTTGATGTTATGAAATTCAACTTCTGAAACGAGAAAAGGCAATAAGGTGGAAAATTTTATCCGGGTAAAACATAGGTACACCTTTTGAGTTTTATTTCGGAAAAATCAGACATCTGAGAGGGGTAAAACTTCTACTCGAGTTAAGTTTCAAAGCAAATGCCAGATTTTTTCATCAAGTATTGTTTCTGCATGACTGTTTAATTTTAGCCGAAAAAAAAAATAATAACTAGCTAAATCGAACTCAACTAATCGAAAATGTTCTTAAAAGCAGTAGAGAAGCTGATTCGTTTTCCTTGAAAATGTAAAACAAATTATTAAAAAAAAAAAAATCGCGAGAAAAAGAAAGAAAAGAAAACATAAAATTTTGTGTAGTCAAACGGAGGCAAAAACGTATATATGTGCAAATTCTGATATTTCTAACGCCGTATACTATAAACATTTGTATGTATGGAATAAAATAAACATTCTGGTACAGAACATTTATTTTATTTCATATATATATAAAGTTATATATTTAATTTCATTTATAGTACTTTTAATTTATAATTTTAACTGTGACATATGCCGTTCGAAACATCTTAGTAATTATTAAAATAATGCTGCAGGTACTCATGAAAATTATCCTTTCGATGTATTATAAATATTTATTCACTATTCTTCTAATCTGAGAAGCTCTCTTTCTGGTTCGTCAATGCATCATGGCAAAGCGATTGTAAACGCCTGTCGTTGGTAAGTGCCTTGACCGCAGTGCGGCTGATAATTTGACTTTGCCCAAGTTCGTTGTAATTTTGAAACATAAACCGCTGGAGGAACGGATCCGAGAATCTACTCCTTTTTCCCTACTACTGACCTCTCGAGAGGACTTTAGGCTCGACAGTACATAAAGAACCCCAATGCTGCAAAAATACTGCCATTTTACAAACACCCATGCCCTTTCCGGGATTTGAATCCGGGTGCAAGGCTATCGCAATCGCATCCCCTAATACCATGGCAAGAGGGAGATTGCATAATAAATTATAAAAGGTATTTGCAATCATATCATTTTATAGAGTATTGAAATGTAATTAAATCGATGGTGATCGTCAAGTTTGTCTGTCTCTGATAGTATATTAGTTGTCTGTCGCTACTGTAACAAGAGACAGTAATGAACGCAGACTTAATTAATAATTTCAATCTTTATTCTGTTAATGTTAGGAAACTCTTTCGTGGAGTCATCCTGAATTTTGGGCCATTACTTTATGGTTATATTACATTACATTGCCATGGTCATCCACTCTAGCTGGTGAGTGCTGCATTAACATAAGGCGTTTAATTTATTTTCCAAGCGGCCTGACAAATTGCAGTTTTTGGAGTGATGCAGTTTGACGTTACATAAGGTTTTTAATTTTTCTTTAAAATTATAACTTTTTTTACCAAAACATAAATTTCATCGCCATAAAGGCTCTTCTTAATAATTTAATTTCTAAAAATTTCTAAGGAATTTTTTTTCCGTCAGTGTGTGCCTTGGTAGTTAGTGTAAGTAGTACCACATTCGTCTGGAGATCGAAAAATCCGGAACTGGAATGCCAGCGCAGGCGTTGCTGAGTTCTCGTATTTCTCATTCCAAAAAATTCGTAAAAGTTCTTTTAATGATGCGGGATTAAAAATGCGGTGGATGATAATTCTTCATCACAAGGATTTGACGACTGGGTCCCCTCCCTTCTCAAGCTTCTTTAAGTGGGGTAAAATATAAAGAATTTTCGCCTTCTCCAATAGCGTGTTTGTTGTGTAAGTGGTAGCATATCAGGTTTATAATGAGAAAATCGAGTTCTAATCCACGTTACGGCTTTTCTGAATTCTTGAGTTTCCTATTTTGAAAAGCTTAATAGACTCTATAAATTATTTTTAATAATTTAACTTTATGATATAAGTAATGTAATACATTTAATTTATATTGCACAATCTAATTGCGGAAAGCTTAAATACATTTAATGTAGTATTAATTTAGTGTAGGTTATGAGCATTTGCAATTTTAGTAAATTTTTCTGGTGCCATAGATTACATACCTCGCTACAGTCTTGTAGTATATCTAAGCGATTTAATTTAAAATGAATTTAATTTATGATACATGCAACTTCTAATTTCGATTAGTAAATGTAGTATTGTCATATCTAATGAAATGTGTTCCTATTTCTGTATATTAAATGCTTCGGTATAAAAATCATTTGATTTCTTTCTTAAATGTATTCTGTATTAAAGAGAAATGTAAATTAATATATACTTCTTAAAATTTCTATTGATGGTTTTCGAAAATTGAATTATTAAGAAACTATTTATTTATTAAAGCATAGCCCTTATTTTTTAGAATCGTAATATGATTTAGGTAATTTTCAGCCGCTGCCGAATGAATTGAAGTCACATAATGAGGATCTAAGTGAGAGCCTTGATGCTGTATGTAAAATTCATAACTTACCTAGAATAAATTATTTATTTATAAACCTGATAATTTTACCGTTAGCAGAATATCATTTGTCTTAATTCGTTCCTTTTATTCATATAAATGCTTCTTGAAAGGAATTAGAAACATCATTTTTGCTTACCTTTTTTTAATATTTTTGCTCTCATAAAGCCTTATTATTTTATTATTTCGCAAATTTTAAATATGCATGTTTTCATGAATTGATAAATAACTGCTAATTTAAACTTTGCCATACTGGAGATAGATTCTTTGCTGTGGATCCGAACTAATTAGGAAATAAAAAGGTTCCAATAATTAGAATTTTTTGTCAAATGTGCTGGGTGAAATGTAGCTTTAAATTTAGTAATATTATCTTCAGTTTTACTCGGAGAAAAGGAAATAAAGAAAGGCAATTATTTATACGTTATTAAAATTTTTAAATACTTAGAATTTAATGTTTACCGAGAAATATTTTTACTTCAATTCATCGTGTTTCTGTATTTTCAGATTTCCTGTATTCAAATTTTTCTTTTCTTTTAAAGTTAGAAAAATTCATTAATTTAGTTGGAAATAATGGGCTTCCTTTAATGTTTTTTATTCATTTAATGAAGAAAAATGCCGACAGTGTGTTGTTGCGCAGTTAATAGTTTTAGACTTGTACAATAAAATACGACATGCTTATTGACTTTTAAAAAACTTTTTTCTTTTAAACCAATAATATATCAGAGGTAATTGATCTGTATTGATTTAATAACCTTTGGGAGCATATATGATATAAGCTTTTCTCTTTTTAACTTATTTAAATCGACAAAAAATACTGAAAACATATTACGAGCTGAAATTTATGTCTTCTTGAACAGAGCTTACTTTCTAAAATTAGAAGTGACGGAGCCCTATGCAAGGCAGTCAGGAAAGAGGAACAGGAGTAAATAAACAAATAAAATGGCCATTAAAATCATTACTAATTTAAAAATTATATAGTTAATTATTTCCATAATAATTAATAATTATTAAATTAATATTAATAATTAGTATTTGTATTATTATTTAATTAATAATTATTGTTCAATTAATTATTATTCTTTAAAATAATTAAAGCAATTAAATTAAATGTACAGAGATAAATTAAAATTTAATAAGCGATTTTTAATATAATTTTACTGCTAAAAATAAAATTTTCGAGATCAAATTTCTACTGAAATTGTTCAGTTACATAGAAATGCCGGAGCCTTCTTATTTAGGGCTCCGGTGCGCTCCGTCTAGAATTAAGATTTATCCCAAAAACTAAGAAGCCGGAGCCAAACTCCGGTTGGCTCCGGCACAATTTAAGTTCTGGTCTTAAAAGAACAAGAAGCGATCCAAAAACTGAATATCAGGGCACATGAAAGCCTGACAAGTGGAATTCTGTTTACTGTTAATGTTTTGGAAATTTCAGTCAACGTTTTAGTGACTTGCTCTTCCTAATAAGCTAAGATTTTCGAGCACTTTAAAAAATGCCTCAAGCAGCTTTGAGCATTTTAAAAAATATTTCAACTTATTGACACAGAAAACAGTAGTACAATTTCAAATCTTTTCGATCGTGGTTTAGTTCACACATAGTACGTATACGTGTGTAGATATTTCACATTTCAGAAATATTCGACTTCCTTTTTTAGTGGCTTGCATAACATGCGTATGTTTGAGTAAACTGTTTTTCATTATTGAAAAGACTTGACTTTGAAATTTTTCATCGGTTTGCACGTTTACGTCCATTTTCAAAAAGTGGGCTGTCAAAAATCAGATTTCACGTTTTTTTAAACACTTGAGATAGATTTTTTTCATTTAATGGATATTGTCTGCTATAAACGAAGATCATCGGTTGTTGAGAGTGCTGGGGTTTAAGATCATTCATTTATCTTTTGTATTTTAAAAGTATGTTACTCATCAGCGTAACAAAAGAATAATATATGTATCATTTTATCTTGACTTCATAATATTTTGGAAATAGTATTATTTTATATGACAGTGACGTGAAATAAAATAATTTTCTGACACTTTATAAAAGATCGATTGCAAAATTTTTCAAATCAACTTCCTGGCTCTGCATTCAAAATAAAGAACGTTGACAATAATGAATACAATCTTCCTTTTTTCTTAAATTTTGTTCAAATGTTTTTTTTTTTTTTTTTTTTTTTTTATTATCTTCCTTTAAAGATAACACCGAGGTACATCACGTTGTCTTAGGTCTGTCACTTGTTTTTGACTAACATTTGGCCTCCGAATTTAAACATAATTCAAATTTTGTTTATCACGTTAACTTTTTCAACTACAGGAGGATACTCTCTCTTTGTCTCAAAAGGCATACACAATATGCATATAAAAAAATAAAAGGAAAACTTATCATATATACCGCTCACAAAGAATATTTCTATTCATACAAAGGCTATATATAGTTACTGCAAGTTAATTTTTGTTTATACAAATAATATTTTTTTTTTACCAAACGGTAAACATACCTACTGCTTCACGCTCCAGCTTGATGCTCCGCTGAGATAGTTTCCATACTCCGCTTGATGGCAACAATAGTCGGCCATCACATATACTTCCCATCTGCCTTGGTAACCTCCTTCCGTGATCTTCAAATCTTTGTGGAATCGCTCATCCTTTGTAGTAACTAATTCCATTACTATCAGAGAGCATTAATTCCAGAGGTAAGTGATATTTCGCTTCGTTATTAATACACACACGTTTTATTTACAATATAATACACTGTTTACAAGTATTATTATTAGGCAAGCTCCTTCATCATTATTAGGCTTAACACCTTCGATCTCCCATCAAACTAAAGTAAGTTACAGAATATCAATAGAGACAAGACGCTCGGAGGGCCACGTAACGGCGCGAGCTATCAATTTATAACATCCTTCTCATCACTTACTGCACTAAAATGTTTCGAGAAGTTATCAAGATTGCTATGTAAAAAATGCAATTTGGCGTTCGCATTGCGACCAATCATTTCAAAGCTTTCCAAAAGTTTCTGGTGAATTTCGCTGTAATTCTGTACTTGTGTATTTCCAAGAAAGTCTTTGACAATGGTTTTGAATGCCAACCCAGTATCTTTAAAAACGTTTTATGTTTGTTCTGGTGAAATATTCATTCCTAAGAAGCTGCCAATTCTGTGGACCATGAACACACTGGCTTTTATCTTTTCAAGTGACAGGCTGAAATGCCAAAATGAGATATTTGAAACAGTATCGTTCAATTGGCAAAGTTTTAATGAATTGCTTCATGAAACCCAGTTTTAAATGCAGAGTTAAAAATATAATATTCTTTTTGTCCCAAATGGCTGATGTAGAACGTTTGGATCACCAGATTTCTTGTTAGATATGGGCTACCAATTCGAGTGCACCCAATGCTTCTCAAGTGCTTTGCTGTCCCACATACACACACACACACACACAAAAAAAAAAAAAAAAAAAAAAAAAAAAAAAAAAAAGAGGATATTCCTGGTATATCCAGATAGGAAGAAGGAAGCAGACCATTGTAAGATCACCACAGATGACAGATTGGTGCATGTGATATTGTAACAAATCAATGACTTTTAGACTCTTTGACTTTTTGACTCTCAACAAGTCAATAACTCTTATATTCTTCACATAAACAAATGAAATGAGATTGCACGAAATAAATTTCCATTGAGGAGGAGAACATATTTCAAGCTCCGTTTTGAGCTGCCGATGAACAATCGCCATTGAATTGCGTTTTACAAATGTACTGATGTTCTTCCTTTGACTGAACTCACATTTATAACAAAATGAATTGGGGTTGTTTAAGTCCTTACGATGCGAACTAGCAGAGGCAGACATAAGGAAAGGTTTTGGTTCATATATAAATAAAAACTAAACGCTGCTGAACCTTGTATACAAACTAGAAATCGGACTCCACATCGGAATGCGCTTCTTTATAGCACTGCGACACATACGTCTCCTTACCGTATCTGAGACGTAACTAATCTAGACAACCTGTCTAGTCTAGTGCACCTGTTGCTGGTCTCCTACGGCGTCGTTCACCTGGTATCAATCCGAGGGTTTATGTCAAGTAATAGGAGAGCAGTAGTACTTCTTAAGACCCACGCTGGATGCCGCGGAGAGTGGTCACATTCACATAAGTTGCAGAGAAAAAACTTGATGTGGCAGAAGAAAACTGTTTTAAAATCAGCATACGTATTGAACTCTAAAACAGTTCAAAAATAGAACTCAACGGAAATTGAGTTACAAATTGTTCTCCAGAATAGTGTATTCGTATCTTCTAATATTTTGATATTTATCTATGAGAGTAAATGATTAATAACTATACTTACGTTTAAAACGAAATGTGGAAAAGGAAAAAAAAGAAAAACGCTGGAACGTTCAATATAAAATTTCATTTGTTCATCGAGATTTATTATTTTTGCAAAAGTAAAGATTTGGTTTTTTAAGGCATGATTTATGTTTATTATTCTGATGATTTTCAAAATATAATTTATTTCCCTTATTACAAACATTTCGAAGAATACTCTCCAACCTATTATTGCTTTTTCAATTATTATTGCCATAATTGCTTCAAATTATTATTTTAAAACAAATTTCACATAAACTGTCGTTGTTGCCAATGATGATGAAGAATAAGATCTTTAATCTTCATTTCATTCGTTGATGACGAATAAGACTTTCATTTACGTTGTAGAGACTACTAGGTATTTTAAAGCCTGAAACAGGAAAATTAACTTATCGTGATTCGAACCATGAATTTCCCACTTGCTAGATGCACATGTTAAACCGCGTGTATCACTAAAAGCACATACTACATAAGGGGGCAGGGAAATAGTTTTTTACATGCTTCATATTCTAAAAATATGTTGCCAAATGCAGCATAAAGTGAATTATTCAAAGGATAATTGCATCTGAACCTTTTAAAAATATTTTGCTCTTCTTTTATACCAAAAGTGTTATACATAAAATACTTCTCTAACTCTTTATGTTATGACGACTGCAAAATTCTTGACTCTGTGTATTATCTACGTTATCATCTGCATGACAAAAAGATTAATTGATTGTGATAAAGTTCTTTCACAACATGTAAATTGCAGTATTCCTTATATATCTCATTTGTGTAATTTGTTAAAACGGTAACATGGTTTCTACTTTTCTGTTTTTACTATTTCACATTCTGAAAGGCGGTGTAAAAGCAGACGAGAGAACTTTCAAAAACAGAAATCACCACTCTACGATGAGTTAAGGTTAAATATGTGTCAACAGCAAGACCTTAATTTTAGAGCTGGTATCAGTATATATTATTTTAGTCTATGAAAAACTGAAAGATATTTGTATAATTCTTCATTTTTTAAAAAATGTATTTATATATTGTTGCGTGTTATATTAAGGCGCAGAGTTCTTAAATGATTGTATAGAATGAACGGGAAGACTTGAAACTTGAGTGAGGATAATGAAAACTCTTCCATGTGAGGTTGTTGAGAAATGCCTATAGAGTGCACTGTACCCCGCCTGGTTTTTCAGTGTAGAAGTGCTTAACTAATGAGTAAGAATGCTTGTAAGGGAGTCGCTGGCCCTAATAATTAACGGCACAATTAATACTACACCTTATTTCAGTAATCATGTAAATAAATTTATTTGTTGTTGTGTTCAAAACTGAGCCTTTCATCGCCTACTACGTACAAACTGAACCACCAAGATAGTTACAAGTTTTGGATTACTAAAAACGCCATAGAGGTAAAAGGAAGAAAGGAAAGGCAAGTAAAAAAAAGAGATATGAGGTGAAATTCTAAATACGCTATCACGGATTACCAAAATATTTCATACAGCGGCGTCGAAAGTAGTAACCACAGAACGAAATGCTTACTAGCAGTATAATTTCACAAATCTGAACTGAAATAACAGCACTGAACTGACCCCAGATGCCAACGCAACGTCATGCTTGTAACTTCGCTAGGGAGAGAAAGAACTTCAATTCTGAAAATTTCTGGAAAAATAGCTCCTAGGAGGTTCAAAAATACTTTCCGGAAGTGTATAGAATATCACCAGTTTGTCGAGATATTGCCATATTGACATAAAAATGCCTGATAGCAGGGTTTCTGCTCATCACTCCTGTGCTAGTTCATCAGTCCTGTTCAAATGCAATGCTAGTGAACTGAGATCTATAACAAAATGCATGAGATGAAACAGATGCAAATACAAGAAGTGATCACAAATTTAAACTTAAATAAAATACGCAAAAAAACTAATAAAACTAGCATTATTATTAGATATTGCCATATTGACATAAAAATGCCTGATAGCAGGGTTTCTGCTCATCACTCCTGTGCTAGTTCATCAGTCCTGTTCAAATGCAATGCTAGTGAACTGAGATCTATAACAATATGCATGAGATGAAACAGATGCAAATACAAGAAGTGATCACAAATTTAAACTTAAATAAAATACGAAAAAAATCTAATAAAAAAAATCTGAAATGTTTCAGATTTTAAATTACGTCCAAAGGGGCGTTTTTTAACATTTTATGTGTTACCTTTCTTTATTAAATATCATGTTCCTCGCACTTAAACCATAAGATCCAGTGCAACAGCAATATCGCAAAATAGTTTTAAAACGAGCATATCTTTAGAATTTCCGATACAGAGACTCACGCGCTGGAGATAAAAATGTTTTTTCTGCACAACGTTGCCATTGCTCGCTTTGAAATCCTTGAGTTTGTTAATCAAAAATTCGTCAAAGTTTTAAAAAATAGGAAATCGATCATAAAACAAATTTCAAATTTCAAATTTGGTCTTCCACATGCTCATATTCGTTGGAGGATTACGTTATTCAAAATTCGATGACTCTATGTACCGTTGTTTTATCACAATACGAGAAATATACATACATTTATGCAGATTTTTCATTATTTAATTTCTTCAAATATAATGCAGGACTCTAACATTTTATGGCAACAGTTTGAAAAGTGAACCGACATTTATGAGTCCGACGCAAAATGCCAAAACGAAACTAATAGTCCTTCGGGATTCAAATCCCTTTGGACTAAAAACTAGCATTTAAAATTACTAAATAAATGAAGAAATAATTAAATTTTATTAAAAATACTAAAAACAAAGCAAATTAAACATACATTAAGCGGAATCACAGACAAATAGCACAAACATTTGCATAATTTTCGACAATACTTTAATTACTTTCAATGATAACCTCATTTTTAAGATATTATATTATAATCTAATTTTTTTAGATTAGAAGCTTGTTAATATCATTATTGCTTACTTTCTGTTTTCATTTTATTTACTTATTTATTCTGTCAGGCGTGGATCTGAACGAAAATAAAACAATATCTTTCTGACTAGGGATTCTGGTATCAAAGAAATGAGTTTTGAATCCTTTTAACTTTCTTGTCAAGATAAAGAATTGGTGACCCAAGAGCTTACTGAAAAGACAGTCGTCGAAAAATCAAATCTAGAAAGTATATATTTCCGCAACTGTCACTTCGCGCAAGAATTTATAAGTAATCAAAAAAATTAGTTAAAAAATATGAATAAAGTCTTTTGTCAGGCATTTAGATCTCAGGCTGAAATATGTCGTCTTTCTTTGAATCCTTCGTAAGATTTCAGTATTTCATAAATGCCACTCTTTTCCGAGGAAGGCATTACGTCAATTATCTTATGCCATCTATCCCCTCTTAACTGTAACCGTATAAATGATGGCTTCTCTCCAAATTGAATTCTAAATCACGCGCTGGCGAGTGCGCATTCAAACTTTTTCCACTTTTATAGAGTCCATTATTCTTCGCTCTGCCTTTTCTTAGATGCGAAATTAACAGCAAATGTGCATTTTTTGTCCATTAAAGTTTTATGTGAGCTTCGAAATTGTAACCCCGGAGTATAATAAAGGCGGCAGATGAAGAGGGGAAGGGATTTAAATGAGGAATAATAATTTTTGCGGGGCAAACACATTCGTGCTGTAAGACAGTTGTGATTTGTGTGAATTTTGATATTATATACATTAAATTTCTCATCAGCTTAATTTATGATATTGAAATGGGGAACTAAAATTAAATTAATGGCACGGGTGTGTAAGACATTTTTAAACCACATTTTTTTTGGAGAGTTTATATTTTGGCTTTCTTTGCGTATTGTTCGCCTTCGGCTTTTAGCTGTAAATTTTCCCATAAATTTAAGAAATAATGCGAAGGAGCTTGGTAATACGCTCTGTAAAAAAGCGAAAATCATTTAAAATAAGCAAAAATATTTAAAAATAAGAATCACTCAAGTATCTCACATCTCTTATAAATAACTTAATCTGTTTTAATTTTGTTCAGCGTCAGATTATTATTTTTATCAGTTCATAAAAATGTTTACTTCTGAGCAACATCAAACTCAATTCAAAAACTATTTGAATTTCAAAACCTGGGCATATATCTCCGCATTCAGTTTAAAGCTTAAAAGGGTATCAAAGGAAAACTTTCAATATGTCGAAAATGAATATTATCATTTGAACAGAGTTATGTAAAGAATGTTTATTAAAGTATTTAAGTATACTTTTAAAAACAGGAAGCGGAAGTACTTTATAATATCAATTCCAGTTATCTAAGGCCAATTGACAATTGATAAAATTGTGCTGTCAGAAGAATGAAAACAAATGTAATTAACACACTGAAATTATTTATCAAGAATTTGCAAATGTGTGAAAAATGAACTAAACGGCCAATACTGCATATTGAGAAACCAATGAAATCCATGTTTTCCCTTTTATTTTAAGCCCAAAACATAGAAGCGATGTGAAAAATTAACATAAAATGAAAATAAACCTAAACGATTAACAATGATAATCTATGCATATGTCTCGTCAGGAACAGTATAGTTTGTGCTGTTCCTGACGAGGGCTCGTGCATTTCTAACTTTGCAGTTATATTTATGAAAGGTATTTTTTTAAAGAAAAGTGCTTTAATGAATTAAATAAATTAATTATGAGGGAATCAGCAATCCATACCTACGTAGTTTTACTATGATTGAAATAAAAATATAAAACTGCTTAAAATAACCTTAAAACTGTAACCATCTTAACATTATACCTAAAAATGGGATGATATAGCTAAGGGGATTAAATAACCAGCTGGTGTAGAAGAATTCCAAATATACGCAAAAAGAGTACCAACATAAAATACTTTAAAATCAAAATAAATAGGTATTTATTTAAGAAACCGAGAGAAAGATAATGAAAAAACTTATTTCAAGGCAGTAATGCTTTTTTCAGCAATGTACTTCGTCCACTGTCGGCCGAGTGGCAAAACTGCTGAGTACTGGTGGTTTCACCTGGATCCAAATCCCAGCGACCTCCTGGATCCATGGACGTTTTTGTGTCCATCCTTCACGTGTAACGTGAATACGAGAGAGTTTCTTTTAAAGAGTTTTTCATGAAGGCATCCTTCCTCTTAGACGTATTACCCTCGCTGTTTTATCTTAATCCAAATTTGGAAAAAAAAAAAAAAAAAAAAGAAAAAAAAGAAAAAAGAAAAAGAAAAAGAAACCAGAGGTGCACCCTTTACACCGTGTTCTCTTCGGTCCATATTCGGTGTTTACTTTCCCAGCCACGGGTCATAAACTTGTACTTACAGTTATAAAAATGCTGTAAATGACGCAAATATTCTTTTTTGAGCATTTTTAAAGTAGTAAGTTTTATAAAAATTGAGAAATTCAACATTTTATATGTTCTTCCGATCCCTAAAACATTAGAATTTGGTGCTCGGTTATTGAGAATAAAATGCAAAACGTTTGACTGTCGTACGAAAACGTGGACGAGGTATGATCAGATCATATCAGAGACTTCTGCAAATTTTACGGCAAGTGGCATAATTTAAAACAAGGGCACAATCTTAACCGAGAGCTCATTGCAACTTGATCCGGAGTATTGCCGTCTTGCTGCAGAATGCACTCGCAGACTTACCGAAGGTTTGGCGGAGATCGAATAAGTGTTAGAAGGTTAGTTACCCATTCCGATTCGAAGTGTGTTGTAGATCTGCGTGTATTTTAATTTTGCAATCGAGTCTTAATTTAGCATACAAGCAGATAGATATATTGTAAGCTGACGAGAAGTCACATACTTCCATTTTTAGTTGTATTAAGCCATGTCTAATAAAATTCATGTTAGAGTAACTTTGTGTCTTATCTTGTGTGCTTATAATTACGAAGTTAAATGATAACGTGCCAGACGGTGTACATAACCTCTAGTAGGTGTGAGGACAAACAGTTCCTAGTTAGATTTGAACACCTGAGAAGATACACAGTAATTACAGCACTAGTTGAAAACAGCATTGGTTTAATACAATCCTTTACAGTTTAGATAATCCCTTACAGTTAAGATTATCCTTTACAGTTGCTGACAAATCATTAGAGTTCATTAGAAGAATCATCAGAGATTCATTAGAGTTGCTGATAAAGAGCGTAGAATTTCTGTATTGATAAAGACTAGGATACTGGATATCCTTCCCCAATCAAGAAAGCGCGAAGTAGTTGCAACAGTCTAATGTCACTCCCTTGTCTTCTCCCCCTTCTAATCCTCTTCAAATAACAAGATACTGAGACTAAAGATTTGTAGTTTTGTTTTTGTTGTTGTCGTCAAGCCCACGAAATTCATCTTGGCAAGGAGTTAACATTGCGCCTGTCGTTGGCAAGAGCCTTGGGCACCATACAGGTGACAGTATGACTTTGTTGAGTTCCACCCTCAGCTTTGTAGGAGAGCATCCCAGAGGGACGGGTCCGAGGATCTCCCACTCCTCTTCCTCTGACGTCAACCTCTCGAGAGAATAGATCTCCCTTTGTGAAGTTAGAAATATCCTTAGTGAAGTCTTTTCAATTTTTTTCCATTATCTCCCTTTTTGCTGCGTTCCGTCCTGGTCTAACTGGAGCACGTCCGGTGGACAGTCGGGTGGTGCAGCGGAGAGTATTGCATATTTTTCATATTTCTTACTTCGACAAGCCTAATGACTCTACAACGTTACGCTATGCTATCATTCATTCCACTTTGGCAAGTGTAGAAACGCATGAAACACGGTTTTTTCCTGCGGCTTCACGTACAAGATCTTAAATTTATCATTAGACTTGATATGTAATTTCTTAGTAAATTTAGAAATTTAAAAGAACCCTCTTCTTGATTTTTAAAGGATTATTTTATTTTAAAAATAAATATAACTGAGAAAATTAAAAATATATATAATTAATATATATATCATTAATATTAAACCCTGCTGATTGTAATTAATATTTCCTGCGTTATTGTAATTAATAAAGCATGCTGTAACGCCATATATTATGTATTTGTTACAGAAGAGAATTTACATTTCCTTCTTCTTTAGCTTTTTTTAAATTTAATGCAGGTAAAAGTATAAATGGGGATGATACCAGAATTTCACCTTAGGTTGAACAAGTATAGTCTCTTCCCACTGACTGTGCAGTCCTCGCCAATTTTGAGGAAGAACACCCCGGGAACAGTCCGACAGTCTCCTACCACTCGAGAAGACTTCTGGCTGACCGTGTGTTTTGTGCCCTCTTGCCGCCCCCTTTACCTTGTCATCAGACTGTTACAACATCAGTGTCTTCTGCGGGATTTCAACCCGGACCCATCGGCACGGCAATTAACGCCATGCCGTCTGCGCGACTAAACTTTATTCCAGTAGATTTTTGCTAGAAATAAGTAACTTCCCATTTAAATTACGTAGTTTATAAATGTATTTTGTTTCAGCCCATAGGCAAGGAATGTATAGAAATATACAATGAGCAAATTTAAAACAATAACTAACAGTAATTGTTTTCCTTTTTATTTATGTACTTATTTTAATAGCATACTTTTTTCTGTACTCCATCCTCAAAAATGATTTACATAGCCTAGCTTTCTTGCTTAGATTTTTCAAGCAATAAAATTAATAAAAAAAGAAACTAATAACTCAAGTAAATGCAATAATTATATTATATATTATTATTGTTTATAATTACATTATTATTATTATTATTATTATTATTATTATTAGAACTCTACAGTTATTACTTTAGGGTATTGGCTTTGTTATTCTAAGAATTTATTATTATTATAAGTCTTACGCGCACGTAAAGTACGCATTAATAATTACTTTCTTTAAAAAGCTGAAAATGTCAGCTAGTCATGATCTTTGCAGTCAAAACACAAACAATACTTCTTTCTAAAAAATATAACAATTGGGATCATAATTACGGTTTTCGTAATAACGTCCACCAGAGATGTCGACTGCTTATGAACAAGGAGGAAAAAAACACTAATAATAATAATAATAACAATAATAATAACTGAGCGCTGCTTCCAAAATAATTGCGTTTCGAAGGAGCCCGAGGGTGGAACGAGGAGAATAAGTGAGCAACCGAACATTCGAAACCTAATTAATCCCTTGTCGAATAACAGGGTTCTGCTTGGAAATAAGATGGCGGTTTTAGAAGATGGCAGAAATCTAATTAATGCTTGTAATTCTTTTTTCTTTTTCTTTTTTCTCCTTAGCTACAAGCTACGACAAATTGCTGATTTGTTGTGAATAGTCAAAATTAGCGACACTCAAAACAACGATTTCGTTATTAATTGAGGAAAGTTCAGAAACGAACTTATTTCGAGGATTTAATCTCTTCTTAGAGCTTTTAGCGTTATGAACGTCTGAATGTCCTATGAAAGGGTTTTCCTAATATTTTTGAAATGTTACGCTAGGAAGTACGTTACAATTGCGTTACACTGTTACGTTACACATGAGTACACTGTTACGTTATATAATGCATTCACGCATTTATCATGCGCGAGGCTTGTCAGTTATTTCTTGAAATATTGCTCTGTCCTGTAGTGGTGCCAGTGAATCTGTAGGTCACCAGTGACTGTGAACTCACAAGTTACAGGTGGCCAGTAGCCTTATTGGCCTCACTGTCTTTCAGCTGATATTTATTTTAATAAGCGATCCATATTCCATATATACTGACCCGCTCTATTGCGGTAGCTGCCAAGCCGTATACGAATATAAGCTGTGACTAGTGGCCTTGTAGATCACCTTCTGTTTAATTTTATTTTAATACCATACATAATTGGCATGGTTTGTAAAAGATTTAATATGTAACACATTCAAATGATATTAAATAAACTAATAATGAATAAGAAGTATCGCATAACATGAGTAAATTTTCGGGACTCTAGTTTCCAAAGTTAGATAAAATCTTCCTTTTCACCTGGCGGGAGTAAGACGACGATACATGCGCGTACACGAGAACAACAGACAAAAAAACTCGAGAAGCTTCTAGTTAAGTTATATAAAACTAAGCCACAGGTACTAACTATTCACCTTAACGCGAAATAAAAGTGTCTAAACGAAGCCACTGGACCCCGGCGTTGGCTTATATCGTATTTTTTATTTAAAATAATTCACGCACAGTCCTCGACATTATTCTAATAACATTATTCTCTGACTTGCGTTTACATTTCAAAGCCCGTGGAATTATGGCACTCCCCTCGTTTTTTTCCCTCACCTCAGATATCCCATTAAGAATTTCAACTGCAGATCCACTTATGAACCCTTAAGGCAAAGTATGAAATAGCCGGACATGATGCGCTAGTCGCGAGGTTCGCGGCGACACTTTAATAAATAGGTACACAGATATATCTGAAACTGAACTTGTAATACATGAACTTCAGAATATTTTTATATTCATATCTAAAATTCGTAGCTGCTTTTCTTTTACTTTTCCGTCAGTAGATGACGTCAATGAGTTTATTTTCTCTCATTTAGATGCAGCCTTTTGGTCATTTTTTAAAACTTTTTATTTTGTCTATTGTTCTTGTATGGGAACATGTTTTTGTGTTGCCATTTTTCACTCCCTCTGACAAAGAGAAATATTAGGTTGAAACAATATTAACGCTGTAGTTCTAGTTCTGCAAATTTACTCTGTTACTCAGATTCTTGTTGCTCGTTATTAATTTCTTTAATATTTGTTCTTTGGTGTGATCCTTTTGTTATACCCAACTGGTAGTTTTTATGAGTAGTTACTACTTAACTGCAATTTAATAAAAGGTACATCTAACAATATGCCGCCCAGCCAGTATAGTGGTTAGTGACCCTGACTTCCCTAGTGATGGGCTAGTGGCAATTGTGGCCACCTATTATGTGTTTCCATTATGAAACAGCCACCACTTTCACCCTTTGTAGTGGTGAAAGGCTAATGTCTGCTAAATAAAGCCCCTGACCTTTAAATAAAAGAAAGTAAAACATCTAACACTATTCGTTACATATTCGCGCAAAATCATTTCGTTTCGTGAAGCAGCTGTGTTATAATATGTAAGTCAGCAAAAGAAATATGCGAGAGAAAAAAAAAAAAAAAAAAAAAAAAAAAAAAAAAGACAATGCAGTGGTGTATAAAAGTTCTATAAAATTCAGCTTTCTTCCTTTTTTTACTTTTTTTAATTTGATTTTTATTCATAATCAGCCCATTTTTGGCCGAGTAGAAAACGCTAAGGAACAGACATCAGGGTTCTATTGCCGGCGACTATAACTGTCGCTTTTATGCCCCCTCCCCAAGTGTAATGGGAATACAGCAGAGCATCTTTCTGTAACCAATTTCTGAATCTGTCATATGACTCTGATTTTATAACAAAAGGGTCAATTCTCACAATGGTGCCATTTGTTAAAGCATAAGATCTTTTACTGATGTTTCAGATTTAATCAGTTTGTACCTGCTTAAAAAACAGAAAGATTTAACAGCGATAAAGGCCTTACATTGATAACTTACTGTGCTTTACGATGCGGGTGACCATCGGTTTGATTTTGTTTTAATGCTAAATTGAATAATAAAATTTTAAATACATTTAGTTTGTAACATATCTAAAAACTTTTATGAGCATTTTCAGCATTATTGTACATAATTAATGATATTTCTAACACCATATTTTATATATCTACTATAGCATATCTCTTTCTTTCCGTCCTTTTTTTTTAATTCACTTTACTTAACATGAATACCTTCAAACCTCGCTTGCACTAATGAATTTTTCGAAGCTACTACGATTATCAGCTATGGTTTCCTGGAAACTGATTAATAGGGAGTCGATTTAATAAGCGGTGTTTCGGTCATACGTGTCGAAATGTTTACAAAGTAAAAGAAAATTATGTAAATTTCCTTCTCGATATGTATGGGAAAAGTAACTCAGTGATGGGAATTTGTTTATTTTACGGTGAATCGTGTGAGCTACGAACCATTAGTTTTATCTTTATTCAAATCATTCGAAAAGAAAACTTAATACAAATTGTTAGAGGGCGTAATTTTCATGAATTATTCAAATATTGTTGATAGATTCTTATCAGTGAACATGCTCTATATAATTGCATAAAAAATTAGAATTAATGACATTCTTGTGTTAATCTTGGATAGAAATGATGTTCTTGCACGGATCCACTAAACTCTCTAATTGATATGAAATTCAAATTAGAAAGTTGTTGCTGAAAAGATTAAATTATCTTAGCACGAATTAATTCAGATTGAATACGTAGTCTTAAGTTTGATTATAATTTATTTACATTTGAAAAATTCATATTAACTTGGACTCCTTAATTATAGAGTTTTGCACATACTTTATAAATATGTTGCAATTATAAAAAATAACTATTCAGCTGATTAACTGTAGCAAAGTACTAAAATGTATTAGAGAGCTATAGATGTTAGAAAAATGTGAGTACGAGTTTTACTAACTTAATGTATTGATTCTAGACATGTTCTTTCAATTGCAAAATTCCTTAAAACGAAACGAAATTGTACATTAAAAGCAGTCTTGCTATTGTTCAAGATTGTTTTTGTATTCTATTCTATTGGGAGAAAAGTCCTAATTTTCAATCGGTTCCGACAGAATAAAAACTCTTGTGTTTAAATTTGTTAAAAATTAAAGGATTTTGTTAAGATTCAAGAAACTAAATCTAAGGATATTACCAGGTGTGTACGCTAGCCAGTCATTTCAAATCTCAGTCTTACCAAAAAAGGATGTACAGAAATATTCTCGAATCGGAATGGATGATCTGTGAATCATTTAAATTATGGCAGAGTTCTTAAGAGCTATCTGATTAAGAAAAGTGATGTTATCGTGAAGGACTTTTTTAAAGGAAATAGGCTCGTATTTATTTGACACATGTGGAAAACAATGAAATCTTCTATGAAGCCTAATCCTTTAGCCGGAATAATCATGAATACAAACTGTAAAATGGGATGGTGCTACATCCTGATGTAACGCAATGGTTTGAAGTATGTTCATCAGAGGAAAGTTTCGGCTCCAGAAAGAGTTTTCAGCATAAACGATGCCCATTGTCTTTGATTTTGCGAAGGAAAAAACGCCATTTTCTTCTGCATAAAGCTCAACCGAACGTTCACGTTTGGAGAATCTCTAATGGGCCGTTCCCACTGGGGTTTATCTGAGCTAACGGAGTCAGTTCCATATGTCGACTAGCTCCGCTATGCCTGCAGTTCAGGTTTTTCAACTTGCTGCCCTATGGGAAAAAAATGGTTTTGGAGATGGGTCGGCTGCGTCAGTTGTCTCCGTTAGCTCACATAAACCCCAGTGGGAACGGGCCTTTAGCTATTCAAAACTTTTATTAGGCTCCTCATCTGCCCATATACTACAATTGGTCCATTAACCCGGCCACAAGTACGAAATCTGATCTCATCTTGGAATAAAATATTATTCTTTAAATGTCATGTCATGTTATGAGGCTTTAAGAAGATCATAATATGCGGCTTCCAATTCTGGAAAATGCTGTTCAGAATTTGTGTTGCACATAGATATTGTCAAAATGCATGTGCAAAGTAAAATGTAACACTTTCCTTACACTTAACTACTTCCATTCTTTACAGTTAACTGCATCCATTCCTAACAATTAACTTCATGGATTCCTTACAGTTAATTAAATAATTGTGTTAAGTCTCTCTACATTTAGAGATGATTTAAAGCTGCAGTCAGGCTGATATTTACTTGATTTACTCGATGAATACTTTGCTAATTAATGGAGACCTAACAACAACTTCTTCTTTCTTCCTTTATTATTATTCTTACAACCAATTATGGAAACTAGAATAAAATGGGAATAATTGAGAAATAAATACATTTCCTCTAAAATAGATCAAGACTTTATGGCCCTCCTGTATTACAAAATATAGAAAATTTATTTATATATTTCCAATAGTTTCTTTTAAAGAAAGACGAAGAATTGGTTTTATGGTGTGGGATTGTTTCAAATTGTTATAAATAATAGATTTTATGATATAAAAATCTGAATAAATAGAGTACAGAGATGCGAAAAAAAATTGGTTCGACAAAAGTTGTTAAATTGAGTTAGAAGTATTAAGCGTATAACTTAACTGAAAAGTTTATTTTCTGATCTGTCTGATAATGTCTAGATCGGAATGATGTATTAATTAGGTCGATCGAAAAGCAAACATAAATATGAAAAATCCGTACGAACTGCTTTTATATTAAATAAAAAGAAGCCTGCATCGAATTTTGAATAGTGTGCTATAACATATTATACTCTAGTCGCAGATATGTATGTGGGTAATATTTCAAGAAATCCGGCTCGGTAGAAGGGTATCAGATCTCGATTCCAAAATTTGATTCAAACAAACAGGAAAAACAACCTAAGCAAACTATGCAATAAATAACTTTCTCTGTAATAGATTTGTCTTTCGTTGTTGACGTCGACTAGAGTAGCAATTTTAGTATTTTCTTTTTCCTATGATTCTTTTGTGCAGTACAGTTTTTATCCATTTTTGAGCTGACAAAGGAAAAACAGAAAGCATGAAACATGTGTTTGTATTTCGCCCCTTTATATAAAAAGCTATTATTCGCCGCTGTTTTGTTAACACCTCGAAAAGATGTTACTCTTTTTAGTTGGTGATAAAATCTCATCTGATATAAATACACGTTTCCAGTATACCATGTATAATATCTTTCCTATATCTTATAAATAATAAGAGTGTATGTATAAAGTTCTATTATAAAGGTATCATATACAGATTTAAAAGCTTAAAGAATCGTTTAAAAGTAATTTTGTCTAAATTTCTTAGTTAATATTCTTCTTTATTTCTTAATAATATTATACTATTTGTTGCAGTTTACACCAATTATAAATGATGCATTTTACAAACGAATTTCAAAACACAAGTGACCTAAAATAGAACTGAGCCGCTATGAATAGAGGATTCCAAGCTGTACACTGCAAAATTTCATTATCGCCATTCCATTTTGAATGAAGATGAAGTGTAGATAAAAATAGGTAACAACCTGCAACAAATATTATTTTATATAATCAGCACTGTAAGTAAAAATAGATTCCCTATATTTAGTCCATTGCTAAATTTCTAACTCTATTTTTATCTACACTTCATCTTCATTCAAAATGGAATGGCGATAAGGAAATTTTGCAGTGTACAGCTTGGAATCCTCTATTCATAGCGGCTCAGTTTTATTTTAGGTCACTTGTGTTTTGAAATTCGTTTGTAAAATGCATCATTTATAATTGGTGTAAACTTATATAATTAAAACGTATTCAAAAATGACCTCAGACTCTTTTCACAAGTCTACATGTTTCAAAACTTTCTTGTAATAAATATTTCGCATAATAATTCGGGTATTCAAAAGTTTTGTTAACCTTTTTTTTTTCTTCAGACAAGAGTTTCGTTAACTTCTTTCATTTGAGGTGAAAATGTCTACAGTTTAAAACTTATTAATTCTTCATATTTGAAACTATTAAAATATTTTAATAGTGAAATTTGAACGTAACAAAAAATAACTACAAATTGTATTAAAAGTTTAATTCTTTAACATTTTAAAAGCTCTAACCTACCTGAAATACCTGAAAAACTGTTAAAGCAAAGCACTGAACATTTGTCTTTGAGTCTCTGAAATTAACCTGTGAACATAATGCGTTAATTTCAAAGCGTGAAACAATTGGATTATATCAAACCCACGAAATCACTGATTCTAAGGCGAGGAATGTCTTCATGTTGGCTCGCATTCACTTTTCACATCTAGAAAACTATGGAAACTGTCATGCTGCCACTCCGTTTGTAGAGAACTGAGCCCGTGTTAAATGGCCAGTGTTCAACGTTCGGCCTCCGGTGAGAGCGTGAAGCTGTTGAAATATCGGAACTTCAAGCCAGCTGAAAACTCGAGTAAAATTCAAAGCTTAGCGCTGTAAAACTTACAGCTAAATTAGAATAGTGTATAATAAATTTCAATTCTGAAATTCCCAGATGAGCCAGAAATAGAAATTCTTCGTCAGTAGGAAAACTGAATAGGATTTGTAAAATTGTAGTTTGGCAAAGATTTTATCATATTAGAATAATGTGATATTTACAGTCAAATTAAAATTTAATATATTTGGGTTCAATGGACAGATTTCTTTAGAGGAGCTTAGGGAAGCATTGCAAAAAAATCTGAAGCGCACAGTTGGACACAGATGTAGAGGCATAATTATACAGTCTGGTTATGTCCTGCTGCATTTAGTGTGAGAAATGTAGTTTTTATAGAAACCACTAAAGATGAGTATAAATATGTGAATATTCTGATATGAAAAACCTGAAAACATCAAGGCAAAGCGTAGAATGCAAAATGTATTTAATTTCTATCCGCTTGATAGCAATCACTTTACATAGGGGTGGCCAAACTTAATGTCAATAAGAGCCGCAACTAGATTCTCGAAAAGCCACAAATCCGTATTTGCTTCATTTAAAAGTCGCAAAACGATGTAGAGTCACTCACTTTGAAAAGCTGAGTTGAACATGAAGAATCTTAAGAACTGATAAGCGAATAATCGGTTGAGTTCGTGTGACAGTAAACAACAAGATGGAAGGGTAAATCACCCTTTATTATTCAAATTAGATTTAACTGAACTCCGTCTTGGAATGTACAATAAAAGCCGACACTTGGGAACTAAGAGAGAAGAACTTGGCGGTTAAATACCGCTCTTCCTCATTATGTATTCAGACGTGATTCTAAAACTACGTTCTGGCCGGAAATAGTAAGTTTAAGTTAAGAATCGACAGGAAAGGAACTTTAACTTAAATTTAACTGTTAATAAAATTAACATAATCCTTACAACGGGTTTCAACGTAAAGAAGCGTCTGATTCTAAACAGTCGTTCAATCACAATTTGCTTTTCTTTTTTTCGAGATTGAGTAGTTTTAATTTACCATATTCCATACATATATTTTATACAGCCGCACCACTCACTTGCGAGAGCCTCGCTATAGCTACTCCTTTTCTATATATTCGAAATGAATCCAAGCCAGAATTAATTATAAGTTTAGTTGTTAAATTGAATTGTTCTGTTAATTTCATATTTTTGTTAAGTATTAATTTTCAAATTCTGTTTAAATATGTAATTGTATTTAATTTATGTATGAAACCGTATTAATAGTTCGAACCATCCCAGTACATATAAGACTTCATTTCTAAAGGAAAAGGATTATGAACATATTTTTTTCAACGAATTTTTGTAATAGGTAAAAAGCAACATATTGGAGGGAAATATGAAATCAGTTCTTAAGCATTTAATAGATATAATTTGCTAATATATTTAAAGGGCACAAAACTAAATGTGAGGTACTACATATTTTTTTCCCTCCAAATAGTAGTGTAAATTTGTAAATTTTGATTCTTCTTTCGTAATATCATTTTGCGTTATAGTAAGAAATGTAGAAACAAACATAGGAGTTTTTTTTAATTGAAACTCTTTTTCAGATGAGTTTTATTGGTACTCTACAAGCAAAAATCTAGTTTGAATTTTAAAGTAAAATTTTAAAGATAATTTTTTCTTCGAGGTGGTATAAGCTTTACTATGGAGTTTCTAGATATACCTATTACTCCCTTTTTTCACTTTTAGTATTTTTACCTTTAGTTTCTTTACTAGAGAATCTAGAAATAACCATCTTCTGTTTGGGAAGCAAATCTGTGTCTAAAACTGAAAGAACTAAACTCTCGAAGTGCGTCTGAAGAGGTCTTAACCCAAACATCACTTCACGAGAGAGAGAAAAAGCTTTCGACTTTTTCAAATAATAATTCCCTTTGAAACCGATAAGTAGGTCTATTGAGGAAAGCAGCAGCGATGGAGGGAGGATGAAAAAAGTGAGAGGGGTGGTGATAAGGAATGAAGAGAATGTTTCCTTGCTTTCTCTTCTCATAACATTGTCGCCTGATTTGCGACACTGGCGGAAGTGCTCTTCTTGGAAGATAACACCCTCTTCGGATGCTTAATTTTTAGCTTTTTTCCCCTTTCGTGTTCTTTTTTTTTTTTTTTTTTCTGTTAGAACCTACCCCACCCTTCCCAGCAATGGCTGTCGGGCTTTTTGTTGCCGTGTTTTCATTTAGCCATAAATCACAAGTGTACTCCAATCATATTTATGACATTGATAAACGAGTCCCTGAATCCATTGAGGGTTTTTTCTTTCTCTTTCTTTAAAGCTCTTCTGGCTGACATTTTTGCCCAAGATAGAGATGGCTAACTTAATGGAGTCTTTTAGATTTAAGACTGACGTCCATCGGGAGTTTCGTCCCCTTTTTTTTTTTATTTTTTTATTTGGTAGCAAGTGCCTTAAGACGTTTGCTGTCCACTTTTTGATTAATGAACGACAGACATTTTTGTAGTTTAGAGAACTTTTGTGTTGGAGATTCAACTAATTTAGCGTAATAGTACCCTTGGTTGATTCAGGAACTTTCTTATATGGAATAAATAGCAAAGAAAAATAAAAGTAAACAAAAACGATCGAAATTGATTTTCTGATGTTGGAGATACATTTCTAGCAACTTTAGCTGGTAAAATAAAGACGGCTGATTAAAGTTATTCATGGCTATAAAGATTTAAAAGGAAACAATTATTACGTCATTTATATGGATTGGATATATTTAATTTTGGCAAAGCATACGAACATTTGGCAAACCTGAAACTAGGCGACACTCTCGAGATTTTAAGGTACCCCCAAATCACTGTCATATTCCTGTTTTCTTTTCATAAAAACGAAGACAATAGTCATACAGTGCTTTTGAAAGAACCTTTGACTAGGGCATTTAGGCTGTTTCTATCGGGCCATTGATATGAGGGTTCTTTACCTCGTGTGAACGGATAGGTTAGCTTTTCTAGTTTCGTCCTTGTGACTGAAGAGATCGTTGGGGGAAAGAATTGAGGGGCTTGTACTTCCTGTTCCAAGGCTTTTCCCGTCAAGACGAAAGTCTTCTTTTATCGAGAATTTTAGCGTTTACGACCCTCCATATCCGACTAACATACACACCTTACCTGGATTCCAAACTGGACCTAAATGGAGTGAAAATCCGTCAAACTCTGCTAACCAAGATACTGGCTTCCACAATGAATGGTGGATGTAATACATATCGTCAGACATTCATTAAAATAATTATGGAAAATATACCTAAATAATCGATTAAAAACTACCAATTGGACATGTTATAAATTAAATATATGTTATAGTATATCCCTTAATTATTAAAATAAAATTAAACTAAAGGTGACTGTTAAAAACGTTAATCATCAATGACCTATTGGCTGATGGTCCCCTGTATGTAGAGGTGTCATGCATTTTAATCGATTATTATAATAAAATTCAGTCGAATAATGCCAATAATCATCAGATTGGTTTTCACTGGGGTAACGCAATGCAGTATTTCATAGAATAGGTACACTTTTAAGGTTTTTCTCCCGCCTTCTTGGCGTGCCTTCGTGGTATAGTGGTTCTGCACGCTGGGCCGGTATTCCAGAGGTCCGTGGCTCGATTCCCGGCGAAGGCGTTGCATATTTTCCATCTTGCCTGCTTCCAAAAATACTTAATGTCTCCACACATTTACCAAGAAACGTGAATGCTTAACACGTGACGCTGGAGTGGGTCATGCTTGATTACTCCGCGGGCCTGCATGACTCACCGATGGGTCACGCTTGTATATAAAAAAATACGTAGTTCAAAATTTTATTTTATTTTAATTATTCAACAGTATACGTTAACATTTCAACATTATAATCAAACATTCAATATAAAACAAATAACTTAAAATATAACTTATAAATTAAATATAATTGTTAATTTTTTCTATGCAATTTTTTAAAGCAGGCTAAACAAAGAGCCGGCTTGCCTTAACAATTATCGCAATATGTTATTACTTTCTTTGCTCTATTCGGGGCGTACTGAGTACTTTTTAGGCTTCCTAAGCGTTTATAGCATTCTTTGCATCGCTTTCCCGTCTTCCTCGCGGATCATTCGTACGAATTTTAAAAATGTTTTTTTCCCCTTATTTTTGTTATTATTAGTTTTGTAGAGACGAACGAATTAAAATTTTTGTTTTTTCTTTTTTGTTATTACTACTTTTGTAGGGACGAACACGAAACGGTTCACAAAACGGACCGCTAATTCAAGCGCCGCCGCACGAAAAGTACAATGAATATCCGCGCCGCCGTCAACGTGTTAATGCATACTTTATAAGGTTAATGCATACTCCCGCCTTCTTAGCATGCCTTCGTGGTGTGGTGGTCAGCACGCTAGATGCGTATTCGAGCGATTCGTGGTTTGAGTCCCGTCGAGGGCATTGCTTATTTTTCATGTGTCTTGCTTCCAATTAATCTAATGTCTCTACAATGGCGCCTGAACTAGAAGGTGGTGGTGGATGATGATTCTCCACCACCGAGATTTGGCGATTGTGTCCCTTAATCCCCAGTCGCCCTTTAAAATGGGGAGTATATAAAGTATTTCTCCCGCCTTTTTAGCGTGCGTTCGTGGTGTAGTGCCCAGCACGCTCGAGAGCTTCGAGAGGTTCGTGGTTCGAATCCTGGAGAGGGCATTGGTGATTTTTCATGTCTCCTGCTTCCAAAATAACCTAATGTCTTTACAACTTTCGTAAGGTATCATAACATTTTGGAGAGATTCTGCTAAAGACATATCTAATATCAAAAACATTTCTTTAATATGCAGTTTATTAGGAATATTCTTCCCCTTTATCATGTCCCCTTGGTAGTGTAATTCGTAGCAAGTGTAGCATTGGAAGTTGCGGAGTTCAGATCCCAGCGAGGGTATAGCTGATCCTACCTGCTTCGAAAACCTAATAGGCTCTACAACTTGTACCATATAAGTCACCTCGGGATAATGTTGACTATTCTAAATTATAAAGAAAGCAGAATTTTATGCAATGAATTTTTGGAACGGAGAGGAACATTTCGGAAATGATCTTGAATATCAGAACCAGAGTGTTTTTCTTGAAGCTGAGGAAACTGATTCTAATCTTAAACGAAGAGAAAGGGTAACTATAACTGCTCCACAATTATGCTAACGATTAACATTCAAGAAAGCTAGGAAGATACTGATTTGGAATTTCAACGCGTAGCAGCAATCGAGAAAGTAATCCTGCTAAAAGAAATTTTGTATGAGATATTTTAAAATAAAACTCATTCTTCTGGCGATCCAACTTTTCAGTCTTAAAATACTTTCTCATTGTAACTAGACCATTTAATTTCATTCTTGTGATGTAAACTGCGTATATATTTAGTTGCATTAAAATTTATTAACATGTATTTGATTATAGAGTGTAATTATTAATACTCTTCATAAATTTTAATTTTGTTCACATCAGACTTTTCCCTTTAAGTAAGTACAGTCTATATTTTTTTGAGCTTAAACTGATTGTCTCGTCAATCTCCCATCCCATCACTGTACCTGTAGAATTATTTATTTCCACTTCCAGGGGCAGTCTAGGAATGAATTACTAATTTGTAAGTATGGGATATTACTGTATTCTGTTTCCTCTTTATTATTATACAAGTTTTTTATTTTCCATATTGTTAATCAGATGTTGTTAAAAAACCCAATTCTTGTGTTTCATGCCATCTAATTATTTCAAGATTCCTCTAGTTAATCCTGAATATCCTCTTTGTATGGAACAAATTCCAACAGACAAAGCTGATCAGGTTATTCTTTGCTCATTTGTGTCAGCATATTACTTCACTAGGATACGCACCAGAATAAATTTTTTGTGACTGAATAAATAATATTAATAGCTAATAATTAGTATCGAGAGTTTTTAATTAATTATGCTGCTGAAAGCTTATTCCAGTTTTGACTCCTTCTGATTGAACATTTTAAATTGCATAAGATTTCATACTATTTTTCCTTTGTGCGTGTATGTGGATAATGTAAATTTTACTGTGAGTTTTCTTAGTAAATCCTCTTAGAATGCACTCATTCCCTGAGGCTAGAATTTTTCCATTTTTTTCCTGAAAATCAATTACTCATCCAATCAACAGTCCTCATGAAGTGTTTCTAGTAAATTATGAATCGATTCAAGAATACTGGAATAATAATCAAAACAGGAGGATAAGATGGTAGACGGTAAACCACAGTGGAATTTCATTCAGCT
Source organism: Stegodyphus dumicola (assembly GCF_044657685.1). NCBI lineage: Eukaryota > Metazoa > Arthropoda > Arachnida > Araneae > Eresidae > Stegodyphus > Stegodyphus dumicola. The sequence goes on from NC_140770.1 coordinate 83,581,451, forward strand.
AGATTTGACTGTAACTATAGCTAATTTAAATGATGGGAAAATTCGAATAATTGAATTAACTAGTTATTTTAAATCAATTGGTTATTGCATTTCAGTGCGAACTTACCAGAATTGTTGTGAAGTAAAATAAGTAAGAAATAATCCAAATTTTTGTTTAACAATATATAGCGTTAGAAACATTTTTCTTCAAATGTTGGTAAAAATTGTCAGCTAAATACATTGCGAATTAATTGTTTTTTTAAATTATACATATTATATATATCATTAAAAAGAAAATAAGGATTTAAATTATGAAGAAATAAATCTGTAGAGACATTAGGAGTTTTTGAAGCACGAGTACATAAAAATGTCCTCTCCGGAACTCGAAACTGGACCCCTAGAATACGCGCCAAGTGTTCTACCGTTACACCACGATGGCAAGCAGAAAGAAGGGACAAAATACCTTATATACTCCCCCTTTTAAAAGGCGACTGGTCAGGGACGTAATCTCCAAATCTTGGTGGTGAAGAATCATCATCCACCACCTTTTAGTTTGGGCGCAAGTGTAGAATCATTGAATTATTTTTTTGGAAGTAGGAAATGTGAAAAATGAGCAATTCCCTCGCCGGTACTCGAACCTGGACCTTTCGAATACGCGCCGAGTGTGCTATTGATTAAATTTAAAGACGAAGTTAAGGATTTTATGCTTTGCCAGTATCTAATACTATCAGAAATGGCTATATGCTAGGCCGCTCGGAGGATAAGTTAAAGATTTTATGCTATCATGCTTCTCGGAATGTCATCAGTTACCATGGTGGTTGAATGATTAATGTGTTGTAGCATATCGTAACGGTCAGAATGAATAGTAATCAAACAAAGAAAGGATAATGCTGAACTATTGTTTATTCCTTTTCTTAATTGCCTTTAGATAATATAAATCTCGTTTGAAAAACAGGCAATAGTTAATTTTATAAACTTGGAATAATTTTAATATCACACTTTTATATTTCCGTTTTCTTGTGTATCTTCCATCCATCGTAAATTTATTTCTGTCAACTTTCCTATTATCCCGACAGTTTTGTTGGACAGTAACATAAATGCCTAAGAATAAAATCTCTACCTTTCCAGTGGAATACTCGAGAAATACCTTACCGGAAAACGATTAATGAACACTTCTCGCACCCCATATTTGATCATCTCTTCCGAATCGAACAAAAGTATAAGAAACTTCCCACATAGGACAACAAAACGCCCGGTAATCTTTTGCCAATGGCGAGACATGAAAGGGGCGGAAAGAGCTCGTAATATTCAATGTAAAAGATAATTCTTCCTTCCTTTCTTTGCGGATTCCTTAATGTTGTTAGAAATACTCAATTATTATCCCTTCTCTTCTAATCTTCGGTGATAGAGTAGTTAAAAAGGGAAAAGAAATTAAAGGATAAGAATTGAAGACAAGAAATTTGATTTCGAACTTTTTTCTCTCTATGTACTTTTTGTCCTCGTATTTTTCCCCGGCGCTTGGAAAAGAGGGAATATGTAATCTCTGTTTTTCGTTGCGGATATTAAACATCGCGTTTCTTTAATTTTTGTCAATTCGTCGGTTAATTAAGCAAATGAGAAATGCTTCATCGCTTCGAACTGCGCATTGATTATAGAGTTTTAATTTAACGTGGTTTTCCTGTTTGTTTGGATCAAATAAAAGCGCCTTGTAAAGCTGCCTTCAAGGTTCTATACCGCAAGGTTTTGTTATTTTCAACCACAAATCTTTGAGCATTAGATACCCTCATGATCAGTTTCAAAGCAACTACTGCGTGAGGGATTAGATGTAATTGTGTCTTCGTTTCTCTCACTTCCGTAAGTGAAGTGACGCCCTTAAATTCGAACGTTTGGAAGAAAATAACCTTATTTATCTACTGACCTTGGATATCCATCATGAAAGTATGTGATCTGATGCCTACTAGGCATTCAAACTGACCCTATTTCCAATTGACCCATCATGAAAGTGCCGGTAAAGACCGTTGAGTACTGGCAGCTTGACCCGGGCTCGAGCTTAGGCAAAAAGGCAGTCTGCCTGGTTGGTTCTCGTGGTTTTTCTCATATGCGGCATAAATGCGAGCCAATTTCCCCACGAAAACTTTCCGTTTAGGCACTCCTTCCATTATGCAGATGACCTTCGTGTGCTTTGTCACATTCAAATAATTTAGCCTATCTGGCATATAGTAGAAGACATGCGTAAAGGCCCTACATCTATGATGAGATACCGATTTAAAGCGGCAGACTTGAAATTATTATCCCCCTTTCTACAAAGCTGATGATATATATATATATATATATATATAATGTATATATATATATATACACTATCTGCCAATGAGTATTTGGACACTTGTAATAGAAAAGAAAAATAAAATTAATTCATATTCAATAGTTGCTGGAATCTCCACGAGAAGCAGTTACAGCCTCAACTCTGTTACATCTCTTAATTCGGTGATCCAACTTGTCCCATAGATTCTCAATAGAGATAAGATCTGACTTAAAGGCTGGTCAGTCCATTTGGTTAATCCCATTGTCTTCATATCAGTTTGGACCAAGGATCTCAGTCCCATGCCGAGAGAAACACCCCCAGACCTTAATTCCACCTTCGCTGACCTTTACTGTGGTAAAATGCATTCTGGCTGGAGGCGTTCCCAGGCAGATGCCAGACCCAGATCGTGCTATCCGAATGGGTAGAGGATGAATCCTGATTCGTTCCTCCAGAGAACCCTCTTCTGTTCTACGGTCCACTATAACAGAGTAGCGTTGTTGACTTGGTGATCTAAGTCTTATGAACGGCAGCACGACGATAGAAACCAAGCAGATGTGTATCCTTACGAATTGCATTCATGGAAACAACACTCCCTAATGTCAATTGAAACTTCTGGAGTATCTGCGCAATCGGGTGGGTGCAGTGTTTCCGAATTTCTCTGCACAGCACCCGTCGGTCTCTATATAACCGCAGATATCGACACCGCAAATACTTACTGGTAGGTAGTGTATATGTTACATTCAAAATCTTTGTAAATATTTAAAAAACTGATTGGTCAAACTTTTATGATTTATATTTTCCGAATTTCATTTTTCTTCATTTTCTAATACTTGAACACTTTTTCTCTAAAAAGACTTAGGCCTTGTTCTCTTTGAAGGGGGGATATGATAGATAAAAATATGTAAGTTATAACTCAAATTTGGAATAATCCCTTAGTTCTTCGTTTTAATTTGGGTGTTTCCTCTTTTTGTTTTAAAAATACCGGTTCTTATAATAAAACTTCTCTGGACTGGGTCATTTACAGTTAATCCATAGCGACATTTACATAACGCTGGTGATAGAAATAGTTTGGCAAACTATAACTCAAAATAGCCAATAATGAATTTAGATTTTTATTAATTATCCAATTAAAATGTATCGAAAGTGAAACCCAATCTAAGATTTCGTGCTGAACATATCGCTGCCTCACGGCCGATCTAGACTGCTGCTGCTCTCTTCTTACCGCAACGACATCAAAAATGTAAATGTTCTGGAACAGTCACGATTAGTGTGCCAAGGTATCTGTGACTGCAAATTTTAATTAAATAAAAATGAATATTTTAACTCTGCCACGACTGCTTCTTATTAAATTGACATGGCTGCCAAATTTGGTCTTCATTATAGTTATGTATGTTTCAGCATCTATCTATACAATCAACTTTTTCTGCTTCACAACGAGGTTTTTTAAAGAACATGTCCCCGTCCAATTTACAACTTAAGCCGTTAAAGTTAACCTTAGATTAGTATCAAGATGGAAGGGAATCTAATCCATGTAAGTAATAAGATACCCAATTATAATTTAGATTAAAATCGGCAGAATTAATGTAATTAATAGAAGATATTTTTAATGCTATACATAGCTTATGGTAGATATTTATTGTTTTATTTTGGTGCATGAGGAAATTATTATTTGTTGTTGAGTATAAAACTAACACACGTACAATATGTATACATACACTAGTATATGATGTAAAAAATTATGTAAATCAAAATTCTAAATATTTTAATTCCCTATTTTTATTTTGTTATTTCCTCTTTTTGTATAAAGTTAGTCATCGTTTATAATAAATCGCTCTAAACTGTGTCATTTCAAGATTAATGTTACTCTTTTGATTCTTACATAACGCTCATGACGCATATACTTATATAGCGCAGCCTATAATGATTTCAAATTTAAGAGCCAAAACTTACATTGCTCAATAGGGGTAAATCTGAAATGAAATTAAATCGTCTTGCATCAGACATCCATCTTAGGCTCGTCGCATTTTTGCTGTCGCTTGCTTTCCTGCAAATATATAGCTGTTTACGTCTCTTTCATCAATTCTATTGGACAAAGAACACAATAACTCTGTATCTAAAGAGAAATGCCTTCGCGAAAGACTTTCTGAGGGAAGTTGGTACGTATTCATGTTACTCAAGCAGAAGCCACGAAATTATCTATGCAACCATTCCCTTCACCTAGGCTGGAATATCTAAAACAAAAATTGAAATATTTCGTTCTTTTTAAATGCAAAATCTTCATGAAATAAATTATAATAAAGTATAAATTTTTCTTACTTTTCTATAGTAAACATCTTCAGTTAAAAAAAATGAAACGTTATGTGGATTTTTCATAATACATATGTTGCCAGAGTTAGTCGGGGTAATTGGATCCTACTTCCTGTATTTCTACAGAATTAAGTTCCTTTTTTCTACAGAGTGTTTTCCGTATGGAATTAAGTTTAAGAGGTTCTAAATTCTCTCTTGAATACTATTTTGCCCAAATTAATTTATATCATAAAAAAGTGTCCTTCTAAGTCCGCAAACTTGAAATATTATTCAATGTCCATATGTACCACTTGAGTTTTTCACACCGCACAAACCTCCTTGTCTGAGTTGTCGATAAACGTCTCTGCTTCTTGGTCATCAGTTGTCTTAGAAGTTAATTCTCCGCGACCTACTGGCAGGCGGGAGGCCTATCTTGTCTATTATCTGCCTCCCTCTGACACGCCAGATGCCCGGATAATTTGATAATGGTGGCACTGCGGCTTCCAGAAAGAAGTGCCCCAGTTTCGCTGATAGGCACGTCGATAGATCAATTCAAACGTTAATTGAAGTTGAAGTTTGAAAAAAACTGCTAGACCTCACATAGAGCTAGCTAGCTCCCGGAATTCTCTCTGTTTGATGATTGGAATTACATTAGAATCCTGTTAAAAGGTTTTTCAGAGGCTTGGAGTTTAGAAAGCTCCTAAGCGGAAGACAGAAAGCGTATTAAAAGAAGCAAAGTAAATATCAAACTACTAACTAAACACTAATCAAGAAACATCAAAAGAAATAATCTATAAATTTTAATAATGATCTTTAATGAATTTATTATGAAATAAATTTGTATTTTCCGTTTTGGAAAATGTAATTTATTGAAGAGAGAACCTCTTTAGCATTCTTATGTAGCTTACGGCAATTGCTGAAATTTCTTGGAGTGCAGAATGTTTCGAATGTGTGCACTCTGTAATGCATCTTAATTCGTATGAGTAACCTGATTGTCTGATTTTATCTGATAACTAACAAATGTGATGACTAGACTGTATCAACTGTATCTTCATGAACTTCTGGTCTTCCGGTTACGTGCGTAGTGACGACCAACAGTAACGGCAATAGATTGGTCCTTCAACTGAAACTCAATGAATTTTTTCTTCTTTGAAGGAAACAATAATTTTTAAAATAAAAATTTTGCACACCTTTCCTTAAATTTGACTAAAAAGATAAAATTTCTGTAACTAAATTGACAAAACTAAGCTCTTTCAATGCCATGATACAAGATTTGTTTTCGTTGGGAAAGCATATTAAGTGCGTATTCCTTATCTGCGAAATACCTGTTTACATCTTTTCAAAATTTAAAAACAGAATTTTTTGAATTATTTTTATATCCGCATTATAATGTAATTGGGGAATTTTTTTATCCTGAAATATTTGAATATTATATGCATGACACAGAATACTGAATCCCATAGAAAAGAGATGAAAATTGCGGAACTATGAAGCTGCTGAAATGTGTTATGTTAACTCTTTGAAGGTCATTGGGGTAAAGAAATGAAATATTTTCTGTATATTTCGGTTGTAAAACATTCTCTCCTGCGACAATCATAAACCCTTTATTGGAATTGTCTTTGCATTGACGGAAACAGGCATGTACATATTTTTCTCTTCGCTTTTCATAATAAATAAATCTCTTTTTGTTTATCATTTAAGTAACTCCAAGATGCATCAAGGGTCGCAATTATATTTCCATTTATTTCCTGCTAAATAGTTTTCATTTAAAAATCGTTCTGCGCTGAGCATATGCTTCGGCTAAAGCTGGTGGTGGTTTTAGCTTTTTTAAGTTGTAAATCTTGGTTTATTATTTTGTTTATTGTTACTACAGGTGTAATTAGAATTTGAAATTGATTTTTGCGTTAGCAGAGTTTCTATTGCTACCAACGAGTTAACTTAAAAAACATCAGAAACAGTATAATATACCTTGTTCGAGTATTCGCTTGAAGTCTTCTTTCCATGTAGAAGTAATGATTGATGGTTTTTCTCACTTCTATTAAGAATGTTGCTTATTTTGCTCATAAAAATTTTAGTACTATATATTTTACAATGATTTTGAATATGGAATAGGAATATTTCTCTGCGAAAAGCCAAAAAACATATATTTCAATTTACAGCTTGCGTATATGTGAAATTTTGAAAAAAAAAAAAAGAATAAATTTAAAAGAGTGTGACGATATGTCTCATTTCAAATAATTAGGCATTTCAAATAAATAGGCTTGAATCTTTTAACAAAACATTATTTTTTATAATCCTACTTAACTGCACGCACATATTTTCGCTAATTCCATAAGCTGTTTTTTTTTTTTGCCACTTCAAAGAAACAAAACTAACAATAATTATTAGTTGCCAAAAGACGTTAAGTACATAAAATCAAATGAAAGTACGCATAAAATACAAACATCATGTCATTTGAAATCCAACAAAGATGCCTTTGTTGGATTTCAAATTCCAGGTCGACCAAGCCTGCAACGTAGGGGAGGGGAGTGTCTTAGATAGTGAAATTCTTCCTCATGGACGATGAATTGCTACCGCTTCTTGCTGAACAATAAAATTTTCCGTGTAATCTTGCATTTAAGAAAATACCCACGACAACGATATATTACACAGTTACATTATTCTTTAAGGGAAAACGGGTTTCATACACCTTTTGTCTGAGAAATGGCGTAGGTGGGGTTTAGTTTTAGTGAATTTCATTTTGACCTACCGGAGCATGATGATTTCCTATGCCTTATATCTGGGAATTGTGACGGTTTATCGTTCCTCAAAATTGAAACTCCATCGCTAAATATCAGAAGGACAGAAAATCGTAGCCTTGTACTGTTTTTTGCATGCGATAACAAAATTCGCAGTGCTTAATCATCTGGCTGGATAGCCGGTAGATGCAATTTGAAATATGTTTGAACGATAACATAAATGAAACTATGCTGCACTGTTGTAGGTAATGCAAGAAGATATTTATTTCATCGTATAATACGTATTTTGCAGCTGAATCGTTTGTTTACTTAACGTCTTTTTTGGGGGGTGATAGAGAGTAGTTACAGCTGCCATGAATTCCTTAAAGAAAACAAATTAAGCATCACAAAATTTCCTTATTAAAAAAAATTATTCATATCCTATTTTAAAGAATAAAAAGCTTTCTTTAAAACAAGAACATCTTTCATTTAATGCTTTTAACATGTAATTTAATGGTACTGTGTTTATGGGCAGAGGAAAAAAATTCTGTTGATATGTAAACTGCTGAAAATCCTGAGGGTTTTTTTTTTTTTTTTTTTTTGTGTGTATTTTTTCGACTCTTTTATTCTAGATGTAACAGTTTAGTTCTTCATTTTAAGATAAATAAGATTTGATCGCTTTTTTCGCCGGCAAACTTTTCCATGACGTTTTTTATACATTTTCCAGAAAAAGTGATGAAAAAGTTTCGATTTGTTTGATAATCTTTGTATGTATGTTTTTTTACTATTATTCTTTCTTTTTTCCCTTTCAATGAAAGAACCCATCTGTGTGATTTATAGTTTTCCCTTCGTTCTTTTATTCAAAATGAAGGAATGCTGCCTCGGCATCGATGAATAGATTATACTTTTTTCCACGAGAAAAACATTTATTTTCTGAAGACTTGAAACGTTTAATTTATTGCAAAAGAAGCATTAATTCTTATTAATTTTCAGTTTATCTCTTTCTTTTAATAATAAGAAAGGCGGATTTGAGCAATCGGTAGATACTCAGTTTAAAAGTAAATCTAAGATATTTTTTTAGAACCAAGAAAAAAGAAAGAAATTGTTAATGCGTGAAAGTTATTTTAAAAGTTAAGGAAGATGCTGTAGTAAAGCTGTGTAAAACTTTCTGTTTCTTTGTAATATTTTGCGAGTACATGTGCAATATATGTGCACATTAAGTGCCAGGAAATTTGATACGCTAATGCATTATTAAGCAGCTGACAGAGAAAAGCCGAAGTGCGCATTTAATCCAATAAGGCAGTCTATTAAGAGAAAAGTTTTAGTTTAGGTTAGAAAGGTTTCAGTTCTCAGAGTTTAGGCTCCGAATTAACTACGTCACCAGCGTTACGCAAGCTTTGTGACATAGATTAATCTAGAAAGGGCACAATCCTGAAATGTTGTTATTATTATTTAGAATAGAGACGAAATACCCAAATTAAAAATGAGGAATTAGAAGCCTATTGCTAATTTGAATTGTAAAGCTGATTTACGTAAATTTTGTCTTACATATATAAGAATTAAAAGTTGGTGAACGATGATTTATCACCCCAAGATTTGGATACTGTGTTCTCTTCTCTTCAGGCGCATTTTAAGCGAGGAAGAATGTTAAGTAATTTCCTCACGTGGCTTCGTAGTGTAATTAAAGCCCGGCTATCTAGCAGTGGGAAGTCCTGAGTTTGAATCACGGCGAAAGTGTTCATTTTTCACATGTCCTTCTCCGAATTCAATTGCGTAATCGCCACAGTATCAAAAATGTAACTTCTACAAATTTACTGAATATTTGTAATGTTTCTGTGCTAACCATAAAATAAAAGATTTGTCACATTGAATGGTAGGGTAAATTTCCCTTTCTGTTTTACCTACAAAATGGCAGTTTGAAATTTTATCTCAAAAACCATATCACTGACTCTACTATCTAATGTTAAACAAGCAAAAAACAAAAACCTCACCTTCTTATGTAATAAATTGAATGTTTTAAAATTATAAATCTAATGTATGGTCCGCCCATCTGCCATTCGAGTTGTTCTCCTCCTATTTGCTTTACAGTTTCTGGAAATGCATTTAACGTCAAAAAATGATAACATTTAAAAGTCAGTGTTAGACGCAAAGTGAAGCTTCTTTGATGTCTTCGCTAAATGTGAACAATAAAAAGTTAAAAAAAGTAATGATTTTTACTTATACGTTTGGAAAAATGGCGAAGTGTGGTTTTAAAGCCTAAAAGTTAAGCTTCTTTTGGACTTTTTCAACCAAGTTTCCTTTACTGAATGCAAAACATGAAATAAAACGTCTTTAAGTGAATTACAAAAAAGCGAAATTAATAGACATTCGTTTCACGCAAAGAAATATTTCACTGTGGGGGGGGGGAAATCTTCAATTTTTTTTTCATCCCATAATTTAATTAAGAGATAAAAATCTATTTTTCCTTTTGTGCCGTGAGAGTTCAATGTAATAAGCTTCAGTATTAATTCTCAGAACTTAAGCGATTTTTTTAATCAGCTGTTTAAGAACTTTCGAGTCCAAAAACGTATAGTTAAATAAATGTTTATTTTTTTTTATTAGAAGATTTTATTTATTTATTTATGTGAGAGAAGAAGATTAATTGGTAGTCAGATCAATTAATCGAATTTTAACCAAATGAAATTAATTACGGTTATTTTAATTGATTTCATTACTTTAACTGTAATCATTAGGATGCTCGTGAGAGGGGCCGCAGAATTTATATTTACTTCCAACCACTAAAATTCTCAAAAATAAAGTAAATAACACTGACATTAGAAATATCTTTAGCAAATCTATCTAAACAAAACGTAACATGATGTAAATATTGCCTAGGCACTCTAGCCAGTATTGCTATTTCATGAATCATTGCAGTGTGCTATACCAGTAAATAATGTATATTTAATAACGGAATTCCACTCGGGGTGTTAGCTTTACGAAGTTTGATGACAGTTCGGTGGATGGATTCTGTATTTTGCAAGCGTTGAAGCTGAGCTGTTGCTGAATTATCGGAGACAGCTTAAATTAATTGGTAATATGATCTGCGAGGATAACAACATATAAAATATGGAAACAGGGTCCATAGGAAGGATATGATTTGCTAAAAGCCTAAAACCTGTGTATATAGAGTTGACATATGCGTTATTTTGAACAATTGTAACAAAGAAAAAGTAAAAAGTCTACGACAGGAACTTAATTTGCACTCAAGTATGTACTAAGTAATTTCGAAGCCTGAAAGTGAAAAATAAATTGTTCTGTCCTAATAATCCGAGCCACAGCTCTTCAGTCTGCTAGCTAGAGTTCACTTTTATCATAAGAACACACGTAGGGGGATGCGATAATCCCTTATTTGGCTAACGCTGAAGAAGCAACTAGAGAGAGATAGGAGATCCAGTCGATCGAATCCTAGTAATCACGAATTATCGTTCACCACATATCAGTTTAGTCTCAACTGAGTCTTCTGGAATTCGCTGTCGTTGTAATTTCAGCCACGGATTTTTTAACATTAGCTGAACGTATTAATACTTACACCACGATACCGTGCGTAAGATATGATATTTTCTTGCAGATATATTGGTATAACAATTCACTGATAGCACACAAAGTGCTATAAACACTCATTGCCACAAACATCTGTGCACCAAGAAGTGATTGTCGGATCGTACAGAAACTTGGCATAAAGTTCATATCAGACAAATAGGCAAGTAGTTAGGAATACAGCGAGAGTACGCGCTGCTTCATAATATCAGAAGGCGTTGCGCTTTGTTTTCTCTAATGCATAAAAAAGCGCTAGAGAAAACGAAGAACGTTAGTGGAAGCATTTTATGTATATTTAATCTATAGCAGTGAAGAGCTTTTTCATTAGGGAATGCCGTTACACCGTCATCGATGGTAATACTGTTGTGTAGAGAATCGTGAAGTAAAGCATCATAACAATACAATCAGGTGTTAGTTTTCGATAGGGAAAGAATCACCGAAGTAATGGAAGTCAGGTGGTCAGCTCGGCCCATCTGCATCATTATCCGCCATCTCGACACAGGCAGTACTTTAAATATTAAATACTGGCCGTTTTGTCTGTCCTTACCGTCGCAAAGTTCCTGAAGAGCATTTGCTGTTGCGGCGCCCATTGCAGTTGTGCTGCCAATGACATCCTCCAACCGTCGACTTAAACCACAACCAAATGGAGCACGTCATCTTTAGAGATGAATCGAGATTCAATTTGGTCAACAAAAAGATCTACGTATGTAGAGGCTGTGTGGCGAACATTTCAACTCTGCTTTCGTTTTTACAGTGGCACTTCCTACCCACAATTGCTGTGATGGCATAGTGTACTGTCGCATACGATATCCGGTCACCTTTACTATTCACAGTCTGCGGTTGTTCGTGACTTCCTTCGCCACAATTGTTAACTCTTATGGCAGACATTTTTGTGCCGGATAATGTTCGGTTGCACACAGCAAGTGTGTTGTAAGAATATCCCCACCAAAAACCCCATTTCCTAGCCTGTAAGAAACCTATATTTGTTACCCATTGAACATTTCTCTAGTCAAGTAAGACAGAAATGTGGACAGCCTAGGAATTTATCGAACTAGAGGCTCATTTACAGCAACTATGGAGAATGATATGACGCAGGACACCATACCGAAGTAGCACGGCAACGTCGTAATGACGTTGCAAACTCGTCGCAGGTCATGTTGCAAAAACGTTGCAATATGTCATCTGTAAGACGCCCAGGTGTCCGCGAAATTCCAGCATTTTGCAACCGTTGCAAAAATTATTACGTCTTTGCAGATGAGGTTTTTGTCGCATACACGTCTTATTGCGTCTTTCTCAGGTTATATTTTGGTTGTGAAAGCATGGTATCATGACGTCTTCACGACGCCTAAATGGTCGCAAAATTCCATCTTTTTTGAACCGTTATAAAAACTTCGTTATTATGTCATTGTGTTACACATTGATTTATGCAGAAAAATAAGCTTAATAATTAATATATTTTTCTTCTTTTTAAAAATTTTGTATTCCTTGTATTTTTCTAAAGTTTAAATATTTTATCATTCCCTGAAAACCAGAAGATAATACAATTTTTCCTCTTAGTATGTAAGTTAGAGCAATTATGAAAGTGGTTATTATAAATATATAACATTAATAGTAGGTTTTAAGTAAATAAATCTCAATCAGATATAAATAAAAGTAAAGATACATATGTGGGTGAAAAAACAGCGTTTCTGAATATAACAGCATTATCACATTTATTTCTGTTAAATCTCAGAGACATTGAAAATTGCCCCTGTCATGACAAATTAAGAAGCGGTTAAGGTAACATAATCAGTATTTTTCGCGTTTTATAGTAAAAATTATAACCATTAAGTTCTATATCTCCAAGATATGCAAATCAAACACTGTATGAAGTAGTTAATAAATGTGATAAAAATATTTCATACAAAAATATACCTAGATTTAATAACGAAAAAAACTTCCCATATTCATATCTAAAATGAAATAATAACCTAACAAACAACATACATGATAGCATTATTTAAGAAAAAACATGAACTAGTAGTGTTTGAAAGTATAAATAGCAGGAGGAAGGTAACTGAATTACAATTTCCAATTAATAAAAAATTATTTGTGTTTTTTAAATAGTCAGCAATTAAAAGTGCAATAATTATGGATTGCAGTATTTACTAGTAATGTTGACGTTTCTTAACACCATTTCTTTCGATCATATGTTAATGTATTTAATTATTTTTAGTTTCTAAATTTTAGAATAGTGGTAGATTACAATCTTTATTTCATGCACTTTTTATAATTGATAACTTTCCTTTTGTTACTGTACAGAAATAATTTAAATAATATAGTTTACTATAGTAAGCTAAGTACGTTAAAGTAAGCTCTTTGTTAAATAGCACACGATGAAACTTTTTGTTTCTATTTATTTTGAATTTCTTTGTTATCGCAGGCACATAAAAAGTAAGCGAAGAAAATAGAATATACTTAAATTTAACAAAACATAAAACCTAATTTCCAACATTTATTTATTGAGATAATCTAATAAACATACATAACGGCAATATTTAAAAAAACGCGAATTACACAGTGTTTGGAAGAATAGATACCAAACGAAAAGTAATAAAACTGCAATTTGCAATCAATAAAAATATTTAGTTTTTTTTAATATTACACAATTAAATATCACATAATTATAGATTACAGTATTTCATAGTAATGCTAATGTTTCCTTAACACTATTTTTTCGATCATATGCGGATGTACATACACATTTTTAGTTTCTGCATTTTAGGATAATGGCAGATTACCATAATCATTTCATACATTGTTTAAAATCATTAACCTTTACTGCATACTATACAAAACTTTACTGCATACTATACAAAAGACTTTACTGCATACTATACAAAAGACAACATTCTATAGAATGTGCATTATTATTAATTTTAATCTATTGCTTCTGTTATTACATATATCTAATTAATCTTCAGCAGTCATATTAAGTACTGGTAGCAGTCCGATAATTTCTTTGTAGTTTGAAAAAAATGAACATACTATAACAGCTTGAATTGTTGTTGCTTCTGCATTGATTGCATTTTCAGCAAAACCAGAAAGTGCCTTACCATTGTATGTTATTTTTGGTTTTATATGAATTAATTCTGAGCACCAGTCTTTCACTATGAACACAATAATCGATTAATATGAATGATATACGATATAGCACTTAGGACGTTATACCCGAAGCACAACACTAATCAGAATATCCAAATATTGCACCGCTGGAACCACAGAAGATTGGAGAACACCACCATATAACATTTTAATCACCGGAAACACATAAAACACCAAAACAGAATATTTCACGAACACTATATTCAGGATTAGCATTGTAGCACGTTGCATCCGATATTTTCTATAAGATATATCCAAAATTTTGGTGTCTTCTTGTAGAGCAGATATTCCTCCCCCCCCCCAAAAAATAAGCACAAATTCGGCATTCTCACGATGATTTCTCCTCAAATCATAGGTTTTCAAATAGGAGCTCACAGCAATGCAACTTCATTCGCTGAAGGCAGTTGAAGTACGTAGATAGGGACAGAGCAAAGAGAAGATTCATAGTGCGTTCTTTGATTGACAGTGCATTACATTTACTTTTAATGTAAGCAATATTATTGATATCAGTCATTGATTGATTCAATTTCAAACATAAAATCAGTCTTTTCAAATGCCTTACAGATGGCATTTTTACCAAATTATTTGAAAGAACTGCTGAAATTTCAAGCAATTGCGCAATTAACTATTTGCTCGAATTTGGCAGCTAGCCAAAGCGCGCAAACCTCGAGATGTTCGTTTATAAATCTGTAGCAATCTTGCTTTTAAGCAAGAAGAAAGGAGATGAGAACTTTGGCGAACGTCGTTTCTTCCAGTCCGTGAGGCTTGGTAAGTAACTCACGAACTGCCGTTTATTTATCATCACAAGTAAATTCGTTTTTAAAAGCATCCAGTAAATAATATACATGCAACGCCATCGGTTGACGAGCAATGCAGTGTAACTTTCAGCGATTTATACGATTGCATTAAACCTTTCGATGCTTCTTCTGATAATTTAATAGAATCTTTTTTAAATGGCCTAGAAGAATTATTTCAACTGAATAGAATTACGAACAATGTTTACAAGATTATATTTATAAAAAAAAATATTTATCGGGCTCACTAAAACATATGTAATGTCAATGTTGCCAAATCCCGAGGGTACCGTATAGGATTACACAAAGCATTTTTAAATGGAGATGGATTAAAAACGTAAAAACATCACAAACAGTTCATCAGAATTTTTATAGGTAATAAATTTCGTATTTTTGTTCATAGTTTCTCTAATTTTATGTCAACATTTATTAGTAATTTATCAAATCCATTAATTTTGTCGTTTTCCATGAAAAGTGTTAATATTCCTTTCTCTTTTTCCATTAATTTTTCCGTTCTGCTTCTCCTGACTGTCGGTGAGTTTTCCGTCATATATATTGGGCAGCCGTTAAATATGCATGGATGTGCATCCTCTTTTAACATTGGACGTTTTCTCGAAGTTCTTAAAATCGCCCCATTTTTATCCGTGAATACATCTTAACGCACAATGATATCTTCGCGAAAATTGTGCTTTTTGCACTGTATGCGGTAAAATGTTTCATACTATGTCACCATATTAATTCAAAAATTCGTTCTTCAAAAATAATAAAGTCATATTCAGTAGTGAAATAATTGTTAACATGTGATTTGCATTGATTTCGGAAATATAATTTTTTAAAAAGTATGAAATGCATAACTTGATAACTTACTTTATAGATTAGTTTCGTTTTTAAATATTTTGCTATAATATTTATAAAATATTTTAAGTATTAATTATTTAAAAAAAATTTAAACAATAATTTAGCACGTAATTTTAGTACTAATTAAATATAATAATTCAACAGCATTTATGTTAAATTTATATTTCATTAGATGAATCTACTGTAGATAATATATTTAGATGGAATAAAGTAATGAAACATTGTAAAGTAA